>NC_092402.1:33113272-34596443 GCF_030028105.1 Mobula birostris
CCAGTGATATTAAAGTTTAATATTCAAAATCAGGTTGAGTTTCAAAATAATGTCCATCCATGACCATTTTTCCTAGTTCAGATTTGTTCTTAAGAGCAAAGAAAGACAATGCAGACAGGAAAATACACACAATGTCCAGTTTGCCAACGACACAACTACTGTTGGCAGAATTTCTGATGGTAATGAGGAGACGTACAGGAGTGAGTTAGATCAGCTCATTGAGTGGAGTCACAGCAACAACTTTGCACTCAATAGAAGCAAAACCAAGGAATTGATTGTGGACTTCAGGAAGGAGAAGTCAAGGGAACACACATCAGTCCTCATCGACATATCAGCAGTGAAAAGTGTGAGCAGTTAGGTTCCTGGGTGTTAACACCTCTCAAGGTCTATCCTGGGCCCAACATGTGGATGCAATTACCAAGGAGACAAGACAATGGCTATATTTCATTCGGAGTTTGAGGACACTTGATATGTTACCAAAGACTCTTGCAAATTTCACCAGATGTACAGTGGAGAACATTCTAACTGGTTGCAACACCGTCAGATATGGAGGGGCCACTGCATAGGAATGGAAAATCTTCAGGAAGTAGCAAACTCAGCCAGCTCTATCACGGACACTTGCCTCCCCAGTATCAAGGACATCCTCAAAAGGCGATTCCTCAAAAAAGTGGCATCCATCATTATCACCCAGGACATACCCTTTTCTCATTGCTACCATCAAGGTGCCTGAAGATACACACTCAATGTGTAACAGGTTCTTCCCCTCCATCATCAGATTTCCGAATGGATAATGAACCCATGTACACTAACTCACTACTTTTTCTGGGGGTTTTTGCTCTCTTTTTGCACTACTCATTTAAATTAACTTTTTAATATATACATCTTATTGTAATTTACAGATATTTTATTATTATGTATTGCAAAACACTGCCTGCACAGAACAGCAAATCTTATGACACATGCCAGTGATATTAAACCTGACTCTGATTATTAGGTATACCTGTACACCTGCTCATTAATGCAAATACCTGATCAGCCAATCATGTGGCAGCAACTCAACACATAAAAGCTTGTAGACATGCTCAGAAGATTCAGTTGTTGTTCAGACCAAACATCAGAACAGGGAAGAAATGTGATCCAAATGACTTTGACCATGAAATGGTGGTGACAGACTGGGTGGTTTGAGTATCTCAGAAACTGCTGATCTCCTGAGATTTTCATGCAGAACAGTCCTTAGAGTTTACAGAGAATGGTGTGAAAAACAAAAAAAAATCCAGTGAGTGCAGTCCTGTTGGCAAAAATGCCTTCTTAATGAGAGAGGTCAGAGGAGCATAGCCAAACTGGTTCAAGCTGACAGGAAAACAACAGTAATTCAAATAACCACACATTACAACAGTGGCGTGCACAAGAGCATCTCTGAATGCACAACACATTGAGCCTTGAAATGGATAGGTTACAGCAGCAGAAGTCAGCTGAAACGTCGACTGTACCTCTTCCTAGAGATGCTGCCTGGCCTGCTGCGTTCACCAGCAACTTTGATGTGTGTTGCTTGAATTTCCAGCATCTGCAGAATTCCTGTTGTTCCACAAACAAACACTCAGTGACCACTTTATTAGGAACTGGAGGGACCTAATAAAGTGGCCACTGAGTGTATATGCTGCTAATATGTTAGAATCTGAAGATGGCATCCACCAAGTTTGTCTTTCATGAACTGCACCATATTCAATTGAGGGTGAAGTTATTTCTACATCTTTAATTGCAGATATAGCAGGTCATGTCATAGAAGTTACTAAGCTCCATTCACCAGCAACTTTTATGTATGTTACCTACAAACAGATAAGTCAACTTGGGCTTCGAATGAAAACCACTCACTAAGATCTCTTTAGGATGTTGATAATGACATTCTTTCTTTAAGAATCTGATAGCATTGTTATTTTCACAATCTCTGCTGCCAGATTAACCCTTTGATCATGGGACATGGATTCCAACATTATTTACAAACAAGCAATTACTGACATTACTTAACAGACAGAAATTGATCTTTATCAACCTTACAGATTCAATTCAGTGTCCTTGATAAATACAAGGTTCTTTTGCATCCAGTGATATAGTTTACCTATGACATTAATTAGTAACAGTCTCAAAACCTTCACCCACACCTCTGATCACTGACAAATCTAATTGAATAACACTTTTCTCCCACTGTCATTGTTGTGAATTCAACTTTTCATGAACTTCTTTTCAAAATTAATGGACAACAATTTCTCAGGGAAAGGTCATCTCCAGTTACAATATTTATTTTGGTTCTGAGCTAATAACTACCTTGAGAAAACAAAATACATAAATTACTAAAGGTGTTCCTTCTTCATACTTCATGAAAGATATTTAACTCATCTCCTGGGGGAAATCAAAGATTGCAAACATGATGGTAAACACGAGGAAATCTGCAGATGCTGGAATTTCAAGCAACACACATAAAAGTTGCTGGTGAACACAGCAGGCCAGGCAGCATCTCTAGGAAGAGGTACAGTTGAAGTTTTGGGCCGAGACCCTTCATCAGGACTAACTGAAGGAAGAGCTAGTAAGAGATTTGAAAGTGGGAGGGGGAGGGGGAGATCCAAAATGATAGGAGAAGACAGGAGGGGGAGGGATGGAGCCAAGAGCTGGACAGGTGATTGGCACAAGGGATATGAGAGGATCATGGGACAGGAGGCCCAGGGAGAAAGAAAAGGGGGAGGAGGGGAAAAAAGCCCAGAGGATGGGCAAGGGGTATAGTGAGAGAGACAGAGGGAGAAAAAGGAAAGAGGGAAAAAGAATGTGTGTATATACTTCGTAAATAAGTAACGGATGGGGTACGAGGGGGAGGTGGGGCATTAGTGAAAGTTTGAGAAGTCAATGTTCATGCCATCAGGTTGGAGGCTACCCAGACAGAATATAAGGTGTTTTTCCTCCAACCTGAGTGTGGCTTCATCTTTACAGTAGAGGAGGCCATGGATAGACATATCAGAACGGGAATTGGACGAGGAATTAAAATGTGTGGCCACTGGGAGATCCTGCTTTCTCTGGCGGACAGAGCGTAGGTGTTCAGTGAAATGATCTCCCAGTCTGTGTCGGGTCTCACCAATATACAGAAGGCCACATTGGGAGCACCGGACGCAGTATATCACCCCAGCCGACTCACAGGTGAAGTGTCGCCTCACCTGGAAGGACTGTCTGGGGCCCTGAATGGTGGTAAGGGAGGAAGAGTAAGGGCATGTGTAGCACTTGTTCCACTTACAAGGATAAGTGCCAGGAGGGAGATCAGTGGGGAGGGATGGGGGGGACAAATGGACAAGGGAGTCACATAGGGAGCAATCCCTGCGGAATGCAGAGAGAGGCGGGGAGGGAAAGATGTGCTTAGTGGTGGGATCCTGTTGGAGGTGGTGCAAGTTACGGAGAAAAATATTTTGGGTCCGAAGGTTGGTGGGGTTGTAGGTGAGGACAAGGGGAACTCTATTCCTAGTGGGGTGGCGGGAGGTTGGAGTGAGAGCCACCACCACTCTGCAACCCCGTCTCCCTCAGATCCCACTGTCAGCTCCTGGGCCCTCAGAGGCTCCATCTTCCTCTCACCCCAACCCTCCCCTCTCCACTGACACCACCAGCCTCCCTCCCTCTCCCCCCTCTGATCCCAGCTCTCGCCCATGCCAGGTCTTTACCATCCCTCCGACCTTCAGCTGTCTGAGGCAGAACGCTCTGTCCTCAGTAAGGACCTCACCTTTGTCCCCATTCACCCACACCTCAGCGAGTTCCGCGTTCGCCATGATGCAGAACTCTTCTTCCGCCGTCTCTGTCTCCGAGCCTACTTCTTCGGCAAGGACTCTTCCACCCCCACCGATGACCCCTTCTCCTGTCTTCAACCCTCCTCTTCTTCATGGACACCCCGCTCTGGTCTTCTGCCTGCTCTGGATCTTTATTGCTAACTGCCGACGGGACATCAACCATCTCAACTTCACCGCACCTTGTTCCAATTCCAACCTCACTCCTTCCGAACGCTCTGCTCTCCACTCCCTCCGCACTAATCCTAACCTTACTATAAAACCCCCCGATAAGTGGGGTGCTGTTGTAGTCTGGCACACTGACCTCTACCTTGCCGAGGCACAGCAACAACTCGCTGATACCTCTTCTTATTTACCCCTCGATCGTGACCCCACTAAGGACTATCAGGCCATTGTCTGCCACACCATCACCGAATTTATCCGGTCAGGGGATCTCCCATCCATTGCTACCAACCTTATAGTTCCCACACCCCGCACTTCCCGTTTCTACCTCCTACCCAAGATCCACAAACCTGCCTGTCCAGGTAGACCCATTGTCTCAGCTTGCTCCTGCCCCACTGAACTCATTTCTGCATACCTCCACACTGTTTTATCCCCCATTGTTCAATCCTTTCCTACCTATGTTCATGACACTTCTCACGCTCTGAAACTTTTCGATGATTTAAAGTTCCCTGGCCCCCACCGCTTTATTTTCACCATGTATGTCCAGTCCCTATATACTTCCATCCCCCATCAAGAAGGTCTCAAAGCTCTCCGCTTCTTTTTGGATTCTAGACCTAACCAGTTCCCCTCTACCACCACTCTGCTCTGTCTAGCGGAATTAGTCCTTACTCTTAATAATTTCTCCTTTGGCTCCTCCCACTTCCTCCAAACTAAAGGTGTAGCTATGGACACCCGTATGGGTCCTAGCTATGCCTGCCTTTTTGTTGGCTTTGTGGAACAATCTATGTTCCGAACCTATTCTGGTATCTGTCCCCCACTTTTCCTTCGCTACATCGACAACTGCATTGGCGCTGCTTCCTGCACGCATGCTGAGCTCATTGACTTTATTAACTTTGCCTCCAACTTTCACCCTGCCCTCAAGTTTATCTGGTCCATTTCCGACACCTCCCTCCCCTTTCTAGATCTTTCTGTCTCTATCTCTGGAGACAGCTTACCTACTGATGTCTACTATAAGCCTACTGACTCTCACAGCTATCTGGACTACTCATCTTCTCACCCTGTCTCTTGCAAAAATGCCATCCCCTTATTGCAGTTCCTCCATCTCCGCCGCATCTGCTCTCAGGATGAGGCTTTTCATTCCAGGACGAGGGAGATGCCCTCCTTTTTGAAAGAAAGGGGCTTCCCTTCCTCCACCATCAACTCTGCTCTCAAACGCACCTCCCCCATTTCACGCACATCTGCTCTCACTCCATCCTCCCGCCACCACACTAGGAATAGGGTTCCCCTGGTCCTCACCTACCACCCCACCAGCATCCGGGTCCAACATATAATTCTCCGTAACTTCCGCCACCTCCAAAGGGATCCCACCACTAAGCACATCTTTCTTCCCCCCCCCTTTCTGCTTTCCGCAGGGATCGCTCCCTACACGACTCCCTTGTCCGTTCGTCCCGCCCATCCCTCCCCACTGATCTCCCTCCTGGCACTTATCCTTGTAAGCGGAACAAGTGCTACACATGCCCTTACACTTCCTCCCTCACCACCGTTCAAGGCCCCAGACAGTCCTTCCAGGTGAGGCGACACTTCACCTGTGAGTCAGCTGGGGTGATATACTGCGTCCGGTGCTCCCAATGTGGCCTTCTATATATTGGTGAGACCCGACGCAGAATGGGAGATCATTTCACTGAACACCTACGTTCTGCCCGCCAGAGAAAGCAGGATCTCCCAGTGGCCACACATTTTAATTCCACATCCCATTCCCATTCTGACATGTCTATCCACGGCCTCCTCTACTGTAAAGATGAAGCCACACTCAGGTTGGAGGAACAACACCTTATATTCCGTCTGGGTAGCCTCCAACCTGATGGCATGAACATCGACTTCTCTAACTTCCGCTAATGCCCCACCTCCCCCTCGTACCCCATCCGTTATTTGTTTATATACACACATTCTTTTTCTCTCTCTCCTTTTTCTCCCTCTGTCCCTCTCACTATACCCCTTGCCCATCCTCTGGTTCCACCCCCCTTTGTCTTTCTCCCCGGACCTCCTGTCCAATGATCCTCTCATATCCCCTTTGCCAATCACCTGTCCAGCTCTTGGCTCCATCCCTCCCCCTCCTGTCTTCTCCTATCATTTTGGATCTCCCCCTCCCCCTCCCACTTTCAAATCTCTTACTCACTCTTCCTTCAGTTAGTCCTGACGAAGGGTCTCGGCCCAAAACGTCAACTGTACCTCTTCCTATAGATGCTGCCTGGCCTGCTGTGTTCACCAGCAACTTTGATGTATGAAACATGATGGTAATTACAAATGCTGTCGTCATCCCGCATAAAGAGAGCCAAAGTGCTGGCAGAGCTTTTTAATCAAGTTCTACAAAGAAAAACATTGGTACTGACTATTGATCAATTATTTTGTCTCTTTTAAGTTTTTCTAAAAAGAAGACTTATGTAACCAAATAGTAGAAAACAGTTGTGCTTTTTAAATTGATATAATTAACAAACCAATTATTGCCACTAGACAGAAATGTTTTAATGGCATTCTATGAAGTCAAATGAAAGCACTTCTCCACTTGTACAGAGTGAATTGTCACTACCAGTTTAGGTTATTGAGGTTCCTTTGTACCTGCTTGTGAAATAAGATTCAAACTGCAATCAGCTTCTTTTCCTTCTAGACAGCTAAATAAGCTGACCTTCCAAATTTGTTCTCTGCCACATAGGTAGTGCTAGGTTTGCCCCAGCATGAAGAAATTTACTTAATGTGTAATTTCAAAGGAATGGTTAATCGTTACTTATTGATTCTCTTTGACAGCTAATGATTGCACTTCGATAGATTTGCGATGAAAAATCATTTGAAGCCTGAGGGGCAATTGAAATGGTGTGCAAAACCTAATGGTGCCAACAACTATAACTATAAAGAGCAGAGTGCTCACGTTCCGTTGGATAACAAGTTATGGCTTTGAGTGACTTACAATTTTAATCAATGAATTGGTTCTTGTCTCCCAGCTCATGGTACAGTTATTTATGGAATTCTTTTTGCATAATATTTATCATAGAGACAGGATGTGAGCTGATGAGTCTGGGTCTGAAAAATGCCTCTTCTTTATCTGACTTTGTTCTTCTGAATTGAGAATACTCTCTAAGTGCAGATTCAATGAAACACGGTAAAGAAAGTTGGAATAATTTAGTAGTACAGCACAAAAGCTAAAGATTCAGTTCTTTTCTGTGACATATTCTTTGTCATTAATATTTTCAGATCCAAAAATACTTCTACTTATCGATAGGAATTTAAAATGTTATCATTGGGATGGTTTACTCCCTGACCAATATTGGCCCACAAGTGAGATATGAATTCAATAATGCATCCAAATCATACTGCACCAAACTAATTTGTTTCTTCTCCGGCAAGATAGGCTAAAATTTCTCTCATTGTCACAGCTCTATCCTTGTTTCCAAGGAAGCAAACGCTGTTCTTTTCCACTGGTTGCAAATTATTTTCCTTGATAGCTTATCAAGCTAAGAAAGTTCTCAATTACGATGAAATATTTAATGTCATCAGAGGTAATATTGACGCAATATAATTAATCCTTAAGTTATTTGAATAGCAAAATGAACTGAGCTTGCCAATCTCAATTGCCATCAATTGATCCTAATCCACCCCATCTAGAAGTACTTATTGATGATGAATGCACATCAATTCAAATAAACAACTTACTGAGATTCGGAATGTAGATTTCTGTGGCCACTTGAGCAGATTCCTCTGAAAGTCATGTCCTTTGAAATCATATTCTCACATTGTCATCAATGACTGAGTAATAACTTCAGATAGCACACACAAAATATTGGAGGAACAGAGGTCAGGCAGCATCTATGGAGGGAAATGAAAGTCAACATTACAAGCTGAGACCTTCCTCAGCCCAAAACATCACTTTTCATTTCCTTCCATGGATGCTGCCTGCTGATCCATTGAGCTCCTCCTGCAATTTGTGTGTGCAGCTCAGCATCTCCAGAGTGTTTTTCAACAACTTCAGGTACCTCATGTTCTCTGTTTGTATCAGAAATAGCCTGCTTTTCTGTAGGTTAGCCACATGTAATATTAACTCAGTTTCTTTTTTCTCCTCTGACTGATCTTCCTTCTCCTGATCTGTTGGGCATTTCTTGCATCTCTCATTTGCTGTTTCTCAGCTTTAAATAATAGTTCTATTTTGCTTTCATTTTATCTTCATTAATCTGTCAGCCAGCCAAGACTATCAGTAACTTATCTCATGGCAATCCTGACCTTGTACCACAGGTATTCCTTTTGTTTCATCCATTCTTCCACCAGCCTCTCATCAGCATTAAACTAATTTGTTTTCCTAGCTCTTTGACCTGGAACTCTGCTTTGCTTTACACAGATGCTGTGTAACCTTCAGGCTCCTGAACCAGTGTGGATAACATCACTCAGCTCAAATCTGAACTGATTCCATAACCTACAGATTCACTTCCTAGGATACCTCGACTCATGTTCTCAGTATTATTTTTTTTGCACAATTTGTCTTATTTTACAAATTGGTTGTTTGTCAGTCCTTGTTTTTGTATACTTTTCATAAATTCTATTGTATTTCTTTATTTTCCTGTCAATGCCTGCAAGAAAATGAATCTCAAGGTAGCATATGGTAACATATACGTACTTTGATAATAAATTTACTTTGACTTTGACTTTCAGTTTGAGTGTTTTCTTTTGTAATTTATTTTTTTATTGAAGTTCATCATCAAACAAACATTTCCATAAGATATATTTTAGACACTGTACATATGTACCATATAATCATATTTGTCACAAATCTCCACATAATATTTATCTGAGGTATACACTTATAGAAAGGAATGGTTTATGCTTTTATTTCTGATTTCCATCATCTGCTTTTTTTTTCTTTGGCATGACAAGCATGAAGCAGGAAACGAAATAAGAAACAGGGAGGAGAAACAAAATAAACACAAGAGATTCTGCAGGTGCTCGAAATCCAGAGAAGCACTCACAAACTGATGAAGGATCTTGGCCTAAAACATCAACTATTTATTCATTTCCATATATGATGCCTGACCTGTTGAGTTCCTCCAGAATTTTGAGGGAGAAATAAAATGAAGCTTACCATGGACCTTGTAGTTTGTATTTAATGTATGAAAAAGAATGTTCCATAAAGATACAACTAAAAAAAGAAGAGGTGATTGATATGAGCTCCAAAGCTACCCACTATTTAGAAGATATCATATCAACTTCAAGGCAGGATTTTATTGTGTGTGGCCTCAAACTAATCTGGTAAAACTGAAGTTAACAAACCACAAAGGAAAAACATTCCATTTACTGAAGATGTACCTCACATAAAGGACAATATTTGTGGTCAGAGGTCAGTCATCTCAGACCCATTCCATCACTGTAAGCAGTTTAAACAATGTCCTATACTCAACCCACTTTAATTGCTTTAATGGTCTTTCTATCAAGGCCAGATGGAAGAATAATTTGTTGATGATAGCTCATATGTGATTCCTTTTAAAATCCTCAGCAAATGTAGCAATCATGCCTACATAAGGTAAAAACTACCAACACGACATTCAGATATGATTTGATTAGTGTAAGTATTCATATCACAAAAGTACCATGCAATGACCATGTCCAACAAAGGATAATGTAAGCACATACCTCAGAAACTTAGCTGGTCCAGCCACATGAATACTATAGCTAAAAGAACAGGTTAGAGTCTGAGTATCCTGTGATAGAAGACTCATGTCTTGACAGCCCAGAGCTTTTCCACTATCTGTGAGGATTGTAGATGAAATACTTTCCAGTTGCCTGGGTGGGTGTGCTTCCAAAATCCAGCAAGAAGCTGTTTCCCTCCAGGACAAATCAGCTTACTTTATGTACTCATCCATCATGCTAAACATCTATTCCTTTCACCATTTCTGGTTCACAGTGCATAACATCTATATAATGTACTGCTGTTACTCACCTAGTTTTATACAACATATCCTAATCCACAAAGTCTACTGCCAAGAAGGCTAAGGGCAGAAAGGACTGGGGGAACATTACCCACTCTAGATCCCACTCTAAATTACATACAATCATGTCTCGCAAATATGCTGCCAGACCTTCATTGCCACTAGGTCTAAATGCTGGAACTCCCTGCTCAACAGCATTGTCAGAGCATGTTAAGTGGGAGGGTTGAGTTGTCTTTAGGTAGCTTGAGAGACACCATAAGACATTTATCTTCTCTAGTGTAATTAGGGATGGACAATAAAGGCTTGCCTTGCGGGTGAACCCCTGATCCTGAGTATGATTAAAAAATATAAGCTTCTTTTATTTATCTTGGAAATGTTTCTTACTACTGGGTATACTTAAACAGAACTATGGAAATCTGGTTATTGAAAGACTAATAACTTTTCATCTTTAACAGAGAAATACAGATCTATTCTATTAATAGGGATTCATAAGTAGTTCACATACTATGCCTAGAATTTCCTTGAAGCCGATAGAAACACACCTAACTGTTGTTATGTACCAAAGACATGGCCTCTTTGGACGTGTTTCAGTGGAGTCGGGAGAGATGGTGGAGTCTGTTAGAAAAAAACTGATGAAGTTGCTTGGTAAAGGTGGTGGTGTGGATGTTGTCAATATGAACTTTCATAAGGCATTTGATATGGTAGGCTGATCCAGAATATTAAGATGGACGGGATCCACGATGACTTGGTGGATTGGATTCAAAACTGACTATCATAGAAGACAGAGGGTAGTGGGAGAAGGGTGTTAATTTAACTGGAACTCTATGTGACTAGTGGAGTTCTGTAGGGATCAGTGCTTTGACCTCTGTTGTTTGCAACATATAAATGACTTGGATGCAAATGTGGATGGCTGATTAATAAGTTTGCAGACAACACAAAAATTGGCAGTGTTATGGATAGTGAAGAAGATTATAGTGGAGTATAGATCAATTGCAGATATGGGTGGAAAAGTGGCAGATGGAGCTTAATCAGGGCAAGTGTGAAGTATTTCACCTTGGGAGGTCAAGTGTGTGGGGAAAGTAGACAGTAAATGGCAGGACTCTTAGGAGCATTGATGTACAAAGGATCTTGGAGTCTATGTCCATAGCACCCTGAAAATGTTAACACAAGAAGACATATGGCATGTTTATGTTCATCATAATATAAGAGTCAGGAAGATATGTTGTAGTTTTACAAAACTGTTTAGGCCATATATAGAGTATTGTGTGCATTTTTGTTACCCCATAATAGGGAAGTTTGAAGGCTTTGGAGAGGATACAGAAGAATTTCACCAGGATGCTTCCTGGATTAGAGAATTTTAGCTATAAACAGTGATTGGACAAACTTGGATGTTTTCTTCAGAGCATTGGCAATTGAGGGAAGACCTAATAGAAGTTTAGAAAATTATGAGAGGGAGGTAGTCATTTTTCACCAGGGCAGAAATTTCAAATACTAGAGGATATCGCTTTATGGTGAGAGGGGAAAAGTTTAAAGGAGATGTAAATGTAAATGTTTTACTTAGAGAGTGGGAGGTGCCTGTAATGAGATGCCAGCAGTGGCTGTGTAAGCAGACACAATAGTGATGTTTGAGAGGCATTTCAGGAGGCACATGAGCATGCAGGGAATGGAGATATGGAGAGATATGGATTGTATGCAGGCAGGTGGGTTCATTTTAGTTTGGCATCATGGCTGACACAGACATTGTGGGCCAACAGGTCTGTTCTTGTGCGATAGTGTTCTATGTTCTATGATTTATACATTTAATCATAGCCCTTTAATATTCAAATTCCTTTTTCTTAGATTTTACTTAAATCCAGGGCACCAATTTTAATTTTAAAGATTAGAAGTAGGCAAACATTTTATTAAGTATGAGTTTAGAGTGCTAGGATTTGACTCTTAAGCCCATTGAAAAGAGCCTGGAAAGAATTTAAACTATTCATTAAAGCCAACAGAGGCCAAAGATTGAATAGGAAACTTTCAACTCACTGGGATAGATCTTGGCTTTTTGCCATAGTCTGAAATGCGCCATAGTTAATCAGCCGCCTCCATTCAATCTCTCCCTGATTTTTATTTCAACTGACTTTTGATTCACTTTTTTCCCACCATCACACAACATCAAGACCTGTCTCACACAGCTGTCATGGGACATTTTCATCCTGTGCTTTCTCTCTCGGTATCTTGTCATTCTCTTTCCACGAGTCGTAGGATAACTAGGAATATAAGTTAACAAACAGAAGTACTTACAAAATAACTTACAACTTACATTACATTTTACTAGCGTGTTCCTTTCCGTGTTTCTACAATGCAAGGCAAGATAGCCTCTGGAAGATTTAACATTTAAGATTTAACATTTGCTCACTTGCTACAGTACATAAAAAGGTATCAGATCAGAATTATTACAGCTGGCTACAGCAGAAACCACTCTATCTCTGCCGTATCTCTGGTGAAGTCTCCTCTTGTTCTCTGTGGAAATACACACAGAAGCCCTTCCACTTTACTTTGGAACAACAGTGTTCTACACATCTTATATTATATTTGCTCACCTGAGTAGATCATGGCCTGCAGTGCCAGAACTATTTCTCCACATCTCACACTTTCCATCCCACATTTCCAAGAATCACAGCAGGCTTCCTTCTCGTTACATTTTATTCCACGAGCACAGAATGTAGAGAATATTACATGTGAGGCAGCAGAAAACAGAACTTATAATGATCCATAAGCAGAACCCAACTACTCATTTATTCCTGTTAAAGATAGGAATAGCAGGAAAGGAAGAAGCAGAGGTCTATGAGCCAGTGTTTATTGACTTGGTGTATACAATTAATCGGTATAATGAAGGCACAATTTTGCATTATTTACCCATTCTTCTCAGCACTATTTGTATGAAGATAAGTTACATCCTGAATGCAACCAAGTTCTGATAAACTTCAATCATTTGGGCTTATGTCAAGTGACAAAATGGGTACACCAGAAATTCATGGAATAACATTATTTCTCAAGTGATGTTCTTTTAAACTTTACATTCCAAAAATTCACTCAGGTTTTTCTGACTGGACTTACAGAACAATTGTGCTGTGGTAGTGCAACTCCTTCAGTGAGTCCTATGTCATCTTTGGAAGCTCCACTCAAGTAGGTTCCCTTACTCACCGCTTTGCTTCTGGTACACCCCCCATGATATAAGCCAACAACACGGATCTCTTCATTTGCACCCCCTCCATGCCCAAACCTAGCCCTGATGGCCGATTTCTTCCTCCCATCCCCCATGATATTGCACAGTAAGATACATGGCGTTTCTTTGAAAATTTCACCCAATTATTCCCACTCATCTGCTCACCTTCCATATTCCTGCAAGTTCGCCCTTTAAAAGTAATTATTCAATTTTCTTTTGAAAATTGCCATTGAATCTACTGCAGAAATAAGAAATTAGATTGCTGAGTGTTACAGAGAAATATCTAGGCTTGTTGATATTCTATTGTGATCTGAATAAAGAAAGATTAATAAGAAATGTAATTACTATGAATGAATGATGGGACTTGGAATAAAGTCATGTGCTTCATAGGGATCATTTATTAGTTTGGGTGAAAACAAGCGAAAGTATCATACTTCAGTGCTGGTGGGAAAGCATTAGGAGAGCCAAGCACTTTAGTGTTTATATTACAAGCAATAATAGCAGAGACTGTAACTCATACGGATCAGAAAATTGATTAAGGTTTTTAAATTGTCCCAGAGCTGAGTGAATAGAGAGCAAATAAAAGAATATGAATTTCTTACACTCATGTAGTGATTCAGCAGAAGATGAGCCAAGTACTGCAACGTGCATTAATCAAATCTGGACAAGTACATTTTCCTGATGATATCTCTCTCATCTCCATAGCATTGTTTTGCTAATGTGATTTCATTATCTGCTGTTCGGCTTTGTTCTAATCTTCAATTCTATTCTTATCCAGTTTTTAAATGAATCATCATATGCCACATCCCTCCCCACCTTCAGTAGTATCTACAGGAGGCATAAACTCAAGGAGGCAACATCAATTGTCAAAGATCCCCACTGTCTGGGCTATGCCAACTCTTTGTAGCTACGATCACACAGGAGATGCCTGAAGTCACACAACACCTGGTTCAAAGACAGCTTCTTTCCTTCAACAATTTGGTTCTTGAACCAACTATAAAAACTCTAATCACTACAATTTAGCAACACTGTGATCACTTTGCACTAAAATGAACTTCATTTTTTTTCTAATTGTGTTCTTTCTCGTAAAAACTGAGCATGATTTGTGTTTTTTTGTGAATGCTGCTTATATAACACGACATGCTTGTGATGCTGCTGCAAGCACTTTTTCCAGTTTACCTGTGCAGACACGTACTTGTGTATATGATGCCATTCATTACTTTAAATACTTCCACTGATTGTCCATTCCATCTATTTTCTACGCTGTGGAAAAGGTTCCTCTTGCTTCAGCTTGGTTAATTTTGTAATCATATCCCTGATTCTGTTGAATTATTTAACTTCATAGTTACTTCTAACCACCCTCTTCAGCATTGCAATAATAGGGAGAATGTCTCTGCTAAAATACTTTTACAATCAAGTTCAATTTTCTGGCTCTCCCTTCTTAACCAATACTCAGAATACTTAGATTAAGCTGATTACTCAGCCATTGTCTGAGTCACTGCAAGACAGGCTGTGTAAAAGCAAAGCCTTATTTACAGAGGAGTCTATTGATAAATAATTTATTTTATTTGGAGCTTTGTGAACCTTGGGATCAATCTTACTCCTAAATGTGATTTGTTGCTTCTTTGACTTCACAATAATTGTGGACTAGTCACATCCATTTTCTCTTAGCTCTGAATATTTGTGTATGAGTAAACTCATTCTGTAAGGTTCATGTTTTCATTATGCGGCATGCTATTGTCCATGTTAAAACTTATCCCTTCAATTTGTTATCAGCATTTTAAATTCTTCCTTATAATGGTCACTGCCCAAGTATCTTGGTAACGTAAACACCAAGATTCCCTAAATAGAATCCCAAAATACTCTTCTACACTCCCCACAATTCAGAAACAGTTTTCATCTGTTTTTAACGTATTAATACCGAACATTGCTAAAGGAACTTCAATCCCTCAGGGATTCTATCAGCATCACCTAAACCACGATATAGGGTTACGATGTTCAGCTCTGCCTCTGGCTATGCTATATGTTATATTGCTTCGGTGTAATTTACAAAGAGGCGAACTGCCAGTTCCTCGTAAATAAGGTTATTTGTGTTGTGGGTCAAAAATCATTGATTTTGGTGAGAATTTATTGTGTTTGTTAAACTTCGATCTCCACAAAACAAATAGCAGTCCAGAAATTCTTCAACACTAGGGGAGTTAGCCAATTATTTTGTTCAAAGCTCCTGACAGTAAAATTTCACCCTGCAAGAGACCCAAGAACTTATGTGCAGCAGAGTTGGCTGAACGTACTTTATATGAATAAAAGCCTGGATTTTGCTAATGCCACTGTTTCACAATACATTGTGTGAGTGTATTTGTGTCTGTGGAGGGTGGGAGGTGAATGACATGGTGTTCAGTCAGGTGATTGCACATTTGGGTGAGGATGCCAGGAATTCAAACATACAATCAAGCCAGTGTATAAGCAGGAGAATAGGATAAGGTAGACAGACAAGCAAGTGAAAGGTCGTATAGGCATTAGCAGCAAGCAGGGAAGGTAGTGGCCGCAGGCATTGAGGGGGAAGGGTGAGAACAGCAAAAAAGCTATTTTAAAGAGGATCCACCTGCATGATGACAGGCATCTCAGATTCTATGATGGGGACCAGGTTAGTTCAGCCCGAGCAGTCCCTCACCACTCCCATATTCATTAATGAAATAGGAGCAGGGGTGAGCCATTTGGCCTCTCAGGCCTGCTCCACGTTCAACAGATTTATGGCTGATCTTCTACCTCAAGAAGAGGCAGAGAACATTTTCATACTCTATCCCTATTACCTTTGATTGCTTTAATACTTCGAAACCTATTGATCTCTCTTTTGAATGAAAACAGTGCTGAGTCTCCATACTCCTCAGTGAATTACAAAGCTTTACTTCCTTCTGCGTGTGGAAAACTCTTCATATTTCAAACATAAGTAGCCTGGCTGTAATTCTGAAACTGTGAAATAAAACAAAATTATACGCAGTTCTCTAGTTGTGAAAACGTCTAGATTTTCTTCATTACTTGAATTCAAGATTTCATAACTTCCATGATGGGATCTGAACATATCCCCAGCTCAGTGGTCTAGGATCTATCCATTAACCCAGTATTTTAACCATTTAGCTATGATACCCTTTAACTAATGTTAAAGGAGTTCTGAAATTTCTGGCTAAGAACATAAACACAGAAGCAAGACTTTCAGCCCATCATACCCATGTCAGCTATCAAGTACTCCTCTATTCTAATCCTTTCTTAACCATTTTTACCATGAGAAGCCCATTCCAATAGTAGGAAGTGAATTCTGTGCATGTTATATCATTCTACACTCTCAGCAGACTCTCTGCAGACATGGGTATTATATACACTGGGTTGAATTTGCATAAGAATATTAGAAAAAGCAGAAGAGTACCATGCCGACTCCATTGTTTAAGCATATCATAGATGCCATAGTTCATTAATCCCCCTACAGTCCAAAATTCTATTTCAACATTGAGTATGCTCAATGAAATTCTCATCCACTCTCCAGAGTATGAGTAGAGGACATAACCAATTGACCGATGATGCAATAGCCACAGCTCTTCATACTGTCCTTACACACCTGGAGAAGAGGGATGCTTATGTGAGAATGCTGTTCTTGGACTACAGTTCAGCATTCAACACCATAATTCTCTCCAGGCTCGACAAGAAGCTCAGAGACCTCGGCCTTGACCCTGTCTTGTGTAGCTGGACCCTGGACTTCTTGGCAGATCACCGGCAGGTGGTAAGAGTGGGTTCCCTCACCTCTGCCCCTCTGACCCTCAACACAGGTGCCCCTCAAGGCTGTGGCCTAAGCCCCCTCCTTTATTCTCTGTACACCCATGACTGTGTCACCACCCACAGGTCTAATCTGCTAATTAAATTTGCTGACAACACTACATTGATTAGCTTAATCTCAAATAATAATGAGGCAGCCTACAGAGAAGAAGTCGTCACCCTGACACAGTGGTGTCAAGAAAACAACCTCTCCCTCAATATCCCAAAAACAAAGGAGCTGGTTGTGGACTACAGGAGGAACAGAGACAGGCTTGCCCCTATTGACATCAATGGATCTGGGGTGGAGAGGGTAAACAGTTTTAAGTTCCTCAGCATACACATCACCGAGGATCTCACATAGTCTGTACATACCAGCTGTGTGGTGAAAAAGACACAAAAGCGCCTCTCTCACCTCAGATGGTTGAAGAAGTTTGATATGGTCCCCCCAAATCCTAAGAACTTTCTATAGGGGCACAATTGAGAGCATCCTGACTGGCTGCATCAATGCCTGGTATGGGAACTGTACTTCCCTTAATCACAGGACTCTGCAGGGAGTGGTGCGGACAGCCCAGCGCATCTGTAGGTGTGAACTTCCCACTATTCAGGACATTTACAAAGACAGGTAAAAAGGGCCTGAAGGATCATTGGGGACCCGAGTCACCCCAACCACAAACTGTTCCAGCTGCTACCATCAGGGAAACAGTACTGCAGCATAAAAGCCAGGACCAACAGGCTCCAGGACAGCTTCTTCTACCAGGCCCTCAGACTGATTAATTCATGCTGATACAATTGTATTTCTATGTTATATTGACTGTCCTGTTCTATTATAAATTACTATAAATTGCACATTGCACATTTGGACGGAGATGTAACATGAAGATTTTTACTCCTCATGTACATGAAGGGTGTAAGAAATAAAGGCAATCCAATGATCTCTTCAAAAGATTTACAACTTCCTGGGAGAAGATTTTATTCTTATCTCCTTCTCAAATGTTCAACCTCATGTCCTATAAATCTAAGAGTTATGTCACCATAACTCCTAGATTTTCCCACGGGAGGAAATACCCTCATAACATCTACCCTTTGAAGCCTTGTCAGAATATTATATGCTTCAATGAGGTCACCACTCACTCTTCTAAATTACAGGAAGATAGACCCAACATACTATTTAATCTAACACATTTAATCTTTCCTCATAAGGCACCTCTTTCTCACTAGAAAGTTTGACTTATGCACACAAGTGATGTTTGTGATTAGATAAAACCAGAAGCGCACAAGTTTTACCACCTGAAAGACTACTCAGCCCTGCATATATTATACATGAACAAAGATTAAAAACTCAATCTACAACTTTAATATCAAATGAACCTTCAACAGTATAGCCCATAATAACTATGAAAATTCACGATTTGATATATTATATCATTCTTTGTAATTCTGACAATACCTCATTATTCCCTGATTTAAAATAGCCCAAGCTCAAGTTCAAGTTTGTTTAATTGTCATTTAGCAAAACGAATCCTCATTCCTCTGAGGCCAAGATGCAAAACACAGTACATATAGTCACTCATAACACATAGCACACATAGTTACGATAGGACATGCAGTCACAAAAAGTAACATTAGTAAAAGTGTCAGAGTGGCATGGCCTGAAGGTTGATGGCGCATGGGATGCTGTTCTGAGCTATATTTCTGCAAGAACAAGCAAGCAGCAGTTCCTCATTTTGCACTAGGACAAAAGCAATCCAGCTTATCTTCCACGGAATGAACACTGGGGACCAAAGGGAATGGCTAGTCCCCAACCCAGCACAGATTCCAGTGTGCCCACTGCATTCACTATGCTTTCTGTTCTCCACCACACTGCCTCCAGCATCTTCTCTCCTGGGTGGCTGTAACAGGTGACATCGCATAATAAGGCAGTACTTATCCAACAATTCAGCATTGTTGAGTTCTAAGGCGGGGGTCCCTTTTTTGCACCGTGGACCGGTTTAATATTGACAATATTCTTGCGGACCAGCCGACGGTGGGGCGGAGGGTGGGGAGCGTATTAATCATGACCGGAATATAGGTGATAAGTCAACTATAAGTCACTTATAAGTGGCTAATACACTCAATTTCGTTTCTAAAGGGGTTTATCTAATGAATTTAATACTAACCCCACAGCACATATTTTCCTAAACACAAAATAATCTGCAGATGCTGGGATCAAAGCAACACACACAACACGCTGGAGGAACTCAGCAGGTCGGACAGCATCCGTGGAAAAGATCGGTCGACGTTTCGGGCCGGAATCCTTCGTCAGGACTGTAGAGGGAAGGGGCAGA
Source organism: Mobula birostris (assembly GCF_030028105.1). Classification (NCBI taxonomy): domain Eukaryota; kingdom Metazoa; phylum Chordata; class Chondrichthyes; order Myliobatiformes; family Myliobatidae; genus Mobula; species Mobula birostris. The sequence goes on from NC_092402.1 coordinate 33,132,552, forward strand.
GACCCTATAAAGAAGGTGGGGGGAGGGTGGGAAGGAGAAGGCTGGTAGGTTCCAGGTGAAAAACCAGTAAGGGGAAAGATAAAGTGGTGGGGGAGGGGAAGCAGGGAGGTGATAGGCAGGAAAGGTGAAGAAGGAATAGGGGAAAGCACAATGGGTAGTAGGAGGAGGCAGGACCATGAGGGAGGTGATAGGCAGCTGGGTGAGGGGGAGGTGCTCAATGAAGCAGTCCTCCAATATGTGTCGGGTTTCACCGATGTAGAGGAGGCCGCACCGGGAGCACCGGATGCAATAGATGACCCCAACAGACTCACAAGTGAAGTGTTGCCTCACTTGGAAGGACTTTTTGGGGTCCTGAATGGTGGCAAGAGAGGAGGTGTAAACAGACAGGATCTCCCAGTAGCCACCCACTTCAACTCTGCTTCCCACTCCCATTCAGATATGTCCATACATGGCCTCCTCTACTGCCATGATGAGGCTAAACTCAGGTTGGAGGAGCAACACCTCATATACCGTCTAGGTAGTCTCCAGCTCCTTGGTATGAACATAGAATTCTCCAACTTCCGGTAATTCCCTCCCCCTCACTTCCCCTACCCCTATTTCACTCTGCCCCTTCCCCCAGCTGCCTATCACCTCCCTCATGGTTCTGCCTCCTTCTACTACCCATTGTGTTTTCCCTATTCCTTCTTCACCTTTCCTGCCTATCCCCTCCCTGCTTCCCCTCCCCCACCCCTTTATCTTTCCCCTTACTGGTTTTTCACCTGGAACCTACCAGCCTTCTCCTTCCCACCCTCCCCCCACCTTCTTTACAGGGCCTCTGCCCCTTCCCCCTACAGTCCTGACGAAGGGTTCCAGCCCGAAACGTCAACTGATCTTTTCCACGGATGCTGCCGACCTGCTGAGTTCCTCCAGCGTGTTGTGAGTGTTGCACATATTTTCCTGGCATGAATATAGTGATAAGTCATTTATAATAGTGGTTCCCAACCCCCGGGCCGTGGACCGATACATTGCCGTGAGGAATGCAGTGGTACAGCGATGGCCGGGACGCACCCAGCACATCCAAGAAAAAAGCCGAAATAAACAAGCTAATTGATTAGGTGCCGCCCGGCACATAAGTATCGGCCCAGATCAGAGGCGACGCAATCGGCAATCACCTCTGATCTGGGCCAACATTTACATGCCGGGTGGCACCTAATCAATTAGCTTGTTTATTTCGGCTTTTTTCTTAAAGATGTGCTGGATGCATTCCGGCCATCGCTGTACCACTGCATTCTTCACGGCCCGGAGGTTGGGGACCACTGAATTATAAGTCACTTATAGGTCAATAGCATCATAACATTTTAAGTAACATTTGGATATTAAACACACAACACATATTTTCCCCGTATGAACATATAAAATCATTGCAACACACCAATATCGCTGAATCAGTGGGAGCCCTGGGCTTGTTTCCCTGCAACAAGACAGTCCAATCGAGGGGTGATGGGAGACAGCGATACTCGAAGGGAGTTCCTTATGTCCAGTCTATTCCAGAATTTAGTTTTCGTTGCATTCATTGCAGAAAACTCCGCTTCACAGCGATATGATGTTGGAAATGGAAGCAACGTTTTCAGTGCTTTCGTGGCTATCTCAGGATATTCAGCCTTGACTTTGATCAGAATGCCGGCAGAGATGTTATGTCAAACATACTTTTTCAGCCCACCGTCATTTGCAAGCTTGAGGAGTTGATCTTTTCCTGCGCGGACATGAAAGATTCACCAGAAACATTCACAAGTGGATCACAGACCCATTCCTTTGCGCGTCTTGGGTCACTGATGACCCCGCGTGCGTTAAAGTTCAACAGTGGATGTGACAGGGAATGAGGAAAGGTGCAGCTGACTCATATCACCAAATCATATCGTTTCCTCGTGGCCCAGTAGCACATGCTTTGCGGCCCGATACCAGTCCACAGCCCGGTGGTTGGGGACCGCTGTTCTAAGGTACCCAACAATCTTTTACGAATTATTTTACAGAAACAGTTTAAATGTTGTTAGTTGTTTAGACACTAAGGCTAAGCGCTTTCAGAACACTAATCTATAATGTCTCCAGAGTCAATGGAACAGTGTGCATTTTTACAGCACTTTTTGTTCTTGTTTTGGAAATCAAGTCACTATAATTTTGTTACTTTAGTCAATTAAATAAAAGAGCACCATATTAGAAGCAATATTGAGACATCAGATTCTCTTCATTCTGTGATCATTTCTGTACCACATACATACAAGGCAGTGGGGAAGATGCATCATCCTTAAACAAAAGGATCTTGTCTACTGGGATGATGCGAACAGATAAGAAGTTAGTAGTGACAATAGAATCTCAGTGAGCTGGATCTGCTGACTCACCTCTGTAAAATCACCAAAATTCTTTCAACTTGAGCCCTGGTACATTATCTTTTTCCACATGGCGTAGAGTCATAGAAGGCTAAACAGCCCAGGAGGTTTATATCAGTTCCAAGTAGAAAATTCCATCGATCCCATTTCCCCATTTCTTCAATAGCCCTGAGAATTCTCCCACATTTAACTTTTCAGTTCCTTTCGAAAAAGATAGATTGATTGTTTCCCATGCACTAATTGCTCTTATTCACTCAATAACCAGATAACCTGGTTTGCAGCTTATCACCATAGACACCATGGTTTTACCCTATTGGAAGGATCACCCTTCCCACCATCCCAGTAGCTTCTTTTGTCTCCTGCATCGAGCACAAACTGCTGGAGTGACTCAGCAGGTTAGGCAGCATTTATGGAGGGAAATTAACAGTTGACATTTTGGGCAAAGGCCCAGACTGAGATCCCTCCATAGAAGCTGGCTGATCTGCTAAGTTCCTTCAAGATTTCCAGCAACTAAGAATCTCTTGTGTTTTATTTTGTTTCCTTCTTAGTTCTGACAAAAGGTATCTGAACTGAAACCATGTTTCAGAAGTGTGATCTGTCCAGCATTTTCTGTTTTTATTTTAGGTTTCCAACACCTGTAGTTTTTTTTGGTGGAAAAAACCGTTTGCAAGGGACCATAGAACTTTGTTCACTTCCAAAAGTAACCAGCAAAGGTTCAGGTGCCTCATGATTATCTTCCCTAGATGATTTTTGAGTACTTGTTAAGTGAATGAAGAGAAAGACAAACTGATGAACATACAGAAACAGTAAAATGCTGGAAGTACTTAGCAGGGTCAATGGAATGCATGGAGAAAGAGAGACAGTTAACATCCAAGGTCAATGGCCTATCATCACAACTGTGAGACTATTGACCTAAATTGTTAACCAAGCAGTATCTGTTTGTCTTTAAAGTTTCCAACACCCTCAGGATTTTATTTTTGATAATGCATAAGCCTTATTCTTCTTCCAGTGAAAAAAATGGCATAGAAAAATGGTGTAAATATACTCATTATACTAGTCTCAGTCTGCACCTTCAAGACTTCACCAATAATGTGAGAAGTCTAGTGTGTCTGTGTGATTATTCCAACATATTCTCACTCAGGCTACCCGGTGAAACCTGAAGAGACCATAAGTTGATTTTTTTTTCATGAAATCAGATACTAGTTTAAACTACATAAACAGATCATAAATCTCAAGGTCTGATAGACTTCAAGAGGATAACAGACTGATTAATATAGGTGGGGGAGCAGAAATGGTAACTCATCATAAATCAGTGTTGAATTCTGAATACTTGGTTAATGAATTAGCAAAAGCAGATTACCAGATAAATCTTAAAATGTTGCAAACTACTTCGCATGAGCAGAGCAAGCGCATAAGTATAATTTAAGAAGAGATTTCATTTTTTCACAAATTACTCCAGTTCCTTTTAATTCATAATGGCTGCTGGCACTGCTAATGAGAACATCAAGGTACAAATCTGAGGTTTGCTGATGATACAAACTTTGGCCATATTGTGAACTGTGAGAAGGAAAGTGATAAATTGCAGCAGGCTATAGGCAGGTTGGCAAAATGGGCAGACACATTGGCAGATGAAATTCAACAGGAGGATTGTGAGGTGATGCATTTTGGTAGGAACAATGAGGAGAGATTACATAAAGTAAAAAATACAATTACTAAAAGGATGGAGGAGCAGAGAGACCATCCTATGAACCTACAATATTTCTCAAGAAATCAGTAATGTAGGAAACAGAACTTATTTGTTTTTTCCCTGCAAATGCCAGAATAATGTAGGCTAATATATAACCACCATCCTTGTCATTACTAGAAGATACCTTGCCTCTTTATATTTTATACATGCTGTACATACAGAATAGCACCAATAATACAGAATCACCCCAACACCGAACCAATTCCACAACCTATGGACTAACTTTCGAGGACTCTACAACTGATGTTCTCAATATTTACAGTAGTTCTTAGTTATTTATTACTGTTGCTCTTCTTTTTGTATTTGCACAATTTGTTGTCTTTTGTACATTGTTTTTTATCTGGCTTTGTGTGCAGTTTTTCATCAATTCTATTGTGTTTCTTTGTACTTACTGTAAATGCCTACAAGAAAATGAATCTCAGGGTGGTATGTGTTGCCATATACTGTATGTACTTTGATAACAAATTTACTTTGAACTTTGAATTTGAACTTTAGAATAGAGGATTGGTTGTTTTCATAGCTATTGGGAACCATTTTAACATTTTCTTCGTGAGGGGAAGAAACTTGCAGTACAGTATATTAGTTCTTCTTTCATCTCCTCACCTTGATTACTGCTGTTTACCAGCAAAACTCTCCAGTAGCAAAATATACAGAAGCAAGTATCACCAGGAAGTAGCATTTCATCTGTTTCCAAGTATTAGAATTGCTTCTGAGAAGAAGTAAAGGAAACCAGGAATAGGTTTACTAAAAGAAGTTTCAAATTACTTCAAGTAGAATCAAAACTGACTTTTATCAGAAATAAAGCCATCTTATTTCTCATTTGAGTGGTTTTATAATTAGATGTGATGGGTGGAATTTCAGGATTACAAAGGGTGACAGTAGGATTATTAGTAGAGTTTGAGAAAGTTGATATATTACTTCTGAAGAATACCAAAGAGTGTGAAAAGTACATAACATAACAAGACAACATGTATTTTGACAAGATGTTTTATTGATTTTTTTTGCTACCAGGATAAATAATCTTATTTATCAGTCTGCTTCTGTAGCAGTCATATTTCTTTTCTTCTTGATTAATTTTATCTAAAATCTTTGACTATGGGATGCAATAAAAACAATGATTTTATTTTAAAACATTTAATCACCCGAACATTAAAACTCTATATCAAGTTGTACAGAGTAATTTCTTTACATTTAGTCTGGGAGGAGAGCTGAGGAATAGCTCCTATTGTGTTGTTACATTCCAGTACAATTTTCCATACCCACTATGGGAACAATGATGTCGATGTTAAAGGTATTACTGGGAGGATTACTTATATATCTGCTATTTTGTTAATCTTTCTTTTTTGAGAATTTCTGTTGCTGGTATAACAGTCTTAGTTTTAAATGTTTAAGGTCTGACTATGAAGTCCAGGGATTCCAATAATGGCCATAATTTGAACAATGTTTTATTGGCCCAGTGGCACTTTGGGCCATCCCGGAAAGATGTTCTCTTTTGCAGACTGGTTTCAGAAACAGGAGACAAAGACAAACGGTGGTTAACAAAAGAAGCACAAGAGATGTGAAGAAACAGTTCTTACATGGTGGTTATGATCTGGAATGCATTGCCAGGGACAGTAATGGAGACATTGTAACATTTGGTAGGTTGTGGGGATAGTAAGAAACCGGCAGGGATGTGGAATCTGATGGATTTCCATTGCTGATAAATGAGGCAGGTTTGACGGCCTTTTTCCTTTCTTAACCAGTCCGTGATATCATGGAAGGCACCACATAAATACATGTTTTTTCTTCTTGATAATAAACATCACCACTCAAAAAAACTATGTGCTGCAAGGCAAACCAATCTCTGCAGCACTAATGCTGTAGCACAGGGGTCCCCAACCTTTCTAGCACCACGGACCAGTTTAATATCGACAATATTCTTGGCCAACTATGGGGGTGGGGTGTTCAAGTAGGGTTAAACTCACCTCAACAAGTCTTTTACAGTTAGAGTTGTCAACTTTCTCACTCCCAAGAAGCAGTCAAATACGGGACACTTGTGTTTACCCCGAGAAAAGCTACCATGACCATGAAGCCTTGCGCGTGCACCTGTGTGCGCATGCCTGATGTGCGTGTATGTGACGTGCGCATGCGCGTACGTGCCAATTTTTTTCCCACAAATCGGTTTTGGCTTAATCTTCCCGACTACACTGTACATACATTATTTCTATTTTATATAGGCTGTGTATTTATCATATCATTCCTGTTTTTACTATATGTTGGTGTTATTTTAGGTTTTATGTGTTATTTGGTAGGTTATTTTTTGGGTCTGGGAACGCTCAAAAATTTTTCCCATAATGGTAATTGCTTCTTTGTTTTACGCCATTTCGGCACGAAAGGTTTCATAGGAACGCTGTACCTTAGCAGGAGAAATACAGGACAAGTGCAGTCCCATATGGGACAAGCCAATTTAGCCCAATATACGGGATGTCCCGGCAAATACAGGACAGCTGGCAACCGTATGTTCAAGTTCAACATTGCGTGACAGGGAATGAGGAAAGGTGCAGTTGACTCATATCATTTCCTCGTGGTCCGGTAGCACATGCTTTGCGGCCCGGTACCGGTCCACAGCCTGGTGGTTGGGGACCGCTGCTGTAGCATAAGAATGTTCCACCAAAACTCTGCAGGTAGAAATCAACCAACGTCCTGCATTTAAAGGCCTAAAGATCAACTCATTTCTTTCAAATTATTTCAAGAAATCTTTCTGCAGATATCAAAGATCTACCGCATGTACATATTCTGATCAGCAATTCCATGTTCTAACATTCAAAAGTGTTAAAAACATAGAAATAGATGCAGGAGTAGGCCATTCAGCCCTTCGAGCCTGCACCGCCGTTCAGTATGATCATGGATGATCATCCAACTCAGAACACTGCACCTGCCTTCTCTCCATACCCCCTGATCCCCGTAGCCACAAGGGCCATATCTAACTCCCTCTTAAATATAGCCAATGAACTGGCCTCAACTGCTTCCTGTGGCAGAGAATTCCACAGATTCACCACTCTCTGTGTGAAGAAGTTTTTCCTAATCTCGGTCCTAAAAGGCTTCCCCTTTATCCTCAAACTGTGACCCCTCGTTCTGGACTTCCCCAACATCGGGAACAATCTTCCTGCATCTAGCCTGTCCAATCCCTTTAGGATTTTATACGTTTCAATCAGATCCCCCCTCAATCTTCTAAATTCCAGCGAGTATAAGCCCTGAAGCGGAACAAGTGCTACACATGCCCTTACACTTCCTCCCTTACCACCATTCAAGGCCCCAGACAGTCCTTCCAGGTGAGGCGACACTTCACCTGTGAGTCGGCTGGGGTGATATACTGCGTCCAGTACTCCCGATGTGGCCTTTTATATATTGGCGAGACCCGACGCAGACTGGGAGACCGCTTTGCTGATCACCTACGCTCTGTCCGCCAGAGAAAGCAGGATCTCCCAGTGGCCACGCATTTTAATTCCACATCCCATTCCCATTCTGACATGTCTATCCACGGCCTCTTCTACTGTAAAGATGAAGCCACACACAGGTTGGAGGAACAACACCTTATATTCTGTCTGGGTAGCCTCCAACCTGATGGCATGAACATCGACTTTTCTAACTTCCGCTAATGCCCCACCTCCCCCTCGTACCCCATCCGTTATTTATTTATACACACACATTCTTTCTCTCTCTCTCCTTTTTCTCCCTCTGTCCCTCTGACTATACCCCTTGCCCATCCTCTGGTTCCACCCCCCCCTTGTCTTTCTCCCCAGACCTCCTGTCCGATGATCCTCTCATATCCTCTTTGCCAATCACCTGTCCAGCTCTTGGCTCTATCCCTCCCCCTCCTGTCTTCTCCTATTATTTTGGATCTCCCCCTCCCCCTCCCACTTTCAAATCTCTTACTAACTCTTCCTTCAGTTAGTCCTGACGAAGGGTCTCGGCCTGAAACGTCGACTGTACCTCTTCCTAGAGATGCTGCCTGGCCTGCTGCGTTCACCAGCAACTTTGATGTGAACAATTGTTGTAGTTCATCCATGCGATCTTAAATGCTTGCCATTGCATATCCACCGTCAACCCTTTAAGTATCATTTGCCAGTCTATCTTAGCTAATTCACGTCTCATACCTTCAAAGTTACCCTTCTTTAAATTCAGAACCTTTGTTTCTGGATTAACTATGTCACTCTCCATCTTAATGAAGAATTCCACCATATTATGCTCACTCTTACCCAAGGGGCCTCTAAGATTGCTAATTAACCCTTCCTCATTGCTCAATACCCAGTCTAGAATGGGCTGCTCTGTAGTTGGTTCCTTGACATGTTGGTTCAGAAAACCATCCCGCATACATTCCAAGAAATCCTCTTCCTCAGCACCCTTACCAATTTGGTTCACCCAATCTACATGTAGATTGAAGTCACCCATTATAACTGCTGTTCCTTTATTGCACGCATTTCTAATTTCCTGTTTAATTTCCCAACATCACTACTACTGTTAGGAAGGACATTAGCTGGGAGGATGTGGAATCAATATGGGTAGAGCTGCGTAACACTAAGGGGCAGAAAAAGCTGGTGGGAGTTGTGTACAGGCTACCTTTCTATTGTATTAATCTCCTCTCTAACTAGCAATGCTACCCCACCTTCTTTTCTTTCATGTCTATCCCTCCTGAATATTGAATATCCCTGAATGTTGAGCTCCTATCCTTGGTCACCCTGGAGTCATGTCTCTGTGATCCCAACTATATCATATTCATTAATAACAATCTGCACTTTTAATTCATCCACCTTGTTACGAATGCTCCTTGCGTTGACACACAGAGCCTTCAGGCTCGCTTTTACAACACTCTTAGCCCTTATACAATTATGTTGAAAAGTGGCCCTTTTTGATTTTTGCCCTGGATTTGACGGCCTGCCACTTTTACTTTTCACCTTGCTACTTTTTGCTTCTACCCTCATTTTACACCCTTCTGTCTCTCTGCATTCGTTCCCATCCCCCGGCCACATTAGTTTAAATCCTCCTGAACAACAGTAGCAAACGCTCCCCCTAGGACATTGATTCCAGTCCAGCCCAGGTGCAGACCGTCTTGTTTGTACTGGTCCCACCTCCTCCAGAACTGGTTCCAATGCCCCAGAAATTTGAATCCCTCCCACTTGCACCATTTTTCAAGCCACGTATTCATCTCATATATCCTCCTATTTCTACTCTGGCTAGCACGTGGCACTGGTAGCAATCCAGAGATTATTACCTTTGTGGTCCTACTTTTTAGTTTATCTCCTAACTCCCTAAATTCACCTTGTAGGACCTCATCCTGTTTTTTACCTATATCGTTGGTACCTATGTGCACCACGACCGCTGGCTAGCCCTCCCGTTACTGATAGAAATAATTTTTCTCTTTATGTTATTTTCTCTACAGAATTGTCACAGTCAAAAGGCACAGCAGACTTCTGTTCACTGTCAATTCCAGCAGAACATCGTTTCTCTTCTCCATAGAGTCACAAAATGCTGAGGTAGGTCGCACGCATTTACCATAGAACCATAGAAACTACAGCACAGAAACAGGCCTTTTTGGCCCTTCTTGGCTGTGCCGAACCATTTTCTGCCTAGTCCCACTGACCTGCACACGGACCATATCCCTCCATACACCTCCCATCCATGTATCTGACCAATTTATTCTTAAATGTTAAAAAAGAACCCGCATTTACCACCTTGCCTGGCAGCTCATTCCATACTCCCACCACTCTCTGTGTGAAGAAGCCCCCCCTAATGTTCCCTTTAAACTTTTCCCCCCTCACCCTTAACCCATGTCCTCTGGCTTTTTTCTCCCCTTGCCTCAGTGGAAAAAGCCTGCTTGCATTCACTCTATCTATACCCATCATAATTTTATATACCTCTATCAAATCTCCCCTCATTCTTCTGTGCTCCAGGGAATAAAGTCCTAACCTATTCAATCTTTCTCTGTAACTGAGTTCCTCAAGTCCCAGCAACATCCTTGTAAACCTTCTCTGCACTCTTTCAACCTTATTAATATCCTTCCTGTAATTTGGTGATGAAAACTGAACACAATACTCCAGATTCGGCCTCACCAATGCCTTATACAATCTCATCATAACATTCCAGCTCTTATACTCAATACTTTGATTAATAAAGGCCAATGTACCAAAAGCTCTCTTTACGACCCTATCTACCTGTGACGCCACTTTTAGGGAATTTTGTATCTGTATTCCCAGATCCCCCTGTTCCACTGCACTCCTCAGTGCCGTACCGTTAACTCTGTATGTTCTACCTTGGTTTGTCCTTCCAACATGCAATACCTCACACTTGTCAGTATTAAACTCCATCTGCCATCTTTCAGCCCATTTTTCCAGCTGGTCCAAGTCCCTCTGCAGGCTCTGAAAACCTTCCTCACTGTCTACTACACCTCCAATCTTTGTATCATCAGCAAATTTGCTGATCCAATTTACCACATTATCATCCAGATCATTGATATAGATGACAAATAACAACGGACCCAGCACTGATCCCTGTGGCACACCACTAGTCACAGGCCTCCACTCGGAGAAGCAATTCTCTACTACCACTCTTTGGCTTCTTCCATTAAGCCAATGTCTAATCCAATTTACCACCTCTCCATGTATACCTAGCGACTGAATTTTCCTAACTAACCTCCCATGTGGGACCTTGTCAAAGGTCTTACTGAAGTCCATGTAGACAATATCCACTGCATTCCCTTCATCCACTTTCCTGGTAACCTCCTCGAAAAACTCCAATAGATTGGTCAAACATGACCTACCACGCACAAAGCCATGTTGACTCTCCCTAATAAGTCCCTGTCTATCCAAATGCTTGTAGATTCTGTCTCTTAGTCCTCCCACCAATAACTTACCTACTACCGATGTTAAACTTACTGGCCTATAATTTCCCGGATTACTTTTCGATCCTTCTTTAAACAACGGAACAACATGAGCCACTCTCCAATCCTCCAGCACCTCACCTGTAGACAGCGACATTTTAAATATTTCTTCCAGGGCCCCTGCAGTTTCAACACTAGTCTCCTTCAAGGTCCAAGGGAACACCCTGTCAGGTCCCGGGGATTTATCCACTTTAATTTTCCTCAAGACAGCAAGGACCTCCTCCTTTTCGATCTGTATGGTTTCCATGATCTCACTACTTGTTTCACTTAATTCCGTAGACTTCATGCCAGTTTCCTTAGTAAATACAGACGCAAAAAACCTATTTAAGATCTCCCCCATTTCCTTTGGTTCCCCACATAGCCGACCACTCTGATCTTCAAGAGGACCAATTTTATCCCTTACAATCCTTTTGCTCTTAATATATCTGTAAAAGCTCTTTGGATTATCCTTCACTATGACTGCCAAGGCAACCTCATGTCTTCTTTCAGCTCTCCTGATTTCTTTCTTAAGTATTTTCTTGCACTTCCTATACTCCTCAAGCACCTTATTTACTCCCTGCTTCCTATACATGTCATACAACTCCCTCTTCTTCTTTATCAGAGTTGCAATATCCCTTGAGAACCAAGGTTCCTTATTCCTATTCACTTTGCCTTTAATCCTGACAGGAACATACAAATTCTGCTCTCTCAAAATTTCCCCTTTGAAGGCTTCCCACCTACCGATCACATCCTAGCCAGAGAACAACCTGTCCCAATCCACGCTTTTTAGATCCTTTCTCATTTCTTCAAATTTGGCCTTCTTCCAGTTAAGAACTTCAACCCTAGGACCAAATCTATCCTTGTCCATGATCAAGTTGAAAGTAATGGTGTTATGATCACTGGAGCCAAAGTGCTCCCCTACACAGACTTCTGTCACTTGTCCTAACTCATTTCCTAACAGGAGATCCAATATTGCATCCCCTCTAGTTGGTTCCTCTATATATTGATTTAGAAAACTTTCCTGAACACATTTTACAAACTCTAAACCATCTAGACCCCTAACAGTATGGGGGACCCAATAAATATATGGAAAATTAAAATCCCCTACCACCACAACTTTATGTTTCCAGCAGTTGCCTGCTATCTCCCTGCAGGTTTGCTCTTTCAATTCTCTTTGACTATTGGGTGATCTGTAATACAATCCCACTAATGTGGCCATACCTTTCCTGTTTCTCAGCTCCACCCATAAGGACTCAGTAGACAAACCCTCTAATCTGTCCGGCCTGAGCACTGCTGTAATATTTTCCCTAACAAGCAATGCTACTCCCCCACCTTTCATTCCTCTGCCTCGATCACATCTGAAACATCGGAACCCTGGAATATTAAGCTGCCAGTCCTGCCCCTCCTGTAGCCAAGTTTCACTAATTGCTATAACGTCATAATTTCGCAACATAGTTCAAACTGAAAAATCCAAAAACAAAATGTTCACTTGATCCATTTGACACAACAATCTTAACATTGCACTATCATCATCAGTAAAAAACAAAACAGAACACCAATTCAAGAATAAATCTTGGATATTCCTTGCTACCTTAGCGTTCTATTCCTTTCGCTGCTGTTATTAACAGCAGGACTTTGCCATTATTCGACTGGTGGTCTTAAGTTGACAGGAAAAGCCATGAACAGCTATCCAGCTTGAAAAGTAATCATCTTTGTTCAAAGTACAATGTTCTTCTTATAAAATGGCAAATTATCTGGCTTATCTTACAAAATGATATAAAAAAACATGAAAAATATTCACCAGGGGACATGGGAGATTGCAGGTGCTGGAATCTTGAGTGTAAAACAAACAAACCTGGCACTCAATGTCAGTAAGTCGAAAGAGCTGATTGTGAACTTCAGGAAGGGTAAGACAAAGGAACACATACCAATCCTCATAGAGGGATCAGAAGTGGAGAGAGTGAGCAGCTTTAAGTTCCTGGGTGTCAAGATCTCTGAGGATCTAACCTGGTCCCAACATTTCGATGTAGGCAAGACACCGGCTATACTTTATTAGGAGTTTGAAGAGATTTGGCATGTCATCAAGTACACTCAAAAACTTCTATGGATGTACCGTGGAGAGCATTCTGACAGGCTGCATCAATGTCTGGTATGGAGGGGCTACTACATAGGACTGAAAGAAGCTGCAGAAGGTTGTAAATCTAGTCAGCTCTATCTTGGGCACTAGCCTACAAAGTACCCAGCATATCTTTAGGGAACGGTGTCTCAGAAAGGCAGTGTCCATCATTAAGGACCTCCAGCACCCAGGGCATGCCCTTTTCTCACTGTTATCATCAGGTAGGAGGTACAGAAGCCTGAAGGCACACACTCAGTGATTCAGAAACAGCTTCTTCCCCTCTGCCATCTGATTCCTAAATGGAGATTGAATCTTTGGACACTACCTCACTTTTTTTAATATACAGTATTTCTGTTTTTGCACATTTTAAAAAATCTATTCAATATATGTAATTGATTTACTTGTTTATTTATTATTATGTTTTATTTTATTTTTTATTATTATTATTATTTCTCTCCCTGCTAGATTATGTATTGCATTTTTCTTTCTTCTATATTATGTATTGCATTGAACTGCTGCTGCTAAATTAACAAATTTCACGTCAGATGCCGGTGATAATAAACCTGATTCTGATTCTGACATTCCAACACACACATCTTTAGGAGTCTTTTGCAACGACTCATTATGATCAATTGCCAATCAGCACGATTACTTATTCTTGTGTTATGATTATCATCCCACCTTTAAGTCAATGGACCTTAATATTTTTCAACTCTTTTTGTATATGGTTATTCAACAAACATTTCCTGAATATCCAGCTGAGTTGCATTCACTTCCTTTGACTCTAAGCTGAGTCACTATCTCATTTATATCCTTCTTGTCATTGTACACCATGAATATGGGAGATACCAGATCCCATATCTGATTTTAAGGGCACAGGAAATACACAGATGCCAATTTTCAATAAGGTGCTACCTAATTTTCAAGATGATCTTCAGGTAATTGCTGCTAAATAAGGGTACAATGAACAAAATTGCATAAAAGTGAAATTAACTTTTATTAATTATGGTAATTTACATGTCAGTAGTCATATTTATTTCAGTAAGTGGAGGGAAAGCAGCTGAACCTCTTCCAGCACTTTTTAAAACTATATAAAACATGTATTTAAATCATTACTGTGCAAAGTTTTGTCTTGGTAACTATACTTTTTATTCAAACAACATCCATTTATGCACTGCATTTCATTGATCTGAAAAAAAAGGACGATTAGTTTGATTTGTAGGGTTTGCTTTCCTGGGGACCTGGGAATGGAGGGCAGGTGACGATCTCTGGAAGTGGCTGCAAGGAAGGCCAGAGCTTCTGCAACCAACTGGAAGACCTGAGAGCAGGAGCAGGTGGGATAATATGATGATTGCTGATAAAGACTAATATCTTGCTATCCACAATTTAAGCTGTCATTGGTAGAAATGTACATTATTCACAACCATCGACGTTGAGTCGGGGTTTCACTTTAAGAGGCTGGTCTGACTTGATGAAGTAATTACATAAAGGGCTGTTACTGCACTTGGTGTTCAATAAATGAGTTGCTACATTTTTCCTGGAACATAAAGCTCTTCTATTGTTTTACTTGCGCAAACCTACGTTGGTGACCCCAATGCTCTAGGACGATTCCAGAGTTATTGAACATGTCGGCCAATGCAGTCACTTTGAAACTGTTGGAGTTTTAGGCACAAATCGCCGTTGCTTGAGTTGTACAAGCTGAGGCCCAGTTCGCTCTGTGAGAAATTTACAACAAGAAATATTTCACGTTGGTAGTGTCACTCATCAACTCCGCGACTGCGAGAGTGGTGAGCCTACTGGAACACACACCTGAACATGGTAAATACCGATCGATGAAAACTCACCTTTTACAGACTTTTGGACTATCGGAATCTGAGCGTGCCAAACAGTTGCTCTCCTTGCTCGGCCTTGGTGATGCTAGGCCTTTGGAGCTAATGGACCACATGATATCTCTCCTGGGAAATCACCATCCTTGTTTATTTTTCAAAGAACTCTTCATGCAGAAAATGGCTGATCAAGTTTGCATAGCTCTCGCTAATGTAACAGTGAAGAACTAAAGGGAGCTTGCTAAAATGACTGATAGTCTACACTCAACTAGGCAGTGGTGCATCATTCCTCCTCCTTTCTCTACCTCAATAAGCCCGGTCAGTAAGGCCCCCAACATAAGGATGCCTGTGGCTGCGAAACAGACGATGCTGGGCCTGTGTTTTTACACATTTGCTTCGGTATAAATCCCAACCACTTTGCAGCTTCGACAGTGCCAGCATATCAGGACATCAGAGGTCTGTGAACACCATGGATTCTAGCTGCTGATCATTACGGGCACCCTTTCAGGGTGACGCTTCCTGTGTGACATGGGTGCTCAAGTGAGCGTGCTGCCTGTATTGCCTATTGATGAGAAGCCAAAGAGCAATGAAACCTCACCGGAGGCCGCCAACGGCAGCAGGATCCAGACCTACTGGACACCACAGGTGATTCTCTGCTTCAGTGGGCAATGTTACACATGGGACTTTGTCCTGGCTAATGTGGTTAGACCTCTGTTAGGTGCAGATTTCCTGTCTGCCCAAGAACTATTAGTCGATCTTAGAACTGCGGCTTGTGGATGTCAAGGACTTTGGGTGGTTACCCTGCTCCTCCAGTTCAGAAAGGAAGGAGGGAAAAGAGGAGAGCAGTAGTGATAGAGGATTCAGTAGTTAGGAGGACAGATAGGAGGTTCTGAGGGAGAGATCAAGAATCCTGGATGGTCTGTTGCCTCCCTGGTGCCAGGGTCCGCGATATCTCAGATCGAGTTCTTGGTATTCTCAGGAGAAAGGGTAAGCAGCCAGATGTCATGGTCCATGTAGGGACCAATGACATGGATAGGAAGGAGGAGGAGGTCCTGCAAAGAGATTTGAGGGAGTTAGGTGGAAAGTTGAAGGACAGGACCTCCAGGGTTGCAATCTCGGGATTGCTACCCATGCCACGTGCTAGCGAGGCTAGAAATAGGAAGATAATGCAGCTAAATACCTGGCTAAGGAGATGGCGCAGGAGGGAGGGCTTCATGTTTCTGGACAATTGGGCTTTGTTCCAGGGAAGGTGGGACCTGTTCCAATGGGATGGTTTGCACCTGAACTGGTGGGGGACTAACATCCCTGCGGGTAGATTTGCTAGTGCTGCTCCGGGGGGTGTAAACTAGATTTGCAGCGTGAGGGGAACCAGAGTGTTAGAGCAGATAGTGAGGTGGAGGAGGATAAAGGTCATGCGAGGACTGCGTGTATAGACAGAAATCAAAGGTTCATATGTGACAGAAATGTTCTCAGGTGCATCTATTTCAATGCAAGGAGTATTGTAGGTAAGGCAAATGAGCTTAGGGCATGGATTGGCATGTAGGATTATGACATTATTGCTATTAGTGAGACTTGGTTGCAGGAGGGGCAGGACTGGCAGCTTAATGTTCCAGGGTTCCAATGTTTCAGACGTGATAGGGGGGGAGGGATGAAAGGGGGAGGAGTGCTTAATAGTCAGGGAAAATATCACAGCTGTGCGTAGATAGGACAGCCCAAAGGGCTTGTCTACAGAGGCCATATGGGTGGAGCTGAGGAACAGGAAGGTGTGACCACACTAATGGGGTTGTGTTATAGACTGCCCAATAGTCAGAAAGAATTGGAGGAGCAAATCTGTAGAGAGATAGCAGACCAATGTAAGAAACAGAAAGTTGTAATAGTAGGGGATTTTAACTTTCCACATATTGACTGGGACTGTCACACTGTGAAAGGGCTAGATGGCTTGGAGTTTATCAAATGTGTTCAGGAAAGTTTTCTAAATCAATATATAGAGGTACCTTTGAGAGAGGATGCAATACTTGATCTCCTATTAGGGAACCAGACAGATCAGGTGACAGAAGTATGTGTAGGCGAAGATTTTGGGTCCAGTGACCATAATGTCATTAGTTTCAAGTTAATTATGGATAAGGATAGGTCTGGTCCTCGAGTTGAGGTTCAAAATTGGGAAGGGCCAATTTTGTGGAAATGAGAAAGGATCTAGGAAGAGTGAATTGGGATAAATTGTTTTCTGGCAAGGGTGTGTTCGGTAAGTGGAAGGCCTTCAAAGGCGAAATTTTGAGAGTGCAGAGTTTGCATGTTCCTGCCAGGATTAAAGGCAAATTTAACAGGCGTAGGGAACCTTGGTTTTCAAGGGATATTGGTGATCTGGTTAAGAAAAAGAGAGAGGTGTATAGCAGGTATAGGCAACAAAGAACAAATGAGGTACTTGAAGAGTAAAGAAAATGTAAGAAAATACTAAAGAAGGAAATCAGGAAGGCAAAAAGGAGACATGAGGTTGCTTTGGCAGATAATGTGAAGGTAAACCCGAAGGGTTTCTACAAGTATATTAAGAGTAAAAGGATAGTACAGTACAAAATTGGTCCCCTAGAAGATCAGAGTGGTCGTCTATGTGTGGAGCCTCACGAGAGGGGGGTGATCTTAAGCAGTTTTTTTGCATCAGTATTTACTCAGGAAACTGGCACAGGGTATATGGAAGGAACGGAAACAAGCAGTAGTGTCATGGAACATATAGAGATTAAAGAGGAGGGGGTGCTTGCTGCCTTACAGCGAATAAAGGTAGATAAATCCCTCAGGCCTGACATGATATTTCCTCGGGCCTTGAGAGAGACTGGTGTAGAAATTGCAGGGGCCCTGGCAG
This sequence comes from Mobula birostris, assembly GCF_030028105.1. Classification (NCBI taxonomy): domain Eukaryota; kingdom Metazoa; phylum Chordata; class Chondrichthyes; order Myliobatiformes; family Myliobatidae; genus Mobula; species Mobula birostris. Next base: position 33,150,353 of record NC_092402.1, read on the forward strand.
AAATGTTTAAAATGTCCTTAGCCACAAATGCAGTGCTGGAGGATTGGAGGGTAGCTCATGTTGTTCCGTTGTTTAAAAAAGGCTCCAAAAGTAAACCAGGTAATTACAGGCCAGGGAGCCTGACATCAGTAGTAGGTAAATTATTGGAATGTGTTCTGAGAGATCGAATATACAAGTATTTGGATAGCCAAGGGCTGATTAAGGATAGTGAGCATGGCTTTGTGCGTGGTAGATATATTTAACGAATCTTATAGAGTTTTTTGAGAAGGTTACCAAGAAAGTAGATGAAGGAAAGGTTGTGGATGTTGTCTACATGGACTTCAGTAAGGCCTTTGACAAGGTCCCACATGGGAAGTTAGTTCAGAAGGTTCAGACACTAGGTATTCATGGCAGGAAGAGAAGATGACTCAGAGTCGGATTGTGGTCGGCATGGCAGGGAGTTTTTCTTCCCTCTCCCGTGGGACATTTGAGAAATTTTGAACTTTACTGTGCTCACAGACTTTCTTCATCAAGTTATGGTATTGTGCACTGTTGTAACTATATGTATAATTATTTGGTTTTGTCAGTTTTTTCAGTCTTGGTTTGTCCTGTGTTTTGTGATATCACACCAGAGGAAATAATGTATCATTTCCTAATACATGCATTACTAAATGACAATAAAAGGGGACTGCGTGTCTTCATAATCTAAAATATAGTGTGGAAATGTTTAGGCAGTTGTCAAAGTGTAAACCAGAGAGATGAACTGTACCTCTCCAAGACACAAATAAATGAAATTAGAAATTACTTCCAAATTATTTCATTATTTTTGTTTGATCACATGCCACAAGGAATATTGGGACGTATTACAAGGTTAAAGAAGATAGAAATACAAGTTGCTTTTGTTCCAATATACATAGAATTCAGAATGTTCTTAAATGACATCATCTGAGGTGCCAAACCGAAAGACGAATAATTAGGCTTTCAGTTTGACAGGGTTATAAGAAATCTGACGAATAATGGGGAAAAGGTGCAGATTGCTGCTGGCACTTGCTGCAATGGATAAAGACATACCTTTTATCTTGCTTCAGGAAGAAATATGTCCAACAAACATTGTCTCCTGTTATATTCACGTTGAATATTTAGAAGGAATCTTATAAACTCCTCTGAAAACTGATTTTTCTTGCCTCTGCCTTTTCTACCAAATACTAGATTAGATTAGATTATGAGGACACTCAGTCCTCGTTTATTGTCATTTAGAAATGCACGCATTAAAAAATGATACAATATGTTCTAATATTATTTCAATGTGTACTGTGAATTTTGATAAGCTATTCAATCATGTGTATTTTGTGTATGATTTGCGTATGTATTTTTGGCAAATCACAAGAAAGGAATTAAGCCTAAGATCTCTGGCTAATTTGTTATCCTTTCCCAGCCCAGGTATATTGCAGTTTGTTAATCCAATTATTAACTAATCTCTCAGGCGTTTTGCAACTAAGTACATTAAGTCCCTGGCAAAAGCAACAAGCCAGTCAAATGATTTTACGTATCATAATCCTTGAAATAAAGTGTAGATATTTCAAGGAAGTGTACAATATCATGACAATTGGAGAGATAGAAGTAAACTGTTCCCATTGGTAGATAATCTAATGATCAGGGATCACAGTTTTAACATCTTAGGCCAAGGATACATGACTAGGCTCAGAATCATCCTGATCTGCAACTCATTGCTTGTAAAGGTAGCAGAAACAATATCAACTAGCGTCTTCATAAGGGAGTTAGACAGGAGTTCGAAGTGAAATAGTTTGTCAGCTGTGGGGGAAAGAATGGGTAAAGGAAGCTGTTGAGATTGCTCAACTAGGTGCTAGTGTATACTTGATGGGGCAACTGGACAATGTTCCCAAAGTTCATTACAGATTTAGTAATGCACACATACTGAGGTGTTTGAATGAATTGAACAGAGATTTAATTGGATCAAAGGATGTGTTGACATGATGACTGTTGACACTATTTCAAAATCTCTGGTAAATATCTTAAAATATTTCTACTCCATTCTCTACTTTTCATTGTCTCCTGTGAGTTTGAAGTGGTTTCAGGGTATGACATGATTTCATTCCCACTAGTCCAATTTTGTGTTGTCAAATGTGATCACAGGAAATTGAAGAGATACTCTAATGTATATTGACCAGTTGACTATTGCTGAGAAGAAATGATGATTTAAAGATTAATCATATTTACAGTATATTAACAGTGACAAAGTTGCCCCGACTGTTAGAAAAAGAATGTTGCAGCTAATTTTTCATTTATTATTTATTATTGATACTCTGAGTAGTGCAAAAATATTACCGATCCCACTTTACTGAAAAGATTTACACCCATATCTTATTTGTGAGATATGCATAAGAATACTATTATTGGTTCAACTAACATACTAGATAAAATGTGTTGCATATTTAATAAGAATATAGTTTACAAACTACACTCAGTGGCCACTTTATTAGGTACACCTGTACACCTGCTCATTAATACAAATATCTAATGAGCCAATCATGTGGCAGCAACTCATTGCATAAAAGCATGCAGACAGGTTCAGTTGTTGTTCAGACCAAACATCAAAATGAGGAAGAAAGTGATGTAAGTGACTTTGACCGTGGAATGATACTTGGTGCCACATGGGGTAGTTTGAGTATCTCAGAAATTGCTTATCTCCTCGGTTTTCAACAGTCTCAAGAGCTTGCAGACAATGGTGCAAAAGTGAGTGGCAGTTCTGTGAGCGAAAATGCCTTGTTAATGAGAGAGGTCTGAGGAGAATGGTTCTAGTTGACAGGAAGATGACAGTAACTCAAATAACTACGTGTTACAACCGTGGTGTGCTGAAGAACATCTCTGAATGTACAACACATCAAATCTTGAAGTGAATGTGTTATAGTAGCAGAAGACCACGAACACACAGAAATGCAATCAGTGGCCACTTTATTAGGTACCTCCCATACCTCATAAAGTGGCTAATCAGTGTATAATCACACATGACATTTCTAGAAGCATACAATCTTATGGTTTCCTCTCAAGGCTGAAAGATTACTGATATCCTATAGCAAAAAAAATATTGCCAGTTGCTACGTGTATTTATTTCAACAAATATGTTTTAAAATAAACCATTCTACATTATTAGGAATTTACAGATAATTGCCAAAGTATTTTTTAATTCAATGCAAACCAACAAGGAGGGGTTCTCCAGTAATTCCATGGGTAAATATGCTGTAATATTGAATAGTGGTATAAGTACAGCAGGCGTCACAAAGGTGCAGCAGATGCACAGCACAGCCCTTTGGCCCATCACATCCATGGCAACCATTGTACCTACTTAGACTAATCCCACTTACCCACATTGCAAGTAGTTTCCTCAATGGTGCCAGCAATCTAAGTTCAATTCCCACCTTCAGTAATGAGTTTGCACATTTTCCCTATAACTAGTTTGCTCTGGTACTTTCACTTCGTCCCGTATCACTCAGTTATGATGGTTGGTAGGTCAATTAGTTATTCTTATGGATGGGTGATAGGAGAATCAAGGTGAGTGAGAAAAGGTTACAGGGAAATAATTGGGAAAATAGGATTGCAGGATTGCTCTGAGATCCGTTGGGCTCAGATCCAGGAGGCTAAAGAAATTTGACATGTCCCCTTTGACCCTCATCATTTTTTGTAGATGCACCATAGAAAGCACCATGGCTTGGTATGTCAAATACTCTGTCCAAGGCCCCAAGAAACTGCTGAGAATTGTGGATAGACCTCAACATATCCCTAACCAGCCTCTCCTCCATGGACTCTTCTTTTGTTGCTTTGGTAAAGGAGCCAACATAATTAAAGACATCACTCACCCTGGACATCCTCTCTTCTCCCCCCACCTCCCCACACAGATCCACTTCCCCATCAGGCAGATGATACAATAGAGTAAATGCATGGCTATATGCACCAGGCTCAGGGACATCCATATGACTATTGGACGATCCCCTAGTGTGATAAGATGTACTCTTGACCTCACAGTGTACCTCATTATGGCCTTGCACTTTATTGTCAACCTGCACTGCAACCTGTAACTGTAACCTATTTTGCATTGTTAATCATTTCTCTTGTACTGTCTCAATAGTAGTCATAGTCATAGCCATACTTTATTGATCCCGGGGGAAATTGGTTTTTGTTACAGTTGCACCATAAATAATAATTAGTAATAGAACCATAAATAGTTAAATAGTAATATGTAAATTATGCCAGTAAATTATGATATAAGTCCAGGACCAGCCTATCGGCACAGGGTGTCTGACCCTCCAAGGGAGGAGTTGTAAAGTTTGATGGCCACAGGCAGGAATGACTTCCTATGACGCTCTGTGCTGCATCTTGGAGGAATGAGTCTCTGGCTGAATGTACTCCTGTGCCCACCCAGTACATTATGTAGTGGATGGGAGACATTGACCAAGATGACATGCAACTTAAACAGCATTCTCTTTTCAGACACCACCATGAGAGAGTCCAGTTCCATCCCCACAGCATCACTGACCTTACGAATAAGTTTGTTGATTCTGTTGGTGTCTGCTACCCTCAGCCTGCTGCCCCAGCACATAACAGCAAACATGATAACACTGGCCACCACAGACTCGTAGAACATCCTCAGCATCGTCCGGCAGATGTTAAAGGACCTCAGTCTCCTCAGGAAATAGAGACGGCTCTGATCCTTCTTGTAGACAGCCTCAGTGTTCTTTGACCAGTCCAGTTTATTGTCAATACGTATCCCTAGGTATTTGTAATCCTCCACCATGTCCACACTGAATACCTGGATGGAAACAGGGGTCACCGGTACCTTAGCTCTCCTCAGGTCGAGGAGAGCTAAGGTACAATGCACAGTTGTAATAAAATGATCTGTATAGATGGCATGGCAAGCTAGGATTTTCACTGTGCCTCGATAATGAACTAATTATCAACTTACCAATTTTATCAATGACCTCCTTCTATATCATAAGTAAAAGGAATAAATAAAAATCTGAAAAAGAAATATAGTTTCAATCAGCAGCCTGTATTGAGTTGATCATTTACAATCAAGATAAAACTGTGAATGGCAAGCAGCCTGATGGGATAAAGAAGGAGAAAACTCAAAATTCTTGTCGGCAATCACATCTGCTCCAGTCAAGAAGGATATGGCGATCAATCATATTGCAAACCATTGAGTAAGACTCACAATTTGGAAGAGGCACTTTAGGGAATTCCTCTGGACATTACCTTCACTGGAGGAGGTGGGAACAGGGAAATAGCATGACAATAAAGGTTGAGGCTTATATCTAAGAGCCACTCATATAACAGATTTTATGGTATTGGATAAGTTTACTCCCTCGTGATAGGTTGAACATTTTTGCTTAGTAAGCTCAACAGATAATACTACAACAACTCATATCATATTTATTATCATTATTTGGAGTAAATTTGTTTCAGGGAATGGGTGGGTTTGACCTTGAAAAAGGCACTTGATTATCTCAGAGTGGAATATTGAATTATGACATATTTGGTACCAAAATCTAATTGCTTACATGTAAACAAAGGAGCCAATCTACACACCAATTTGAACCACTCATTTGCTACTGGCCATGGCAAATTATTCTATGAACTTTGACTGGCGTTCCACCTCAAGTACTCAGTCTTCCAGACCTGCATGAATATAGTTAGGTGTTAAACAGAGTCATAGGTTCATAGCTATACATCAATGAAATAGACCCTTAGGCCCAACTCTGCCATGGTGACCATGTTGTCCTTCTGAACTAGTTCCATTTGTCCACAGTTGGCCCACATACGTCTAATCTTTTCCTATCCATGTGCCTATTTCAATGTTTTTTGAACACTGTAATTGCACTTGTCTTCATATTTCCTCTGGCAACTCATTTCGTATACCCATCACTCTTTGTGTGGAAAACTTCCTGCTCATGTCCCTTTTAAATCTTTCCCCTCTCACCTTAAGCCTAGCTCTTCTTGTTTAAGACTCCATTACCCTTGGAAAAAGACTGTGATCATGAACATTATCTCTGTCCCCCATTATCTTATAAACCTTTGTAAGCCTCCTTCACTCCAGGAAAAACAATCACAGCCCATTCAGTCTCTTCTTATAACTCAAGTCCTCCAGTCCCAGCAACATCTTGTGATGCTTTTCTGCATCCTAGTTTATACTTACATAGACATTTATACCAATTTCTGTTGCAGTAAGGTACAGTAGATCTACAGTAAATGTTCTGGAATAAAATTCATCATTCCAAAAAAAAGAAAAAAAATTACCATGAATAAAATGATTGTTTGAGTGGTTTATATTATCTGTCAATTTTCATAACAAATCAGTGACTAATGATTTCTGACCTTATAATGCAATATTATCTCAAAAATTATGCATACTTCTAAAGAAATGAAAGATTCTTAACGCACATTTCTGACTGAATGAAAAAATGTTCTTAACGCACATTTCTGACTGAATGAAAAAATCATGTTTGTTTAAACTAGAATGGTTGGGGTTGGGAATCAAATTAAAGAGGCTAGGCGTGAGGAGGTTAGTTCACAACAGGGGGATGGGAACCAGTGCAGAGAGACAGAGGGGTGTAAAGTGAGGGTAGAAGCAAAAAGTACTATGGAGAAAAGTAAAAGTGGCAGGCCGACAAATCCAGGGCAAGCATTAAAAAGAGCCACTTTTCAGCATAATTGTATAAGAGCTAAGAGAGTTGTAAAAGAGCGCCTAAAGGCTTTGTGTGTCAATGCAAGGAGCATTCGTAATAAGGTGGATGAATTGAAAGTGCAGATTGTTATTAATGATTATGATATAGTTGGGATCACAGAGACATGGCTCCAGGGTGACCAGGGATGGGAGCTCAACGTTCAGGGATATTCAATATTCAGGAGGGATAGACATGAAGGAAGGGGAGGTGGGGTGGCGTTGCTGGTTAAAGAAGAGATTAACGCAATAGAAAGGAAGGACATAAACCGGGAAGATGTGGAATCGATATGGGTAGAGCTGCGTAACACTAAGGGGCAGAAGACGCTGGTGGGAGTTGTGTACAGGCCACCTAACAGTAGTAGTGAGGTCGGAGATGGTATTAAACAGGAAATTAGAAATGTGTGCAATAAAGGAACAGCAGTTATAATGGGTGACTTCAATCTACATGTAGATTGGGTGAACCAAATTGGTAAAGGTGCTGAGGAAGAGGATTTCTTGGAATGTATGCGGGATGGTTTTTTGAACCAACATGTTGAGGAACCAACTGGAGAGCAGGCTATTCTGGACTGGGTTTTGAGCAATGAGGAAGGGTTAATTAGCAATCTTGTCGTGAGCGGCCCCTTGGGTAAGAGTGACCATAATATGGTGGAATTCTTCATTAAGATGGAGAGTTGTAAAAGAGCGCCTAAAGGCTTTGTGTGTCAATGCAAGGAGCATTCGTAATAAGGTGGATGAATTGAAAGTGCAGATTGTTATTAACGATTATGATATAGTTGGGATCACAGAGACATGGCTCCAGGGTGACCAGGGATGGGAGCTCAACGTTCAGGGATATTCAATATTCAGGAGGGATAGACATGAAGGAAGGGGAGGTGGGGTGGCGTTGCTGGTTAAAGGGGTAACTTTGAAGGTATGAGACGTGAATTAGCTAAGATAGACTGGCAAATGACACTTAAAGAATTGACGGTGGATATGCAATGGCAAGCATTTAAAGGTTGCATGGATGAACTACAACAATTGTTCATCCCAGTTTGGCAAAAGAATAAATCAAGGAAGGTAGTGCACCTGTGGCTGACAAGAGAAATTAGGGATAGTATCAATTCCAAAGAAGAAGCATACAAATTAGCCAGAGAAAGTGGCTCACCTGAGGACTGGGAGAAATTCAGAGTTCAGCAGAGGAGGACAAAGGGCTTAATTAGGAAGGGGAAAAAAGATTATGAGAGAAAACTGGCAGGGAACATAAAAACAGACTGTAAAAGCTTTTATAGATATGTAAAAAGGAAAAGACTGGTAAAGGCAAATGTAGGTCCCCTACAGACAGAAACAGGTGAATTGATTATGGGGAGCAAGGACATGGCAGACCAATTGAATAATTACTTTGGTTCTGTCTTCACTAAGGAGGACATAAATAATCTTCCAGAAATAGTAGGGGACAGAGAGTCCAGTGAGATGGAGGAACTGAGCGAAATACATGTTAGTAGGGAAATGGTGTTAGGTAAATTGAAGGGATTGAAGGCAGATAAATCCCCAGGCCCAGATGGTCTGCATCCCAGAGTGCTTAAGGAAGTAGCCCAAAAAATAGTGGATGCATTAGTGATAATTTTTCAAAACTCCTTAGATTCTGGACTAGTTCCTGAGGATTGGAGGGTGGCTAATGTAACCCCACTTTTTAAAAAAGGAGGGAGAGAGAAACCGAGGAATTATAGACCGGTTAGCCTAACGTCGGTGGTGGGGAAACTGCTGGAGTCAGTTATCAAGGATGTGATAACAGCACATTTGGAAAGCGGTGAAATGATCGGACAAAGTCAGCATGGATTTGTGAAAGGAAAATCATGTCTGACGAATCTCATAGAATTTTTTGAGGATGTAACTAGTAGAGTGGATAGGGGAGAACCAGTGGATGTGGTATATTTGGATTTTCAGAAGGCTTTTGACAAGGTCCCACACAGGAGATTAGTGTGCAAACTTAAAGCACACGATATTGGGGGTAAGGTATTGGTGTGGGTGGAGAGTTGGTTAGCAGACAGGAAGCAAAGAGTAGGAATAAACGGGACCTTTTCAGAATGGCAGGCGGTGACTAGTGGGGTACCGCAAGGCTCAGTGCTGGGACCCCAGTTGTTTACAATATATATGAATGACTTGGATGAGGGAATTAAATGCAGCATCTCCAAGTTTGCGGATGACACGAAGCTGGGTAGCAGTGTTAGCTGTGAGGAGGATGCTAAGAGGATGCAGGGTGACTTGGATAGGTTGGGTGAGTGGGCAAATTCATGGCAGATGCAATTTAATGTGGATAAATGTGAAGTTATCTACTTTGGTGGCAAAAATAGGAAAACAGATTATTATCTGAATGGTGGCCGATTAGGAAAAGGGGAGGTGCAACGAGACCTGGGTGTCATTATACACCAGTCATTGAATGTGGGCATGCAGGTACAGCAGGCGGTGAAAAAGGCGAATGGTATGCTGGCATTTATAGTGAGAGGATTCGAGTACAGGAGCAGGGAGGTACTACTGCAGTTGTACAAGGCCTTGGTGAGATCACACCTGGAGTATTGTGTGCAGTTTTGGTCCCCTAATCTGAGGAAAGACATCCTTGCCATAGAGGGAGTACAGAGAAGGTTCACCAGATTGATTCCTGGGATGGCAGGACTTTCATATGAAGAAAGACTGGATGAACTGGGCTTGTACTCGTTGGAATTTAGAAGATTGAGGGGGGATCTGATTGAAACGTATAAGATCCTAAAGGGATTGGACAGGCTAGATGCAGGAAGATTGTTCCCGATGTTGGGAAAGTCCAGAACGAGGGGCCACAGTTTGAGGATAGAGGGGAAGCCTTTTAGGACCGAGATTAGGAAAAACTTCTTCACACAGAGAGTGGTGAATCTGTGGAATTCTCTGCCACAGGAAACAGTTGAGGCCAGTTCATTGGCTATATTTAAGAGGGAGTTAGATATGGCCCTTGTGGCTACGGGGGTCAGGGGGTATGGAGGGAAGGCTGGGGCGGGGTTCTGAGTTGGATGATCAGCCATGATCATAATAAGTGGCGGTGCAGGCTCGAAGGGCCAAATGGCCTACTCCTGCACCTATTTTCTATGTTTCTATGTTTCTATGTTTCAGAAGGACATCCTTATATTGGCAAACATGGCAGGGGTTATAAGTACAATCTGTTCCAGGAAGTTACTTTGGGTGACATTCCTCAATGTGCTGGCAGAAATACTGTAAAGTAGCAAAACTCCTGATTGTTTAGTGGTTGCTCACGCTCTGTCATCACAGCTAAGAATATACTGATTATTTTTAAAGCTGTTATTTGATTATAGTCTTGGAAGGTTACAGAATGCACTATTTTCATTATGATTTACAGATACACTTCCAAAGAAAAACAGTGAGACTGATTGAGTTCAAAGTTCAAATAAATTTATTATCAAAGTACACATATATCACCATATACATAACTGAGATTCATTTTTCTGCAGACATACACAGCAAATCTGTAGAATAGTAATGATAACAGGATCAATGAAAGATCAACCAGAGTGCAGAAGACAAGAAACTGTGCAAATGCAAATATAAATAAATAGCAATAAATAATGAGAACATGAGATAATGAGATAAAGAGTCCTTCAAGTGAGATCATTGGTTATAGGCAAATGAGTGTAGCTATCCCCTTTTATTCAAGAGCCTGATGGTTGTGGGGGAGTAGCTGTTCGTGAACCTGGTGGTGTGAGTCCTGAGGCTCTTGTACCTTCTACTTGACGGCAACAGCAAGAAGAGAGCATGACCTGGGTGGTGGAGATCTCTGATGATGGATGCTGCATTCCTACAACAATGTTTCATATAGGCATGCTCAATGGTTGGAAAGCCATGATGTAGTGGGCTGAATCCACTGCTTTTTGTAGGATTTTCTATTCAAAGGCATTGGCATTTCCATACCAGGCTGTGACGGGGCCAGTCAATACACTCTCCACTACACATCTATAGAAGTTTGTCAAAGTTTTAGATTTCATGCCAAGTCTCCGCAGATTTCAAAGGAAGTAGAGGCGCTGCCATGCTTACTTTGCAATTCCACTTCTGTGCTGGGTCCAGGACAGGTCCTCAAAAATGGAAACACCCGGGAATTTAAAGTTGCTAACCCTCTCCACCTCCAATCCTCTGATGAGGACTGCCTCATGGACCTCTGGTTTCCTTCTCTGGAAGTCTATAATCAGTTCCTTGGTCTTGCTGACATTGAGTGAGAGGTGGTTGTTATGACGCCACGCAGCCAGATTTTCAACCTACCTCAAGTGGGCTGGTTCATCACCACTTTTGATGCGGCCCATAATAGAGGTGCCATCAGCAAACTTGAATATGGCATTGGAGCTGTGCAAGCTCTGTGTAGAGCAGGGGACTAGGCACACAGCCCTGTGGTGTGCCTGTGCTGATGGAGATCGTGGAGCAGATGTTGTTGCCAATCTGAACTGACTGCGGGCTACAAGTGAAGAAATCCAGGATCCAATGATATAAGAAGGTATGGAGGCCAAGGTCTTGAAGATTATGGATTAGTTTTGAGTGGATAATGGTATTGAATGCTGAGCTGTACTCAATAAAGAGCATCCTGAAATATGCATCTTTGCTGTTCAAATGTTTTAGGATTGAGTGAAGAGCCAACAGGGTAGCAAATAGAAACAGATCCAAGTCACCTCTCAGGCAGGAATTGATATGTTTCATCACCAACCTTTCAAAACATTTTATCACTGTGGATGTAAGAGCTACAAGGCAATAGTCATTGAGAGAGGTCACCACGCTCTTCTTGGGCAGCGGTACAATTGAAGCCTATTTGAAACAGCTGGATACTACACACTGCCGCAGTGAGAGGTTAAAGATCTCAGTGAACACACCAGAGAGTTGGTCAGCAGAGGTCTTTAGTACGCGGCCAGGTACGCCGTCTGATCCAGATTTTTCCATGGATTTACCTTCCTCAAGGGAGCCCGCACATCAGCTTCAGAAACTGAGATCAGAGGATCATCAGGGGATGTGGGAGTTTGTGATGATTTCTCCATGTTCTGACAGTCAAAGCAAGCAGGGAAGGCATTGAGCTCATCTGGAAGCAAAGCCCTGCTGTCTCCCATGCTGTCTGATTTAATTTTGGAGGAGGTGATAGCTGTCAAGCATCCCTCATAGATTCCAGTTTGCACCAGAAATTCCACTTCACCTGTGAGGTGGCTTTCCCAAAATCGTACTTGATCACGCCTCTTGGAGCTTTCTTGGTCTCCAGACTTGAATGCCTCTGATCTGGCCCTCAGCAAATTTCAGATTTCATGGTTCATCCAGGGATTCTGACAGGGGAAGACTCTAAATGATTTAGTGGGGACACACTCATCTACAGCTCTTTTAATAAAGTCCATTACAACCATGGTGTATTCACTCAGATCTCTAGATGAACGCTTGAACACGGCCCAGTCCACTGACTCAAAGCAACGCTGTAATTGTTCTGCCGCATCTGCTCTCAGGATGAGGCTTTTCATTCCAGGACGAGGGAGATGTCCTCCTTTTTTAAAGAAAGGGGCCTCCCTTCCTCCACTACCCATCTGCTCTGACTGCATCCTCCCGCCACCCCACTAGGAATAGGGTTCCCCTGGTCCTCACCTACCACCCCACCAGCCTCCGGGCCCAACATATTATTCTCCGTAACTTCTGCCACCTCCAATGGGATCCCACCACTAAGCACATCTTTCCCCCCCCCCCACTTTCCGCAAGGATCACTCCCTACGCGACTCCCTTGTCCGTCCCCCCTATCCCTCCCCACTGATCTCCCTCCTGGCACTTAACCGTGTAAGCGGAACAAGTGCTACATATGCCCTTACACTTCCTCCCTTACGACCATTCAGGGCCCCAAACAGTCCTTCCAGGTGAGGCGACACTTCACCTGTGAGTCGACTGGGGTGATATACTGTGTCCGGTGCTCCCGATGTGGCCTTCTATATATTGGCGAGACCCGACGCAGACTGGGAGACCGCTTTGCTGAACACCTACGCTCTGTCTGCCAGAGAAAGCAGGATCTCCCAGTGGCCACACATTTTAATTCCACGTCCCATTCCCATTCTGACATGTCTATCCACGACCTCCTCTACTGTAAAGATGAAGCCACACTCAAGTTGGAGGAACAACACCTTATATTCCGTCTGGGTAGCCTCCAACCTGATGGCATGAACATCGACTTTTCTAACTTCCGCTAATGCCCCACCTCCCCCTCGTACCCCATCCGTTATTTATTTTTATACACAGATTCTTTCTCTCTCTCTCCTTTTTCTCCCTCTGTCCCTCTGACTATACCCCTTGCCCATCCTCTGTTTCTTTCCCCCCCCCCCTTGTCTTTCTTCCCGGGCCTCCTGTCCCATGATCCTCTCATATCCCCTTTGCCAATCACCTGTCCAGCTCTTGGCTCCATCCCTCCCCCTCCTGTCTTCTCCTATCATTTTGGATCTCCCTCTCCCCCTCCCACTTTCAAATCTCTTACTCACTCTTCCTTCAGTTAGTCCTGACGAAGGGTCTCGGCCTGAAACGTCGACTGTACCTCTTCCTAGAGATGTTGCCTGGCCTGCTGCATTCACCAGCAACTTTGATGTGTGTTGCTTGAATTTCCAGCATCTGCAGAATTCCTGTTGTTTCTGTAATTGTTCCCCTGCCTCCCACGGCCATCTTGCAGTTATCCTAACCTCTGGAGCTTTGCTTTTAAGGCTCTGCCTGTGTTCAGGTAGGAAGAAGACAGCCAAATGATCCAATTTATCAAAATACGGTCTGGGCTAGGAACAACAGGCATTCCTTATCTTAGTACAGCAGTGGTCTAGTATATTGTAACCTCTGGTGCTACAAGATATATATGCTGTAATATATTGGTACAATATTATATGACTGTATAAAGAAAGATTATTCAAAACAAAAAATGTCTGTGAATTTATTCTTTTTTGGCCTTTGCTGGTTGGGTTGACCATGGATATTGCATCCTAGCTGTCTAAGTCGATACACAAGCCAGTGCAGTACGATACGGAGAGCAAGCTGTTACCCATGCTGCAGGCTCCCCCTCTCCACGCAATTGATGAATCCAAAGGAAGAGCAGAGACCAAAACAATTGATACCAGCAGAGTCGCAGGAGTTGCCAGTCAGTGTTTAACTCAACATTGGACTGCCTCTGGGACTCCAGCTTTGGATTTTTTCCTCAGGGTTTACTCCTGAAATCTTCCCTTAGTGTGTATAGCCGGAAGGCAGCGGAGGATTGAGATCAAAGTTTTCATTCTCCAAGATGAGCTGCCAACCATGGCTAACAAGCTCCATCTGCCCAGAATTTATTAGCAGTTAGCAATGCTGTATTATGCTTAGGGTTGGGAAGTGAATGAGACAGAAGACTAATGTCAAAATGGCCAATGGAGCCACTGAAAGGCCAAGCCCTGAATTATTTCTTAACACTTGTTTACTAGGAGACTATCCTCCACCTTTCTATTTTCGTCAAGATTGATGATTTCCACTCAATCATGGCTTGGCTTCGCAGACAGGGATTTAGGAAGGGGGCTGCCCACGCCAGCTGCAGGTTTGCTGGTGGCTGACGAGACCAATACGGGACAGGCAGGTCTGGCCACAGTGGCTGCAAGGGAAACTCTGTTCTGGGTTTGGTGCTGCTGTGTCACGGTTCTTCCTCCTTCTCCTTTTGTCCTCAATGCCAGCCCTGCGTGCGTTCTCAAAGGAGGAGACAGACTGGTAAATGGTGTGTCGCCAGGACTCGCGATCAGAGGCTAGATTAGATCACTGGCGATGGCCAATGTGACAGGCACCAAGGGATCTCTTCAGAGGGACCTTGTATCCCTTCTTTGGTGCCCCTCTGTCACGGTGGCCAGTGGAGAGTTCGCCATACAGCACAATCTTGGGCAGGCGATGATCCTCCATCCTGGAGATGTGCCCTGCCCAGTGCAGCTGTGTCTTCAGCAGCATGGCCTCAACGCTGGTGACCTCCGCCTGTTCGAGGACTTCGATGTTGGTGACGAAGTCACTCCAGTGGATGTTGAGGATGGTGCGGAGGCAGCGCTGGTGGAAACGCTCAAGGAGTCGTAGGTGGTGACGGTAGGTGACCCATGACTCGGAGCCGTACAGGAGGGTGGTCAGTACAATGGCTCTGTACATGCTGATCTTTGTGCATTTCTTCAAATGCTTGTTGTTCCAGACTCTTTTGTACAGCCTGCCGAATGCGCTGTTTGCCTTTGCCAGTCTGTTGTCAATCTCTTTGTCGATCTTGGCATCTGACGAGATGGTGCACCCCAGATAGCTGAACTGGAGGACTGTCTTCAGCTGTACCTCAATGACGGTGATGCAGGGAGGGTGGTAATCTTCCTGAGGTGTAGGCTGATGGAGAATTTCTGTCTTCTTCAAGCTGACTTCCAGTCCGAAGAGCTCAGCAGGATGTTATACGCTGCAGGGCTGTCTCTGTGTGGGCGCCAAGGGCAGCATCATCGGTGAAGAGTAGCTCTCGGATGAGTTGCTCCAATGTCTTGGTGTGGGACTGTAGTCGCCTCAGGTTGAACAGGCTGCCATCGGTGCGGTGTCGGATGTAGACACCGTCCTCGTCATCAAGGTCTTCTGTGGCCCTTTCGAGCATCATGCTGAAGAAGATGGTGAAGAGAGTCGGTACGAGGACACGTCCTTGCTTTACTCCATTGCCTATTGGGAAGGGTTCTGAGAGGTCATTGTTGTGTCTGACTTGGCCACTCTGATCGTCATGTAGCTGGATGACCATGCTGAGGAACTTTGGGGGACATCCCAGTCGTTCCATGATTTGCCACAGGCCTTCCCTGCTCACGCTGTGGAACGCTTTGGTAAGGTCGACAAACATCATGTACAATCCCTTGTTCTGTTCCCTACGTTTCTCTTGGAGCTGCCTGAGAACAAATACCACGTCGGTGGTGAACCTGTTTGCTCTGAAGCCACACTGGCTCTCTGGGAGGTGTTCTTCTGCAATGATGGGCACCAATCTGTTCAGGAGTACTCTTGCAAGGATTTTTCCTGCGATAGAGAGAAGAGTTATCCCCCGGTGGTTGGAGCAGTCAGACTTGTCCCCCTTGTTCTAATACAGGGCGATGATGACTGCATCACAGAGGTCCTGTGGTCGTTTACCTTGTTCCCAGCAGCAGGCAAAGAACTTGTGGAGTTTGGCGTGTAACGCTGGGCCCCCATGTTTCCAATTCTCAGGTGGGATTCCATCAACTCCTGCTGCCTTGCCATTTTTTAGCTGCTCTATGGCCTTGACTGTCTCTTCTAGGGTTGGAATCTTGTTCAGTTCTGTCTTCTCTGGCTGTTGTGGGATGCGATGAATTGCTGAGTCTTGGACCATGCGGTTGGCGCTGACAAGAGTCTGGAAATGTTTCAGGATGGACGCCTGTCTGTGAAGAGCGCCTGACCGTCTGCACTGCGCAAGGGACTCTGGACCTGGTGCAAAGGGCTATACACCGCTCTCAGGGCTTCATAAAACCCTCTGTAGTCACTGGTGTCTGCGCAAAGCTGAGTTCTCTTTGCGAGGTTGTTCCACCACACGTTCTGAATCTCTCGAAACTTGCGCTGGAGGTTGGTGCATACAAGGTGGAAGGCTGCTTTCTTATCAGGACAAGACGGCTGAGCAAGGTGCACCTGGTGGGCAGATCTCTTCTTCGCCAGCAATTCTTGGATCTCCTGGTTATTTTCATCAAACCAGTCCTTGTCCTTTGTGGAAAACCCTAGGACTTCTTCAGAAGTTTGCAGGATGGTGGATTTTAGGTGTTCCCAAAGCAGACAGCTTTCACTTCAGCTGACTGGAGGTTGCCAACCTGAAACTTTTTCCTTGGAGCGCCTCCTCTCGTTGGCTTGGGTTTGAAATGGAGACTGAGTTTGCAGCGGACAAGACGATGGTCCGTATGACACTCTGCGCTAGGCATCACTCGGGTGAGTAAGAAGTCCCGAAGGTCTCTCTGGTGCACCAAGATGTAGTCTATGAGGTGCCAATGCTTGGACTGAGGATGCATCCAGGTTGTCTTCAGACGGTCTTTCTGCTGGAAAATGGTGTTAGTGGTGGTGAGTTGCTGCTCCGTGCAAAACTCTAACAGAAGGTGCCTGTTGTTGTTGCAGTTTCCAACACCATGTTTGCCAAGAACTCCTTTCCAGGCTTCTGAATCTTGGCCTACTTTGGCATTGAAGTCGCCAAGGATGAAGACCTTGTCGTCTGCAGGGCCATTCCGTACGAGGTTGCGCAGATCAATGTAAAACTTGTCCTTTTCTGCAGGATCCACTTGAGTACATGCTGAAGAGTGTGGCATGCTGCTTGGTTCAAAGTGGGAGGCGCATGGAGATGATGTGGTCGGAGTGACCCGTTGTCAATTTTTCAAGTTTGGAGGCAATGGAGTTCCTGACCATAAAGCCAACACCAGAAAGGCGCCTCTCAGTCTCTGGCTTGCCTGGCCAGTAGAGGGTGTAGCCGGCACCATGTTCTTGAAGTTTGCCTTCCTCTGTGAAGCAGACTTCACTGAGAGTAGCAATATCGACATTCAGTCTTGAAAGTTCATGCGCAACTAGAGCGGATTGTCGTTCTGGGTGACCACTGTCTGCTTTATCGAGCATGATTCTGATGTTCCAGCATGCGAGCTTTAGTCCTTGCACTCCTTGCGAGGCAGGTGTGTACCTTTTCTTTTTTGTTGTTGTTCAATTGCATTTGAGGATGCCCGTTGACCGCGGCTAGCCAACTGGGGGAATGGAAACGAGCTTTAGTTAGGCCACCTTTTCTATGCCCCTCTCCATGTGGAGCAAGCAGTGCTGTCCCCAGAGAAGGCTGCTTGGTCGTTCAGGGTGCTGCTAAATGATATCACCGTATCCGGGGTCAACATCAGACGACCCATACACCTGAACCGCCTGCGGCTTCCAGTGTCATCTTCCACCTGCTGTTTTCGCCCCTTTCCCATCGCTGCAGGGCTTGATGAATGGTCGGGGAGGATGGTCGTAGACGTGGGCGTGTCCCTCGGCCTGTGCAGTGGTATTTTAGGTGGAGTGCAGTGCGCGCGGTACCGGCCCCACCCTTTACACCGGGGTTCATCTGCCATAGCCTAGCAAGCTGGGACGGTGACAGCGAGGTCTCCGGGTCGTAGGAGTTACGTCGGAGTGTCCTTCTCCTGGGTGGATGGTCTGATGAGGCTAACGAGCCCCACCTGCTGGGGTTTGGATTCAGAGTTCTCCTTCTCTTAGGCTGGCCGCCAGCCAAGGCTCACGAGCCCGGCCTACCCATCCAGTTATACCACTGGACACTCGATCGCACCATGACGTAGCAAGCTCGGTGGAAACGGTGGGGGGGGGGGCACCGACGAGAAGGTGTTGCTACAGACTCAGTAATGTAGGAGAGGCCATTTGCAGTGGCCTTCTGCCTAGCAGGCCAGACAGTGACCACGCGGCGACCACTGCACTGGGAAAGGAGAGGCGATTCATTGCACGTTCACTTTCCCTGGGTGAGCGGGACGTCAGGCCCAGACCTCACCCACCCTCCTAGTGTACATATTGTACACTATGTACAATAGAATAACACAGTAAAATTACTGTGGTTTGACATCGCAAATACTTGCCCTGGTATGACTCCAACCTTCATTTACTTAAGTTTGAAAGGGGGGGGTGAGAGATTTTAAAGTAAATGTCACACAGCTGGTCTAATTGATGATTGGTAATTTGTTCATTATCGTCACATGTACCAAGATCCAGTAAAAAGCTTATTTTGTATGCTATCTGGACAGCTCGTTCCAAACATAAGTACATTGAAATAATACAAAAGGAAAAGCAAGGACAGAATTCAGAATAGAGTGTTACAGCTACTGAGAAAGTGCAGTCTGTAGAAGGAAAATAGTTCACATTTCAAATCTAAGAACTTTAGTCAAAACCAACAAAACATATTGGACCTGAAATATTGGCGATTGCTCTTTCCACAGATACTGGCAGACCTGCTGAATGTTTCCAACATTTTCTCTGTCTACTCAAAACCATAACGGACTTCCAGTTAAGATGGCGACAGCTTAAGTCACTAAAACTATTGCTCCGCTCTGTTTCATCTACCTGCTTTCCTTTATTTTACTTCTTACTCTTCCTCCCACTATTGAATCTGCTGGCTGCACAATGAGTGTACCTAAGACTACTAAATCGGCAAAAAAAGACATTCCATCGGGAGCCACCTTGAGTGAAATTGTATCGCTGTTAAAACAAACCCGACAGGATATGTTTTCCCAATTTGGTTCGTTGGAACTGAAACTGGGTAAAATTAACTCTACACTGGAGAATCATGCTCAACGTTTATCACATGTTGAAGAAGTTACGGAGAAGTTAGATCGTCGTTGTAAAGAGCTGGAAAAAGTTTGCTTTACCATAAAAGAGCACAATAGCAAGTTAACTCTTAAAGTTATGAATCTTGAAGGCAGGAGTAGACGCAAAACTCTTCGAATTCTCGGTTTGCCGGAGGCTGTTGAAAGTGGATCTTCTATCAAATTTTCCTCAAACTTTCTATGTGAGATTTTTGGAAGTGAAATACTTTCCAGTCCTCCAGAGATCGATCGAGCACATTCCTCAGACAAACAGTACTGGTTCATTTTCAGCCTGCGGTCTGGTAGCTCTCAACTCACTGATTCAGAATTTAATCGCATAGCACGTGTATTGTTTGATTGACTTAAAGTTTAAAATTAATTATTGATTATGACCATCTCTCTTTATTGCTTGTAGAGCATAAAGGAACTTTGAATTGCATGTTTCAGTGCAAACTGCATGGATTCTGCAAGTCATGCAGAAATAAAATAAATCATCATGCAACTTGTGGCCTGTTCTTTGACGTGCTTAACATTAGCAACCATAGGCACCATGATGTGGCATCTCCTTCACTCAGTTTTTTCCTCCTTTGAATCCATATTCACCATCCCTTAACTCCCTTATTTTGGCATCAAGATTTTTTCAGTGCAAGTTCACTTTTTTAGCATTATGTTAATATGTGAACTTAGAGTCAGATCAGGAGTGCAACAGCTGGTTATTAAAGGCAGAACCATAAAAATTTTGGTGTAATTTCTGACAGAGAAAAATAAATGCTTTAAGCGACCAAAAGAATCACGTTAAAAGGTTCAGACAACGTCCTCAGTTATGAACCTGGAACTACAGTATCATCTTAACCTTGAGATAAGATGCCCTGAGATCACTGCCACACTTTGACCGCTATGTTGAAATAAATGCTTGTCTGGACTGAAATTACATAGCTGTCAGATAAGCATTTCTATCCACCCTTCTTTCTACTGCTTATACTTGTGGCGTTAAAATGCATCCTGTACAGTTTGAAATGCAAGAACATATCATGGAAATTGGCACAGTGGTTCATCTACTGAATCTGATGCCTCACAGCTTCACCGACCTAGATTCAATCCTAATCTTTGCTACCATCTGTGTGAAGTTTGCTTATTCTCAGAAATGCCCAGGTAGGTTCCCACTGAGTGCACTGGTTTTCTCAAAAATCCTAAAGATGTGCTCATTGGTAGATTAAATGGCCTCTATAAATTCACCAGACCCATGTTTCTTGTACTATGACTCTATGATAATCCCAGCTTCTATGGCAAAATAACCACATCCGATTAGCCTGAGGGACTTTCAGGTGTATTTAAGTACAAATCAATTTTTGACTAAAAAGAGCCACTTTACCTGAAGGTACTGAACAATTGATTTCTATCTGTAATGAAATGCTTCATGCTAGGTTAAGTTATAAATCTTTCAAAGGGTTCAAACATCCTCATCCTTGTTTTCAGGTGAAATCAGTTATGCTAGAGACCACAGAATGCATTAATGGTAAAATTCCCATGGAGAACAGGAACCTTCCTAGCATGCATCCTTGCTGTTGTTGGAAGGACAGGTAAATCTGCCCACAGGTCCTCCGATGGAAAATGGCTGCCATTAACAAAAGAAGGACTACTGCAAACAAACTGGGCTCTGTCGCTTGTTCTAGTCCCTGGTGGGTGATCTATAATCTGACTGGACTTGGGTTTATGGGGAAGATATTTGTGTTTTTGTCAGCACCTCAAAATTTAATACGTGCAATCAAAATAGGCTATAAAGACATCTAGACTGAAGGATTCATGATTGCAGATACATCAATTATTTATTTAGTCTTAGCCGTTAGGGAAAAAATAGTGGGCTCAGTTCTGAAATAGCATTTAAATTTAAATCATATAAATGTAATAACATTCATTTGTTCAGTGCTATATAGTTCTTGCTTTAAAATTGCATTTTTCACTTGTTGTAATATTCTACTGTGATAACTTACCTTGGTGAGATCTTAACTGATGTAATAAAGTTATGATTAATTGTCATCGGAACCACCTATAACATGCAATTATACGTTCATTATACAAGTTACAAGCCACCTGCTATCCAACCATAACAATATATTTTTGCATTCATTTAGGCCATTGGTGAATAAGCTAACTACAATTTAGACAGACTCATGATATAAAATTGATCACATTTATAATCAGTTAGGAATTGTAATAATCAGGAGCAGTAAGCAAAGAATTAGTTTTACCATGCAACTTCACAATGAAGTGCTGTTTGTGAAGTGATTAATGTACCACTTAAAATGTGGTCCTGTTGGAGACTGAGCACAGTCATGTGATTAAACCGTTAGGAGATGTAACCAGGACTTGACAAACAGGCAGCAACAATGCAATTTTCTGTAAACTTTCCATTTTTAAAATTTTGACAGCTATCCATACAAAGTAATACCACTTCTTCTAAAAAACTTTGAGCAGCCCGATTAGCATTTACAGTCATACTTCAGTAGGTGAAGGGGCTCTTCGAAATGAACTTTTTAAAAATTAGCTTAATTATATGGATGTTGCTATAACAGTGCATGTCATAAATGAATATTGTATTTTTTTCTTAGAATAGTGCAATACAAGCCTTTGGTCTATGATGTCTGTGATGACCATGTTAACAATTTAAACTGCTTATCTGCCAGCACATAGTCCACATCCCCCCATTCCCTGCTTGTTTACGTGTCTGTCTACACACTGCTATCATATTTGGCAGCACAGTCCAGGCACTTGCTACTTTCTGTGTTAACAAAAAACACTTGTTTTTTAAGTTTTGTAAAGGTGGCACAGTAGCATAGCAGTTGACGTCACACTTTACAGCACCAGTGATCTGGGTTCAATTCTGCCACTGCTGTTTGTAAAAGGAGTTTGTACGTTCTCCCCATGACCGTGTGAGTTTCCTCCTGGTGCTTCGGTTTCATCCCACATTCCAAAGACATACGGGTTAGTAAGGATGATTAAAATGTGAGCATGCTATGTTGGCGCCAGAAGCATGGTGACACCTGGGGGCTGCCCCCAGAACATCCTTGGACTGTATTGCCCGTTGACACAAACGATGCACTTTCACATAAGTTTTAATGTTTCAATGTATACGTGACAAATAAAGCTAATCTTTAAAATCCCCTTCTCACCTTAAAGCTATGCCCTCTGTTATTTGATGTTGCTACTCTATCTATCCTATCTATGCCCCTCATAATTTTATACACATCTATCAGGTCACCTCTTAGCCCCAAGAATTGATTTGGTTGAATGATATTACATACTGAACTGTACTGAAGTTTTGGGAAATCAAAGAGACATTGGTTGCCTAAATCATTTTTGGGGATCAATATTGTCTTGGCAGTTAATCTGCCATAAACCAACTCTGACATCAGTATGAGCCTTTTGTCTTTTAAAACTATTGTCAGAAGATAAACAATGATAGCATTAAAGCAACAATAATGTTAATCCATTGGCATTCTCTAGTCTACCATTCTGAAGCAGGTGAGGTGGAGATGAGACTGTGGTGAGACATATTATTCTAATTTTGCATTAATACAATAGTAATCCAGGAGTGATCACATGAACTTGATATGAATATATTAATTAGAATGCAAAAGTTTAAACATTATATCATTGTAGTCATTTGGGCAATTGATATTGTTAGTGACAGTGAAAATATATTTTTGTAAGAATTAATAATATTGAAGACACTGTGGGTTCGACATATTGGAAGCTATCCATCTTGTGTATAAGATAAATGGTAATCAAAACACTACAATGGTAAGATTTAACTTTATTTGGTAAATTGGGTTATTATTATCCCATACCGAGGTACAGTCAAAAATGTGTCTTGCATAATTTCATTACAACAGTGGGATAGAACAAGGTAAAATAATATCACGGTGCAGAATAAAATGAAAAAGCTTACAGAGAAAATGCAGTGTAGGTAGACAATAAGGTGCAAAACCATAACACAATAGACTGTGGAGTCAAAAGACCAAATTATTATACTAGCAGATCATTCAATACCCTCGTAATAGTGGGATAGAAGCTGTACTTAATCCTGGTGGTAAATGCTATTGGGCTTTTGTATCTCCTGCCTAACTGGAGAAGGAGAAGAGAGAAAAAGGAGGTGGGTGGGGTCTTTGATTATGCTGGTTGTTTTATCAAGGCAGTGAGAAGTGTAGACAGAGGCTACGGAGGGGGAGGCTGGTTTTCGTGATGTGCTGAGCTGTGCTTACAACTCTCTTCAGTTTCTTGTGATCTTGGGCAGAGCAGTTGCCATATTAAGCAGTGATGCGTCTGGATAGGATGCATTCTCTGGTGCATTGATAAAAATTGCTGAGGGTCAAAGGAGACATGCCAAATTTCTTTAGCTTCTGAGGATGCAGAGGTGCTGGTGAGCTTTCTTGGTCATGGACCAAGACAGATTATTGTTGATGTTCACTCCATAGAACTTGAAGCTCTCAACCCTCTTGACCTCAGCTCAGTTGATGTAAACAGGAGTATGTGCACAGCCTCCCTCCCTGAAGTCAATGACCATCTGATTAATATAAAAATGGCTCAAAAGCATCAATGAGCAACACATTTTTAAAAACCCACGCCACACAGCTTTTTGTAAGGTCAAAGGAAGATTTTTGATTGGGCAGAATGTATAGCATAGGGTGCAGCTAGTAAACCCTCAGCGCAGTGCTCGGAGTTTAATCCTGAGCTCCAGTGCTGTCTATGTGGCAGTTCACATCCTTCCGGTGGCCATGTGGGCTTTCTTTTTGGTCTTCTGGTTTTCTCTCTTATCTAAAGGACTGGTCACTTTAAATGGCCCCTCATATATAGCTAAACGATGGAATGTTGGGAGAATTGATGGAAATTTAGTGAGACTAGATTACAAAGAAAATTAATGGTGGAACTGGCTTACCTTGTAAACTGGTATAGACTATATGCAAATTAGCCTCTTTCCCTGTCATAAGAAAGTATTGCAACATGAGAATATTAGTGTAAAACATAAGGGTTAGACCTGAATGCGACTGTAAATCAATCTGGGAAATTTTATCATGATGGAACCATGCTATTGGTAAAGATATTGCACAGGAATATTGTATCAACAGAAAAAAGTTATGAGCAATGCATTAGATGTTTCAATAGAACTTACATTATACATGCAATAATAGGAAAGGAAACATAAGAATGTGCAAGCTTCATGAGCTATGTCTCTCTCACAATTGCGCTTGTGTTTAAAGCAAAGTCCTTATAAATTGTCCTGTGATGAAGCTATGGTTAAATCAGCGAGTTGCTGGGCAGCACAGCTCAGTGGGCCGGAAGGGCCTGTTGCACACTGTATCACTAAATAAAATAAAAAATAAATATTCACACTTCCTTGGAGAGGATCACACGGTGGGATTGTAGGTCATAAAGCAGCAACATCCAAGGAGTCTTCTATTTTCAATTTTTCTAGCACAGAAAATTTAGCCCGAAAGCCAATGTGGGGGGGGGGGTGTCAATAACATTCCTCATCAATTTTGCAAAATTATTTTCATATGGTGATTTATAAAACCTGCTTAAAACCCCATTTATTTCCTCATGATGATTGTGTTACGGTAGCACATCAGACTGGTGTCATTTCCAACATTATTAAGCTCTGAGAACAGCACACAATAAAAGAAAAAAACTGCATTTCTGATTGCTTCACAGCATTGCAGAGCTGCAGTAATAACAATTATGGATATTGGATTGGATTGGAGATGTGACCATAACTTTTCTGGTCTCTGTCACATTGAGAAGACAGTGCCATTGGAAGACAGCAGCATTTAAACTCTAGCTTGAAGAGAGAGAAAAAGATTTGCACTCTGATGGCACTTTTCATGACAGGAGTTCCAAATGAAGCCAATTAAATACTTTTGAAGTCTTTAAACTTATTTACATAATTGGCACTGATTTGACCAAAATTTATTTTCTATCAGTAATTGCCCTTAAGAAAATAATGGTGAGCAATCTTCTTGAAGTATTGGAGCAAGTGTAGTTGAGGGCTGTTGGAAGGAAGGACAGGGCTGTATATAAGTCAGAACATGGCCATCTGACCTTAAGAAGCAGAAAAAGTCTATTTTCACACTCCCAATCCCTGTGGCTTTTCACAATAAAAGTTTATTCGATTTTCCCAAATGACAATGTACCTAAAACAAAACTTATGCTGCAAGTTAGCAAGTATGAGTTGTAAAATAAAACCATGTGCCAACAGAGCAATGCTGGGAATGGGGCCAAAGCTACAGACTGAATGAAGATGGGAGCCGGGAGTAGGATCAGGTATACTGAAGCAGCAGGACCAGGAATGGGAGCTGAAGGGTGGAATGTAGCTAGGAGCAGGTGGAGTCAGAACGGAAGCATGGTCATGAATGGTGCTGGGGGCTGCAACATTGTCTTGAACATGGACTGATATGCCTTAAGACAATAAGACCATAAGGCATAGAACCTGAATTAGGCCATTCAGCCAATTGAGTCTGCTCTGCCATTCAATCATGGTCAATTTATTATCCCTCTCAACCCCATTCTCCTGCCCTCTCCCCATGATCTTTGATACCCTGACTAATCAATCTCCATTTTAAATATCCCCAATGACTTGACCTCCACAGCCATCTGTGGCAATGAATTCCACAGATCCACCACACTATGACTTAAGAAATTCCTCCTCATCTCTGCTCGGAAGGACTTCTTTCTATTCTGAGGCTGTGCCCTCTGGTCCTAGACTCTCCCACTATTGAAAGCATTCTCTCCATGTCCATTCTACTTAGGCATTTCAATATATAGTAGTTTCAATGAGATCCCTCTTCATTATTCTAAACTCCAAAGAGAACAGTCCAGGAGCCATCAAGCACTCCTCATATGTTAACTTTTCATTCCTGAGACTATTCTCACAAACTTCCTCTGGATCCTCTCCAATGCCAGCACATCCTTTCTTAGATCAGGGGCCCAAAACCGCTCACAACACAACAAATGTGGTCTGATCAATGCCTTATAAAGCCTCTGCATTACATCCTTGTTTTTTTTTATGTTCCAGTCATCTCAAAATGAACGCTAACATTGAATTTACTCTCCTTCCTACCAACTCAACCTACAAGTTAACATTTAGGGAATTCTGCACTCGGATCCCTATGTCCCTTCACATCTCTGATTTCTGAATTCACTCTCCATTTAGAAAACAGTCGATGCCTTTATTCTTTCTACTAAAGTGCATGACCATACACTTCCCTCCACTGTATTCCATCTGCCACTTTGCCCATTCGCCTAATCTGTCCAAGTCCTTCTGCAGACTCCTTACTTCCTTAGCACTACTTGTCCCTCCACCTATCTTTGTTATAATCCTCGCAGAGAGGGAGGACTGTAACGTTGAAGGAAGTGGTTTGTAGGAATTCTGTTGGGGGGCAATCTCAAAGTAAGGGGATTAAAGGACAGGGAGGCAAGAGGCTGTAAGTCATCAAGGGAAGGGCAAGGGGCATGTGAGGAGGGAGGCAATGGGCAAGGGCACCAGTCCCTGAGTGTTTGCGTGAATGTGTTAATGAAATGATAGAAATAGAGATGCATGAATAGATATACCCATAAAACATAACCTGGTTTCCAATCATTACCACTGATTAGAACCTCGATCTCTCAAGTCCATGTGATGGCCTCTATGCAATGGCTATCCCACCATAACAGAAATCAGACATAGCCTACCTCAGATCCACTTCCTGATTTCTAAACTGATTTTTATTGACTCTTGAGGGACTGAAAACACAGTTTCCAATGCAAGCTCAGAGATGGTTATAGAAGATGATAAAAGATCCTTGCACTAAATTGTAGCTTGATAATGCTGGTAAGCAAAAAAGACTAAAGAAGCAATTACATAAGAACATAAGAAATAGAAACAGGAGTAGGCCATCTGGCCCATCGAGCCTGTTCCGCCATTCAATAAGGTCATGGCTGATCTGGCCATGGACTCATCTCCACTTACCTGCCTTTTCCCCATAATCCTTAATTTCCTCCTCACCTCTGTCCTAAATCTGTTCCTCTGAATCTAGGGGCTACGTCCCTTAGTTCTAGTCTCATCTACCAGTGGAAACAACCTTCCTGCTTCTATCTTATCTATCCCTTTCATAATTTTATATGTTTCTATATCATCTCCTCTTATTCTTCTGAATTCCAGTGAGTACAGTCCCAGGCAACTCAATCTCTCCTCATAGTCTAACCCCCTCATCTCTGGAATCAACCTGGTGAACCTCCTCTGCACCACCTCCAAAGCCAGTATATCACTCCTCAAGTAAAAAGAACAGAACTGCATGCAGTACTCCAGATGTGGCCTCACCAGTACCCTATACAGCTGCAGCATAACCTTCCTGCTCTTAAATTCAATCCCTCTAGCAATGAAGGCCAACCTTCTATTTCCCTTCTTGATAGCCTGCTGCAACTACAAATCAACCTTTTGTGTTTCATGCACAAGCACTCCCAAGTTCTTCCGCACAGCAGCATGCTGCATTTTTTACCATTTAAACAATAATCTGCTCTTCTATTTTTCCTTCCAAAGTGGGTGACCTCGCATTTACCAACATATATTCCATCTGCCAGTTCCTTGCCCACTCACTTAACCTATCTATATCTCTCTGCAGACTCTCCGTATCTTCTGCACAAATTGCTTTTCCACTCAATTTAGTATCATCAGCAAACTTAGATACACTACACTCATTCCCCTCTTCCAGATCATTTATTTTCATAATCGGTCTTCCCTTTCTTTATTGCTCGCTTAGTGGTTCTTTGTTGCTTTTTAAAGTTTTCCCATTCGTCCAGTTTCCCACTACTCTTGGTGACTTTGAAAGCATGAGCTTTTAGTTTGATGCCTTCTTTTATTTCCTTAGTTATCCAAGATTGGCTCTCCCCACCCCCACTGTCCTTGTTTTTAACTGGAATATGCTTTTGTTGAGCAATGTGAAAAATCTCTTTGAAAGTCTTCCACTGTTCCTCAACCATCCCACCATTTAGCCTGTGTTCCCATTCTACACTGGCCAAATCCTCCCTCATCCCATTGTAGTCTCCATTGTTTAGGCATAATACAATGGTTTGCACCCTCCATTTTTATGAGAAACTCAATCATACTGTGATCACTCTTTCCAAGTGAATCCCTAACTACACAATCAACAATTTTACCTTTCTCATTGTACAGAACCAGATCTAAGATAACATGTTCCCTTGTAAGTTCAGTAACGTGCTATTCCAGAAAGCCTTCATGAATGCATTCTATGAAGTCCTCCTCAAGACTGCCTCAACCAACTTGATTCACCCATTCTATGTGCAAGTCAAAGTTCCCCATGATAATTGCTGTTCCATTCTTACATGCCTCAGATATTTCTCGCTTATTGCCTGTGCCACTGTAATATTATTATTCGGTGGCCGATAGACAACTCCCACCAGTGTTTTTTTTCCCCCTTTACTATTCCTAATCTCTACGCAGATGCATTCAACATTCTGCTCCTTAGATCTTATATCGTCTCTCACTATCTCCCTGATCTCATCTTTAATTAAGAGCACCACCCCACTTCCCTTACCTTCCTGCCCATCATTCTGTATTACCTGATATCCTTGGATATTTAATTCCCAATCCTCTCCACCCTGCAACCACATCTCTGTAATAGCCACTAAATCATACCCCTTTGCCTATTCAAAAGAGTGTCACAACTGAGATCTGGCAAGGACAATTGAGTGAGATGAGTCATTATTTGGTGAAGTTGCAATGCAAGTCTATTGCTATTAAGGAAACTTAAAATGACTTATCATGCCAGACATTGATCTATAGTATACCATCAGGTAGTCTTCCATTCACAAACAAGAGAAAATCTGCAGATGCTGGAAATCCAAGCAACACACACAACGTGCTGTTGCTCCAGCATTTTGTATGTGCTGGTCAGATAGTCTTGCAGTGTTATACTGAGAATGGAGAAATTAGTGAAAGGAAATTGTATAAGGAGATTTCAGATATTTTTTCTCAACAGGCGAATTACCTGGATCACCTGGATCAACAGGTGAATTACCAGCTTGAATGGGTCTTTTTGAGGAAGATGATCATGTGGAAAAATATATAAAGTAGCCTTATCACTTGCCAACAAGAAATGAAAATGAATGACTTAAGGATGAAATTTTCTTTTTGAAGAATGAACAGATGGAAAAGCAATGACTGATGTCTGATTGGGTCATACCGAAAATGCTGTTTTTGAAAGAGTGGCACAATATTTTTAGAGATGAACAGAGACACAATGGAATACTCAGATCTGGCAAGGACAGGGGAGTGTATATTGTATTCAGCTGGCAACTCAGTCCCTGTTGAACAAGTCCTTAAATACACAACTCAGTGTTTTGATAGTGAAGACTATCTTGTTTGTACAGGTAAATTTTGACCTTGACTGTGCAACCTTCCATGATAAACTGTTAAAAGACAGGAGGGCCTTACAGGTTTGTTTCTAAAGGAAAACACAATCCACTGGAGCAGGAGGGCAGTCTATTCGAAAGTGCTATAGATACTTCATTGCAAATATTTCTTTGTTTTGTTTTTCTTATTATTAATATCATTATGATTAGTTGAATATTTTAATGTTTTGATAACAACTGAGATGTTTCAACTTTATTTCTGTTTTCCTTCATACACAGAGCATAGAGCAGTACAGAACAGTCCAGGCCCTTTGCTGACCCTTTAACCTTCTCCAACATCTATCTAATCCTTCACTCCCACATGGATCTTCATTTTTCTTTCATGCATGTGCCTATCTAAGAGTTTCTTAAATATCTCTAATGTATCTACCTCTACCACCATCCTTAGCAGTGCATTCTACATGCCTATCACTCTCTGCACGTAAAAAAAAGGTCTGACTTTCCTCCAAACACCTTAGATTTATGACCCCTTGTATTAGCTATTTTTCTCCTGGGAAAAGTCTCTAGCTGTCCATTCGATTTATGCCTCTTATCGTCTTGCACACCTCTATCAAGTCACCTCTCAACTTCCTTCACTTCAAAGAGAAAAGCGCTAGCTCCCTCAACCTTTCCTCATAAATTTTATTTTCAACAATTTCATTTAATGAAGATGTGAAGATCAGCTGGAGGTGGGAGTTGAGTTGAGGTGCGACTTCCCAGTTTTCAAAAGTCTGCACCTGGGGTGGGGGTGCCATGTATGACTTCCATACAGTCAGCTCCGGAGGTCAGTTTTGAGCCTGGATTGTTGTACTGTGGGGAAGAGAAGTCATCGTTGGTGAGTATTTGACCAAGGCCATCAATCTGAGTGAAGATGGAGAAATGGAGGAGATGGATGGCAAGGTTAATGAGAGAAAGATTACAGAGAGTCCAGAAACAACAGGAGTAGTAGGTCATCTTTGTCACATTCTCATTGACTGTCATTAGTGATTTTAATTAACAACATTTCTAAATGACATGCTTAAGATATGAGCTGGCCTTCATCAGTCAGGACACTGAGTATATAAGTTGGGATGTAATATTGACAAGACGTTCATATGGCCACAACTGGAATATCAGTTTTGATTACCCCCCCCCCCATTATAGGAATGATGCCATTAATATAGAAAGAGTGCAGAAAACTTTTATGAGGATATTGCCAAGACTCAAGTGATAGAGTTACTGAGAGAGGTTGAGCAGCTAGTACTTTATTCTTGGAGCATAGGAGAATGAGGGGTGATCTTACAGGGGTGTATAAAAAGCATGAGGGGACCTACGAGGGGTAATTGATAAGTTTGTGGCCTAATGTAGAAGGAGTCAATTTTAGAAAACCTAGCACATTTATTTTTCCTACACTTAGTCCAGCGGTTGTGGAGTATACAGATCCTTTCTTTGTCTTGGACCTCCAGAAGTGGTCCACACACGGGGTGATTGATAAGTTCATGGCCTAAGGTAGAAGGAGATGAGTTATTAACTTCAAACTTTCTGCATAATCACTCAAAGAGTTGAACTGCACGTGCATGTAACGAGAGCTGTATAACACATCTCCTTCTACCTTAGGCCACGAACGTATCAATCACCCCTGCTGTGGACCCCCTAGAGGTCCAAGACGCACGTGCAGTACAACTCTTTGAGTGAGTATGCAGAAAGTTTGAAGTTAATAACTCATCTCCTTCTACCTTGGGCCACGAACATATTAATTACCCCTGCTGTGGCCCACTTCTACAAAGAAGGGATCCGTATGCTCCACGACCACTGGACTAAGTGTGTACATGTAGGAGGGGCCTATGTTGAAAAATAAATGCGCTAGGTTTTCTAAAATTGACACCATCTACCTTAGGCCACGAACTTATCAATCACCCCTCGTAGATAGGGGTGATGCAGAAGCATTTTCCCCTCAGAATACAGGAATCAGAATTAGAGGACATAAGTCAGGTTACAGTGGAGGTATTTAATACGAACTTGAAGAGTACCATTTTTACATAGAAGATAGTCTATATATGGAATGAGTTGCCAATGGTTGAGGCAGACACCTTAACGACATTTAAAAGAACTATGGACAGGTAAATAGATAGGAAAAGTTTAGAGGGATGTGGGTTAAACGCAGGCGAATGACACTAGATTAAACAGGCATCTTGGCTGGCATGGATTGGTTGAGTCGAAGGGCCCGTTTTCGTGCTGTGTGACTCTATGACTCATTGAGTTTATTGGTAACAGGGGAGAATCAGATCCTGTTCACCACCACCTCACCCTCCCCTTTCACTGTTGCCTTGCTCTGCTATTATCTTTACTAATGCCTCGAAGAAGCTGAAAAACATTGTTCGCTCATCTTCTGCAATACATCGTGAAAACATTGCATCTGCCTTTTACTCAGCTGTGTTATAATTAAATAGCCAAAAAAAACATTTTTTAAAAAAATTGTTGATTTTGTACGTTATGTTCACTTCTACATTTAACTGTATTCTTCAGTTTCTATAGTTCCAGTTTACAGATATCAATGGGTCCATAATCATGTCATTGAAACCATTTTTGTAGAAGACCAATTTTTAACTGAGGTTAGATTTTCAGACGTTTTAACTATCGCATCAAATTATCGTTCAGTCCACGATCGGATAGGCTGCACAAGTACAAACATTTACTGTAAATCATGGCTTCCCGAGCACCCTGACAGCCGGCGCGATCTTTGACAATTTTCTTGATTTCGTGAGGTAATGAGTTAAATGTGAACAGCGGTGATCCGTCTGGGCGGCTTGAGACCTGCGAAGTGCGGAGAGTATGTAATTGTGTCCGGAAGAGCAGTGTGCTCCGTGCGCAGGTTTGAAGGACAGGCGTGTACTGGGTGTGGAGGAGCTGGAGGGAGAGACGGCGAACTCAGAATCACTGAGCAACTAACACTACCTTTGAAATAGACATGGCGCCTTGTGCTCCCCGTCCGTTTCAGCCTGGCGTTTACTTTCTCTTGTCAGCTGCCGTGTCGATCTCCTCTGCTTTTAACATCGATGTGACGAACCCGATCATTAAGAAGGGTCCAGCCGACAGCTACTTCGGATATTCGGTTGCTTTGCATCGACAGCTGAAAAATCAGGATCGCTACCTGTAAGTGCATTGTGGAGATCATAAGTGAGAGTGGAGCTAAGGTTTGCTCGTGTCTTTTACGGGACAGGGTAGTTTTGTTTTAATACAACAGGTGAAATGTGAAAACGAGAACGACCGGCGTAACTAGTCATCTGGTCGTTCAGCTTTAAAAGAAGAATTTTATTGCCTGCGGGCCGAATCACCTCGGCTTTTATTAACTTTCATTATAACATAAAGGCGAGTAACATGTCCAAATCCGCTGGAGCAGAGCAGTCCTGGCTCGCGTTATAAATGAGTGGGGATGAGTTTTATGCAATGAAATGTGCATGCATTGTTTTACTCAAATAAACCATTTGTTGCTCGTGATCGGAGCTGGAGACGTAAACTTGATTCAGCGGCAGCAGCAGATGGGTGGTGGGTCTGTTGCGAATTCCTTCAAGGTTGCTTCTACGTGTTTAAAACAAAACCCTTCAGCCCCACACAGGCGCCGCCAGTTTTAGTTTTAGTTTTGACAGAATGGTTAGATCTGAATTATACATCGACAGTTCTTTGTAAAACTTTTATTTATCCTCCCCCCCCCCACCCCCGGAGTTCCTTTCAATTGTTACACATCGTACGGAGTCCTCTCGGGACGACCCGGATCACGCAGAAACATTTCAGGGCAGTTGGTGTTTCGTGGGAAAACACATCTTATGAATGTTGCTTTCACTTGAATAGCAGTTTACAGAGACGTAATAGGAACGAAAGAACATTTAAGACATGGGATTTCCCAATCAGAATTTGGAAAAACATGGGATTGCTTCTGTTAGTATTGAGGTTTCTGAACAATGTACATCATTTTACCGCAGAGCTCACAACCACTCTGCGGCTGATTCCAGTTTCTTTTGTAAGAGGGTGAAATGTGTTGCATGCTGGTGCAGCCCCGAAACGGTTAACGAGACTGCGCCAACTCTCAGAGAAAGTAGAAGGAATTTTGTCTACCGCCCTGAGGAGCTCAATTTAACGTTCGCCCGGAGTACTTGGGGGGGGGGGGGGTTGCAGGTGAGCGCTGGTCACGGAGATCCATTGGACACCTGTAACTCAAGGTCAAATTTCCTCCGTGGTTGTGCGCACTCGAGCGCCGAACCCATTGTGATTGAACTTCACGCAACAGCTCCATTTTGCTTAAGCTGCGTCCTGCCATAATAAGATAAAGACCTTATCAGCAAGGAATTCCTTTGTAGAATTTTTTTTTGCTGAGGGGGATGGGTGATGTTGCATATTTGACTTAGGCGCTACATGTCATACTCTGGATTGGCCGTGTTTAACTCGAGTTGCGCAGATTTACTTAATATTCAGATGGGGAGACTTGGAGGGGTAGTTCCCATTATTTCTGAATTTTATTAATCTGAATCTGCATTGTCAGATGCGATTAGCGTTGAAACAGACAACGATTTCTTCTGCATTGCAAGTGGCACATCAGAATATTACCCCATGCTTCTTTTCCTGGCATCAATTTAAAGATCTGAAGAAATATAAGATCTAATTTGCTCGATGAACTATTCACTCAACTCACGCCAGATAACAAATTTCATTCTTAACGTGCCACTAATGTATCAAGGCGAAAAGGTTGCATCCTTCTTTGTTGGGACACACTTCCTTTCTTATTCCTTCTCCTTCCCTTTGTGGAGTAGTTCGCTGAGCAGCTGCTGATGGAGGGTAACCGGTAGCTCCACCTTAGAGGCTGTAGTAGATTATTGAATTTGGACAAAAAAGTTAATGGTGGGCTATTTGAACACAGGAGTACTACCAGTGTCAGGGAACATTGGGATCCTGTGGTAGTTGAGGTATTCAACCTTGTGATCATCAAAGCAATCCTGATCCTCCTCTCAGCCAATCTTCACAAATGGACATCAGTGCCTAAAAGATGAAGGACCTCAAGGATGTGAACACCTCTGGGTGTATGTTGGAAATCCCCTGTGTAGTTGGTTTACATACATTACCTCTGTTGTGTTTAGGACCAGTTAATCCATTCTTCCAAAAGCAGTCTAACTCTAGCCCACATGTATACCCCAGTGCTTAAGGTGTTGATAGAAAGTGCCCACACAACCGAGTTTCTACACTCTTCCCATACCTCTTTGAATTACACACCAGAAATTCACCCCTGATCTTGCCTGCCCAGCTCAGATAAGATTTTGCTGAGCAAAAGAGAAAGCTAAAATAAATTTATTTTTGTTTTGGAAACTCCACAACATGCAAAGTGAAAATGTACCACAGAAAATAATTTAGTTGATCTGTGGCTTTTCACACTGCTATGATTTCACCATATTACTTGATTATTTCTGCTGCAACCACCTGTCTTACGTCAGCTATTTAGTTATGTATTCATCATCGACCTGAGTTGTGGAGAAATATTATGTGATAAATGAAAGTAATGTCCAACCCTTATTTGCTTCTCTGCTACAGGTAGTGATTCGTTATTCATTGCTGGCAACCTGCCACTTCAAGGAACTGACCATTCTTTCTGAGTGAATTGAAAAATAGAATAGCAGCAAATCATTTGAATGTCAAAGGCATCATGATCTGATATATTTGTATGCATTCTTATCAATAATAGGATCTGAATAGTGTTTTAAATAACTTACAGCCTTTTCAACATCATTTATATTTAATTTCTTAGGAGATATAGTATGTGTGGACATTCTTTTGCATAGATTTCAGAATAGCTGAAGCCCAAGCACCAATTCTGTGGTAACCCACTAGTCACAACTTGCCAACCTGAAGACCCATTAACTCTCATTCTTTGCTTTCTGTCCAATAATCCATGTTAGTATTTTTGCCTCCCAATACTGTGTGTACTGGTTGACCAATCTTTTTTTGGCCCCTTATCAAAAGTCTTTGAAGATCCAAATGTACCACATCCACTGGTTCCAATTATCTATTCTACCAGTCGCATCCTTAAGGAACTGCAGATGTTTAGTTAAACATGATTTTTCTTTCACAATTGCACGTTGACTCTGTTACTTACTCTTTTCTAGGTTTTTGGCTATTACCTCCTTCTTTAGGATTCCACTATTTTCCCTGATAAAGTCAGTCATCCCTGTTTTCTTTCTCCCTCTCAGATTGTGTGGTCACATTTGTTGTCCTCTAATCTATAGTATTTTGGAAGATAATAACCAAAACATTCACTTCCTTTATGACCACCTTTTTCAGAATGTTAGGATGTAGAACATCAGATCCTTGGGATTATTCATCTTTCAAGCTCACAAAACTATTTTTGACAAAGACTATTTCCTTCAGTTTCTCATCCTTACTAGGTCTATGGTTCCCTAATATCTCTGGCATGTTACCTGTGTCCTCAGTTAAGACAGACACAAAGTAGTCAAATTCTTCCACGATTTCTTTGTTCCCTATTATAAATTCCCTCACTGTAAATGACTCATTTGCACGTAATAGTCTTTTTTTCTTGGATACTTGGAGAGCTTTATTAGTCCATTTTTATGTTTCTCTCCAGTCCACTCTTGTATTTTTTTTATCTTGGCTCTTTTTTGATCAGCTTCCTAGTCCTCCTTAACTGAGTTCTAAAATGTTCCCATTCTCTGGCTTTTTGTTACTTCTGGCAATTTTATAGGCCTTCTCCTTTGATTTACTGCTATCTTTATTTTTTCCTTGTCAGCCACAGATGAATCACTTTTCTTTTTTTTTTGCCTTAAAGAAACCTATGCATTTTTAAGTGCTCATTATTGCCTGCCCACAGCAAAACCTTTCAGTATAGTATCGCAATCAACTTTTCCCTCATATCTTCATTTTTTTTGTTAAGATTTAAGATTCTAGTTTCACGTTGAACTGTTTCAGTTTCAAACGCAATGCAAGATTTTATCCTATTGTGGTCATTATTCCCTCACCCTCTCATTGCACCATATGAGATTGAAAATAGTCTTCACTCTAGTTGGTTCTCCAGCCTCTAGAAAACCATATCATACACCTTCTATGATCCATACACTTTTTCAGTGGTCATTTGTTTTATCCATGTTAAAGTCATCTATGACTATTACTTCTGTTACATGCACATTTAATATCCTGGTTTATGCTTTGCTCAGTATTATAAACTACTATTTGGTGGCTGATAAATAATAACCACCAATGTCTTTTGCCATTTGCTCTTTCTTAAAGCTGTGTGTTGCCATCACTGCCTAAGCTGAGCTATTGCTGAAACGTTCATCCATGCCTCTGTTGCCTTCAAACTTGACTACTGATTTCCTAGCTAGCCCTTCTACCTTGTACCCTCAGCTTTCACAAACTGGTTTGTACCACATCCTAGTCTGCCATCATTTCTACACAATGATGGTAAATAGAATGTGGCTCCCAGTTTTACAATTCCTCAGCTTTAGCACTTCACTTTATTTGCAAATCCTTCCAAGGCCTTGTCCTTACCATATGCTGTCTCTTGACTCTTTCCTTCACTGACAGCCTCTTAGAACTCTATACATTTTATGGTACAGAAGGAGGTCATTCAGCCCATCTTGGCAGTAGTGGCTGAGGAAGTGCTATTTATTCTTATTTAAAAACCAGTCCTTCGTACATAGCATTTGAGAATGCAGTTTATCAAGAACATACATGACTACATAATAAAAGTGAAGGTTTCTCCCTCCACCATGTCTTTGGGATTTCTCCCAACACATCTTCATCCCTCTGTTTCTCCTCTTCCTACAAATCTACATTGTAGTCGAATTCTTAGATCAATCTGAATTCATTTTTATGCAACTTTGTGTTACGTTTTGTCTGGTAATGTGGTATGCATTCCTATCACCTACCATTTTGATGTACGCTAACCTTTTTAAAGGTGACAAACCATCTATAAGGTTAACATCACTTATCATCTTGAATTTCGGGTCATTTCCAAAGTCACAAACATTCATTTATAAAAATAGAGCAAGTCGCAGAATACAGGTTGGGAGGATGTACTGCATTAAAGGTGCTCAATAAAATGAAATAAATACATGTTCAAACCATTAATTCACAACCCAGCAGTTTGAGGATTAATCTTAGCTGCTGCTGAATTTTAAAAATCTGCACTTTTTTTTCATTGGGATTTGAAGCTGACAATTCTGAGCCAGTCACTGCACAAGCTGACCCATAATCCTTCAGTTTTCATGCAGGTCAGTGAACAGCCTCTAGTAACTAGCTAGCTTAAGGCAGAGTTAGCTCTTTATCAATCCGAAAGTGGGGAGAGTCTGTCATATTTCCTTTTGGTCACCTTATGTTGGATTGAATCTAATGATTTCTAATAATTGAAATAATAAGTGGACTGTTACTTTTGTACTGTCAAAAATGACTACTTAGAGTGTCTTGAACAATTGTTAAGGAAATCAGTTAGCTTGAAGAAAGTGTGGAAGCAGCCTTCATGGTCAGTGGAAAGCTGAACACTGTAGGATTTTAAGAAATGTAAACTAAATCAGGCCAACTTGTAGATGTTTCTTCCATTAGCTATACGGGTCACTTTTAGGTTGCCCAAGATCATGGAAGATGCTATATTACTGCAAAACTGTCTTTTATGGAGTATAAAGTCAGAACAACACAGCATAGAAACAGGTCTTTTAGCCCAGCTGGCTTATGCCAATCACAGCACCTTCCCTGCCAGTCCCACTTACCTGCATTTGGCCCATAACCCTCCAAGCTCCTCCACTCCAGGTATCTGTCCATATGCCTTTTAAATGTTGCAATTGTTCCCGTCTTCACTACTTCCTCCGGCAGCTCATGCTGGGTACTCACTACACTCAGTGTAAGGAAGTTACTTCTCAGGTTTATTTTAAATCTTCCTTTTTATCTTGTATCTCTGTCTTCTAGTTTTGGTCTTCCCATGAGTTTATAAACTTCTGTGAGGCCACCCTTCATTCTCCTGTGCTCTTGGGAATAAAGATCCAACATGGCCAAACTTCCCCTATAATTTGGGCACTCTAGTCCAGATCTCTTCTGCATCCTCTCTAGCTTGAGTCTTTCCTATAAAAGTGTGACCAAAACTATACATAATTCTCCAACAGTGGTTTCACTGATGGCTTGTATAATTACAACATAATATCACTACCCCTAAACCCAGTCCTCCGATTGATGACAGCCAACACGCTAAATGCCTTCTTCACTACCCTGTCTACTTGTGTGACTACTTTCAACAAACTGTGCACTTGTACTCACAGGTCCCCTGTTTCAAAACCAGTCCTGCCATTCACTCTATAAGTCCTACTCTGATCTGAATGTCCAAAATGTCTCATCTCACACTTATCTAATTTGAAAACTATTTACCATTCCTCAGCTCATCTCTCTAACTGAGCAGGATCTCTTAGTAATTCATTGTAACCTGCTTCACCCCCTAATTGTGTATCGTCAGCAAATTTGCTAATCATGCCATGTACATTCATATCCAAATTAGGTGCATAAATGATAAATGACAGAGGTCCTAACACTGACCCCCGGGCACCTATTTAATCACAGGCCTCCAATCACAGAAACCAACCTTCAACCATCACTCTCTGTTTCCTATCATCAGGTCAATTCTGATTCTGCCTTGCTAGTACTAAATTGTGGATGTTGATGTTGTTTCAGAAAAATAAACCCTCTGAACACCTAGGCAAATAAACAGTTCATATAATGTAACACGTATTGTCTTTTTTCATTAAGGAGATTGCAATGTGGTGATTTGCAACACAATGTCAAATTCTACTTAAAGCATGGAATTGCTCAATTAGTGTTAGAAGCTTGAACTTGCATGTTACAGGTCCAACCATTTATAAACCTGCATATAGTTTTATCATTATATTACTAACTTTTCTGAACCGGATTGTGCAATCTGTTCTACTTTTATAAATCAACGTTTGTGACATTGGAAAAGATAGATAGATATACTTTATTGATCCCGAGGGAAATTGGGTTTCGTTACAGCCGCACCAACCGAGAATAGGGCATAAATATAGCAATACAAAAACCACAAACAATCAAACAACAAAATGCAAACTATGCCAGATGGAAAATAAGTCCAGGACCAGCCTATTGGAGCTAGAGAGGATGCAGAAGAGATCTGGACTAGAGTGCCCAAGTTATAGGGAAAGTTTGGCCATGTTGGATCTTTATTCCCAAGAGCACAGGAGAATGAAGGGTGGCCTCACAGAAGTTT
Source organism: Mobula birostris (assembly GCF_030028105.1). Taxonomy (NCBI): domain Eukaryota; kingdom Metazoa; phylum Chordata; class Chondrichthyes; order Myliobatiformes; family Myliobatidae; genus Mobula; species Mobula birostris. The sequence goes on from NC_092402.1 coordinate 33,190,089, forward strand.
ATAAACTCATGGGAAATCCAAAACTAGAAGACAGAGATACAAGATAAAGAGGAAGATTTAAAATTCCTTACACTGAGTGTAATGAGTACCCAGAATGAGCTGCCAGAGGAAGTAGTGAAGACGGGAACAATTGCAACATTTAAAAGGAACTCAAATTCAAGATGTTAATTGATGTTAATCTTATAGAAGATGGTGCCACCTTGAAAAAATTAGCTTATGTCAAAATGACAGAGTTGTCATATGAAGGTTCCAAAATAGTGTTGGGATAACTTTTGAATGCCCTGTTTTTGTTTTAAGATTTGTTCTCAATGGCTCTGAATGTTCTTTCAGTGATCATGTGGTCACGTAATATTGCTCGCCATTGAACTTGGGAGGGTGTGTTGTGGGGGAGGGGGGGAGCTTTCCACAAATATCTAGTGATACCTGTGGGAGAACTTCCCATTTCTTAATGCCTGTTGAGTGAAGTACCAGTTGGAGGCATTTATGATTATATATTTTCAAGCATATTAAAGCATAATCAAGGACACGACCCAGCCAGCCAACACATTTTCGTCCATCTTCCCTCCGGGAGAAGGCTCAGGAGCTTGAAGACTCGTACGGCCAGATTTGGGAACAGCTTCTTTCCAACTGTGATAGACTGCTGAACGGATCCTGACCTGGATCTGGGCCGTACTCTCCAAATATCCGGACCTGCCTCTCGGTTTTTTTGCACTACCTTACTTTCCATTTTTCTATTTTCTATTTATGATTTATAATTTAAATTTTTAATATTTACTATCGATTTGTAATCCAGGGAGCGGGAAGCGCAGAATCAAATATCGCTATGATGATTGTACATTCTAGTATCAATTGTTTGGGGACAATAAATTATAAAGTATAAAGCACTCTCAGTGGCAGTAGACCAAGAAGCAATTTGTATTTAATTTATTATGTTGAATCCTTAACAAAGATAAGTATTAAAATATCATAAACTTCTGAACATACTATAATGCTCTTTTTAACTTTCATGTGAGGATATTGTCATGCACTCATCATTTTAAGGTCAAATAGTTTGCTAAGTAGTTTTTTTTTACATTATTCGAAGCTATCTTAGAGCTCGTGTGAGAACTGCAGGTGAGTGGGGTGGCACGATAGTGCAGATATTGCCTCACAGCACCAGAAACCCTGATGCAACCTTGTTGCTATCTGTGTGGAGCGTGTACGCTCTCCCTGTAGTTGCATGGATTTCATTTGTGTACTCTGGTTTCCTCCCGCATTCCAAAGGTATGCCAGTTGGAAAGTTAATTGGATGCTATAAACTGCTGTAAGTGAGAAATAAAATCTGAGGGACTTAATAGAAATGTGGGGAGAATTTAAAAAAAAGTGGGATTAAGCTGAATGAAAATGGGTTGTTAATGCTTGGTGCAGACTTGGTAGCTAAATAGTCTGTTTTCATACTGTAGTTCTCTACGTCTCTGATCTCAAGGTAATCACTGAGGCCAAGTTTATACAGTAGATACCTTAAGTATCCAACTCAGTGACGTTAATAGCAGTGCAGAACATTTTAAACGCTACAGGCACTGAATTATCAATGGCAACTTTTATGAATTAAACTGTGCATATGCAAAAATATCAAAGATGGTGTTGGTTCTATGGGCAAATGGGTGAGTACTAATGGTAACTCCATTATTATCACCACGAAGTCCATGCCAATACAACCAAAACTTGCAGCAAGCTCTTGCCTTCTTCCATATTGAGATCTTGAAGTAATCTTCTGCCTTTTCAAACTGCAGGGATTTTCCATCAATATATATATTTCTTCAACATTAAACTAATTGCATATTACAATATAAATAATACTTCCAGCAGCATGTGTATAATAGTATTCGCATCCTATTTCAGGCTTTAGGATCTTTTGTCGTGAAACTATTTGAGGTATTTCTGCCCTTAGGGCAATTTCAAGTTAAATGCAACCCCTCCCATTATATAGCTGAGATGTATGAGGATGCATACACATGGAATGAATTGATAATTATAATTGTCCTTTGTCGAGTCATCTTGGATCCCCTTAACACCAACAAATCACAAATAGTTCAGAAAAGTTATTGCTACATGTTTCATTCCTACTCCTCCTTTACTTAGATGGTAACCAACAGCAGTTAAAATTGATCAGATCTGACTAGCCAATGCATATTTAGCAACTTTGCAACCTTTTAAAGGCAGCAAAGTCAAACAGAAACAGAGTAAATCCAAGAGGAACTTCTTTAACCAGAAGTTAACGTCTATTTGAGGCAAATAGACTTCAGGCAGGGTGATATCAATGTGTTGGTTAAATGGCTGAAAATGACAAATGGAGTTTAATCCTGATAAATCTGAACATAGAACATTGAACAGTGCAGCACAATACAGACCCTTTGGCCTATGATGAGCAGCTGGAGTATACTGGCCGAAGTTGAGGTGGAAGCAGGTCACTGACAGCATTTAAGGGCCCAGATGAGCACTTGATTCACCTGGACACAGAAGACAATGGACCAAGTGCAGGAGAATACGATTAGTACAGATGGAGACCCACTTATCAATGGTGCACCAAATGGCCCATTTCCCATGCAGCATGACTCCATACAAAAGAAAACAGGAAGAGAAAAGGTAAATAGATGAGAGACAAAGTGGAAGAAAGTGTTTCATTAAACTTCATTAAACCTCAGTCAAAACTTACTTTACATTTTCCAGTTTTAAGAATTCTATCAGATACAATCCTTTTGCCTTTTAAATCTATTTGCCTTTTCCTTGAAAGTAGGAGCTGCTTCCATCTCAAGGCACCTTGAAAGTAATAACTGGAATCTTAAAGGGGTTAGTTAAATTCAGTTTAATCAAGTTGTAGGCCTTATTTAGGCTGAGTTGGTTAATTTCCAACAATGGAATAATGGCAGTCCCAACAATCTAATCGTCTCACTTATGTGAAAGGCAAAAACAAATCTAAGGCTTCCAGTCCTGCTTACTGGTATTACTGCTATGGAGGCAAACTCCAGTGTTATTCTTGCCATGAATAACATCATTCACTGAACTCATCCACAAAGAATAGACATCCCAGTACACAGCAGAATCAAAGGAGCTACACTCAGGGACAAAGGAAGAAAATTATAAAGAAAATAAACCTTTCAGCAATTTGGAATTGACTACTTATGGTCAGCGACCACATGTTAAAAGAAGCAAAGTAACACTTCTATATCCTCCCCTAAAACAAAGCCTTAAAACAGATACACATTTCAAGGATCCAGATGAACTAAATTAGCTGCGTGAAATTTACATCATAATCTGATTGCTCCATGTTGTGCTGATATTTTTAACTTGCAATTTGTGTAATTGCATTGTATAGTTAAACAGGAAAAGGTTTGGCAAAGGTTTGTTTTAGGGTCTGTTAGCTGGGGCTAGCTGTTTGTGGTGTGTATTTAGCTTTATAATTATATCATGTGCCTCTTGACATCACAATATATTTATTGTGGCATTAAGTTGTTTTCATGGTAAGTTAAGAAACAGTATTTGGAAGGAGAGACAGTAAAAAGAATGAAATGACATATTTTTCAACACACAGGTGAATGTTTAGTCTGATGGAGGCTTACTGTGAGCAACAAATCGAAGACTCTATTGAAAATAACAATTTTATTCCTATTACATTACAAAAGGAATTGCAGTTCAAAATTATTTTATTGGCTGTTCAAGATTTTACATCATTCTGAAAGGATGTAAAATGTGTTACGTAAATACATGTCTTGCTTTTGACCTTTGCATGTTTCAATTGCTGTGCTCTGGCTACATTAAAAGTTTGTTGTTTCAAAAAGATGATAAATTCAAGGCCATAAAAACAGTGATAGACCTCCCTAAAGGGGGGTGAAATAAAGAGAAAATATGATGTTTGTATTGCAAACAAGGCTATAAACTTGCAAAGTAGCAGCTGTGTTCCAATAAGTATCTTCCATTTTTTTGATGAAACCATAAATCATGTTTGTATTTTATTACATTACCTGTTGATTTTTTTTCAAGTGATATAATCCTCTCAGACCACAGTTATTACAGATTTTGCACCTTTTGGAAAAATTAGTTTGCATGAAAAATCATACTTCAGAATTATTTTGTTTGTCGATCATTTGCATAATGGTTCAGTAACTATTTTCCAACATAATTATCCATTATGTTTCTTTTCCATTTTGTTTCATCGTTTGTATACTTTACTCAAGCCCATTTTGTTTCTGTCATTGTTGTCTTGGACAAAACACACCTAGATGTGATTACTTCAGCTTTGCAGAGTTAAAAATCTCCTGTATCTGCAGCTAGACTTTTAAGGTGTATGTTTCTAGTGTAAGCTGTCTGATTCCATTCCCCACTTGACTCCTGTCTCACTGTACTTGTCAGCACATGTGTCAAGATGCCATTTGATATTCTGCATTGTAGCTAAGGTGTAGTTTAAACAGTAGGTAGGAGGCAGCATTCAGATCAATGGTTTTCATGTAAAACTTGATCCCTGGCTTCTGTTCCCTTGCTTTGGAACTTAAAAATTATCCTGATCTCAGCTGGAGATTGGAAAAGAATGCATGTTAAGAACAAGTTCTTCGTGCCTTGGAGAGGTAATTTTTTTCTGCACTTCTATTTTCATATCCCAACAAAGATTTTTTTGTGGCCAAGAACAAACTACTGAAATTCTTAAGGGTGTAGGATTAAAACGTAAGAAGTGGAATGAATAAACTGATCTGACCTTGGAATTAATTCCACTTTCTTGCCAGATTCCCATTAGGCTTGACTTTGCTCAAGTTCAAAGATCTTTCTCAATGATTCAGTTGAGGAAGAGAGCTCCAATAAAAAACATCATGATCCTGTGAGAACAAATTCCTCCTCATCTTTGTTTTGAATTGAATACCCGTTATTCTGAAACTGTGCCCAAAGCTTTGGGACCCCCACAAGGATAAATATTCTCTCAACAAATACCATCAAAACTGATAGCACACATGTACAGCAAAAAAATTTTGGAAAAATGTTGTGTTCTTAAAAAAGGAAAACGAGCTCCTTTATACTTCAGTCATACATTATAATCAAACACAATGACTTTTGAACCAGATAAGTGGCTATAAGCAGAGAGTGACCAGATATTGGCTTAAATATTTCAAGGAAAGGCAAAGAAGAGAGGTGGAGAAGCAAAAAGATGAGGGGAAGAATTCCGATCTGTGGTGAAGTGAAGGCATGTCCACCAGTGAGAGGCTGGATATTCCAAGGATGGTATCGAGGAAATTTAAGTATTCTGGAGGGATATTCTTGATAAATTTTGAGAATAAGATATTAATTATTTGCTAGAAAGCAGATGCTGGTTCCAGACCTCTTAACCATTTTTTGTTCTAACACTGCAACTGTCCTTAATAACTGTGAAGATCTTTCAAAAAATATGAGGGAAGTGAAATAATGGTTTGTCTTCAAACTGATCGACTAATGGCTAAAAATAATAGTTGATATTATTTTTGTATTTCTCAAATATACTGTTGTGACATTTTATTATATTTTGTATATCCCTAAGATTATTTATTGCCTTTTTCCTGATAGTGCAAATATTAAAAATATTTAAGTGGAACATATAAGTTAAAAAGGTGCAAACACAGGTTTAGATGCTGACATCAGGAGTGACTCCATAGGTATGCTCTGGTTACTACTGTGTGGCATTTACATTTCTGAAAGCCTCAAACGTTTTGAAGACTTTAGAGCAGGCAGTGAGCCAATGTGGCAGTGTTTGTGGCTTTGAATCCCACATGAACTTTCTTTATTGCACGTATATACCTGCACACAGATAAAAATGTGTTTGATAGTTACTGCCAGAAGACAGATAGAGAGGCATGGGTATGAATGATTTGACTCCAGGGTGGATTTTTGTTGTCCATACCAAAAGTTTATCTTGGGGCGCAACACTTTTTCAATACCTCAATGCAGTCCTGACCAAAGTTCTTGTTGGAATGAAGCTAATTTCACATAACTGTTTAACCAATGTTTTCTCCATTCTAGAACTAAGATCATTCCTTCTCAGAGCCTTATCCAACTGAATCTTGTGTGTGTGCATATATTTTGAGGCTGAACCTTCAATGAAGAATATGAGAAAATGCAGTTGATACCTAACATCAGAAGAACAAAGGATATATTGGGAGTCACCCTTCAGCAAAGGCAGACATTAGCAATTGAATTCACTATTGATTTTCTTTTACCAGCACAGCCCAAGGCCCTATAAGAAAAAGAATGTTTGAAGATTGAGAGTTCAAACCCAGAACAATACTCATGGTCTAACATGGTGAACCCAGCCCTCCTATATGTTTTTGAGAAATGGCTTGCACCTGAAAGGAGGCACCAACAATGTGGTCTATAAAATCCTTCAAATTCCACTGGCAGAAGAAGGGAACCCTAGATAAGCATTCACTCCCAGGTCAATATCCCAGCATTTCGGAACAAGAAGTACTTATTTGGCCTTTCAAGCCCAGCTTGCTCTTTTGATCATGCTCTTTTGATTGTAAACTCTTACTTCCTCAGTCCTGTTACCTGTAGTAACATTTTATTCCTTTTAAAATCAAGAGTCTATCTCCCTCTGCCTTTAAAACATTTAAAGAATTGTCTACTTTAAGGAAGAGAGTTTAAAAAACCCATAATCAGCTGAAAGAAGATTTTTTTTTCTAAATCTTGTCCAAATGGGTGACCTCTAGTTTTTAAACAGAGATCCTAATTCTAGATTCTCTCATGAAAGGAAACATTAGGAACTTGTATGCTCCTATAAAATCCCTTCCTAATCATACAATCGATCCTTCCCTCAAAAGATGATTAGTCATTCCCATGACTAATCTTGTAAATTCTAAAACGTGGCACTTGCTAAGATGATAGAAGTTTTTATAATTTAAAAAAAAAATTACTTTAAGGTCAATTAATATCTGAGATGCTGTGGGAGAATGACAATGAAAAGCCAAGTAAATACAATACTTACAGGGGACCTTGTGATAAACACAAAGGATCCTGCAGATGCTGGAAATCCAGAGCAACACACACAAAATGCTGTCGGATCTCAGTAGATCAGGCAGATTCTATGGAACTGAATAAACAGTCAATATCTTGGGCTGAGACCCTTCATTAGGACTGGAAAGGAAGGAAGAGGAAGCCAGGGTAAGAAGGTGAGCAGGAGGGGAGGAGAACAAGCTAAAAAGTGATAGATAAAGCCAAGTGGATGGGAGAGGGTGCTCTTGATCTCCTCGACAACTTTCAATTCCCTGGCCCTCGTCCCCTCATTTTCACCATCGATGATCAGTCCCTATACATTTCTATTTCCCATCAACTTCGCTTCCAACTTCCACCCTGTCCATAGATTCACTTGGTCCATTTCTTACACTTCACCCCTTTCCTCAATAATTCTGTCTCCATCACTGGAGACAAACTGTCTGCCAATATCTTTTATAAACCCACTGGTTCCTATGGCCGATATTCCCTCTGATTTGTAATGACCAGTGTGCGCAAAAATCTTGCACTATGCAATGTTTTGCCCAGTGACAACAACACGTGCGCCTGAATTTTTAGGTGGAAGTAAACCATAGAAACCATAGAAACTACAGCACAGAAACAGGCCTTTTGGCCCTTCTTGGCTGTGCCGAACCATTTTCTGCCTAGTCCCACTGACCTGCACACGGACCATATCCCTCCATACACCTCCCATCCATGTATCTGTCCAATTTAATCTTAAATGTTAAAAAAGAACCCGCATTTACCACCTCGTCTGGCAGCTCATTCCATACTCCCACCACTCGCTGTGTGAAGAAGCCCCTCCTAATGTTCCCTTTAAACTTTTCCCCCCTCACCCTTAACCCATGTCCTCTGGTTTTTTTCTCCCCTTGCCTCAGTGGAAAAAGCCTGCTTGCATTCACTCTATCTATACCCATCATAATTTTATATACCTCTATCAAATCTCCCCTCATTCTTCTACGCTCCAGGGAATAAAGTCCTAACCTATTCAACCTTTCTCTGTAACTGAGTTTCTCAAGTCCCGGCAACATCCCTTGTAAACCTTCTCTGCACTCTTTCAACCTTATTTATATCCTTCCTGTAACTTGGTGACCAAAACTGAACACAATACTCCAGATTGGGCCTCACCAATGCCTTATACAACCTCATCATAACATTCCAGCTCTTATACTCAATACTTCGATTAATAAAGGCCAATGTACCAAAAGCTGAAGCTATTCTAAGAATAATAAACTCCCAAGTCCAGTTTGTTGTTTATTGTTTAAAAGAAATAAAATAACTGTCAATAAGAACTTTGATGTCCTCTGGGTTTAATCATTTTTGCTCTCGTTCATCTGCACTCTCACAAAACATACCAAGCAGGATTGTAGCAGGTAGTGAAGGATTTTCTCGCCAGAGCTTTTACACACTGTCCATATGTGATTTGCTTGCTAAATGATGCTTTAAGAAGTCAAGTTTCTACTATTCATTAAGCCATTCCACTTTAAATGAACTAGCAGTTCTTTTGCACTTCACAGCCTTTCCTTCTTTGGAATTCGAAATAGCGAAACAATAATTTCTTCAATAAAAACAGTATAAATAAGCCAATTCTAAAATGTGCAGACAAATCATCGCGAACTCCATGTTGTCAACACCGTCCGCATCAGAAACTGGAAAAGGAAATGTGATTGTGTATGATTGTGAAATATACTTAACATGCCAACAAGGTAGAGGGTGGCAACCTTTTGTACGCAGTTTAAATTTCTTTGTGTGCTAGTAGCAAAAGATGTGTGTGCACACACACACACACACACACACACACACACACACACACACACACACACACACACACACTCACACTCCTTAGATAGAACATTGCCCATGGCTAACTGGATTATAACTCTTCCCACCCTGTCTCCTATAAAAATGTTATTCCCTTTTCTCATTTCCTTCCTCCACCATTGATGTTGCCCTCACCCACATCTCCGTTTCTCTACCATCCGCGTTCACCCAATCTTCTCACCGCCATAACAGGGATAGAGTTCCTCTTGTCCTCACATACCACTCTATGAGGCTCCACATCCAACACATCATTCCGCCATCTTTAATAGAATCCTACCACTAAGCACATCTTTACCTCCCTCCCGACCCCACTCTCTGCCTTCTGCAGGGATCGCTCCCTCTATGATTCCCTGGCCCCTTCGTTTCCCACCCCCTCTATTAATCTTCCTCTTGGTACTGATCTCCGCAAGGGACAGAAGTGCTGCACCTGCCCATTCACCACCTCCTTCTCCTCCATTGAGGGTCCCAAACAGTCCTTCCAGGTGAGGCAACACTTCACATATGAATCCGTTGGGGTCACCTACTGTATCCGGTGCTCCTGGTGTGGCCTTCTCTACATTGGACCTGCAGATTTGCCAGCTTTTCTCTTTCAATATTTAAAACCTACAATTGACCCTAATCCTCCAGTCTGTGATATTACCAACTGACTTCAGACAACACGATTCTCTTGATTTGTCAAACAGCTGTGTTGTCTGCATCTTCAAGGCAATGACTCTTTTAAAGTCATGTTTTCATGTCATCAGATACTACTTCTTTATATAATAATTTGTTTTGGTGCTAACCCTGGCTGTTTTTACAAGGACTTCATACCACTTTTGCACTATGTACTGTTTGAGAAGCAGGACCTGCAGATTTGCCAGCTTTCCTCTTTCAGTATTTAAAACCTACTGGGATTCATTAGGATTTCCATCTGTAATTAACTGCCTATACCATATTTAGCATTATCATTCCAATATAACAAACCAAATATTTGATTTAATCCTGCATCTCAATGAGTTATAGCAAATTTTAGGTATAATGAACAAATCAATCACATTGAAATTAGAACATATTGGTGCAATTATAAAGAAGGCACAACAGCGGCTATATTTCATTAGGTGTTTGAGGAGATTTGGTATGTCACTAAAGACAAATTTCCACAGATCTACTGTGGAGAGTATTCTAACTGGTTGCATCACAGTCTCGTATGGGGGTGAGGGGTGGGAGGTGGTGCACTGCACAAGATCAGACAAAGCTTCAGTAATTTGCAAACTGAGCTAGCTCCATCAAGTACAATCGCCTCCCCAGCATCAAGGACACCTTCAAAAGGCAATGCCTCAAAATGGCGGCATCCATCTTTAAGGATTCCATCACCCAGGACATGCCCTCTTCACAATGCTACCATTAAGGAGGAGTTACAGAAGTTTGAAGACACACACTCAGTATTTTAGGAACAGTTTCTTCTCCTCCACCATTGACTTTCTGAATGGACACTAAACCCATATATAATACACTACCTCACGGTTTCTTTTTGGTTTCTTTTGGCACTACTTATTTAACTCAATTTTTATACATATATTTCGTATTGTAATTTATTGCTTTTTATGATGTACTGCACTGTACTGCTGTCATAAAACAACGAATTTTACAATATTTGCTGGTGATATTAAAGCCTGATCATTAATTTGTAAACACCACTAACTTGAATGTGGACAGAAAGTGTTGCACTATTTGCCACATTCTTGTGCCATGTGCAAAAAATAAATTCTCACTGTTCTTTATTTTTGGTTGGGAGCTCAACCGGAAAAGACTGAGAGGAATAACACATAAAAGCAAAAAATCGGACAATATTTGGAGTAATTTTGACCCCATATATAAGAAAGGATGTGCTAGCATTGGAGAGAGCCCAGAGAATATTTACCAGAAAATCCCAGGGATGAAATGGTTTAACACATTGGGAGTGTTTGATAGCACTGGACTTCAACTCGCTGCAGTTTAGAAAGGTGATGGGGATCTCACTGAAACCTACTTAATATTGAAAGGCCTGGATAGCGTGGACATGGAGAGGATGTTTCCAGTAGTGGGAGTGTCTTGGACCAGAAGGCACAGCCTCAGAATAAAAGGATGTCTCTTCTTAACAGACGTGAAGTGGAAATTCTTTAGCCAGAGTGCAGTGAATCTGTGGAATTCATTGCCACAGACAGCTATGGAGGCTAGGTTATTAGGTATATTTAAAGTGAAGGTTAAATGGTTCTTGATTAATAAGGACATTAAACGTCATGGGAAGAAGTCAGGAGAAAAAGTTGAGAGGGAAAAATAAATCAGTATGGCCATCTGAAATGTATTCATTTATAAAGTTAAAATTCTTCTACTTGGTTGCAAGTAAGAACTCCACAGGCAGCATGCGTGTGATAACTGTAGTGGCTGGAGCCAAGTATTTTTAGTACTTGCAGCTCAATGATAATCAAGTCTGGTTAGTTGTTCAGATGGACAGTGAACTGTCTGTCTGAACAAGTATGACATTAAAATCAACCACAGCTTCAGGCTGCTGTATCAGTTGTTTCACCACATGTCCGCTGTTTGTGTTGCCACATTCTTTCCTCAGAAGGTCTCTTACTTTGTGAAAGAAAGTTGTAGCAAGAAAGTGCTCTTGTTTATTTTATTTCATTCAGTTTGAATTATTGATAACTCTTTCAATACCATAGACATAGATACTTAAGCGGTTAGCATTTTAAGGGTATTATTTATAACTACGTCTGCTATACTGAGCAATCCAGTACTTGACCACTAATTAGCTTATTAACTAGAGTAATGTCCTGGGCACTGCAAGATGAATCTGCTCTGCAGTTGTGAGAGTGATGCACACATTGCAAGGGCACAAACTGCTGCTTCATGGCTTAAGCAACACATGCAAAATGCTGGAGCAATACAACAGATCAGGCAGCATTTATGGAGGAGAATAGACAATTGACATTTCAGGCCAAGGCTCTTCATCTCGGCTTGAAATGTCAACTGTTTATCTCTCTCCATAGATGCTGGATGACCTGCTGAGTTTCGCCAGTATTTTGTATGTGTTGCTCAAGGTTTTCAAAGCTGCAGAATCTCTTGTGTTCCTCATGGTTTAACTTAATTTTGAGATTAAAAGCAAATCACTACAGGTGCTGACAATCTGAAATTAAGAGGGAAAAAAATCTGGTAATGCACAGTTAGACAACATCCATAAAAGAAAATAAGTGATTTACATTTACATAGTGTTTTTCATGCCCTTGGGACATTGCACACTGCTTTACACCAAAGAAACATTTTTGAAGCTCAGTTGATTATTAGAGGGCCACTGTATCCGGAACAGATCTTTGGAACACTGACAGGACTGAAAAATCCTATTAGCCAGATCAAAGTGACTTTTTCAAATTAAATGAGTTAATAATGAAACCAGCCCTGTATGTATCTTGTTTCTCCTGCTCTAATAGTGTATCCTAATGATATATAGACGGTGGCAACCCATCTCTCCTGACCGACTCATCTAAAATAAAAACATGCAAATAATAGACGGCGCCAGCAAAAAACGATTTTTTGGGCAACATCTTTCAGATAGTCAATTGTTTCAGTTTGTCTACATGTTCTACTTATTCTTTTTATCTTAATTTTGTTTTTGAAACTGTTGGAGCCTGTAACTTACAGTCTGTAGTTCGATCGAGTGGGCTGGCACTTTGCTGTTCCTGAGAAAACTCCAGGAGGGAAATATGAGCACAGGCTACCACAAGGAGAACCTCAGAGACAAGATGAGGAGCCATGATCGACTGCATTTCTCGCTGATTAAAGTGTCGAGGACAATTGAAACATCGAGGCAAATTTGAAGGAGAGCAAGTGTTTCTCAGAGAAGCTGCTTGTTCGAGTCACTGCCCTCGGAGGGTCTGATGAGTCCAGATGCTCTCGAATATGTTGTCAAAATTCTTGAGATTTCTGGATTGGACTGTAGTTGACACTAACTGTAGTTCATATTGGCCTCTATCAGTTCTATTTTTTTGGGTTCTTGCTCATTCTTTCTTGTTGCCAATCGGCGGGCTGGGTTTGTGGATTGATGTTCTTGCTGTTGTTTTTTCATGTGGGTGATCTGTTAGTTTTTGTGTGAGGGAGAGGTTGCGGGGAGGATTTGGGGTTTGCAAGTTTTTGTTTATTTTTCTTTTCGTGTGGGGGGAGGATTGATGACTTTCTTTCAACTACTCCTATGGTTTTCTGTATTTTATGGCTATCTGGAGAAAACAGATCTCAGAGTTGTATTCTGCATACATACTTTGATAATAAAATGAACCTTTGATCCTTTGAAATTAATCTTTCTGATTCATTTCCTGTGACTAAGGTACCAGTAACTGGCACTAATAGATTAACAGAGGTGAGAACAGTTTACTTTGAAAGGCTTGCACAATTAATGGTGAGTCATTTAAGAGTTAGCACTAAGGAGACAACTCAGCTGACCTTCTGCTGCTTCAGAAATGCTTTTGATGAATCATTGAGCAAGGTTATATGTGCAGTTTATACATTCATGGACCCTAAATGATTTAATGTTTGCAAGTTTAAAGTTAGTGTACATGATCCGATTGTTTTACACTGTGGAAGGGTAAGTGTCAAATTTTGTTGTTTAAACCAGAGAAGGTGGTTTGAAAAGTGTTTCCTGCCAAACATTAACCCAACTGCTGATAAATGGAGCTTCTTCTCCATTGCCCAGATATAGAACATCAAACATAGAGCATTACAACACAGTACCGGCCCATCAACACATAATGTTGTGCCAACATTTTAACCTTCTCCAAGATCAATCTAATATTTCCCTCCCAAATAAGCTTCCATTTTACTTTCATCCACGTGCTTACCTAAGAGTCTTTTAAATGTACCTGATGTATCTGCCTCTACCAACGACCCCGGCAACACATTGCACGTGCTTACCACCCTGTGTAAACAAAAACCTACCTCTGACATCCCAGGCCCTCTATTTCCCTACAATCGCCGTAAAATTATGCCCCCTCATATTCCCCATTTCTGTCTTGGGGAAAAAAGTCTCTGGCTGTCCACTCTATCTGTGTCTTTTATCATCTTATACACCTCTGTCAAGTCACCTCTCATCCTCTTTCACTCCAAAGAGAAAAGCCCTAACTCGCTCAATCTATCCTCATAAAACATGCTCTCTAATCCAAGCAGCATCCCGGGAAATCTCCTCTGCACCTTCTGTAAAGTTTCCACATCCTTCCTATATTGAGGTGAATCAGAATGCAAGAATCCAACTGTGGTCTAATGACTAGCCATAAAAAGCAGCCCACTCGATTTAAGCAATACATTCAGTATTAAGTGTGGTGTTCACTACAATGCAAAAAAAACTAACATGCAGAGCACTTGCATTCAGAGTGGTCCTTTTACCCACCACTTTAATTCTCCATCCCACTTCTACTCTGACCCATCTGCTTGTGGCCTCCAGCACTGTTACAATGCACAGTATAAACTTGATGGTTTTGATGGTCCTTCCAGGTGAGGCGACACTTCACCTGTGAGTCGGCTGGGGTGATATATTGCGTCCGGTGCTCCCGATGTGGCCTTCTATATATTGGCGAGACCCGACGCAGACTGGGAGATCGTTTCGCTGAACACCTACGCTCTGTCCGCCAGAGAAAGCAGGATCTCCCAGTGGCCACACATTTTAATTCCACATTCCATTCCCATTCTGATATGTCTATCCACGGCCTCCTCTACTGTAAAGATGAAGCCACACTCAGGATGGAGGAACAACACCTTATATTCCGTCTGGGTAGCCTCCAACCTGATGGCATGAACATTGACTTCTGTAACTTCCGCTAATGTCCCACCTCCCCCTCGTACCCCATCCGTTATTTATTTATATACACAGATTCTTTCTCTCTCTCTCCTTTTTCTCCCTCTGTCCCTTTGACTATACCCCTTGCCCATCCTCTGGGTTTTTCCCCCCTCCCCCTTTTCTTTCTCCCTGGGCCTCCTGTCTCATGATCCTCTCATATCCCCTTTGCCAATCACCTGTCCAGCTCTTAGCTCCATCCCTCCCCCTCCTGTCTTCTCCTATCATTTTGGATCTCCCCCCTCCCCCTCCCACTTTCAAATCTCTTACTAGCTCTTCCTTCAGTTAGTCCTGATGAAGGGTCTCGGCCCAAAACGTCGACTGTACCTCTTCCTAGAGATGCTGCCTGGCCTGCTGCGTTCTCCAGCAACTTTGATGTGTGTTGCTTGATGGTTTTGACCTGTTTTTCTTTCTATAGTTGCTGTCTAACCTGAGTATCTCCAGTATTTCCTGTTTATATTTCAAATATCCAGCCAGTGAAGTTATAAAATTCTGATTTCCAGTTGATTAGCACCCCAACCATTGCCCTCAACATTTATTTCCTTTATCATGGCTGCAGTTGATGCAGTGTATATGATTTACAAAATACACTGCAGTTACTGGTGCAGACTGCTCTGACAGCAAACTCTGAATCTGCAACTTCAACCATCCAGAAGGACAAGGGCATCAGGTACATAGAAACACCATCACCTGCAGGTTTCTCTCCAGGCTGTGCACCACCCTGCCTTGGAAATGTATCACTGGTCTTTCATTGTTGCTAGGTCTAATACTGGAGCTGCCTGCTAACAGCATCACAACAGTACTTTCACCAGAATCCCTCCAACGTAGAATGTGTCTCACTGCCAGTTGTCGTTGTTGTTATTTCAGTTTCAGTTGTTATTTGCAATATTTTTTTCTACCTCCAGAAGACCATTGCTCTTTAAAACACACAGGCCTGAGTAGGACCTGTGTGGGAAAGATGTGGTAGCCATGGTGATATCGATAGATTAAGGAGGCAATCATTTAGAGTTTGCAGTTTGGAAAGTTTTAATTCATTCACTTCTCTGAAATGATAAAACATAGCTGTAGGCTATACATCTGTGCATATCTGCTGGAAATATAACTTGGGGGTTGCATCGGAAGTGAGGTCTGTTGATTACTGTTTATCATGAAAAGAACATATACTGACCTGAAACAAGACCACTACAAATTGGTAAATTGCTTTATTATTACATTTACTGTACCTCGGTACAGTAAATGGCATTCATTTAGATCACTTCAATACAGCAGTGTTTTGAGGTAACACACAGAACTCAATAACAGAGTGCAGAATTGTGTTACAGTTACAGAGGAAGAGCAGTTCAGACAGACAATAAGATACAAGGCCCTGACAAAGTTGATCGTGAGGTCAAGTGTCCATCTTAAGTAGCACTGGCTCTGCTGAAAATGGTATAGGATAATTTCAGCAGATTCTAGATTTATTCTGGCCTGATAGGAAGAGGATTCAATGTACTTCTTTGGGTTTATCAGTGACTTCTAAAAGGTACTGGTCGGAATATTTACAAAAGGTTACCAGTACTTAAAATGCCTAGAAAATAACAGTTGCACCACTACTGAATTAGACTGTCAGGCTTAGATATTCTATTGACATTTCATATGTATTCAAATACCTTTCTCTCCTGATTAATACGTTCTTTGCAACTTTAGTTTATAATGTTATTTTATTATTTATCTGCTAATCATCTATCAAAACGGCTTTGCCAATAGTCCTGTTGCAGAAGGATTTTTTCATTTATAATTAAGATGATGGCATCGACTTTCATAAAACGTCATTGAATGTGGTTCTGTCATTTATCAAATGACCAATATAGGTTCGAATAAATGGGAAGAATTTCATTGAGTAAATGGCACCAGAAATCTATCAGTGCACCAGATCCCTTGAGCTTCGTATTGAGTGAATTTTAAATAAAGGTCATTTTCTGTATTTTTATGTTATGCATGCCTGACCCATACAATTATAGGGTGAAATATTTACATTTTTCAGTTTCATCACATTTTAAGCATTACTTCAGGCACAGTTTTGTCTTACTTATAACCTAACTTCTTGATATCGTAATTGCAATAACTGACGCAGCTGGCCTACAACTCTCAAACTATTAATGGAAACCATGTGGATCACAACTGATTGAAAACCTGGATTGTGCACATCACTGCAGGTTTTAATAGAAATTCTCTATTATCTTCATCTCTATCTCCTCAGCATTTAGTTCTGTGTGCTGTGCAGCAGTAAGCTCTAGACAATATGTACCTTTCACAGTGTTCCAATACAATTTACAGCTTACACAATTAATATCTTATGATATCCTTAATGCTGTAAATAAATAATAACTAATCAGTATAGAGTACAATTAGACCCTATTTATTAAAACTATTCTTCACTTTCCTTATGGACATGACCTTTTAATAAATACTAATTTATCCAACAATATGGAAGGTTCAATGGGTCTGTATTGAGTACAATTGAAGACATATCACCAGATCAATTATTAATTTACAAGTCTTTTTCAATCAATAAAATGATAGAGGAAGGCATCAATAGTGGCCTCAACAGCACCTACCATCTGTTGTACCTTTGGCAATCAATTTCCTTCCAAAATCAAAATATTATTAATGGCTCCATTGAATTCCATTCCATTTACTTTTTAATCATAATTACATGGGTAAACACAAGGCAATAGCAGATTTTTTTTAAATTGTGAAACTTAAACTTATTAAAACCAGGTAAGAATTGCATAGGCAAAGCAAAATACAGCCATCAGTCTCTGAATTTTAATGAAATCAGTTCTGTCAGGGGCACCACTATCAATATATTGAAAGTTAGTGCCGACAAAATGCTTTGAAAATTATTCCAACCAGAATCTAAACTACAAACGTTTGTAGATAAACTACATCAAAGTCAGTAAAGGCAGATACTACATGTTGAGTTGTCATTTTACTTTTCCATATATCTGTGTCATTTATAAAATTCAGGTCAGAAGTATAAGGGGAATTCTGAGCAATCTTTTAATCTTAAACGGTCCCTCAGAATTGAAAATGACTTGCTTCCACTCCATTTCTGTGGATTCTGGGGTGGTTGATGAGGTCATTGTGGAACCCATTGACTCTGACACAGTTGGGGCAGAAAATGCCCAATGGGACAGGCAAATAGGTTGTTTGGAGCTGCTGCTCTCCTTCAGCCTTTATATTGAATTTTTGTGTGATCCGGACAAATGATCTTGAGGTTCTCAATGCCATCTTGAACAATTCTTTGTTCTGAGTGGTCAAGGGTAAGAGTAGATGGATAAACTTTGAGAACATTCTTGAAACAATTCCTCTTGTTAATCCCTTGCTGTGATGAAGTTCTGAGTGGAATATCTGTCTTGTGTGCCTGATATCCGATATGCAAAAGATGTGGCCCACCCATCAGACCTAGCTGATCATAATTAAGGTCTTGGTGCTGGAAGTAGACAATGATATTGGCTTGCTTACTCCACCAGTGGATTCGGAGGGTTTTGCTGAGGCATCTTGGAGTAATACTTCTCCTGTGTTTGAGGTTTCTGTTGTAATCTACATCTGTAAAGTCAGTGGGAGGCCAGAGAGAACTACTTTGTGCCATGTTTGAGATATGGATCTCTGCACTATTCCCCCACTCCTGTCATTAACCTCCCTTTGCTGCCTATTCCTTTATCAGACTGCAAACTCCCACTTTTCTAGATTGAATTTGTTGTTTGTGACCAACTGACTAGACCAATTAAGGTTCGTGCAGTCTGAAGCTTTTGTCCTCACTGTCAGCCACACAACATTTTTTGCATGATCTGCAAAGAACTGTAGTGGAGGTTGGTTGTAGGGGATTCGTAGCCTGTTCCTTAGTTAGAGCCTTCAGTATTTTGGGCATCGAGGGAGAGAGGAAGAGGAGAGCCATCCGCAGTACCACCGATGCGGCAGAGAGGGCCTCAAGATGGCTGTGGCTCAAAAGAGGGGAGCCATGGAGTCATAAGTAGCTAGCCATCTGGACACAAGCTGGGGTCTGATCAGCCCCGGCTGGGTCACCTGGAGGAGGTTGTATGATGTTGAAAGACCCAAAACACCCGATGATTCCAGGAACATCACTGAAGATGTGTCCAGAAGCATCAGTAGATGTATGTACACAGCCTACCCTGTATCTCCTGCTCAGTAATGGCTTCCTAATCACAAAGCCGTCCATTAACCATTCCCGTTTGTTATCCCCCACTGAGCTAATTTTGTATCCAACTATCACTCTCCCTTGTGTCCCACTGAGCAGCCTGTATGTTGTAGCAGCAATTGGAGCTGTAATTGGCTTAATATCTAGCATTAATGTTGCATTTCCTCTGCAATATTTGTGAGGTACTGTACATGGCAAAAATTTATCACACTTACCTCTTGGATCTTGAACAATGCAAAAGCAGAATGGAATTGTACCACTACATCAACGTGGAAATCTATTGCCTTTCTCTTGTGATTGAGTTGACTCACCAAAATATTGTAAGTGGCATCAGTTCTGGAATTTCAGGTATTATCTTGGGCCAAACAGTGACGACAATAAATGCAGTCATCATTGATGGCTTGAAGACAAATAGAAGCACGAACTAATTAAGAGCTACAAATCCCAACAACCATAAACTCTTCTCAGGCTTCCAGCTGGGTCCAGGTGTCAATTTTAACCTATGCTGTGATTCAAAGTAACGAATATAGCGAGGAACTTCCTCCTCATAGAGGTAAGTGAAAAAGGGTCTTATCTCTATGGGAAGGAAGTCCACTGCAATATTCCTTTCTTCGAATCATTATGTAGGTTAAAATTGACACCTGGACCCGACTGGAAGCCCAAAAAGTGTTTATGCATCTTATACACCGGGAAAGCACTAGAACCTTTTTCTCAACAACCATGTTTTTAGAACCCAACCTGTCTGTGGATTTTGTTTGTTGTCAAGCTCCTTTGCTCTGTGTGATGAAGATTCCCCTCATGTTCCCCTGAAGAGATGACCTCTGGTTATACTCCCAACCAACCTCAGTGGAAGAAACACATACAAAATGCTGGTGGAACACAGCAGGCCAGACAGCATCCATAGGAAGAAGCACAGTCGATGTTTCAGGCCGAGACCTTCATCAGGACTAATGAAGGGTCTCAGCCTAAAACGTCGACTGTGCTTCTTCCTATGGATGCTGTCTGGCCTGCTGCATTCCACCAGCATTTTGTGTGCGTTGCTTGAATTTCCAGCATCTGCAGATTTCCTCGTGTCTCAGTGGAAGAAGCCTGCTTGCATTTACCCTATCTATACCCCTCATAATTTTGTATATTTCCATCAAAGCTTCTCTCAATCATCTACATTCTAAAGAATGCAGTCCTAACCCATTCAATCTTTCCTTCTAGCTCAGGTCCTCCAGATCCAGCAACTCTTTCAAACTTATTTACATCTTTTCTGTAGGTAGGTGACCAAAACTGCACATAATACTCCAATTTAGGCCTCACCATCAACTTATACAACTTCAATGTATCATCCCATCTTCTGTACTCAATATTTGATTTATGAAGGCTAATGTGCCAAAAGCTTTCTTTATGACTCTATCTACCTATGATGCGACTTTCAATGAATTATGGATCTGTATTCCCAGATCCTTTTGTTCTACCGCTCTCCTCAGTGCCCTACCACTCACTGTGTTAGATCTATCCTGGTTGGTCCGACCGAAGCGCAACACCTTGCACTTGTCGGCATTAAATTTCATTTTTCATTTTTCAGCCCATTTTCCAGCTGATGCAGATCCCTCTGCAAGCCATGATAGACTTCCTCACTCTCCACTACACTCCCAGTGTTGGTGTCATCCGCAAATTTGCTGATCCAGTTAACCACATTATCATCCAGATCATTGATATAGATGATAAACAACAAAGAACCCAGCACCTGGAGGCAAGGGATTATTTTTTGCTTCCAGAACCTTCTTTACCCTTTCTAATGGTAAGTATTGAATAATAAAAAACGTTCTTTTTATCTTAACCATTTCATCCCGACATGTAAATTTCCCACTACTCTATTTCCCCATGCTCCACTTAAAAATGTTAACTCCACTACAATGCAATGAAACACCATTCTAAGTTCCTGCCTGAGACTGTTATTAACTGTCCCAAGGTTAGGTACCTCTGTAGTGCATTTATTGCCTTATAACATTTGTAGACATAGAACAGCACAGAAATAAGCCCTTTGGCACGTCTAGTCTGTGCTGAACTATTATTTTGCCTAGTCCCATCAACCTGTACCTGGAAGATAACCCTTCATACACTTCCCATGCCCATTCTTATCCAAACTTCGCTTTAATGTTGAAATCAAACCTGCAGCCACCATATCTGCTGGCAGCTCATTTCATACTTTCATCATCATCTGAGTAGAAATTCACTCAGAGTGTGGTAAGTGTTCTTACTTAAAAGTTGTTGCTTAATATTACCTTAAGTTTGTTGCTGTTCCAGATGTGTTTAGTTCCTATTAAACTTCAGTTGTACTAAGCACTAATGTGCCACAGATTCAATTTTGGCCATTAATTTTTCTACATCAGTGAAGTGGCCAGAATGTCTTTCCAGCCATATACAGGAATCCTGATTTATTTCTTCTCAGGGTATATACAGACATTGTATTTGAGCTTTGAAGTGTTCCCTGCAATTAAGGAGTGCTGATCTTTTTGGAATTCCTGAGCGAATTACTCTTTTAATGTCTTTGTGGCAGCTATAAAGTGAAGAATCCACAATCATAAATAGGTCTGTTCAAATATCTTCTTCCTGTTTTTTTTGAAAACCCAGCAAACTTCGGACCAGTTGTGTGTTATGGGATACTCCTGGTCAGAAAGTAGAATTACAAAATTATTGATAATGTTTGGTTTAAAATTTTAAGCCAAGTGCAAAGCTTGATATTTTTCTTTGTTAATTACCAATTTAAAATCAGAGGTAAATCTTAGCAGAACGTTGTTATTTGCTGTTGCCTTGCTTTATGTACAACCAACATGGATGAGCCAGATCCCACCCTCGCCTTTAATAATATCTATGGAAACAAGTAAAGAACACAGTCTTCATCCTCTCAGCACCCAATAATTTCCCACTGCCTGTCTTATGTTCCAAAGGCATTCTTATGAGGGACTAAAATTAAGAGTGGAGGTCCAGGGAGGGACAGCAAGTTCATCATTTGTACATATAAGAGGCTTAACACCTGTTTAGGCAGCTGTCTGGATCTCTTGGGGCAACTTGTTGATCATAAACCTATACTTTAAAAACAACTAATCTTTATTTTCAGTTCTCCCTATAGTGAATTGGCATAGGTTAAAGAATATTGTCAATTCAAGGAGTTGAGTATGGGTTTAGACTGTTCTCCTCAGCCATTTTAAACAAAGTATTGAGTGAGCAACTATATTATGGCAATGCATAACAAGCGAATATAGCTCTACTAATGCTGAACCATGACCTGTTGGGACAAGGCACATGCTCAACATAATCAATTCAGTCTGCATCAGCCCATAGCTGCTGATTAACATGGCCATTAATAAACATTTCCTTTGTCTCATCACCATCAAGCTATGTAGCAACAGTTGTCAGTGAAAATCCCTCAATCCCTCATTTATATTCACCAGCAGAAAAAGTGAATTCTGAGGAATTTGCAGTGGCAAGTTTATTTAACACCATTTGAGACTTCGATTAAGAATTAAATGGTCTCATTTTCAAAAATAATTCTGAGCCTGCTCGGAAAATGTATATTGACCTAAAAAGGCAAATGAACCTTATATATACGGTGCATCCAAGTTTATTTCTTCTGTGGAGATCAGAGATGGTGACTGGATAAACTGGTATTCTCCTTTAGGCCAAACATGGCACCATGATCAGCTAATAAGGCATTAAACAAGGGTGTGAATTTGAGATTGACATTGTTTAGATAATGGAGTAGAAGATTATGCAGTCCATTTCTCAAGAGGCAGATTGATGGAGTACATATCATCAACTATGGCTGCATTATCCTTTCTCTGCACAATGAACTGACATGGAACACAAATTTTATTGGATTAATTTTTGGTCATGTAAGCTAATGCTGAACTAAAATATTTCCACCAAGTATTCTGCAGTGGTTTGAAATAGATTTTACCTTTTCTCCAAACTGTGCTGTGCCTGATGGTTCCTAGAAAGATGATTTTCAGACATGAGGCTTATCCCTGCAGCCTTTGGTAGAGTAGTGGCAACTTCAGAGCAAAAGTTGACAATATTTACATTTCCTCAGTGGTGTGAAGCTAAATATATAGCAGTGTGTTTCTCTAGAGCTGTACGTGGAGTTCTTACTATAATTAGCTCCAAATTTAGGGATTGGAAGCACTGGATTAAGTGGAAGCATTCCTTTCCACTGGAGTTTCTCTGGAAGTTTCCTCATTATCCTTTGGTGGATTCCCATTTTACACAGGAGTCCTGAAGAGATTCTCTGTATATTCATGCAATGACTTCTGACTTAGGGCAATGTATAGAAATTACACATGAATTTCATTAATCAAAGCCAAGTATACTGGTATTATGTTATTTTGTTATAGTTTTTAGTGTTCATGATCATCTTTCATTGTTACTTCCAGCCAGAGCATAGCTTTCTCCCTGCATGCTCCTAGACAACCCTATCCTGCAGCAACAATAAAGTCAGTGCAGGCCCAAGACTGTGATGGTTGAGGCTAGCCTCAAGTGTGTTTGAAAGATGCAATGTTCAGAAATATATCATGTGCTTTTTTACATTTAGTAGACTATTTTGTCTCAAGAGTTCAAGTTTTTTTGCTTGACTTGTTAAAGCAAGAAATGAATCAGCATAAATCCAATTTCCTGTGTCAATTGAATGAATAATAGATGTCCAATACCACAATTTGACTCAAGTGATAACAGAAATCACAAGCCAAGGATCAGCAATTATCAAACCTAGATGAGATCACCACAAAACCGATTTATAAAGCCAGTTTGTTTCCTCCTTTCATTGCTTATCTTGGTTAATGTTTATCATTCTTCCTTTGATTTTTTTTTAAAGTTTGAATGTGCATCTATGTGACTTATAAGTTATCAGTATGAACTTTAGACATGAAACGCACAGAAAGTGGGTAGTCCTGGAACGAATTCCCTGTCAATGATTGGGTCAAATGAATCCAATTCCTAAAATAAGCTCAATATTACCATTTGTAATGGTGTACTGTAGAATAAACTGTCAGCTTAAGCATCAACTGTTTAAAATAAACTTGCTTGGGTAATGCCGCACATTCTATGTACTTGATCTTACACATTAAGTCAAACAAGATGAAATTACATTGTGAATGGAAACTTCTTTCTTGAAACCCTGTACTGCTTTTTGCTTAACCAGATTCAAAATGCTGGAACTGATTTCCCTGGAGCCCAGGAGGCTGAAGGGGTAATCTTATTAAGGTTTATAAAATTATAAGGGGCAGAAATAGGGTAGATAGTCACAGACATTTTCCCAGGATAAGGGACTCTCAAACTAACAGGCATGCACAATTTCTTGGCAAGTGACTTTTAAAAGTTACTTTTGGATTCAAAGGAAACAAACATTTTGGCATTGGTACAATGCTGGGCAACATCTGTAACCAAGGGTGACAATAGGTTTTGTTTATATGTCTTTTAAAATTATGCAACATATGTCGGAAGCACCTCTCCGTGGTTCAGCTACCTTGAATATTTGTAAGGCTTAATTGTTAACAAAATGTTATAGTAATTTGTATTCCTCGAGGAAGAAGAAGATGAATGACCACTTTAATTCATTTTTGATTTACAGGAAAGATATTGGTCAGGGCCCAAAGTAAATTGACTTTATTGTGTTAGGAATTTCTAACTTACATTCAAATGAGAAAGCCAGATGGGCCTTAATATACAGTAACATAATCCAAAAGAGAGACATTTTTTGGGAAGGCAACTTTCACTATTGCATTGGAGGAGTTTGTATTTCTAATATTGTTAGCCTCAAGTTAACTAGCACTAAGTGATAGTTTTAGAGCTAAATGCACTGATAAGTTGTAGCCATTATGCTTTTCATTTGCTTAAGGAAATCCTAAACAATTTCTTATTTAGTTTGCTGGATATCTGAGCATTTTAAGTCAAAACTTCTCTGCAAGATTCACTTCTGCCATTTCTGTTTGTGATCCTAAAATAAGAACTGGCTTTGGACAGTAAAGTACTATGTCAGAGGTCAGTAAATATCCTTTAGCTTTATACCTTGTGTCCTAATATGCCATCAGATTATGTGGATATGCTAAAAACAATCACTAACTATGTGATGCATGTTTATTTTTTGCTCTTGCTTCCTTGTTAGTGCATTTTGATAAGTATAACCTTTATGTTCCCTTGAACAAGGGTAGAGGGGTTGCTTATTAGCAACCTGTCAGGGAAGTACACTTAAGACAACACCAGCACAATCTCAAGTATTTTCACTATTTCCTCTATCCTACCATTGACTGAAGTTTGGGAAAATTTTTTTTCATCTGGATCTCAACTTCAGAATTTTTGATGAAAATAAAACTCTGGCCTCACGGGGACAAGAGTAGACAACTCATGTTCATTAACTCAGTTGCAGTGCTTTTCTTGGAAAGGAGTTTATCTAAGGTCCACTTTGCATTGACTATTACAAACTGATTTTGGCATCAATGTTACTCCAAGGAGGAACTTATGATTGCACATTCTTGCTGCTTTTTCCAATGAGAGAACACTTCCAGCACAAGATATGTGGAGAAGTCAACAGTTTAAATTCTTCATTCTGTTGTTGATTAGTGATTAGCTAAAAGTAATGAAGGAAATGCTTTGGTTGTTTGCAGCCACCCTAGACTTGAAATAATCTAGCTGCAATTTGTAATCATATAATTGCTAAGAAGAAGGCCTTGCACTCATTGAGTCCTTATCAGCTCTTTGAAGGGCCATCCATTTAGTTCTATTTCCATGCACTTTTCTATGACTAAATTACTTTCCATCAAGTGTCTATCTAATTCCCTTTCAAAAGGTCCTCCACCATCCCAACAGACAGTGAGTTCCAGATCAAATGGTTTCAAATAGTTCTGATTATTATCAGAGAATGTATACAATATACAACCTGAAATACTTGTCTCACAGACATCCAGGAAAAACAGAAGAACCCCAAAAGAATGAATGACAGAAAAACGGTAGAACCCCAAACCCCCCCCCCCGCCTCCTGTGCAAGCAGCAGCAAAGCATCGACCCCAGGCCCATTTCAGCAAAAAGCGTCAGTGCCCACCACCCACCAAGCAACAGGACAGCACCCAAAGAGAGACCATGAACTGCAGTTCACTAATGAGACAGAGAGATGCCAGCCATTTCACCATGAAAAGTGAGACTGACAGTCACCATTACACTGTTATAGTCTGCCATGTTGCTTTTTATTCCAAGATCCTTTGACTTGAGAATTGGCAGCAAACTCTCCCACCATCGAGAGAAAGAGAGACAGAGTGCAATCACTCGACTATAGAGACCTCTGTTCAGACATCATAAGCACTCACTGCATTCAAAAAAAATCTTTCTTCAGATTCCTCCCTATATACTAATTTATTTTTGTTTACAACTCAGTGCTTTAATAATGGAAACGTTAAGCTTTGAGTACCTGTAAAGCTTTTCTAAAATCTTTTCGGACATTCACACACACACATATATAGCACATCTGCAGCCCACACATCATCATTGTACTCTGTAACTACAACTTCTCTTTAAACCACAACGCCACAGTAGCCTGCTGCTTCTGTTAACAATGTCCTTATAGCAGTGGAAACAAGGGAAATATCAACATTGAGAAGGTTCTTTCTTCAATTAAACAAATGGCTCCAAGATTTCAGAGGTGATTTATTGTATATTGAGGGCATTTCCATAAAGAAGCACTTTCTGGTAAAATAATACTCTTCACACAAATGCTGGAGGAACTCAGCGGGTCAAGCAACATCTATGGACCCTTCATCAGGTCTCGGCCTGAAACATCAAACATGTACAGTATAGTATTCCTCGCCCCAGATACTATCTGACCTGCTGAGTTCTTCCAACATTTTGTGTGTGTTATTCTGGATTGTCATCATTGCAGAATCTCTTGTGTTTAAACGATTCCCTTCACCATTTTATGTGTGGGGTGCCGCATTAGAAGGGTACTGTCCTTTGTTCTGGAGGTGGGAACTGTTAGCCAAAGCTGCAGTCATCTTGCTTGACTAGGTTCAGGGGATTTGTTAAAACTTTTTCACTGTGTCTCCTGAAGAAAACTGTCTGTTTGATGAGAAACAGGGCTTGTAGATTGCAGAGTAAAAGAGGGTGCAGACAATAGTGTTGATCTGTGTTTCTACATTGACACAGTCGAACAGGGTGTGTGATTTGACATCTGTTGTTTGCGCCAGCTACTGTTATGTCTGACTGAGCAGGAACAATGCTGAGATTTATAAACGGTAGGCTTCAAACTGATTACTGTGCTATATCCTGGGCCTTCCAGCTCCATTTGGCTTTCCTCCCAGGAAAAGTGCCATTCAAAGTAATAACTTTAATGAAGTCACAATAGCTGGATCCAAAGGAGATTCACCAGGCCAATTTTTGGGATGCGAGGGCTGTCCTATCAAGAAAGGCTGGGTGTGTATTCCTTGGACCTAAGAATAATTAGGGGTAATCTTACTCCAGCATTATAAGATCCTAAGGGGGCTTCACAGGACAGATGCTGAGATATTTTCACAAACAAGGACTGGGACAGATGAGGAGTTGAGGCCAGAGTAGATCAGTCATTATCATATTGAGTGGAAAGGCAGGTTTGAAGGGCCTGGCGGCCTATTCCTGTTCCTATTTATTCATGTTTTGATGTTTCACGACATTGACTGTGAGTAGATGCAAAGGATTGTGGGAAATTTACATCATGCTACTGAAATGAGCTTCTCCCATAATTAGATGTCTATATTCTAATCTTTAACTAGAACTCTGTTCAATTATTAATTAGTAATTTAACCATGGTGTTCGTTCCTTCCTGTTATAAAATCTGTGAGAAATCTTGAAGGTGATTGGATATTTAGTCAGCATAATGATATCACAAATATTGGATGCTAGAGATCTTGCAGGAAAAGAGGAAGTTCCCACCTTTGAAACAGCAGATTCATTGTGTTAAACTTTCTTTGATATTAGAGATGAGTTTCTTTGTGAACTGTAAAATCTTAGTTCCTGTTAGTCAAACTTACGAGCTGCCAAGAAAATTTGGAAAAATTAGCTACCATACAACGGATTTAAAACTTTCTTCGGTTAACTACTTTTAGATTTGATTCTGTTGTCTTTTAACAGAAAAAAAAATGTGCAGCCCTGCCCTTTCAGGGTTAGGACTGATACTTTGTGTTAAATGCAAAATATGAACACTTATTGACTGAATATGACAGTTGAGATTTACTGACTTTTGTGAAAGGGAACATCAACAATCCGTCATTCACATCTGGAAAGCCTCAAACTTCCGATGTGCACAGGCAAACATGGAAATCCGTGACGCGCTGAATGTCAAATACTGGCATGTCTGGTTGTCCATTCTTCCACTGAACCCTGCAGTGTAGCCGTGACTTTCTGAAAAGACAGTCCAGATGCACTTTGCACCTGGCCCTTGACATTTTATCAGGGAATACCATTGAACAGGTGGTCACTCCATTTACGTGTATTTACTCATCTACCCTGCGGACACAGATAAATGCTAAAATTATTTCATTTTGATATTTCAATTATTTATTGGCATTTTCATGAGTTTTTAAATGAAGTTATTGTTCCTGTGATTTAAAATTATTTAAATCTGTCTTAAATGTCTGACTGTTGGGTACATTTAAAAGCTGTTAAGAAGCAAGTTATAGCCATTGACCATCAATGAGTCACCAATGGCTGTCAGGGGCAGGCCCTCTCACTACATTACCTGGTGCTATTTCCTAACCAAAGCCTACTCTACTTCCCTGGGTGCCTATTTGCCCCTGTGTGGTTGGAGGAAGTAGGTTGGGCAGGTAAGGACTGCAACTGGTGAGTTTGTGAAGTAGGCCAGGCCCAGGACAATCCAGCCTGATCCTGGTTTTGTTTTACTTTTGTTCTCTGACTCTATCTATTTCTTCATCCCTTCTTCACTCTACTGCGTCAATTATGGTTTTGGGGTTAGGGAATGAAGAGATAATAAACTGCTTTCAATTCTCTTAAGCTTGTGGCTGCAAAATTCTAAAAGAAAAGTCAAAGAGTAAGATCCTAATAGTGTGGCTCTATTGAAACAAAATTATGTTTCACAACCAAAGGCATTGAGTCATGTTCCAGAACATTGTATTCAGCACATGAATGCTAAGGCATCGTAGCAAATGATTTTCTTTGAAGGATGTATTAAAGTTAGAAAGGCAACTTGGGCGCAAAAGTCTTCTTGCTCCAAGGGATCAGAACTTCCTTGTAGAAGGAGTGGAAACCCATTTTTCTAGCACAATCCATTCTTACTCACATAAAACTTGCAGTATGTGATGATAAATACAGCAATGAGAGCAAAAACAATGGGATATTGCAAAGTATGGTGGCGCAAAATGAAATGCTAAATGTTAAATAACAGAAGAGGTAGAATTAGGGTTCCAGATTTTCGATTGTTTAATGTCACTTCCTGTACACAAGTGTAAGAACAAAATAATTGTTACTCCAGACCTGATGATCACAAAAGATGAAGAACAAATAATAATAAAAATAAAGCACACTAAATATAAATACATAAGTTAGTTTATAAACATACTGTAGATTGATTGTATGCCCATAGTGACACTAGGCTGCGCATAACGTGACTGATGGGAAATATAAAGTAGTGGTGGAGTTAGTGGGTGGGGAGGTTGATCAGTCTTACTGCCTGGGGAAAATAACTGCTTTTGAGTCTGGTGGTTCTGGCATGGATGCTAAGTAGCCTCCTCCCTGATGGAGGTGGGGCAAATAGTCCATGAACAGGGTGTGTGGAATTCTTCATGGTATTACTGGCCCTTTTCCAGAAACTTTCTGTATATATGTCCTTGATGGCAGGTAGGCTGATGCCAGTGATGCGTTGAGCATTTCTGACGACCCGTTTATTGTCGAGCCTTTCTGTCCGCTGTAGTGCAGTTTCCATATGAAGCAGTGAAGCAGGTTGTTAGGATGCTCTTTACTGTGCATCTGTAGAATGACATGTGTGTATGGATGTGCCAAGATGCAAGAACGTGGCAGCAAGGGGATGGGAGAGGTTCAGAAGTCTGACAGCAGTGGAGAAGAAGCTGTTCTTCGGTCTGGTCATCTGGGCTTTCAAGCTCCTGTGCCATCTTCTAGAAGGTGGAAGTGAGAAAAGGGAATGGCCAGGGAGGCAGGCATTCTTGATTTATACATTTATTGACATGAGCTGTGTTCTGAGTCCTCCAGCTTAATCACTGAATGGTTAACCTTTAGCACAATAAGGTCAGAATTTAAGACAGTTATCAATCGTGGCTTCTCATTTCAGGCAGTTTTGTTATTTTAACAAGCTATCTCTTCTGCACAGCTGAAGTTTAGGAATGCTAGACCTGGAAAGAATTTGTGATAGATGCAATCTTGATCTGATAAGGTCAGTGAAATAATTAAAGTGACATCCCTCACCTAAAGCAATCTGCATTAATACAATTGTAATTACTTGAATTGTAATTACATCGAAGAATAGATGTGGGCCTAACGCTCAAAAATGGATTGCTAACAAATGAGCTGCGAAATGAATGTTTTATCTTCTATTAAAGAACCAATAGAAAATAGTGAAGAATATGATTGTTTTCTCAAGAGATAGGGCTGTGAAATCTCTCTCTTTCATGTGTAACTGCAAAAGCAAATCTCTGCCTTTACCTTGCATTAAATATTGCAGGCTACTTTCAAAAGGTGATGTTAATGAGAAGAGATCCAGTTGCCTCCCACTGAAACAATCATCATTCCCGTGTTAATGGTGGAGTTCTCTCTGTTGATTTACATGAATTATCAGAAAGGTTTAAAGAGGAAAAGCTAAGTGGATTAACGATCTTTCAGTTTTATTGACATTTTTTATTTCCCACTTCCTCTTTCCCATGGACAGCAGTGACTATACAAATAAATGAGCTGCAGCACAATATCTCTGTTGGTTCAGTGTTGCCCTGTTCATTTGAAGATTGTATTATAATACATGGGAAAAATCTTTAGATTTCTCTTCTATTTGTAGTACTTCAGCAATACAAGCTTAACTGAAAGGTTAATCCATGCATCAATCTTGTTCTTCACCATTAACTTGCTTCAATCTTTACAAGTTAGTATAATTTCTGATGTCTGGAGAAGCTAATTTAAACCAAGTTGGGTTTGCATACTACATGGCTCATCATGTTTGTATGTGATTTCTACCATATGTGTGGGAAATTGAATTGGCAGGGTAACAAATTGCTGGTTCCCTGCCACAGTGGAATCCTGCTACTGAGATAACATACAAACTGGATCAAAAAACAATACAAGGAGAGCTGCCCAAATTCCAGAAAATGTACAGGAATAAAGATTCCCATGTGAAAATATAATTTCTATGGGACATATAATGAAAGGCTTATGACAGAGATAAAGTTTGAAACTTGCAGTGGTGAGTGATTCTTTTAGTTTCTAAGCTAGTGATTCCTTCTCCCTCACCCACCAGTGTATAATTTCTTTGTAGATCCCAACAAAAGGAAGTTTAAACTTTGCCGAAACTCTGCAACGTTGGATACTTTGAGTCTTGCATATCACCAAGGATAGTTCTTACTCCTCGCTGCTGTCGTCAGGGCTACCTGTGAAAAACCTTCAAGGGGCTAATTCCAGATGTTCCTGGTGGAGCTTCACTGAAATATAAATTTGCTTGTGATGACCTTGGTAATGCAATCTTTGAATATGCATTGGATGTCTGTTCCTGTCCAGCCGTTGTAGAAATCAACAACAGTAAATGTACAGCCATACGTACTGGAAATTTTCAGCAGTGACTTGATGGCTTTGCAAACATTGACTGGCAGATCTTCAAACCTAAGAATTTTCTCTGAGTGGATTTCCTCTTGCCTTCTGAGATATCATAACTACATACTGTCATCACACCACCACAGGCCATAAATTCTGCATTTTATTTTTGGAATTCTCTTCACCTTTTTACCTCAGACTTAGACCTTTCAGTCTTTAGTAACCACTTCTCTAACCAAGGTCATAAGTTGTCTCTTCGTGGTGGGGCTAAAACTTTGTTTCTTAACTCCAATCAAAATTTTGCTATGCTAAAGATGGAAGATTGTCAGTAGTTGCCACTGGTATCTGGATTGTGGAGTTTGCTGATTTCCACTCTTTTAAATGTTGGTGAAGATCAGGTTCCGTCTGAGTGTAGTCTGTGTACAATTTATACTTTATACTTCATTGTTGCCAAACAGTTGATACTAGAACGTACAATCATCATAGCGACATTTGATTCTGCGCTTCCTGCTCCCTGGATTACAAATCGATAGTAAATATAAAAAGTTTAAATTATAAATCATAAATAGAAAAATTAGAAAAATGGAAAGTAAGGTAGTACAAAAGAACCAAGATGCAGGTCCGGATATTTGGAGGGTACGGCCCAGATCTGGGTCAGGATCCGTTCAGCAGTCTTATCACAGTTGGAAAGAAGCTGTTCCCAAATCTGGCCGTACGAGTCTTCAAGATCCTGAGCCTTCTCCCGGAGGGAAGAGGGACGAAAAGTGTGTTGGCTGGGTGGGTCGTGTCCTTAATTATCCTGGCAGCACTGCTCCAACAGCGTGCGGTGTAAAGTGAGTCCAAGGATGGAAGATTGGTTTGTGTGATGTGCTGCGCTGTGTTCACGATCTTCTGCAGCTTCTTCTGGTCTTGGACAGGACAACTTCCATACCAGGTTGTGATGCACCCTAGAAGAATGCTTTCTACGGTGCATCCATAAAAATTAGTGAGGGTTTTAGGGGACAGGCCAAATTTCTTTAGTTTTCTCAGGAAGTAAAGGTGCTGCTGGGCCTTCTTGGCAGTGAACTCTGCTTGGCTGGACCAAGTCAGGTCATTTGTGATATTGACCCTGAGGAACTTAAAGCTTTTGACCTGTTCCACTTGCGCACCACCGACGTAAATTGGGTTGTGCGGTCCGCTACTCCTTCTGAAGTCAACAACCAATTCCTTCGTCTTGCTGACGTTGAGGGATAGGTTATTGTCTTCGCACCATGCCACCAGGTTCTTAATTTCCTCTCTGTACTCAAACTCATCATTACCCGAGATACGGCCTACAATTGTTGTGTCATCAGCAAACTTATAATTGAGATAATGGGCTTATTGTATTAATGCATTGAAAAGAAAGGGGGTGAGTACAGGAGTGAAGGTGCTATTTTTGAATACACGCAGTATACAAAGTAAGTCGAACGATCTTGTAACGCAGTTAGAAATTTGCAGGTTTGACCAGGTAATTCTGTAATGGTATGGAAATTGCATTGTCATTACAAGTACGAATCAAAATCAGAAATGCTACTCTAAATCCAGACTCTGTGATTTGACCTGGGAATTATACATCAGAATAACAGAGTAAACCTATCTCTTCTTGGTATATGAATCTCTAGCCCAAGGTGTTTAAAACCATGTTTGTTTTCTATTGAGTAGGAATCTTCACGTTGGTAGAAGGGTTAATGATCAGTGGATACAGATTTAATTATTAGCCATAGCACAAATATAATACGTTTTTTTCCTATGCCTGAATACACCTCCTGACACAGCAAATAGCTAATTTCAGAAATGTCATGGATGTGCATTTGAAAGACAAAAGAAAAAGGAAGTGACAAATGAGAAGAGAGTTATACCCAATAAATGATTCATTCAAAGGACCACCAGGGCCCTGATTGGCCGATGATCTTCTAGTGGTTGTCACATTAAGACCAAGAAATTCTACCAAATGGCACAATGTTAGTGAGCTCTATAAAGAACAAAAACAAAAGATTGTGTCTGAAATGTGAATCATAGCTTATCATTTGCTCCACAAAGGATTCAATGTTCTTTTAAGGTTCTTTATGTATCTGATAAATTAATGGACAGAGACACTCATGCATGTACAGTGGCTTCCAATGCACAAAGAGTCTGGTGCAGAGCATCAGTTTCAAGTAGGCCCACATTAAGATAAGAAATGTAGGCCTGTTTCTATTGTGCACAATATCTTGAGCTTTGCATTCAATTGAATTTTATGCTGCAAATCCATAGGTGGACTAAGCACTTCCTGTTTCAAATACCTTTCTGTGTACAAAAGATAATTTAGCCCCATAAGGCTCAATTATCAGTGTGGTTGCCTTGTAGCTCCAGGGTCTGGAATTGACCCTGACATCCAGTGCTGTATGTGTGGAGTTTTCACATTCCCCTTGTGAAAGCTGAGCTTCTGCTGAGCTACTTCTGTTTCCTTGACCTCCAAAAACTTATGCTGGTTGGTTAACTAGCGACTGTGAACTACCCTTAGTGTAAATAAGTAGCAAGGGAATTAAAGAGGAATTGGTGAGCAAGTGAGAAAGTAAGTTACAGGCTACAGAGAAATAAGGAGAAGTATAATGGGACCTTATATTCCATCTGGGTAGCCTCCAACCTGATGGCATGAACATTGATATCTCTAACTTCCATTAATGCCCCTCCTCCCCTTCTTACCCCATCCGTTATTTATTTATTTATTTATTTATTTATTTATTTATTTTCTCTCTCACAATAACTCCTTGTCTGTTCTCCATCTTCCTCTGGTGCTCCCCTCCCCCTTTCTTTCTTCCAAGGCCTTCCATCCCATGATATTCCACCTTCTCCAGCCTTGTATCCCTTTTGCCAATCAACTTCCCAGCTCTTGGCTTCAATCCTCCCCCTCCTGTCTTCTCCTATCATTTCGGGTCTCCCCCTCCTCCTCCCACTTTCAAATCTCTTACTATCTCCTTTTTCCGTTAGTCCTGATGAAGGGTCTCGACCTGAAATGTTGACTGTACTTCTTCCTATAGATGCTGCCTGGCCTGCTGCGTTCCACCAACATTTTGTGTGTGTTAGTTGTATAATGGAACTGACGGGTTTATTCTGTTAAGAGCCAGCATGGACTTGATGGGCTGTATCGCCTCCTTCATAGTAAATGAGTGACTCCTCTTCCCATTGGTGCAGTCATTGAAGGTTCCTGAGTCCTTTACTAAATGCTACACAAGTTGAACATATCCATAAATATGCAACTGTATTCATCTTTAATTCACCTCCACTGTCAACTGTTGAGTTATTAGTAGCACAATAAGGAGCATTAAAAATGCTACAGGAGTATTTTGATTCTATTTTACCGAGACTTCTACAAATTTGTGGCAATAAATCTGTATTAGAATGAAGGAAGTGTCCTCTCGTCTCCTGAATTACTTATAATTGGATGTTATTCATGAATAACCTTGGGTGTAAATAACACAAGCTGGAAAATGAAACTCTTAACAAAATTAAATTGGATATGCTCATTCCAGAAAAAGAAGATAGTGTATCTTAAGTATTGAAAATAAGCACAGACACAATGAATTGTCCAGCCTATAGGTTTGCCATCTGCAAGATGTTCAGAGGCCAGAGCAATTTCTTGTGCGTACATCTCCAAGTCATCATTTTTAATGACTTATCGATATATCACCTGGTAACTGGATCTCCAGCACATCTCTGCAGTTAGTAATCTTTATAATATAGCCTTGTCTTTAAACAGCGTCACTGTTTCACTGCAAGAAGTCGTTTAGTGTTTTCTTGACCAGCAGGAAGATTTATGCTTCATTTATCTTGCCAAATCATTTTCCAAAGCAGACCTGCAATCTGTAGCAGCTGTTGCTGTAGAAACTGGTTCATGCATTATGAGGTCTGCTTTCCAGAGCAGCTAGAATGGAGTTCAAACATCTGCAGAACTATATCACAGTAACAATGACCTCCCATGGGCCAGATCACAGCCAGTGAGAGCAGTAGGTTGGTGTAGGCACATAGAACTGGATGTGTTGATCTACTCTACAGTAGACAACCCTGAGCAGTTCAGTTGCTTAATCCACATCTACTATCCATTGATAACTAATTCTGAATTGTGTCTCCATCAGTAAGTCAGATTTAGCATTGGTGATCATGGAATCAACTACTTGATTAGATACAAACCATCTAATTGATTTCTAAGCTTTAAGTACATGCTACCTCTATGCTACCCATATCGCCTGCATGTCGTAGTATTATCTTGACAATACCTCTTCTCTCACAATGGGATGCGTCACTTTTCTCTCTCTCTGGGATATTCCCCACTAGTATGACTATATGACAGTATACATTGCTAGGATGTCAGCAACTAGAGATGTTCTTAGCTGCAGCTTCTAACTTCCAAAACAAAATTAGGTATTACATAGTATTGAATGATACTTGAACTATTTTCTCTTCCAAGGGTAGGGCAAATCTGTGGTCCAATAGCCTGGTGATTACATTACTGGGTTCAGGCTGGAGCTCTGATCTGCTGACAGAGAAATAGGATTTTGAGTCCAATATGGTGGCTATGAAATCTAAGTGCAAGAAATTAATTAACCTTGAAAATACTGACAATTAAAAATCTGAAGATGTGAGAAGTCTGAAACAGGAACAGAAAGTCCTGGAAGCATTCTGCAGAACAAGAATTTGCGAAACAAGAAACAAAATTAATTTGGATCGAAAACCTTAATCAGAAATGGGAAAGATAGAAAATATTGAAAATATTGGATTGCTATGAAAATGGACGTGATTCACTGAAATGCTTCAGGGGGGAAAAATTATCTTTCTTAAATAGTTTGGCCTATGTGTGGCCCAGTTTTCTCAGTTCTGGGACAGGCAGGGGTAGGTGATAAATGTCAGTGATATCCAAATCCTGTGAATAAAAACCAGAAATTCAACAATCTTCTTCCAACACTGATTTTCATTATAGAAATGTATGCAGATCATTTGGTACTTTTGCAATGTGGACTAGATAGTAAAGTACAGAAAAATATTATAGTATGTGGTGGGCAGATGAGTAATTTGTAAGACGGTGTATTTCATTCTCAATAATATGAATATTGCTTCTCTACTCTGAGCAGCCATGGGCCGGAGATTGCCAGAGTTGCGGGGTGTGGCAATTCTTTAAGAAGACTTTGACAACATTTTTGAGTCCTTTCCTGTATCCAATTTGTTAATCTGTTCCCAAGATAGGACTTGGAATAGAGTGTTTTGGAGTGTCATACATGCAGATGATGTGGGATTCTCCTGACATAGCCAACTGGGAGTGATTAGAAACATGACAAAGTCTGCAGATGCTGGAAATCCAGAGCAACGCACACAAAACAGTGGAAGAACTCAGCAGGTCAGGCAGCATCTATGGAAAAGAATAAACAGCCAATGTTTTGGGCCAAGACCCTTTATCAGGACTGGAAAGGAAGGGGGAAGATGACAGAATAAGAATATGGGTGGAGTGGAAAGAGGCTACCTGGTATCTTCCCCCTTCCTTCACAGTCCTGAAGAAGGGTCTCAGCCTGAAATGTTGACTGTTTATTCTTTTCTATAGATGCTGCTTGACCTGCTGAGTTCCTCCAACATTTTGTTTGGGTTGGTTGAGAGTGATTAGAGTTGCCAGAGACACAGGTCTGGGAAAGGAGGCTGATGTTAGTTCACTCATCCTTTCAAGAAATCTAGGGAGATTTTGCAGAGGCAGCATTGGTAATATTTTAAAGTCGCTACTGGTCAAGTAACCGAGGCGCCGCACAGTCTTTGATTCACGGTGAAGAATATCGTTAATTTGCACTTCGCGGATTATTTACTTGCAAGATTCCTGATGCACAAAGCAAGGAAGATTTGCATTTTATGTGATGTCTTTCACATTATCAAATTATCCTGAACTCTTTGAAGTCAGTGAGGTACTTTTCACTGTTGTAATCAGGGAAGTATGCTGTCACTCATTTCTGCACAACATCCAATAAATACAAACAACAGGAATTCTGCAGATGCTGGAAATTCAAGCAACACACATCAAAGTTGCTGGTGAACGCAGCAGGCCAGGCAGCATCTATAGGAAGAGGTGCAGTCGACATTTCAGGCCAAGACCCTTCGTCAGGACTAACTGAAGGAAGAGCTAGTAAGGGATTTGAAAGTTGGAGGGGGAGGGGGAGATCCAAAATGATAGGAGAAGACAGGAGGGGGAGGGATGGAGCCAAGAGCTGGACAGGTGATTGGCAAAGGGGATATGAGAGGATCATGGGACAGGAGGTCCGGGAAGAAAGACAAGGAGGAGGGGGGAACCAGAGGATGGGCAAGAGGTATATTCAGAGGGACAGAGGGAGAAAAAGGAGAGTGAGAGAAAGAATGTGTGTATAAAAATAAGTAACAGATGGGGTACGAGGGGGAGGTGGGGCCTTAGCGGAAGTTAGAGAAGTCGATGTTCATGCCATCAGGTTGGAGGCTACCCAGACGGAATATAAGGTGTTGTTCCTCCAACCTGAGTGTGGCTTCATCTTTACAGTAGAGGAGGCCATGGATAGACATGTCAGAATGGGAATGGGATGTGGAATTAAAATGTGTGGCCACTGGGAGATCCTGCTTTCTCTGGTGGACAGAGCGTATATGTTCAGCAAAGCGGTCTCCCAGTCTGCGTCGGGTCTCGCCAATATATAAAAGGCCACATCGGGAGCACCGGACGCAGTATATCACCCCAGTCGACTCACAGGTGAAGTGTTGCCTCACGTGGAAGGACTGTTTGGGGCCCTGAATGGTGGTAAGGGAGGAAGTGTAAGGGCATGTGTAGCACTTGTTCCGCTTACACGGGTAAGTGCCAGGAGGGAGATCAGTGGGGAGGGATGAGGGGGACGAATGGACAAGGGAGTTGTGTAGGGAGCAATCCCTGCAGAATGCAGGGGGGGGGGGAGGGAAAGATGTGCTTAGTGGTGGGATCCCGTTGGAGGTGGCGGAAGTTACGGAGAATAATATGTTGGACCCGGAGGCTGGTGGGGTGGTAGGTGAGGACCAGGGGAACCCTATTCCTAGTGGGGTGGCGGGAGGATGGAGTGAGAGCAGATGTACGTGAAATGGGGGACTGGGAGACCGCTTTGCTGAACATCTACGCTCTGTCCGCCAGAGAAAGCAGGATCTCCCAGTGGCCACACATTTTAATTCCACATCCCGTTCCCATTCTGACATGTCTATCCACGGCCTCCTCTACTGTAAAGATGAAGCCACACTCAGGTTGGAGGAACAACGCCTTATATTCCGTCTGGGTAGCCTCCAACCTGATGGCATGAACATGGACTTCTCTAACTTCTGCTAATGCCCCACCTCCCCCTCGTACCCCATCTGTTACTTATTTTTATACACACATTCTTTCTCTCACTCTCCTATTTCTCCCTCTGTCCCTCTGAATATACCCCTTGCCCATCCTCTGGGTCTCACCCCCCCCCGCTTGTCTTTCTTCCCGGACCTCCTGTCCCATGATCCTCTCGTATCCCTTTTGCCTATCACCTGTCCAGCTCCTGGCTCCATCCCTCCCCCTCCTGTCTTCTCCTATCATTTTGGATCTCCCCCTCCCCCTCCAACTTTCAAATCCCTTACTCACTCTTCCTTCAGTTAGTCTTGACGAAGGGTCTCGGCCTGAAACGTCAACTGCACCTCTTCTTAGGGATGCTGCCTGGCCTGCTGCGTTCACCAGCAACTTTGATGTGTGTTGATCCAATAAATACCATTGAGTTAAATGGCAAAATAATGTATTTTTAGTGAGCTAGCTGAGAGATAAATAATGACTGAATATACCTTGGGACTCGCAATGTCCCTCTGTGGAGACAAACTGGACCTCAGTCTCATCAGACAACACTGACTGCTTAGATCTTGTAGTGTGTCTAGAAACTAAAATTGTAACCTTGTGAGTGAATGTGCTATCGCTGAGACATAGCTGATATGCTTACGGAATTTAAAACAATTTTGTAGTTAGATTTCTGGAAGTGCAGCTAACAGTTGAAGAATACACCTAGACAAAACTATTTTAGTTTTTTATAAAAAGTAAGCCAACATATGACTGGGAATACTCAGCATGTGATACTGCATCTGTGGCGAATAAAGCAGAGGTAATGGTTCAAGTCAAAGACCTTGATGCATCTGTAAATTAGGAAAATTAACTTCAGGGCTCGGGCAATTATGTTATGAAATAGGAAATTATACTGTGTTTTGGAGTATTTAGTATATGAAGCATAGCACTGCTAATGTTTAAATAGAGGAAGGTTCTGGAATCCGTTATGTAATTTCTTCTCCAGAAATTAAAGGAAGTGCTAAGCATATTTGGAGACCAGCTTCCTCCCCACCCACCCTTATCACACCCCATTCTTGATAAAACTGCCTTTAACTATCCACTGTTATAATATAACTTCTTCAGCTGCAGTACATTTCAATATTCAGCCTGTATTATATTCATAATCACATTATAGTTTATCTCTGATCTTGGACAAACTACTAACAGAATATCTGTTTGGGATAAGGCACATTGTTCCCACAGCTCTCTCCCAGTGAACCTGGTGAATCCCTCACTGGATGAAAATGGAAAAAAATAAATTAATCCTTCTTGAAAAACACCAGGTATATCCTAGGTCTGTGTGGAGTCTTAAAATCTGAGAATCCATGATCACATTAATGTATCATCTATCAGTTGGTTCCTGCAACATAGGTTTCAGATTATAGGAAGAGTGAGTCTTGAATAAATCTTTTCCCTCTTAAATGCTTTAACCTTCCACGTTTCCAGCCAATTTTTGAATTTTTAAATTACTTTATATGAATACTCAGGCTTTTGCCCGAATTTAACTCTAGTTAATTCCACTATTGAATCCAATGCAAGAGATAGAAGATCCTTCATAAATCTGAATTTTGCGGAAAAGGTCAGTTCTGCTCTGTTTTACAAATGCTTTATAAAGGAAATCTCCAGCATCCTGTTTTTATTACTTCAAGCATATATCGGTGAACAAATTAAAGTTTGGCGGAGAGCACTGTTGCAGCCGCAATTCATTATGCTCGCAGATAGAAGAGCAGGCATGATCCATTTGTATGGATTAAATCTGTGACTGATGGATTACCTCATGCATTGGTGAATTCCATTCGGAAAATGATAGAAGTACACTTTGATCATTTAAGGCAGTCTCAAATTGAGTGCACTGTCTG
Organism: Mobula birostris; assembly: GCF_030028105.1. NCBI lineage: Eukaryota > Metazoa > Chordata > Chondrichthyes > Myliobatiformes > Myliobatidae > Mobula > Mobula birostris. The sequence goes on from NC_092402.1 coordinate 33,230,936, forward strand.
CTATAATCTCGTGGTGCAGTACCTGCAGTGCCAATGACCTTGGCCAGTGTTTGAAAATGTAAATCCACATCTTAATCACACTTTTTCTGTGGGAATTGTGATTTCTGTGTGAAAGAGGGATAAAAGACCTTGTTTTCACACCGTTACGTTTATAACTCCCCAGTGTCCCAAAGAAAAAGATGTACTTTGAAATGTAATCACTGTGGTAATGCAGGAAAATGGGTAGCCAATGAACTCCAGTATAGACAATTATAATATTTCAGCAATCCTTTGTGTTGCTTATTAAGGAAATATTAAATGAATCAGGATAACTCAGATTACTTCAGAAAAGTGGAGCTGAGGTAAAATGTCAGCCATAATCTTACTGAATGGTGGAGCCAGGCACGAGAGCCGGAATGGTGCACTCTTGCTCCCACTTACGTTACTATGCATGTTCTGATTTGGACAGCACAGCGGCACAACTAATAGTGCTGCTGCTTCACATGTTCAATACCAACCGTGGTGCTGTGTGGAGTTTGCACATTTTCTCTGATTAAATGGGTTTCCCTGCACTCTCAAGTTTCCACACAGCCTCCAGAGATGTGTGATTTAGCAGGTTGGCCCTAATATTTATGTAAATGGTAGAATCTGGTGGGGGTAATTGATGAAACCATGAGGAATGTAAGTTGTAGGGAAAATCCATGGGGAGTGGGATTGTTCACTGAACTAGCACTGAATTGATGGGCTAAAATATCCTCCTTCTGTGAACATATGAAGATATTGGAGATTGACATAATGTTTATGACATATAATATGTGAAATGAATAAGGCAGGCTTAAAATCCATGAATGAGTCAGTTAAAGGGTCGGGGGGTGGGGGGTAGCTACTGTAAGCTTAAGAACCCTTTACATTATCTTGAAGGCCAGTTGAACTGTCCAGTAATTTTGCTCCTTTTATCATTCATATCAGGGGTCAGTACTGCATTGTCTGCTTTATTGTCGGTGTTTAGGATACTCAATATTGTATCAGGCCCAGAGTCAATAACATGCAGCAAATCATCCATTTGGCAGCAAGAGGAGCCTGGCAACACAGCCAGATTGTCACCTGAGGGTAAAATTTACCCTTTGTGTATTTTGATGTTCCCAGGATTTGTAGTTCGGTGAGGATGACAGAAAGAGAGCCATGTTGTTCCTTTTAGTTTCTCTGACCTTGGGAGAAATCTGGGATTTACAACAAGCAGCCCATCTTCTGAAACGCAATTACCCTCTAAGTGACCTCAGGATGTGCCGAGCTTGTAAATGAGCTTAGTATGTGCCTTTTCACAGCTATTGCATTTTTATGATCTTAAAGGAACAGGTTGTATTACAGTCACATCAAAATAATGCTTTCTTGTAATGATAATGTTCCTTTTCCAATAAAGCAATGTGTCTTCTGACCTATACTAAATACACATTTTTGAGCATCTTTTCTTCTCGCCATCTCTGCCTTATTGTTTTTTACTCTCCCTTTCCTTTCTTTATCTTGTTCTTTGGCATTTTGTTAGACACCATCGGGGTGCAGCTTTTCCTTTTTATCTGAGGACATTTGTGGCCATGCTGACCAATAGCCAATACTCCCACAACCAACTTTGATTGTTGAGTGCTTTCTCCAGTTAACCCCCTTCATCTTACCCTGGAGCAAAGAACAAACTGCTGAAGGAACTCAAAAGGTCAGGCAGGAAATGGGAAATGGACAGCCAATGAAGACATCTGCTCTCAGGATGAGGCTTTTCATTCCAGGACGAAGGAGATGTCCTTTTTTAAAGAAAGGGGCTTCCCTTCCTCCACCATCAACTCTGCTCTCAAACACATCTCCCCCATTTCACACACATCTGCTCTCTCTCCATCCTCCTGCCACCACACGAGGAATAGGGTTCCCCTTGCCCTCACCTACCACCCCACCGGCCTCCGGGTCCAACATATAATTCTCCATAACATCCACCACCTCTAACGGGATCCCACCACCAAGCACATCTTTCCCACACCCCCCCTTCTGCTTTCCACAGGGATCGCTCCCTACGTGACTCCCTTGTCCATTCGTCCATCCCATCCCACCAATCTTCCTCCCAGCACTTATCCTTGTAAGCAGAACAAGTGCTACACATGCCCTTACACTTCCTCCCTCACCACCATTCAGGGCCCCAGACAGTCCTTCCAGGTGAGGTGACACTTCACCTGTGAGTCGGCTGGGGTGATATACTGCATCCAGTGCTCCCGATGTGGCCTTCTATATATTGGCAAGACCCGACGTAGACTGGGAGACCGTTTTGCTGAACACCTATGCTCTGTCTGCCGGCGAAAGCAGGATCTCCCAGTGGCCACACATTTTAATTCCACGTCCCATTCCCATTCTGATATGTCTATCCACAGCCTCCTCTACTGTAAAGATGAAGCCACACTCAGGTTGGAGGAACAGCACCTTATATTACGTCTGGGTAGCCTCCAACCTGATGGCATGAACATTGACTTCTCTGACTTCCGTTAATGATACTCCACCTCCCCTTCCTACCCCATCCCTTATTTATTTATATACACACATTCTTTTTCTCTCTCTCCTTTTTCTCCCTCTGTCCCTCTGACTATACTCCTTGCCCATCCTCTGGGCTTTCCCCCCTCCCCCTTTTCTTTCTCCCTGGGCCTCCTGTCCCATGATCCTCTCATATCCCTTTTGCCAATCACCTGTCCAGCTCTTGGCTCCATCCCTCCCCCTCCTGTCTTCTCCTATCATTTTGGATCTCCCCCCTCCCCCTCCCACTTTCAAATCTCTTACTAGCTCTTCTTTCAGTTAGTCCTGAGGAAGGGTCTCGGCCTGAAACGTCGACTGTACCTCTTCCTAGAGATGCTGCCTGGCCTGCTGCGTTCACCAGCAACTTTGATGTGTGTTGCTTGAATTTTCAGCATCTGCAGAATTCCTCATGTTTGCGTCAATGAAGACCCCTCATCTGGACTGAAAGTTAAGAGGGGAGGTAACCAGTATAAAGAGGCGAAGGAAAGAGCTGGCAAGTGATAGGTGGATCCAAGTTAGGAGGGGTGATAGGCAGATAGGGAGGAAGAGTGGAAATATTGACAGAGACTGGGAGGTATCAAACGTCTGCAGATGATAGAATCAGATAGGAAAGGAAGATGAAGCATGGATCCAAATAAGAGAGGTGGAGAGGGCAGATGGGAACTGTAGGGGAGCAAACTCATTAGGAGAAGTGTATGGGTGATGGTAAAGTGGAGAGGGGTAAAGAAACTGGGTGGGGTGGATTGAGGAATTGGGTAGATCAGGGAGAGAGAGAAAAGCAACAGAGGAGGAGCAAGTTACCATAGAACCATAGAAACTACAGCACAGAAACAGGCCTTTTGGCCCTTCTTGGCTGTGCCAAACCATTTTCTGCCTAGTCCCACTGACCTGCGCACGGACCATATCCCTCCATACACCTCCCATCCATGTATCTGTCCAATTTATTTTTAAATGTTAAAAAAGAACCCGCATTTACCACCTCGCCTGGCAGGTCATTCCATACTCTCACCACTCTCTGTGTGAAGAAGCCCCCGCTAATGTTCCCTTTAAACTTTTCCCCCCTCACCCTTAACCCATGTCCTCTGGTTTTTTTCTCCCCTTGCCTCAGTGGAAAAAGCCTGCTTGCATTCACTCTATCTATACCCATCATAATTTTATATACCTCTATCAAATCTCCCCTCATTCTTCTACGCTCCAGGGAATAAAGTCCTAACCTATTCAACCTTTCTCTGTAACTGAGTTTCTCAAGTCCCGGCAACATCCTTGTAAACCTTCTCTGCACTCTTTCAACCTTATTTATATCCTTCCTGTAATTTGGTGACCAAAACTGAACACAATACTCCAGATTCGGCCTCACCAATGCCTTATACAACCTCATCATAACATTCCAGCTCTTATACTCAATACTTTGATTAATAAAGGCCAATGTACCAAAAGCTCTCTTTACAACCCTATCTACCTGTGACACCATTCTTAGGGAATTTTGTATCTGTATTCCCAGATCCCTCTGTTCCACTGCACTCCTCAGTGCCTTACCATTAACCCTGTATGTTCTACCTTGGTTTGTCCTTCCAACGTGCAATACCTCACACTTGTCAGTATTAAACTCCATCTGCCATTTTTCAGTCCTTTTTTTTAGTTACCTGAAATTGGAAAATTCAGTGTTCATGCTGTTGGGTTGTGAACTAGCTTGGTGAAATATGAGAAGTTGTCCCTTTTTAATTTTCATTTAACCCCTCTCTGGCAGTGCAGGTGGTTGAGGACACACAAGTCAATGTTGGATTGCAGAGGGTAATTAAAATGGCTGGCAACCAGGATCTCCAAATGGTGACTGGCAGACAGAGTGCAGGTGCTCGGCAAAGTGGGAGCCTACTCTGCACTTGGTCTCTGGGTGAAGCAAAAATTCTCCTCAAATAATTGTACTGTGGCTGAGACATGTCCTGGAAATTTAGTCCCAATGGATCTCAATTTTGAAAGCAGAGTTAGGTATCAAACCTCTACTACATTGCAAACACAAGGAAATCTGCAGATGCTGGAATTTCAAGCAACACACGCAAAAAATGCTGGTGAACGCAGCAGGCCAAGCAGCATCTATAGGAAGAGGTACAGTCGATGGTTCGGGCTGAGACCCTTCGTCAAGACTAACTAAAAGAAGAGCTAGTAGGAGATTTGAAAGTGGGAGGGGCAGGGGGAGGGGGAGATCCGAAATGATAAGAGAAGACAGGAGGGGGAGGGATGGAGCTAAGAGCTGGACAGTTGATTGGCAAAACGGATACGAGGCTGGAGAAGGGAGAGGATCATGGGATGGGAGGCCGAGGGAGAAAGAAAGGGGGAGGGGCGAAACCCAGAGGATGGGCAAGGGGTATAGTGAGAGGGACAGAGGGAGAAAAAGGAAAGTGAGAGAAAGAATGTGTGTATATAAATAAATAACGGATGGGGTACGAGGGGGAGGTGGGGCATTAGTGGAAGTTTGAGAAGTCAGTGTTCATGCCATCAGGTTGGAGGCTGTCCAGACGGAATATAAGGTGTTGTTCCTCCAACCTGAGTGTGGCTTCATCTTTACAGTAGAGGAGGCTGCGGATAGACATATCAGAATGGGAATGGGACGTGGAATTAAAATGTGTGGCCACTGGGAGATCCTGCTTTTGCTGGTGGACAGAGCGTAGGTGTTCAGCGAAATGGTCTCCCAGTCTGCGTCGGGTCTTGCCAATATATAGAAGGCCACATCGGGAGCACCGGACGCAGTATATCACCCCAGCCGACTCACAGGTGAAGTGTCACCTCACGTGGAAGGACTGTCTGGGGCCCTGAATGGTAGTGAGGGAGGAAATGTAAGGGCATGTGTAGCACTTGTTCCGCTTACAAGGATAAGTGCCGGGAGGGGGATCAGTGGGGAGGGATGTGGGGGACGAATGGACAAGGGAGTTGCGTAGGGAGCGATCCCTGCGGAAAGCAGAGGGGGGGAGGGAAAGATGTGCTTAGTGGTGGGATCCCGTTGGAGGTGGCGGAAGTTACAGAGAATTATACGTTGGACCCGGAGGCTGGTGGGGTGGTAGGTGAGGACAACAGGAACCCTATTCCTAGTGGGGTGGTGGGAACATGGCGTGAGAGCAGATGTGCGTGAAATGGGGGAGATGCATTTGAGAGCAGAGTTGATGGTGTAGGAAGGGAAACACCTTTCTTTAAAAAAGGAGGACACCTCCTTCGTCCCTCCCCCTCCCCCTCCCACTTCCCACTTTCAAAGCTCTTACTAGCTCTTCTTTCACTTAGTCCTGACGAAGAGTCTCGGCCTGAAATGTCAACTGTACCTCTTCCTAGAGATGCTGCCTGGCCTGCTGTGTTCACTAGCTTTTTTTGTGTGTGTTGCTCTACTACATTGTATGTTTAGCACAAGGACCTAAGGTAAAGTTCTCTCTCTAAATTGTATTTACATAGCAGAGTAGAATGCAGGCCAAAGGAAAGAATCCAACACGTGGTTTTAGTGTGAATATGTTAACAGTCTCTCAGAATGAATTTTATTTAATTTGTGGGAAAAACTAATTGTGTTGGATGAATTCCAGCATAATTTCCTTTAGAGTTGCCACTAACTTATCGCAATTCTGGGGATTGTGCACATGTGTCTGTTGGGATATATCCAAAAAAAGATTTAGAATGTATATTAATTTGACACTAGTCAACAAGAACCACTTTTAATTTGTTTACATGTAGAGGAGACAGTATAATTAATTGACGTCTCTCTGAAGTACTGAAACATCAACATCCTTCAGTTTTTAACCATAACCATTTGTATCATTGGCCCGAAAGTTAATTGGAGTATCTTGGAGTGCACTCTGTTTTGAATTGTGACAACTTTCACATTATTTTTGAACCATGGATTTTACTCACTTCTGGCTTTTCAAAACTCACTGCAATTTTTGAAATTTGTTCCATGAAATATTTTGAGATTAAGTACACTTCCCTTAATTAAATTTCACCCCTTTGTTCCTTGTATAAGCAAATGGTAGGAAATGATCATGTTGAACATAATGTTAAAATTTAAATGTTTAATATCAAAATGTAAATATTTCATTTCATTTAGACATTATTATGTGATCAACACTGAAATAAACAGTATTGCTTATCACTATATACTGCACTCAAATGATTTGGAGACTAACACATCAATATAAATTGAGTAATTGAGGTTTTATGCCCATCCTGCAACTCTCATTGCCCACTTTTAGTCTGCAGGTTACCACTGGAGGCAGATGCTCATACAGCATGTCACATTTACATTTTATGTCAAAATCTTGGAAATATACAGCATTGTTAAGGGGTCTTTAACTTTCACTGCAGATGCATGAAGGGAAACGGGTTGCCGTACATAGGAGTGGAGGTAGTTGAGGAGGGGGGACTGTAAGAATGTCTGTTTGAGTTGGGAAAGTTGCCGGGGGAACAAATTAAATCAGGATTTAGAAGGGCAGGTTAGGTATCGGGCTGGGTTGGGCACTGGAGTCATGAATGGATTTTGGGGTAGTCTCAGGTCATGGGTGAATGAGCATTGAGCTAGGGGTGTGGTGTTGCAACCAATGGGAGAATGGAGGGAAGTGAGCTTGGTGGTCTTTTTGAGGGTACGTTGTCAACAAGGGAGAGAAATTCCCAGTGGAGGACTTGATGGACTGAAACAGTATGAAAGAAACCTGCCATACGGGAGATTGAAGAGACAATTGGGAAGCAGCTTTGGATGTCGTTGAAATGTGTAACCGATTGCAAAGTTACCTGAAAATATAATTTAGTTTTTGGCTGCTGAGAGGAAAGTCTGGTCCCATAATTTGGTGCTAAATTATATTTTAAGTAACTTTATAACTGGTTACACATTTCAACACATTCAGAGCTGTCTCCTAATTGTCTCTTCAATCCTCCCATGCAGCAGATTTTTCCCCTGGTTTCTTTCATACTGTTGGTTTTCAATCACTTCATTGAAGCAGAAAATATTTAACGGAGTTCCTTGTGAACAATTACATTATTGAAACAGGTCATTCAGCTGTTTAGATTTGTGCAGGGCCTCTTAACTTCATTACATCTCAGACTATCACCATCTCCTTCAATTCCTTTCATACCCTAATCCTCACCAGGAATCAGAAACAGATTTATTAGTGGCCATTTTTCAATAATAACTGATAACTTTGATGGCAAACGAACTTACATTGAAACATCCAAGCCTGACATTTAGACAGTTTATCTTGTATAACAAGCTGAAGTTCCTGCTTTAACGAAAAATCAATTGTTTTTGTAATTACTCTGTTTAAGTTGACCATATTCTTATCTAGCCTTGAGAAGAGGTAATGAAGTGCTTGGTCATCCCTGTAAATGAAAGCTGGGGATCATGCATTACTTTAATTATGATAGAGAGAGCTTTCACAGCCGATCTTGCAGGGAGAGCAGAGACAACAGATGTAATTCATGGTTATATTAAACATTGGGTTAAAGAGGAAATGTCCATGGCACCAACAATGCTCAAGAATTAATTGAATTTTCTTTAAAGTGCCTTATCTGATTCTAAAATGTAAAGTGCTATAATCCGTGCCAGTTCATCTAATAACTTTTCCAATCCTAGCATGGTTACTTGCCATAACACAGGACACAGTGCAGCCCTTCAGATCCACATCTGCTCCTGGCAGAGCAATCCTGCCTACCTCTCCTCTATTTTCTACAATGTATTCTCTCTCTGTAGGCCAACCTGATAGATGTATATAAATTTATGAGAGGCATAAAAAGGGTAGACAGAGTTATTTCCTGAGGTGGAAATGTCAAATTCTCGAGGTTATAGATGTAAGGTAAGGGGGATAAAGTCTAAAAGGGATGTGCAAGGCAAGAATTTTGCTTGAATACTGCTAAGGGAGGTAGCAGAAGCAGATATGATAGCAACATTCAAGAGGCGTTTGGAAAGACACATGAACAGGCAGCAAATAGAGATAGGTATCAAATATAGAAAAGGCAAATAGGATTAATTCAATTGGTATCATGATCAGTGCAGACATGATGGGTCAAAGGGCTTGTCCTTGTGCTGCATGGTTCTGAGTTCTGTTTTAATTGAATTCCTTGCCCAAGCCATCTGCTTCCTGCATCCCAGGGCTAGAAAACCTCAAAGGGCCTCTTTCACTCCAACCTTCTTTGTCAAGAGGGTGGAACATCAGAGGAATGGAATTTGATTAATGCATTTCTGTTCTATCTTTACTTATACTTTTCCATGATATGTGGTTCTATAAATAGACTGAAACTAAATAAAAATAATAGGATGGCCGAACAGCATAAAAACTGGAATGGCTGGTTCCCTGTACTATATAGAATTATGGTGTACTTCAAAGATGCTGTGGACAGGAAAGGAATGGAGGGTTATGGGCTGAGGGCAGGTCAGTAGGACTAGGTGAGAGTAAGAGTTGGGCACGGACTAGAAGGGCTGAGATGGCCTGTTTCCGTGCTGTAATTGTTATATGGTTATATAAAATTGGAAGATTTTGGAATAGACACATTAACAGCATTTTGAGCACAGCCTCAGTGAGTACTGGCTGAATATTTATCAGCCGGCAATGTGTCCCCAATGATGCAGACACGAGGAAATCTGCAGATGCTGGAATTTCAAGCAACACACACAAAAAATGCTGGTGAACGCAGCAGGCCAGGTAGCATCTATAGGAAGAGGTCTCGGCCCAAAACGTCAACTGTACCTCTTCCTATAGATGTGCCTGGTCTGCTGCATTCACCAGCATTTTTTGTGTCTGTTGCCTGTCCCCAGTGATGTTGGTTTTATTCAGCAGTCATGAAGTGAATCAATCTAAGTCCATGCATACCAGTTTGGCAATATAAATTTTGTACTCTGGACAAATTAAATTGAATAGGATGCCTGAATTTGAAGGATTATTTTGAATGGAGAACCTAAATCCATCTTGTGTCATGCATCGCAAATAGGTCAGTGATAGATCATTAGTCAATAGTGAGAGCATTGTATCTGCCTCCTCCACCACAGTGGCTTTAAAAATAGTTCTAGATTTGAATGTTCTTTATTCATATATTTTATCGCCCAAGATTTCTCACTGAGTCATATTTGTCCATTAAGATACAGTGGCCTAGAAATTGAATCATATTGCTCTGTTATATTTTATTATTAGGCAATTGTAGGTTAACTTTACCCAGATGGAAATGTGACAACTACTGTTTCGAGTTGTTTCACATTACTCCAGATGCTTGGCTGGCAACTTCCCACATGGAAATTAGTGGGTAATGCACTTGGATCCCACCAAGATAAGTCCTCTTATTGATTATTTGATGCCCCACAGAGCATTTGCCCTAAACCCAACTCCCAGCCTTTCCCACCCTACCCAAAGGCCCATGTCCTAAACTTCCAGTCTGCCGACGCTCTGATATACCAGTGCGAGATACTTACTGGTTACTCTTCCTGGACTCGGTCTACTTCAGTTGTCCCTTCTGACCGCTATCTTTCAACTATGCCTGCCCCCATACCACCACCACCCCCAAAACTCATCTCCCCCGAGTTAGATATCATCAATTACGGCCACCTCCCTGCGGAGGAACTTCCCATATCTGCTGACCTAGTTCAATTTCACTCTTGTTGACTTCAATCCTGTGTTTCGCATTTTTTGAAAATTAACATGTGCAACATTTTGCAATAGCTCCCAAACCTTGAGTGCCTCTGAAATGTGCAGAGGGAAGCCCACGATTAACCTTCACTGAAGATGTGCTTTCTAAGCTATAGTAGTGGTGATTCCTGCAGTTTCTGATTTCTGATTAATATGTCTTATTGGAGGGTATTGCTTGCAATCTATTAGAGTTTATCATTAAAACACACATAGGTATTAAAACATTGAAGTCATCTAGGTGCTTCTGGCTGATGCCCAGCTAATTTGGAAAGTGACTCTGACACATACACTTATTGGCTAAAATGACTACGTTATAGCCTTGTAACTAAAAAGTTTTGCATCCTTGACCAGAATTTAGGCATCAATTATCTTTGTTAGAACACTCGTGATCTAGATATATGTTTATTACTGTTCCACCGAACAGTCGATGTATTATGCATGAAGTATGAATGTTAAACTTGCAGCAATGATTTCATAAATCATGTTTTTTGAGAGCCTTGCAAGTATTGAATTAAGATTTATTGTGGGCATCCCTTGCGTGTGGCTTCAGAAAATGAAATGTCTGTACTCCAGAACTTAATATTTAATAAGGTTGTGATGGTTTTACGTCAATTTCTAATACATTTTAGTACTTTACAGGGAAGCTTTGGAAAGATGGACATTTTAGTTCTGACCATAGTGCTAGCAGAAATTCTCTGCCTCTTAATCTTTCAATGTTGTATGCTGGATGTGAATAAAAGGGTTTCCAAAAGCCTGCTCCATAGACAAAATTACCGTCCTGAGCTTTAACTAATTTTGATGCTTTGGCTATTTCAGCAGAGGTGTCTTCAGTTTTCTACCGGGCTATCCAATGTATTTTTCATATGGAACAGATGTTATGCATTGGTCATGTGGTCACAAATTAAGAGGGCAATTTTAACACTTCCTGGCTGAAATCTAGTTGGTGTGTGAGAGCTTAATCACTCCTTACCTGCCTTTTGATTTTCTAGAAAGTAAATTTTAATTTTTTTCCATGTATTGAATAATGTTCTATCCTTTTGGAAGTCAGGGCTTCCATTTGGGAGAGACACGTCATGTGCCTTTGAAATGATATCAGTTTTTTTATTATAAAAATAGATGCTGAAAAAACTAAACATTTTGATTGTTGCATAAGCCCTTCAGTAGGTTTCCAGTGAGGATCTGGGCTCTTCAACTCATCGGTTAAGTATCAGTCGTTCATGCAATCACTGTTGGAAAAGATAAAGGCTTAGATCTTTACGTCTAGGCATTAGTGTTAAGTGAGCCTCATCATAGTAACAACGCTTTGTACTCTGCTCTGGAGTTCAATCTATTAACTTCATATGCATGCATTTCAGAGATAGAACACAACAGACTCATGCTACCATATAACATATTTAGCACTACATCTGAGTTTTAGGCAAAAAGTTGTGATTTATGGTCCTGTGCTTAATATGCTTAAAACACTATGATTGGGTCATGCCTTCCCATTTTAGTTGTGTTACACAATCAATGCAGTATCGTTCACCAGCATCCCAGAACACTATTGAACAGTTCTATGAGCAGCAAAAGAAAGTATAGTTTTGTTTTGGCTGGGAATTAACATCTACAGTCATGTCTATGGAAAGGAATCCAATGTGGAAAATGCTCAACACAGTAAAACGCTGATCCCAGTGACACCCAAGGTCCTGCCTTCCTTATCATCCATGATGACCATGGTTTTGTACTTGCTTTTCATCCACTGGGGTCTAGATCCCATGCCACCTTTCAGCTCAGCAGGACCCCAGTTCCCATGCTCTCTTTGAACTGACCAGCTCTCAATTTCCTGTGCTCCATTTAAATTTAGTAGGTTCACTGGAAAATTTCTGACACCCTGTAACATCTTATCAAAGGAAATTTAAAGTATTGGGTATTAATCTATAATAGCACCCAAGAAAGGTGAAAGGGTGAAATGTCTAAGGGGAATTTCTTCACTTAGAGAGTGCAGAGAGTGTGGAATGTGTTGCCAGTGGCAGTGGTGGATGCAGCTTCGATTTCAATATTTAAGAGAAATTTGGATGTATGGGTGCAGATTAATGGGATTAGGCAGAATAATAATTCATCACAGACTAGATGGGCCGAAGGGCCTGTTTCTGTGATGTGGTGTTCTCTGACGCTACAACTAATTGTCCAAAAAGCCTACCAAGTTGGCACGACTAAAACCCTAAGTGTGCCAGATTGTTGGCACTTTATTATATATTTGATCACCAGCTTAAATTCACCCTACAAAAATCTGTTAATGTGTATTTTTAGCCGTCTACTTTTGATAAAAGATAACAGATCAGAATAATAGTGTTTAAGTATTACTAGCAACATTTAATAACTACAGTACTGTATATCCTGCCTGCACTACTCCCTTTTGTTGGTTTCTCATCAAGAAACGAGCTTTTTGATTAATTGTATTAAAAGCAAACTACTTTAGGGATGCTGCAAATTTAATCTTACTCCCAGCTCTGACCTCTGAACCTAATTGCAATATCTTAGCAAGCTATGTTACTGACAGAGAATCAATTGGATGCTTTAGGGGCATTATTTTAAATTGAAGCTGAGGTTGTTTAAAAGAGAAAGTGTGTGGAAGCTTTCCCTCTATTCTAGTGGCATTGTTCCCTGGAATGAAGCAGGTCTGGCAAGGTTGAATTAGAAATTACAAATATACTGTATATATCTCAAACCATTAATTCTAATGACAGGAAGTATTTTGAAATGAATTGATGCAAAGAATAAAAATAATTTTCTTCTAAGAAACGACTGTGGATCAGCCAGGATGGGATGGAGCCAAACATATCGGGAAGGTATAGTATAAGGGTTAGTCACTCTTCGGCCAACACCGAATTGGCCAACCTCAACAGCAGTGGCAATGAAGGACCTGTAGTTGCCATAACTGTGCCAGAAGCTTGAGTGTTGGGAATCAGCTACTCATTGAAATATTTCAAGTAGTTCAGCTTAGTGGAAATAAGCCAGATCTTGCTATGCTACCTTCTATGACTGAATTGCCTGTTAAAGGTTCCATCTAACACAGCAATTATTCCTATGGAACTACACCCTAGCAAGATTCAGCTCAATGCTGGATAGGTTACACATAATATTCCATGCTCCTATCGTGATGATACCAGCTGTTGTGCAGCTGAGACCGGTTTGATTAACTGGAGGAAGTCACTTATTCCATTCTTTATCTGCACTCTTATAAATATAAAAGGGTTATAAAACTTGCCCTGGCATATCAATTAAACAATGAAAAATAAATGCTGAAATACAACCCTTGTCTCTACGTTTATGGCTGCAAAAGTAATCTTCAATTCAAAACCCAGTCATGATTGTAAAGGGAATATGCTTGTATTTAGGCATAATGAATATTTTATGGTCTGTGTTTAATAAAGGGTAAATTAAAGGGTAAACCAGCTGTTAATTTCCCCTATGTATTAATGTAACATCAGACCACGGTTCAGAGACCATTCAGGTATCATAAACCTACAACTACTCTGTAGTTTAAGACTCTTGTAAATTGTGATGTATACAAAGTGAGTTAATAAGTGCTGCACTGGTTACAAAATCACTTGCATGTGTGTGAGTATTTATCTTAAATGATACAGATAGAGGCCTTCAGGTGAATGCTGACTCCCAAGAGAGCAATCCTATCAGTTCCATTGCCTCCTGGTTATTGTCATGCAACACTGCTACATACTCTCTCCCACATGCCCATCAAGTCCCCTTGGACTCTTTTGCCACTTACCCTCATCAAGCAGTAATTCATAGTAACCAGGTAACCCACCAGCACTTCTAATGGGTATAGGAAGAAACCAGAGCACCCATCAAAAGCTTGTGTGACCACAGGGAGAACCTGTAAACACACACAGGCAGCACCCAAGATCCAGTTTACTCTTGGATCCCTGCAACTGTGAGGCAGTTACACCATCTGAGTGTGTCACTGCTCCACCCGTGATTTCAACTAAATTTAATTTAAAACACTAGTGAAGAGTTTCATACTGTAAGATTTAAAAAAAAATTTCTGGAATGCTCTATATGTTCTAAAATAGTGCAGTGCTTAAAGAACATCTTACAGATTCAAGAGCAAGTATTGTAGGGACCTGACAAAGCCACTTAATGGGAATATTTGTATACAAGTGCACGATTCTGAACACATTGACATGAAGTGCAGTCATGGTACATGGCAGGTCCTTCTTTAATATTCTTTAGTCTGGCCTCTTCCAGTCTTACCTAGGATTTATATTTGTGTAATAGCTTAAGAAATTCACTGAGGAGCATCCCAACATGTTTCAAAATCAGTGCATGACTTTGGAATAAATGAGTTTAAAGTAAGAAATTAATCAAAAATGTCAGGGAGAAAGGAAAAGCACAGGAGTAGTTTCTGCACTAGTGAGAAAGCAATAATAAAACAAATAATAAGGATACTGTTGGAAAATTGTATATTTTAAAACAATTATTTTAATACAGATGTTGAGAAAGAGTTGGGGATGTCTGAAGTGTTTAAAAACCATCCACAAGTTTGGTGAAAATGTTAAGACTGAATCCTTGTGTCTATTGTTGGGACTTTGAGGTTGTTCAGCTGTTCTCTTCACAACACGCTCATTATTTTTGAAATGTTGTTTTCTCTTTAAGAATCTAATATACTGATTGGTAATTGGAATGAGTAAATCTAATTGCAATTTTCAACCTAAAGATCAAATGTAAAAAATTGCTCTTTTATTTCTTGCTTCGAAAATATGCTACAGATGTAAAACCAATGATCCTTTTTAGCTAAGGTGATAGCTCCATTGTAATAAAAAAATCAACATTTTAATGTTTTGGTAGTTATCACAATGGTGTCAATGGTGAATTGGATAGGGTCGTTGTTCTTGTTCTTTGGAGCTTATTTGTTAAATCACTCAATGCAAATTTCCAAAATTACTTTTATTTTAAAAATCCCTTTAAAGACAATGTACAGAAAAATAGAATGTATAATGCAACAACAATCTAATTTAGATTTGTCTGCATTATAAGTAATAAAAAAAAGAGGCAAAAGTGAATGCAGGGAAATGTCTGCATGTCAGTTTTGTACCTTACTTCCATTTTTAACCTGAAGAAATACCTTAATGTCTTGTTTATTGTATTGTACACACTGTTTCTCTCAACTGCTCGAAGCAGTTGCTAAGACATCCTTGGTGCAATTCACAATCTTTGAGAGACACACATTTTCCATCCCATGTCCATTTTCCTCTACCAGCCCACCTATCCCCGCTCCATTGCACTGTCCTGTCATCAAACCCCAGGTGTGTACACAAGTTAAATGGAGCCATAAAATTTACAGCACAGAATAAAATGGTTCAAACCATCAGGCTAAAGGAATTTGAAGTTTTTTCTTTGGAAAATCACTGATGCATTTATAAATATGATCACCATTTTTTTTCGTTTTATATTTTATCTTCAAATGGATAGATATGGTATTGTAATTGATCCATGCAACTTTATAAGAGGTCATTTCCACTGGTGTATTCTAAGTTGCCTCCCTCACCAATGCTGCCCATATTCATAAAGTTCAAAGTTAAATTTATTAACATAGGACATACATGTCACCACATACAACCTTGAGATTCTTTTTCTGCAGGCATACTTAGCAAATCTAGAGAACAGTAACTGTAAACAGGACCAATGGACAACAAACTGCAAATGGAGATTTAAATTAATAGTAATAAATAACAAGAGCATGAAATAACAAGATAAAGAGTCCTTAAGGTGAGACATTGGCTGTGCGAACACCAGAAGTAGAATGAGTGTTGTTATCCTCTTTTGTTCAAGAGCCTGATGACTGAGGGGTAGTAACTGTTCTTGAAACTGGTGGTGTGAGTCCCGAGGCACTTGTACCCACCTCCTAAATGCCTTTGGCGTAAATCAATACTCCAAGATTTGTACCTCAGCAAACTGTCCGCACTGTACTTTCTGTTAATGGTTAACTGTGACAGTTCCTCATAATTTCCAGTGTTAATGTTAACCAAATATAGTTATAGTGTGATTACATTCATTCAAAGTCAGATGTCAGAATGTGTGTTTATACTGAATTGGTATTTGTTGGGCACGGCTTCCCAAACATGTCTGTGAAAAGAAACACATTATGTTTTAATTAATTTAAGGGGTATTATTATTGGAACTTCTGGGTAATAAATTCCAACCAATGACCTAGAAACCTCAAAATTGTAATAACATCTCAGAGTTAATTAGTGTAGCTTTTGGAATCCATGCATCATTTTTGCAGTATGGAATAGACTCATTAAAAGGCTAGGTAAAATCTGACCAAGCAGTCTTAAATATTACAGAGGTATTTACTGTCAGGTCAAACATTGTTCTGTAGTTCATATTCTTAAGTTTTGTTTGAAATCTGATTACAAAGGTTGGTATCTTGACATATACAGTTAAATGCAATTAGCAATTGTGGGCAATTGGTACTCCTGTGCCATTGCTGAATGAGGATTTAATCACATAGGGAATTGTGCACAATATTTGGTTCCCAACTGCCTTTGACCACTCATTTCTTTTGAAGCAAGTTAATATTGCCAGGGCTACCTGGTAAGTCTGACTCTTTTAGCAAGACGTGGTGTCCCTTGGAGTACTGGACAGGAATTAATAGCATAGTAATTCCATTCATAACTGATCTTACGCTACAGGTTGAGGACTCGAATCATGGCTGAATTTGGAGATTGTGCATCCACTTAACCCAACTGCTAAAATGTTATATGTTTCAATCTGTGTAGGAAAGTACTTTTTGCTGAAGAGAAATTATTAGCCTTGGCTTCCGTATAGCACTCACTGAATTTTGAATCTGAGGAAAATGTGAGAGAAAATTGCACTCCAAAACCATGTCTCGCACTAACAACTTCAAATAACAGTGACATTGGTGTTTGTAAAAATAGAACATTTGTCAGAATTGAGTTTTACTTACTAGGACCAGAACTATCAGTATGGAGGGGGTTTGATCCTTCGTAACAAGGACTTGTGTCTTGCTGGGTCTCTTTCTTTTAAGTTGAATATGCCTGGTTTTATCATTTCAGAAGAGTGGCCTATCTGTCTCCCTCTCTCTTTTGCACTTATCTCTTTCTTTCTCTTTCCTCTTTTTCTCCCTCTCCCTCTTGCCTCTCTCTCTCTCTCTCTCTGTTTCTCTCTCTGCCTCTCTCTCTCGCTCACTCTATTTCTCTGTCGCTCTGTCTTTCTGTCTATCTGTTTCTCACTCTGTCTCTTATTCTCACTGCCTGTCCCTCTCTCAGTCTCTCTCTTGCTTTTCTCTCCCTCTTGCCTCTCTCTCTCTCTTTCACTCACTGTCTTTCTCTTGCCATCACCTTTCCTTCTCACTATCCTCTCTTCCCCACATCTGTGATCCAGCTGCAGTTACAAGAACATTACTGACAAATAGCTTTGAATGTCTCTTGCCTCCCTAAAATTGCACAAGTAGCAATAACTTTTTGTGCCACCCTCTCGGTCCCATGCTCACCTTGGTCTGTTTTTGTGACCTTTTCCTTTGGTCAGGTTGCTGGTTGGTGCACCCCGGGCAGAAGGTCTCCCTGATCAATTGGCAAACCGCACAGGAGCTTTATTCTACTGCCCAGTTACGCCATCGCAGAATGACTGTGAACGAGCTGAGTTTGAAAAACCAAGTAAGACTCCATGCATGTTAAGGTTGTCGTATGTCTGTAAGGAAATCAAGGCAATTAAAGTTATTAACCATTTTTGGGGAACGATGCGGCCACAGAGATGAATTCACAGATTTCTGTGGGAGAGCATAAGCCAAATACAAAGGGATATAAGCATTGGCCAGTTCTTTGTTTGTCATGCTTCACTACAAAGAAAGCAGAAGAAAATTGTTTAACAGGAGTAATGGAGCAACGATCAAGAATAAAAGTAGTGTTGGAGCAAAGGCTATTTTCAATGTAAAGAATGGCGAAAATAGGTGGAGGGGCTGATCTGATAGGATCATCTGTGCGACATGATTTCCAATTTTGGATTGAGTTTTTGATTCTGACCCTCAATTTTGTCTCAATAAAATAAGATTTACACGAGTCTATTTGAAATTCAACATATTGTCACTAAGCAGAATATTTGGGTGCTAAGGTTGATTATTTGAAGATGCTTGTAACTGGGCCTCAGAGGATACCTTGCTGTGGTATCTTTTTTTTCTCTCTGTTTGATCAGATGAACTAATGCTACATTTCCAACGTGTTATTTCTTTTCACAGCCATTCCAGAAACAGAAAGTAAGGAGGACCAATGGCTTGGGGTCACAGTGGAAAGTCAAGGACCTGGTGGGAAAGTGTTGGTAAGGCTAGTCTGAACATTGTACAGATGAGTCTGAGGAGAAGACTAGTGCACTTCCTCCTGAGTGAAGAGCTGCCTGTGACTCTGATTTAAATCCAGGTTCTATATGCTGAGAGACAGAAGCATTTGCGGCATTGCAAAAATTCTTAAGACAATTCTGTGATGTAGCCTTAGAGAACAGAAGTAGGCCCTTTGGCCCACCATATCCATGCTGTCCATTGTAACTTGTCTAGACCAATTCTATTTTCCCACATTAGCTCCTTAGCCTATTATGCCTTGCCTGTCTAAATGCAAAATGTCCTGAATGTATCTTCCACCATCTTCCTTAGTATCAAATTCCAGATATCAACCATACATAAAGTACTGGAAGAATTTGGTGGGTAGGCAGCATCTATGGAGGGAAACAATCAGTCAACATTTCAGGCTGAGACTCTTCATCAGGATTGGAATGGAAAGTGTTAGAAGCCACATATCAACCATTCTCTGAAAGTCTTTCCCTTTGATCCCTCAGTTTCCTCCATCTCACCTTAAAACCATGCCCTCTTGTTTTAGACACCACACCATGGCAAAAAGTTTTAACTACTCACTGTATCTATTCCCCTCATAACTTTATATAGTTCTATCAGATTACACCCCCCTCCCAATCCTCCTTTCATCCAGGACAAACAAGCCTTTCCTATTCAATCTTTCCTTATAACTAAGGCTCTCCATTCCAGGCAATACCCTAGTGAATATCCTCTGCATGAACAATAAGGAAAGTATACTTGCATAAGTTAGGAGCATTAGAAGGATGGACTAGGATGGTCAGAGAGTTGTACATCATGGAAATAGGCATTCAGGCCGACTCATACCGACTAAGGTGGTTTCCTAAGACCTCCACCTTATTCAGAGCTGGTTTTAAACTCATTCAAGCACATTGAAATGTTTGCTTAAATCTGGACTACCATTTAATTCCTGACAGGTATGCGCACACCGGTATGAGAAGAGACAACTGAGCTCACAAGATGAGAAGAGAATTTTGGTGGGTCGCTGCTTTGTCATCAGCGACGACATTGCCATCAATCCAGATGATGACTGGGATACATCACCAGTGCAGTTCTGTGAAAATGTAGGGAGTGACCACCATCAACTGCTAATGTGTCAGCAGGGCATGTCGGCAGGATTTACACGGCCCAATCACTATGCATTTTATGGGGCACCAGGCGGCTGGAACTGGCAAGGTGTGTCTTAGCAAACTTTATTTTTTTACTCCACAATTTTCATTCATGTTGTACTAGAGCAGCTGTGTTCTCACATTATCTTCAGAGCTTGTTCCATTTCATGTAGTGAGGTGGACAACGAGCCATTTCAAACTAAGCAGCAGGAAGCCCAGAAAGGATTCAATCCTAGATGATGGGATGCTGTTGTAGAGGAGGCAAAGGGAACAGCTTAACATCAAGCAGTTTAGAGGGTATGCAGCTGAGGGAAAGGAAGAGCAAGGAGAGAGAACACTTAAAGATTTTTGAGGGCTTTCTGGAGCACAGCTGCTCAATCCTGAAAGAGAAGTTTCCTATCCAGTAAAAGAATATTGGAAAGTTCCTTTTTTCCTCTTGGTCTGGGTGTCTCTCCCAACTCTGCAGGTTTGGGGGGATTTACATTGGCATTCTTGTGCAGCCATTCAGTTAGAATTGAAATGTGGTTTCAATATGTAAAAGACACCACAGATTATGAAACTTGCATATGTCTCCTACACAGAAAAAGACAACAAAAGCAGAAAGATAGTGAGTTTTTGGTAAGTGGGTGGTCTGAGCAATTCCTTGTGGTGACTGCTCTGATTTCTGCACAGGAGGTTAGGAGAAAGATTGTCCCTTTTGTCATGGTCTTCAAACTAGATAATGGAAAGACAAGTATATTCTTACCATCTATTTTAAAAGAGGAATGTAATGGAGTTACTTTAACTCTCCCTTTCACTTACTGTTCCAGCCTTGTTAATAGCTACTTCACTCTTGAGTAACTCGGTCTCTACCAGTATACAGCCCAGTGGATGAAATCTAAAATCAGTGCCATTTGAAAGCTGTGACATAATTTGAGTTCCTCTAGCATTCTGTGTGTGTTGCACTTGACAGCTGTGTGGGGTTTGCAGAGTTTTAAGTAACATGATGGATTTATTATCTTTAACTGGATGTTTGTATCTATTTATTTTGCACCTTTATTACAGTAATTTACCCCACAGCACTTCAGGGAAGCAGTGTCAGGCAAAATTTGTCACCAAAGCACAAGGGCGGCACGGTAGTGTAGCGGTTAGTGTAACACTATTACAGTCCCAGCGATCACGATTAGGGATGAATTCCTGCTTTTGTCTATAAGGAGTTTGAACTTTCTCTCCGTGGCCACGTGGGTTCTCTTTGGGTGCTCTGGTTTCCTTCCACATTCCAAAAACATGCAGGTTAAGGTTGGTAAGCTGTGGGAATGCTATGTTGGCACCAGAAGCGTGGCAGCTCTTACAGACTACAGGGATGTCAGGGGTAAGTTTTTCACACAGAGAGTGGTGAGTGCGTGGAATGGGCTGCCAGTGACGGTGGTGGAGGCAGATGTGGAGGCAGATATGATAGGGTCTTTTAAGAGACCCCTGGATAGGTACACGGAGCTTAGAAAAATAGAGGCCATGCAGTAGGGAAATTCTAGGCAGTTTCTAGGGTAGGTTACATGGTTGGCACAACATTGTGGGCCGAAGGGCCTGTAATGTGCTGTAGATTTCTATGTTCTAACCCATAAAGCTCTGAATGGATGGGATGGACTACAGGGGTATAAACACCACCAGACTAGACATGCCCAGGCATCATCCTTGATGAAGGTGGCAGAGTTTGTCATCAAAACGTCAGTTAAAATCAATACCTGTACCTGGCTGGAATCCCGAGAAGAGATTATTAAGCATATATGCCAGGAAAGCACTAGATCATTTTTAAACCATTTTATGCTCAGCCAGACTGATTTAAGATTTACCAGTTTAAGTTTGAAAGCATTCAGTTGTACCCTTTTCGATGTACAGGTGTGAAATTGGTTTCACTGTTATTCAAACCGGAAACAATTCAAGGCAATTACAGTCCTGAGCTACTATATTTGAGATCAAAGCATGTTACCTCACAGAGGTTGTGTACAAGAAGGGCCAGGGTCGCCTCTACCTCCTGAGGAGACTGAGGTCCTTTGGAGTACGCAGGCCACTCCTTCACATGTTTTACCAGTCTGTTGTCGCCAGGGCAACCTTCTATGTGGTGGTGTGCTGGGGCAATGGCATCAACACGGGTGATGCTAACAGGCTCAATAAACTGATTAGAAAGACTGGCTCCATTATAGGAGTCAAACTGGACACACTGGAAACTGTGGCAGAACAAAGGACCCGACAGAAAATCCTGGCAATTCTGGACAATGTTTCTCACCCTCTGCATGCCACCTTAGCTG
Source organism: Mobula birostris (assembly GCF_030028105.1). Classification (NCBI taxonomy): domain Eukaryota; kingdom Metazoa; phylum Chordata; class Chondrichthyes; order Myliobatiformes; family Myliobatidae; genus Mobula; species Mobula birostris. Next base: position 33,252,867 of record NC_092402.1, read on the forward strand.
AACAGAGGAACACTTTCAGTAGTAGACTAAGACAACTGTGCTGCTCCAAAGAGCGCTATTTGAGTCATCCTTACCCTCGGCCATTAGGCTCTATAATGAGTCAACCTATAGCCAGGGAAAGTGATGTCCCCCCTCCTGTTAGACTGTTTGAGGTAACTTATTTTTTATTCTTTCTCACTCTCTTCTAATATTTGTATATTTGTATATCTGTGCACCTCTAATGCTACTGCGACACTGTAATTTCCTTTGGGATCAATAAAGTATCTGTCTTTCTAAATGTACAATGTTACTCATATCTAAAGTGATATAGTCATGATGATGAGTTTACATTGATTTTTTTCTTTGTATTGTCTTGTCATGATAAAATGTTATATGAATGAGGCATTACATGTAGATTAATGTTTAATTTGTTTTTTTTTAAATAGGAACCGTCCAAGTTTCACAAAAGAACATCACATTTTTAGAGCTGAATATACTGGAAGATGGCCCTTACCTGCTGCAGGATGAATCACTGAGTCACAGCTACATTGGTATTGTATACTTCCCACAATATTTTCTCCATGTTGTCCCTCCGCTGGGGGCACTGTCTTAATGTGGGTGCCACGCATTAGGCAGCAGAAGCTCTCTCCATCAAATATACTAGCCAACCCTTTTGTTTTGGGGTATGCAGCATTCACATTCAAGTTGAGGCAAAGTGAACAAGTCAATCTTGTCATCATCTAGCAATCACTAACATGTTCCTACCAGCAAGATCCAATGGAGATAGTGCCATTGATTACAGTGTCTAACCAGTCAGCTGAGATCAGTTTCTGCAGCTTGGTCCTTGAAGTTGCAGTCTTTTGGTCTTGAAGCATTTAAAGAGGTGAATGTATTCAATGCCCTCAAGATTAAGCTTGCACTTGTTCTTTCTTGCACAGGCTACTCTGTCACCTCTGGAAAGCAGATCACACATACAGATAACTTCAGCTATGTTGCAGGAGGCCCCCGTTATAATCACACAGGGGCGGTATTTGTGCTGGAGCAAGGGAAGACAGATAATCTGTACATAAAACACACTATAACAGGACATCAAACAGGGTCATACTTTGGGAGTTCTGTAGCTGTTGCTGATCTTGACAATAACAGGTATGTAATCTGGATCATTCAAAGCACTGTCACAATGAAAGATTTTTACCATTCAGTTTTTAAAGCAAAAATGTTTTTCTTTGTTGAAGGACTCAGCAAGAATTTCTATGTTTGTGAGGTGGACAAAACAAAGCCCAGACCAGATAGTCAATATCAGCTAAAACAGATGTTATAACTAAATATAAGCTTTTACTGAACTGTTTCCTCAAAGGTCCTCTAATTTTTTTATGGGTGAGTTTGATTTTTATGAGTCAATGAGATTGAGGATACAGTGTTGACTCATCGTACTCTGCCATAGTCCCTCATTTTCTTTTTACTTCCCCTCTGTGCTCCCTGAGCAGCCTCATTCTCACTTGTGTTGAGAACTTGCTATTTGTCATCTGCTCTTCTTTTCTGTTCTGTTTTACTTTATTTGTGGCCATTCAGTGAGCTCTCACTTTCCCCTACTTCCTCCCTCAAAGGATTGTACCTGTACTGTGGTTGAAACAATTTTACTTTAAAGACCTCTGATTGTTCAATTACATGAGTAGGGAAGGTTTAGAGAGACATGGGCCAAACACAGGCAAATGGGACTTGCTTGGTTGGGCACTTTGGTCAGCATGGATGAGTTGGGCTGAAGGACAATTTCCAATGGTGTATTACTCTATGACTCTAAATGCCTCTTCTTCCTGTCCCTTAATTCTATTGCTATCCCAATCTAAGATTAGATAGTTGATGTTCCTCAATAACACTGCTCTGTCTTTTACACAATTCTGCAATTTCCCTGCAAATGAGTTCCACAATACTCTTCTCTATGACATCCAGATTCTCCTAACAATTCCTCCATAATATATTGTCACAACCAGATTTAAAAAAAAAAATTGTTTGAATTGTGTAGAAATCCAACAGTACAGTTACTGAATAGGAGAAGCTTATATTTAGTGAGACTATAATGCAATGTCGTTGCATTACACTAGAATCTTTCCTCACCCAGTAACAGATGGTACAGGACATCTTATGGTTCTATCAGTCAGAGAAATATGTCAGTCATGTGACTTAAACATATAATAATAGTTGTACATTGTACACTGTATCTGAAATTCAGTTTCATTTCTTTAACTGAACTGAATTTCGGAAGCAGAGAGTAACCAAAATGTATAACTCTTTTTGCTGGATTAATAGAAGATGATGTTCTACCCCTTCACGATCCTTTAGTGGACTCTAGTATTTTTCCCTTTCCAGTTCTCTCCTTTCCCTTTTTCAAGAGGTGACACTTCAAAGAGGCGGTATCCATTATTAAGGACTTCCATCATCCAGCACATTCTCTCGTTCTCCCTTCCTACTACTACTCTCAGGGTGGGGGGGGGGGAGGTACAGAAGACTGAAGGCACACATTCAATATTTTAGGAACAGCTTCTACCCCTCCACTTTAGATTTCTGGACGAAAAATGAACTAACCCAAAAGAGAGCAAAGAGTGCTCTTTTCTTGCACTGCATATATATACATATGTGTGTGTATCTATCTGTAGATATATATACTGTATATATGTAAATGTGGTGACACATGGAAACTGAACTACAGAGGATGGGGAGGAGGTCTGGCCACGTAGCATGCAGGTCCACCGGAGTGTGGACACGCGCTGGTGCTCGTGAACCAGATCCCCAGCTATGGGTAAATAACCCCACTACCTTGTGGGCAGCCTTGGGAGAGATGAAGGCTATGGGAGTAAACCCAGACAGCAAATCCGGACTGGAACCCCTAGGGCGATTGGACACCATTGAACATCCTTCCAGCAGCTCCTGCAGCCAAGCTAGTGCCAAACGTATTGCTACATAAGCTCTCCTTTGGACTACTCTGGTGAGGCCAAGAGGGGGATCTTGACAACTGGGCATCTCGGATCTCCATACCTTTTGCCCGTTGTCCTTCGAGACAGATGGATGCCAACCACCACCACCATATGTATATATGTGTGTGTGTATGTACAGTGTGTGTGTCGCTTATAATTCATAGTATTTTTATGTATTGCACTAATACTGCTGCAAAAGAACAAATTTCATGACATATGTAAGTGATAATAAACCTGATTGTAATTCTGAGGAGCCTGACTTCAGAATCAGAATCAGAATCAGGTTTAATATCACCGGCATATATCGTGAAATTTGTTAACTTTGCGGCAGCAGTTCAATGCAACACATGGTAATATAGAAAGAAAAAAATTATATAAGTAAATCAATTACAGTAAGCATATATATGTATATCAAATAGTTAAATTAAAAATAGTGCAAAAACAAATAATAAAAGTGAGGTAGTGTTCATGGGTTCAATGTTCATTTAGAAATCAGATGGCAGAGGGGAAAAAGGTGTCCCTGAATCATTGAGTGTGTGTCTTCAGGATTCTGTACCTCTTTCCTGATGGTAACAATGAGGAGAGGACACGTCCTAGGTGATGGGGGTCCTTAATAATGGATGTCACCTTTGTGAGGCACCACTCCTTGAAGAAGTCTAGGATACTAAAGAACCTAGTATGCAAGATGGAGCTGACTAATTTTACAACTTTCTGCAGCTTCTTTCAATCCTGTGTAGTAGCCCCTCCCTCCCCAAACCAGACGGCCATGCAGCCTGTTAGGATGCGCTCTACGATACATTTGTAGAAGTTTTCGAGTGTCTTAGGTGACAAACCAAATCTCCTCGAACTCCGAATGAAATGTAGCTGCTGTCTTGCCTTCTTTATAGCTGTATGGATATGTTGGGACCCGGTTAGATCCTCAGAGATCTTCTTCTTCTTCTTCTATTTCCGGCTGTTTAGACGCATCTAGGCGTATTACAGCCCTCTGCAGGATGTATAATTAATTATAGAACTTCAAGGGACTCAAATTCTCGAATACAACCTAGTCTCTTGTATAAACTGAATAATAGACTCTTCAATCAGATGTTGATTCTCTTGATGGTCAAACAAAGATTGAATAGAAAACCAAAATAAATTTGAGCCAGACAGCGTCTTGAACAACATGCTTCTTTCAATTTTGTATCGATTACAGCTCAGCAAAACATGCTGGACTGTCTCTGGACTACCACAGTCACATAATCCAGTAGGATGTTTTCCTATTCTCCTTAAATAATAATTTAACCCACAATGCTCCAACCTAAGTCTTGTAAATTTCACTGTATCTCTACGACTTAAACGGTAACAGTCTGAGACTTTTTTAACTAGTGGGTGACTAGAAAAATAATGCCTGCCCCTTAATTCATTTTTCCAATCCTCCTGCCACTTCTTGACAGATCTTGACACCCAGGAACTTGAAATTGCTCACTCTCTCCACTTCTGATCCCTCTATGAGGATTGGTTCATGTTCCCTCATCCCACCATTTCTGAAATCCACAATCAGTTCTTTGGTCTTACTGACATTGAGTGCAAGGTTGTTTGCTGTGACACCACTCCACTAGTTGGCATATCTTGCTCCTGTACGCCCTCTCGTCTCCATCTGAGATTCTACCAACAATGGTTGTATCATCGGCAAATTGATAGATGGTATTTGAGCTATGCCTAGCCACACAGTCATGGGTATAGAGGGAATAGAGCAGCAGGCTAAGCACACACCCGTGAGGTGTGTCAGTGTTGATCAACATTGAGAAGGAGATATTATTACCAATCCGCACCAGTTGTGGTCTTCCGGTTAGGAAGTTGAGGATCCAATTGCAGAGGAAAATACAGAGGCCCAGGTTTTGTAGCTTATCAATCAGGAATGATCATGTTAAACACTGAGCTATATTCAATAAACAGCATCTTGACTTAGGTGTTTCTATTGTCCTGGTGATCTAAGATCATGTGAAGAGCCATTGAGATTGCGTCTGCCATAGACCTAATTTGGCGATAGGCAAATTGCAATGGGTCCAGGTCCTTGCTGACCCATTGATGCAGGAGTTGATTCTAGCCAGGACCAACCTCTCAAAGCATTTCATCGCCATGGATGTGAGTGCCAAATAGTCGACAGTCGTTAAGGCAGCTCACCCTATTCTTCTTGGACACTGTTATAACTGTTGCCCTTTTGAAGTAGGTGGGGACTACCAACTGTTGTAATGTGAGGTTAAAAATGTCCTTGAATACTCCTGCCAGTTGGTTGGCATAAGTTTTCAGAGCCTTACAAGGTAATCCATCAGTATCTGCTGCCTTGCAAAGGTTTACCCTCCTGAAAGACAGCCTGACATCAGCGTCTGAGGCAGAGATCACAGGGTCACTGGGTGCTGCAGGGATCTTCACAGCTGTAGTTATATTCTCCCTTACAAAGCAACTATAAAAGGGGTTGAACTGACTTCACTCAGTGCCAGTCCTTTGTCAAACAGTTTAGGACTCCAGTAGTGATCCAGGTGGCTCTTTGGTGTAGTTGCAAGAGCTCAACATTTTTCAGACTGAGAGAATAAATTGAGTCTGATTGTTTGCCTTCAAGTGGATCTAAAGACGCTATTGCATTTGTTGAGGAGCCCAAGTGTTCTTTCAGTGTCCTTGCTGACATTCATTTACAAGGTTAGATTGTACAGTTATTTATCTCTTTGCCAGATGTTTGGTCTCTCTGTTGATGCTTGGCTGCTCTGTTTCCCTGTATTACAACAATAGCTATCCTTCAGGAATGATGAACTAACCATTAAACTCTGATTTATTCTGAGGCCACAAAAGATATTGTTTTAATCCAAACTTTTCTTCTTTCCAAAGGCTGATGATGCTCGCTTATTGTCGGTTGTTTTCTAATGCTTTACTATTTGGCCATGTTTTATATTTAACATAAGAACAGAAGAAACAGGAGCAGGAGTCGGTCATCTGGCCTGTCATTCACCAAGATTATGGCTGATTTGGCCATGGACTCAGCTCCATCTACCTGCTGTTTTAACATAGCTCTTAATTCAATAAGTTTCAATAGGTATATTTAATGTCAGAGAAATGTATGCAATATACCTCCTGAAATTCTTTTTCTTCACAAACATCCACAAAAACAGAGGAGTGCCCCAAAGAATGAATGACAGTTAAACATTAGAACCCTAAAGCTCCTCCCAGCTCCCCCTCCCACACATAAGCAGAACAAGGCAACGACCACCCCCCACCCCCACCAGCAAAAAGGCATCGACACCCCCCAACAAGCACTCAAATGTGCAGCAAAGCTTCAGTTAAGACACAGACGCAGTACCCCAAAGACTACTCATTCATCCTGTAATTTACATACCACGGCTCTCTCTGTCTCTGTCTCTCTCTCTCTCCCCCTAATAAGGGAAAAAGAGATGTCCCTGTTTCACAGCGAGAGAGGAGACATAACAACTCGCTGATTTACGGTGTTAAAAGTCTGTTGCGTAGCTTTTTCCGAGCTCTGTGCCCAGAGAGTCGGCACCAGAAGGGCGCAGCTCTTCAGCCACATATCAGGCAGCTAACTCACTGCTCCCGTTGTTCCATGTTTTCCCGTGACGCTTCAGTCAGGGGCATTGGCCTAGAATCAGCATGTTGCCAAAGCCACGAAAATTCGCCACTCTGAAGACACACTTGCCTTCCAGGCAGCATCCTTGGCATATCGAAAAGCGGCTGGTCGCGAGGCCCTGAGAGCGGATCCCATTCCCGCAAAGAACCGAAGTCAGAGTGTAACTCCAGGTCAGGGTCTTCAAAAGAAGCTTGAAAGGGGAAAAAGAGATATCAGAGATAGCAATAGAGCTGTTTCTGAAGATGCAAGCAGAGGAGTCACTGTTTAACATCATCTTGACTTTGCTGCACCTCCAAGTCCCTGCTATCCAAAATATGTATTTAATTGTTGCCTTAAATATATTTAATGAGGTAGCTTCTGCTGCTTCCTGGGGCAGAGAATTCCACAGATTCACTACTCATTGGGAAAAGCAGTTTCTCCTCATTTCCATCCTAAGTCTATTTTCCCCAAATCTTGAGGCTACGTCCCTAGTTTTAGTCTCACTTTAACAGTGGAAACAACCTTCCTGTCCCTGTTTTATCTATCTGTTCTATAATTTTATATGTGTTCATAAGATTCCCTTTCGTCCTTCTGAATTCCAGCGAGTACTGTCCAAGGCAACTCAATCTCTCCTCATAGGCTAACCCCCTCATCTCCAGAATCAACCTTGTAAACCTCCTCTGCACGACCTCCAAAACCAGTATATCTTTCCTCAAGTAAGGAGACCAGAACTATGACCTCACCAGTACCCTGTATAGCGGCAACATAACCTTCCTGGTCTTAAAATCAATCCCTCCAGCAATGAAAGCCAACATTTGAACCTAATGATTTGTTCTTCAGCTACTCTACAGTGGCAGTCGCCTACATCTAACCACTACACTATTCTCATCTGATGTCCATGCACAAATAAACACAAATAGAGGCTGCAACATAGTGATTAGCAATGAGAACTCTAGTTAATTAATATTTCTTCCTTAGCCTGCAGATTTGAGATTAACCACTAAAGATAAATATTAGCCTTATTTGTCACGTGTACATCAAAATGTCAATACAGTGAAATACATCATTTGCATCAATGGCCAGCAGAGTCTGAGGATGTGCTAGGGGCAGCCCACAAGGGTTACTGTACTTCCAGCACCAACATACCATGTCCACAACATACTTACCTCAACCTGTATGTGGAATGTGGGAGGAAATCGGAGCACCCAGTGGAAACGCACACGGGCATGGGGAGAGCATGCAGACTCCTCACAGACAGTGACAGGAGTTGAACCCCGATCGATTTTACAGCTGACGCTGTAAAGATTTGCACTAACCACTACGCACATTCATCCTTTATTAGAAAATAACTGGAAATACTCAGCAAGATAGGTTGCTTTCTTTAAAAAAAGGCAGAACAAAGAACATTATTCTGAAATAGGAAAAAGGGAAAGAGATTTAGACAATGTCAATAGGCTAAGGGCAGAGAGAAGGCCATTTCTGATTAGTGTAGTCCACAACAGATATTGAACTATCAATTATGATGTTGCTTGCATCGTGAAAATAAACATTTAACATTCCCTTTTAATGAAATCTAGTGGATTCTAATGCCAGAGTACTTCATTTATTGCTCATTTCAGAGCAGATAAACAGCATGCTACATACACTCTGTTCATACTGGGCTAGACAATAAGTAAATTATGTCAGTGATGATCTCAAATCCTGTTACTTTGTAGAAATTAAAGTGAATTATTTTACTTTTCAATACAGTTGGCAGGACATTATTATTGGAGCTCCACACTACTTTGACCACAGAAAGGAGATCAGTGGTGCTGTGTATATTTATATGAATCAGGCGGGGAATTTCTCTGATAAACCAACTCTGGTGTTGAATGGTTCATTGGGCTCCATGTTTGGTCACACAGTCAGCAGCATTGGAGACATTAATCAAGATGGATTTCAAGGTTAGTTTTTTTTCATTATTTTAAGAATGAAATTCTTTGGATTGCAATCTATATTCCTTATTTGTGTTATCAATGTAATTACTGTCCTTTGAACTCCACTGAAGGTCAATCAGAAATTTACAGCAACCAAAACTGTATATGGTAGGTGAGTGTGTGTGTAGCCCCCCGCCCCCAAGCCAAAATTCTCCGAATTCAAGTGGCCAGGAAAGCCCCACTTTTATTTTCTGTAGGGGTGATGCTTGTGTGAGCTGAACTAATTAAATCAAAATGTCATTTCATTGTGACACTTTGCAATCAGTGGAGGAGGGTGAATAGGTATATCATCCATCTACCCCTATATCACTCCATCTGTCTGATCTTCCTTCCCTCATGGGACAACAACCCCTTCATATCTTGGTTGTGAACTTTCTCTGAACTTGCTGCAATTGAAGAGGAAGTTCTTATTGAGAACTGTATTGTAGTCACAATAGCCCTATATAACCTGGGGCCTTTGAACTGTTTCCTTGTCATTGATTTTTTTAAAAGTTAGTTTGGGAGGGAATTGTCTACTTGTAAATTTGACCATTGATCCCCAGATTTTATTTCTGCAGCAGAGCCTAATGTACCAACTCCTAAAACGTAATTATTTTTAGTCATTCATTTGTTCAGTGTAGGCTTGGTACACAAAGCCAACATTTGTTGCCGTTGGTGGTAATGACTTCACAGAGGCAGTCTGTGTGGTGAGGGCTGTCAAGTTGATTGGAGCAGAACTCTGCCTTTCTGTCCTGGCTGTGTAGTTGCCTGGCAAAGTGGGTTTGTTGCCATCTACTGGTCAGTTGATGCTATTTCAGTAAAGCAAGTTAAAGTACATTCAGTACCAAAATTAGGCCAGCAAACATTAACCTAAAAAGTGTTTCAAGAAAATGTTGCAATCTCTAATCTCTTTTGCAACAGTTACCCATTGAAACTGGAAAGCTATTTATAAATGCTTGCAATTGTCCTTTAGCTTTCATTCTGCTCTTTGTCATGAGAAGACTACTCTCTTAATTTTGCAATGCAGTTGACTGCTGTGTTAATGCCTTGCAGGTAAGAGAAATTTGCCCTTATAGAGTTGACAATTCACTGCACAAAGATTTAGGATACAGAATAGATTTCGCTCTCATAGAATTTATGTGGGAAAAGAGTAATAAACACAAAATTTATGTTTCTTGATGCACGCACTGATAATGCAACTTTGCATTATGGAAAATCATGATAACCACTACTCTGTCAGAACTCAAGCCTCCATTACATGCCGTTCAACTGTGTTGATACAATCTTTTCAGAGAATTTGTCCTGGAATGGATTTAATTTACAGGGATGAGTTCTGACTGTAATTTCCCATCCTAATCAAAGTGGATAATGCACTAAACACACCTGTTTTCAATTTTATCTGTCAGAACCTTTGACACATTTCATTCAGACATTTCACACTTAGACAACAATGAATGAATACTTGTTTCTTTTGGATAAGTAAAAGGAGCATGAGAACTTCTGCCCATTGCCCATCCGGCAGGTACTTTTCAAAATTATGAACACTCTAAAGACAACCATTGTGAATAGAAAAAAGTCTGAATTAATATCACTGTTCGTCTGTAGACCCTTAACATGGAAGTTTTCCCATTCGTTATTGTTGGCAGGATTTTGTGTGTTTACCTACACTCAAGGCCCGGCTTTAAACTGGGACCCACTCACCCACTTAATTACAGCTCAGACTGAGACAGCACACAAATAAATTTGTGTAGCTGTAGTGAGGTTCTCAGACAAGTCAGTTTAGTCTACTCTAATTTCCATCATACACCAGGAAACACTTCAAACAAGAGTTCAAATGTTTCACTCAATCAAAACTTCCAGTATTTTATAATACTTGCGTCACAATAGTTGCAGATTTTACAGTTTCACAATAATTCATCTAAACCTATTTTTTCTGTGGATTGTGATCATGATTACAGATTTCTATTGGCCTTGCCTGACAGCTGTTTCCCAATCCTCATTCTGGATACCCAGAGCATCTGTATGTAAAGAAGGACCAGTTTTTCTGGTCTCCACTTATCCAGTTACATTCTAACTCCACTGCATGACTATCTTTTTTCTAATTATCAATGCCTTGTAGTTTGTTTCTCCACTATATTGCAATTGGCTCTTCTAACATGGCCTTCAACCTACGCACACTAGACTGGCTTAATTTTCCATAATCCTCTTGCAGTACATACGGCACTTAATTTGACAATATTACAAACTTTACCTATTTTCTTATGATTCCTTATTGTATCGATTATTGTATGTTGGTATGCTCAGAGATTTCTGTGATGGCGTCAAAGCCCCTTTCCTGAGGCACCATCCTCCAACCTTGCCCTGTTCCTACCTCAAACACTGCTGTATTAAGAAACAGTGAAAAGGCCCCTGACAGCGTGCACTTCAGGAAGCCATGGGAAGTCTGTGGATGGGGCTTTAGCTCCTGCGACCTGTGACTGATTTGTCCACCTTGGGGAATGACCGGGAGTGCAACAACACAAGACACTGGGGTTGCAGAGGGTTAGTGGGCTGAAGAACCAACGTGACAATAGAGAATAATCTACCATGTGTCATACATATAATTCATCATGACTTTTTCCAGCAAAACATCACTCTACGTTATTTTTAAAAGACTCCCATATTTGTATATCATTAGGAGTGATGTACTGCTGAGTAACTTCATGTTTCAGGTGGATACAATACAAAACATTACAGATCTTTGGAGCACTTTGTAGGGTTGCTAATGACAACAATGTCATTATTAAGTGATTAAGCCTCTTGCCATGAAGCAACAAAAGTACTTTGTACTTAGGTAGGATCACTTGTATCCAATAATAATGGCTGCAGACATTCTCTATTCATAAGATACTTCTAAATGTAAGGTCCATTATCTTGGATTGAATCCATTCCTCTTAGATTGACCTGGAGTTCCTTAGAAATGAGGCACACTCCCATAACGTTTCTTCGAGCAAAATGGCAATCAAGAAACTCCCCTTTCAACTTCTAATGATGTGGAGTTTTCTCTCAGTTCAACAGAGTTGCCTTGCCCATTCCTGGACTGCCTCTGTATTGTTTCATGACATTCACTTTCAAAATCTTACTTGAGTGCATGTGGGTGTGCTCTTCAGCCCTGGCTAAAGAGGGGCCTCTTTGTTATTTTCCTATCTGCATTCACTAATGCCTTACTGAACAAAAAGACAGCAAGGGAAGTCATCCTTTGCTTCCCCAACATCAGGTATTGCACATGGGCCTTGAAAGCAATAAGATGTGGAGGCGCTGGGAAAATGTGTGGAAATGTGCTGCTCCTGAGGAGTTTAATTAACTTTTTATGGTTGGTTTAATTTCTATTGAATTAATTTCTCCAAATGCTGGAGTTTGAGCCAAACATACATAAACAAGCTAGTACCAGGAATGCAGAGCTTCATATGTGTGGCTTGAACCCATGCACTTTCCCAGCCTCTCCATGGCTGACCTTGCTGTTCTCAGAACTTTTCCTCCCACAAATAATGTCCCAAGATCACAAGTAACTTGAAGTGAATAAACTATTCAGTGCAACCACATCTGTAAACTGTAGGTGCCATTTGTTAGGAATTCTTGCAAGTAGATATCACATCATCAGCCTTTGCAGAGTATATCCAATGCCAGCATCATTGGATCATTGAAGAGCGAGCATTAAGCTTGGCTTCCATGAAACTGCCATGTTGTCATCGAATCCCATTTGGTTTATGATTGTCCATCATGAAAGGCAATCTGCCAAACTTATTCAGTGTGGGCTATATGTGGCTTCAGTCCAACAGCAATGGGTTGAGTTTAACTGCTTTCTGAAATGGCTTAGCGTGCACGCCACTTATCGCCAAGTGCCAAGGCTCATCCCAATCATCTCCATAGCGCAGAACTCTCTGCTCCCTGTGCTGTTTCAAAGGACGTATACTGAGACAAACATCAACTGTTGCTGGGTGCTCATCCAGCTGGTGAAAGGCTTGCTGTTCTCTGCTTGAAACATTGCTCTTTCAGCATAAGGAGGTGCCCGCAAATGAATGCTGCCAACTGGCACATTCCAAGATACAGGAGTATGGGGTAAAGGGTGCATTGAAGCTTAGTTTACCCACTGGCAAGGTTCTGTGGGGAAAGATCAGAACCCATGAACCCAGTTAAATTGATTTTTTTAGAGATACATTGCGGAACAGGCTCTTCGAAACCAATGAGCCGCACTGCCCACCTATTTAACCCTAACCTAATCACAGGACACTTTACAATGACCAATTAACCTTCTAACTGATACGTCTTTGGGAGGAAATCAGAACACGTGGAGGAAACCCATGTGTTCACAGGGAGGATGTACAAGCTGCTTACAGATGGCATTGGAATTGAACTCTGAACTCCGATGTCCCAAGCTGTAATAGTGCTAACCACTACGGTACCATAACATCCTAATGTTAATGTTTGGTAATGATCAAAAAAAGACAGTGCATTCAGAGCCTTCTCTTGTGTGCTCTATACACAGACTCTGTTACTGCAGCTGAAAAGCCTGACAGCCACAGCTATAATCTCACACTCTGTTACAACAATTTCGATGTCTGAATTTTCCTTTGAATGTTGATCGCAGTGCTGTAGGAACTGCTGATCTTTCAACTAGAGAACACACAGCTGAATGCACCCATTGTCCTTTGAAGGATTAAAGGGGCTGTTCAAAACGTTGCAACTTTAAGCGTTCCAAGGTGCCAACATGCATTTAATTTTTCAACCAGTTTTGAAGCATTCAGGCGCTATATTGTTTGCTGTGGTTTCTCCTGCAGCTTCTCTGAAGTGACACGTTCTCAAATGATGCCTTTCAGTACCTTGCAGGGTTTCTGTTTGTCTTCACATCCCGTGAAATGACCTTCCTCTTTTACTGTATTAAACAGCAAGAAGAAATTTGAGTTTTTCCACAATTAACAATCCAACTTTCAGAACCAGGTATTCCAGCATCTTTGGGATCAAATTGACATGCAAACCCAGTCTTTTTGGAAAGAGGTCTCTATAATATCAAGCTGGTGAGATAGTGTAAATTTCTCCTGTGATTGGTTGAATCACCAGAGATACACATCCCACTCCCCTACTCCAGAAGCACTTGTAACCAACTATTCTCAAAATGGACACTGCTCAGTTTAGGAGCTCAGCTCAAACCATTCTTTCACAGGTCCTCACATCACTGCTTCCTGCAGTGATGCAATATTCCTCCTGGCTGCCCTCATGATAGTGGTGCGCTCATGAATCCTGTTCTCAGGCCAGAATCTGCATCATTTACCCACCCTCTGTTGCATTTGGTAGATATCTGCAGGTAGCCTGAATATGTGTTTTCCCTTCAGCTATGTTCAGCTCACATTACGTGTCAAATTTCCATGGAACAGCAGTAGGAAGGAAGTCTTTGACTGGAATGCTGGAGGTCAAAGCAATTCCTCTCTGGGAGAGTTTTGCTGCAGCAAAGCATTGGTGAACTTGGGATTTGTTTCAAAGCCAAAAATAGCACATTTCATTGTCTGCTAACATGTACATATGATAAATAAATCGGAATCTGATAAATTAGTTCTCACAGCAATTGAAATATGCCAGAGATTTCCATCAGGCTCACTTGGCTTCTCTGCGATACTCATTTTGAAACCTGGAAGATCTTTCTCGAGATTGTTGGCATGTATTATCATTGTATTTCACAATCATATTTTAATTCCTGTTTGCTTCAAATCATGTTCTGAATCAAGATTAGATTCACTTTATTTGTCACATGTACTTCAAAATGTCAAAACATACAGCAAATTACATCATTTGAATCAACGGCCAATACAGTCCAAGGATTGTGCTGGGGGCAGACCGCAAATGTCACCGCACTTCTAGCACCAATATAGTATGCCCAAAATTTACTAACTCTAACCTATATGTCTTTGGAATGTGGGTGGAAACTGGGGCACCTGGAGGAAACCTACGTGGTCATGGGGAGAATGTACAAATTTCTTGCAGGCAGCACAGGAATTGAACCCCAATTGCTGAATCGCTGGGGCTGTAAAACAATATACCAACTGCAACACCGTGATGCTGACCTCTACGTAAATTAATTATGCTAATTGTAGTTTACATTAGTTTTAATTCCTGATTACTTCCAATCATGTTCTGAATCATTAAGAAATGTTTTAAATTAATGAGTCACTCCTCATAAGGCAAAGGCTCTGAAGACCAGCTAGGACCAGTTAGGTGGGTCTGCCATTGTTGGCAGAATCTCAGATGGTGACGGGAGGGCATACAGGAGCGAGATGTACCAGCTAGGTGAGTGGTGTCACAAAGCCAACCTTGCACTCAACATCAGTAAGACCAAAGAACTGATTGTGAACTTCAGAAAAAGTAAAATGAGGGAACATGAACCAGTCCTCAGAGAGGGATCAGAAGTGGAAAGAGTGAGCAATTTCAAATTTCTGGGTGTCAACATCTCTGATGACCTTACCTGGACCCAACATATTGATGAGGTATAAAGGAGGTAAGACAGCAGCTGTATTTCATTACGAGTTTGAGGAGATTTGGTATATCACCAAAAACACTTGCAAATTTGTATAGATGTACCGTGGAGAGCATTCTAACTGGCTGCATCATCGTCTGCTATAGGGGTGGGTGGGAGGGGCTACTGCACATAATTGAAATAAGCTGCAGAGGGTTGTAAAATAGTTAGCTCCATCATGGGCACTAGCCTCCATAGTATCCAGGACATCTTCAAAAAGCTGGCATCCATCATTAAGGACCCCTATCATCCAGGACATGCCCTCTTCTCATTGCTTCCATCAGGAAGGAAGTACAGAAGCATGAAGGCACACCTCAATGATTCAGGAACAGCTTCTTCCCCCCTGCCATCCAACTTATGAATTAACATTGAACCCATGAACACTACCTCACTACTCTTTTATTTCTATATTTTGCATTACAACTATTTAATATATATATTCATACTGTAATTCCATTTTTTCTCTATTATTATGTATTGCATTGTACTGCTGCCACAAAGTTAACAAATTTCATGATATATGCCAGTGATATTAAACATGATTCTGATTCTGAATAACTATCTTCTACAATGTTTTAAAAATTATGGCTTGGGTCTAATCAACAGAACAGTCCAATGGAATAATACAACAATTTATATCTATTTTTAGTAGCCTGGTGGCCTAGAACCTGCCAGATTACTGTCAATCAATTACCAGGTCTGTGCAATGGATCATTAAATTCCAGTTGCTGGTCTACTGTGGTTTTAACTCCAATCTAAAGGACGTGACTTGAGAATGTGTTATATTAACTCTAAATGATAATGGTAGATGTACGTAGCTCCTGAAAGATGAGTTGGCTTGATAGGGACATTGTACTATTTCACACGAATTTCTAATTCAAAAATTAATTTTAAACACACCCTTCACCAACTGAAAATCTTAATAAATTAGTTGATTTTAAAAGTATTTTGTAGAGATTTTCCCTGCATGAAAAGATGAGGGAATCAGGCAGCAAGATGTATAAGACTCTGGTCTGCTTGACCTTATTGAATAGCCAAGCTAAGTCTATGTGGCCATTTAACAAACTTCTATTTATTGAGTGTCCACTGTACCATCTTTCCCCTTCCCTTCTGAATGAAAACAGTGACTCATTTTTTGATGGCTGTCTATAGAACTATATTCTGTCTTCTGCATGGTCATTCTCAATATATAAACCTTAATTATGAGTATTATATCAGTATTCATCTATTGGGAACTGACAGTATCACAGTGAAGCCCAATTCTGTTCTCATCCTTCACTGAATTTCTATACATTTTCAGTTTTATTATATCAATTCACTCAATACAGGACAGGGACTCAACTCAAAACATATGGTTTATGTGTTCTGTCATCATTTACAACAAAGCACTTCACACTGCTGTCTGTCAGGAATTTGTACGTTCTCTCCGTGAACCGCGTCTGTTCCTCCGGGTGCTCCGGTTTCCTCCCATAGCCCAAAGACGCACTGGTTGGTAGGTTAATTGGTCATTGTAAAATGTCTCATAGTTAGGCTAGGGTTAAATCGGTGTATTGCTGGGTAGCAGGGCTGGAAGGGCCTACTCTGTGCTGTACCTCAATAAATAAATAAATTATTTACCTCTCAAACACGAGAAAATCTGCAGATGCTGGAAATCCAAAGCAACACACCCAAAATGCTGGAGGAATCCGGCAGGCCAAGCAGCATCTCTGGGAAAAGTGCAGTTGACGTTTTGGGCCGAGACCCTTCAGGGTCATTTATTTTAGAGCTGCACCATTGTCTGTTTATATCATCAGGAAATAATTCACATTGAGAACTCTCATTCTCTTTTCAAAATATTTTAATCACCATCTGAAAATGTGTGATAATCTAACAAAGATCATGGAAGTATTGAATATAATCCCCAATATAATGATAAAAATGTTGCAATCCAATGTAATAAAAATTTAATTTGACTTGATCAGTCACTGTTAAATATTTGATCTGATCCGTCCTTCTAGGAGAGATGTTTGAAAAATGTAATTGCCTGATAATATCTAGGCTAATGGCAGAGAAGGAACATCTGCAAGTTCCTGCAGTCTTTAATGCATTGGTCACACATTTGTATGGATTTTTCCACTTCACAGCATGATTCTCTGCATATATCCTGGTAAAAGATTAATCAAACATGCTTGTTTGCTTTCCACAGATATTGGTATTGGAGCTCCTTATGATGATTATGGTAAACTTTTTATCTACAATGGCGGAAAAAATGGACTGGCTCCTAAACCTAGTCAGGTATGCTCTGAAGTGTACTGCACACAGCAATGAGGAGAGCTATTTGTCAAACTAGCCTTTTGCTAATGTTTATGCTCCATTTGAAACTCCTCCATTTTTGCTCATCTATTTCTCTCTACAGTTTATCTATGCCCTTCTGCCTCATGGATATCCAGCTTTCCCTTAAATAGATCTGAGCTATTCATCTCTATGGTGGTAAATTCCACAATCTTTGAGTGGAGAATTTCCTTTTGATAATGCAACTATATTTAAGCTTGGAATATCTGAATTGCAATAAAGTGGGGCAGATAGCTGAAAGTTGCAAAAACAGCAAAATAAAATTTCTTTATTTCTTAGTGAGAAATTCCATGTGGTTTAGCTTTCAGATGTTTTTCAGGTTTAATCCTAAATCAGTAATGTAGCTAAGTCAGCTGGAGCAGTGTCTATCCTGGGCAGAGAGAGTGGGGATTGACTGGGATTCTGCCCTTGATTTCTGTGTCCTTCTAGTGAGTGCAACTGTCATATGTAAATAACCTAAAATTTAGCTATTGTTTGTGAAGTACTGAGGTACTGTTTGAAATGCTGCAAAGAATTTTATGATTTCCGAACTCCAGTTCTTTTTTTGATTGACTTGTTAGAACAACTTACCTGATAAATGAATACCTTCGGTGTCAGACTTTGGGTTCAAGCTGTCTATGATGGCTTCAGAGCATGATCTAGGCTGGCATTTACAAGACATACAGCATTCTCCAAGTTTTCTTTGCGACGTTACATCAGAACCTTGGTGACCTGATCTGACTTTTCTGATGAGCGTTAAAGACCTCAGGAAGTTTCCTAAGAAGAATAGGAAGATTCCAGTAAGATGGCGATGTGCTTGGATGCAGTGGCTTCTACGGGGTCAGCCAAATGTGTTATTGTCTTATTTTAAACTTTTGTTTTAATTGCAAGACCCTGCTGGACATTAAGAACTTAAAGTACTGCAGGTCTACACCATCAGCAGTAGAGAAACTGAAGGAGTTGGACTTGGTGTGGATCATGATGTGGCCTACATCAGAGATGTATTGGTGCGTGAAGGAAGTATGCAGTCGAACAGCAAGCGATTGCCTTAGTCGCTTTTTTGTGATCACAAGACCCTGTTGGACATTGGCGGTGTGGAATGCTGCAAGTCCGATTCATTGGTTTATTGGCGAATGGGGGAGGTGGACAACGGGGGAGCTGTGTGACCTCAGTCATAGTGAGGACAAGGCTTCAAGCTGAGGTGTCACCTGTCTGCCTCATCCAGGGGGAGGCGTTGGAGATGGGTGTTCCACCGGAGTGCTGGAGGTGGTGTGGCGAGGTGTCCAAGCTGAAGCAAGTGCTGTTCCTCAGTGTTCACTCGGCAGAAGCCAAACTATATTGAATTCAACTGCAGACTGCTGCAACATTCATGGAGTTAGGGACCTGGACTATATATTTTTTGTGTGACTGTATTTTATTGCTATCATATTTACTTGCTAGATAATACTGTATGTGCTATATGTGCTTTGTGCTGTTGGTACCGTGTTTTGCATCTTGGCTGCTGCTTTGATTGGCTGTATTCATGGATGGTTGGATGATAAATAAACTTGAACTTAGAACTTGAATAGAATCTTGGTGTCTTAAGTAATATTTTTCCATGTGAATAGATAACCTAATTCGTTGATTACCTGGTTAATAACTTTCATCATTGCTTGTCAAATGTTACTGCTTATAAAATAGTTTCTGCCCAGAATTATTACATTGACAGTGGTGTCCTCAACAGAAGCAAAACACTGTAATTGAAACACTTCAGGATGTTTGAAATGTAGGAAAATAGAATATAAATGCGAATCATTCTTCTCACAGTGAGCAAATTTTTAAAGGCTAAAAATTGAAAGCAAGACGAGGTAATCCAGAAAGTGTGACAGTCAATTTCCGTACAGGTACAGAAATGATATCAACTCTCTCCTTAACTTGTTCCTGGGCATATAAACAACTCATGGTGATATTAACCACTTTCACTATTTCTGCGGCTCATTAATTGATGAGTAGGCTATTGTTGTTGCCCTAACTTCAGGAGTTCACAACAAATTGTTTTGGAAGGGTGGGAGATTGGAAAAGAAGGTTTAAATTGTTGTGAATGCTCAAGAAACTGGTATTGTCTGTTTTCAGTATCTTTCTGATTTGTTTGGAGTGCAGTGTAATTTAAGGAGTGCATAATATTTGAGATGCCTACTAGCTGCTCTAATCCATTCAGTCAGCTGTACCCCCTGTCCTGCATTAACCCACCCCACAACCACCACATCGACATCAGCCACTCCTCTCCACAGCTCGCAGCACACTTCATTCCCCCATTCACTTACACTCTACACCTCGTAGCTACATTGTCACTGTCTTACTGGATTTTCATATGCCCTCCTACCACCTAGAAGAGTTCTGCTTGCCAAGAGTCACTTTGTCACATTATAAGTTCCTGTCAGAGTCACCTATGTACAAATTCTCCTGCAGCTAACATCAAATTATGTACCCTATTACTAAACCTATATTTACCTCCAACCCTCCCCGCTTTCTGCTGGGATTGCTCCCTCCACAATTCCCTGATCCATTAGTCTCTCCCTACTAATCTCCGTCCTGGTACTTATCCCTGCAAGTGACTGAAGTGCTGTACCTGCCCATTCCCCTGCATTCAGGGCCCCAAACAGTCCTTCCGGGTGAGGCAACACTTCACCTGTGAATCTGCTGGGGCCATCTATTGTGTCCGGTGCTCCTGATGCAACCTCCTCTATATTGGTGAGACCAGCTGTAAGTTGGCAGACTGCTTCGTTGAGTACCTCTACTCCATCTGCCACAAGTGAGACTTCCCGGTGGCCAAACATTTTAATTCTGATTTGACTTCCATTCCCGTTCCGACATGTCGGTACATGGCCTCCTCTTGTACCAAGATGAGGTGGTTTTCAGGCTGGAGGAGCTACACTTTATATTCCATCCAGGTAGCTTCGAACCTGATGGCATGAATATTGAGTTCTCCTTCCTGTAAAAAAAACTCTCCCCCTCCTCTATTCCCCACTCTGACCTTCTACCTCTTCTCACCTGCCTATTACTTTCCCCCTGGGTCCCCTCCTCCTTCTCTTTCTCCTATGGGCCACTCTCCTCTCCGATCAGATTCCTTCTTCTCCACTCCTTGACCTTTGCCACCCACCTGCCCTGATTAATCGAGGACCGAATTAACCAGAATCCACTGTAATTAAATTGTAACTCCTCAGGAATTTGAACAGGACAATACCACCATCTACTGGCTGCAGGAAAAAAATCCAAAGTGTAGATGGTTGCATCTGGGAAAGCCATACCTTATGATAATATATTTTGAAGTGTTGGCTAAATCAACAGGCAGGGAATTATCTACAGATGTTATTTATATAGACTTTGAGATAAAATTCCTGCTGCAGTCGGTGAGTTAAAGCAAATGCTAAAACCCAAGGATTTGAGAAATCTGAAATAAGAACAGAAAATGCTGGTAATGCGAAACAAGACAGGCAGTATCATTAAATTACACAGTCATATTAATAGATTAAGCCAATGTTTCAGGTTCAACCCCCTTCATTCGACAGGTATTTCACCTGAAACATTTACTCTGCATTTCTTTCCATATATCACCTCTGGCCTCCTGAAACTGAATAAAAAATAATGCCTTGGTCAGGAAATTGGCTAAGTGGCAAAGGGACAGAGATTGAAGATAATGGACTGGTTCTGAAAGAAGCCACATATAAGAATTGTTAGCTTGGAAGGAAGCAGCATAGATGATGCAATGCGATACCATAAGTTTTGACAATATCACAAAGACATATAGTGTCGTGAGCTGTGCAGAAAGAGACACTAAATTTCTAAGACATATTAGCAGAGTAAGCCAACAGGCAAAACTGCTAAATACATTCCAATATAAACAAATGTGAGGTAAAATAGGCAACAGTACAGTGGATGCCCAAAGAGACTCAGAACCATGTTAATGTCACTTAAATGTCATGGATGGGTTCAGAAAATAAGCAGGAAGGCCAATGGAACATTAGTTTTTTTATCTAAAATACTTGAATGCAGGAGGATAGAACAACAGTAAAGCCCTAATTACATCTCAGTTGGAGTGCCGTGAGTACTTCTTGGCATCATACCTTAGGATATTGCCTGGATTGGGGAGCATGCCTTATGAGAATAGGTTAAGTGAACTTGGCCTTTTCTCCTTGGAGCGACGGAGGACGAGAGGTGACCTGATAGAGGTGTATAAGATGATGAGGGGCATTGATCGTGTGGATAGTCAGAGGCTTTTTCTCAGGGCTGAAATGGGTAGCATGAGAGGGCATAGTTTTAAGGTGCTTGGAAGCAGGTACAGAGGAGATGTCAGGGGTAAGTTTTTTTAGGCAGAGAGTGGTGAGCGTGTAGAATGGGCTGCCAGCAACGGTGGTGGAAGCGGATACGATAGGGTCTTTTAAGAGACTGCTGGACAGGTAAATGGAGTTTAGAAAAATAGAGGGCTATGGGTAACCCTAGGTAATTTCTAAGGTAAGGACATGTTCGGCACAGCTTTGTGGGCCGAAGGGCCTGTATTGTGCTGTCAGTTTTCTATGTTTCTATATTTCCAAGACTCACTGGTTATAGAAAATGTAGCATAAATTTACTCGAGTGATGACCTGGCCCCTAAAGCTAAATTAAGAAGAACAATTTTACAAGAAAAAACTTAGAAAATGGGTAATTTTGCCAGAAATCTGTCCAGATTCTGCTATTCATCTACACATGCAGGGCAATTTAAATTTGCATCTCTGCCTGTTCTTTTATCCTATTGATTGTTGAAGTCCATTGCAAACACTAAGATGGATGGGTGGCACAGGAGTGGAGCTGCTACCTCAGAGTGCCTGTCCTCTACTCATTCTCCCTATGACTGAGTGGGTTCCCCTTTACTTCCCACTTTTCCTCCCATTTTCGAATTATTCCTGTTTGGTAGCTTACTTGGCTCCTGTAAATGATTACTACCAATTAAGTGAGTGGGAGAATTCTGGGAAACAGTGTTAATGTAGGTTTAGTGTAAAAGAATGATTGGTGCTTTGCACAGACTCAATGGGACAAAGGACTTGTTTGTGTGCTATGTCTCCCAATGTGCCATGACTTTCTATTTGATTTGCCAAAGCAGTTTTTGATTGTGAGATAGATCTGTAACATAACCAATCCTTAAAATAAACACTGATGCATTGTAACGGTAAATTCTGTGTTTATGTTTAATTTTCCAGATCATTAGTGGAGAAAACCTGAGTGGAACTAAGAGCATCAGGACATTTGGATACTCAATCAGTGGAGGGCTTGATGTCGATAGGAATGGATATCCTGACCTTCTAATTGGAACGTTATCTGACAGGGCTGTTTTACTGAGGTACATCTTCAAGAAGTGACAATGAAAATGGTGCTTCAAATAAATAAGTGAGGGAAAATTGGACCAGCACGTTGCTGAGTTCCTATTTTAACTCGTGCAAGTTATTTTACAAAGTACTTTGACTTTGAGTAGTTTTACTCATGATCAGGCTGCAAAACTTGGAGATGTTTGAGCAGAATCAAAAGATTTGATCAAAACATAAAAGATCAATGGTACAAAGAGTTGTGGCTCTAAAGTGGTGCTGACAGCTAAACCCTGTTGTTACAATGCGCCAGTTTACATAGGCAATTTCCATTCTATATGGGGAGAGGAGAAAAACACTATCAAGTATGATAAAGAACAAAGCAATTTTTGAAAGAAATCCTGATGGATGTAAGACATTTGCAACACAATTAAGCCTGTTCCTTTTTGATGTTACATTTTTATCGTGGCTTCAAAATATTGGAAATTAGCCAACATCTCACAAATCATCAGTCCTCAAAAAGAAGATAAAATAGTATTTGAGCGACAGTGGTGTAATTGCTGAAGTTAATAACATACATCTTATTTTCAGATCTCGGCCAGTTATTAATATAAGTGAAACTTTCATCGTGCGGCCAAAAATCATTGATCCTAACAATTGTAAAAACGATGCCTGGTAAGTATTTAACTTTTTTGATTCTTTTTTGTAAGATTCTTAGCAATTTCCAACACATGATAAAGCATCATGCTAGAGCAACAATGTAGCTCCAGAGGAAGGATTGCTGATTTTTTGTTTCAGAATAAAATCTATTCAATGTTGTGGGAGGAGCAGAAGAGAAGCTGGACAATATTGTTAAACCAAGGCCTTAAGATTTATGTAATGCAAAGAATGCAAAGAGTCTGCTGTTGTAGTAACCTGCAGCAATGAAGTGTGTGCATTCTGAGTAGTGCATCATTAAATGCCTCACAGTGAAACAGCTTGGTTTTGATTCTGTCTTCTGGTGTCGCTATGTGGAGTTTACTCATTCTCCCTGTGACCAATGAGTTTCTGCAAGCACTCCAGTTTCATTCCACATCCCAAAAACTTGCTGGAGAAGTTTTCCATTGAACAACAGGCATCAACAGTCATGAAACAGCACATCCTTATGCCTTCCCCATCACCTTGGGGAATTTTAACCAGGTCCGCTTGAAAAATCTTTAAATAACTATTACCGACAAGTCACTTGTAGTACCACAGGAAACAGCACACTGTAACACTACCATCAAGAGTGCTTCCCATGCTATTCCATGCCCACACTTCAGGAAGTCTGATCACCTGGCTGTACTTCTACACCCTGAGTATAGGCAGAGACTGAAGACTGCAGCACCAGTAGTGAGGACCAAGAAGGTATGGACAAGGGAGGTGCAGCAGTGCTTAGAGGACTGGACTGTATTCAGGGATTCATCTTTGAGTCTGAATGAATATGCCACAGTAGTCGCTGACTTCATTAAAACCTGTATGAACGAGTGCGTGCCTACAAGAACTTGCTGTACATGCCCAAATCAAAAAGTTCATAGTCTGATGAGGGCTAGAGCTATGGCATTCAAGTCTGGTGACCCAGGTCTGTACAAGAAAACCTGGTATGACTTGCGGAGGGCTAATTCAAGAGCTAGGGAACAATTCCAAGCAAGATTAGAGGCAACATCAGATGCAAGTCAACTCTGGCAGGGTTTACAGGCCATTACTTCCTACAGAGCAAAACCCAACATCATGAATGGCAGTGATGCTTCACTCCCAGACAAGCTCAGTGCCTTGTATGCTCACTTTGAAAGGGAGAATAAAACTACTGGAGGACCTGGTGACCTGTTATCTCTGTCACGAAGGCCAATGTCAGGCTGTCTTTCAAGAGAGTTAACCCTTGCAAGGCAACAGGCTTCGATGGAGTACCTGGTAAGGCTCTGAAAACCTGTGCCAACCAACTGGTGTGGGTGTCAGAGGCTTTTTCAATCCCTCATTGCTACACTCAGAAGTTCCCACCTGCTGCAAAAGGACAACAATTATACCAGTGTCCAAGAAGAGCAGCATGATCTGCCTTATGACTATCGTCCAGTAGCACTCACATCTACGGTGATGAAATGCTTTGAGCGGTTGGTTATGGCTAGAATCAAATCCTGCCTCAGCAAGGACCTGGACCCACTCCAATTTGCCTATCGCCACAATAGATCTACGGCAGATGCAATCTCACTGGCTCTCCACATGGCTTTGGATAACCTGGACAATACCTATGTCAGCATGCTATTTACTGACTACAGCTCAGCATTTAACACAATCATTCCTACAGATCTGATTGAAAAACTCCAGAACCTGGGCCTTGGTACCTCTCTCTGTGACTGGATCCTCGACATCCTGACTGGAAGACCACAATCTATGCGGATTGGGGATGACATCTCCACCTCCCTGACAATCAACATTGGTGCACTTCAGGGATATGTGCTTAGCCCACTGTTCTGCTCTCTCTACATCCATGACATTGTGGCTAAGTATAGCTCAAATGTCATCTATAAATTTGCTGATGATACAACCAAAGTTGGTAGATGGTGATGAGAGGGCGTACAGGAAGGAGATGTATCAGCTAGTTGAGTGGTGTTGCAGCAACAACCTGGCACTCAACATCAGTAAAACCAAAGAGCTGACTGTGGACTTCAGAAAGGGTAAGATGAGGGAACACACACCAGTCCTGAGAAGGGGATCAGAAGTAGAAAGAGTATTTCTAAGGACCTAACCTGGACCCAATGTATCGATGCAGTTATAAAGAAGGGAAGAAAACAGTTATATTTCATAAGGAGGTTGAGGAGATATGGTTTGTCAGCAAAAACACTTGCAAATTTGTACAGATGTACTGTGGAGAGTATTCTAACTGGCTGCATCAATGTCTGGTATGGGGGAGGGGGCTACTGCACAGGATCAAAATAACCTACAGAGAGTTGCAGAATTAGTCAGCCCAATCATGGACATACGCCAGTAAGGTAAAGGAAACAAGAAGGGTAGTTATGGAAAGTATGATGATTAAAGAAGAGTAAGTACTGGTGCTTTTAAAGAATATAAAAGTGGATAAGTCTCTGGGTCCGGACAGGATATTCCCTAGGACCCTGAGGGAAGTTAGTGTGGAAATAGCAGGGGCTCTGACATAAATATTTCAAATGTCATTAGAAACGGGGATGGTGCCGGAGGATTGGCGTATTGCTCATGTTGTTCCATTGTTTAAAAAGGGTTCTAAGAGTAAACCTAGCAATTATCGGCCTGTGAGTTTGACATCAGTGGTGGGTAAATTGATGGAAAGTATTCTTAGTGATGGTATATATAATTACCTGGATAGACAGGGTTTGATTAAGAACAGTCAACATGGATTTGTGCGTGGAAGGTCATGTTTGACAAAACTTATTGAATTTTTTGATGAGGTTACCAGGAAAGTTGATGAGGGTAAAGCAGTGGATGTTGCCTATATGGACTTCAGTAAGGCCTTTGACAAGGTTCCACACGGAAGGTTCAATTGTTAGGCATTAGTATCGAAGTAGTAAAATGGATTCAGCAGTGACTGGATGGGAGACGCCAGAGAGTAGTGGTGGATAACTGTGTGTCAGATTGGAGGACGGTGTCTAGTGGTGTGTCTCAGGGATCTGTACTGGGTCCAGTGTTGTTTGTCATATATGTTAATGATCTGGATGATGGGGTGGTAAATTGGATTAGTAAGTATGCAGATGATACTAAGATAGGTGGAGTTGTGGATAATGAAGTAGGTTTTCAAAGCTTACAGGGAGATTTAGACCACTTAGAAGAGTGGGCTGAAAGATGGCAGATGGAGTTTAATGCTGATAAATGTGAGGTGCTACATTTTGGTAGGACTAATCAAAATAGGCCATACATGGTAAATGGTAGGGCATTGAAGAGTGCAGTAGAACAGAGAGATCTAGGAATAATGGTGCATAGTTTCCTGAAGGTGGAATCTCACGTGGATAGGGTGGTGAAGAAAGCTTTTGGTATGCTGGCCTTTATAAATCAGAGCATTGAGTATATGAGTTGGGATGTAATGTTGAAATTGTATAAGGCATTGGTAAGGCCAAATTTGGAGTACTGTGTACTGTTCTGGTCACCGAATTATAGGAAAGATGTCAATAAATTGAGAGAGTACAGAGGAGATTTACTAAAATGTTGCCTGGGTTTCATCTCCTAAGTTACAGAGAAAGGTTGAACAAGTTAGGTCTTTATTCTTTGGAGCGTAGAAGGTTGAGAGGGGACTTGATAGAGGTATTTAAAATTATGGGGGGGGGGATAGATAGAGTTGACATGGGTAGGCTTTTTCCATTGAGAATGGGGGAGATTCAAACAAGAGGACATGAGTTGAGAGTTAAAGGGCAAAAGTTTAGGGGTAACATGAGGGGGAACGTCTTTACTCAGAGAGTGGTAGCTGTGTGGAACGAGCTTCCAGCAGAAGTAGTTGAGGCAGATTCGATGTTGTCATTTAAAGTTAAATTGGAAAGATATATGGACAGATAAGGATTGGAGGGTTATGGGCTGAGTGCAGGTCAGTGGGACTAGGTGAGAGTAAGAGTTCGGCATGGACTAGAAGGGCCGAGATGGCCTGTTTCCATGCTGTAATTGTTATATGGTTATATGATATTAAAGCTGATTCTGATTCTGATGTAATTGGGTGGTAGGCAAATCAAGCTGGTGTTAAAGGGGATGTGGGTGAGACTAGGTTGCAAGGAATGGGATTTGTGGGAGAGCTGGCAAAGACTGGCATCTTCAAAAAGGCGACATCTCCCCAAGGAACTATGAGAGTTGAGAAGATAAGTAATGTTTTAGATTGGAGTAACTTTGTTAAGAATAATGGCTAATTTATTGAATTTTTTGAGTTTTAATGTTAATGGGCTTAATGGACCAGTGAAAAGAAAAAGAATCTTAACACATATTAAGAAAATGAAGATAGATTTAGCCTTTTTACAGGAAACGCATTTAACAGAAACAGAACATCAGAAACTAAAGAGAGATTGGGTGGGTAGTGTTGTTGCGGCTTCATTTAATTCAAAAGCGAGGGAGTAGCAATTTTGATTAATAAAATGTTACCAATTAGAATACAAAATGTAATAACCGATTCTGCGGGGAGATATGTGATTATACATTGTCAACTTTTCTCTGAATTATGGACATTTATGAATATTTATGCACCAAATGAAAATGATGCAAAATTCATGCAAGAAGCTTTTTTGAATTTGGCGGATGCACATGAAAAAATATTAATTGGAGGAGACTTTAATTTTTGCTTAGACCCAATCTTAGATAGATCAACTAAGACTGTTCTAAAATCGAAGGTAGTAAATCTAACTTTATCATTGATGAAAGATTTAAATTTGATTGATATATGGAGAAGAATCAATCCTAAAGAAAGAGACTATTCGTTCTATTCTCATAGACATAAAACTTACTCAAGGATAGATTTTTTCCTATTATCAATGCATATTCAACACAGAGTGAAAAATATGGAATATAAAGCAAGAATATTGTCAGATCATTCTCCTTTATTAATGACAATAATAATGACTGATAAGGAAGAAGTGGCTTATAGATGGAGATTTAATTCAACATTATTAAAACGTCAAGATTTTTGTGATTTTGTGAAAAAGCAGATCCAATTTTTTTTGGATACAAATTTTCATTCAGTGGATGATAAATTTATATTATGGGATGCGATGAAAGCATATTTGAGGGGCCAGATAATAAGTTATACGTCTAAAATTAAGAAAGAATATATGGCAGAATTAGATCAATTGGAAAAAGAGATTACAAAATTAAAAAAAGAATCTCAAAGATATATGTCAGAAGAAAAACGAAGACAACTTGTTAATAAGAAGTTACAATATAATACGCTTCAGACATATAGAATGGAAAAAGCAATTATAAGAACTAAACAAAGGTATTATGAGTTAGGTGAGAGAGCACATAAAATTCTTGCCTGGCAGTTGAAAACAGAACAAGCTTCCAAAACAATAAATGCAATTAGAACAAGCGCAGATAAAATATCTTATAAACCTCTTGAAATAAATGAAACCTTCAAAAGATTTTATTCTGAATTATATCAATCAGAATCACAAAATGATGTTAATGAGATAGAAAGGTTTTTATCACAAGTACCTCTTCCAAAATTGAATTCGGAAGAACAGAAGGGATTAGATATGCCTTTTACATTTAAAGAAGTTGAAGAAGCTTTAGGATCACTTCAAAGTAATAAATCTCCAGGAGAAGATGGTTTTCCACCTGAATTTTATAAAAAGTTTAAAGATTTATTATTTCCTCTCTTTATAGAGTTAATACGTCAAGCAGAAAAAACACATAAGCTCCCAGAATCTTTTTCAACAGCGATTGTAATAGTATTGCCAAAAAAAGACAAAGACAGAAACCAACATCATACAGGCCTATTTCTTTATTGAATACGGATTATAAAATAATAGCAAAAATTTTATTGAATAAATTATCTAAATACTTACCAAAATTATCACATATGGAACAAACTGGATTTATTAAAAATAGACAATTGGCAGATAATGTAACTCGGCTACTCGGTATAATTCATTTGGCACAAAAAAGGGACGAGAAGAATATAGTAGTAGCCTTGGATGCAGAAAAAGCATTTGATAGATTAGAATGGGAATTTTTATCTAAGGTATTAGAAAAATATGGGTTAGGAACATCTTTTATAAATTGGATTAAAATTTTAAATTCTAACCCTAAGGCTAAAGTAGTGACAAACTCTCAAATTTCATCAGCATTCCAGTTAAAAAGGTCAACTAGACAAGGTTGCCCATTATCACCTGCTTTATTTGTACTGGCGATAGAGCCATTAGCAGAATTAATCAGAATTGATCCAGATATTACGGGTTTTAGAGTCAATCAGGAGGAATATAAAATTAATCTTTTTGCCGATGATGTTTTGATTTATTTAACAAACCCACAACATTCGTTACATAAATTATCTTCTAGATTGGATGAATATGGGAAGGTATCAGGTTATAAAGTAAATTGGGATAAAAGTGGAATTTTACCTCTTACTAAAGGAGACTGTAGTCAATGTCGGTTAGCAACCCAATTTAGATGGCCGGTAAATGGTATAAAGTATTTAGGTATAAGACTTGATAATGATGTAAAGAATTCATATAAATTTAATTATTTACCACTATTGAAAAAAATTCAAGAAGTTCTTGACAAATGGATGATACTACCAATAACATTAGTAGGTAGAGTCAATGTTGTAAAAATGAACGTATTTCCTAGATTACAGTATTTGTTTCAAACATTACCAATACAATTGCCACAGAAATTTTTTCAAGAGTTAAATAAATGTGTGAGAAAATTTCTTTGGAAAGGTAAAATGTCAAGAATATCATTGGAAAAATTGACATGTAAATTTGAGTTAGGAGGGTTACAACTTCCAAACTTTAAGAATTATTATAAAGCAAATCAACTTAGATTTATTGCATCTTTTTTCAATGATCGAAAACCAGCATGGATTAAAATAGAATTAGACAAGGTAGGAGAAAATAGACCTGAAGATTTTATATATAAATGGGAATCTAAATGGATACGTGAAAAGAAAGAATCTCCTATATTAATACATTTGATTGATCTATGGAATAAGATAAATGTTGATAATGAAATACAAAAATCTTTATTAGCAAGGAGACCTTTGTTCCAAAACAGACTTATTCCTTTTACAATGGACAATCAACTTTTATATAATTGGTACCAAAAAGGGATTAAATTTATAGGAGTTTGTTATGAACGAGGTATATTGATGTCATTTGAACAATTAAAGGATAAATATAAAATATCAAATAATACTTTCTTTTGTTACCTTCAATTAAGGGCTTACTTGAAAGGTAAGCTGGGTCAAACAATGTTTTTGCCAAAACCTAATGAAATTGAAACTTTAATTCAAAAAGGGAAAATTAAAAAATTTATTTCTTGTATGTATAATTTGATTCAAGAACAGACAATTAAACAAGGAGCCCATAAGTCAAAACAAAAATGGGAAACAGATCTGAATATTAATATTGATGAAACAAATTGGTCAAGACTGTCTTGACAGTATGACAAATACAATAAATGTTCAACTTAGATTAGTACAATATAATTTTTTACACCAATTATATATTACACCACAAAAAAATAAATAGATTAAATTCAAATCTATCCGATAAATGCTTTCGGTGTAATCAAGAAATTGGTACTTTTTTACATTCTACTTGGTCTTGTTTTAAAATTCAACCCTTTTGGATAAATTTAAGAGTTTTATTGGAACAAATTACTGGAACTCAACTTCCACATAACCCTGTATTATTTCTATTAGGTGATATTGAAGGGATAAAGCCAAGACTTAAATTGAATAAATATCAGAAAGAATTTATAAAAATTGCATTAGCAGTAGCTAAGAAGACTATAGCAGTTACTTGGAAATCTGATTCGCTTTTAAGTATGAATCGTTGGAACAATGAAATGGCTAGTTCTGTTCCACTCGAAAAAATTACTTATAATTTAAGAGATAAATATGTAACATTTCTGAATATTTGGCGCCCTTATTTACAAAAGATAGGATGGCATATTTAAGTGCTCCGATAAAGATCTTGGTCCCTTGGGGAAAGTAACGAATAAGTATACCAAATTTATTTTGAACTCCATGGAGCATGTGGAAACCTTCCAATACCCAGGCGGTTCTTCTTTTTTAGGTAGGACTATATATGGGGGGGGGGGGGGGGGAGGGTAGACACTATCTTTTCATGTATTCATTTTGAAAATTCAATAAAAATTATATTAAAAAAAAGGCGACATCCATCATTAAGGACCCCCATCATCTAGAACATGCTCTCTTCTTAATACTACCATCAGGGAGGAGATACAAGAGCCTGAAGACACACACTAAATATTTTAGGAACAACTTCTATCCCTCCACCATCAGATCTCTGAAAGGACAATGAACTAAGCCATGAACACTACCTCACTATTTTTACTCTCTTTTGCACTACTTATTTAATTTATTTTTTTTCTTTATATTCAAGTATATTTCTTAGGGTAATTTAAAGTATTTTTATGTATGGCACTGTAATGCTGCTGCAAAACAACTTTCACTAAATATGTCAGTGATGTTAAACCTGATTCTGATTTCTGACTTAGATTGATTGGTACCCTTCTATAATATAAGGAACATGAAAAAATGAGAAATTAGAATATCAGAAAAGTCTGTTTTCTATTACATAGTGTGAGTGAAATATTTTGTTTTTCTCTTTTTCATTTAGCATCACAGTGGAAGTTTGTTTCTCGTACACTGTGAGTACCGGAGATAAAAACTACAATCATAAGATTAGTAAGTATCTCCTGCTTCCTTTTCATAATGAAGTTAATATAAGCTTGTAAGATGATGGGTTCCCTTGCAGAATTGGGTTAACCTGAAATGATCAATTAATAAATTTCCAGTTTTGGAAGGTCAATGTAGATCCCAATAACAATTTTTTTAAAGAATAAATAAAAATCTTTGTAGGAAGAATTCTTGGCTGTTTAGACATTGTACGTATATAATATGCATACAATTTGTTTATCCACCAAGTTATACAGTCTAATATGAAGAATATGAGCAAGCAGTCATCTGCTTTGAGTAGCAATCTTCACAAGAGACTGCGTGATATTTTCCAAGATTTTCATTCATTATCTTTGTGAGTATCCTGATTAGCCCTAGATATGAAGATAGTGTTTCTTACTGTTAGATAATCTAGAACTAGGAATTTCTGCTTAAAAATGAGAGGTCATTCATTTAAGAAGAGATGAGATAACTTATTTTCTCTTCAGGTGGTCTTTGAAACTCTATTATTCAAAGTGTGGTGAAACCAGGATATTTGAATATATTTAATGAGAGGTAGATAAATTCCTGATGAGCAAATGAGCAAAATATAACTGGACACGATTTCCTCTCACATCCCGAAAATGTGCAGGTTGCTTGGTTAATTGGTAACTATAAATTGCTCCTAGCGTGTAGATGAGTACATACAGTCAGGATAGAGGAAGATGATGGGAATGTGGGGAGAATAAAATATGTCAAAGTGGTTGTTTGATGATCATTGTGATCTCGGTCGACCTGCTTCCATGACATGAATGTCGGCATGAATACATCCATTGTCAAGATAACTGTTTACTGTAAACATACAGACAGGTTGGGCTTTTAGTGCTTTGCTAAGGTGCTTATTCCCTGCTTTTCTGTTGGCTCTTGTCCTTGCCTAATTGTTCTCCTCTCTTGTCTTTTCCATTGTTTTCAGCTGATTTTGTTTTGCTGCAAGATTAAATTCTTTAAGATGCATTCCTGCATTTGAACAGCTCAGAATAGTTGCTGCAAGTCATTGTCTGATGTTTCCTTTATACACAGATCTTGCGTACAGACTGGAGGTTGAAAAAGAAAGACGCTCTCATCCACGGGTTACCTTTGTGGAGACAAACGGTATCATTCATGAAAATACTTTCTCAATGCCAGAACGAAAGTGCCATTCTATCAAGCTGCGATTAATGGTAAAGTAAATCTGCCTTGAAGATATTTTCTGCTCAATGATCTCTGAGTTGTCTTTTATGTCTCGATCTGAAATCCTCAAGAGTGACATTTGTTATGGTGCAGACTACAAATGATCAAAGAAAGAAAACTAGACCCTCATGCAAGTTCATATCAAATGAATTGCAGGGAGGGATATTGATTTGCTTCTAATTTGTATTTCTCTATTAAGATAACGTTTGAATTCCAGCTCTAGTCCTTAAATACTACTCTCCCCTTTCTCTAATACTAATGCCTTGTCAATAAAATATGCATCATGGCAGACACCACATAAATGTGTTAACTATATAAGCATAATTGCAGGTTCTGTGCTCAGTATTGGAATTTTCAGTAAATCTATGCTAAATGATCAGGTTTAATTATCCTCCATTTCTTGCACTCCTTCTGTAATAACTCAGAATCTATCAAAGGACTTCACAGCCAATTGAATTTTTTGAAATGTGATCATGGTAGTAATGTAGAGAAGTTAATATAGTGAAAATTTATAAGTAATTTGCCCAAAGGAGTTGGTTAGAGATTGGCACTGAGTCAAGGAAGGAGACATACATAAAATATTAAGGATGAGTTTTAAGTAGGGGTCTTTGGAGAAGAAGAAAAGGGTGTAGAGAGAGAGAGAGAGAGAGAGAGAGAGAGGCACACACACACTACATATTAGTGGCCGCTCAACTCTGTGATCAGCATGTGGAATAATGGAAGGTAAAGCTATTTTTTAAATGCTGCCAAGTGCAGTATGTTACAAGCACACGGTCATTCACTTACTCATTCACTCACTTCCAGGACCCTGTGTTCTGTCAATTATCCCATATCCTTTCCAGGTCAAGTTTATTGTTGTCATAGGCATGCATACACATGGTATAAATGCCATGAAAGTTAACTTTTAGCAGCAGTAGCACCACAGTACATCACGAGACACGGAAAAAAATGGTTAATATAAGCTTAAATTAGCGTAAATAGTACATAACTCACACATGTACAAAGTAAGCAAGTTTGAGAGAGAGAACTAAAAAAGTATAATCCAAGGTAGTATTAAGGTTTACTAGGTCAGTTCATGATGGAAAAAGCTGTTGTTGAACCTTAAGTTGTGTGTCTTCAGTGTCCTGTACTTCTTGCCTAATGGCAGCAATGAGAAGAGAGCATGGCCCAGATGTTGGAGTCCCTGGTAATGGGATCATCCTTCCTGAGATATCACCTCTTATAGAGGTCTTAGATGGTGGGGAGTGCTGTAACACTGATGGAATTGGCTGAGTCCACCACTTTCTGTTGCATTTTGCATTCCTGTGCACTGGAATTTGCAACTCATTCATCCATCCCTCATTGCCCTGAAAGCTCAAGATTGCCCTAAAATCCTGCTTTCTTTTAATGACTCTCCATGCCATTGCTTCCCCTTCTCCCTGATCCTTGATGAGTTAACAATAGAAAGAAATCATTGTTAATTATAAGCTGGAGCATCAAGCAATCATTTACATTGCTTGTCTTCTATAGTTCACTGTATTTAATTGTTCTACATCTACAGCATATTTCTTAATATTTCCCTTTTCCTCCAGACTATACCAAAATCTCATTGTTAGTATTTTTTATTCCTGTTGCTGTGCACTTGTCTTCAGGTTCTTTTTACTACCACTGCCTTGTGTCATTCTATAGTGTTTTGCTTTTAATCAGCATAGACATTTTGATCATTAATGCTTTTTATCTTGCAGTCATTCCTACATTTTAGACATTATTTATTTTCAAAAGTAATATTAATTATTTTTAAATTGTAACACATTTTGGGTCAACAAAATGCAAGCTGTTTTTTTCCATTCTCTAGTAAGGTCAGTTCTGTTGGTATTAGATTCAGCTCATCTGAGCTTAGATACCAGTGCAGTTTGAATTCTTAGCATCAGTAGTTTAACAGTATCTGTGTCTGTGTGTGGCAGTTATAAGTTTCTGATATGCTGTACAGTGTATATTTATACTAAAATGATAATTTCTGTTTTCCAGGACAATGTCCAGGATAAACTTCAACCCATCTCTATCACTTTGAGTTACAACATTGCCAAAAAAAACAAACGAATCAAAGGAATGGTCGATATGAATGATTATCCCATTTTGAACATACTGCGTAACTACAGTCGCACAGAAGAGGTAATTTGGACAGTTATTCCACCTAATCATTTTAAAAGAGTTGTAAGCAGAAAGCAAAAAAGTCATACAGGAGAGCGTGCTGGGGATTAAGAGAATCTGGAAATGAGACAAGAGCCAGTTAACAAATGCAAACACGAGGAAATCTGCAGATGCTGGAATTTCAAGCAACACACATAAAAGTTGCTGGTGAACGCAGCAGGCCTGGCAGCATCTCTAGGAAGAGGTACGGTCGACGTTTCGGGCCGAGACCCTTTGTCAGGACTAACTGAAGGAAGAGTTAGTAAGAGATTTGAAAGTGGGAGGGGGAGGGGGAGATCCAAAATGATAGGGGAAGACAGGAGGGGGAGGGATGGAGCCAAGAGCTGGACAGGTGATTGGCAAAAGGGATATGAGAGGATCATGGGACAGGAGGCCCAGGGAGAAGGAACAGGGGGAGCGGGGGGGAAACCCAGAGGATGGGCAAGGGGTATAGTGAGGGGGACAGAGGGAGAAAAAGGAGAGAGAGAAAAAGAATGTGTGTATATATAACTAAATAACGGATGGGGTACGAGGGGTACAAATAATCTGGATTAGGTTTTGTGTGTTGCTCCAGATTCTAGCATTGCAGTCTTGTGCTTACATTCTGTAACTGACTGTGTTCAGGGCCCAATTTGCTTCACCAAGCATCTAGTGAACGGGTTGCCTACTTTGCTTAGCTATGTTTATGGGGTTATTTTTCTTGCTCTGTATTTTCTTAGTTAATCATCAGTATTTTAATTTGTTTCCAAATGCCTTTCTGGTTAATGATATTAATTTGTTACAGTAATTAAATACATTTCAAAATCTTCCTGAGTATCAGGTTCAAGAACAAAAAAATCAATTATTTGATAGCTCAAACTGTCAAAAGCAATACCATGGTGCTCTATTGTGTAAGGGGGTTGGGGTATGGGGGCTTTAAGATTTGACATCCACAGGTCCGATATGGTTTGCAGGAAAACTGCAGAGCAGAGGCCTTAAGGATATTGGCAGCTTTGTAGCCAAAGGAGCTTTGTGCAGCTGCAGGATTATTTTGAGGGGAGAAAAACAGGGTCCAGGTTGGATTGAGTGTGATCAGGCCCAATGGGAAAATCCATAATTCCCTACCTCTACATTGGATGAAATACCTATAAAATGATTTTTGTTGAAAAGTTTTTGAATTTTTAGTGCTCTATTTTTTGGCTTTATATTCATTTTTGTATAAACAAAATTATTGTTCTACAGATACATATTCAGAAAGAATGTGGGGATGATCGAATCTGCAAAAGCAATCTGCAAATGAAATACCAGTACGGCACTCAAATGAGCGACAAAAGTTTTTCTCCTATCAAAAGGTAGTGGGAAAAATCTCTTTATTCATGAATTCTAAACGGGGCATTGCCAAGACTCTGCTCTGATGATAAAGTCTTACTCTTATAACTCTGACAGTTAGGAGAACAATCCTTAATGCAAGTGAGATGATGGAAGAGACTATCAAACACAACTCCTTGTTTTATATGGAAAGGGTAAAACAGCATTTGCAGCTTAGAGTAAGTTACTGCAAATTCTGAAAATCTGATGAGAAAAAGTTAAACTAAACAAAGCTACAGTGGAAAAACTGAAGCTCTTTTCTTGTCATTGTATTCAAATGTTATTTTTCTCCCAATAAATTGTTTTTCCCAGGTTTGAAATTATCATTCCTTGGGATGAAGAGCAGTGTTGCCAAGGTGACAAGTGCCATCTTGGTACAAGGCCATAATACTGTTTGGTAATACCTTCAAATCAATCTTCTTCACAATTTCACATGAATGATGTACACTTCAAAATGAGATAAGAAAGATTATAATAATAAATAAAATGTTGATGCTGTAGGGAGAATGAGAATTATCCAATTTCCACCACATCTTAGTTATGTAATACTAATACCTGTATATTCAAACTTTATTGCAGTCAAAGTTGGAAATGATTCTTTCTGTTGATGTTTCAATACCAGAGTGAATGGCAAGCAAATCTTGAAGTACAATCCACAAAGCAACCTACGAGTTAAGCTTGTGTTGCAAGTAAATGTAACAAATGAATCAACAGATCTCATTGGTGAGGACGCACATCAGGCCAGGCTGAATGTTACACTGCCAGACACATTGTCATTCGCTGGTTTTCGCATGGTAAGGAGGCTACTGTAAATTGCACTGCTATAGGTAGGTGAGCAGGAGGAGAATTGGGGTGGAGTTGCTGGGCATGTGAGAGAGAACAGGTTAAGTGGAAGAATGGGCATGCTCTGAGAGCCAGCATAGAGTTGATAGGCCAAATGGCCTCCTTCTATGTTATCAGAAATATGCAAAGCTTAATGTTAATGATATAGGCTGTAGTACATTATTATCTGTTCCAAAGCTACACTTCCTCAGAAGTACAGTATGAGTGGTTTATGCTTAAAGGATAAAATATAAAAGTGTATGATGAAAAATATATGCACTCGAAAATCTGTGCAAAAAGAGAGGGTCTTTTAATCGGCTGCACGCGCACTTGCCACATGCTCGCAATGAATCCAACACGGTTCATTTCCCCCCCCACCCCCTTTGTAGATGGGAACCATGGAGGAAAGGAATAAGTGAGGTAAACTGAGAAAAGTGATGAAATATCTATTCTGCTTGGTAACGGTCAACTGACCAGCACATCCCCATGGACTGCCGCAGGAGAGCAGCTTCTCTCTCTGTGCCTTCTTGATTAGCTAATGTCGGAGGCAGTGGACTGTGAATCTCCTCTTTTGATGAAAGGACCGTTGGTTCACCTGCTCAAATGCTGGCTTCTGTGGCAAGATATGCTTTTGCAGCTTCTCTGGGTGCCTCATCGGTTCGCTGGCATACATGATCCAAATGTTTTCTCTCAAGTTCTACTATTTGGCCATGACAATGCCAGATGAGAGCTGGTGGTCAGCTTTCTTGCAAGATGCGTGTGTAGACTATGTCTTGGGCACCAAACATTCATGGCCTGGTTTGCTATCGTATTCTTATTTCATGGCCTCTTGCAAATTTGCTACTGTACAGCTGGCAGTGGGGGATCTAATCTGGTGTGTAAAGTGTGCTTAAACAGTAATTTGGCGGGCGATGAGCCTGTAAATTCATTTGGGGGTAACATGGTAATGAAAGGGAAACAGCTTAATTTCATCATAAAGTCACCCTGTACTTGTTTGGAAAGGCCTTGTTTCACAGTTTGCGCTGCTCACTCCACCAAGCCATTTGATGCTGTGTGATATGGAGCTGTTGTCAAGTGCCAAATGTCACTATTCTCAACAAACTCTTTAAATTCTGCACTTGAGAAGATCACAAGGCCATTGTTGGATCATTTCCAAAATACTAAAATTGGTGAAGACCGACAATGGCTTAATAATAGTAGTTCTGGAGGAACACGACGAATTAGTGGGTAGTACCTCTATCCACATCGAATGGGCATCCACGATAACCAGGAACATGTGTCCCCAGCAAGGTCCAAACTAATCGATGTGGATCCATTTCCACAGGAATTAGGCCAGGCCCATTGTTTAAGGGGAGGCCTTTGGCAAACTTTTTTGCACCTGCTGATAAATATTGCAGATGCACACCATGTTTTCAATATTGGTGTCCATTTTAGGCCACCACACATAGCTTCTTGGTGGTAACTTCCTTCTCTCCACTCTTGGCTGGGCATCATGTAGATCACTGAGTACACGCTTGTGGCCTTGGGTGGGGGGAGGTGGATGGGAGCCACTATGTGATCGCCGCATGATATGTAGCCATCCTGTAAGGCTCAGTTCATGTTGGCAATTTGTGTGGAGGGCTGGTGGGCCAGCAGACCTGTAGTGCTCTTTTCACTGCCTAATGAGGTAACTTTTGATGGATGCTTTCTCTACATTTTGTAACAAGTAACCAACTCCAAATGGTGCTGTGTCGAATGTGATGTCCTCGACTATTGGTAATCTACTTAAGGTGTCTGCTACCACATTTTCTTTCCCGGGGCTATATGACATTGTATAAGACAAGGCGGATAAGGTCAATATCTATTGTTGCATTTTGGGTGATGGTATCAGTTGGATAACTTGTGTCTTCACCCATTCAGCCTAGCAGAGACTGATGATCAAAGAAACGCCCATATAGTAACTAATGGAAGTTCTTGATGCCAAACAGATTCATCTCAGCCTGAGACATTGTCCATGAAGCAAAAGTAATAGGCATTTCTGTTCCACAAGGCATTCAGTGAATAGTATAGCCTCGACTCCATAGGGTGAGGCATCATCATAGGTTTTCCCGAACCATAATGCATGAATATAGATGAAGAACTGAGGTCAGTTTTTACCAGTTCAAATGCGATGGGCTTCTGATGTCCCACTTACTAAACATAGAACATAGAATAGTACAGCTCAGGAACAGACCCTTCAGCCAAAAACGTTGTGCCAAACCAGATAAAAAGTAAATCAAAAAGCACCCAAATCCCTCCTACCTACACAATGTCCATATCCCTCCACCTTCCTCATATTCAAGTGCCTATCTAAATGTCTCTTTAAAAGCCTCTAATATATTTACCTCTACCACCACACCAGACAGCGTATTCCATGCATCCGCAACTCTGAGTAAAAAACTCACCCCTTATGTCCCCTTTGAACCTACCCCCTCTCACCTTCACCTGCATGCCGTCTGGTATTAGATATTCCAGAATAAGGATCAGATTTAATATCACCGGCATATGTCATGAAATTTGTTAACTTGGCAACAGCAGTACAATGCAATACATGAAAATATAGAGAAAAAATAAGTAAATCAATTACAGTAAATATATATATAATAGTTAAATTAAAAGTAGTGCAAATACAGAAATAATAAAAGTGAGGTAATGTTCATGGGTTCAATGTCCATTTAGGAATTAGAAAGCAGAGGCATTTCAACCCTGGGAAACAGATATTCTGTCCACTCTATCTATGCCCCTCAATCTTATAAACCTCTATCAGATCTCCCCTCAGATTCTGCTGCTCCGGAAAAAACAACCCAAGTGTGTCCAGCCTCTCATGATAGCACATGCCCTGTAAACCAGGCAGCATTCTGGTGAACCTCTTCTGCACCCTCTCCAAAGCTTCAATATCCTTCCTATAATGGGGTGACCAGAACTGTATGCAATACTCCAGATGTGGCCTCACCGGAGTTCTATAAAGTTGCAACATAACCCCTTGACTTTCAAACTCAGCGTCTCGACTAATAAAAGCAAGCATTCTATAAGCCTTCTTAACCATCTTATCGACTTGTGTAGCCACTTTCAATGAACTTGGACCCCGAGATCTCTCTGCTCAGCGACACTGTTAATGGTCTTGCCCTTAATAGTGTACTGTTTCCTTACATTTGCCTTACCAAGTTGGAACACCTCACATTTATCTGTGTATCTGGGTTAAACTCCATCTGCCATTTCTCTGCCCATATCTACAACTGATCTATATCGTGCTGTATTCTTTGCCAGTCTGCTACACTTTCCACAACTTTGCCAACCTTGGTATTATCCGGGAACTTACTAACTCGCCCATCTACATTTTCATCCAAGTCACAAAAAGCAGAGGCCTCAGCACAGATCCCTGCGGAACACCACTAATTACAGACCTCCTGCCCGAATAAATTCCTTTTGACGACTACCCTCTGTTTTCCATGTGCAAGCCAGTTCTGAATCCAAACAGCCAATTTGCTGCAGATCCCATGCATCCTAATCCTCTTGATTAGCCTCCAAGAGGGGCTTTGTTAAACACCTTACTAAAATCCATATAGACATTGACTGTGCTACCTTCATCAATTTCTTCCATCATCTTTTCAAAAATCTCAATCAAGTTGGTATATCCTACCCTGAAGGATTTTCTCCAGCAATTTACCTACAACTGACAAGAAACTCACTGATCTATACTATAGTTTCCAGGAGTTTTCCTTGTTCCCTTCTTAAGTAGATTTACATTAGCCACTCGCCTGTCCTCCATGACCATGCCTACACCTGGAGAAGTCCCAGCAATCTCATCTCTTACCTCTCTCAATAATCTGGCGTAAATCTCATCAGGCCCTGGGGACTTGTCCACCTTAAGCTCATCAGGAGACCCAACACTTCTCCTCCTTGACCTCTAAAGGCCCTAACATATTTATACACTCAGCACTGTTCTCCTGGTCTTTCATATCCTTTTTCTTAGTAATTACTGAAGGACCTCACTCATCAAGGTAGACACAGACATGAGGATATCTTTAACCAAGTTATCAATAAGGTATTGGAATGTACCTGGGGCCGAACTCACCCTGAATGATAGCCATGTATATCAAAACAGGCCTCTGTGCATGTTGATTATGAAGGGAGTCTTCATCCAAGGTGACCTGATTGTACGCATACTTCAGGTCTAGCGTTAAGAACTGTTGTATTCCTGCCAGAGTTGCATACAGGTGGTATGACCTGTGGTATTGGATATACGATCCATGGCATTAGATACTTATTCAGTTTTGTCACGAGGTTTGCAGTCAATTTGCAGTCAGCACAGATGCAAACTGACCTATCAGACTTGAGGGTGGGTATGATTGGAGCTGTCCACTGAGAACTGTGCTGGCTCCATCCCATCCGCCATCTGTCGTCAGTCAAGTTCTTCTTCTATCTTTGGGCCCACCACAAATAGCACTGAGCGGGCGTCCTAACACTTTGGCTGGCAGTTCTCCTTAAATTTGAACATAGCTGCCAGACCAAAGTATTCGGCTCGGAAGACCCGCCTGATGCTTTTGTAATACAAAACTCAGTACAGGGCTCCCCCCAGTATGGTTGTTGAAGGACACTGCTGATGGTATCTTTCTAATCCAATTTCTGCCCAGAAAATTAGGCTGTTGGCCTGTCTGACCATATGCACCAGCATGTAAAGCATGTCTCCTGATGAGCCACTTCCACAGTAAAAACACCACGCACGCCCATTTGTTCTCCAGTGTAGCTGTGGAACACCAAGTTCAGCAGTTGTAATTTTGGAATCTCTTGTAAGGATAATTCACTTACCAAGATGATGACTGACCCGATATCCAGCTCAAATCCACTTCTTCCCTCCAGCCGTCTCCTGGCGTGGAGTTGTTGGTCAAGTTGTTCCATTTTCCCATGGCATCCTCTCGAGTTACCCTACCTTCTGACAGAACCAGCAGACTATTTTTTGATGCTTGGAATGAGACCATTAGGCATGACTTTCCCCACAGTGATGGTATCTCTGTGGAGGCTTACATGATATTGACTG
Organism: Mobula birostris; assembly: GCF_030028105.1. Classification (NCBI taxonomy): domain Eukaryota; kingdom Metazoa; phylum Chordata; class Chondrichthyes; order Myliobatiformes; family Myliobatidae; genus Mobula; species Mobula birostris. Next base: position 33,295,519 of record NC_092402.1, read on the forward strand.
TGGGCTGCTGATTGGCATCTGCTGACAAACATTGATGTTTTCAGGAGGGGGCTCTTGCTCCGGTACTGCCTGAATCTGTGGTGATGGGGTGGATGAAAATGTGTAAGGCCTCTCTTGACTGCCTGCCAGTGACGAGCTGTGGAACATGCTTTGTCCCAGGACAAATTGCGCTCTTTGGACAGGAGGCTCTCCTGTGTCCTCCCGTCATGGACTTCACCAATCAAATCTTGGATAGCATTGCTTCTTCGAACTTGCTCTTTGTACTAGTTGGATTCCTGTGCCTCCAGGATCAGTCTTATGATGAAATCATCTACATTCTTGTCCAGGGCCTGCCGTAGCTGTAAGAACCTGAAGTGTGCCATGAAGACATTGTCCTGCTTTCTCCAAATGTTGTCCAAATCCTCAAGGTTGTCTGTTAATTCAGATTTGTTCTGTAGGTATAGAGCATTGAAGGTTTTCTGCCCAAGTTCTCCCAAGTGCATGCAGAACAGCTTGAGTTTCATTGCTTCCTCCAGCTTTGTTGCTGGTGTTAAAATTGGTAGGGGTTTGTAGTAGTCCAGGAAGGTTTTTTTTCCCATTGCAACCAGCTTTCAGGGCTCGGTTTTGCCTTAGCTGCGGCCCAAAATGGATTGAGTGGATGGAATAGAGAAGCCATTCTTGTTTTGATCCAAGTCACCAACGGTCATGTATGCACAGAACAGGAATGAAAGCAGAGTAATAGGATTAAATGTTTTTACTGAGTCACGTTAGCCACACTACATGCTGCGAAACTTACAGTGATGGCGCTGCAAACCGGGCCTGCCGAGGCGAAAACCATGCGCACTCCCAAACCCACGCAGAAAAAGAGGGCCTTCCACACACAGGAGGCCCGATCATTTCACCGCGCAACCAACCAGCCGCATGTGCATTTGGCGCATTCTCGCAATTGAATCAATACAGTTCAATGTATACTCCAGGATTAGCTGGATTTGTTTTGAAGAGCTGCATGAAAGTATAACTTTTCTGTTGTGTCTTTCTTTTAGGATAAAATGACCTGTGAACAAAAGGAGAGTTACACTTTGATCTGTGATCTTGGAAACCCTTTCAAAAAAGATCAGCGTGTATGTTCTTCATCTTTATGCCTCCAGTCCTGCACCTTTATAGGGTTTGCTCCTGGTATTCTGCAAAGGCTATTGCTTTTTTGTGCTAGAGTCATACAGCACAGAAACTAGACTGTTGCCCTACTGTGTTCACATTGACCATCAAGCACCCAACTGTATTAATTCCATTCTTCTTCTTTTATTCCTATCAACAATCCCCAATATTCTGGCTACCCACCTACACCAGGGATAACATACAGTCACCAATTAACCTACCAACTAGCATGTCTTTGGTGTGAAATCATATAAATCACGTGGAGTATGTCCAACCTGACAACATCCAAAATCAGGAATGACCTGGTCACTCAAACCAGGTCTAACAGAGCTAACCGTTGTGCCACCATGCTCCCCCTTTAGTAATGATAAATTTTATGGAGTCCGCTGTGGTGCTGTTAGGCATCTTCATGTAAATAATAGATGGTTGTCATTTAATGAGTGAGACATATGGTTCATAAATATGCATAATGTTCTGGCTGTTCCAAAAGAATAAACAAAAAGAGGAACAAAAACAAAAAGTGTTCCCAGGGTGAGGAATAAAGAGCTAGAGGAAAGAACCTGAGGGGCAACTTTTTCACCTGGAGGATGGTCCCTATAAGTCACCAAAGGAAGTGGCTGAGGCAAAAATTTAAAAGATCTTTGGACAGTTACATGGATAGGAAAGGTTTAGAGGGATGTGGGGCAAATGTAGGCAAATGGGACTAGCTCGGATGGGCATCTTGGTAATCATGGAGCAATTGGGCTGAAGGACCCGTTTCCATGCTGTATGACTCTGTAAATGCTGAAAGAACTCAGCTGGTCGTGAAACGTCTGAGGAAAGAGAACCCAGTCAATATTTTGGGTCAGTGATCCTTCCTTAGAAGGTTCTGAGGGACAGTTACTGACCCATAACATTGACTGGTATCTCAGTCCACAGGTGTTGCCTGACTGACTGAGTTCTTGCAGCATTTTTGTTTTTGTTTCTGTTTCGGCTTCCAACATCGACATTCATTTTCAAAAGTGCAAATTTGTGTTCAATGACTGAATACCTACCATATGTAAATTGACAAACAAATCAAGAGGAGGACACAAGAACACTGCAAAGGGATGTGGATAGGATAAATAAGCGAGGAGAAATATGACAGATGAAGTATAGTGTGTAGAAATCTAAAGTAATCATTTTGATAGGAAAAATATAATGGATAGAAAATAAAGTGCAGGAAATACTCAGCAGATCAGATATCATCAATGGTGATCGACATGGAACTAACATTTCAAGTTGAGAGAAACTACAGGAATCTACAGTAGGGAGAGGTCTGGTTGTCTACGTACCTGAAACACAAGAAAATGACATGCAGATTAATGAATTATGATGGCCTACAGTATATTGCAACAATTAGTGCAAATTGGGGATGTCTTCCTACAGCTATACAGTACTTTGATAAAAGCACATTGGAATACTTTGTAAATCTTAGTCTGTAGATCGAAGGATGGTTTGACCCAGTTGATTCATGGAATAAAGGATTTGCCTTTTGAGGAACCAAAGAATAGGTTGAACCTAATAGTCAACAGAATTAAAAACATGAGAGGTGATCTTATTGAAACATAGGCTTGACAGTGGAGATTTTGCAGAGAGTGTGGGTCTATGGAACTTACTCAGGAAAAAGGGAGGGCCCATTTAAAACTGAAATGAGAAGGAAGTTCTCCTTCAGAGATTCAGATTCAAATTAGTTCATTATTATATGCACCAAGGAGCAATGAAATTCCTTATTTGCATGAGCTCACAGGGAATGTGTATCAGAATCAAGACCAGATTTATTATCACCGACATATAATATGGAATTTGTTGTTTTGTGGCAGCAGTACAGTGCAAAGCATAAAATCTATAAATTATAATAAATAAACAATGCAAAAAAAATAGAATAATGAGGTTCATGGACCATTCAGAAATCTGATCGTGGAGGGAAAGAAACTGTTCCTTAATCATTGAGTGTGGGACTTCTTGCTCCTGTACCTCTTTGCAGATGGTAATAATGAGAAGAGGGAATATATCAGATGGCCCTTAGTTATGGATGCTGCTGCCTTCCTGAGGCACTATATATTGAATATGTCCTCGAATATGGGAGGTATACCCATGATGGAGCTAGCTGAGTCTAGACCCTCATTTTAAACAAAGATTTGTGAACCTTTGGATTGCTGAACCCCAAAGAACAATGAAGGTAGAGTTATTGGACACATTCAAGGCTGAGTTTTTTTTTCATGTCAGCAGGAAACCAAAGGTTGTAAAAATCAGCCACAATCTTACTGAATAGAAAATTAGGCTCCAGGGACCAGTTGATCCATCCAGCTCTATAAAACTCTGGAATATTCTGTTCAGTTCTGGTCGTCTCATTATAGGAAGGATGCAGAAGCTTTTGAGAGGGTGAATCAGAATCAAAATCAAGTTTATTATCACTGACATGTCGTGAAATTTGTTGTTTTGCAGCAGCACTACAGTTCAATATATTTAAAAAAACTAAATTACAATAAGTAGATACGTATTTTTTAAAATTAAATTAAATAAGTCAAATAGAAAGAAAGCACAAATAGTGAGGTAGTGTTCATGGGTTCATTGTCTGTTCAGAAATCTGATGGTGGAGGGGAAGAAGTGTTGAGTGTGTGTCTTCAGGGTCCTGTACCTTCTCTCTGATGGTAGCAATGAGAAGAGGGCATGTCTTGGGTGGTAGACTTTAATGATGGATGGCGCTTTTTTGAGGCATCAAATTTTTTAAGATGTCCTCGATGATGGGGAAGCTAGTGCCCATGACAAAGCTGGCTGAGTTTACAACTCTATGCAGCATTTTCCAATCATGTGCATAGACAGCTCCATACCAGATGGTGATGCAAACAGAATGCTTTCCACGATATATCTATAAATTTAAAAGTCTTCGGTGACATACAACATCTCCTCAATCTCCTAATTAAATAAAGCTGCTGGAATTCCTTCTTTGTAATTGCATCAATATGTTGGGTCCTGGATAGAGCTTCAGAGATGGTGACACCCAGGAACTTGAAACTGCTCACTCTTTCCAGTGCTGATCCCTCGATGAGGACTGGTGTGTGTTCCCTCGACGTCCCCTTCCTGAAGTCCACAATCAATTCCTCGGTCTTGCTGAAGTTGAGTGCAAGGTTATTGTTGCGACAACATTCAACCCGCCAATCTATCACACTCCTGTATTCCTCCTTGTCACATCTGAGATTCTTCTGACAACAGTTGTGTTATCGGTGAGACACAACTGCAGAGGAAATTTACCAAGATACTGCCTGCAATGGAGAGCATGTCTTATGAGGACAGGTTAAGCAAGCTATTGCTTTTCTCTTTGGAGTGAAGGAGGATGAGAGGTAACTCGATAGAAGTGTACAAGATGATAATATCTTCTGCACTCTATGGACTAACCTGTAGCTCAGTTGGTTACATTGTCATCTCTAAATCAGGAAGATACAGACTATAAGAAAGGGACTAACCAGTGTGTAAACATACACACACACATGTATACACACACACACACACAATATAGGAGCAGAATTAGGCCATTCAGCTCAAGGAGATTCAAGCTGTGGCAAGAAGATGCAGATGAATCAGGGGAAAAAATAGAGCAACATTAAGGATTCAGGCCATCTCCCCAGCCTAGAGCTCTAATAGTATAATTTGGATATTTTGTTTCACTTTAGCAAGCATTAACCACTCTTAACCACTAGATGGTGAAGATACAGTACACTTCTATCATAACAGCTGGTAAACAAGTTACCCTAGCATATTTAGCAGCATGATTTGCAATGCTGTGGTGGTATTGGGTTTGCTGACCGCAAAGTTCTAAACTCAAACAAAGACCTTAAACTCTATCAGATGTGTATAGCCATGAGTATTCTCACTGAAGGGAGATTGTACTGTAACTACTCAAATTTGAAAACTATTCAAAGACTAGTTTTTTTTTTCATTTGTTCTCTATGATGAGTTTAGCTGCCAATACCCACTATTCGAGTACCCCTACAGAGGAGAAGGTACTTCCAGGTATCAAAGCTAACATCTCATTTATTTTCATTGATATACATTCAGATCCAAATAACAGTTTTAAAACACATTTAAAACTCAGAAGATTTCTATCTTAAGCATTTTCAGATTGTCAGAGATTTCCAAAATACAGAGACAATTCCTATAAACTAAAAAGACATACCCACAGTTTGCAGAGAGATAAATAATTAGTTGCAGAAACCAAAACGGGAGGAATGATTCTAGTGCACCCCTTGTTTCTTCAATGGCATCTTGATGTTTGTTACCCCATTTCTAATCAACCTGAACTGCTCTCTACATTTATCCCCTTTTTCTCACACTTAGGTGACTTCACAAGCATGTGATATTTCCTCAGAGATCCTTTTAACACAAACGGTCTAATAGTATTTTTTGGAAACACAGATTTCAGCTTAATGTTCACAGTTCACCATTAATGCTATAAAGCTCACGTAAACTCCCAACTACAAACACATTTGTTATTGATATGTTAAATATCAATAACTCTAAATGGAGAGAAAATACAAAAAAAAACTGAGGTGCAAAGGGACTTGATAGTCCTTGTGCAGGATTCCCTAAAGGTTAATTTGGAGGTTGAGTCTGTCGTAAGGAAGGCAAATGTGATGTTAGCATTCATTTCTAGAGACTAGAATATAAAAGCAAGGATACAATGTTGAGACTTTATAAAGCATCGGTGAGGCCACATTTGGGGTATTGTGCATACTTTTGGGCCCTTTATCTTAGAAAGGTTGTGCTGAAACTGGAGAGGGTTCAAGGGATGTCCAAGAAAATGATTCCAGGATTGAAAGGCTTGCCATATGAAGAGTGTTTTATGGCTCTGGGCCTGTATTCATTGGAATTCAGAAAAGTGAGGGGTGATCTAATTGAAATCTATTGAATGGTAAAATGCCTTGATAGAGTGGATGTGGAGAGGATGTTTCCTATGGTGGGAGAATCTAAGACCAGAGGACACAGCCTCAGAATAGAGAGGCGGTCCTTTTAGAACTGCAATGAGGAGAAATTACTTTAGCCAGTGAGTGGTGAATCTGTGGAATTCGTTGCCACAGGCAGCTGTGGAATCCAATTCTTTATGTATATTTAAAGCCGAGTTTAATCAATTCTTGATTGGTCAGGGCAAGAAGGGATATGGGGAAAGGGCAGGAGTTTGGGCTGAGGGGACAAAGGGATTCAGCCATGATGAAATGGCGGAGCAGGCTCAATGGGCCAAATACCCTAATTCTGCTCCTATATCTTATGGTCTTATGGACTTAAATGATATTATCCATCTGTTCTGCAAGCTTCCTTCAACTAAGCAACTGAAGAGTCAGCTTGTCTGCTTGAAACAACAGAAATTAAACAACCCATTCTACTTTACCTTGAGCAATAATAAAGCAAGTGCAGTGACTAGCATCTGCTTCTACACAGTCAGAGCATCTTCTATCTACAGAGCTTGTTTGCAAAAACAGTGCTTTTTAACTTCAAGCTGATGATTGCTTTCCATTTACATTTAACAACTGAAGACTGACTTCCTTTTAGAACCAGAAACTAAACAAACTGTTAGTTGGATGCTTACTTACATCTGTTTTTGGGCTCACACGTGGCAGCTGTGTTTAGAAAGCGAAGTTAGCAAAGACAGGAGGTTTGAATATCTATTATAATACCAATGGATTATATAATAAATTTTTTTGAGAATCAAAAGAGTTATAAGAACCATAAGTCGCCTGTGCCAAATGGACTATACCCCTGGGTTTTGAAAAAGATAGCTGAAGAGATTGTGGAGGCATTAGTAATCATCTTTCAAGAATCACTAGATTCTGGAATGATTTTGAAGAACTAGAACATTGCAAATGTCACTCCACTATTTAAGAAGGGAGGAATGCAAAGATAGGAAACTATAGGCCAGTTAGCCTGACATCAGTATTTGACACGATGTTAGAATCCATTATTGATGAGGTTCCAGGCCATTTGGAGGCACATGATAAAATAGGCCAACATCAGCAAGGTTCCTTAAGGGAAAATCTTGTCTGACAAATCTGTTGGAATTCTTTGGGGAAATATCCAGCAGGATAGACAAAGGAGAGTCAGAGGATGTTGATTGCTTGGATATTCAGGAAACCTTTGACAAGGTTCTGCTTAACAAGATAAGAGCTCATGATATTATAGGAAATATACTAGCTTAGATAGAAAATTGGCTGACTGGCAGGAGGCCGAGAGTGGGAATAAAAGAGGCCTTTTCTGGTTGGTTGCCTGTAACTAGTGGTGTTCCGCATGATCGGTGTTGGGACCACTTCTTTTCAACATTATAATGTCAGTGATTTGGATGACAGGATTGATGGATTTGTGGCCAGGTTTGTGGATGATACAAAGACTGATGGAAGGACAGGTGGTGCTGAGTAAGAAGGGAGTCTGCAGAAGGACTTAAGACAGATTGGGAGATGGGACAAAGATGTCACAGATGTAATACAGTGTAGGGAAGTGCATGGTCATGCACTTTGGTAGAAGGAATAAAGGTGTAGACTATGGCTTATGATCTTATAGTTACTGCTTTGGACCATAAGACATAGGAGAAAAACTAGGCCACTTGGCCCCTTCGAGTCTGCACCGCCATTCCATCATGGTTGATTTATTATCCCTCTCAACCCCATTCTCCTACCTTCTCCCTGTAACCTTTCATGCTCTGACTAACCAAGAACCTATCAACCTCCACTTTAAATATTCCCAATGACTTGTGTTATATTTTGTAATTCCAAAACATAAAACTAATTGAAAGGAAAACATGGAGCTAGGAAATGCATGTCTTAGTTTTGTTTTACTTTAAGCTGAGTGCACACATGACATGATGGTGTGCTGATGTATGCCACTCATATACTTTTACATATAACCGATAATGAATTATATAAACGACAAAGAATGCTTAATCAAGCAATACGTTTACAATATTACTAACATATTAAGAACACAACAACCTGGCCTTTACAACCATCTGTGGCAATGAGTTCCACAGATTCACTACCCTCTGGCTAAAGAAACTCCTCATCTCTGTTCTAAATGGACATCCCTCAATTTTGAAGCTATGCCCTCTGGTCCTAGACTCACCCACTATAGGAAACATCCTCTCCACATTCACTGCCTAGCCTTTCAATATACAATAGGTTTCAATGAGATCTAACTCGCCTATAATTTGCTGGCTTCTGCTTTCCTCCCTTCTTGACGAATGGAGTGACATTTGCTATTTCCAGTCCTTTGAAACCATTCCAGAATCTAGTGATTCTTGATAGCTCATTATTAATGCCTCCACAATCTCTTCAGGTACCTCTTTCAGAACCCTAGGGTGTTGTCCATCTGTTCCAGGTGACTTAGCTACCTTCAGACTTTTCAGCTTCCCAGTTTTTCAGTAGTAATAGCGACTACACTCACTTCTGACTCCTGACATTTCTCAAATTTTTGGCATACTGTTTGTGTCTTCCACAGTGAAGACTGGCACAAAATACTTATTCAGTTCGTCCGCCATTTCTTTGTCCCCCATTACTACCTCTCCAGCGTCATTTTCCAGTGGTCTGATATCCACTCTGCTCTGTTATGCTTTATATATCTGAAAAAAACTTTGGTATCCTCATTGATATTATTGACTTGCTTACCTTCATATTTCATCTTTTCTCTCTTTATGTTTTCTTCAGCTCCCTTCTGTTGGTTTTTGCGGTGGTTAACCAGATGTTTTAATCTCTGATGCTCCACTATCAATCTAACTGTTGGCATTTATGCTAAACTCATTAAGACATTAATTCATGCCTATATTACAGATATTCTAAATATAGGGCTAGGTACTGCAAACCCAGGTCTGCAACCTAGAATTTCATCCCATGAGTCTACTTGCCTATTAGATGTGCAGGATTCTTCTTCCTGAAGGAGCAAACTGTTGCCAAATTTTTATCTCTAAAAATCGAAGACAGATGCAGGTGAGGCTTGTTTTGGATGGGGCCACACCAAGCCCTTTATATAATAGAAGATCCCTGGATGAGTATAGGCTCACTCGGTCAAATTGCCTCTGATAACTTGGTATGAAATGATATTTGATAAGTGAAAAAGAAAATATGGTACAGAACCTGCCATTAATTTCAAAAAAAGAACCACTCCTTTCCAATCAGCAAGAATGCATAAGAGCTGACTGTTTAGTTCTAGCTGTAATCTCTAAGGGAAGTATATCCCACTCCTTTTGTTGTGAAACTGGTCACATTTCCTAAACTACTGTCCTTCAAAACATTATCTTTATCTGGGAATCCCTTAAGTTCCATTCATGTGCCTGTATCTTAACAACAGTAAATTATGAGAAGGAAGCTATTTCAGGGATGGTAGTTTGAATATTATTACAATATATTGTGCTTGCAACAGCTCTTCAAAAGAATGCTTTAAAATTACATTTGCTGCTAATGAAAGATATAGCCAATCTTAGGCTGGTCACTGGTGACCACGTTCAGGTTAGCCCTTTGTGGCAAGGCAGATCTCTGCTGTCCCTCCTACTGAGACCCAAGTTGGTCTCTGTTCCCTACTCCTGGCTGGACACTGCTACCTAGGTTGGTCTATTGTGCCCAGGCCTATTCGATACGTAATGTAGAACCCACAAACACAAGCCTGAATCAGTTGGGCCTCAAAGACCGAGAATTGTCATGGATGATCTCAAGCAGACAATTGGTGAGGTGGTGGAGGCTGATGTCTTGAGTTTTCAGTGGCAGGATCCTCAATATTTTTCCAAAGTAAATGTGGGTGACAATGTCACCATTAGCACTTTGTAAGATGTGCTCATCAAGAAGGAATCCTGACCCAATCCCCACTGATTTAATGGAAAAATTGGAGTGTCATATTAATGTCATATGGGAGAGACAAGTTTTCTTTGAGATATAGAAAATGCTGTGGAAAACAGAAACATTGGCAACCAATCATCTGGTACCGCAGTTCCAAGCTCCACTCCCAAAACTGCCATGAATAGATGTAGGGTTGAAAAGGCCTCACAGCCTAGTCAGCTGTAAAACCTGTCAATGATACTTAAATGTCTCTGATATTCAGAAATTAAGAAAAGTAATTGAAGTAAATAATTAAATCATTATGTCACAAATCTAAAACATTTTTAAAATGACCCTGTTTTTCAATCCACAAGTCTATAATCCCTTTAATGGAACCTCAGTATCCTAAGCCTATTTTTAAATGTAGGGTTTCAATGTGGAAATTCCAGGCTTACTTCTGTTCCTTATATGAACATTTGCTGTTGATTGCTAAATCAGGAATGGAGAGTTACATTGGAAATTTAAATCAAATTTAAACTTTATTTATCTTAGAATTGCGTAAGGGGCAGTAAGGTAAGAAATATTCTAAAGGTAACAAAATGAGATATATCAGGAATGTGACATTTTTCTTTTGTAGGCTGAAATCCTTTTAATCTTCGAAACAACGGGAATAACTCTTCATATGAGTGAAATCACTGTGGGACTCAAACTTGCAACGTAAGCATAAGTTTTGTTTATTTGCAGTTTCATTTAAACCAAACCAAAACATATTTCTTCATCATTGTTACTTTTGTTTTATAACCTAATTTCTTTAGTAAAGTTAAAATAACCTTATGGAAACCTGTGGCACTAACACTAGAGGGTTCTTCCAATGTTGCAGTTTTAAAATGACACTGGAGCTCAGTGTCAGCTTTCATGTTACCTGTCTGCATATCTTTCATCAACTATAAAGCACATCAAATCACTGATGAGGAGAAATATGATAGGGGTATCTCTTTCCTTGAATGAAGAGGATGGTTTTTGAGGGAACTGTTTACAAGTACTTGTTTGAATAGGTTTGATTAGATTGATAGATACTTTATTGATTCCAAAGGAAATTACAGTGTCACAGTAGCATTACAAGTGTACTGATGTACAACTATTAGAAGAGAAGTAAGAAAGAATAAAAAATAAGTTACCTCAAACAGTCTAACAGGAGGGAGTCATCACTTCCCTGGGTATAGGTTGACTCATTATAGAGCCTAATGGCCAAGGGTAAGAATGCCTTCTTATAGTGCTCCTTGGAGCAACGGTGTTGTTTTAGTCTTATGTAAAAAGGGAAGAATAAATCTGTTAAATAAGAGATGAGGGGCACCAAAACAGTAAAGGAAGAAATTAGGAAATCTTATACAAGAATATTTTTTATTCTCATGGGATGTAGGCATTATTAGCAAGGCATGCACTTAATGCCCATTTGCAATGCCCTTGAAAAAGTAATGATCAGTGTATTTTTTGAATTTCCCAATGGTCTGTAAGGAGCCAGTATGTTGACTGACATGTTGGGTGCAAAACTGCCACCTTCAATATTTCTGCCACAGCTTTGGTCATCTTAATAACTGATTATCTTGAAAGTCAAAAGACACTGCAGATGTTGGAAATCTAAAATAAAAACTTAAAATGATGGGAGTGCCCATCAGGTCACACCACATCTCTTAGGAAGGAGATAAGAAGGAAAATCACCAGCATAAAGTTTATGTCCCAAGCAAGATGTTTGTACATCACTGTTACTTATGTGACCATCAAATCAAGAATGTAACTTTTATGTGGAATATTATAAAAACATTAATTTATTATTTTACCAACAGGGAAAGTGTGCAGAATGATTTACATTTAGTTGAGGCATCGATACCCATAGAAATTCAACTACCAGTTAACCTAGTTCGGTAAGAAACTAATCAATCTGTTAAATGTACTTTTTCGCTGGTAGATGCTACAGATCTGATGAGATACTATACGGATTTTTGAGTGAAGTATCATTTGTATCACTCCCTGAAAGTTTTTTTATATTATTCAACAAACTAATTGATGTTCTGCTAGACTGTAGGTGCACGAGATAGATTAACTGTTCTATTTCTAAACTTTTGATTTTACATATAAAAGCAGAGGTAAATCTCATTTTATTATGATGAATTTAGCATCGACTGACTGAAATTGTAATGATAATGTTTGTTATATAGCTGAGCCACTCTAAGCAGAATTATATCCATTCTTCGTTATTTCTATTCCCGTCACGGTTCTTTATACTTTATTGTCGCCAAACAATTCTGATAATTACAGCTAAAATTTGTATATTTTACACCTACTTTCTAAGTTCTTATAAAGAAATGATCGTGAAGCAGAACAAGCTCTGACTGCTCATTTTGTACATTTCAACGAATCCTGACATTAAAGCCCCACATAAGGTGTGAATTGTGTCACGTAGTGGGAGAACATTTACTGCTGTATTCCAGGTACATGCTCCTTTGCCACCATTTTAACCAGGTGGCAGAGATGCCCTCTTCTGGCAGGCAGAACATTATTTAATATATTAAAGTGAGGGTGCAGTTGCCCAATGGCACAATTCCAGGATTAAATTGCAAGATTATGAATTGTTTGCAGCTTGTTCAGCTGCATATTGCAAAACAACCTTCTGAACTAGGTTTTAGATTTTAAAGCTAGTATATTTTGTTCATGTAAATTATATATTTATGCTTGGGTTATATACACATCAAAAAGGAAGTAGTCTACATGTAAATCCACAGTATCAAATAATGCTATTGCTGTTTATGGTAAGTCTTCATAGAGAGATAGAGTGCAGGCACAGGCCCTTCAGCTCACCAGGTCAGTCGCAACCATCAAACACCATTTTCACACAAATCCTACCCCTTTTTATTTTCGCCACATTACCACCAGCTCAGCCCTGGATTCTACCATACATCTACACACTTGTAAAAACTTTCAATAACTAATTTACCCACCAATCCACATATTTTGGATGTGGGAGGAAACTGGAGCATCCAGCGGAAAACCGCATGGTCACAAACACAGCACTGGAGATCAGGATTGAACCCAGGTTGCTGGAGCTGAGATGCATGGGGTACTTCTGTAACTGCTAGAGTTCCCAACCTGAGGTCCAAGGACCCCTTGATTAATGATATTGGTCCATGGCATAAAAAAAGCTGGGGAACCCCTGCTTTAAACCCACACAAAGCTTGAACACAGAAAAGTATCTTGTTAGTCAGGAAGGTGCTTCCAAGTTTGCATTTCTGCATTTCAACGCCTTCCATCAGCCACTTAATAAAGGAATGCAGCAATTTCTGCAACTCTTGGCGTGTTTGTAATCCTTCCTATTTGGGGGCAAAATTAAATGTAGAGTTCGGTTTGTTGGATGAGGAGCAGATTTCCATACAATTCTGATTTCATATTTTAACTATCATAATAACCCCTTCATGGTTGGCTACCTTATATTTCCTGTATTATCCAAGACAGTTTGTTGCTAGTTATCATTAATTATTTGTCCTTCCGTTGACAAATCATTCTCACTGGATGAACCAAAGCAGTCATTTGAATTCCAGTGCAATAACAGTCTTTTTTTTTTCTGTTCTTTCATCAGGTCAAGTGACAACCTGAAGACATATTTCAGTGGCACAGTGATGGGTGAGAGTGGAATGAAAACATTTGATGATGTGGGAAGTCCTGTGGACTTCACTTTTCTGGTAAGAGCAGAGTTCATATTGTGACATTATTCTGTATTCTGTTTATAAATTAGTGCAAAACTGAAATATCAACCACCTTCTAAGGCACCTGTGGGGAAGATCATACTCCTTCCTGTTCATAGTAAAATCATTGAAATATGGTAATACTATGAACATTGCTATTATTTATAGGTAACAAATATCTCACCATGTTGGTGAGTTTTAGAATCTGGAAATTACTTATCCACTGATTCAATCCTTTAGAAAATATCACCTTTGTTGGAAAGTGTTTTCATAAACATGCATTATTATAAAGACGCGAACACGAGAAAATCTGCAGATGCTGGAAATTCAAGCAACACACATAAAAGTTGCTGGTGAACGCAGCAGCCCAGGCAGCATCTATATGAAGAAGTACAGTCGACATTTTAGGCCGAGACCCTTCATCAGGACTAATGGAAAGAAGAGATAGTAAGAGATTGAAAGTGGGGGGGGGGTGGAGGGGGAGAGATCCGAAATGATAGGAGAAGACAGGAGGGGGAGGGAAGAAGCTAAGAGCTGGAAAGTTGATTGGCAAAAGGGATACAGAGCTGGAGAAGGGAGAGGATCATGGGACAGGAGGCCATGGGAGAAAGAAAGGGGGAGGGGAGCCCAGAGGAAGATACAGGGCAGGCAAGGAGTGATTATGAGGGACAGAGAGGGGGATGTGGAATTAAAATGTGTGGCCACTGGGAGATCCTGCTTTCTCTGGTGGACAGAGCGTAGATGTTCAGCAAAGCGGTCTCCCAGTCTGCATCGGGTCTCGCCAATATATAAAAGGCCACATCAGGAGCACCGGACGCAGTATATCACCCCAGTCGACTCACAGGTGAAGTGTTGCTTCACCTGGAAGGACTGTTTGGGGCCCTGAATGGTGGTAAGGGAGGAAGTGTAAGGGCATGTGTAGCACTTGTTCCGCTTACACGGATAAGTGCCAGGAGGGAGATCAGTGGGGAGGGATGGGGGGGACGAATGGACAAGGGAGTTGTGTAAGGAGCGATCCCTGCGGAATGCAGAGAGAGGGAGGGAGGGAAAGATGTGCTTAGTGGTGGGATCCCGTTGGAGGTGGCGGAAGTTACGGAGAATAATATGTTGGACCCGGAGGCTGGTGGGGTGGTAGGTGAGGACCAGGGGGGAACCCTATTCCTAGTGGGGTGGCGGGAGGATGGAGTGAGAGCAGATGTACGTGAAATGGGAGAGATGCGTTTGAGAGCAGAGTTGATGGTGGAGGAAGGGAAGCCCCTTTAGAAAATTAAGACATCTCCTTCGTCCTGGAATGAAAAGCCTCATCCTGAGAGCAGGTGCAGTGGAGACGCAGGAATTGCGAGAAGGCAGGGTGGGAAGAGACGGTGGGAAGAGGGATACTCCAGGTAGCTATGAGAATCCGTAGGTTTATAGTCTCTCTCTCTCTCTCTGGCTATCCATTCAATAGGATGTTGATGGCTCCCTTCAGTCAGTTAG
Organism: Mobula birostris; assembly: GCF_030028105.1. Lineage (NCBI taxonomy): Eukaryota > Metazoa > Chordata > Chondrichthyes > Myliobatiformes > Myliobatidae > Mobula > Mobula birostris. The sequence goes on from NC_092402.1 coordinate 33,310,673, forward strand.
TGGGGTTGACCCCACTCCTCAGAAAGGAACAGCGTGTGCGTGAGTGGATTTTAGGTGAGTAGAGGGTTGCACAGGTCCAGACCCATCCTCTCGACATCCCCTCCCGGATCCAGTGGCATGGTGGGGTCCAAGACGGCTGGGGGAAGTTCTGTTGCAGTGAATGGCCAGACCAAGCTTCGATGCAAGGGATACCCTTTCCGCGCTTCACGGCACATGTTTGCTAGATGGCCATTGACCCAACGAGATGGTTCATCGGAGAGGTTTATAGTAGACATCAGTAGGTAAGCTGTCTCCAGAGATAGAGACAGAAAGATAAAGAAAGGGGAGGGAGGTGTCGGAAATGGACTAGGTAAACTTGAGGGTAGGGTGAAAGTTGGAGGCAAAGTTAAAGAAGTCAACGGGCTCAGCATGCGTGCAGGAATTAGCGCCAATGCAGTTGTCGATATAGCGAAGGAAAAGTGGGGGACAGATACCAGAATAGCTTTGGAACATGGATTGTTCCACAAAGCCAACAAAAAGGCAGGCATAGCTCGGACCCATCCGGGTGCCCATAGCTACACCTTTAGTTTGGAGGAAGTGGGAGGAGCCAAAGGAGAAATTATTAAGAGTAAGGACTAATTCCGCTAGACGGAGCAGAGTGGTGGTAGAGGGGAACTGGTTAGGTCTGGAATCCAAAAAGAAGCAGAGAGCTTTGAGACCTTCCTGGTGGGGGATGGAGGTATATAGGGACTGAACATCCATGGTGATAATAAAGTGGTGGGGGCCAGGGAACTTAAAATCATTGAAAAGATTCAGAGCGTGAGAAGTGTCACGAACATAGGTAGGAAGGGATTGAACAAGGAGGGATAAAACCGTGTGGAGGTATGCAGAAATGAGTTCGGTGAGGCAGGAGCAAGCTGAGACTATGGGTCTATCTGGACAGGCAGGTTTGTGGATCTTGGGTAGGAGGTAGAAACAGGAAGTGCGGGGTGTGGGAACTATAAGGTTGGTAGCAGTGGATGGGAGATCCCCTGAGCTGATAAGGTTCGTGATGGTGTGGGAGACAGTGGCCTGGTAGTCCTTAGTGGGGTTATGTTCGAGGGGTAAATAAGAGGAGGTATCAGCGAGTTGTTGCTGTGCCTCAGCAAGGTAGAGGTCAGTGCGCCAGACTACAACAGCACCCCCCTTATCGGGGGGTTTTATAGTAAGGTTAGGATTGGTGTGGAGGGAGTGGAGAGCAGAGCGTTCGGAAGGAGGGAGGTTGGAATAGGAACAAGGTGCGGTGAAGTCGAGACGGTTGATGTCCTGTCGGCAGTTAGCAATAAAGAGATCCAGAGCAGGCAGAAGACCAGAGCGGGGTGTCCATGAAGAGGAGGAGAGTTGAAGACAGGAGGAGGGGTCATCGGTGGGGGTGGGAGAGTCCTTGTCGAAGAAGTAGGCTCGGAGACGGAGGAAGAAGAGTTCAGCGTCATGGCGAATACGGAACTCGCTGAGGTGTGGGCAAAGGGGTCAAAGGTGAGGCTCTTACTGAGGACAGAGCGCTCTGCCTCAGAGAGTGGAAGATCAGAGGGGATGGTGAAGACCCGGCATGGACGAGAGCTGATATCGGGGGGGTGGAGGGGAGGCTGGGGGTGTCAATGGAGGGGGGAGGGTTGGGGTGAGAGGAAGAGGGAGCCTCTGAGGGCCCAGGAGCTGATGATGGGATCTGAGGGAGACGGGGTTGCAGAGTATTGGTGGGGGAAGGGGAGACGGGAGTCACAATAGCAGCACATAAGGACCCGGCCTGGAGTTCAAGGCTTGAGTCGCAGTTGGAGGCTGCGCAATCGCTTTGAAGGTGTCCATGGTCATTGGAACCCGCATGGATGGTGGTGGAGTCCGGGTTTTGAATTTGCTCTGGGTCGGTAGAGCCGCCGAGATCAACGGTGGGGACCACGGTCCGAAGTTCACGCCTGCTAGCATCGGAGCCAGCAGGCTCTGGGGTCTGCAGATGGAAGATCTTGCGATCCTTGCCTAACATGACAAAGTCAAAGAAACGGTGATTGCACGCATGGATCTGACGGAGGATGAAATAACGGGTAGGTCCATTACAAACGGTGAAGAAAGTGACCCGGAGGTGTGGAAGGGAGTGGGATAGGGACGCCAGGTACCTCCTCATGGCGGAGAGTGTCGCCCTCAGAGCTCGACAGGAGAGACGGGAGATCCCTCCCCACCAATCTCCCTCCCAGCACTTATCCTTGTAAGCAGAACAAGTGCTACACATGCCCTTACACTTCCTCCCTCACCACTATTCAGGGCCCCAAACGGTCCTTCCAGGTGAGGCAACACTTCACCTGTAGTCGACTGGGGTGATATACTGTGTCCGGTGCTCCCGATGTGGCCTTCTATATATTGGCAAGACCCGACGCAGACTGGGAGACCGCTTTGCTGAACATCTACGCTCTGTCCGCCAGAGAAAGCAGGATCTCCCAGTGGCCACACATTTTAATTCCACGTCCCATTCCCATTCTGATATGTCTATCCACGGCCTCCTCTACTGTAAAGATGAAGCCACACTCAGGTTGGAGGAACAACACCTTATATTCCGTCTGGGTAGCCTCCAACCTGATGGCATGAACATTGACTTCTCTAACTTCCGTTAATGCCCCTCCTCCCCTTCTTACCCCATCCCTTATTTATTTATTATTCCCCCCCTTTTTTCCCCTCTCTTTTTACTCTCTCTCTGTCCCTCTCACAATAACTCCTTGCCTGCCCTGTATCTTCCTCTGGGCTCCCCTCCCCCTTTCTTTCTCCCAAGGCCTCCCGTCCCATGATCCTCTCCCTTCTCCAGCCTTGTATCCCTTTTGCCAATCAACTTCCCAGCTCTTGGCTTCATCCCTCCCCGTCCTGTCTTCTCCTATCATTTCGGATCTCCCCCTCCCACTTTCAAATCTCTTACTATCTCTTCTTTCCGTTAGTCCTGATGAAGGGTCTCGGCCTGAAACGTCGACATTATTATAGAGATGAGGTTACTCAGAGCAGTCTCATAGAGTCGTACAACATTGATTTTATACATTTCTACAAGACCACCTCAGTCTCCTAAATTCCATGTGAATAATCTTAACTCCAGGAGTCCTGGCAATAACCATGTAATTTTCTCCCCACTCTCTTTCTAGCTTAATGGTATCCTTCATGTAGCAGAACGACCAAAACTGAAAATAATACTTCAAGTGCAGTTTCACAAGCATCTTGTACAACCGCACCATACTGTCCTGACGTTTATACTCAGTGCACCCTCTTTCACATTACATCATCTTTGTCAAATCACTTGCCTTCTACCCTATCGATTGCTTTATTAGTGTCACATGTACTGAGGCACAGTGAAAAGCTTTTGTTTGAGTGCTGTCGAGATAGAAGTCCATACAGAAGTACATCAAGGTAGTGCAAAAAGTAATGTCCAGATTCAGATGTGTTTATCACAACTACATCATAACATACAGTTAAATGTGTCATTTGTGTTAGCAATCAACACACCCCAAGGATGTACTGGGACACCCCACAAGTGTGACCATGGTTGCCAGTATGCCCACAATGCTCAGCAGAACACAGAACATAAACAACTGTAACAAGAGAGCTATGGATGGTGGTGAACCCAAGTTCAGGCTCAGAATCACAGCAGTACAAGAAATGAAACTCCTACAATTGAACACTGAATGCTCAGCATGAGAGCTTTAAGTACAGACTTTCCATGAAGCAAAGTGGCAGGCAATAATTGGCAGACTGAGTCTTAAAGGGACAGTGGCACATAACCATACTTAAGGAAATTGGAGTGCCAAAACTTGGATACCTGCTACTGTTCAGTTAGGACCATGACAAAAACTGCAAAATAAGCCTCATTCCTCCCTCCCTCCCATCTTCCCACCCACATACATGCACAGTCGTCTAACCTCAGGAGAGGCCGTCTTCAACCTCAAGCCACTTGCACACTCATGGATTTACAGACACTTCCCCAGCAGGCTCACAAAGATTCGTAGATTCGGGCTCCGGCCATTGGGCCTTAACTGAGAAGTAAGAGCCAATATGCTGTTCTAATGGCAATTGCAACCAGTAGGTCACAGCTTGGATGTAGTAAAGTGTGCCATGCTGTTAATCCTGTTCTAAACTCCTACAGGTGGAGAATCACGGCGATCCGTTGGGTGACCTAGGAGTGCTTTACCTCACTATTAATTGGCCATATGAAATCAGTAATGGAAAGTGGTTGCTGTACCTCACTGAAATTGAAATGAATGGAACAGAAGAGCGATACTGTACACCAGATGGGTATACCGTGAATGAACTGAATTTAAAGGTATTTACATATTTTCTCCATATTTATTATTGTAATTATATATCTTACTGGCTCTATTGACATTTCCAGAGCAACCTGGCTATTTGAAACTCCAAACACAGTAGAAACTTGATTTAGGTTCCAGTATAAATATTCAAAGTTGGCAAATAACTACTGTAACTAACTTGCTGAGTGATTAAAGTTGCAAAATGAAGCCCTAGTTTAATCTAGGCAAAGATACAACATGGAAACAGTGAGTCTGTGCCAAACATCAACACCCATTTGCATTAATCCTCCTTCAATTCCTTTTTTTGGTCATTCTCCTTAGCCTCCACCCCCGCCCCCCAGATTGTATCACCCGTTGCCACACTGTGAGCAATTTACAATGACCAGTTCACTTACCAATTTGCATATCTTTGGAATGTGGAAGGAAACCTGAGCACCTGGGAGAAACTCATGTTGTCATGGGGAGAATGTGCAATCTCCACATGGACATCACCCAAGATTACGATCAAACCTAAGTGCCCAGTGTTGAGAGGCAGTTGCTCCACTAGCTTTGCTATTATTTCCATTTTCCTCTAAAAGAGGATTTCTTTATTTAAACCAAGCTTGACTCTTATTAAAAGGTATCTTCATCATTTTCATGCACCATTTAAGTATGGATACTGCAAATTATTTTGCTTGGGATATTCCTGGAAAGTAGGATGTGTGACAAGGACACAGTGATCCAGAGGCAGGATACCATTTATGACAAATCAGAAAAGGTCAAAGGAAGCATTTATGGGTTGATATCCACCACTCAAGACAGATTCGTTCTCAAGCCAGGCTGTAAACTCCACCCTTCTTAATAAATCCCATGTGGGAAAGCTCTGTATAATTTTCTCTAGACTACTGAAAAATGGAATTAAGTAAAGCACTAGCAAATGTGTAATCTAGAGATTAAAACGTGGACAACTACCTTTTCCACAAAAGGTAGTTCTCTCACAACATAGGAACCATTGTGATCCATCTAGGCTCAGCCATCACTGTCAATTCACAACACTACCTTCAACCAAGGTCTTCTATGTATTCGCAAAATTTAGATAACCTCCACTGGAAATTGGCTCCATATATTTGCCACACTAGAAAAATGCAGGATTTCTCTAACACTTCTTGACAAACAAAAATTCCAGTCATCCGCACCTTGAAAAGAAAGCATTAAGTGTTGGGCAGCACAGTGGTACAGCTAGTAGAACTAGCTGTGTCATAAGGTGGGCGCTGGGAGTGGACCCAAATGCAAGACACAGACACTGAAGTACTAGGAACAGGACTAGGTGTGTCAAGAAAACAAGGGAAGTGGGGAAGAAACAACGCTGCACAAGACACAGGCCCTGGACGAGACTAGGATACAGGGCCTGGGCTAGGACTAGACTAGGAAAGTGGGACCTGGACGAGGAACAAGGAACTTGGAACCTGGACAAGGACTCCGAGCCAGAGACTGGACAGGATCCCGGCACCTGGGTCTTGACTCGGGCTCAGACTCCTGATCCAGGCAAGGACAAGACATGGCAAGGCAACAGGACTGGACGTGGCGGCAGGACGCAGGACCAGAACTGGATGAGGACACGAAGCTAAGACTTGGACTTGGGAGACTGGAACGCAGAGCCTTGGTTGAGGAAGAACAGGAACATGGAGCACAGAGCCAGGACCCCTCCTAGGGAGCAGGACATAGGGCCGGGACTCATACACAGAACAGTGAGAGACAGATCTCCAGTCAAGGTAGCGGCAAACGGCCGGACGTACCTAGCAACTGCATGGACACAGAGATGGTTCCGAACTCTAGGTAGCGGCAAACGGCTGGACCTACCTAGCAAATGCATGGACACAGAGATGGTTCCCAACTCTAGGTAGCAGCAAACGGCCGGACCTACTTAGCGAAAGCATGGACACAGAGACAGTTCCCAACTCAAGGTAGCAGAAAACGGCCGGACCTACATAGCGAAGGCACAGACACGGACAGTTCCCAACTCAAGGTAGTGGCAAACAGCCGGACCTACCTTGCGAAGGCAAGGACACAAAGAGAGAGTTCCAGACAACAAAAGACAGTTCCTTATCTAGACACAGCAAGGCCCCGGTCTTGCCCTGGCGGTTGAACCTGACAGCATTACAGGCGAGGACACAGGCGAAGGTAGCAGGCGAGGTTTCAGAAGGAAGGGGAAGGGGAGGGAACGGTCCAGCAACTGAAGCTGAACCCAGGAGCTGTTTATGTAGCCAGCCCAAATGAGAATCATGTGCCTCAATTAAGGCACCAATAGAACAAGGGAAAACCTGAAAACCTGGAATAAGGATCGATGGACCGGTCCGTGAACTGGACTGCGGACTTCACGGACCGGACCATGACAAGTTGCTGCCTAAGTAGAGTTTGCACATTCTTCCTGTGACCGTGGATTTCCAGCAGGTGCCCTGATTTCCTCTCACATCCCAGAGTTGTGGCTTAATAGGTTAACTTGCTACTGTAAATTGCCCCTAGTGTGTGAATAGTAAAATTTTGTGGGATTTGATTGGAATATGCTGTGAATTTAAAAATGGGTTAATACAGGATTCTTGTAAATTAGTACCAACAGACTCAGTAGGCCACAGAGCCTGTTTCAAGTGTTATCACGTAGAGTGTGCTGCATTGGTGAGTCTCAGGTTTGAACAATGTGATTCCAATGTGGAGAGAAGCACTATAATGAAACTCAAAAAAAATGTACGTAGCTGAAATATGAAATATAAACAAAAAAAAGCTGGAAACACTTAGTCAGACAGGAACTGTGAAAAGAGACGCAGTTAACATTTCCAGTCCAGAGCATTCTATCAGAATTAGGAAAGACTAGAAACATTTAGTTCAGTACTAAAAAATAGGAGTTGGATGGTTTGTATGAAAGGACCATCGCTGAAACGATGAGCCCAAATGGGTCATTGTTTCAATAGAAGTCTTTTTCTGTCTGCATAGTCAGGCTTGCTGGGCACGTTCAAAATGATGACACACAGGTATGGCCAGTTTCTGATATAACATATAACCATATAACAATTACAGCACGGAAAGTAAACTGATACAGACAGAAAGAAAGTGAGTTACCTTCAACTGGAGAATTTGGTACTGAGACTGAAAGTTGCAACATGTCCATAAAAATTTAAGTTGTTCTTCAAGCTTGTTTTGGGCTTCACAACAAATCTAGAAGCTACAGACAATAAGGTCAGAGCAGGATGGTGAATTAAAGTGCAGGTGACTGCAAACTCAGAGTTAGTCCTGCAGATTGAACAAGGTTTTCCATAAAACAATCACTCAATATGCATTTAGATTTTCCAGTGCAGAGGAAAGCACATGAATACAATATTCTAGATGGGAAGATTTGCACGTGAATCATTACTTCACCTGGAAAGATGTTTGGTGTCTGGTTGGTGGGAAATGAAGAGATGAAGTGGAAAGTATTTCATCTCCTGTGCCTGCATGCAGAAGTGCAATAAGTTGGGATGTAGTACTGGGGATGAAAAATCAAACCAGGAAGTCGTAAAGAGAGTGATCTCTTTGAAATACTGAGGGGGAGGGAGTGAAAATTGCAAAAGATGATTGGTTGAATGTGGAGGCTTCTGGGGTGAGAGGGTAACACTAGCATAAGAGGACATGTGGTCACGAAAACTGTGGGAATCAGTCTATTCCCTCAAATAAAGATGGGAAGATCCAGGGAGGAAAGGGAAAAGTCAGAGGTGTGCCACGTGAAGATGGAAACAGAGGGAAATTGGCAGCAGCAGTGATGATATTTTCATGTTCTGTATGAGAGCAGAAAGTAGCTTCAATGCAGTTGTTGATATGCTCTCGAAAAAGTTGAGTGAGTGGGCCTGAGCAGGCCTAAAATAAAGTTCTATTTCACATATTCCACAAAATGGCAAAGGTGCCTTGAGCACAAGCAAATGCACACCTTTGATATGGACAATAACTATAAAGAGCTACAGCTGTCTGTTGGGTCAGTTGGAGGAAATTCATTTACAACCATAATCTTCGTAAGTTGTCAGAGTGAACAGTGCCTAGAAAATGGACTTCGGGCATTTTTGGTACTCTGTTTACTAAGATAGTGTTAGTAGCAAATCAGAAGTCATAAACAAATTCTTGAGGTTATGGTGATAAGAAATCATATCACCATTTATTTCTTTAAGGGGTTGTAAAACACAACTTAAGGTTTTCACAGCTGCTTGCTAAGCTAATAGCAGCAATGATGTTCATATAATTGCTCATTGGAAATATCTCAGTACTTTTAAAGGGGTCTCTCCATAGTAGCCTCAAACTGCCTTGGAGACGAGGGCAGGTGATGTTGTAGATTTGGGAAGTGGAATGATAGGATGCAAAATTAGATGTTGAAAGGGGAATCAAGGAGGAGAGGAACAGAGGAGAAGAATAGAAACAGCAAATTCAACAGTGGTGGTCAGTCTATCATACTACATGAAAGAGAAAAGAAGAAAAGTACTGTTCAGATTGTGCTACATTTATAGATCCATTTATTGTCATTTTCCAATGATTTAGCAGTAATGATTATCATTGAGAAGCTTAAAATTGTAAATCATTAATGTGCATTGTTACAAAGGAAGTAATGTTTGTCAACAACTTGCCAAACTTTTTCACTATTAAAATTCCATAAACATTGCATGCAGAAAATGGCAAGTTGAGTCAGCAAGAGGCCTGCTAAACAAAAGATGAGATAACAGCTGGGAGGAACGAAAGATGAGATAACAGCTGGGAGGGGATAGATGAGATTGGTCGACCAATAATAAATCTGACAGATACACTAGATGCTGGACAGCAAGATATGCATGCACAAAATGACTTTTTAATAGGCATCCATTAGTCTCATGAGACCATGGATTTGCGCCTTGGAAAGTTTCCAGGGCGCAGGCCTTGGCAAGGTTGTATGGAAGACCAGCAGTTGCCCATGCTGCAAGTCTCCCCTCTCCACGCCACCAATGTTGTCCAAGGGAAGGGCATTAGGACCCATACAGCTTGGCACCAGTGTCGTCGCAGAGCAATGTGTGGTTAAGTGCCTTGCTCAAGGACATACATGCTGCCTCAGCCAAGGCTGGAACAAGTGACCTTCAAATCACTAGACGGACGTCTTATCCACTTGGCCACGCGGCAACACTTTTATGCTGTTAGATTTGTATTAACTTCGATTTTTTTTTTCTTCAGAAGAATAATCAAACTACACAGCCAGTAAGAACAAAACGAGATGTAGCACTTCCAGCTGCCAATGAGCTCAGAAAACTGACCATAATGAATAAAGGAAAAGGCGAATTACAGCTAGTAAGTATGTAACGAAGAAAATGAAGGAATCATCCAGACTATGAATGTGAAAGCAATGTATTTGCATTTTCTTCAGATTTTCTGGAAAAATATATTTGGTTATTCACATAATTATAACATAGTTTCTGGTAATGGAATATGGACATCCACTCAAGCTGACAATGAAAAGCAAAAAAGTTCCTCCCATCCATCTAGTCCATCGTAATAATTATACTCTACACTCCAGTAAAAATTCTGCATACCTGAGAGGAAGTGTAAAATGGATTTCAAATATGAGGACATAATTTTAAGGTGATTGAGGGGAGTAATGGGGGGGGGTGGTTATCAGAGATAGCTCTTTTTTTATATGGAGTGGTAGGCACATGGAACATACTGTCAGGGGTGGTGCTAGAGACAGATACATTAGGAACATTTAAGAGACTCTCAGATAGGCACATGGATGAAGGGAAAATGGAGGGCCATGTGGGAGTGAAGGGTTAGTTTGATCTTAGAGTGGATTAAAAGGTCAGCTCAACATTGTGGACTAAAGGGCCTGTACTTTGCTGTATTGCTCGATGTTTTATTAAAAGTATTTATGTTTGGAATCTGGTCATTTCTGGCAAGGCAGTATTTATTCCCCATTTCTGATTGCCCTTAAGAACTGATGATGCACTGCTACAGTTCCTCTAGTGAAGATAATCCTACAATGCTCTTGGTCAGGGAGCTGCAGGATTTAAAATCAGCATCCATGAAGGGTAAGAGATATATTTCCAAGTTAGAATGTTATGTGACCTGGAGGGGAATTTAAAAGTGGCGGTGTTCCCATGGGATTGCTAACCTTACATTTCTTAGTGGTAGAGATCATAGCTTTGGCAGGTGCTATTTTAGTGTCAAGTGAGTGAGGAACACTGTGCATTTTGTGATTGGTACATATTGCAGCCAGTGTGCTCTGTTGAAGGAGGGAATTAATGTTTACTGTGGTGGTTAGATCAGTAGCAAAGCAGCTAATTATCCACATAGCACCTAGCTTCTTGAGGGTTATTGAGCTGCCCTTATCCAAGCAACAATTAAATCACAAAAAACTATTGTGAGGTATATGAAACAGTATTTATTAAGTGGTTGCATTTTTATGACTGCAGCTCTGCTACAGTTTAAATTCCAAACACAGGTATACATGTCTGTAATATGCTATTTCACATTCTGCTTTTGACAGGAATGCAAAGACAAACGCACAGCCCGATGCAAGCGATTCAATTGTCTGCTACGCAATATGACTAAAAAGGCTACAGTTACGCTCCGAGCACGACTATGGAATAGCACGTTTCTTGAGGTACAGATTGAATCCTGCAAAATGAATGGGGATTCCTTCTGAATTCCAATTCAGAGCTGTGTCTAACGTTGATCTATAATCATACAACGCGTACAAACTTTGACTGAATATTTCAGTAATCCCACAATTTGTCCTCTGACAGCAAACCATCTATTTGTTTTGTATCCTGCCACACCCAGTGGCCAAGCTTGCTTGTTTGCCTCAATACTTAAATAACCTTTAAATACTTACTTACTCACATACTTAAATAAAACTTGCTATGTGGGTTACAAAGTTTTGTTCCAGGGTTCTCTGGCATCTGATATATGATGAACTCTAGATACAAGTATATAAGTTTAATGGCTGCAGGAAACATACAGAATTTTAAATTTTTTCGTGATTTAAACGGGTCTTTCCTGAGCAGCTCCTAAGTAGGAACTGACCTGAGTAAATCCCACTACCCTACTACTGATTGTACTCTTCTGTTCTTCCACACCAATCTTTACACTTGTCTGGATTATATTTCCCTACAAGCCCACCAACAACCCTGCGCTGACCCCAAGCTTATCTGATATCTGACATTCAGATCATATCTTTATGCCATATTAAGGCCTACTAAGTGATGCAAGAAGTATTGACTTCTGGGTGTTACTAAGTTGCCTAGCACTGGCCACTGAAACAAAATATTTTTGAGCCCGATTTTACTGACGTTGTGTATCAGGCTTCTGCAGGTGCTGACAAAATTCGCAGTAGTATTATTTTAAAATGTATTTTCCTATTCTAGGAATTCAGGGACTACAGCCGGATTTCTGTGTACCTGGAGGCTTCCTTGCACCTAAGAACAAATATAACCACAATCAAAATGAGACAATCAAATGCAAAAGTGAGTCCTTTTGGATCTTCCTTCATCAACAAAATTTTAAATGGTTATGAATCACAATCTTTTTTACTGAGCACATTAAACATCAAAGCAACTGATTAATTCTAGCTATCTGACCAAATCAAGTACAACAATTTACTTTTACGTAGCATGTTTCATGGAATAAAATTTCCCACGATGCTTCACAGGAGCAGCATCAAATAACATGAGTCACATAAAGAGCCACGGAGATAAGTGATCGAAAGTTTGGTCACAGAGCAGATTTTAAAGCAGTTATTTTTAAAGGATGGAAATAAGAGACAATCAGGTGGACAATATATTAATTTGAACCCTCAAACCTTTAGTGCATAAAAGAAAATCAGTGACGTGCAAGTGGCCAGAACTGGAAGAATGCCAGAATTTTAGATGGTTATTGGCTGCAGAAAGTTAGCGTTGGAGAGGGCAGGTAATGGGGGGCTTAATAAACAAATCTTAAACATGCCAAGGTAAAAAGTTTACCTCTATCTCTAGCATTGAGTTTTTTTGTAAAAAGTGGTACTCAGCCTCTTGAAATTTGCTTTTTATTTCTTCTTGTGGAATGGATTTTGGGAAAAGGAGTAAAAAAAAAATGAATTTATCTGTGGCCACAGGCATTTAACTACATTGTAAGTTCAATGCACATGGCGACAGATAAATTCTTTCACAAGATATGTATTTTATGCTGGTATCCAATCTACTTCAGTAAGCATAGGTGATGGATGATGAAACTCCTGAATTTTAAATTCATAGAATGTACAAGGTAGAAGACTGGCAGTAAGGTTATTAAAAGGGTCATGATGAGGTAAAAAAGGGCAGATGACCATTTTAGTGTCGGGTGACATGACAATATTCTTCCATGTTAATATTTTGGTAATAGAGATGATAATGAGGTTGAAAGCGAGACTCACTACTGAACAATGCTTTATTTGATTGGACCCTGCTGCCTACCTGTCCTTCATAGAAAAGTTTTTTTTTATGGAGAAGATGTCATTTATCACAAGTCTATTGGGCAGTGCTCAGCATGGAATATCCTGCAGAAGAAGGACATGATAGATTATGTTGGATGGTTTTCCCAGCAGACTGCCAGTAAATTGGGAAAATACCTCATCACCAGAACTCACAAACAAGTACCAAGATTTCATGAGGCTGGCCCTCCCCATCAGATCTGACTGCACAGGTGAAGTTTGCATAGCTGCCATGTGCAGCACTCAAGATAACCGCAGCTTAGATGAGCTGATCATCCACCTCTTTGAGGCTAAAAAGCTCCAGAGGAGTTGTAATAACCTCTTGTTTAAGTTTACATGTAGCAGCTGCGTAACAAGACTCTGTGCTCTACTGAATTCTGGGTTGGTGCAACCTGTCTCCTGATTCTGAAGGAATGACACTTGTTTCCTGGTTACTTGAGCAAGTTCTGGCTGAATGCTGAAATGTCCAAATTGAATGTAATACATTTAAGTTTTGAAAACATCTCACAAAAAAACTTTACATTATAAGCCCCTGCAATCAAAACTTCAAACATTTATTGCTAACGTGTTCATAACATAATCTATGATTGTGTGCACTGTCTATATTTTTAAGCCAGTTCCAAAGTAAGTCCATTCTCACATTGGATTTTAAAATGTCTTTGACAGGATGATATCCAGAAGCATATCAAAGTGGATGCAGAGTAATTGTTACCCACGTTTAGTTATTAAAATACAGTATCTTTAACTCAGAACCAGTACATCCATTAGCAAAAAAAAGCCTGCAAAACAAATCATTTGCAACTAATATTTTTATGCACAATCATGAAGAAATAAATCAGCAGATCTACTGCCCATTTCTGCTGAATGAAGCAGAACTTGTGTTTCATAATATGACCTCTTATAAATGTTGTTAAAATGTGATTTTCCACATCACAAAGGAGAAGACAGAAAATTTCACCATACAAAACTGAAAGGGTGGCTGACACCTCTCTGTTTAAAAGTTCTCATGAATCAATTTTGATTGCTACTTTCTTTAATCCAGGTGATTCTCAATATTGAATCCCAAGTTGATGAAGAACCACCTTACGTGATCTCTGAATGGGTCATTGCAGTGGCTGTGCTGGCAGGAATTGCACTGCTGAGTATCATAATACTCTTACTATGGAAGGTATGTCATACTTTATTTCCATGAGCCTGTAGTTATTCTGTAAATGTGGAGTTTAAATTAGCTTGAAGAGCCATGAGTATCAGGAGCTGAAAAAAACTTACCAAATATAGGAAAGATAACTTGACATTGATACGATCTAGATATTTATCAGCTTCCTTTTACAAATAGATAATTCTTGGAAAGAAATACGTACACAATATCAACCTGGTAAACAATTTCTGCAGTTAGCCTATATTAATGTACACTCCCCCATTACTACAGATCTGCATTGCTTCTTTAAACACTGCAAGATATTGATCATCATCATGATGTAATATAAGGAAATTGATGGAAGCTATATCAAGGAAAACCTATTAGAAGAAATGGCTGTGAAATTCACCCTTGCACTATTGCCAAAATTTAAAAAGAAAGAAAGGTTATTTTTGCCTTGTTAATCATCCTCTTGAAGATGTGATCATTTTTAGGATTGAGCTCTGGTAATTATTTCTAATCTCTTCAGCACTAGACTGGAGGAAATAAGTGACAATATCATTATGGTTGTCTTGCAGGCAAAGAGCAAGAACAATATTTTTGTTCATATTACCTCTGTGCATAGAAAATTATGTAGAATATCTGATTGATGAGTCATTTATTATCCTAACTTTGTGATAACTGTGCTACATAAACAATTAAATTAATAATTTAAACTACAAGCACAAGAAATGATGGTATTGATAATGTACTGTATATAATGATATTTGGTCTATTTGGGAAATGTTCCCTCAAGGGTAATATTTAGAAAAAATCTGGAGGGTGAGAAAGAATTAAGTATTTAGACCATGGGCCCATATAAGACAAACAAAGATATTGTTTGAAAAAGTGATCATATCATTGCTTTACAAACCTCACAGCACTTGATTATTTATCGATTAACTATAGAATTTTATCATTCAAATGCAATGCTCACCTGCTCCAAGCTAACCACAGTGCACCTGGACTTGGTGCTCAAGCGAGATGTGTACAGTGAAACATAAATGCAAATTACTGTGTGACTGTATTATTTAGTGTAATGAAATTACTTATAACTAATTAGTGATTGAATTTGAATGTTACATTTTGTTGTGATTGCTATGAGCTGAATTCTGTCTAAAGTTTATAATATGGAAATGAGAGCAAAGTATTGCACAAACAGTGATTATCTTTTCACTGATTTTGCTGTTTGTGTGATAACTCATAAATGCAAGAGGGATTTTATTGACATAATTATATAATAGTATGAACAAGCACAAATATGTACTATATATAGTCTACCATTTATTTCAGCTGGTTTACTTGAAGTGTTGCTATATTGCCTAAGGTAACATGGTGACCAATACTTGTTTATATGTTCTAACATTTCTGGATAAAGAATCTAATGTAGCTCTGCTTTACCTTGTGTTAGTTTCAACCCATACAGTGAAAATGCAAAGTGATGTTTTGATTGATTTTACATTAGAATGTAAAGAATTGAAAACCCATTGCTAAACATTGCCTATGTTTCTATTTGAGTAGATATAACTGTTTCATTAGCTTCATTTTGATAAATAAGGAGGGATTTGGATTTCGATGCCCCCCCCTTGGATTTAGTGATTAACTTTGCAATTAAAGGAATTACTAAAGCTACAGTTTATGTTCATGTAACAAAGAGTAAAATGAGTTTTGAACACTAGTTATCCAGATTTTCCTGTCCATAATTAATATGGTGGTATAGTTCTGCATACAATGGCCAATTATTTATTTTTTACAATTTGATTGTGTGGTTGACAGTGAGGGAGAAACGTTCAGCTGCAGGAAGATAAAATTGGTCTGGTCAGTTGAATAGTAAGGTGGTAAAGGAACCCAGTCTTGTGAAGTATGACACAATGCATTTGGAGAAGTGTAACAAGACCAGCAATACACAATAAGTAGAAGGATAGAAGGCTTTGGAGGAGCAGAATATCCTTGGACTGTAAGTTCATGTATCCTTAAAGGGAATCGACAAGTCAAAAAGATGGTCAAAAAGGCATATGGGATGCTCTATTTTGCCAAGGCATAAAACTTAAGAGTTTTGCTAAAAGACCACAGTTGTTTACAATTTTGGTTCTGGTCACCACATGACACGATAGATGTGAAAGGGTGCAGAGAAGATTTACAAAGATGCTACAAAGGAATGGAAACTTTTAGATACCAATAAATACTGGATAGGCTGGGGTTGTTTCAATTGGAAAAGAGGAATGTGAGGGGAGGTGAGGTGTATAAAAATAGAGTAAATAGAGTACCGTATTTCCTTTAGCAGGATATCAAAATCCAAGAGGCATACATTTAAAATCATTGCTAGAAAGATTAAAGGGGTGAAAAGGAAAAATTTTCACCTGGAAGATTTGGAACTTCTGAATGATTTAATGTTGGAGGCAGAAAGCCTCATCACATTTAAAAAGTAAAAGCTAATTTGACGGCTGATGTCACATGCAGTAACCAGCTTATGGAGCTTACTTCATGATAAATTTGCAGGATATCCTCATCCATAATTAGTTTGAGAACAGAAAGTACTGAGTATGTGTGTTTTTGTAAAATACATGTTTTGTTGATAATTTTAATTGAATAACTTCCTTCTTTATAGTGTGGTTTCTTCAAGAGAGCGAACACACGAGCTATGTATGAAGCCAAAGAGCAAAAGGCTGAAATCAAGACTCAGCCCTCAGAAACTAAGCGTCTTACTGATAATGACTAGTGCTGGTCAACCTCACCTCCTGCTATTTTTGGTAATAGAGCATGCAGTGGCAGAATAAGGTTGGGTAGGGAAGTGTTTGGGATCTATTATATTGTAATCCAATATTGTGTAGCTGCCTGTTATTCTTTATAACAATTTCATTTACTCCAGGAATGACTGTTGCTATGTTTTCTTTCTAAATCTCATTGTTGCAAAAGTAAGGTAATTTTTACTTTCTGTATTTCTTCACATCATTTTTTATTTTGCAAAACAAATCACAGTACAAGTTTTCCTATATTTATTCCTCATCTTCACACTCTGAAAATAACGAAGTGATTTTGAGGAATGAACCATCCTTGCATAATTCCCCAAAGTTCATTTCAGAGGTTAATTGCCACGACCTGCATTCTGAAGTTTCCTTCCTAAGCCTCTGTGCCTCACTCTCCTTTGTTGAAGTAACCTTAAAACCTACCTTACTGGCCATGTATTTGGTCATCTGCTCTAATAATTCCTTGGGAACATAAAAACCTATGGTGCAGAAGAGGCATTCACCCAGCTTGTCCAAACTGGCTAAAGAAGCGTTTGAGGTTCATCCCATTTCTCAGTTTTATGTGGGTCACTGTCAAATTTTGTTTATCTGTGAGGATTCTTTCCAGATAATCAAACATGTTGCCAAATTAAATGTGCTTTATATATTATGATGTCTGGCTGAGTCAAAGCATATGATTCTGGTGGGGAGGAAAACAGCTCGTCATTCAACCCTGCCCTACAGTTATGTCACCAGAACCAAACACATCACAGAAGACAATGCCATCGAATTTTATCCCTTTTCCTGTTGTTTTCCTTCAAAGTTTAGCGTTGATTTTGAAAAAAATCTATGCTAAATATCATGTCTGTTTTGACAGTGAAGGGATTCATTGTGCCCGATCATGACCTTGCCATTATCTATACATTTCCTTATTTATAATATGGTCATTAGTAGCTGAGAGAGAGTCTTCTGGTTAATGTTCTGTCAATTTTGCTGAGTTTGAAATTTTCAGTTTCAGAAATCATTAGGGTGTTTTTTTTAACCTTTTAATGCCTTGGCAGTTTAATGAAGAAAATGTCATTATTGGTCTTGGGAATCCCATAAAATTGACTTAGGAAAAATAAATTGTGATGTTGATGCTCATTTTTAAAACTGGAATTGCTTGGATTACTTCCTTTCTCAGCTATATTTGCATTATTTTTGATAGGTGTCAAAACTCTAACCAATTCTATGTACTGAATTTTTCCTCTGCCCAAAGAAACCGCAGGAAAAAGGATTACTTTACCCTGTTTCATGTCCAGCTCTTGTTCTTCTTGCCATTTCCTCCACATGGAACAGACTAATTCTCTAAGTTCCTTTCTCTAACAGATGCCTGGTTTTTCTGATTTTCTTCCCTATTTTACTAATTGCATTTTTTACTCTTGCTGACAGATAATCTCTTCGTTGTCTACATTTTGCTTAATTTCCTGTTTTGATTACAGAGACCTTCCTTGGAAAGAATTTTTTTATCATTGTACTGTGTGTTAGTTTACTAACCTCTCATTTTCTTTTATACTTTCCCAAATGTTGCTGGATGAAAGAACAACCAGGAATCAACAGTTCTGTTCTATATTATTAAGCCTGGTTACCAATTAAACCAGGATTCACAAATGCTTCTTTGCATCTCTGTTTTTCACCACAATGGTTTTAAAATGATCCTCTTTACTGTATGTGTAACTTTTTTCCATTATTTCTCTGGAATCTTCCCTATCCTTATGTCACAGCTCATTGTCCCATTTTTCTCTGAATCAATATTCAATCTTCATTCAACGCTCCTAACTAAATCTTCAATGATCAGGTCTTTTCACAGTGGAATTCCCTTTCTAATACCTTCAAACTAGCTATAACTATTTCCATCTTTAAAACCCTCCCGAAAGTCTCCCTCTGCAGCCATCCTCCTCTAAACCTTATGTCATATCCATATCATCTACTCTCCTTGGCACCCCACCCACCCTCATCCAGTGACAGGTTGGCGCATCCTACCAAATCAACACTGAAAATAAAAGATAAATTATCCCTGCTGTGCCCCAGTTGAGATCAGCTAAGTCGCCACATAAAGTCTGAGAATCAAATCTGGACTAGATATTTCTGTTACACTGCAGTATTTTTACTGAATGAAGGTCAAGGAGCCTGGGTTCGTTACTTTTTAATCTAAAAATGATGTGGGGAAAACATAACCAAAAATGATGGGAGTATTAGTCAGTACTTCATCAAAAGAAAAATGTACTCTTCAGATGTACATAATAACTTTCTTTTGTAACCTTTCTTTCTTGAGCAGTGTGGCTTCTTCAAGAGAACAAGATACTACAGGAGTATGCCTAAGTATCATGCTGTGAAGATCCGCAAAGAAGAACGTTACTTTATCACAGAAGGCTTTACAAAGAAGACCCAGAAGAAGCAATGGGTAACAAACTGGAAAGAAAAGGACAAGTACTAATGATTGCTTCTTTCTGAGTTTATAAAGGGCCACCTTGCTGTGTCCAAATACTTTCCTAGCAAATATTACAGGAAACTCAACCTGTGTACAAACATTTTAGTTCTATTTATGATAACTTATGTTTCAGCCAAATTCAAGAAAAAATGGGATACAGTTTGTAAAGCACAGTGGGAACAACTTGGAATCCTCAAAGTTTTTCGTAGCTCATAAGCTACTGATAGGTGCAGGAGCATGGTTTCCCTAGTAGATTAGATTAAGACTTCAATGCACTGAAATAGACAGGGAAGGAGCTGATGAGAGGGAGGTGGATTGGAGTAAATGTATTAATTTACACAAGGAAGAGGACAGTTGCTTCCACTTCATGAGAAAATTTCATTGTGCTGAATATGTTGTTCTTTGATAATATCAACTCTAGAACAAATTTGGGTTAATGTTCAATTTTGTTGTGTTAAAAGGGAGAATAGATCCACTTAAAATCTAGTTTATAGTAGGGGTATTTTGATTGAAAACCAGCTGAAGAGTTCTTGGAACGGTCAGACACAATGTACATTCCTCACCCCAATCCCCAAGAGCATGAATTCAGTTTAGGGGCTAATGGGAGCAACACGAATTGCATTCTTGTCAGCCGATGCGTGTGCTATTGGTGTTGCATATTCTTTCCTTTGTCCTATGCTGAACTCTATTATAGAGCTACTTCCAAGATAATGTTATAGATGTTTGGAGTTGATGTGATCTTTCCATTTGTGCAGTGTCTACTGAATAACAATTGCAGAAAGTGTATCATTCTATGACATTGATACACAACTATTAGAAAAAGTGAAAGGTAAAGATTGTTAACCAATATTTTTCTGTACTTGCAATGTTAATCCTTTGATTTTTCTATTATCTTTGAAATATGGTACTTTTTCAAAAGTTCCAATCCATACAGTAGTATTAAGAGTACCTACACCAATGTGTTTTCATGTTGATAGGGTATTGGTGGGAAATGTGATATCTTTTATCACTTCAGATTGAGGTACTAATTGGAACTGTGGATCCATTATTTGCCAATCTGTTTGCTGCTTCGAAATGCAATTTATTGTGAGAAAAGAAAGTTTCAGCCAGGTATTCACTCTTTGCAGTTTACCGTATAAATTTACATATTATTGCTTATAGAAGATCTTTAGTTTTAATGGAAAAGCTATCAGGACAAGATGAAGGTTGATGCACAGGCATCAAACCAAAACCTTTCTTTACTTGCTTACTTAAACAATCAAAATGTGTATATGTATTTACACATCCATAGAACATTGCAAAAATTTGTAAGAAAGTAAGCAGTGATACCATTATTTTTTTAAAATAATATATACCTTGAGAACTTTAGATTTAAATTTAAATGAGAGTTGATATGCCCTGTTCCTGACATTTATGTTAAACATTTAGCTGTTAATGTAAATCCTCCATATCATATTTTAAAATATAAATAGAGGTTAGTATCTCTTTTAAAATACAGGACATACAGTATAGCTACTTCCATTGTAGTAATTATGCTTATGTCTGTGTATTGAAGACAGTTTGTGATTTGGTTCCTGGAGTAGATAAAATCTTCAGTAAATGCAAATAAATTGACTCTAAGACAAAGATTGTTTTTTTTTTCTTTATCTTAGTTTATCCATTTAAATTATAGTGATATTGGACAACTTGCTACCATTCTAAGATCTGGCTTGGTTAATAGGTGCAGCTTGGTTCAATCAGAATAAAGTTATTTAAGATTAAAATATAAATTACTGCTTACTACTGTGTTAAATTCTCGACAGCATACTTAAAAAAGAATGCCAAAACTTTGTCAGGGATGTAAAATAAAGTTTTACCAGAGTGGTACCAAGTCTGAAAAAAAATGTCAGTGGAGGAAGTGGGAGAAATGGTGTTATTCTCCACTAACCAGAGAAGGTTAAAGAGATTTGATAGAGGTGTTCAACACCAAGGAGGAAGATTATAGACTAATAAGAAAAAATACTTCCATTGGCAGGCAAAATCAGGAAACACAGATTTAAGGTAATTAGTGAAAGAACTAGTGGTGAGAACAAGTTTATGCAGCAAGTTGGTGTGATCAAGAATGCATAGTCTGAATTCATTGGGTGGTGGAAGCAGATTTGGTTGGTTACTGCTGTGTTTTATATTCTTAACTGCTGAACATTTAGCAAATATATAAATATATCACAGAACTAAGAAATTCTTGTACTAAGATTTATGGCATTCTATTATGTGGATGTAGGGATTCTGTTTTGCTACTGTAGTCTTTGTTCTGTCAATTGTATTAATACTGTATAAAATAGTAATTACCGTTTCTAAAGTTACTGAAATGGGTAATGTCTTTTTAATAGTTTGTGCTACTGGAATATCTGAATAAAAGTTTTGATAAAAAACTTATGAAAGGCTACCACATTCAATGGATGAACTATCAGGATGAATTAACAATACAGCAAATGTAACAAGTACACAAAGTGACTTGTGAATATATTTTGAACTTGAAGCATCTGCCAGGTTCTCTTCACTGAAAAATGTCATTATTAACTGCTTCTGATACTGACACAAAATTAATATTTACTCTCATGTATGTGATCACACATTGCAGGATACTTATGCCAATTTGCCAATTCATCTTACAGGACATGTAACTTTGAATGTTTCTGACAGTGAAAATGAAAGGATTTATTATCTGTTTGACTCCATCTGTTGGTGGAATTATTCCAGTGGTCTCACAGGTTAGAGCAAAAAAAATCCAATTTGATAGAACACATTAAACTATCCCACTTTATAGAAAAATACATCTACTCAGCACTCTTGTTGATGTGATGATCATTAATTCATTAATCATTTGCAGAAATATGGTCGCAAGCCTAAGCTTTATATTATCTAATGTGCTCTATGGGACACTTGTAAAACTTCATAATAACCTTTGATCACATATCAGCAGCCTAGCATGAATTATTGATACGATGTGGTAATTCGTTGAATAAATACCAAACAAAGCAGGTAAAATATTAAAACAATGTATACTTTGCTCTAATTAGCTTCACCCTATCAATTTTCAGTTTGAATGAAAATAATACGAAGACCATCCGTAATCCTAAAAATAGGTTGTCTACTACAGTCATCAATTAAATAAAATTAGTCTATGAGATACCCTTGACATTAAGCAATGAAGTGCAGATGGTCGTTACTAAATACTTGAAGCATGAAACTGATGCTTTTTTTTTTGAAACTATGAGACTTACTCATAAATAACTCAAGCGTCTGCATTCGGTAAACTGACATAGTGTAAGACTTTAACAATATACTTTCTCAACATGATCCAGTATCAAGGCTCAAGTAGCTTTTTGTTGTTATTATGTCAGAAACCAACTGAGCCTTGGGTCTTTATATTTGTGAGGATCAGTGACAGAGTCTGAGTCTGAGGCCTCCGTCAGTCAGAGATGACCATGGATATTGTGTCCTAGTTGTCTAGATACCCAAGACTGGGCAGTACGATATGGAGAGCAAACTTCCCCTCTCCATGCATCTGCTGAACCCAAAGGAACAGCAGAGACCAATACAATTTGGTACCAGCAGCATCGCAGGAGTTGCCAGCCAGTGTTGAACTCAATGTACGACTGCCTTAGGAACTCCAGCTCCAGATTTTTCCTTTGGGGTTTACCCCCGAAGCCTTCCACATGAGTGTGTATAGCCACAAGGCAGTGGAGGCTTGAGATCTGAGTTTTCCTTCTCCTAGATGAGCTGCCAACCACAGCTCGTAAGCCCCATCTGCCCAGAGTGACTGGTTTTAAGTCACCAGTAATCTGCCTTTGCCTCTTCTCCTGTCAATAGAAATGGTTCCATTGGGCTTAGTAACTAACCCACACTTGAAGGCCAGGAGCTGGACGTGGTTGTCAGAGGCTATCTCAGGTGCACACCATTGGGAGCAGCTAATAGGTAGTGGGAACTTGTCCCCATTACCACCCCTGACTATAACAACCTTAAGGAATGAGAGTAACAGTAGTTAAAACATCTTGAAGCATTGGAAAGAGATCACGGATCAGGATTCTACTGTTAAAGAGTAATTGGAATTTGACTAGTAGAATTGAGAGTTGCAGATTGTGGCCAGCAGAATTGATCCATATAGGATGGGAAATTGATGTTGAAACAACTTGAAAGGTCAATTACCACAATCTGTGACTCCTCAATAGTTCAAAAATATATCTATTCAATTATCTAGCTTTCAAGAATATAGTATTTCAAAGATTCACAGTCCTCATAGAGAAGGAATCCCTTCTCGCCTCCATTCCTTATTCTGAAACTATGCTCCCAGTTTTAGATTCCCCTTGCAAGGGAAGGAAGGCCATCTCCCATTCTCCTGAATTCCAATGAGTTTCATCTTATACCGACAAAAGATTAAACTATATAACTATCTTGTCAAGGAGAGTTTTTAATGTTCAGTCAAAAATGTAAGTTCATTACAGATGGGAACAAGCTAGATCAACAAAATAAAGAAGGACGATTTAAAAATGCAGATACTGGAAATTGGAAACAAAACCAGAAAATGCTAGAAATACTCAGGTCAAGCAGCATTTATGGAAAAAGAAACAGGATTAATAATCCATGCAAAAGTCCATTTTGTCATCTCTCTTTAAGTTAGGTGACCTTTAGTCGTAAATAAAATCATCACTGGTGACTTTGTAACATAAAATTGACTCAACTGAACTTGTGCACAAAACTTGTACTTACCAGATAATCAAAAATTCTGGAGTTCATTAAATGATGATTTTGGAACATCCCCAAAACATTAAAGTTAATGTACAAGAAGTAATTATTTTCTGTGACTACTAATTTGGTGTGATTCTACAGGCTAACAATAACAACTTTTGAAATCATTATGACAGTCTGAAATGGTTATGTCGTACATTTAGTTCTTGTTTGAATTAATGTCTGCTATATTTACACAACTCCATAAATCTTCAGATTCGTATGTTTATCACATGTACATGGAGACATACAGTGAAATGTGTCATTTGTATTAACAACCAAGGATATGGCAGTCTCAAGCACCGGACATGCTGATGATAGAATCCCAGACTCCAGGCTCACCAACAGATAAGCCCTTTTGCCTCCTGCTTGATCAACTATTTTAATTTTTTTTTGTGAATGCTATTTAGGGATACTATGTGCCTGTGATGCTGCTGGAAGTAAGTTTTTAATTGCACCTGTGCATACATATACTTATGCAAATGACAATAAACTTAACTTTGACTTTTGCACCAGCAAAATATATTCTGAATCCAGTGAGATGCTAAATACAAACTTTGCTCTTAAACTCACCATGACCACATTACAATCTTGAACTTTGAATTGTGATGTTTCAGTTCAGTTATTGTTGAATTTGTACTTTAGATTTTATACAAAGTTTTCCAGACTTAATTTACCATTAGTGCAATATTTAATCTTAAGATAATGATAACCATATCACTGCATTTCCTAGTTCCACTTCAGTTATGTTTATTCTTTAAATTTATCTTGTTGACTGTAAGTCTGATCTATCTGCACATAATTTCATTGGGACAATCAAAGCTGCTGACAGAGCATCAGACAGAGCCAGCTGCAGGAAGACATACTTACACATGCAAAAATTTAAGACTTTAGCACGTATGCTAATTGTTATTGTTAGGTCGCACACTTACAATCAGCATGAACTTCCTTCTAGCCACATTACATGGTGAGTGAGGAGGCTACTTAAATTCTGAAAAATTGGTGCTGAACAATCAATTTATTCTACCAACATAGTAGATTCCAGTTTAGGTCCCGGATGTGGCATGTTGTTGCAGATAGAAAGATTTGATCAATGTCCTCCCAAATACAAGCATTGCATTGTAAATTCCTGCATAATCCTTGGAATTAATTCCAGTTGCTACTATGAAAGGAAAATTATGATTGACATATTTTGGAGTTCTTTGAAGATTCAAAGTTCAGAGGAAGTTTATTATCAAAATTACCGTATACTATCTTGAGATTCATTTTCTTGCAAAACAAGAAATAGAAAAGAATTTTACAAAAAACTCCGCATAAGATTCAGGATTGTTTAATGTCATTTCCAGGACGCAAGTATAAATGTGAATGAAATAATTATTACTCCAGATCCAGTGAAACACAAAAAATACTATAAGATAAAGAACACAATAATAATAAACACAATAAATATAAATGCATATGATAGCTTATATATATAGATTGATCATATGTGCATAAAGTGATGCCAGGCACAGAAGTGTCTGTACGAAGGTGATTGACAAGAAATGATAAAGTAGTGGTGGTTGGGTTATTGGGTGGAGGTGGTGATCAGCCTTACTACTTGGAGAAAGTAACTGTTTTTGAGTCTGTGGTCCTGGCGTGTGTTCTTTCAAGAATGAAGTCACTGGAGAAGAGTACTGGTAGACATGAAGCAGCCTCTTTATTCAAAACAAGAAGCAGCTGGCCTCCTTGTGGAGACCTTTTTGAGGTGTGGGGAAAGGTCTGCCTGGCCCAATGCTACCCAAGATTTTATGTGCTAAGGATCAAATAAAATTCAGAACAATTCAAGCAAATCCATATCTACAAGGCATTCTTGAACTACACATGTAAGTTTAAAATGTCTGGATCTTCCCACCTCACACCCAAAATAAGTGTTAATTACTGTTGTGTTCATTCAATAGGATGTTGATTGGATTCATGCATTTGTAAACAATCAGTTACTGTCTTGTGAACAGCTGTCAGTGCATCAGTTTTTATAGGATAATGCTTATGGGGTTTATGCAGGCCCCTCTCTATTGTAACTGGCTTTATCTTTCCTTGACCACAATCTTGCTTGTGTCTAGCCCACACTGCTGGGAACCGCTGACAAAGCAACCCATGGGCACCATCCTGGCTCCAGTCTCTGATTATCGGAGCAGCTGCAGCTACACTGGCTATGTTGTGTACTCTGTTGTATGTGTTCACTGTGTCTGGCTTGTTCATATTATTTCTCCCTTACCTGAATCTATAACGGCCCCTACTTCCCTTAGGAAGTCTAGTCCAAGGATAGTACCCTCATTACTTAGACAGACCCAGGAATACACTGGAAGCTGTACCCCGCCGATTTCGAATATTTGTGACTCGCTTCTTTCTGCTTTCACTGTTTTTGCTCCTACACCTGTAATATAAAGAGCCTGTCTGGTTGTTGGCAAGGATAGGTCAGTTAATCGATACCAATGCCCCTGCGTCCACTAACATATTGCATTGCCTTCCCCCTAACAATGCTGTAATGTACATCCGCGGGCCACCAGCGCTGGCAGTGGGTGTGGTGGGGGCACCGCCACATCTTTTTCTGACCTAGAAGCTGTCTTCACCACCTCTATGATCTAATTGGCGGTCAGTTTGTTCAGACAAGCTAATGGCGTGAGAGATTGCGTGTCTGCCGTGACTTTCACCTATTTTTCTTTCCTCTTTTTTGGACACTGCCTCCAACCATGTCAACGATAGGCCACAGCTGTAGCGTATCAACCCCTTCCTGTTTTATGCCCAGTCCAGCTGTCCTTTGCTCGGTGCCCTGATTGCCGGCACACAAAGCAAACCTTCAGTGCCGTCACAGCAGCTGCATACGCTATAGCCACATTACTATTTCTCTTGCTCTTTCTTTGGTCGATCTCATTGGCCCATGAAATTGTTTCAGTGTAAGTCGACCCCACCACCATTTCTAAATCTAAAACTTCCTGGTGGACTGAGCTCAGGTTATTCTTCATCATTTTCAGGAAGACTGTGTTGTCTCTCCCTGGATTATCCAACCCGGAATACTCCTCATACACTCGATATTTACGTTCAGCATAATCCATTGTTGGCTCATCAGCTCTCTGAACCAATGACATTATTGTTCCCCAGTTACTCTCAACTCTCCCCCCCACCCCAGCCCCTTTCACTGCCTCACTTCCCCTTTGAAAGTGCGATATCTTTCTTCATTGCTGGCGTTCCCGATAGTTGCCCAGGTACCATCCCGCACCCACTGGGCCATACTGTCCCATATTTTCCTCGGGCACTTCGCTTTTACCAACACATGTATATCTTTAGGGTGCATCTGGTGAATTTCAAACATTTCCTTGAGCTTGCGCCAAAATTCCAAATTCCCACATATGTGAGGGCAACTCTGACAAAATGCTCTGTTTCTCCCCAGAGGTGAAGGGCTTATGAATGGTAGTAATTAGGGTCAAGTGCTGACTCTGACATCAGAGTTCTTAACCTGACCTTGCCTGACCACAATAGGTGCTAGCCTGACAGACACATCTGGGTAAAACCTTCCCCTAAAATATCTACACACCAATTCCCACACCAAGCAAAATATAAATGATGGGTACGAGTTAAACAGTATGTACTCTGCAATCTGCCACTTAGGTGTGTCTAAACTAATGATATTACCATGCATCTAACTGTTACACCAAGGCGCACACACACACACACACACACTCGCAAAATATGTTTGCTAAAGTACAGCTCCTGGAACGAGTATACACACCCCCACTGGTGTCCCAAACCTTGAATAACTTCCCTTCACAACTGGTGACTCCATCTCACCAAATTAACACACAAAGTTTTGTCTATTACATAAATACACATACACTACTTTTATATCTACCAGTTCAGCTCTCCATGTTCGTGATTCCTTGCATTCCTGTGTACCACTGACTCAAACAGATCCAAGTGTGAGTGCTAATTTTTAAAATACTCTCCCACTTGGACTGCTGAGATCACTGGCCACAGGATGGGTCACAGGAAGGCATCCCATTTCTGATACTAAATATTGTTGCCTGAGTATTGGTAGAAGTCTTTTTATGAAGCAGCCTCTTTATTCAACAAAACAAGATATAGCAGGCATCATATGGAGACCCTTTCAGAGGGGGAGGTCTGCCTGGCACAATGCTACCCAACATTTTATGTGCTAAAGATCAAAGAAAATTCAAAACAATTCAAACAAATCCATATTTACGATGCCCTCTTGAACTACACATGTAACAGTTTAAATATCTCGATCTTCCCACCATCACTCCCAAAATAAGTGTTAATTACTGTCATATCCATGCAGTGAGATATTGATTTGATTCATGCATTTGTAGACAATCACTTACCTGCCTGTTTCCTGGTCTGTCTGGTCTACATTTTAAATGTAACCTCCAATGCATATTTGAATCTGAAATCTAGTGACCAAAGTCAGTTAATTGCTACATGTGCTAAGCCCAAAAATCACTCTAACGGTATGGATGCTATGTAGCTTCCTCCCTGATGGGAGTGGGCAAACAGTACATGAGCAGGATGGATGGGATCCTACATGGGTTACTGACCTTTTTCTGGGTCCTTTCTGTATATACGTCCTTGCTAGCACATAGGCTGTTTCCAGTAATGTGTTGGGCAGTTTTGACTACCCTTTGTGGAGTCTTCTTGTCTGCCACAGTGTAGCTTCTTTACCATGCAGTGATACAGCTTGTTAGGATGCTCTCTACTGTGCATCTGTAGAATGATGTGAGTATGGATAGAGCTCTCTTCAGCTTCCTCAGAAAGTAGAAATGTTGGTGAGTTTTTCTGATTGTGTAGGATGTGTTCTGGGACCTTGAGAGGTTGTGCAAGATGTGCACTCCCAGGAGTTTGAAACGGCTCCTAGTTTCCACTGCTGTGCTGTCGATGTAAAGGGTAGAGTGAGTGGTATGAGTTCTCCTGAAGTTGATAGCCATCTCCTTTGTCTTGTTGACATTGAGGAAGAGGCTTTTTCCTGGCACCAAGCCTTGAGCTCTTCCACCTCTTCTCTGTAGATCTCATCATTGTTGGTGATGAGTCCCACAACTGTTGTGTCATTGGCGAACTTGAGAATGTGATTACTCAGGGGTAAATAAAGACTGACGAATGACCAATATGAAGACAAACTGTGCAAATAAAAATAAAACTGAGAACATGAGTTATAAAGAGTCCTTTAAAATGTGTCTGTAGGTCGCAGAATCAGTTCAGAGTAGTGGTGATTGATGTTTTCAATGCCGGTTCATGAGCCTGATGGTTGGGATTAGCTCTTCCTGAACCTGGTGGGAACTAAGGTTTCTGTTTCTCCTGCCCAATAGTAGTGGTGAGAAGAGCATACGGCATGGATGGTGGGGGTCTTTGAAGATGGACGCTGCTTTCTTGTGGCAGTGCTCCATATAAATTTACTCAATGGTGGCGAGGCCTTTGCCTGGGATGGACTAGTCTGTATTCACCACTTTCTATAGCCTTTTCCATTCCTGGACATTAGTGTGGGCACATCAGGCTGTGATACAACCAGTTAGGATACTCTCCACTGTGGAGTTTGTCAAGGATTTTGGTGACATGCCTAATCTACACAAACTAAAAAAGGGGAGGCGCTATCATGCCTTCGTTGTGATGACACTTGTTTGCTGGGTCCAGGACAGACCCTCTGATATGCCAACACCAAGGAATTTAAAGTTACTGACCCTCTCCACCTCTAATCTCCTAATGAGGACTGACTCATGGACTTCCGGCTTCTTCTTCCTGTAGTCAATAATTAGCTCTTTAGTTTTGCTGATACTGAGTGACAGGTTGTTACTGTGGCATGACTCAACCAGATTTTCAATCGCCTTCCTATATGCCAAACTATCACCACCTTTAATTCAGTAAACAACAGAGGCGTTGTCAGCAAATTGTGATTAGTCGAATGGAAAGGAGAAGGCCAGTGCAGTGTATTTAGATACTAGAGTCTTTTAATATGATCCAACAAAAGATCAGATGACATAGAATTGTGAACAACATATTACATGAATTAAGAATTGGTTGACAGATAGAAAGCATGGAGTTAGATCTTTCTCCGGCTGACAGACTGTGGTTCTTCTGAGTATAAAAGGGATTGGTACTTAATCTCCAGTCATTCAAATCTCTTGGTGAAGATTACAAAATTTATTGGAATTGAATAGAGAGGTAGATATAGTCTTTGAGGAGAGACAGATGACTTAAATGACTAAGTGAAGAAAACATGGCAGATAGAATTAATGTGGAAAATTTTAAAGTGTATGAAACAGAAGAGTTGTAAAAATTTGAATGGCTGGGAAATGATGTTTGTTCAAAGGGACATGGTACAGCATCATCTCTTGCAGTGATATTAGGCTTGTGGACAGCAAAGTTCTAAACTCAAATGAAGATATATATAGCTATCTGACCTAGATAGCTACAGGTACCCTCACTACAAGGGAGGTTATATTGTAGCTACCTACTCTTCAAAGGTGAGCTCACTTGTCTGTTTATCTTCCACAGAGAGTTTAGCTGCCAATACCCACAATTTGAGCAGTGGGTTCCCCCCTCCCTACCAAGGAGGAGATACTTCCAGCTAATGCAGTAGTTTAAACATAGTTCAGTTATTTTTAGTGATACACATTTAAATTTAGATAATATTTTTAAAACATTTAAAACTAACAGAGGATTTCTATCTTATCATCACACAGAGATGAACTGTTGTATATGCTTATTGCTTATTGCATTTGGTAGGGAAGATTTTCGGTAACAATCCTTATGACAGAGGAGCTGAATGAGTCTGTTTGAAAGGGTGCTCCGCTGTTTCTTCAGTAGGTCATGGAGAGGATGTGCCTGATTGTCCATAATGGATAAAAGTTTGTTTAGTGACCTCCTCTCCACCACTAACTCAAAAGAGTCCGGGTTGCGGCCAAGGATGGATCCAGCCTTTTTGATGAGTTTATTTCGTCTTTTTGCATCAACAGCACTGATGCTGCTCCACCAACATAAAGCAGCAAAGAAGAGTGCACTCACTACATCAGACTGGTAAAAGATCTCTAACATCCTGCTGTATACATTGAAGGATCTCAGAAACACAAAATAATCTGCAGATGCTGTTGCTTTGAAGGATCTTAACTTCCTTAGAAAATAGAGTCTGCTCATCCCCTTCTTGTAAACAGCCTTGGTGTTGTTTTTCCAGTCACGTCTGTTGTCGAGGTGAGCACCCAAGTATCTGAACTCCTCCACCACCACAACTTCTTCTCCAAGAATGTATACAGGACACGTCACAGTCCACTTCATCCTAAAATCAGTCACCACCTCCCTGGTTTTGGGCACTTTCAGGAGCAGCTGTTTCCTCCCGCACCACACCACAAACTTGTCCACCGGTCCTCTGTACTCCAACTCCTGTCCATCTCTGATACACCCAACCACCGCAGAGTCATCAGAGAAGTTCTGCAAGTGACAAGGCCCAGATTTGTACTGAAAGGCTGAGCTGTACAATGTGAATAGAGACGGAGACAGGACAGTCCCTCATGGCACTCTAGTACCACTCATCACCATCTCAGACAGAGATCCAAACTGGGGTCTGTATGTCAGGTAGTCAGTAATCCAGGAGATAGTGGATTTGTTTACACCCATCCTTTGTAGCTTCAGAAGTGGCTGGATTGCACTGAAGGCACTAGAGAAATTTAAAAATGTGATTCTCTCAATGCCACCAGCATCATCCAGGTGGGACTGAGCTCTCTGCTACAGGTAGATGATGGCATCATCCACTCCCACATGAGGTTGATAGGCAAACTGGAGAGGGTCCAATGAAGATTTCATCTGGTCAGGACCAGCCTCTCCCACACCTTCATCACATGAGATGGGAGGGCAATTGGTCTGTAGTCATTAAGTTCAGATGGAGTTGCCTTCTTGGGTACAGGAACCAAGCAGGAAGTCTTCCATTGTACCAGAATCTTTTCCTGACTCAGACTCAGATTGTAAAGGTGCTACAAAATACCAGACAGCTGGTTCGCACAGGCCTTCAGTACCCTGGGAACTGTACTGTACGGTCCAGTATCCTTGCCTTGATGTAGTCTGTCCAGCTGTCTCCTAACCTGACCTGCCGTCACAGTCAGGCGGGGAGATGGTCATCCCCATGGAGGGAGGATACTCCAAAGCTGGGGGGGTGGGGGTTGGAACACAAGCACTCACCACAGAGGAGGGAGGGGTGGAGGGAGGAGGCTTCAGGGAGAGGGAGGATGTGTGGTTTGGGCAAGTGGGGGAGGGGACAGCAGGAAGTTCCATGCTGAACCTGTTGAAAAACAAACAAGAGAAAATCTGCAAATGCTGGAAATCCAAGCAACACACAAATGCTGGAGGCACTCAGCAGGCCAGGCAGCACCTACGGGGAAAAAGTACAGTCAACGTTTTGGGCCGAGAACCTTCAGCAGGACTTGTTCAAAACAAGTTCAATTCATTGGCCCTATCCAGGCAGCCCTTGAACTTCTTTTCCTTAACCTTGAAGCCAGTGATCCGCTTCATGCCTGACCACATGTCCCTTATGCTGTTCTGCTGGATCTTGTACTCCAGCTTCCTCTTGAAGGGTTCTTTGCAGTCTGTCAGCTTTACCCTCAGTTCATTCTGTACACGCCTCAGTACTTGTCTATCTCCAGACCTGAAGGCTTTCTTCTTCATATTCAAAAGTTCTTTCAGGTCACTGGTGATCCCAGGCTTGTTGTTGGGGAAGCAGTGTACAGTCCTGGCTGGCAAGGTGATGTTCTCACAGAATTTGATATAGTTGGTGACACAATCAGTGGGCACGTGGCCAAGTGGTTAAGGCATTGGACTAGCGACCTGAAGGTCATGAGTTCTAGCCCCAGCCGAGGCAACGTGTTGCATCCTTGAGCAAGGCACTTAATCACACATTGGTCTGCGACGACACTGGTGCCAAGCTGTATGGGTCCTAATGCCCTTCCCTTGGACAACATTGGTGTCAAGGAGAGGGGAGACTTGCAGCATGGGCAACTGCTGGTCTTCCATACAACCTTGCCTAGGCCTGCGCCCTGGAGAGTGAAGACTTTCCAGGCACAGATCCATGGTCCCGGAAGACAAACGGATGCCTTTTCACAATCAGTCATTTTGTTAATGTCCTCCCTGTGTTGTTCACATAACACATCCCAGTCCAACCTCTCAAAGCATTCCTGCGGTGCCTCATTAACATCCTGAGTCCACCTCCTTACAATCCATGTTGACATAGGTTGTCGCTGGACAAGAGCCACGTACCTGGGTGTTAGCAGGACCAGATTGTGATCAGATCTGCCAAGTAGGGAAGGGCAGCGGCACGGTTTCCCTCCTTTACATTCGCCTACAGAAGGTCCAGTGTTCTATCCTAGGGCAGCTGACATATTGATAAAAAGTTGATATTGTTGCCTCGAGAGGAACATGATTAAAATCGCCAGTAATAGCCATTGGGATATTGAGTTTGTATTCTAGCGATGGTTGAAAGGATAGGATCGCACACTACATTCACATCAGCCGATGGTTGAATGTAAACAACAATTAAAACAGCAGTTGAGAATTCCCAAGCCAAATAATATGGTTGCATCCCAATGGCTAAGACCTCGATGTCCAGGCTACATAAATATTCCTTTACAGTAACATGTCCACCACCTTTCATTCACAAACACTGCAATCCCTCCTCCCTTTCTGCTCAGGAAGTCTTCAAGCCAGGTATGGAAGCACAATGGTCCAGAAAATGCCCGTGTAGCCAGTTAAACACAGAACACAGCACTCCCAGTATTCCCTCTTAAGGAATGCACCAAGCTCGTCTTAATTCCCAAGGACCTCAGATCTCCCATGATGATCGTGGGGATAAAACATTTATACTCTTTCCTCAAACTTTCCTTTGCTCCGGCCCTGCAGCGTCGGCATCACCTCCTAAGTTCCTGCGGGATCTTGGCCCACACTCCAGGCAGTAGCGTTGGTTTGCATAGCTCAATGAGTTGGTCTCTGGAACAAACACAACTTTCGCTCCAAACACAAGGTCGCCAACACTAATAGTCCAGGCACACAATGATCCAGAATGACACACAAGAAAACATAAAAATAACATAAAATAATATGAAAAATGGTATAAATACAGAAACTACTGCAACCAGCTGCCACTAGCGTGGTGCCATCTTGTACACGAAGCTCACAGAGTAAATACTATAAGGGGTAATAATAAATATAATCTAGCGACAAGCACAGCACAGCAGAATGATGCAAAGTTTGCAGTATAATCTGAAATGCTGAAGTGAAGTAGCAGAGTAATTGAGACAGCTGGAATTAAGAGTACAAAAACAAGGTAGTATGGTGAGCACGTGAAAGAATCTTCTCTTTAGAAACAGAATCAGAATCAGGTTTAATCTCATTGACATATGTTGTGAAAAATTTATTGTTCTAGTCTGGAAGTCTGGGATTTCAAGTTCTTGCATCTTCTCCCAGAAGGTAAAACAGAGAAAAAGGAATGGCTAAGATCATCCTCGTCAATGACGCCTCCAGTCCTTGCCCTAACATCCAACCATGAGCAGACATCCCACCCTGCAAAAACTCATTTCAGGAAGGTAGCACCATCAATTTGCGGGAGACTCCCGGAACTTCCAGGAGAGGTGGGATGTCTGCAATAGAGCAGCTCCTTAGCAGCTAGCCGGCTGATTTAAATTACGTTAGCTATGCTAATGAATGAATGACACCTGTTAAACTCACCTCAACATGTCTTTTACATTTTAACCCACCATGGGCAATAGAAAAGTCACTGTTGCAAGCGGTCCAGCAAGGGACACTGTCATTATTTTGATCCCTATTAGGCAGGGGTACACTTTAGTGTAGTCTGGGGTGACATACGTTTTATATTTTCTTTTTTTGGAACACTCTGCCATGCTGCGCTCTCTCTCTCTTGCTCGTGTGCCCGCTCTCGCTCTCTCTCTCTCTTGTGGTCGCTCTCGCGCTCTCTCTTGCTTTCTCTTGCTCGCTCGCAAAAAATTGATTTCCGTGATATTGTATATAATTTGCGGGCATCAGGGAGCCACTATTAATATGTGGGAGGTTCCCGGAATTTCCTGGAGAGGTGGGATGTCTGCATGAGGACCCATTTCATCCTAAAAATAGTCCAAATCTAACCAGTAGCCCCATAACTGGCATAAACAGGGAGGGCTCAGGTGTCAATAACCACGGAGAGCTCTGCTGATAATATATTGCCGATAGACAATTCATTTCAATCATTTCAGCTCAGCTTTGTTCTACTATTTACACATGTGAATAATTAATACTAATAATAATATTATCTAAGATGTCGGTTAAATTTGCTGCACCTCTGTTTCAGATTTCCACTTTCCATTAATACAAACTCCCATTTTACAAGGACACCTTAAAAAATAACGAGCTTATGTTCGTGTGCACAAACAGCCTTTGCTGCCAAGTTCTCAGAGTTCAGCTGGTCAGTATTTTTCAATGGCCCA
This sequence comes from Mobula birostris, assembly GCF_030028105.1. NCBI lineage: Eukaryota > Metazoa > Chordata > Chondrichthyes > Myliobatiformes > Myliobatidae > Mobula > Mobula birostris. The sequence goes on from NC_092402.1 coordinate 33,346,061, forward strand.
TGATGTCAACAAAAGCACCAGAACAATTCCTGAGACGTTGACGGCTTGGCGCCGTGACGCTACAATACCGCGGTGTAGGGAGATTGGTGATTGGCTGAGATGCGGCCAGGTTGCTGTGCAGACTGCGGATTCGGGCAGTAGCGGTTGTACTGTTTTAGTTTCAAATAGGCGGCGTTCGGTTGAGCTGGAATCTCTGTAGCGGGATGAAGTTCGTTCGCTTCCTCATGAAGAACGCGGCCTTGTCAAACGTGCCCAAGCAGATCGACCATTTCTCTAAATTCTCTCCCTCACCGCTGTCCATTAAACAGTTCTTGGATTTCGGTGAGTGAGCGAGCGAGCTAGGTGTTGGTGCTTGCAGTCGGGGCCCCCAGGCGGCTCGGGGGTGACAGCACCCCTTTGCGTTCTTTAGGCGTTGCTAGGGAGGCCCGACTCGGTGGTGAGGGTAAGGGGAATTATGTCCATGTACCACGGTTTGTACCGTCGTATTGAAATGCAGGTAAAATCAACTCGACCTGTGGAGAGGAGTGGGAAGTTTGCAGGAAATGTGACCTTTGTCAGAGCCACAGTGAAGCGATGTCCTTCTCCCTTTATTACAAGCACATCCTGTGTTATCGTTATGAACTTGTTTATTTGATGAAATGCCAGACAGTGCATATTTAAGGAAGTGCGCTTTCTCTCTCTCTCTCTTCCTCGCTCGTGGTACTCAGTTTCTAGTCGAGTTTGTTTTTGCGTCTCCTTCCAAATGTGATCCCAATGATAGAAGCAGAAAATGCTAGAAACGCTCAGTAAGTCAGGTAGTTCAAAATGCTGATGACACTTCGACGTTAGCTTAGTTTCTCTTTTTCACACCAGCTGCCAAATCTGCCGAATATTTCGAGCATTTTGTTTTTATTTCGTATTTCCAAAATCTGTAAATTTTGTATATTCACTTATTGTTCTTTACTTCGGACCGTATCTTTATTTACTTGTCGGTTGATAGCCTGACATGTAAGAATGGTCTTCATTTCGGATGATTTTTGTAGAATTTTAGAAACCTAGTCACTTGCCCTCAAGAAAGGGGAATTTCGGCTCATCGCGCCCGTGCCTACTGAAACAGTGATATTCGTGATCTGAGGCCTTGCAAATTAAGACACTTGGGTGACAGTGAAACAGCATTCGATTCGTTTTGTATCGGTTGTGTGCTAGCAATGCACAGCTGCCAGTTTTTAACAACTGAGGTATCTTGGAAGAAATGCAGTCACTACATTTACTGTAGGAATTGAGCTGCAGTAAGAGTACCTTACAGTCTCGCTTAGCCTGGAATTTGCTGAAAAGTAGTGCACTTTGGCGCAAAAAGCTCACGAATTTGGCTTATTTTATGCTAGTGTTTGTCAATAGGCAATGTATGTAAGTAACATTTTCAGGCTATTTCTCACATTTTATTGCATACAAGGAGAACATTTATTCCATTAAGTCCAGGCTTGCTGTAGGAGCGTATATCAACCCCGATAACCTGTTCTTTCATACAATCGAGGATTCCCCCACTGCTCATTTATTCTAAGGGCAGTTTACAGTAGCCTATTGACGTTTGAGGTGAGGGAGGAATTTTCCCCAGAGTACTTTGGAGAAAGAAATCTTGCACTGTCACAGGGAGAGCATACAAACTTCACCCAATTGATTCAAAGATTAGTATCAAATCTGATTCTCTGGAACTAAGAGACAATACACTAACCTATATTGAGTATTACAGCATAGAAACAGACCCTTTAGCCCATCTAGTCCATGCCGACCTGCCCTTCTGACTAGTCCCATCAACCTGCACCTGGACCACATACCTCCAAACCCATGTACTGTACTTATCCAAACTTAAACAATACAATTGAACCTGCATCTACTAGTAGCTCAATCCAGACTCACACCACCATATGAGTGAGAAAGTTTCCCTTCAGATATTAGATCTTCACCTTTCATCCTAAGCTGATGAGCTCTAGATCTAGTCTCACCAACCTTAGTGGAAAAAGCCTACTTGCATTTACCCTCCCTATACCCCTCATAATTTTGTATACTTCGACAAGATCTCCCCTCATTCTCCTGCACTGTAGGGAATTGAGTCTTGGCCTATTAAACCTTTCCCTATAAACTCAGGTCCTAAAATCCCAGCAATATCCTTGTAAATTTTCTCTGCACTCTTTCAAGCTTATTGATATCTTTCCTGTAGGTAGGTGACCAGAACTGCACGCTATCCTTCAGATTTCTCTTCATCACTGTGTTGTACCACTTCAATGTAACATTCAATGCCCTGATTTTTCATGGCTAATGTGCCAAAAGGTTTCTTTATGACCCTATCTACCTGTGATATCACTTTCAGGGAATTTTGGATCTGTATTCCCAGATCCCTTTGTTCTATCGCACTCCCTTGTGCCCTAACATTCACTATGTAAGTCTTGCCCTGGTTTGTCCTCTTATAGTGCAACACTTCAGACTTGTCTGCTTAAAATCCACCAGATCTTTCATTGCAACAGTTCTAGAACTCATCTCCCCTTCACCGTTAATCATTGTGCCTGCTCATGCCTTCTAGGAATAATCAGTCTGGATGTCTGATCTTGTACTGGATGAGCAAAACTAAAAGTAATGGAAAGCCTTTGTCTTCACCCCTGCCGTAAACTTGATTCCCTCCTCATGGATTCCATTTGCTAACAACTGAGACCAAGTGTCACATAATTCACAATCTTGGTATCATGTACAATACTAAAATAACTTCAGATGACATAGCTATGCCACTGCTAAGGCCATCTATTCAATGTATGTTGCATTGCCTGACTCTGCACTCAACCTCAGCTGATCTATTAAAGTCTTCAACCATGTCTTTGTTATCTTTAATCTTGATCACTGCAACACAGTATTGGTTGAATTCCTTTTCTATATAAACTTGGTTGTTCAAAACTCTGTCTCCTGCCCTAACTTGCAACAAATACTATTCTGCAATCATACTTGTGCTCATTGTCACCTGGTAAAGCCACAGTTTAATTTTAATGTTCACCAGCTTTTATTTTCTAAGTCCTCTGTGGATTTGCTGTCTAGTTTTATAATTTCCTCCAGCACTGGAATTGAGTTTCTCCAGCTATATGAGGAAATTCAAATGTGATTATCTCAGCATTGTCAGTGTAACTTCCAGCTTTCGGGGCCTTGGGTTGTCCCATCTGTCTATTCATCTCTCTGCTGCTGCCCTCCTTTTGCCTTTCTTAAGAAGTTGTTTCCTTTGTGGTTCCACATTAATTTTTGTTTGACCACACTTCTCTCGAATGCTCAAGAAGTTTTACTACTTTAAAGGCGCTATGTATTCTTGTTGGGACAACAATCACACTTAATATGAACAGGGCAAATAGTAATAAAAATATTGGAATCTTTAGGAAACCATTCGATGCAAAATTGCAGAAATTTGATCACATTTCTGAATTGGTGTGGTAAGCTTACAATGAACAATTGAGTTGGGAAAGGAGTCTATTCAGCCTATCGTGCCTGTGTTGGCTCCTTAAATAGGCTATCCAACTCACCCTACCCCATTTCAACATAATCTTTAATGTTTTTCCTCTTTGATCATTTATCCATTTTTCCTTTTGAAATGTTAAATGATTATTTCTCCAGCTTGCAATCTAAACGATCAGTTAGGCTTCATTTTTTACGATGAAAAGATCTGATTGTGTAGATTGTCATGTTACATGTTACATGAGGCAGAAAATGGTTCGGCACAGCCAAGAAGGGCCAAAGGGTCTGTTTCTGTGCTGTAGTTTCTATGGTTCTATGAGGTGTTCTCGATTTTCTGTGCATTGACACCATCTTCATCCTGTAGTATAGTGATGGGAGTAGTTAATTTGACTCAAAGGTCAAAAAAAAATAAATGAGTATATGGACCCTCTTGTCAGGCAAAGTAGAAACTGCAGCTGTGACATTCTATGGTGTAATTCTGGTCCAGCGAGCAAATCACTGGAGCAGTATCTGGAGATTTGCATTTTGATCTAGAGTTACAAATTTGAATCACACTATTGTAATTGAGGAATTTAAATTTGGTTGCTAAATAAATCTAGAAGTGGAAAGCCAGTATTAGTATGATATTTAATAAACCATTGGATTGTTATAAACATACATCTAATTCAATTATGGCCTTTAGGAAAGAAACTCTGCTTACCTTTGCCTGTTTTGACTTGTATGTGACTCCAGGCCATCATTGTGGGTCACCTAATTGCATTTGAAGACATTTTAAGATGGACAATATATGTTCTAGCCATGGAGCTGCAAATAAATCACCTTTTATTTTAAAATTAGTGGTTTCCAAATGATAGGGTGCTCTCTATATATAGCTTGAAATTGAATGCAGCATTTCTCATGAAACTAATGAATGTGGCTGATAGAAAGGGGATTAAGATGTAGACAGAAATGGTTTTGTAGACAAAATTTTAGTAATGAATTAGGTTATGAATATACATCACTTAGTCTGAGTAATCCTGTCTCCAGTGATGAACCTGGATTGTTATTCCCTCAGAATATGACTTAATCAGTAATAACAAGTTACTAAATCTTGACTTGCCTGTAAAATCCTGTTCAAACACTTTTGTGTATCATACATCCATGAAACGAGCATACTTTATCACCAAATTAGATCTAGATTTAATTGGAATTATTTGCCTCAATTTACTTTCCTTTTGCTCTTGTGGATATTATCTTTTTCTAGGGCACTACTAAATATTTATTATAAGTATGATTACTGTTTTTGTGTGTAAAATGTATGTGAACCCACCCCATTGATTGTCATCCAGTAAGTCATTGAAAACAAAGGGCATTTAGTGGGCCTTTTAATATTAATCAATTTACTCTTGTGGTTTGGAGCTTCTGGACTTCCAGTTGGACTTGGAATTGCTCAAGCTATACTTGATTTATCTATCTATGCAAAATGTCTGGAATTAAGCCCAGTGTTACTGGTTCACAGTATTTGTCACTAGCCTGCAGAAACTATTCCATGTGATCGTATTAGTTCAGATTGAAAGTTCAGTTGTTGAGTTAACTGTCCCTTAGGTTATCAGATTAGCCAGGAGTCATGTAACTTTTTCATGTTGTTACAGTAGCCACAGTCACTGAAGACATCATCTAATTTTATCTCAAGGTATATCTTTTGCCAGGAAGCAAAATATAGTTGTATATAGAATGAAGTATGCATGCTTATGCATTTATTAAATTCACTCCAAAGAACCATTCTTAATTGATGATTGTTTCTCCTGTGCATTACTTGAAGTCTTTTTCAGTTCTTTCCACCAGTGACTTTTTCAGATTCCATCCTGGGAATTGAGAAGATCTTGGCAAAATCCCATGTAGTTCTGATTTCCAATACTCTTATGGTGATAGTTTCAACAAGGTAAATTCAGAACAGACTGAATGAAGATAAAGAAATACCCATATGGGGCACATGCCTTACTCTTAGAAATCATGGCTAGAATTTAATGTGCATAATTACAAAATTTAAACCACTTACTGGTATTTCTGCATGTGATGACACGAAATGGGTTCTATTAAGGAACTAATGCTGGAATCAAAATTATCTTCATGAAGTAAAAACAGCAAATGCTATGCACTTCCATAGTACTGTATAACACTGTCTCAAGCCTGTGATTGAACATAATTTGAGGATAGTGGTAATTTTTTGTCCTGCCTAAATTCACATGCCTAAAATGTCACTAAAGGTCTTCCAGCATCATGGAATTATGCAGTTTAATTCTCATACTTTAAGGAGAGAGGCAATTGAGTAGAAGGTATTGATACCTAGCATTTAAGTACAGTGTTGCATTCTTATTTACTTAGGCTCAACAAATGCCTGTGAGAAGACATCCTTTATGTTTCTGAGGCAGGAGCTGCCTGTGAGACTGTCTAATATTATGAAGGAAATCAACCTTCTCCCAGATCGGCTACTTGGCACACCTTCCGTTCAGTTAGTTCAAAGCTGGTGAGTAGCCACACAGGAGTTCATGCACAACAAGGAATGGCCCACTTCTGAACAAGAATGCGTCTCGTGTGTGGCTTCTTAAAAGTAGCACAATTTGAATGGGATATGATAAAATTACTGTATGTTACTGGTGTGTTTGCCATCCAAATTTTTAAAAAATGCTTACTTTCTGTGCACGAGAATATGACTGGTTATACTAGCCTTCTGGTTAAATATATTTGTTGTTAATGCTTAAATTACACAGCTGGAGCTGTGTAAATTCTTCGTGAACTTTATCCTACTTTGGTGCTCCGCCCCCGCCCTCCCCTCCCCCCACGCAAGTCAGTGTGCACGTCTTTCTTGCATAATATCGTGTTCCTTTGATTGTAAAATCCAGTTTAAAACAACTTTTATATGTAATACAGTGCATAAAACAGATATCTTTTATTACCAAATTTCAATAGATTTCCCACCAGTATATATCAGTTTATTTATTTAGTGATGCAGCACGGAGTAGGGCCTCCTGGCCCTTCAGGCTGTGCCGCCCAGCATCCCCTGATTTAACCCTGGCCTAATCATGGGACAATTTTGCAATGAGTAATTAACCTACCAATCGGTACGTCTTTGGACTGTGGGAGGAAACTGGAGCACCCGGGGAAAACCCATGCATTCCACCGGGAGGACGTACAGACTCCTTACGGAACAGCGCCAGGATTGAACTCCGATGCCTCAAGCTGTAATAGCGTCACACTAACTGCTACGTTACCGTGGCGCCCATTGTGAGTTTTGTTTTAGTACTGAAGTACTACTAGGCAGCATTTTAAATAAAGCAAGACCAAGCAGGAAATATATTCATAGGGAACTCACTAAAGCAGTGAAAGTTATTTCCAGTCTCTGATCTCTATTTTCTGAAATTACCTTGTGGTGGTAGTTTGAAAATACTTGTGTAGAACCATGAGAATCTTTAGAATGTTTTTGGCATTTTTTCTTTATAGGACGCTAAGTTATATAGCTTGAAACTACATTAAAGTGCTTGAAATAAATGGAACTGTTCTGTCTGAACATGTATATATTTCTGTTTCTGTGCTTTTTTTTCTCTTGGAGGTTCAATATTTGCATCAAGTATTCTTATGGCATGCACTGCACAAAGAAGAATGTTAAATCCTACTTGGATCATAAAACAATAAGGCATAGGAGCAGAATTGGATCATTCAATCATGGTTGATTTATTTTCCCTGTCAACCCCATTCTCCTGCCTCCTCCCCATTACGTTTGATGCACTGACTAGTCAAGAACCTATCACCCTTCACTTGAAATATGTTCAGTGGTTTGTTCTCCACAGCTGTCTATTGCAATGAATTCCACAGATTCACCACCACCCGGCTAAAGAAATTCTTCCTCATCTCTGTTGTGAAGGAACATCCTTTTATTCTAAGGTTGTGTTCTCTGGTCCTGGACACTTTCACTGCTGGAAATATCCTCTCCACTTCCTCCCTATCCAGGCCTTTCAATATTTGGTAGGTTTCGATGAGATCGCCCCCCCCCCCCCCAATCTTTTGAAACTCCAGTGAGTATAGCTCAGAGACATCAAATGCTGTTCATACGTTAACTCCATTATCTCTGGGATCATTCTCATAAAACACCTCTAGATACTGTTCAATGTCAGCACATCCTTTTGTAGATGAGGGGCTCAAAACCATTCACAATACTGAAAATATGGTCTGACCAATGCTTTACAAAGCCTCACCGTTATAATATACTTTTATATTCTAGTCTTGAAATGAATGCCAACATTGCCTTCCTTACTACTGACTCGACCTGTAAGTTAACCTTTAGAGAATCCTGCAATAGGACTCCCAAGTTCCTGTGCACCTCCAATTTCTGAATTATCTCCCTATTTACAAAACAGTCTATGCCTTTATTTTGTTTACCAAAGTGCATGAGTATACACTCACCTATGCTGTTCTCCATCTGCTGTTTCTTTGTCCATTCTTTCATTCTATTCAAGTCTTTATGCAGACTCCCTGCTTCCTCAGCACTACCTGCCCATCTACTTATTTGTATGATCGGCAAGTTTGGCCACAGTGCTATCAATTCTATCCTCCAGATCATTAATATATAATGCGAAAAGTAGCAGATTTAACAGTGACCCCCTGAGCAACCCCATTAATCACCAGCAGCCAACCAGAAAAAGCCCCCTTTTGTCCTTTCTGTGCCAGAAGACCTTAAGCCATAGGAGTATAATTTGGCCATTTAGCCTATCGAGTCTGTTTCACCATTCCATCATGGCTGATTTATTATCCTGCTGAACTCCATTCTCCTGCCTTCTCCCCATAACCTTTGACACCCTTACTAATCAAGAACTATCAATGTCAGCTTTAAATATACCCAATGACTTGGCCTCACAACCGCCTGGCCATGAATTCCACAGATTTACCACCCTCTGGCTAAAGGAGTTCAATAGATACATTTAATGTCAGAGAAATGTATACAGTATACATCCTGAAATTCTCCTCATCTCTGTTCTAAAGGGACATTATTCTGAGGCTATGCCTTCTGATCCTAAACTCTCCCAGTATTGGAAGTATCCTCTCTTCATCCACCCTATCTAGGCTTTTCAATATAATGTAAACTCTAGCAAGTACAGGTCCAGGACCATCAAATGCTCTTCAAACATTAGCCATTTCAATTGCAGGAACATTCTCATAAATCTCTGGACCCTCTCTAATGGCAGCTCTTTTCTTAGAGTTGGGGCCCAAAACTACTCTCAATACCCCAAATTTGGACTCATTAATGCCATATAAAACCTCACATTTCATCCTTGCTTTTATATTCTAGTCCTCAAAATGAATGCTAATATTGCACTTACCTTCTTTACTACTGACAGCCTGCAAGTTAACCTTCAGGGTATCCTGCACAAGGACTTCCAAGTCAATTTGCACTTCCAGTTTCTGATTTAGCTCCCCATTTAGAAAATAGTCTACACCTTTATTCTTTCTACCAAAGTGCATGGCCATACACTTCATTACGCTATATTCCATCTGCCTTCTTCCAGAGAATTCCAAAAGATTTGTCAGACAAGATCTTTAGGAAATCATGGTGACTTTGGGCTATCTTATCATGTGCTTCCAAGTACCTAAGACCTCATCCTTAATAATGAACTCTTAAAATCTTACCAGCCACTGAAGTCAAGCTAACCAATCTATAATTTTCTAACAGCACACATCAAAGTTGCTGGTGAATGCAGCAGACAAGGCAGCATCTCTAGGAAGAGGTACAGTCGACGTTTCAGGCCGAGACCCTTCGTCAGGCGAAGTCCCATAAATAATAATTGACTGATCTTGCAAATGGCTGCTCACAAGCACGTGTTTAAGCAATGCCGGCGAGAATGCAGTTCCGAATCCGGGGAGAGCGGCTGCTTGGGGCGCGAGGCGTGCTGCCTTTTATCACGTGCTGATTTTTTCCGCGCGTTGATTTTTTTCGTAACAGTGAAAACAGCTTCTGAAAGCGAAAACAAGGTACTAATGTAGAGACGAAGTCCTGACGAAGGGTCTCGGCCTGAAACGTCGACTGTACCTCTTCCTAGAGATGCTGCTGCGTTCAACAGCAACTTTGATGTGTGTTGCTTGAATTTCCAGCATCTGCAGAATTCCTCGTGTTTGCATTTATAATTTTCTAACTTTTGCTTTATTCTTTTTTTAAAAAAGTGACATTTTGCAATTTTTCCAGTTCTCTGGAACTATTCCTGACTTGAGTGGTTCTTGGGTGATCACTACTAACGTTTTGACAATCTCTTCCAGCTATTTCTTCTAGAACCCGAGGTTGTAGTCCATCTGATCAGGTGACTTATCCACCTTCAGACCTTTCAGCTTCTCAAGCACCACCACCTCATTAATAACAACTACACTCATCTTTGCCCCCGACCCTCAAATTTCTGGCATGTTGGTGGTGTTTTCCACAGCGAAGACTGATGCAAAATACTTAATTCAGTTTCTCTGTTGTTTCTTTGTTCCCTATTACTACTTCTCTAGTGTTCTTTTCCAGTGGTTTAATGTCAACCCTTGCCTCTCATTTACTCTATATTTTGGGGAAAAAAATGGTATCCTCTTTTACATTATTGGTTAACTGACCTCCATATTTTATCTTTTTCCCCACAATTGCATTTTTAGTTGCCTTCTCTTGCTTTATAAAAGCTTCCCAATCCTTTAGCTTCATGCTAATTTTTGCAATATTATATGCCCTTTCTTTTGCTTCTATGCTGTTTTTGGCTTCCCTTATCAACCACTGTTGCTTCATCCTCCTTTATGGTAAAATTATCATGCATCTTTTAAATTTTTCCCAGACACTCCTGCCTTTGCTGCTCCCTGCTAGGGTCCCCTTCCATTCAGCTTTGGCCAGCTCTTCTCTCAAGCCTCTATTGTTACCATTACTCAACTGTAAGATCGATGCTTCTAATTTCAGCCTCTCCCTCGCGAACTTCAAGGTGAATTCTGTCATGTTATATTCACTATCTCTTAAGGATTTCTTATCCTTAAGCTCCCTAATCAAATCCAGTTCATTGTGCAACACCAAATCGAAGATCCCTTTTCCCTACTTCTGCAAGCTGCTCTGAAAAGCCTTCTATAAATTCTTTCTTTTGGTATCAAATGCGAACCTGATTTTTCCCAGTCTACCTGCATAATGAAGTCCCCATGATCTCCATTGGATTGCCTTTCTTGCATGCTTTTTCTGTCTCCTGTTGTGATTTGTACCCCACATTTAGAGGTCTGTATATAGCTCCCATCAGAGACATTTTACCTTTGTAGTTTCTTACTCTACCCACAAGGCTGCTATGTCTACTGATCTTATGTCATTTCTTGTTAAGTGTTTGATTTAATTTTTTACTACCTAACACTCTGTCCACCTGCCTGGCTTTCTAATGGGATGTGTATCCTTGAGCATCCATTATTATATCTGTCTTTGTATGTTATATCTGCATGTGTATATTATTTCCATATCTTGGATAGGATGTTGAGTCATTCTAGATCTTGTCAAACATAATATAAAAATTTACTCATTTGCAGTGTTAAAAGGTACCCAAAACTATCATTTGTGATCTTTAAAATTACTGATAAGGATTTCTTTTGGATTGTATTCAGCTACTGTGTTACAGAATTGCTTGCGCAAAAAAGGCACTTTTTGCTAAAGACCAAAAGATCGCAGTCCTTGCATGGAAATATAATCTCAAAAATGTTCTCCATTAAATTTGACATTTTGCCACTTAGGAAATGTGGTACATGGTACTTGCAAAGGCATCGATTAGCACGTCCTTTTACTATGCAATTGTTTCCCATTTCAGTTTCTCATGCATGGTGACCTGGCAGATCATTTGCTGAAAAGTTGTCTTAATTAGGTGAACCAAAAGTGCAGCTCTTTGTACTGTGCATTGTACACTTGTGTAGACATTGATCCTGTTTGGGCTTAGCGTCCAGGCAATCAAGTAATAACACTCTACTCCCTTTATAGCCTAGCAATTAGTCTTAATTTCCAAAGCCAGTCAGTTTCTATATACCTTCAGAAAACACTGAGAATTATTATTTATGGGAGTAACTGGTGGATATTTGTTATGGGTGATTTTAACCATTCAATGAGAGTTGTTTTGGCTCAGGAGCTGAGCATCTTTATTCTGCAAACAGAATCTAATACAACCAAGATTGTGTTTTTTTTCCAAGGTAACTCCATATTCATGTTCCAATAGACAAATGTTGGAATTGGAGATCATTATAGTTATTGCAGAGGTGATTAAATGGGAATTTTATTCACTGAGGTAAAGATAAAATGAAAATAGTATCTTGCCTATTAGTACAGTCTATCCTATTCTTGTGCTCTTGCAGTTACTCCACCTGAATTTTTCAACATTGATTTGTTTGTATTGGAGAAAATGAATTCTGCCAGGCACTGCAAGTTCCCATTTGACATTGAGCCTCTTCATATTGTGCCCTTTTGGCCCTGTGAAGCTGGCAATAATGGTGATTTATTGCCAGGCACCTTAAAAACATTTATTTAAGTATGAATGGTGTGTTATCCTATTTTTTTAAAAATGTGAGGATAAACTTCAGAATTTAGAAGACCTTTGTCTTTTTCTATCAAAGCATATAAGATGAGAGTTTATGAAGCAATTGTCAAATTTGGGAAAAGACTGGATTGAACACATCATCCATTTACAATCTAGCATTATTGCTGAAGTTGCTTCCATTGACATTTAAAGGGTTCGTAATGTTTTCAACAAATTACCTGTGAATGTTTGAAGTAAAAACTTACTGTGGTAGATGCTTGGCCAACCTCCAATAATTTGGAGCTGTTTAATTTTAACATCAACTCTGTATTTGTGCTACAGAAATAGTATAGATAGATTTAATTTTGCTACTCCATTCAACCTCCAGTCATGTGCAATTTCTCCCTTACACCATCACCCCTGAATTTAACAACCAGAAGATCACATATCAGTTTGAACTTTTCTGTATGTATATTCACCTGGTCAATATGTTTTGTGTTGAAATCCAATAGAAAAGTCTATTTTATGTTGCAAATTATTCTAACCATGCCTTTTTTTCATATAGGTATGTCCAAAGCCTCTTGGATATTCTTGAGTTTTATAATCGGAATCCTAATGATCACAGTGTTTTATCAAGGTGGGTTTTTATTTAAATAATACTTTAAGTTGTGTTTATAGTTGTTGCTTATTGTTTTTCATCAAAATATTCAGCTAGTCACCCTTTTCTAGATATGAGGTTTATTGGGGCTTTTTTTTAAAGCTTTTGATGTGTGTGGACTTGGATTGTGAAATTAAAAGCTGTAATTGTTGGCTCTTTGGCTGGAGATAACATTCTTAAATATTGTATGTAAAAAATGTGAATAACAGGTTAAGTTTGTACTAGTTTTATTGCATAGTATTGAAACATAATGTAATAACATTCAAAATTCCCCAACATGGATGTGAGTTGTTAATTGTAGGAATCCAATTTGGACCATTTTCATCACTAGGATAATTTACTGCAGTATATTGCCATGATTCATCCTTTCTGAATTTCAGCGTCAAAATTATTGCATATGTGATTTGGAAATAAAATACTGCCAAAATTTTGGGCAAATATCTAGGTACATCATAGTAACTAGTGTTTTTTTTCTACTAAAGCTGGTTTCCAAAGAATTCCTGCATATACTCTAATAAGGTCTGATTTGATGTAAAAGAACAGTGTTTGAGGGTGTGGTTTTTACATTATATGTATATTCTTAGTTTCACAGGTACATTAATTACAATCAGGAATAGGCACAATGAAGTTGTTCCAACTATGGCCCAAGGTGTGATTGAATACAAAGAATCATTTTATGAAGACAGTGTCACCAGTCAGAATATACAGTACTTTCTAGATCGATTTTACATGAGCCGGATTTCTATTCGAATGCTCATCAATCAACATAGTAAGTGTTATCAATTTCAAGAAGTCCATGCTTTATAGAGCTACTTCATAAAACATTGATTTGTAGTAGTACTAAACAGTGAAATGTGTTGGGCATCTGTAAATGTATCTTGTTTTGACATATTCATGTATTTTAACTGAACCTGTTTGTGTCAGATAAATATGTACTTCCTTTCCTTCAGCATTAATTTTTGGTGGCACAACAAATCCAGCACACCCAAAGCATATAGGCAGTATTGATCCTGACTGTGAAGTTGTTGCTGTTGTTAGGGGTAAGTAATTTTGTTTTTCCTTAATTAGGGAATTTCCTTTAACTTTTTTTTAAAGAGTTATGAGTGTCCATGTTGAATGAAAGTCCACAAATGGAATTCCTATTTTTCTGAGTATTTAAATTTCTGTAGATTTCAATAGATTCTTTTATGTCCCTTTCATAATATTACTAAGCTCTTTCTAGAGTGTAATATGGAAATGTGATAACTTGCTCATGTAAACTTCCGTGGACAGACAGTGACGTTAACTTAGGGATTATCTCATTTTGAAATAGCCAGTGAAGAGAAACATTGCCAAAACATCAGTGATTATTCTCCTAATCAACATCAAAATGGTTTCTTATTGTATGATGATGGTATCAACTAATATCTTGATGACCAGCCTTTGGTGTCAGGTTAAGGCAGCTGATACGATAAAGTGAATGTGGGCCATGTACCTTTCAGTAGGTCAGTGGTTACAATCCTTGATTATGTATCCTATTTATTGAAATTTGTTGCTGTATTTGCATACTAGAATTTGATTTGGGTTTCCATTGGTTAAAGGTGCTAACGCATTTCCTATCTGGTTTGTATCTATTTTAAGGCTAACAGTATTATACAGAAGATCTATCTAGCCCAGATACAGATTCTGTAGTATTGGTGATAAGATTGTTGCTGTGGTGCAACTTTCACTGTACCTCACTTTCAAAGAATATGTTTGTTGGAATCTTGCCCTTGGTAATTTTCTTCCTTTCCAATTGCAGTGGATCAGCTATGATAGTGATTAGTAACATAGTCAATGAAGGCTTCTCTTACACTGATATGTAACTAAATTCATTATTTTGGAATCTGCAACTGTCAGTATTAGTACAGGTTTCCCCCGTCATCCGAAGGTAGAGCGTTCCTATGAAACGGTTCATAAGCCGAAATGTCGTAAAGCGAAGAAGCAATTACCCATTTATTTATATGGGAAAATTTTGTGAGCATTCGCAGACCCAAAAATAACCTACCAAATCATGCCAAATAACACATAAAACCTAAAATAACAGTAACATAGAGTAAAAGCAGGAATGATATGATAAATACACAGCCTATATAAAGTAGAAATACTTCTCCGCAATCATTACTGAACTGTTCTCCGTAGTGAAAATCTCGCGCAAGTGCCGTCGGCAGAAAATCTCACGCAAGCGCTGTTGGCAAAAACACGGCGCAAGCACTCTCCAGTAACCTTTAAGCTATGAAGCTGCCAAATCATACCAAATAACACGTAAAAATACACAGCCTATATAAAGTAGAAATAATGTGTGTACAGTGTAGTATCACTTACCGGAATTGGTTCAGCGCCGAGCACACTGATGATGGTGTGTTAGACTGAGCTGTCACAGGTTGGGTGGTGCAGTGGCCCCACCCTCCAGGCTGCCAACAGATACCGAACCGCGAAGCATGCAGGGGTCCAACGGTAGCCGGTAGGCATCCAGCACATCTTTAAGAAAAAAGCCGAAATAAACATGCTAATTAATTATGTGTCAGGCGGCACCTAATTAATTAGCATGTTTATTTCGGCTTTTGCTTAAAGATGTGCTGTGTGCCTCCTGGCTACCACTGCATTCTCCGTGAATCGCGGGGTGGGGGGACACTGGGGTGTCATCTCATCGTCTGTTTCCATTAGAGCAGGCAGCTCATCTTCTCCGATGACTGCCCGCCTCGATGTCGAAGGTCAAGGTTCGTCATCTGCTGTGGCTGATGTGGAAGGCTTGCTTGACTGCTGAGTCTCGCGCATTTTTCTGTCATACAGTTCTTTATAAGGAAGGACTCAAACCATCCTGCAAATATCCCCTAAACCTACGTACCCTTTCAAAATTAAAGTCGTACTTTATCATTGCAGCGAAAATCTCACGCAGTCACTTTCGGTCTGTTCGCTACTGCATTCGGTTTCGATTGTTATCCTTTCCTCTTCCAATTGCATCAGCTCTTCATCTATCAGTTCTTGGTCATGGGATGCCAAAACCTCTTCAACATTATGTTCGTCAGCTTCCACAAGCCAAACTCATTTAGTCCTTACTTCGTTCACCACAATCAAAACGCTTAATTATGTCTAGTTTTACGCTAAGTGTAACACCCTTACGAGCTCTTTTAGGCTTTTCCAATACCTTAGAACTGATCTTGCAAATGGCTGCTCACAAGCACGTGTTTAAACAATGCCGGCGAGAATGCCGTTCCGAATCCGGGGAGAGTGGCTGCTCGGGGCGCGCGGCGCGCTGCCTTTTATCACACGCTGATTTTTTTCGCGCGTTGATTTTTTTCGTAACAGTGAAAACAGCTTCTGAAAGCGAAAACAAGGTACTAATGTGGGTCTTTCGTAACAGTGAGGTTTCATAAAGCAAACGTTCGAAAAGCGGGGGACACCTGTACTTTTGTTAATATTTGTCCTTCAGCAAGCTAAATCTGTAGGCATTATAATTCAGAAAAATGAAAGATGATCTAATTGAAACAATTCTGAGGGACCTTGACAGACTAAGTGTGAAGAGGATGTTTATAATCATGAAGAAGCTCGATCTTGTAGGCATAGCTTCAGAATAGGAGGTTGCTTATTTAAGTTAAGGAGGAACTTCTCTCCATCTGTTACAAATCCTTGAATTCCTAGAGTCCATGAAGACTAGCTCATTGAATATGTTTATAGCGAGGATAGATCAACTTTGAGTCTGTGGATAAGTTAGGAGTTAGGAGAAACAAGTCGGAAAGTGGACCTGGGGCGAAGATCAGATCTGCCATGATTCTGTGGCTTGTGAAGCCACAGAACTTGCTCTTACAATTTTTATGTTCTTAGCATAAATTTGGCTGCCCATACTAAACTATCCTTTAAAATAACCAAAGTAGGTTTGTAAGTGTCACAGTTAGTCAGATAGCGGGTGCCGTCCCGAATCCGGGGTTGGCGGCTATGCACCTCCATCTTCTTCGATCTTGCGACAGCACCGAGTACAGCCTGTCCTCCAGTTCTCGCTCACCGCCTTGGCACCGCCCGCTGCCGCTTCTTCGAGCTCAGCCCTTCCTTAGGCGGAGGTCTTGGGCAGGTCCAGGCACACGGTGCAGCGCCCAAGTTCATCATGTCTCTTCTAACTATGTGCACAGCATACGATTCGTAGATACGTGGTGAGGCTTTAATCTCTTCCATGGAAGATGGCCGTTGGCTCACAAGGAGCTCATCCGCTTTGTCAGGTCTTGTTTTTTTTTAGTCCTGCTGGGTGTCCTCACACACTCCTCACCAGACTAAGTCCAGTGGGGGAGCCGGCCAAGTCGCTGACCACTGGACCACGGCCCCCGCCAAGTCTCTCCGAGTGCCTGACATTCATGACATGCAAACATTCAAAATACAGTTGTACTGTATTTGGTGTATAAACATTTTTTTATGCTAGCTACATCACCATGTTATGTGTTTAGAGTACAAAACATATAATTTGCAAATAGTTGTTACTGAGTCAGATAATAAATTAGTAATAATAATAACTTAGTTAACATTGAGTTAAATCTCCAATTCCGCCTCCCCCCCCCCCAATTTGACTAACAAATATAATCAAAACAGAAGTGTCTTTTTTTTTTAATTGCCCACTAAATTGGTCAGTGCCTAAAATGGCAATCCTAGTGGAAACTTTTTAAAAACAACTGGAGGAATTCTTTGAGCTGATTCTCTGGACAATGTCAAAGGATTCTACATTATTTTGGCCACTGGCAACCCTTCTCATAAACTGTGAAGAAACTTTGGCAATCAGCTAAGTCATGCTTCTGGACTTGGAATGGTGAAAGTGTTTCATAGTATGAAGCCTTTTGGATGTTTCTGAGGTGTGACTTCTTAAGAATTCAAAATGATTTAATAAACTATAATGATATTTTAGGCTTTTCCTTATTTTTTTCCTGTGAAGCTTTTGTAGATGTTCCTTTATATTTAAATCTAAAGGAGAATATCCTTTGTGTTTCAGATCTGTTATGGTGTTTTCATTCTAGTAATTACCACAAGTTTCTAATTTTAAGCTAAACTATGGCAAGAGACTTTCATTGCACACAGCCTAGTAACAAATCACTAACAACAGCTTTCAGATTTGTGTTTAAACACTGCATGGATGTTGTTATCAATTAAATTAGGTATATAATAGCAACATGTAGATTTATGCAAAAATAATTTTGCAGTTGCCATGCAAAATCCAGGCTAGTTTAATGTTTTTCAGAAATTTGTATTGCAGTTAGTACCAAGTTTTTCTAAAACAAATTCTTCATTTAGTATAACAAAAGTGATCACAGCAATTATTCAAATGTTTAAAAATTATTTTCTTTTCTCTTTCTGTTCCATTGTACATTTATTAATATCTGATCCTTCACCTGTACTAATATTATCAGTTAGTAAAAGCCACATAGATATGGATTTTGTTGATTCAATCGACGTGCTTTCAGCTGGCATGCATTTCTTTTTGATGTTGCTTGTTGTCTTGTCTCTGGGCATGGAGTCAAAAGAGCATTCTAATGTTATTCATCTGTGATGGAGTTCCATTTTGTGATTTGCCACCAAGTATAATCCACGTCCATATAACTGAACTGTAGAAACTCTGCAACCAGTGAATGTTTGTGTAAAATAATTGTCATGACATTAAAGCTGGTTAATGTTGGCTTGTCTATTCATAGATGCCTATGAAACTGCCAAACTGCTTTGTGACCAATATTATATGGACTCCCCAATCCTGGAAGTGGACCAATACAATGGTAAGGCACCTTGAGTTATTTGACATCATTTATTGATGTTGTGGCATGGTTTTTTTTTAACATAACTGTTTGTTTAAAAGAAAATATTTGCTTAAAACTTCGAAATCTGATGCGGTATCTCAACTTTGTATAGGTACAGAGTTATCCAATTTATACTTAACCGTTTTTTGTCATCCCTGTCTGTAGTTGATGCAAAGCAATTGTTTATGTTTGTGATGCATGATTGACTTCCTTAGAAAGAAAATTTATAAATGGTATGCATTATTCCAGCTGTGAGTAGTTCAGGACCAGTCCACATTGTTTATGTGCCATCACATCTCTACCATATGCTGTTTGAACTTTTCAAGGTAAGAAACAAGCTATTGCATGAATAATTGCAGTTATTATTACCAAGATTTTATGTCTGATTATCTTTGTGTAGCTTTAGCTTTTTTATGGAAAAAAGCTGAGCACTAAATTTCGGTGGAAGTAGTGAACAGATGGGGTGCACCTCACATGGCCTCCGACAACCAAGTCCAACTCCCAGCCTTCACTTGTGGCTTAGCTTCTAAGCCCGGCGGAACAGTTTCTACTGACAGGAGAAAAGGCAAAGGCGGGTGACTTAAAACCAATCACTGCGGGCAGATGGAGCTCGTCATCCGTAGTTGGCAACTCATTCGGGGAAAGGAAGACTTTGACCTCAAACCTCCGCTGCCTTGTGGCTACATCCACTCATGGAGAAGGCTTCGGGGGTAAACCCCGAGGGGAAGAATCTGGAGTTGGAGTTCCTAAGGTAGTCCTACAATGAGTTCAATGCTGGCTGGCAACTCCTGCAATGCCGCTGGTGCCAAACTGTTTGGTTTCTGCCATTCCTTTGGGTTCATCAGTTGCGTGGAGAGGGGGAGCTTGCTCTCCATGTCGTACTGCCCAGGCCTGCATATCTAAACAGCTAGGACGCATTATCCGTGGTCATCTCTGACTGTCAGAGGCCTCAGATAGTGAACATTATGCACTGAGTACAAAATATATTTGTTTCCTTTATCAGGTATCTTAAGTTAAGATTGCAACCTTGTTGCCAATTTAATCCAACTTGTTTCATCCACTCTGGTTCAAAGATAAGGAACAATAATAATTTGACATTAAATAACTGAGTAACTTTCATTGCTGAAACTCTGTGATAACACATGGCACCTCGCAAAGTGGTTTGCTTTCCCTAGTCTTCATTCCTATTGCAAAATACTCCATTCTAGAGTGTGCAAAGCAGTTTGTGGTATAATAGCTTGGAAGCTTAGAAACTTAATAAAGTCCCTTTCAGTGAAATTTGAACAGCAATAGGTAAGCAACAGCTAAGTAATGTGAAACTGACTAAGCAGCAGCAGAAGCCAAGTACTGGATCGCGAACAAACTTTCATTGATTTTGAATCTAGTGATTAATAAGTTAAAGATGATAGCAATCATGTAGAAATGAAATTTAACTCTCTAAAGAATGCCTTGGCAGAGTCAGCAAAGTCAGTGATTCCTAAAAGAGAAAAAAGCACAAAGAATAAATGGATGACAGATGAAATCAAAAATCTAATGGAAGAAAGCAAATCCTATAGCATATAAGTCCTTAGATAAAAAAAAGTTAAAAGCTTATGTCAAAAATCCAAAGAAGAATGGTTAAACCAGGAATGTGAGCAAATAGAAAGAATCCCTATTACTAATCCAAAAGGGTTACATCAACAAATCAAGAATATGATTGGTAAAAAGCTCCTCTGTTCTTCAGGTAGATGTTGGAAAGCAAAGGATGGTACCATTATCATGGAAAAAGATGAGATTATGAACAGATGGACTGAGTATATTCAGGAATTGTTTGAAGACGATCGAGGTGCAAAACCAGAAAATAAGAAAAACATTGAAGGTCCAAGTATTTTAAAATCTGAAGTTCGCAATGCAATAAATAAGATAAAGAAAGGAAAGGCAGCAGGTCCTGATGAATTAGTAATAGAACAGATTATCGCCCTTGAAGATTATGGAATTGAAAAACTTACTGATTTAATCAATGACATTTATGAAACTGGAATAATACCAGAAGAGATGAAAAAATCAGTATTTATCACTCATCTAAGAAACCTGCAGCAATAGAATGTGAATTACATGGGACCATAAGTTTAATGAGCCAAGATACTTCTAAGAATTTTGATGACAAGAGCTAAAGGTAAGATACAAGCTGAAATAGGTAAAGAACAATGTGGTTTTGTGAAAGACAAAGGTACAAGAAACGCAATATTGATGTTAAGGATACTATCAGAACGAGCTATTCAAGTGCAAAAAGATTTGTTTGTTTTATCGACTACACAAAAGCATTTGATAAAGTGAAGCACAATAAGTTATTTGAAATATTACAGAAAACTCTAGATCGAGATTCGAAAGACCTCTGCCTAATCAGAAATCTGTACTGGGAACAAACTGCCGCTGTAAGAATAGATGGAGAAGTGAGTCAGTTTACGAAAATCAAGAGAGACGTTAGACGAGGGTATGTTTTCTCCCCTAATTTATTTAACGTGTACAGTGAAACAATATCACAAAAAATAGGAGACATCTTGGGAATCAAAGTTGGTGGTGAAAACATTAATAATTTCAGATATGCAGATGACACTGTGTTAATTGCAAGTACGGAGGAAGAACTACAAAACTTAACTGATATAGTTGTTGAAGAAAGTGCAAAAATGGGTCTATCTATCAATTGCAAAAAGACAGAATGTATGGTGATATCCAAAAAGAAGGAGAATCCTATCTGTAGGCTGAGAATAAATGGGGAAGACTTAAAACAAGTACAGAACTTTTGCTACTTAGGAAGCTGGGTGACATCATTTTCATTTTTAAATCTCTTTTATTATTATTATTGAAGATCAACAAAAAATACATTAAAGTAGTCAAGTCAACATGTCAATATGTACAATGAGGAATTAAATTACCAAATAACTGATTAACAAAACTAAACAATATATCAATAATAAGAAGAAAAAATAAAGTGTTAAAACTATTTTGTTTTGGGGAAAAAAGAACCCCTACTAACTAAAGCAAACAAACAACCCTGCTAACAAAAAAAAAGAAAAAAAAAAATACCCATTGGGAGCACAACCCCGGAGCTATACGCCATGCAAGCTTCCATAAAAGACAAACATCAATCCGCCAACTCAAATCATTTAAACAAGAATCAGAAGGAAAACATCTTAACTCAAATCAGATGATAGTAGCGGGCAAAAGAACCCCACCTTTTCTCAAAGTCAAATCGAGGATCAAAAGTTCGACTTCTGATTTTCTCCAAACTAAGACATAGCATCACCTGAGAGGACCATTGTATCAAAGTGGGAGCAGAGGCATCTTTCCATTTCAATAAAATAACCCTTCTGGCCAATAATGTAACAAATGCAATTACATGTTGGTCTGATATAGAAATACCATGAATATATTGAGGGATTATACTGAACAAAACTCAATTTATTAGGTTGTAAATTAATTTTTAAAGCTTTAGAAATTGTAGAGAAAATAGATTTCCAAAACTGTTTTAATACAGAACACGACCAAAACAAGTACAGAACTTTTGCTACTTAGGAAGCTGGGTGACATCAGATGGCAGGTGTGACATGGACGTCAAAAGAAGAATAGAAGACACCTTTACGAGAATGAAGAGTATACTGACCAATACTAAACTAGGCATGACAACCTGCCTCAGAGTACTGAAATGTGATGTTATTCTAGTTATGTTATATGGCACAGAATGTTGGACAATATCTAGTAACATGAGGAAATGAATTGAAGCAGCAGAGATGTGGTTTTTGAGGAGGATGCAAAGAATATCATGGACGAAACGAATATCTAACGAGGATGTCATAAACAGAGCAAACACAAAAAGAGAAATAATGTATGAGATCATGAAAAGGCAACGTAACTTCATTGGACATGTGATTAGGAAAAAGGAGTTAGGATGCACGGTAATTATGGGAAAGATTGAAAGGAAGAAAGCAAGAGGAAGACAAAGACAAATGATGATGGAGACAGCAGCCAGAGAACTGGAAATGATACCAATGAATTCATCCACTTGACCCAAAACAGGAGTGTGTGGGCCATGGCAGTCAAAGCTCAAACTGGGCATGGCACCTGATGATGATGATTAATAAGTGGCAATTAAATACTGCACTCTATTATGATGCAACTTTCACTTGCAAGTCAACATAACTGGATTTGAGTTACAATTACATTGTTATTACTGCAGTGGTAGTTGAGTTGTTTATCAAATATTTTTTATACGAATATTAATCCTGCATGGACAATAGTGAATAATCCATTAGTTCTCTTAAGAACCAGTCTTTCTACCTGTGTAATATTGTTAATATGTATTTTACATTTAGTAAATTTATGAAATGGATTTAAAAAGATATTCTTAGTTCACCTGTGGTTCATTTTGTATTGGTCAATACGTTTTTAATATTAATTGATTGGCATTGCCTTGGTGACTGCTACACCTATTTAGCAAATAAATTCAGTAAATGTTTTTGTTTCTATTCAAGAATGCCATGAGAGCTACTGTGGAAAATTATGAATCCAGTCCTCATCTTCCACCTATTAAAGTAAGAGTTGCACTGGGTGGAGAAGATGTTACAATTAAGGTAAAAGTATTTAGTGTTTTTTTTAAACTTGATTTGTTTTATATGAGACGAAGTATTCAAATGTGTTATTTAACCTTCTACTTCTAAACCACATGCTAAGTGTTTCTTTTAAGAAAACAAAGCTGCACTCTTCCACTTCTGAAACTTTATTGTTTTCATGGATAAGGAATTTTGATCATATATTAGGGTTCTGCAAGATTAAACAGAACACCTAATTTTCTTTTTATCATTTTTTTTGTTATACAGATGAGTGATAAAGGTGGAGGCGTCCCCTTGAGCAAGATAGACCGGTTGTTCAGTTACATGTATAGCACAGCTCCGAAACCACACTTGGGAAGTTCTGGAGGTGCACCACTGGTATGCATCTAATTACACATTGCCTTACTTAGATAAGGAGGTAAACTACTGTACATACAGATTTATTTCACCACTGACTGAATCCTCTCACTTATAAGTATGGTCTCCTTAAGCAATATTTTTTATGTATTTAGGCTGGTTTTGGGTATGGGCTGCCTATTTCAAGACTTTATGCCAAGTACTTTCAAGGGGACCTTCAGCTCTATTCAATGGAGGGTTTTGGGACAGATGCAGTCATTTACCTAAAGGTAAGCATTGCTTTTCATGGAATAATTGAATAATTTCATCCACTACTTCTGAACAAAGTATAGCAAAACATTGTAAAATTGGGGTTGACAGTCAATTATTGTGGTTAAAACCAGATAGGGTCAGAAAATACTTTGATTAATATAACATATTTGTAAGGCTCTGGGTTCTCCAAAGTAATTTATTAGATGTATATCACTATCCCACAAAAAGTAATGGAATGCTCAAATTATCTATCATCTATTTTCATAATGTTGGTAATTACTATCATTGATTACTATCTAGCAATTATCTTTTTTTCCATTACATGTGGTTTTATGGGATGTCTTGCACCTAGGTAAGAGAGTAGTTTAGGTTCTGTAAGATAGAAGTTCCAGCAGTCCAGTAGTTCATAAATATTATACTGAGCTGTTAGTCTGGGTTATGTTTTTTGCCCCTCTGGAGTGGGGTTTCAGACTGCAGCCTCTGGCTTTTAATGCAAGTGCTATATCTAAATCAAAGTGGGACTGAATTGAAGGATGTATAATAAACTGCTATGTATTCAGCATTCAAATACTTCACATAAATACCATATAATTATATCTTAAATATGTAAAACTAAATTTTTTATCAATAGGGCTGTGATCATGATTTGAAACCTGCAAAATACTAATATGTTAATTGCATGTTTTTGACAGGAGGAAAAATAAGATGTATTTTCAGGGGACATGGGTCACTTCCAGAACTGTAGTAACACCTTCTGTAGTGATGAAAGAACAAACCTTTTTTTTGGGGGGGTGGGGAGCAAAACCAGCTTTTTGGAACTAAAAAGGATGGCACAAATATAAAATCAGAAAAATGGAGGCAACTATTTTAAAGTGTTGGAGAGAAGCAGCATGCCAAACAAGAAATTTCAGATGATAACAGCATAAAGAATGTTAAGAAGGTGAAAGGAAGAAGCAATCATCAAATCAAGAGTGAGGGGAGGGTGTGGGAGTGGTCACATGCAAACTGGGACATAATACTGATTCAAGTTGGGTCAAATGAGCATCGCCTAGAGGGCTGCACAGGAAAATGGTATACAAAGACAACCAAGTTAATTACAGAAATTGGGAAATCTTTGTGCAGTAGTTAAGGATGGTATTCAGTTTAAGAATACCATCATGGAAATCAGGATGCGACAGCCCGACGCATGTGCGCGGCCAGCCTCAGCAGAGACACCTACTGGAGCAAAAAGGCAGGGCAGCTCCATTTCGAGGGGTCACATTCTGCTTATCACCATCAGCATGTGCAGGATTGGGACAGATCTAACTGCCACCCATCAATAAGAGGTAATTACATCTTATTGTAATGACATACTTCGAGACACCCATAAAACCCTTTGCTGCAGTCAAAGGACATCGGTGACTATATCACGTCCATTTAGGAGAGTGCCAACCACATCTTCAAGAATAATCAGCGTCCTTTGGTGTTAGTGCTTCGTATCTTCTATCCAGCATTAGGGTAAAAAAAAATGGTCAGCCTAATTATGCCGTGTGGAAAGGGAAGGGGGACATTATGGTCAAGAGATGACGCCAAACGTTGTCGGGAAGTGGCAAGGAGAGGGAGAGAACAAGAATCGGATGAGGCCAGGGCCACACGACTCCAGGATCAAAGAGTCGGGACAAAAAAAGATGAGAGAAGAAGACACAGAGGAGGCGAGGCATGCACGTCTCCAGGATCAGAGACAAACAACAAACAGCAGAAGAGATGAAGGGACGGGGAATGAAAGGGCTGCATGTCTCCAGAATGACAACGAGAGGCACAAGGGTGGCGGAGCAACACTCACAACACACTGGTGGAAATCAGCAGGTCGGGCAGCATCTGTGGAAATGATCAGTCAACGTTTCGGGCTAGAACCCTTCGTCAGGACTGAAGAGGAAGGAGGCAGAGGCCCTATAAAGAAGGTGGGGGGAGGGTGGGAAGGAGAAGGCTGGTAAGTGCCAGGTGAAAAACCAGTAAGGGGAAAGATAAAGGGGTGGGGGAGGGGAAGCAGAGAGGGGATAGGCAGGAAAGATGAAGAAGGAATAGGGGAAAGCACAATGGGTAGTAGAAGGAGGTGGAACCATGAGGGAGGTGATAGGCAGCTGGGGGAGGGGGCAGAGTGAAACAGGGAGGGAGAGGGAATTACCAGAAGTTGGAGAATTCAATGTTCATGCCCAGGGGCTGGAGACTACCCAGACGGTATATGAGGTGTTGCTTCTCCAACCTGAGTTTAGCCTCATCCTGGCAGTAGAGGAGGCCATGTGTGGACATATCTGAATGGGAATGTGAAGCGGAGTTGAAGTGGGTGGCAACCGGGAGATCCTGTCTGTGGCTCGACGAAGCGGTCCCCCAGTCTGCATCAGGTTTCACCGATATAGAGGAGGCCGCACCAGATGCAATAGATGATCCCAACAGACTCACAAGTGAAGTGTTGCCTCACCTGGAAGGACTGTTTGGGGCCCTGAATGGTGGCAAGAGAGGAGGTGTAGGGACAGGTGTAGCACTTGTGCTTACAGGAATAAGTGCCGGGTGGGAGATCCGTGGGGAGGGACGTGTGGACCAGGGAGTTGCGGAGGGAACAAACCCTGCGGAAAGCGGAGAGGGATGGAGAGGGAAAGATGTGTTTAGTGGTGGGGTCCTGTTGAAGGTGGCGGAAGTTGCGGAGGATAATGTGCTGGATCTGGAGGCTAGTGAGGTGGTAGGTGAGGACAAGGGGAACTCTGTCCCTGTTGTGATGACGGGAAGATGGGGTGAGGGCCAAAGTGTGGGAAATGGAGGAGATGCGGGTGAGGGCATCATTGATGACGGCAGAAGGAAAACCATGATCCTTAAAGAAAGAGGACATTTGAGATGTCCTGGATGGCAGATAAGCCAGAAATGATACCATCTAAAGTGTCCTTCGTTAAACGACGAGGAGCTATATTTGCTTTGCTACGCGTCGTTCTTCTTTAATAAACTGAGGTTTACTACTTCAGTTTCCAAAGTAAAGCGATACTAATAGCATTCAGGAAAATTTAATGTTCATTCTGGTCGCATCAGACTGCACTACCCTTCTCTCAAAGGGTGCCCCAACGGGTCACCCCGTTGTCTCGTATCTGATAAATATGTGACACAATATTAAAATTTAAAAGTTAATGGAAACAGGTACACTTAAAATATAATTAAAATCAGATAGTTTTTTTTTACTGTATTTTCCTCCTCACAGTGAATTTTTTCCAATTCATTTGATAATGCCTGCATTTCCTTACCTGAGTTTTATCAATGAAAGTTCATGCTGTCCTGTTGGACTTCATGATCCATCCCGTGGCAGGAAGGATATGCCACTGCTTCTGCTTGGGAATTTCCCAGTGATGGACATGAACGGATCTCCCAGCGGTTAAGGTGTGGGAAACATTTCTCCTAGGTACTTCAATAGCATTTGTGACATCTCAGAGGAGGTTAGTTTGAAAAGTTAAAAAAATGACATTTATGATGTGTCTGGAGTTATCTGTTAACATTTTAGAATTTTGGGGATGAAAAACTGATTTTGGGTTCTGTGCTGTTCTTTTTGAATTACATTAACAATCTTTACACAAGACATTGAACAAACAGAACTTGCTAACAGAAAGAACATAACACACAGCAGAAATAAACCATTTGGCCCCTTCGGTCTGCTCTGCCATTCAATAGGATTAGGGCTCACCTTTTCCTCAGCAGCACCTTCCACACTAAATCTAAATATTGTGAATATCTAAAAATCTGCCCCTCTCTGTCTTGAATATGCTCAGCAACTGAGCTTCCATGGCCTCTTTCATTGTGAATTCCAAAGATTTATAATCCCCTGGGTGTAGAAATTTCAATGTCTTTGAATGTTTGACCACTTAACTAAAGACAATGATCCCTGCTAGTATAGATCACAGTGAAGAAAAACATGAACTCTGTGGATCTGAAATGCCCTGTAAGAATTTGTACTTTTCAATGAGATAATCTCTCATTCTTTTAAATTCAGAATATGAGCCCTGCTTGGTTGGTCTCTCTCCATTCAAAAGAACTACATCCCATGAATCAATTAGGTGAACACTACCTGCACACTTTCAGGAAAACTCTTTGGTAGATGGGCTCCATAAAAGAATAACGCTGTATATGTTGTCTTAACAGGGTACGGTAAAAGATGTTTTAATTATTGTAAAATTTATATGTAATAGTCCAATTTTTGCTGAACCTGTATATTAAAGTTTAGTGATTGTCCAAGGACATCCATGTCCCTCTGCACAGCAATGCCTTTCATTCCCATCACCATTTAAAAATGCTCTGCTTTTCCATTTTCCCAGCAAAGTGGATGACTCGGGTTGGAGGAACAACACCTTATATTCTGTCTGGGTAGCCTCCAACCTGATGGCATGAACATTGATTTCTCAAACTTCCGCTAATGCCCCACCTCCCTCTCGTACCCCATCCATTATTTATTTATATACACACGTTCTTTTTCTCCCTCTGTTCCCCTCACTATACACCTTGCCCATCCTCTGGGTTCACCCCCCCTTTGTCTTTCTCCCCGGACCTCCTGTCCCATGATCCTCTCATATCCCCTTTGCCAATCACCTGCCCAGCTCTTGGCTCCATCCCTCCCCATCCTGTCTTCTCCTATCATTTTGAAAGATGAAGGTTATGGTCACATTCTGTTAGATAAAGATTGTTAGTAATTTGGTGATAGTTTTGCATTGGCACATTTAGGGTCAGTAATGTATTTGCAGAGAAGAGAAATGAAGATCCTTCACACACTTTATAGTCTTTAAACTTCTGCACCAAATTTAGGTCCTTAGGGCTTCAATCTTAAGGTTCATTTTTATGGAAGCCTCCTTTCGTTTGTTCTTGGCCTTGTGTCATGCCATTTCTTGTGCCGGTTCACTTCCCATCCCATCGGGATTATAGTCCCTTGGGCGGAGTATATTTTGCAACCTCCCTCAACTCCATTCAGGGCCCCAAACAGTCCTTCCAGGTGAGGCAACATTTCACCTGCAAACCTGCTGGGTTACCTATTGTATCTGGTGCTCCCGATGTGGCCTCCTACATTGGTGAGACCCATCGTAAATTGAGGGACCACTCATCAAGCACCTCCACTCCATCTGCCAAAAATGGAACTTCCTGGTGGCCAAACAATTTAATTACAATTCTCATTCCCATTCCAAAATGTCAGACCATGGCCTTCTCTTATGCCACAATAAGGCCACCGTCAGGGTGGAGGAGAAACATTTTGTATTCTCCAACCTGATGGCATGAATATAGATTTCTCTTTCCAGTTTTAAAAAAACTTCCTCCCTCTCCCCTTCTTCTATTCCCACACTGGCTTCTTGCTTCTTCTCAGCTGCCTGTCTCCTCCCCTTTCTTCTATGGTCCACTCTCCTTGCTTATCGTATTCCTTCCCCTTCAGCACTTTACCTTTCCCACCAGACTGGCTTCGCCTATCAGCTTGCTAGCCTCCTTCACCACCTTTTTATTCTGGCATCTTCCCCTTCCTTTGTAGTCTTGAAGAAGGGTCCTTGGCCCAAAAGGTTAACTGTTTGTTCATTTCCATGGATGCTGCCTGACCAGCTGAGTTGCTCCAGTATTTGTGTGTTTTGCTTTGGATTTCCAGCATCTGCAGAATTTCTTGTGCTTATGATTAACCACTCCACAGTTTGGCACCCACTTAACTCATCTCATTTATTCTATCATCCAGCATTTACTACTTTAAAGCTCAAGAAAAATAGACAATGCTTATTAAGATCATGATTCTAGCCAAAGGGAAATCACCAAGGCAAGACATTATGATTTCTGTTTTGTTATCAAAATAGGGGTTATTAGACATTTATTAAGAAGGAAAATGCTTAATTTCTTAATTTCTTAATTTCAGACTTGTTTATTATATTTGCATGCCCACTCTCAGTATTTGTTTTTCAGGCTCTAACAAAAGATTCTGTAGAAAGGCTACCAGTTTATAACAAATCTGCCTGGCGTCATTACCAACATAATCACGAGGCTGACGATTGGTGTATACCTAGCAGTGATCCAAAGAACTTGGCTGTAGACAAGATCCACCACTGATGCACAAAGCCGCCACTTCAGTGATATGGAAAAGAATGAATGTAACTCTATAACCATTTGAAATAAAAGGCAGCCACAGAATATGATTCTTAGATGCAGCATGATTCTTTTAGTAGAATAGAGGGGATCATAGAAGTATGCTGTCTCCTAATTATCAACTTTGAGTTGATCCTGTACCTTTTTTGATAAAGTATCACTATCCAGTGTTGAGACACATCACACATGTAGGAAGAAGGGAAAAAGATGGCATTATAAATATAAATGCATTCCAAGATTAACAAGCCCAATTGCAAGCACTTCGGGTGTCATTAAAAGTAGATTGATAAATAAGGAATGTGGCCAGGTTAGCCAGATTGCAGGAGACTGGACTTTTTTCCTACCTATAAATACCACAGATGAATTTCAGATTGTTTTCCTATGAAGAAAGATCATATTTCTCTTGTCATGTTTTATGATACATATTTTCTGTATGCTATTAGTCTAAATGACATTTCACAATCCAGTAAAAATACATTAAAATGTTGAGGTATGTATGATTATATTATTAAAGTCAACATTTTTGTTAGATGTGTTGTACAGATTGATTCTGAAATCATATGATCTTCAAAAGTTCTTGGTTGACATAGGGATGAGTTAGAAATATATTTTGAAGTATAGGAACATGTATATAACATTCAGACCATCATACTATTGTTTCTGTTAACC
Organism: Mobula birostris; assembly: GCF_030028105.1. Taxonomy (NCBI): domain Eukaryota; kingdom Metazoa; phylum Chordata; class Chondrichthyes; order Myliobatiformes; family Myliobatidae; genus Mobula; species Mobula birostris. The sequence continues at coordinate 33,376,473 of NC_092402.1, forward strand.
ATACTAATATATTCATTCTAATTTCTTTATTTCATGTCTTTTTTACTCTGCATATACTCATTATGAAGCAATGACACTTTGGCACATTATTTCCTGACTTCCAATTTCATTTGTTTGGTGGAGGGGTGGTGTTGGGGACTGGATCTACTTAGCTTTTCATTACATTTACAATATTGTAGTTCCATGCTGTGTATTCTCTAGCAAGAAAGAACTATCTTCCTTGTCAATTTCCTTTGTAATTTTTAGTGGCAGCAGCCGAATGGTCTTAGCTGCCTTTTCTGGAAGTACTACCCATATTTATTCTGTTTAAGTAACTGCCCCCACTTCTCCCCATCAATATGCTAAATATAACGGTTTTTCCTCAATATCTGTTAACCTTAACATGGGAAGGCCAAAAAGAACATTCAGAGCAATACTATATAATTAGTGACTGTCTGCTTTTATATTCTCAGTCTTTTTATGAAGAAGCTTCCTCTTCCCTACCTCACTTCTATCACTCCCTATTTCCATCTGCTAGGAAGGGATTTATGATTAGGGTTATGCATCTACTACAAAGATCACTTAACACAACTGCATTAAACATGGCAATATTCTATTTGTCTATTTACCTGCTGCCTGGAAATTGCTGTCTTTCTCAACATGGTATATATTCCAAACTTTCCTATTCAATATTCAGATTTATTTTAATATATTAGTAAAATGTTCCATGTTTATTTTTATTTGTGTATTAATTCTGAGTGCATCTGTGCATGTGCTTTACATAGAATGTGCCAAAGATTGCATTGGTGTGAAAAGTAAAATTGGTTTTTCAAATTTTGAAGCATTTATTAATGGGGTTTTGTTAATCTATCTGTTAATTTGGTTTGCTTGTTTCTTTCTTTAATTTTGTAATACATGAACACTAATGTGATTAGTTTTGGTTCTGAATTCACAGTACTTTTGTATGTCTGTGTACATTGACATTGCATATAGACTTGAAAGTAGAATCCTGTTCAACATGACAAAAATGTTTTAACTTTTGTTAAATCTTAAAAGTTGTTCAAATGTGGTTCACAATGCACTATCAAAATCATTTTTAAATAAAATGGATAACTTTAATTGTATTTCAGTTTGTATGTACCCTTTCACGAAGCTGGGTGGCAGTGTTAGCTGTGAGGAGGATGCTAAGAGGTGACTTGGATAGGTTGGGTGAGTGGGCAAATTCATGGCAGATGCAATTTAATGTGGATAAATGTGAAGTTATCCACTTTGGTGGCAAAAATAGGAAAACAGATTATTATCTGAATGGTGGCCGATTAGGAAAAGGGGAGGTGCAACGAGACCTGGGTGTCATTATACACCAGTCATTGAAAGTGGGCATGCAGGTACAGCAGGCGGTGAAAAAGGCGAATGGTATGCTGGCATTCATAGCGAGAGGATTTGAGTACAGGAGCAGGGAGGTACTACTGCAGTTGTACAAGGCCTTGGTGAGACCACACCTGGAGTATTCTGTGCAGTTTTGGTCCCCTAATCTGAGGAAAGACATCCTTGCCATAGAGGGAGTACAGAGAAGGTTCACCAGATTGATTCCTGGGATGGCAGGACTTTCATATGAAGAAAGACTGGATGAACTGGGCTTGTACTCGTTGGAATTTAGAAGATTGAGGGGGGATCTGATTGAAACGTATAAGATCCTAAGGGGATTGGACAGGCTAGATGCAGGAAGATTGTTCCCGATGTTGGGGAAGTCCAGAACGAGGGGTCACAGTTTGAAGATAGAGGGGAAGCCTTTGAGGACCGAGATTAGGAAAAACTTCTTCACACAGAGAGTGGTGAATCTGTGGAATTCTCTGCCACAGGAAACAGTTGAGGCCAGTTCATTGGCTATATTTAAGAGGGAGTTAGATATGGCCCTTGTGGCTACAGGGGTCAGGGGGTATGGAGGGAAGGCTGGGGCGGTGTTCTGAGTTGGATGATCAGCCATGATCATAATAAATGGCAGTGCAGGCTCGAAGGGCCGAATGGCCTACTCCTGCACCTATTTTCTATGTTTCATTCACTCTCGGTTGCATGCAGCAAAATTGTGAAGTTTAAATTTAGTTTGTATATACCTTAGAGTGATTGTGATGGAAATAATTCAAATGTCAAATAATTCAAATTGGATTTTCACTTACTATCTGAATGGGACAAATATTAAATATTCAAGCTACTTAACTTTTCACAAGGTAAATGAGCAGCAGTAGTTCACATAATCCTGAAGTATTCAACAAGAAGACACAGATTTCCAGTTACTATCAAATACTAAATATCTTTTGCTAATGGCACTTCAATTTCATCCCTTCCCATCCTCTTTTCCTGAATCTCCCATCACACCTCTTAGATTAGTTTTTGATCCTTCATGTATTTGATTTATAGCTAAACAAATTGGGAACCAAACAAATTATCAAAAACTGATCCACTGTTGAGAAGCTCTCACCAGAAATTGACAATGCACAGCAAGTGCTGCAGAACACTTCAGCAGATCATGGCCATCACTTGCATGCAGTTACTCTACAAAACAGGCTTGAATTGCAGCAAATCATAAAATGCTAAGTGTATGAAATAGAATCAGGTATTTTGCTCACCAATCCATTCTTTTTATTGTATTATCTATCACAATTGGCAATCCTTACTGCTTAGTGTCGGGTAATAAAAAATGCAATGCAAATTCAAAATAGCAAACAAGCTAACATTGAATCATATTTCCTGTGTGAAATTGTATATGATACCCCACCTGTTATGGCTTTTTTTGGGTAACTGGAACCTGCCCTTACAGAATTCAAAATCACCACCCAAAAATCTGAGAAACAAAATGAAAATTTCCTCTCATGGTAGAGTAGTTGCATTGAGCGTGGTTTTGGTCTAATGTTTTATAATGTTGTTTTCTGCTGTCAGCCTCTGAGACAAGATCTTAAGTTTTTATTTTAGTGTGTAATCCATACCTTGATTTTACAAGGACTAGTAATTTTGCTGATAGTGACATCGAAAACACCAGATTGTCATAAAAAGACATTCAGTTCACCAGTGCCATCAAGGGTGTAAATCTCCATCTGTCCTTGTTCAAATTTGTGCATGACTGAACCTATCCCAATTGCTCAGCACTGTTAAGGCCTAGTAAGCCACTCTAAATGTAGGTGGCTGCCATCTCCTCAAAGGGAAATTTGATACAACCAATAAAATGTAGCCTTGCTCGTGATGCTCATTACTCAAAATGAATACATTAAGACATTCAGATCTAAATTTTTCTTGATGAGCCATTAGATCAAGGTTCCTGCAAGAATTTGACACCATTAGAATTAATGAATGTTTTAGTTGTTTTCTAGCAATTGTCTATCCTTCAACCAGTACTAACAAAACAGGTTATACAGTCATTTATCATACACTACATCTTGCTGTGTTAAATTGGCTGTTGCATTTGCCTTTATTTAAAATAGAAGTTCTGTTTCAGAAGTAATTAATTGTGGAATGATTTCTTGTCTATTTCAACTGCAATCCACATGTGTGACCTCACAAAGTCATAAAATTTGCCATTGATAATAAAATAGGAACTACAATTGGGATGCAATAAGATGAAGACTGTAGTAGGGTTTAATTTGTTAATACATTTATCATGGTTAAAACTTAATTTGTAATTTGAAACAAAGTGCATAATTGTAGAAAGAAATGGGGTGAGTTAGCTGTAACAGATGGGGAATGATGTTAAACTCGTGACTAAGCATCTGCTCAGTAATATAGAAATTAAATTGAAAAACATTGGTAATAGCAATAGAATAAACACTTCTAGTGCTTGTAATGGGCTATTGAAAAATCTTGTTCAGTATGGTTTTGGGTGTACTTTATTCAGTTTTTGAAACTGTACCACAAAATAAATGAGCATGAACGAACAGAACCTGTAGTGCCTGTGACTAACATAAATGCAGGTCCAGAGAAGAGATTGGCTAAAATACTTGCTCTGCCAACTATTGGTTAAAAGGGATCACAAGATAACTTGTTATAAAGGTAAACCCAGAGTTTACCAGGAAGTATGATCAAAGAATATCATCATCATCAGGTGCCATGCCCAGTTTGAGCTTTGACTGCCATGGCCCACACACTCCTGTTTCGGGTCGAGTGGATCAATTCGTTGGTATTCATTTCCAGTTCTCTGGCTGCTGTCTCCATCATCATTTGTCTTTGCCTTTCTCTTGCCTTCTTCCCTTCAATCTTTCCCATAATTACCATGCATTCTAACTCCTCTTTCCTAATCACGTGTCCAATGAAGTTACATTGCCTTTTCATGATCTTGTACATTATTCCTTTTTTTGTGTTTGCTCTGTTCACAACATCCTCGTTAGATATTCGTTTTGTCCATGATATTCTTTGCATCCTCTTCAAAAACCACATCTCTGCTGCTTCAATTCATTTCCTCATGTTACTAAATATTGTCCAACATTCTGAACCAAATAACATAACTGGATAAATGTAACATTTCAGTACACTGGGGCGGGTTGTCATGCCTAGTTTAGTGTATGTCAGTATATTCTTCATTCTCGTAAAGGTGTCTTTTGCCATCCCTATTCTTCTTTTGATGTCCATGTCACACCTGATGTCACCCAGCTTCCTAAGTACAAAAGTTCTGTACTTGTTTTAAGTCTTCCCCGTTTATTTTCAGCCTGCAGATAGGATTCTCCTTTTTTTTTGGATATCACCATACATTCTGTCTTTTTGTAATTGATAGACCCATTTTTGCACTTACTTCAACAACTATATCAATTAAGTTTTGTAGTTCTTCCTCCGTACTTGCAAAGAATATACTGTAAACTTAACAAGGGAAAAGGGTAAAGGTAGCCCTTCAAGCCTTTTTTTTTTACCTATGGCCTATGGATTTTGATCAAATGCTTACTAACCTTACACAATCGTACAAGGAGGTGCAGAAGTTTACTACACATTGGATTTTTTTTTAAAATAGTAATTTAATACTTAGCCTAGAACTAGTTTATAATATATGCTCAAAAATAATTTATCTATCTACCCCAATGAGTTTCCTCATGTTGATCACTGTTTGACAATTCTGAACTCTAGACAATACACCCCAAGTTCATACAAACTTCTCAAATCAACCAATCACACTGGTGTAGCAATGAATGCCAAATGCAAAACATAACAACACTTTCAATCAAATGATCCGATGTTTCAAACAGCCTGAAAGCAAAGAACTCGATGCCAGAATGGAAATACAATTCTGGAAGTATCTGGAAAAGGCAGCATATGGAGAGAGAAACCAAAGTAAGTCTTTCAGGGATGCTTTACCTTGACTTGCAAAAGTAATAGATGCATTGAAAATTCAAGCTAATTTTATTAACTTGTTTAAAAAAATAGATTTTTCTTTCAAAATGTAAAATATGATTGCTGCAGTTGGGTAGCTGAATCTTTCAATGCCACTACAGTGGTAGAATTGCAATGAAATGAAGCCAGTTTTTCTTTTTCATTTTGAGGCTGATGGAGTAAAGGATTGAAAAAAGGACCCAAGGCTAACTAGGAAGACAGAAAAGAAGATCATTCCATGATAAAGCAGAATAGGAGAAGCAAATAATATACCAAAACATATTATTTAATGATTTGAATTTTCTACTTAAAAAAAACAGAGGTAGAAAGAAAGTAGCTATCAGGACTAATGACCAAGCAGTAAAGGAACCAATTTTATACAATTCTGACTCAATGGATTCAGAATTTACTTATTTTTAATCTTATCACTTTTCATTTTCAGGTGTTCTTCCTCTTCAAACAGTTATTTACTTGTACTGGCCAAATTTCTACAGATAAAGCCTCAAGTACCCCGCCCCAATGTTCGATAATGTATTAAGTCTGAATAATGAGCATAGGGGAACAATTACCAATGAAGTACATCATTCTTCCCACTGAAATAATGTTGAAGTAGGTTCTCTTTTATCTGGGCTGTTGGCTCCTTGTACACAGAGAAATCTATGTATTGCTACCAAGTTTGCAAGGTATTAATTCCTTGCACATATCTGTGTGGATTTGAATAGTAAATGAAAACTTAATAGCAATTCAAACAGCAATCTATCTTTGTCCAAGTGTTGCATAGCATACTATGCAGGAAATCTGTCAAGAACAGCAATGTTTGGATAAGAGATTAGTTCACATTATCATTTCCAGTGCAAATGTTAAAAAAAAACTGGCCTAAAAATTGTTCTGCACCATGATAAGAACATTATATGACTTATGTCCAGAAATTGTGGGAACAGTTTAGTGATGGAGTGACTGAAGTTATCTACTCTGGTTCAAGAGCCTGATAGTTGAGGGGTATTAACTATTCCTGAACCTGGTGGTGTGGGCCCTGAGGCTCCTGTGCCTCCTTTCTGATGGTAACAGCGAGAAGAGAGCATGCCTGGTTCATGGGGGTTCTTGATGTTGGATGCAACTTTCCTGCAACAGCACACCCTGTAGACTTGCTCAGTCGTGGGAGTAGATTACCCATGATGATCTAGGCTGTATTCATTACTTTTTCTAGGCTTTTCCATTCATTGATATTGGTGTTTCCATACCAGGCCATGATACAACCAGTCAATATACTCACCACCACATATCGATAGAAGTTTGTCAAAGTTTTAGATGACATGCTAAATCTTCACAAACTCCTAAGAATGTAGAGGCCCTGGTGTGCTTTCTTTGTAATGGCACTTATGTGTAGACCCAGGGCAGATCCTCTGAAATGATAACACTAAGGACTTTAAAGTTGCTGACCCACTCCACCTCTAATTCCCCCAATGAGTACTGGCTCATGGACCTCCAGTTTCCTCCTCCTGTAGTCAATCAGCACCTTGGTCTTGGTGATATTGAGTAAGAGTGTGCAAGGAGAGAGTTACCTCGATTAAACAAAGGTAATTAGAAGCTCAAGAGTTCTGAAGTGTTGGGTACCTTATCTAGCTGTACTGAAAAGGTTCTATACTGGCTGAGTCCATTTTAGAGAAACCACAAACTCCAACTTGCCATTGAAACTAAAATATATGTGATTAGTATATAAGTAAATTACTAAATAGGATGAAATCTCCCATTGAGAAGTTTCAGGTTTTATCTCTTTTCGGCATCATTTTAGCTGACTAAGAATGCAGATCTTAAGGATTCAGTTCATCTGTTCCAGTAAAGATGGTGACACCCAGAGATATATTTAGTGACTTGAATGATGAAATATAGTGTAGGCTGAGTCACAATCTATCTCAGGATAATATAATGGAGTCAGAGAAGAACCTAAGTCACATACGTTATAGTCCAGGCCAAATAAAAACAGCAGTTTTCCCTCTCTAAAAGAAGTTATGGATCAACTATTGTAATTCCCACAATGGCATTATTAACTACCACAAAACCCACAAAACCAAAGTGGAAGCAAGTTCCTTGATATGCTGAAGAAGAGAAGGAGAAATACCATAATCACTATTACCGGTGCTCATACTTTGTTTTCAGATTTACTTAAGTAACTGATTTTAAATTCCCCAAGTATTGCAGAGGGTTTTCAACATGTGTTAGTTGATCGTTATCTACGCCTCTAGTTATCACTACAGGAATGTAGTTACTATGCTAATATACTTGTAATTGTACCACTTTCTTTGCTGTTCCTTTTTTCTCCTGTTAAATAAACTCTCTCTGACTGCAAATTCTCTGTTGATGTAGGAGTGGGTATAGGCAGTGAAATTCAAAATGTGAAGAGTGATGTCCACAGCTCTCATCAGCTGTTTTAAAATGCTGAATGAAAATAATCCATTTGAGTGAAACAGCATGCTGAGAAAATTTTTATCCATAATTATAGCTGTAAGGATGACCCCATTAAAGGTCAGTAGTGAAGTCAATCTCACATAGCTAATATGTAATAAATGGCATGTATCTAAATATTCCAAATCCTTTCTTACACTTGCTGATTAGTATTAACTATTATACAATGGTCTGCTCCAGATACATGTACTAAAAGGGCATTTCATAGCATGCATGAGTAGCTATTTGCCAAGATATAACTGATAAAACAATATGATACAAAAATATATGCATCAGTTTACATTCAATTTTAGTTAAGTGAGGATTAAACAATGTTGCAGAAATTTAAAGCAAAAAATTAAATTGATTAGAAATATCTCAGCATAGCATAAAAATTGCCAGTGAATGGCTATATAACCATATAACAATTACAGCACGGAAACAGGCCATCTCGGCCCTTCTAGTCCGTGCCGAACTCTTACTCTCACCTAGTCCCACTGACCTGCACTCAGCCCATAACCCTCCATTCCTTTCCTGTCCATATAGCTATCCAATTTAACTTTAAATGACAACATCGAACCTGCCTCAACCACTTCTGCTGGAAGCTCGTTCCACACAGCTACCACTCTCTGAGCAAAGAAGTTCCCCCTCATGTTACCCCTAAACTTTTGCCCTTTAACTCTCAATTCATGTCCTCTTGTTTGAATCTCCCCCATTCTCAATGGAAAAAGCCTATCCACGTCAACTCTATCAATCCCCCTCATAATTTTAAACACCTCTATCAAGTCCTCCCTCAACCTTCTACGCTCCAAAGAATAAAGACCTAACTTGTTCAACCTTTCTCTGTAACTCAGGAGATGAAAGCCAAGCAAAATTTTAGTAAACCTCCTCTGTACTGTCTCAATTTTATTGACGTCTTTCCTATAATTCGGTGACCAGAACTGTACACAATACTCCAAATTTGGCCTTACCAATGCCTTATACAATTTCAACATTACATCCCAACTTCTATACTCAATGCTCTGATTTATAAACGCCAGCATACCAAAAGCTTTCTTCACCACCCTATCCACATGAGATTCCATCTTCAGGGAACTATGCACCATTATTCCTAGATCCCTCTGTTCTTTTGCATTCTTCAGTGCCCTACCATTTACCATGTATGTCCTATTTTGATTAGTCCTACCAAAATGTAGCACCTCACATTTTTCAGCATTAAACTCCATCTGCCATCTTTCAGCCCACTCTTCTAACTGGCCTAAATCTCTCTGCAAGCTTTGAAAACCTATGTCATTATCCACAACGCCACCTATCTTAGTATCTTCTGCATACTTACTAATCCAATTTACCACCCCATCATACAGATCATTAATATATATGACAACCAACATTGGACCCAGTACGGATCTCTGAGGCACACCGCTACACACCGTCCTCCAATCTGACACACAGTTATCCACCACTACTCTCTGGCATCTCCCATCTAGCCACTGCTGAATCCATTTTACTACTTCGATACTAATGCCTAACGGTTGAACCTTCCTAACTAACCTTCCGTGTGGAACCTTATTAAAGGCTTTACTGAAGTCCACATAGACAACATCCACCGCACCGCTTTACCCTCGTCAACTTTCTTAGTAACCTCATCAAAAAATTCAATAAGATTTGTCAAACATGACCTTCCATGCACAAATCCATGTTGACTGTTCCTAATCAGACCCTGTCTATCCAGATAATTATATATAAATAATTATCAAATTATGCACCTTAAAATTGATGCCACATTCATGGCTTAGAAGTCACAGTTTGTCACAATTAAACCCACCCCTACAGATTATGTATAGAAGATTATTCAGACTTTAACTCAAGATGTTGTGGGGGGAGGGCGCTACCTGGCACTACTGTGGCAAAACCATCTGTATCACCATCAAGAGATATATAAAACTACCATTCATTTGAGCAAAGCCACATAGGTGTCCCAGCACCAGTTAAAACTGTTTCAGCAAGGAAGTGGATGCAGGGAAAAGCAATGTAAAGGTATCAATAACAATATTATTTGGCACAATTCTTCTCAAAACTAAGGTGTATTGCAGTGGTAAGTTGCATCTAATTAATAACACTGTTACCACAATTATGGTTTTGTGAGACTTTTTAAGATAAATTGGCAAACAAATCAAGATTGATAGAATTAATTCAGGATCCAAAGGATTTGCAAATCCCCCTCTACAATGAGTTTGTTTTTCTTTAGATTTTGATTCGAAACCGAGAGACAAACCCAAGCTGTTTCTAAGAGCAAATACTTTTGTGAAGTTTGGAAGTAGGCCACTGTTGTGTAATATTCATGGCTACAAAATAAAATAGCTGTGAAACCTGTCACACTGAACAAAAAGTTCTCTAATAATTGTGCAATTCATCTCTGTTGAATGGATGCCAAAATATTACAGAATACTTATTAGCCAGATTGCACCAGCTATGCATCCAACTGAAAAACAACATGTAAGTGAAATTATTTGTACTCCTCATATCTGCAATCCGATGTCAACAAGATATCAGATAACCCAATTAAATCATTGTTGCTAAAAGCAACACACAATTAAATCAAAGCAAAAGATCACATCATTAATTTGCTAATCAATGTCAAACAGTGAAGGTGATGCAATTATTTCACACACTTGCAGTTTGGAGGCTTCATCTAGCCTTAATCCCACTCCTGATTTTCACCCATTTGTCATTGTTAGAAAATATGTTGGTGTAAACATTGATGAAAAGTAGAATAAAGCTGGGACAAACTTGGATAAATGTGGGGAGATGTGTGAGGAAAAACAAATCTAGTGACATTGATTTTTTTTTGCTGTGATTATATTCTCTAATAATGGAAATATAAAGTTCAAAGTCAATTTTAATATCAAAGCACATATATGTCACCAAATACAAATTTGTCAGGCAAGATTCTACCTTGAAGAAACCATGCTGACTATGGTCTATTTTATCATGTGCATCCAAGTACAATCCCTAACAATCGACTCCAACACCTTCCCGACCTCTGAGGTCAGACTAACTGGCTTATAATTTCCTTTCTACTGCCTCCTTTCCTTCTTGAAGAGTGGAGTCACATTTACAATTTTCCAGTCCTCCAGAACTGTGCCAGAATATAATGAATCTTGAAAGATCATCACTAATGCCTCTACAACCTCTTCAGCTAACTCTTTCAGAACCCTGGAGTGTAGTCCATCTGGTCCAGATGACTTATTTACCTTCAGACCGTTCAGTTTCCCAAGGACATTCTCCCTATTAATAGCAACTGCACACACTTCTGACCCCTGACACACTCAAGCTTCTAGCATACCACTAATGTCTTCCACAGTGAAAACTGATGCAAAATACTTATTCAGTTCACCTGCCATTTCCTTATCCCTCATTACTACTTCTCCAGTGTCATTTCCCAGCGGTCCAATATCTACTCTCACCTCTCTTTTACTCTATATATCTGAAAAATCTTTTGGCATTCTCTTTGATATTATTGGCTTGCTTACCTTCATATTTCATCTTTCCCCCCTTATGGCTTTTTAGTTGCCTTCTGTTGGTTTTTAAAAGTTTCTCAATCCTCTAACATCCCACTAATTTTTGTTCCATTATATGCTCTCTATTTTGTTTTCATGTTATCTTTGACTTCCCTTGTCAGTCACAGTTATATCAACCTGCCTTTAGAATACTTCATCATCTTTGGGATGTATCTATCCTGCACTTTCCGAATTGCTCCCAGAAACTCAGTCAATGCTGCTCTGCTGTCATCCCAGCTGCCGTCCCCTTCCAACCAACTTTGGCCACCACCTCTCTCTTGCCTCTGTAATTCCCTTTACTTCACTGTAATACTGATACATCTGACTTTATCTTCTCCCTCTCAAATTGCAGGGTGAATTCTATCATATTATGATCACTGGCCTTTACCTTAAGCTCCCTAATCAAATCCGGTCCATACACAACACCCAATCCAGAATAGTTGATCCTCAAGTGTGCTCAACCACAACCTGCTCTAAAAACCCATCTTGTAGGCATTCTACAAATTCTCTCTCTTGGGATCTTGCACCAACCTGATTTTCCCAATTTACTTGCATATTGAAATTCCTCATGACTATTGTAACATTGGGCTTTTGACAAGCCTTTTCCATCTCCCATTGTAATTTGTAGCCCATATCCTGGCAACTGTTTGAAAGCCTGTATATAACTTCCATCTGGGTTTGTTTACACTTGCAGTTTCTTAACTCTACTCACAAGGATTTGTGGAAATATATCTGTAAACTTGAAGTTTTTATGAATTTATAACTTTTGTAAAGTGTAATGTGACACAATAGAACCTGTATGATCCCAGAGTGCTTTGCTGGTTTGTTGAAATGTTTGGATGAGAGGCTTGTGGGGGGGGGGGACATATTTATAGCAGTGTGGGTTTTATGGCATAGAATGTTTTAACAGCAGAGGAAAACGGGACGTACTTTTGGGCGGGGAGAAACCTCAAAGACAAATGCAACTCTTTTAAGGCGGATGCAGATGAGATATGAATGTAATTAAGGATGAATTACTAGACTCTGTAAAAGTATAAAAATAACCTGTTTTCAGCTGTAAGACTGAAGCTACATACCGACAACTTAACATATGGAGATAGATTTCCCCTTCCAAGTAATAAGTGTGCTTAAAATTTGATCCACTGTGAGTTTGTTTTAGTCTGTTACAATATATTAGAAGATATAGCTGAATGGTGCACAACAGAATTTGGAGGTTCCGCCGAGATTCACTTGTCTAAGTGCAACAGTGAAATGGGGAATTCCGAGAGCAGGGCTGCCTAGATGAAACTCCTCGGGAGCAGCGATCACCAAAAAGTACGTTTCTTTTTGCTCCTCTTGGCAGTCAGACTTCGAGTTCTGTCTCGCTTTCATACTCTACACTGTGATTAGTGCTATGGTCTTGAGTGGATCCGTTTCTCTTGTCATGATTCTGATGCATTCAGCATGACAACAGAAACTTTGAGTAATAAAAGAGATGTGTACAAACAAATTGGATGGTTCAGTGAGAGGGACACTTATACAGTTTGACCTAGCATCAGGGACTGAAGGAATATGAGAAAGGAAGTTAGTCAAACATCAAATAACACAAGGGTGTCCAGGACACTGGGCGCCAAAACTAAATACTGAAACATTTATTAAACCCTGCAAGGCTCTTGTGAAAACTGGTAAATTGATAGAATCTAGGTTAACATAAATAGAGATAAAGTAAAAGATGGGGTAGGGTGCATCTTTCACTGATTGAAAAAGAGAAACTTACTGATTTACAGACACAGAGAAGTGTGGATTTGACACGTATTTACCAGTTTCTATTACAATATGAAAATCTGGTTAAAGAGGAGAGTAAACAGGAGGAAGCAGCCCAAGTAACTAAAACCAAGGTGGAGGGATTGAGGAAGCATTGCAGTAATTTAAAGTTGGCTATGAATGTGATACAGAAATTAGTACATGAAAAGAAACTCAACACTGGAGATCATACAAAGTGCTTAGAACAGATAGAAAGGCTGCAGGGCCAACTTGCTGCACAGAGAGGAATAATATGTGTTTTTGGATCTGAAAGAGGGGAGGAGGATGAACATGGAGAAATGGATTTGGATGATTCAGCCAATGAAGCAACCAGATATGGTTATGATGAGGTACTTCCTCCTGAGGATCTCCAACCAACATACAAACAAAAATAGCCTGTGTTACTGTTGGCATGATTCCCCCTCCCCCCCCCAGTTACTATCAGAGAGGGTGGTGCCAGGATAGGAAATCAAATTAAAATATAACACACACTACCCCATTCAGGGTGCAGCAGCTGAGGGATAGTGCACAGAAGCACAGTGACATGCTAGGGGAACAAATGAGGAATTAAAGAATGTAATATTGACTTTTATGGGTTTATGGGAGATTAGTGTGCAAACTTAAAGCACACCGTATTGGGGGTAAGGTATTGATGTGGATAGAGAATTGGTTGGCAGACAGGAAGCAAAGAGTGGGAATAAACGGGACCTTTTCAGAATGGCAGGCAGTGACTAGTGGGGTACCGCAAGGCTCAGTGCTGGGACCCCAGTTGTTTACAATATATATTAATGACTTGGATGAGGGAATTAAATGCAGCATTCCCAAGTTTGCGGATGACACGAAGCTTGGCGGCAGTGTTAGCTGTGAGGAGGGTGCTAAGAGGATGCAGGGTGACTTGGATAGGTTAGGTGAGTGGGCAAATTCATGGCAGATGCAATTTAATGTGGATAAATGTGAGGTTATCCACTTTGGTGGCAAAAACAGGAAAACAGATTATTATCTGAATGGTGGCTGATTAGGAAAAGGGGAGGTGCAACGAGACCTGGGTGTCATTATACACCAGTCATTGAAAGTGGGCATACAGGTAGAGCAGGCTGTGAAAAAGGCGAATGGTATGCTGGCATTCATAGCAAGAGGATTCGAGTACAGGAGCAGGGAGGTACTACTGCAGTTGTACTAGGCCTTGGTGAGACCACACCTGGAGTATTCTGTGCAGTTTTGGTCCCCTAATCTGAGGAAAGACATCTTTGCCATGGAGGGAGTACAAAGAAGGTTCACCAGATTGATTCCTGGGATGGCAGGACTTTCATATGATGAAAGACTGGATCGACTAGGCTTATACTCATTGGAATTTAGAAGATTGAGGGGGGATCTTATTGAAACGTATAAAATCCTAAAGGAATTTGACTGGCTAGATGCAAGAAGATTGTTCCCGATGTTGGGGAAGTCCAGAACGAGGGGTCACAGTTTGAGGATAAAGGGGAAGCCTTTTAGGACCGAGATTAGGAAAAACTTCTTCACACAGAGAGTGGTGAATCTGTGGAATTCTCTGCCACAGGAAACAGTTGAGGCCAGTTCATTGGCTATATTTAAGAGGGAGTTAGATATGGCCCTTGTGGCTACGGGAGTCAGGGGGTATGGAGGGAAGCTGGTACAGGGTTTTGAGTTGGATGATCAGCCATGATCGTATTGAATGGCGGTGCAGGCTCAAAGGGCAGAATGGCCTACTCCTGCACCTATGTTTCTATGTTTCTATGATGAGGGGTACAAGTGGAACCAGGCATCAGGCACATAATGAGGTGTGTGACCAGGCCAGGGATCAGCAAAGCTGACTGGTGTATCAGGGACTGTGAACCTGCTTAGGTGTCAGCACAGAATGTAAGCAGGTACTTAAATCAGCTGTTTTTTTTGGGTGAAGTACATGTGCACGCTTATAACTCACATTAAATGTACCGTTGTAGATCATCCTTGAGGACCCCGATGTCAATACCTGCTCACACTCTGCCCACTGACCATGTGTACACCGCTGGTGAGTGGAATGACTGGGTCAAGTCCTGCAGACTTCCAGCTAACCTTCATCACTGGAGTTTCCCAAGTGTTGCCACCAACTCATTCGTCACCAAAGAAAAGTAATAATTTCTTGGAACAGGCTGTATTTCTCTCCTGATGAAAGAAATTGCACTAACTTAAAATTGTGTAAAAAAATACTTTTCATGGTTGGTTGCAAATAGCTTCTTGTCTAAGATAAAAATAGCTTCTACAGGTCCATTTTTATAGGAAAAGGAAATTTACTCAGCATACTTCTATTTGCAAACACTCAATGCAAGTAATAAAACCCACTGTTTGACTCCAAAGGTCATGCTCCCTATTGAAACAACTGTTCTGTGTTTTGTCATAAAGCCGCCCTCAATTGAATAGCATCTGAGAAAAAAACTCTTCCCTTTGCAAACAACATCACCCTCTCAGTTCTCAGTGACCTTGATATAAGTTGATTATAGTAAAGTAAACAGCTAAATATCAGCTCATTTTTCACAGCATATCAGCCATGCCCACTTCATTCATGACCTTAAATCAGGTGTTAATTTTAGCAATTGTTAAGATCAAATCAATTTTACTACGTTGCACCTTTTTAAAAAAAGAATTAGATCAACATGCAAAAGGAATGGAAAAAATAAGAACATGTAAATCATTGCCAATGCATCGCTGTTTTAAAAACAGAGTATTCTTTACAGATGTTATTTATAGCATGAAAGGCAAGAGACAATTATAATTTATTAACGTATTTTTCCAGTAGTGGCAAGCGACCCAGGGATCAATGTTTAGCAGCTCTTGTTTGTAACTTTTATTAATTGCTTGGGTTCAAACTCCAAGCACAAGTATGAAACAGCAGCCAAAGACCAACAAGAAAAATAAGTTAAAATATGTAAGAGATTAACTTCTAAAATTAAATGAAGGAAAGAAAACATGAAATTTGATATCAAAAGCGGTAAGGAGTGGTAGGTTGGTTGAGATCTAGGACAGCCGTGCCAAGGCTCTCTATCACTTTGAGTGCCTAAATGTTTCTTTGATATTTCAATTACCATTTGTGAGCACCATGCTCAAGCTGTAGTTTGAGTAGAGAATTTAGTTAGCACTTTCCAGTTTATAATCAGTTTGCTTTATCAGTTTTTTCACTGTGATTAGATGAGGCACAATTTCCTCTTCATTTTGTATCAGAGGAAAGCAATTTCCAGAAATAAGAAACACGGGATTGGAGCTCTCTGCCCCAGGATTTCTAACAGATAAAAAATACCAGTCAGACCTGATGCCCATGGATGGCAGAATGGTGCCATGTTGCCTTTAGGATAACCCCACATATGCACTATTGCCTTTGTTTTTAAGGCATCATGTTTTTGACATGCCTGTGCTTACTGCAGCCATAGGCTTGCTCCTATTTATTTAGAGAACGTCCAGAAATCCTGGGCATCATTGTTTGGACAGAGACCTCTAATCCCAGGTACAGTAAAATGTATCTTGTTCAATTTCTGTGAAGCAATCAACAAATTTCATTGAATTACTGTATATACCATGGTGAAAGATTAAATGTTGGAGAGCTCTGGAAAAAATTCTCCACTCAGGCTACATCTTGAGTATTGTATCCATATATGGTCATTTAGATATCAAAGAAACAGTTCAGTCATTCAAAGCGATGTAGAGAGCCTTGACAATTATTTCATTATGAGGTATGGTTTAAATAGCTTAAGCCATTCGAATCTTAAAAGATGCCTCAAAGTTAATAAACAATCAGCTGTATATAGAAGTTAATTCTGATAGAATATTTGGAACAGAATAAGGACAATCTCTCTTTGCATCTGGGAATACATGAGCTGGAAATGTTTCATACTAATCATAATTCCTAAAAGGTTATTGCATCTTCCATTGGCTTCTGCTGCGAAAACACTAAATGTTAGAAGCTCTCAGCAGTTCTGGCAGCAACCACCGAGAGAGAAGCAAGAGACAACCTTTCAAGTTGAAGACCTTGTTTAGAACTGGCAACTGCTAATTGGATTGGAATATTTAATGGCTAATTCTTATCGCCATTCTCCCAAGGCCACATTGCCCATTGGTCAAAATTACTTCTGCCTACCATCCTTGAAGAAACATATGTTCTACTGGGACACCGATTGCAGCTGCAAGAAGTTTATGAATAAATCAAATGTTGAAAGGGTTGGACAGAGTAGATGTGGTAAGGTTGTTTCCCTTGGTGGGTGAGTCCAGGACAAGAGGCCATAGTCTCAGAATTAGAGGGTACCCAGTTAAAACAGAGATGAGGAGAATTTTTTTTAGCCAGAGGGTCGTGGATTTGTGGAATTTGTTGCCACATACAGCTGTGGAGGCCCGATCATTGAGGGTGTTAAAGGAGGAGATTGATAGGTATCTAATTAGTCAGGGTATCAAGGGATATGGGGAAAAAGCTAGAAATTGGAAATAGATGGGTGAATAGTTTAGCTCATGGGGGAGCTGCAGAGCAGACTCGATGGGCCGAATGGCCTACTTCTGCTCCTTTGTTTTGTGAAATCCCCTGGGTCTGACATGATATTTCCTCGGACATTGAAAGAGACTAGTGTAGAAATTGCAGGGGCCCTGGCAGAAATATTTAAAATGACCTTAGCCACCGGTGCAGTGCCGGCGGACTGGAGAGTGGCTCATGTTGTTCTGTTGTTTAAAAAAGGCTCTAAGAGTAAACCAGGCAATTACAGACCAGTGAGCCTGACATCAGTAGTAGGTAAATTATTGGAATGTGTTCTGAGAGATCGGATATACAAGTATTTGGACAGCCAGGGGCTGATTAAGGATAGTCAGCATGGATTTGTGCGTGGTAGATCGTGTTTAGTCATAGTCATAGTCATACTTTATTGATCCCGGGGGAAATTGGCTTTCGTTACAGTTGCGCCATAAATAATAAATAGTAATAGAAATAGTAATAGTCATAGAAATAATAAATAGTAATAGAATAGTAATAGAAAACAGTAATAAATAGTTAAATAGTAATATGTAAATTATGCCAGTAAATTATGAAATAAGTCCAGGACGAGCCTATCGGCTCAGGGTGTCTGACCCTCCAAGGGAGGAGTTGTAAAGTTTGATGGCCACAGGCAGGAATGACTTCCTATGACGCTCTGTGTTGCATCTCGGTGGAATGAGTCTCTGGCTGAATGTACTCCTGTACCCAACATTATGTAGTGGATGGGAGACATTGACCAAGATGGCATGCAACTTGGACAGCATCCTCTTTTCAGACGCCACCGCCAGACAGTCCAGTTCCATCCCCACAACATCACTGGCCTTACAAATGAGTTTGTTGATTCTGTTGGTGTCTGCTACCCTCAGCCTGCTGCCCCAGCACACAACAGCAAACATGACAGCACTGGCCACCACAGACTCGTAGAACATCCTCAGCATCGTCCGGCAGATGTTAAAGGACCTCAGTCTCCTCAGGAAATAGAGACGGCTCTGACCCTTCTTGTAGACGGCCTCAGTGTTATTTGACCAGTCCAGTTTATTGTCAATTCATATCCCCAGGTATTTGTAATCCTCCACCATGTCCACCCTGACTCCCTGGATGGAAACAGGGGTCACCGGTACCTTAGCTCTCCTCAGGTCTACCACCAGCTCCTTAGTCTTTTTCACATTAAGCTGCAGATAATTCTGCTCACACCATGTGACAAAGTTTCCAACCGTAGCCCTGTACTCAACCTCATCTCCCTTGCTGATGCATCCAACTATGGCAGAGTCATCCGAAAACTTCTGAAGATGACAAGACTCTGTGCAGTAGTTGAAGTCTGAGGTGTAAATGGTGAAGAGAAAGGGAGACAAGACAGTCCCCTGTGGAGCCCCAGTGCTGCTGATCACTCTGTCGGACACACAGTGTTGCAAGCACACGTACTGTGGTCTGCCAGTCAGGTTATCAAGAATCCATGACACCAGGAAAGCATCCACCTGCATCGCTGTCAGCTTCTCCTCCAGCAGAGCAGGGCAGATGGTGTTGAATGCACTGGAGAAGTCAAAAAACATGACCCTCACAGTGCTCGCTGGCTTGTCCGGGTGGGCGTAGACACAGTTCAGCAGGTAGAGGATGGCATCCTCAACTCCTAGTCGGGGCTGGTAGGCGAACTGGAGGGGATCTAAGTGTGGCCTGACCATAGGCCGGAGCAGCTCCAGAACAAGTCTCTCCAGGGTCTTCATGATGTGGGAGGTCAATGCCACCGGTCTGTAGTCATTGAGGCCGCTGGGGCGCGGCGTCTTCGGCACAGGGACGAGGCAGGACGTCTTCCACAGTACAGGAACCCTCTGGAGCCTCAGGCTCATGTTGAATACATGGCGAAGTACTCCACATAGCTGAGGGGCACAGGCTTTGAGCACCCTGGTACTGACACCATCCGGTCCTGCAGCCTTGCTTGGGTTGAGACGGTTCAGCTGTCTTCTCACCTGTTCAGCCGTGAAGCCCATCATTGTGGTTTTGTGTGGGGGAGGGGTATAGTCATGAGAGCAGGGTGGGGGACTGTGAGGAGGGGTAGGAGGGGAGAGTGGAATATGTGTTGGTTGGGGGCCGACAACAGATGGCTCAAGTGGGGGATGGGCAGGGGTCACAATGTCAAATCTGTTAAGGAACAGGTTAAGTTCGTTGGCCCTGTCCACACTGCCTTCAGCTCCTCTGTTGCTAGTTTGCCGAAACCCAGTGAGGGTCCTCATTCCCCTCCAGACAAATCTTGTAGAGTTTTTTGAGGAGGTTACAAAGAAAGTAGATGAGAGAAAGGCTTGGATGTTATCTACATGGACTTTAGTAGGGCCTTTGACAAGGTCCCACATGGGAGCTTAGTTCAGAAGGTTCAGCCACTTGGTATCCATGGAGAGGTTGTAAACTCGATTCGAAATTGGCTGTGTGGGAAAAGACAGAGAGTGGTAGTGGATAATTGCTTCTCAGACTGGAGGCCTGTGATTAGTGGTGTGCCTCAGGGATCTGTGCTGGGACCATTATTGTTTGTTGTCTATATCAATGATCTAGATGAAAATGTGGAATATTGGATCAGCAAGTTTGCTGATGACACTAAGATTGGAGGCGTTGTGGATGGTGAGGGAGGCTTTCAAAGCTTGCAGAGGGATCTGGAAAAATGGTCTAGAAAATGGCAGATGGAATTTAATGCAGACAAGTGTAAGGTGTTGCATTTTGGAAGGACAAATCAAGGTAGGACATACACAGTATATGGTAGGGCACTGAGGAGTGCGGAGGAACAAGGAGATCTGGGAATTCAGATACATAATTCCCTGAAAGTGGCGTCACAGGCGGACAGGGTGGTAAAGAAGTCTTTTGGGATTCTGGCATTCATAAATCAAAGTATTGAGTATAGGAGTTGGGATGTTATGGCAAGGTTGTATAAGACATTGGTAAGGCCAAATTTGGAATATTGTGTGCAGTTCTGGTCACCTAGCTATAGGAAGGATATCAGTAAGATTGAGAGTGTGCAGAGAAGATTTACTAGGATGTTGCCAGGTCTTCAGGAGTTGAGTTACAGGGAAAGACTGAACAGGTTAGGACTTTATTCCTTGGACCGTAGAAGAATGAGGGGAGATTTGATAGAGGTTTACAAAATAATGAGGGGTATAGACAGAGTAAATGCAAGTAGGCTCTTTCCACTTAGATTAGGAGAGATAAATATGAGAGGACATGGCTTTAGGGTGAAAGGGGAAAGGTTTAGGGGGAACTTCTTCACTCAGAGAGTGGAGGAAGTGTGGAACAAGCAGCCATCTGCTGTGGTAAATGTGGGCTCACTCTTAAGTTTTAAGAGCAAATTGGATAGATACATGGATGGGAAAAGTCTGGAGGGTTATGGACTGGGTGTGGGTCAGACTAGAAGGCGCAGACTAGAAGGACCGAATGGCCTGTTTTCTGTGCTGTAGTGTTCTATGGTTCTATGGTTCTATTCTTGGTGGTTGTCTTTTTTCTTCTAAATGGTTAACTGGAATATTCAGGCAATGAAATGAGCCCAAAGTGTTCTTCAATTGACATTGTTGTCACTGAATTATATCAAATCAATTTTTTTGTACTCAAAAATGTTAATACTAAGTCTGATGTGATTGGAATTATAGATTATTTAGACAGAATTCTCTTGTAGAGCAGCCAATACCATTATTTTGACTTCGTTAGCTTATGAAACTTCTTTGCTTTTCAGACTGGGAAGTCACATATAATCTTTTTGATGACATTAATATACACAAGGAGATCAATGTGACACATCACAATTGTAATGCCCTGGTTCATTTTTTTTACTGTTATGTTGTTCTGTGCAGGCGACTTGTTTGGGTCACTGTTGAAGATAAGAGATAGGAGAATTGTGTGTCATCCAATTAGGATGGCTGGATTAAGGGGAGGTTTCTCTGGTGAGGGACACTAAGGTTGGGTTTAGGGTTTTGGCTAAGGGGAAGGAGAGAGAAGACGCCAGAGAGAAGAGGTGGTAGGATCTGACCTGCAGTGGGGCCATAATTCGACAAAGCCCGGGGGAGGTCGAAGGAGGATTGGCATAGGGGAAACCGTGATCTCCAACTTGTGCACGTTAGACTATTTCATTAAAATAGGCCCCTTTCTTTTTTGTGTTTTCTTTACTAACTATTTAGTCAAATTAAGAATGATAAAGCTAAATCTTTTAATTGCATGCAGTGTACTGTCTGTTATTCCATGGCACTTATTTGTAACGGGGTAACGCATCTCTGAAGGCCACTGATAAGATAGGAGGGGCAGTCGTTTGAGTGCGAGGCTTGTCATGTCATAGTGCAGAAGAAACAGCTTGATTAAATACATTGGTCCAAATGCTGGTGTGATTTTTCACAAAATCTCCACACATTTTAATAAAGTCTCAAAGGTCTACCTGTTTAAAGTAATTTTTATTCATTGCCTAGGTGTATAAAAACTAATTCTGATACAGTATAAGGGTAGCCTTTCTCTACCTATCTGGGTCTTGCCACTCTGGTGCATGCTAATGGAGGTGTGAGATGGTCATTGTATAGGCAGGCTGATGACCTTTTCATTCATGGGCCCATTGCTACAAATGTCAGTCAAGCACGAGATCTAACAGTTAGAGTGTTACTTTATCCTAGTTGAAGATCTCCCAACTGAGACAGATGTTGGTGTGAAATGATAAGACAACAAGAGAGCTGTGGGTATAAGGTAAGGGTCTGGAGTCAAGACAGTAAATAACACAAGTGCAACATACACAAGATGCTGAGGAAACTCAACAGGTCAGGCAGTATCTAAAGAGGGAAATAAATACTCGATGTTTCAGGCTGCAACCCTTCATCAGGTCTCACCATACAGCAAGTGACCTGAATGGAGGGATTCTGAAAAAATGATTGAGTAGGAAAAGGTCTGACAGCAAGGTGGTTGGCAAGAAATGGGAAGTTGGTATCAGAGTGGACCTGAAAGAAAAATGGACAAGGAAGGAGGGACTGACAAAAATATTCATTTTGGGAGGGGATTAAGTCACCTAAGTAACAAAAGGTCTAGGCTTGGGCCAATAGTAGTTGGGTTATGGCTGTGTAAGGAAGGGGAGATGAGGATGAGATGGGTTCCACATTGGAGAGGTTTGGGTTGGACCTATACTATCAAGTTTATCAGAGAAGCAGTATCCAAGTTTTGTATGTTTAAATGCCTTAGGAACATAGTGGAAGTTCACAATTTTTCAAAAATACTTGGTGAAAATGAGCACTCTGAAACAAAGGAACACAGCTGGGGTAAAACTCCTTCAACAATAACTATGCTGCAGTTGAAGCTTTTGAAAATTCTGTGATAACTCATTTCAATTAATAATTTTGTCTAGAAAGCAATTCAAATGGTTACATTGAACCATACATTCAACTTTCTCATTTATAAACTGACATGACATTTGATTAATTATAAAATTTGTAATACAGTTGATTCGCCATCATTGTAGCAGAATTATGAATAAAAATATCTGGCATGAGAAAAACACCTTTAGTTGTTCCACTGCACCACCTGCTGGTTATCCTGATACTTACTCCTGAATACTTTCCCCTTTGCCTTATTTTCAGGAAGTATTGAAATATCATGATGTCTTTCCCAAATGTTGTGAGTGTCTTTGGGGAAACAAAAGAAAGTGTTTCTTTATTCCACATTTACAGTTGGAGATGTATATATTACTTCCTTTTTATGTGATAGATTTAGAATGCATGGACGATAATTCAGGGAATGATATAGGTGTAATGGGGATGCAAGAACCTACCTGTAAGTTACATTTGTTTAATCTGGAAACCTAAACATCCTGTCCAAATTACTCACCAGAACCCAAAGCCTGGCACCTATTTAAGAAGTATTAACAAGAGGTTGATTTTTTTTGGACAGTCATGGGCAGAGAAACAGGAAGTTGAATCATTAAGTGCCTATTTACACTAGTCCTACACCACTCCCTTTACCAACCCCACCCTCCTAATCCCCAACTTCCAGATTCCATCATTCACAGGGACAATTAAAGTGGTCAATTTACCTAACAGCCTGCACATATTTGGGATGTGGGAGGAAACACAAGCCCCCAGTGGAAACCCGTTCACTCACAGGCAGAACACGCATACTCCACACAGACAGAGGTCAGGGTTGAAGAAGGGTCACTGGAGCTGTGAAGAAGTGGCTCTAGTGGCTATGCTACCATGCAGCCCTGGTCAGTGTAGTAAGGACATACATTAAAATGTGATGAGGATGTCTTGTGACGTACTATGGAGAGCACTCTGACTGGTTGCATCGCTGCTTGGTATGGAGGCGCCAATGTACAGGATCATAAGAGGCTGTGGAGGGTTAAAGACTCAGTCAGCTCCATCATAGGCAAGACCCTCTCCTCCATTATGGACATCTGTAAGAGGTGGTGCCTCAAGAAGGTAGAATCCATCTTAAGGATCTTCACCATCTGGAACATGCCTTCATTTCCCTAATACCATCAGGGAAGAGGTACAGTAGCCAGAAGACTCACACTCAACAGCTTCTTCCTCTATGCTCTCATGACCAATGAACATTATCTTGTTATTCCTTATGTTTTGCACTAGAGAATATATTTATTTTTTCTAATTTATAGATTTCTAATGTCTGCACTATACTGCTGCTGCAACACATCAAATTTCATGTCAGTGATAGGAAATCTGACACTGATTCTGTAAGAAGTTTAAATTTATAAACAGAAGAGTGTGATGATTGTCAATCTTTTTTAGCTGTGCCAGTATCATTCCTCCAAAATAGTTTTCATCATGCACCGTGCTTAGGACTGAAGGAGGCTTTGAGGGGCTTACAAACTAACCTTTTAGGAGAGGAACTCCTCAGAGAGTTCAGCTTGCACTGTCTGAGTTCAACATTTCATGCTATACTGTATATCTTAACCACAAAATCAGACCCAGACTAAGAAAGTAGATGGTTGTAGTGAGTTGCATGAGTAGCTTAGAAATGCATCCCAAGTTGATTGGTGGTAGAAGCCCATTGTAACAGTCCTGTCAAACTGCTTCATTATTATAGAACAGGAAGGCAGATTACTATCTGAATGGTGTCAAGTTAGGAAAAGGGGAAGTACAACGAGATCCAGGTCTCCTTGTTCATCAGTCACTGAAAGTAATCATGCAGGTACAGCAGGCAGTGAAGAAAACTAATGGCATGTTGGCCTTCATAACAAGGGGAATTGAGTATAGGAGCAAAGAGGTCCTTCTGCAGTTGTACAGGGCCCTGGTGAGACCACACCTGGAGTACTGTGTACAATTTTGGTCTCCAAATTTGAGGAAGGACATTCTAGCTATTGAGGGAGTGCAGCGTAGGTTCACAGGGTTAATTCCTGGGATGGCGGGACTGTCATATGTTGAAAGATTGGAAGGACTGGGCTTGTATACACTGGAATTTGAGAAGGATGAGAGGGGATCTGATTGAAACATATAAGATTATTCAGGGATTGGACATGCTAGAGGCAGGAAACATGTTCCCGATGTTGGGGGAGTCCAGAATCAGAGGCCACAGCTTAAGAATAAGGGGTAGGCCATTTAGAACGGAGTTGAGGAAAAACTTTTTCACACAGAGGGTTGTGGTTCTGTGGAATGTTCTGCCTCAGAAGGCAGTGGAGGCCAATTCTCTGGATGCTTTCAAGAAAGAGTTAGATAGAGCTCTTAAAGATAGCGGAGTGAAGGGATATGGGGAGAAGGCCAGAAAAGGGTACTGATTGTGGATGATCAGCCATGATCACAGTGAATGGTGGTGCTAGCTTGAAGGGCTGAATGGCCTACTCCTGCACCTATTGTCTACTGTCTATTGTCTATTATTAAAGGAAAAAAAAATTACAGATGCTGGAAATCCAAACCAAAAACAGAAAATGCTGGAAACGCTCTGCTGGCCAGTCAACATCAATGAGTTGAAAATCAGAATCAACACTTCATGTCAAGGAATGTTAACATGAAATGTTGATGCTATTTCTCACCACATTGATGTTTAAACAGCAGCGTGTTTTAAGCATTCTCTGTCCCATTATCAGAGATGGAGAGGTGAGAAGACAAACATGTTTAAGCTGTAAAGCAGAGGATAGGTTGAGGGAGCAGAGGAGATGTCTGTGATAGGTGCAGACCAAAGTTGTCAAAGATGCAATTAACTTTAAAAACCTGCAGTTGGAGATGAAAATTAAAAGATAAAACATTTGAAACAGGGAGTTTCAGGCACATTTGTGGAGGGGGAAATTTTAATTTTTAAATTTTCATCTACCAGTTGGAAGATAAGGTACAGTTCCTTGAGCTTACATTTCCTAATGACAGATAGGTGAGAGAGGGAATGGGGAGGAGAATCAAAGTGATAGGGAACTAGAAGCTCTTGGTTGCTTCAGTGGTCTAAACAGTTTCTTTTCTGCAAAGCTATCACCCAATCTGTATTCCAATCTAAATTGAAAGTGCAAATGAATTGTTGCATCACTTGAAAGGACTTGGACAGCATCACTTGTTGCATCACTTGGGCAGCACTGTAGAGACACAGCCTTTCAGCTCCAGCAACCAATCTTCCATCCTAACCTCTGGTGCTGTCTGAATGGAGTTTGCTTGTTCTGCTTTGACCATATGGATTTCTTCTGAGTGTTCCAGTTTCCTCCCACAATTTAAAAATGCGTGGGTTGCTGGGTTACTTAGTCACTGTAAAATGTCCCTACTTACTGAGCCCTCTGGGCCTATGTAGGGAGCTGGAGAGTGTTGAGGGTCATGGTTTCTAGAGCACCGGAATTGTTAACTGTTGCTTTAACAAGAGTCATTAATTCCTGGTGCTTTCTGTTTTATCTTGTTAAGTTTATTTTGATTGGCATGGGTTTTCCGTGGTCTGCAATTATTTTAAGTGGATGCCCGATTCACACCCATCGGGGTTTACTTGATTTGAGAATGTTATGTCTCGCAGTGTCGCTCTCCCGAGCCAATAAATGTTTTGTTAGAACTCTTATGAATAATCTCTGGTCACCATCTCCACATGGGAGTCTGTCTTTCTTCCGCATATAGGTTCAGTCTTTGCCACCGTGATGTAATGGACCCAGCGAAGGTTGTACAGTGATGTCTTGACATCAGTTGGCTTCCGAGTGTCTCTAATCTACGTTCTGAGTTTCTCTAGTCCACATTCCGAGTCTACATTCTGAGCTTCTCTAGTCTACATTCAAGGCTTTTTCCAAGGTTTTCAAGGTTGTCAAGGTTTTCTTTGTCTCCTATGGCCCTGTAGGTTTCTAAGATTTGTTCAATGTTCCCCAGATTTCCTTGGACAGTCATGTGCCAGACATAGGGAGGGGTTACCATAATGAGTCCTCTGGGCCTGTGCAAGAAGCCAGAGAGCATTGGGCTCTGAAGTTTCTTGAGCATCTGAATTTATTAATTGTTGTTAATCCCTGATACTTCCTGTTTTATCTTAATAAATTTCTTTTGACTGGAACAGGTTTTCCACATTCTGTGATTATTCTCAGTGGACGCTCGATTAGCATTCATCGCAGGGTCCTTGCTTTGAGAATGTTACATCTCATGGTGTCATTCTCACAAGGCACCAATGTTTTGTTGGAACTTTTATGAATAAACCCTGGTTGCCGTCTCCACATAGGAGTCTGTCTTTCCTCCGTACTTAGGTTCAGCCTTTGTCAGCACATACCATGACACTAGTGTGTAGGTAACTGGTAGAATTTAGGGAGAGGGAGAATTGATTGGTGTATGGAAAGAATAAGTGGGTTTGGATAAGATTTGTGTAAAACAGAGTGCTTGATAGTCAGCATAGACTTGGTGATCTGCCTCTTTCCATGTTTTATCTCTCAATGACTGCGTGGATCCCTGGGTGGTCAGAAGAGAAGACACATGAGGAGGGGCCTTAACTGGTAAGGAAGTAAAGTGAGAAGCTCTGCACATCTGCTTACGCAAAGATTCCTCCAGGACAATCAAGTTCTGTGGAGTCCAATCATTATAAACCTGATGCATACTACAAGTTCAAAATTTACGCAATGCCCATATCCACAATGTTAAAAAGTAGAATATTTGGAGTTAACATTTGCCTTAAAATATGTTTGTTATTCAAAATTGTGGTAAATTTATAAATGCCTGGATCAAATAAAAGTATGAGTAAGGATAATGACTTTTTTATTGACCTGGAAAACAAATGTTCAATACAGAGACAATGAAGGATGTTCACAATGACAAAAGGCACTAATGACCCCAGCTATAAATTTAAACTGGCCATGAGCTTGTGCATTTCAAACTCATCTCATTAATCTCTGGTTTTCACCTTCAAACCTATGGTTATGTTGCAACTTTCTAATTGTAAATGATTAATCTAATAAGATTTCAGAGAAATGTTCGAAAAAATAAGACCAGAATAAACTTACCGCATTACTGTTTGTGAAGAGACCATAAGCAGCAAAGAGTCCCTACTTGTGAAAACACATTCTTATAGAATCATAGCACAACACAGAAGCATCCCTTCAGCCTATCTAAACTATGCTGAAACTATTTAAATGGCCATCAACCTGCTCCGGGACCATAGCCCTCCATATCCCTACTATCCATTTACCTATCCAAACTTCTCTTAAATGTTGA
The DNA here is from genome assembly GCF_030028105.1 of Mobula birostris. Taxonomy (NCBI): domain Eukaryota; kingdom Metazoa; phylum Chordata; class Chondrichthyes; order Myliobatiformes; family Myliobatidae; genus Mobula; species Mobula birostris. Next base: position 33,404,681 of record NC_092402.1, read on the forward strand.
AATCGAGCTCGCATGCACCACTTGGCTAGCAGCTCATTCCACACTTTCACAACCCTCATGTTCCCCTTAAAATTCACCTTTCACTCTCAACCCATGACCTCTGGTTGTAGTGCTACCCAACCTTCGTGGAAAAAGCTTGCTGCATTTAACCCATCTATACCCCTCATAATTTTGTATACCTCTATCAAAGCTCCTTTTGATCTTCTACATGCTAAAGAATACAGTCCTAACCTATACAATCTTTCCTTATAACTCAGGTCTTCCAGACCTAGCAACATTCTTGTAAATTTTCTCTGCACTCTTTCAACCGTGTTTACATCTTTACTGTAGTTAGGTGACGAAAACTGCACACAATACTCCAAATTAGGCCTCAACATATCTTATACAACTTCAACATCCCATCTCCTTTACTTAATACATTGATTATATTTCCTCCTTGCTGACAATCAACACTGGCACACCTGGGGGGGCGGGGGGGTGATGTGCTTAGCCCAGTGCTCTCCTCTCTCTATACCCATGACTGTGTGGCTAGGTATAGTTCAAATACCATCTATAAATTTGCTGACGATACAACCATTGTTGGTAGAATCTCAGATGGAGACAAGAGGGCGTACAGGAGTGAGATATGCCAACTAGTGGAGTGATGTCGTAGCAACAACCTGGCACTCAACATCAGTAAGATGAAAGAGCTGATTGTGGGTTTCAGGAAGGGTAAGAAGAAGGAGCACATAGCAATCCTCATAGAGGGATCAGAAGTGGAGAGAGTGAGCAGTTTCAAGTTCCTGGGTGTCAAGATCTCTGAGGATCTAACCTGGTCCCAACATATCGATGCAGTTATAAAGAAGGCAAGGCAGAGACTATACCTTATTAGGAGTTTGAAGAGATTTGGCATGTCAACAAATACACTCAAAAACTTCTATAGATGTACTGTGGAGCGCATTCTGACAGGCTGCATCACTGTCTGGTATGGGGGGGCTACTGCACAGGATCGAAAGAAGCTGCAAGGGGTTGTAAATCTAGTCAGATCCATCTTGGGTACTAGCCTACAAATTACCAAGGACATCTTTAGGGAACGGTATCTCAGAAAAGCAGCGTCCATCATTAAGGACCTCCAGCACCCAGGACATGCCCTTTTCTCACTGTTACCATCAGGTAGGAGGTACAGAAGCCTGAAGACACACACTCAGTGATTCAGGAAGAGCTTCTTCCCCTCTGCCATCCGATTCCCAAATGGACATTGAACCTGTGAACACTGCCTCACTTTTTAATATATATTATTTCTGCTTTTGCCTGATTTTTAATCTATTCAATACACATACTGTAGTTGATTTATGTATTTATTTTTCTTCTATATTATGTATTGCATCAAACTGCTGCTGCTAAGTTAACAAATTTCACGTCACACGCCGATGATAATAAACCTGATTCTGATGAAGGCCAGTGTGCCAGAAGCTTTCTTTATGACCCCATCTACCTGTGATGCCACTTTCAATGAATTATGGCCCTGTATTCCCAGATCCCTCTGTTCTACCACACTCCTCAGTGCCCTACCGTTCACTATGTAAGACCTACCCTGGTTGGTCCTACCGAAGTGCAAAATCTTGCAATTGCCTGCATTAAATTCCATCTGCCATTCTCAGCCGATTTTTCCAGCTGATGCAGATCCCACTGCAAGCCATGATAGCCTTCCTCACTGTCCACTACACCCCCGATTTTGGTGTCATCTGCACATTTGCTGATCCATTTAACCACATTATCACCCAGATTGTTGATATAGATGAAAAACAACAAAGGACCCAGCACCGAACCCTGTGGCACTTCACTAGTCGCAGGCCTCCAGTCAGAGAGGCAACCATCTACTACCACTCCTTGGCTTCCCTTGAATGCCAAACGACTGAACCTTCTTGGACAGCCTCCTATGCAAGATCTCGTCAAAAACTTTACTAAAGTTCATGTAGACAACCTCCACTGCCTTGCCTTCATCCACTTTCCTGGCAACTTCCTCATAAAACTCTATAAGACTGGTTAGACATGACCTACCATGCACAAAGCTATGCTGACTATCTTTAATCAATCTGTGTCTATCCAAATATTTACATATCCTGTCCCTTAGAATACCTTCCAATAACTTACCCCCTTCTGATGCCAGGTTCACCAGCCTATAATTTCCTGGTTTCTGTTTCATGCCTTTTTTAAATAGTAGGACAACATTGGCTACCCTCCAATCCTCTGGCAGCTCTCCTGACACTAAGGATGCTTTAAATATCTCTGCTAGAGCCCCAGCAATTTCTGATCTTGCCTCCTATGGGGACCACTTTGTTGGGCCCTGGGGGTTTATCCAACCTGATTTGCCCCAGGGTAGTAAACACCTCCCTTCACTTTCAAAACACAATTCTCCAAAACTTCCACCACCTCCAACGGAATCCCACCAAGCTCATCTTTCCCTCCCCCCTTTCTGCTTTCCGCAGGGATCGCTTCCTACACGACTCCCTTGTCCATTTGTTCCCCCTCCATCCCCTCCCACCGATCTCCCTCCCGGCACTTATCCTTGCAAGCAGAACAAGTGCTTCACCTGTCCCTACACCTCCTCCCTCACTACCATTCAGTGCCCTAAGCTGTCCTTCCAGATGAGGCGACACTTCTCCTGTGAGTCTGTTGGGATCATTTATTGTGTTTGGTGCTCCTGGTGTGGCCTCCTATATATTAGTGAGACTAGATGAAAATTGGGAGACCATTTCACCAAGGATCTACGCTCCGTCCGCCTGAAAAAGCAGGATCTCCCAGTCGCCACCCATTTTAATTCCACTTCCCATTCTCATTCCGATATGTTCATCCATGGCCTCCTCCATCATCGTGATGAAGCCACACGTAGGGATGGCACATACCTTATATTCATTTTGGGTAGCCTCCAACCTGATGGCATTAACATCGATTTCTCAAGCTTCCAGTAATGCCCTCCCCCACCGTCACAATTTCCCATCCCCTTTTCCCTCTCTCACCTTATCTCCTTGCCTACCCACCACCTCCCTCTGGTTCTCCTCCTCCTTTTTTCCATGGCCTTCTGTCTCTTTTATGAATCAACTTCCCAGCTCTTTACTTTATCCCACCCCCACCAAGTTTCACCTATCGCCTGGCATTTCTCTCCCTCCTCCCCTCACCTTTTAAGTCTACACCTCAGCTTTTTTTCCCCCTCCAGTCCTGCCGAAGGGCTTTGGCCCAAAACCTCAGCTGTACTTTTCTCCCCCCATAGATGCTTCCTGGCCTATTGAGTTCCTCCAGCATTTTTGTGTGTGGTGTTCTAATATCTAACTTGAGTCTAATTTTACATAACACAATAATACACAATTCTGTATCATGGGTGTTTTCAGTAATGTTTAATCATTAATCCAGATTAATCAATTTTTTTTAGGATTGAATTGGAAAATATGTATCCCACTTGTAAGAAAGAATTGTTAGCTGGGCAAAGGTTGAGAGATATTAGAAAATGGCAGAACTCATGGGATAGTGAGGTAATATTACAACTTGGTTTCATCAGGTCACGGTGGGAGCTTTTGGGAAGAAATAGGAGGGAAGATGTGTGGTTGTAGAGACTGAGGTTTGGACATATTGGCTTGCACTCCATTTTGGCACCTGTTGATAAGCATAAGAATGGGTAGTGTGACTTTTGTATCATACTAGGGACAGTGGGACATATGATTATGGTGTGCCACAGGTATTTGTTAGAGTGTAGAAAGCTGTTTTGGTAATTATTGGGTAGATCTGGAGTGACTGGGTTGCAGGATAGTCTGGCACCTGAAGCAGGGATGGTCAAGTCATGTAGGGCCCTAGTGAACATTTTAATAAAACAAGTTTGGGAGGCAGGATCTGATACCTGTCACGGATCCTGTCAAACTCCATGACAATAGGTGGCAGTAATACACCTTCCTGATAGGTGCGAGCTGCTATTAGCACAAAAGAAGAATCTGATTGAGAGGTGCTTGCCTGTGTGGACCTGACAGTAAACAGTGTAAAAGAGGAAAAGTGAAGTAGCTCTGTTGCCATAGTCAGAATTTTCCAGGGAAAGTCAGGATGTCTGCACCGTGTGGAAGCACTCACTTCTAAAGAATGTTCAAGGATTTACATGGTTAGGCTATAGTCTTAAAGGTAAAGAGAAAATAAGAACTTACAGTGCAGCTCATAACATCAAAGTTGCTATTGATCCTTATGAAATATGGACTGTTGCAATATTGCAATGTTTTATCACTTTTACAAGACAGTGTCAATACACTGGAGCAGGGATCTAATCGCAGACCCAGTACTGTACATACAGTATTAATTGAGTAACAAATCCCAAGGTGCAAATAAAGTTAGTATCAAAGTTCAGGCAGAGATCAAAACATCCAGAGAAATCCAAAAACCAGAATAGGGAAACAGGCAGAGTCAATATTCAAACAGCCAGAGTACAGATACAAATACTAGAAAGGCTCAGGAAAATTCACTGGCATAATCTGGCAACAAACAGGTGAAAACACAGGACTGAAATACACTGAGCTTTAACCAGAGAGGCAGGTGATAGGTGGAGCACAATGAGACACAGGTGGCAGCAATAAAGGTAATAACGAGAGACAGGTGAGAGACGGAGTACTCAGTAATACAGGGGCCAGAGTGGAAAAGGGACAGGGGCTCATGACAATACAAAACCACAGACTGACAGCAAGGGGGATAAAACACACAAAAAGACAGTTCAACTGGGAGGTACTGACAGTAACCCACCCCCCACTACCACGAACACCTCCTGGCATCATGGCAGGTAGAGCTGGGTGCTGGCAATGAAAGTCCCTGATGAGAGACGGGTCCAGGATGTTACAGGTGGGGACCCAGCACCTCTCCTCAGGACCGCAGCCCTCCCAGTCCACAAGGTACTGGAGGCCACGGCCAGCAGTCAACGCACCGTGAAGGCCCCTGACCCATTGATGAGCCGTGGAGGAAGGTTTTGGGGACAGGACACAGGGGGTGGCTCATGAAAGACTTGATGCAGGACACATGGAAGGTGGGATGAATGCGGCAGAGTGGAGGAGAGCTTGAGACAGACGGCAGCAGGGCTGATGATTTTAACAATGGGAAAGGGGCCGATGAAGCAAGGGGTGAGCTTGCAGGAATCCACCTTGAGGGGCAGGTCTTGGGTTGAAAGCCACACACGCTGTCCCTGGCGGTAACGTGGGGCCTTAGAGCAATGGCAGTCAGCTTGACGCTTGATCCTAGCAGAGGCACGGAGAAGGGCAGAGCGAGTGTTCCTCCACGTCCGCTGACAACGGCGGTTAAATGCCTCGGCAGATGGAACGCCAACCTCCTCCTCCTGGGCAGGAAACAGTGGAGGTTGGTAGCCAAGGCAGCATTCAAAGGGGGACAGACCAGTGGATGAGGATGGATGAGAGCTTATGGTGTATTCGGCCCAGGGTAGCTGCTGACTCCCCACAGGGTTCTGGGAGACCAGACACTGTAATACCGTCTCTAGCTGTTGGTTGGTCGCTCGGTCTGGCCATTGGTCTGTGGGTGGAATCCTGAAGACAGACTCAGAGGCACCCAGAAGATTACAGAATGCTCTCCAGAAGTTGGATGTGAATTGAGAGCCCCTGTCTGACACAACATCTACAGGTAAACCATGTAATTTAAAAACATGCAGTACTAGTAATTTGGCTGTTTCTTTGGTAGAGGGGAGGTTAGGTAAAGGAATGAAGTGTACAGACTTGGAGAAATGATCAACTACTGTGAGAATTGTGTTGTTACCATCTGATGGGGGAAGACCGGTGACAAAATCTAGGACAATGTGGGACCAGGGTCTCTTGGTGATAGACAGGGGTTGTAACAGACCAGCAGGTGACCAGTTAGAGTTCTTGCCCTGAGCACAGACCGAGCAGGCCGAGACAAAGTTGCGGATGTCATCTCCCATGGAGGGTCACCAGAGCCGCCGACTGATGAAGACCTGAGTAGGCATGGTTTCAGGGTGACAGGATAACCGGGAAGAATGACCCCACTGCAATACCTGTGAGCGGACAGAGCTGGGAACATAAACACGGTTAGTGGGGCAGTGACTAGGGGCTGCCTCGCTCTGTTGAGCAGCTTGCACAATGGATTCAATGTCCCATTGCACTGCACCCACGAGGCAGTGAGCAGGGAGGATGACCCCAGGTACCTCAGGGGTCTCAGAGGAAGGAAATCTTCAGGAGAGGGCATCAGGTTTTCCATCCTTGGAACCGGGGTGGAAGAACAGAGTAAAATTGAATCTTGAGAAAAACAGGGCGTAACGAGCTTGACAGGATTTGAGACACTTGGCCGTACGGATATATTCCAGAATCTTCTGATCAGTTCAGACTAAGAATGGCACCTTGGCTCCCTCCAGCCAATGCCTCCACTCCTCCAGAGCTAGCTTCACAGCCAGCAGCTCCCGGTTTCTGACATCGTGGGAGTGAGGCAGTGAGAGAAGGCGGTGCGGGGATGTACCTTCTCATCGTCTCTCAGCGCTCAGCCAAGAACAGCTCCTACACCAATGTCAGATGCATCCACCTCCACAATGAACTGCCGGTCGGTGTCATGTTGAATCAGGGTGGGGGCAGAGGTGAAATGTTCCTTCAGGTCAGAGAACGCTTTTTCAGCAGCAGAGGACCAGTAGAATCTGACAGCAGATGAGGTAAGAGTAGTGAGTGGTGTAGCCAGTGTACTGTAATTTCTGATAAAGCAGCGAAAGAAGTTAACTAAGTCCAAGAAGCATTGCAACTCCCAAAGAGTCGAAGGTTGGGGCCATTCAACCACCGCCTTGACCTTCTGTTGGTCCATCTGAATGGAACCGCCTGAAATTACATACCCCAGGAAGGAGATGGTATTGTGATGAAACTCACATTTCTCAGCCTTCACAAAGAGTTAGTTCTCCAGAAGGCACTAGAGAACTCTGCAGACGTGACTTGTCTGTTCAAGCAAGGGACTTAGAGAAAATCAAAATGTTGTTGAGGTACACCAAAAAAAAAAATTGGTTCAGCATGTCCCCGAGAATATCATTTACCAGGGATTGGAAGACAGCGGGGGCATTGGTGAGACCAAATGGCATGAGGAGATACTCGTAATGGCCTGAGGTGGTGTTGAAGACCGTCTTCCATTCGTTCTCTTCGCAGATGCGGACAAGATGGTAGGCATTACGGAGATCAAGCTTGGTGAAAACTGAGGCTCCTTGCAGTAGTTCAAATGCCAAGGCCATGAGCGGAAGAGGTCTTAAGAGTGACTTCATTCAGTCCCCAGTAATCAATGCATGGACGCAAGGAGCTGTCCTTTTCAAAGAAAAGGAAAAAGCACCAGCAGGGGAGGAAGACAGCCAGATGATGCTGACAGCCAGAGAATCTTGAATGTAGTTATTCATGGCTTCTGTTTCAGGTATGGACAGGGAATACAGGCAGCCCCTTGGGGGAGATGTGCCAGGCAAGAGGTCAGTGGCACAATCATATGGACAACGAGGTGGCAGGAAAGTGGCCCGGGACTTGCTGAACACAGCCTTGAGGTCCATGTATTCAGGAGGAATGGCACTAATGTCCAGAAATTCCTCGGGGGATCTGGGCTTGGAGGCAAGGGGATCTAAGCATGGCAGAGGTAGTGGGAGTGACAGAATGAGCTACTGAGCCAGTCGATGTGGGGGTTGTGTCTGAATAACCAAGGATGACCCAGGAAAATGGGAGCAAAGGGTGAACTGTTCATGATGGTTGCCCGATAAATGAGACTCACTGGGGCTGTAACATGGGTGATGTTAGCCAGTCTCTGACTGCTCAAGGCATTGGCCATTAATGGTGACTGGAGAGCAGATGTAAGTAATCCCCACTGGGCAGCCAAGCCTGAATCAATAAAATACTCCTTCGCACCAGAATCGGCCAAGACGGCGACTGCTCGCCGTTGGACACCTGACTCCAGAGAAGCAGGTATGAGTGAGTGGCGTTGAGGAGGGCCAGACAGGGGTCACATTCACTAGTGCTCCTCGTCCTACTAGTGAGCGCTTGGCTTTTACTGGGCAGGTGGAGATGAAGTGGTCTGGTTGGCCATAGTATAGCCAGGAGCAGGTGCTGATCCTCCTTTGACTTTCGTCAGCATCAGGCAGGTACAGTCAACATGCATAGCCTCAGGCTCTGGAACAGGAATTGTAGAAGGAGGCTAATGGCAGGGCAATGTAGACCGACGAGGAGCTTGGAACTCTCTTAGTGCACCCCAAGAACTCACTGGAACTCCTCCCTCTGCAGCACTGCTGAAGGCAAACATCAATATGGATGGCCAAATCCACCAGGGCTTCAAAGGTGGCAGGAAGGACTTAGGTGACCAGCTTATCTTTGATGTCTGAGAGGCCATCCGGGAAGGTCTTATACTATGCCCCCAAGTTCCAGCCACTGGAGGTGGCTAGGGTCCAGAACTCTATGGTGTAATCTGACACAGATCTGCACCCCTGGTGCATGTGCAGAATTTCACAAGCAGTCTCTCTCCCATGTTAGGACACTGGAGCAGGGATCCAGTTGCAGACCCAGTACTGTGCACACAGTGATATTCATTGAGTAACAAATCCCAAGGTGCAAATAAAGTTAGCATCAAAGTTCAGGCAGAGATCAAAACATCCAGAGAAATCCAAAAACCAGAATAGGGAAACAGGCAGAGGACAGATACACATACCAAACAGACTCAGGAAAATTCACTGGCACAATCTTGCTAAACATACATAAAAACACAGGACTAAAATACACTGAACAATAAACAGAGAGGCAGATGATAGGTGGAGCACAATGAGACCCAGGTGGCAGCAATACAGGTAATAATGAGAAACAGGTGAGGGTGGAGTACTCAGTAATACAGGGGCCGGAGTAGAGCAGGAGTGGGGACAGGTGCACATGGCAGTACAAAACCACAGACTGACAGCTAGGGGGAAACACACAAAAAGACAGGGTTCAACTGGAGGTACTGACACATGACTCTGTTGTAACTGCCTTGATGACCATGTTGAAATCACATTTGTAGATTGCACATTAGTCATGTTATCCACTGTGCATGGATTAATCTTAAAATTTTAGATAATTCAAATTTTAAATGTTTTGAACACACACTACTTTGATGATCATTTGATAGTATCACTCTTATATTTCAAATTCTTCAGATACATTTAGTTATGTACAGCTTAATTTAACAGAATGATTGATAGGTGCTAATTGCAGTGTATTTTCTGGCTAGTTCATGTTCACGTTGCTTTGGATTGCAGGCATGATATATCAGTGACATATTTGAGGGCTTGTTTAAAGGTCCTTCAGTATCTGAATGTTGATTTTAATGGTGCTTTGATGTTCTAATTCCAATGTGATATTGGAATATCTGCTTTACTTCTGGTTCATTAGAGCCTTTATCACTCGTGTGTTATATACTGTGCAACTTCAGGACAGAAGCTGTTGTGGCTTATGACCAAACTGCATTATTTGAGTCCTGTTGAATCCCCTGCTGGTTCTAGGAGATGGTAACTTTGGTGCCTCTCTCGAAGGATCAAGCCTTCTACTCCAGGGATTCAGTGCACGAGCATGAATAAAATTTTGGTTTGGTCTGATCTATTATTTTATGACTTGCTGAATATAATTAAAAATCACAAAATTTTACAGTAATGTACTGGCAAGATACCACTACTTATGATGTACAATAGTTGGTACTTATTTAGTTTTTTGTTGCCCTTGATACTACTCAAAGATCACAAGCACTTCTTGTTTAAACAGTACTGATTATAAAATATTTTCACTTACTGTTTTTTTAAATATATTAAGTCATCTCACGATAAAACCTATTAGTCTATCATGATTCTAAAGTTGTGGGATACCCAAAAGTATTTTCAAAAAGAAGTGAAAAACCATTGGTCAAACTTTTCTTTTTTTCTTCTTTAATTTACAGAACACAGATATTGACCATTCTTAATTGACTTTGAAGTAAAGATGCATTTAGGAGTCAATCACATGGTGTGTCTGGAGTTACAGCTAGCATAGACCAGGTAAAGATGGTAGATTTCCGACCCTAAAGGAGAACAAAGAGTTTTTACAGCAATCCATTTATTCAATGGTTAGTGATACTAAATTCAATTTTATTAAAATTTATGTTGTAGATCTGCTTATTTACTTAAATTAAACTTCTCACCTGCTGTTGGTTCAGACTCTTATCCCTGGTCTGGGACTTCGGCTGCCGTCGGTTCAGGCTCTTATCCCTGGTCTAGTACTTTGGCTGCATGTCCATGAAGTTAACCAGAAGCTGCTGTACCTATAGTGTCATTTGGTTAAATGTTCTGAGATTAAATAAGATACAGGCAAAAATCTAGAAACAAGTCAAGCAAGTATTAGCTCCATCGCAGTTCACCAGGGGAGATCATTGACAAACTATCTAATCCTTCTTCAACTACTGTTGCATTTTAAGTTTGGCCCTATCATTATCTGGAGCTGAGTATGAGGAGTTCCAGCTCAGTAGTAGCAAATCTAAGCCTTCCAGCGTGATTAATGATAGAGACTGGTCCATCAACTGTTATATCCTAGCCAACACTTGTTCAGAAAAGGTGACTATGCTTGTTATGTTACTTCTGTTTAAACGTACCGTGGGTTAACAGTAAAGAATCATATTCTGGAAGAATTAGAGAACTTTTATTTATAGTAATAAACAAACACGTCTTAACCCAGCCACGTGCTGGAACACTCTGGCAATCCCATGCATTCTCCAATCATATACTGGCACATTATTGCACGTGATATCACCACATCTTTCTTTCCTTAAAAAGAAAAACAATTAACAACGTTAATCAAAGCAAATACATAATTCAACAAGTCTCTATCAGTCTCTCTGGGGTTTTTCGAACACGAGTAGACTCCTAAGTGGTACACATAGATCTTGTGTTTCCTTGTTTTTATTTACATGTTTTGCCCCATCTGCATCCGTTAACTGAATCTCTGAAGTTGGCTCTTTCTTGAGGTCTTTGCGATTTCTTCTCACCACTGCTCCCTCCTCTGTTTGGACCATGTATGATCTGGGTTGTACTTCTTCAAGTACTGTAGCTTTCTGTGTCCATGTGTTCATTTTGTCTTGTATCCTCACTTCATCTCCTTGGTGCAGTTCAGGTAATGGACGAGAACATCTGTCAAAGTATATTTTCTGCTTTGCTTGGTGTTCATCTTTCCATCTTTTCACTTGTTCACCTTCCTCTGTTCTCAGAAGGCTCTCATCCATTGGCAGATTAGATCTCAAACATTGTCCCATCAAGAGGTGAGCAGGCGAAAATCCACATTCAAGTGGAGTACTTCGGCAGGCTAACAAGGCTTTATAAAAATCACTTCCTTTGTGAATCTCTTGCTTTGTGCATCAGTTTCTTGACAATTCCTACCGATTTCTCAACTAGTCCATTAGACCGAGGGAAAAATGGACTAGATGTTGTACGAACAAAGCCCCATTCACAAGCAAAATGTTTCATGCATTCGCTACTGAATTGTGGACCATTGTCTGTGAAAACTTCATCAGGTACACCAGGTCTTGAAAAAACCGATTTCATGCATGTAATTACATTTTCTGCAGTCATTCTGCCCAGACAACACACTTCAGGATACAATGAGTAGTAATCTGTTAGTAATAGATAGTCTTCGTTGTTGTTAATAAAAAGATCAATGTCTACCTTCTGATAAGGTCTCTGAGGATTCAGCTGTGGATGCAATGGCTCGTTAGGATTGCTGGGTTGGTATTCAAGGCATATTTGACAAGAAGATACCAATCCTGCAATCTCTTGAATCATCCTGGGCCAAAACATCACTCCCTGTGTGCTTCTCTTACATTTTTCAATGCCTAGGTGGGCCTCATGAATTTTGTCGAGCATTTCTTTACGGAGACTTTTAGGTATAACAATTCTACTATCTTTGTACAATATCCCATCCACAACAGACAGTTCTGATCTGTGGTTCCAATAATCTTGTACTACTGAGGTACAGTCATGCCTATTATCTGGCCATCCATCCAACACTACTTGTATTATCTGATTGAGGACTTTGTCCTTCTCCAGACGCAGCAGTTCCAACTTTTTGGGAGCAACAGGTACAGTTTCTATGACCATATCAAGGAATACATGAACATCAATAACGTTCCTGTGACGGTCTTTTGTTATTGGATCCACAGCTCTGGAAAGTGTGTCAGCCACGTACATGAATTTTCCATGTGTGTATGGCACATTCAATGCATATCTTTGCAATTTGATCATCATTCGCTGAATTCACAAAGGACAGTTGCTTAAAGGTTTGTGAAACAATGCAATCAATGGCTTATGATCTGTTTCAACATCAATAGATTGCCCTGACACAAACTGATGAAATCTCCCACAAGCAAGCATAATGCTGAGCAATTCTTTTTCAACTTGGGCATACCTTGTTTCTGGATCAGATAATGAATGAGATGCCTATGCCACTGGTAGCCATTCCTGATCATGTTTTTGGAGCAATACTGCCCCTAATCATGCTTCAGATGCATCACATGAGACTTTGATGGGTCTCTCAGCATCATAAAATTTCAACATGTCTTCTCCTGTTCATTGTTCCAGGTCCATTCATTTCTCTTTTCTGTTAGCTGCCTCAATGGAGCAAACTGTTCCGAGAGATTGGATATAAATTTTCCCATATAGTTAACCATTTCCATAAACCTCTGAACATGCTTTTTACATTGCGGTCTTGGTATGTTCTCAATAGCAGAAACCTTCAATGGATCAGGACACACACCCTCTTTGCTGATGATATCACCCACAAATGTAAGTTCAGTCACTCCTAGCTGACATTTGTCTTTATTCGGTTTCAGGTTAGCCTTGTGTGTTGCCTCAAAGACTTGTCTGAGCCTGGCGTCATGCTTTTGTTTAGCCGATCCCCAAATAATAATATCATCCACGCCCTCAATGTGCTCATATAACATGTGAATGGTTTTATGGTACACTTCACGAGCTGATGCAATTCCAAACGGAAGCCTAAGAAAACAGTATCTGGCAAAACGAGTGTCAAAGGTACACAATTTTGAACTTGGTTCATCTAATTTGAGTTGCCAGAATCCAGAGGATGCATCGAATTTACTAAAATACTTTGCATTAGCAAACTGTGACATAATTTCTTCATGAGTAGACAATTTGAAATGCTCTCTTTTAATGGCCCAATTCAAGTCTCTTGGGTCTAAACAAATCCTCAGTTTTCTATTTTTCTTATCAACAATGACAAGCGAATTGACCCATTCAGTTGGTTCATCAATTTTTTTCCATTCTGTCTAGCTCTGTTTTCAGTTGATGGCGTAATGCAAAAGGTACTTTTCTGCATGGATGTATTACAGGTTGCACTGTATTGTCAATTTTAATCAAGTGCTCTCCTGGAAGACAACCAAGCCCTTTAAACAAGTCTTCATACTCTTTCATCAAGTCACTGTATTCTGACTTTGTGTCGCTATCCAGGCCTAAAATTTTTTTCACCAAATTAAATCTTTCACAGGCAGATAAACCCAGAATTGACTCTACATTTTTTGGCACAACCACAAATGAAAGCATGTGCACAATATTTTTGTGTGATACCTTTGCTATGCATGTTCCTTTAACTGGAATGTCTGCACCTGAATACCCAATCACTTTTATATTTGTCTGATGTAACTTCGGTCTTGGCTTTAAAGCATTAAACTGGGATTCTGCAAGAACATTTACTTGCGCCCCAGTATGAAGTTTAAACAGAATATTGTTTTGATTCACTTGCAACAGAATAGTCCAGTCGTTCCTACTTTGTTTATTTTCACAAAGCACATCTATATAAAAACCCTCACATTCATCTTCAAGCGCAACATTTACTTGTTTCATTTTATTTTCCTTCTTTGTACTTTTACAACAGCGTGAAAAATGATTAATCTTACAGCAGCCGTTGCAAATTTTGCCATATGCAGGACACTGATTTGGACGATGTTCCCGTGCACAGCGATCACATGACTTCTTTCTTTCCAATGCCGTCTTGCTCTCTGTCGGTTTTGTCGACGTATTATTATATTCCTTGATATATTTGCGCTTTTTTACAGCATTTACATTGCAGTTTTCGACAAAAAGCTCTTCAGCCTGCAACGTCACGGTCTCAGAAGCTTTGCAAAGTGCCAAAGCTTTTTCAAAATTTAAATCTTGCTCTCTCAACAGCCTTTCTCTCAGAACATTATCTCGAATGCCACAAACAAGTCTATCTTTAATGAGAGAGTCCGTGAGCAATCCAAACTCGCATGTACTACTACGCTTTCTTAACTCAGTAACATACTGATCAATTGTTTCAGAAGCTCTCTGCGCACATGTGAAAAATTTATATCGCTCATAAGTTAAATTATGCATAGGTATACAAAATACTTCAAATCTGTCCGTTATCGACTTTAAATTGAAATTATCTCCAAATCCAAATTATTATATACCTCTGCTGCGTCATTCCCGATTACAAGGAGCAAAAGCACAGCTTTGTTTTTTTCCGATCTTTCTTCATAATCGATCGCTGATTAGTATAGTTCAAACTGTTGCTTGAATATCCTTCAATTCTCAGCTACATTGCCAGTCAGCTGAAGTTTTGGTGGAGGTTGTAAGCCTTCCATCTTACCGTTTACAGTTCGAACTTTTTTCTTCTTTTTTCTCGATTATCTTCGATTCTCGATTCTCCCATGTTATTCTTCCAGAACCACTTCTGACACCACATTATGTTACTTCTGTTTAAATATACCGTGAGTTAACAGTAAAGAATCATATTCTGGAAGAATTAGCGAACTTTTATTTACAGTAATAAACAAACACATCTTAACCCAGCCAAGTGCTGGAACATTCTGGCAATCCCGCGCATGCTCAGTGCTCTGTCCAATCATGTACTGGCACAATGTTTTTAATACTTTTCCTAAAACTCCAAAGAATTTTATTTGCTGATTCTGACATTTCCCAATAATTAACCAAGCACTTTTAAAACTTAGCACTTGTATAATAATTGTCCAATTTGTGCAACGGTTTCTGTGCAGTCATGATAATGAACCAAGTGCACTTCATCTTTGATAGCATTACACAAAAGCTGATCCATTCAGGAGAAAATTTCATTCTCTAAACCCTTCTCTATCAATTGTCCAACTTACACAGGTAGATTGAAGCTCTGCAGGACACCAGACAGCTGCCAAGCTATTTTAATACAGCAAGCACAAGCAATTCTGAAGGGGAAGCAAGAAAGCTGGCAAAACAAATGGGATGTAGAAATTACAATAAATCTAAAAATTAGCTATTCCTTCATGATACTGCATGCCTTACTGCTCCCTTTAAGGTGAATAATAATGTATAATATTTCAGGTCTCTGACTTTGGTTCACCCAAATATAATTCTTTGGATTTGAAATAATGCAATAAAGCCCTCTAGAACCATTCTTTTTATTCAGACTATTGGATTATTGCCAGATTTTTGTTTATAATGTGGCAGATATAGATGTCCAGGCAGCTCAATGCCCACAGAGTCACTGGTAAAAATTGTAATCTACAGTCATCTAAGAGTCAAATATGATTTAGATTGGGCATTTAGGACAAGTGATATGTCTCCGTCACAGAAAATGCTAGTATATTTAGCGAAAGGAAAAAAATATTTCAGGTAATGCCCAAGTCACAGATGGACTGGAATTGATCCAGAATTTTCTTTAGTCCTATCTGATCCAGAACTTTTAATATATACAGTGGATTCTGATTAACAGGATCCCATCAGGACCAGGACATTTTAGTCCAGTTCAGTGGCTGTCACATTTAGCTGAAGTTTCATGGAAATAGTTAAAAAGATATAAAACAGACAAACTAATTTTAACTGAGCATTAAATTATGTATCGAAATGAAATACAGACATACAAGAACACTGCCAATACTACAACAGTACTATAAAACTATGTATCATTTCATAATAGTTATCGAGTGGAGAAATTCATACAGTGTGTGCTGCCGTGTTCTTTTGATTGATTGTAAATGAACAAAATCAGCACAGACGTCTAGTGCAGATAATGGACTGACTTCTTACAGTGCTATCGAATGCATCCTCCATATCTTCATTTTCCTTATAACATTTAAGATGATTGTGAATACCTTCAAATTCTTCATAGTTACTAACTTGCTGAAGTGGTGAAATCATTTCATTTTCATTCCTAGCTATTTCTCACATCTCCAAGCCTGAATGCTTGAAACTGCAGTGAGCAAAATGGTTGAGAATTGTCTTACTGCTTAATTCTCGCCATCTATTAGTAACAAAATCATGGTTTATTTGAACACAAACACACACAGCTGATGCTATTTAAAAACTCAAACACAAAAAAATATGCAGATGCTGGAAATCCAAAGCAAACAAGGAACACAAAATGCTGGAGGAACTCAGTAGGCCAGGCAGCATCTATGGAACAGAATACACAATCGATGTTTCGGGCCGAGACACTTCATCAGCCCTAACCTTTAAGTTCCTAGGCATCCACGTCACCGAGGACCTCACGTGGTCTGTACACATTAGCTGTGTGGTGGTAAAGGCACGACAGCGCCTCTTTCACCTCAGACAGTTGAGGAAGTTTGGTATGGGCACCCAAATCCTAAGAACTTTCTACAGGGGCACAATTGAGAGCATCCTGACTGGCTGCATCACTGCCTGGTATGGGAACTGTACCTCCCTTAATCGCAGGACTCTGCAGAGAGTGATGAGGACAGCCCAGCGCATCTGTAAATGTGAATTTCCCATGATTCAGGACATTTATAAAGACAGGTGTGTAAAAAGGGCCAAAAGGATCATTGGGGCCCAAGTCACCCCAACCACAATCTATTCTAGCTGCTACCATCCGGAAAACGGTACCGCAGCATAAAAGCCAGGACCAACAGGCTCAGGGAAGGCTTCTTCCACCAGGCCATCAGACTGATTAACTCACACTGATTTGAATGTATTTTTATGTTACATTGACTGTTCTATTTATTATAAGTTACTATGATTGCACATTGCACATTTAGATGGCGACATAACGTAAAGATTTTTAATCCTCATGTATGTGAAGGATGTAAGAAATGAAGTCAGTTCAATTCAGTTCACTATTCAATAAGGCATAAGGTAGGCAACTTGGCCATTTGCTCCACCATTCCATCATGGCTGATTTATTATCCCTTTCATCCCCATTCTCCTGCCTTCTCCCCATAACCTTTAACACACTGATTAATCAAGAACCTATCAATACCTGCTCTAAATATACTCAATGACTTGGCCTCCACAGTTACCTGTGGTAATGAATTCCACAGTTCAAACATCCTCTGGTTAAAACAAATTCCTCCTCATCTCTATTCTAAAAATAATAGGGTTGTTGTCATGGGGGATTTCAGCTTCCCTAATATAAGCTGGGGCATTTTTAGTGTAAGGGATTTAGATGGGGCAGGATTTGTTAAGTGCATCCAGGAAGATTTCTTAAATCAATATGTGGATGGTGCAACGAGAGGAGGGCCTGTACTGGACCTGGTGTTCGGTAATGAGCCTGGCCAGGTGACTGACCTTTCAGTGGGTAAACAGTTAGGGAACAGTGACCACAATTCCTTATCTTTCAGGATAGCTATAGGTAAGGATAGGAATGGTCCTTGTGGGAGAGTTTTAAATTGGAATAGGGCAAATTATGAGGGCATTAGGCAGGAACTACATAAGGAGAGTTAACTTGGAACACCTTTTTTTCTGGCAAGTCCACATCAGACATGCGGAGGGGATTTAAAAATCAATTGCTCGGAATACAGGAAAGGTATGTCCCTCTTAGAAGGAAGGACGGGGATGGAAAGGTAAGAGAACCTTGGCTATCCTGAGAGATAATGAAATTAGTCAAGAAGGAAAAGGCAAATTATGTAAAGCTTCAGAAGTCAGGATCGAATGAAGCACATGAGGAGTATAAAGAAGCCAGAAAAGAAGTAAAGAAGGGAGTTTGTAAAGCCAGGAGGGGACATGCAAAGTCTTTGGCAAGTAGGATTAAGCTGAATCCCAAGGCTTTCTACACGTACATCAAGAGCAAGAGGATAACTAGGGAGAGGGTAGGACCACTCAAGGATAAAGAAGAGAACAGTTGCTTGGATGTGGAGAATAGAAGTGAGCTCTTAATGAGCATTTTACTTCAGTATTTACTAAGGAAAAGGATATGAAGGACCAAGAGAACAGTGCTGAGTGTATAAATATGTTAGGGCGTTTAGAGTTCAAGGAAGAGGAAGTGTTCGGTCTTCTAATGAGTATTAAGGTAGATAAGTACCCAAGGCCTGATGGGATTTACCCCATGTTATTGAAGGAGGCAAGAGACAAGATTGCTGGGGCATTGACCATGTCCTCTCTAGGCGCAGGTGAGGTCTCAGAGGACTGATACGTGATTAGTGTTTTACCTCTATTTAAGGAAGGAGCAAGGGAAAATCTTGGGAACGTTGGTCTCACGTCAGTTGCTAGGGGTTAGGTTCAAAGGGGATGTGAGGGGTGAGTTTTTTACTCAGAGTCGAGGATGCCTGGAATACGCTGTCTGGCGTGGTGGAAGAAGCGAATATATTAGAGGCTTTTAAGAGACATTTAGATAGGCACATGAATATGAGGAGGATGGAGGGATGTGGACATTGTGCAGGTAAGAGGAATTAGCTTTTGTTTTCTTTTAATTTACATTTTAGCTGGTTTGGCACAACATTGTGGGCTGAAGGGCTTGTTTCTGTGATTTACTGTTCTATGTTCTCTGTTGTGTGTTCTAAATGGACGTCTTTCTATTCTGAGGCTGTGCCCTCTGGTCCTAGACTCACCCACTATAGGAAATACCCTATCCATATCCACTCTCTCTAAGCCTTCAAATATTTGATTGGTTTCAATGACATCCACCCTTATTCCTTTAAACTCCAGCAAATATAGGCCCAGAACCATCAAATGCTCCTTATACATTAATGTTTCATTCCCAAATTATGCTTGTAAACCTCCTCTGGACCCTCTCCAATTCCAGTACATCTTTTTTTTAGATAAGGGCCCCAAAACTGTTCACAATACTCCAAGTGTGGTTTGACCATTGCCTTATAAAGCCTCACGATTACATTCTTGCTTTTATACTTTAGCCCTCTCAAAATAAATGCTAACATTGCATTTGCCTTCCTTAGAACTGACTCAACCCACAAGTTAACCTTTAGGGAATCCTACACAAGGACCTCCAAGTCCCTTTGCTTCTCTGATTTTTGAATTTTCTCCCCATTTAGAAAATAGTCTACACCTTTATTCCTTCTACCAAAGTGCATGACCATACACTTCACTACACTATATTCCATCTGCCACTCCTTTGCCCATTCTCCTAATCTGTATAAATCCTTCTGCAGACTCCCTGCTTTGTCAATGCTATCTTCCCCTCCACCTATCTTCGTATTGTCCACAAACTTGGCCACAATGCCATCAATTCCATCATCCAAATCATTAACATATGACATGAAAAGAAGCAGTCCCAACACCACTAGTCACTATCAGCCAACCAGAAAAGGCCCTGCTTATTCCCACTCTTTGTCTCCTGCCAGTCAGTCAATCTAGCCATGCTAGTATCTTTCCTGTAATACCATGTGCGGCATCTTGTCAAAACCATTCTGAAAAGCTAAGTATATGACATCCATTGACTCTCCTTTGTCCACCCTGCCTGTTATTTCCTCAAAGAATTACAATGAATATGTCAGGCAAGATTTCCCCTTAAGGAAACCATGCTGACTTTGTCTTACTTTATCATGTGCCTTCAAGTATCCCGAAATCTCATCCATAATAATGGACTCGAACATTTTCCCAACCACTAAGGTCAGGCTAACTGACCTGTAATTTCCTTTCTTCTTTAAGGGTGGAGTGACATTTGCAATTTCCAGTCCTCCAGAGCCATTCCAGAATCCAGTGAAATCAATGAAAACAAGCTGTCAGAGGAATCTGTAGAGGCAGGTACAATTACAATGTTAGAAAGACATTTGGACAGATAAATGGAATGAAAATGCCTAGAGGGATATGGGCCAAACACAGGCAAATGGATTTAGTTATGTTTATATCTTTCTTGCCGGATGAGTTGGGCCACAGGACCTGTTTCTGTGGTGTATACCTCTATGACTCTAGGAGCAGAGCTGATCTCCTATCTAATTAAATTATCAAATAGAAATCACTATCATCTATGACGCAAAAGATGTTGGGTTCAAATCCAGTCCAGAACTGACTTCCAAAAGGTGACTTTTAAGAATTAGGCTGACACACCAGCACACTATTAAAGGAGTGCTACAATTTTGGAGGTGTTAGCTTTTGAATGTGATTTAATCTGAGGTACTGTCACAAGATGTAAAAACTACAAAGCTAATATTTTAAAGAAATGCAAGGGTGATATCCACAGAAATACTTATCTTCATTCAGAATAGAGTGGTTTGAAAATTTGGCACCTTGATATTTGCCAGCCATACCTCAAATGGGCTCTCAGTATCTAGCTACCACTCTTCATCACATCCACAGAATGTAATTCACTGAAATTTGCTATGGTAAACCTATAAAAGAAACAGTTGTTGACACACAGTGCTACATCCAGTGCAGGGCTTTTAGGTTGCATTTCAGTTTCTATGCCTTTGCCTGCCTGTTATCTGGCCATTTGTGGAAAGTTGTTCCCATCTGAGAAGACTGCACTTCACAAGATTTTCACTCACATTAATCCATACTCAATATTTTAGGAACATCTTCTTCCCTTGTGCCAAGTGATTTCTGAAAGGTCCATGAACTTATGAACACTATCTTGTATTCTATTCCTCTTTTGCACTAGTTAGTTATTTTTTATTGTAATTTATAGTAATTGGTTTAATGTCATGCACTGTACTGCTACCACAAAACAACAAATTTCACAACGTATGTCAGTGATAAAAACCTGACTCTGATTGTGTCTCATTCTAATTCACCTGCAGTATATTTCCATAGTGCTCTATGACATACACAGAAGTCATTTTGGCTATCAAGTCTATGCTTCCTCTAATTTTCCCTGTACTCTCCCCACATTCCCATCACATCATCCCAAGTTCTACCACTCACCTACATTAAAGGGAAAACTTATAGTAGCCAATTAACTTTCCAACCTACATGTATTTGGGATCTGGGAGGAGACCAGAGCATCCTGGGAAATCCATGCTGTCACAGGGAAAATATGCAAACTCCACCTGAACATCACTGGTCTTTGGAACTGAACCCAAGCTGCTGGAACTGTGAAGCAGTAGCTCTACTTGTTGCATCACTGTGCAGGTGGATATTGTGTAATACACAATAGGGATCTGCCTTCTATCCTGGTTTATGGATTTGGCTGAGCTGTTGTTGAGAAGAAAATCTCTGCCTTCAGTATCAGTTAGTTGCTTGTTCATTTCTTGTAAGAAAATGTTAAATTTAATGAAAAACTAACGATGGGCAAATTTATAGCTATTTTAGAAATACAGTTTACAGGCAAAGGAGTAGTTGATTCATAGCAATCATTGGCATTTAACACAGGAATCTTAAACCAGGTTCTATTAACTGCTTAAACACAATGACATCTAGAAATCTTCTTGTTATCGTCCATGGTATCTGCCTCATCCAGAGACTTCAGCATTATGGCCTCGTATTGTTCAAGTACATTAAACAGTGTGTTGTTGCTCTGCCTACCCAAGCGACAGGAAAGCCCACCATGACCCATTTCAGGATCAAATCATTTTCTTGTGTGGTAACTCTTAACTACTGTGAAATAATCCTCTGATCCTGAATATTAACTTTTGGCACCAACTAAGCTTAGTCCATTGGATTTGAGTTATTTTTGGTGAAAAATTTTCTTTCTTTTCTTTTCCAATATTTTTATTGATTTCTATATAGAAGAATACAGAGTCCAAGAGAATACATAATATAAAACAAAAGAAAAAATACAATAATACCAGATACAGTATATTGAATCTCATTAACAAACTCTTTACTCTATATTCATATCGATTAGATTAATTTGTATATTAGAATATAAACGATTTTATTAAAAACAAGATGTACACCCACCACCAAAGTCGAAGCTGTTTGGGAAAAAAAAAGAAAAAAAACTTATCAGATACTAAAATATGCTATTAACCAACTACTGTACTTTAATGAGAAGTCAAAGATTATGAAAATAATTTAAAAACAGCCGCCACAAATTCTGAAAATCTTGGTTAGATTCAGAAATTGAACAACGAATCTTTTCTAAATTTAAGCATGCCATAACATCCCATAACCACTGAGCATGATTAGGCGGAACAGCATCCTTCCACTTAAACAAAAGTGCCCTTCTAGCCATAGAGAGATAAAAGCCAGACTGTGCAAATCAGATGTCTTCAAAACTATATCTTTCCTTCCAACAATACCAAATAGGCCAGTCAAAGGATTAGGCTTAAAATTTACTTTTAAGAGTACAGAAAAAGTTTGGAATACTTCCTTCCAATATTTTCCAAGACTTGGGCACGTCCAAAACATATGAATAAATGAAGCTTCTCCATTGTTACACCTATCACAGTAGAGAGATATATCCATATAAAAACGAGGTAACTTATCCTTGGTTATCTAAGCCCTATGAACCACTTTAAATTGTAAGAGGGAATGACGAGCACATAACGGTGAAGTATTAACCAATTTAAAAATCTCATTCCAAGTTTCTTCAGAAATTGAAGTCTGTAAATCTTTTTCCCAGAGATTTTTGATTTTGTTTAAAGAATCATTTCTCATTCCCAACAACATATCATAAATATTGGATATTGAACCATTATAAAATGATTTCATATTAAGAATTTCATCTAATACGTTCTTATCAGGACTATTAGGAAATGCATATAATTGAGATTGCAGAAAATCTCTAATTTGTAAGTACCGAAAAAAATGGGTTTTTGGTAAACTATATTTAGTTGACAATTGTTCGAACAAAGAAAGACTTCCTCCAACAAACAGATCCCGGAAACATGTAATTCTCAATCCTTCCCATTGTTTAAAAAGTACATGAGTCATAGAAGGCTTAAAAAAAAATTAAAAATGAGACTAGAAAGGGAGAATCTCAACAAATCAAAGTGTTTTCTAAATTGTATCCAAATCCTCAAAGTCTGTTTAACTACCACATTTTCAGTTATCTTACTTAAGGATAAAGGAAGTGAAGATCCCAAAAGAGAGATAATAGAAAATTTATTAACCGACCTGACTTCTAAAGAAACCCACCCGGGACAGTCCTCATGATATATCCAAAACGTGAGATTCTGTATATTAGCTGCCCAGTAATAAAACCTAAAATTTGGTAAAGCTAAACCTCCATTCTTTTTAACTTTCTGGAGATGGACTTTATTCAATCAAAGATGTTTATTTTTCCATATGTAGGAGGATAAAATAGAGTCCAGAGAGTCAAAAAAGGATTTAGGAGTAAAACGGGTAAAGCCTGAAAGAGGTATATAAATTTAGGTAAAACATTAATTTTAATAGAATTAATTCAACCAATTGATGATAACGAAAGGGGTGACCAATTTGATAACATTCTTTTTATATAATTTAATAAAGTCAGAAAATTTTCTTTAAATAGGTATTTATAATTCTTAGTAATTGCTACACCCAAATAGATGAATTGGTTTCTTACAATTTTAAATTTTATCAGATAATAGCAAATTATTCAAAGGAAAAAGTTCACTCTTCTGTAGGTTCAGTTTATGTCCAGAAAACTGACTAAAACAAGAGAGTAAAGAAAGCACAGAAGGTAATGAAGTTTCAACATTAGAAATGTAAAGCAATAAGTCAGCCGCATAAAGTGAAACTCTGTGGATAGTACCCTTCTGTAAAATACCAGTTATATCATTAGATTCTTGAAAAGCAATAGCTAAAGGTTCTAAAGACAGGTCAAAAAGCAAAGGGCTCAAAGGGCAGCCATGTCTGGTTCCATGTTGAAGTTTAAATAGTTTAGAATTCTGAGAATTAGTAAAAACCTGAGCAAAAGGGGATAAATATAGTAACTTAATCCATTGAATAAAGTTGGACCCAAAATTAAATTTTTCTAAGATTTTAAATAAATAATGCCATTCAACCCAATCAAAAGCCTTCTCAGTGTCTAAGGATATCACACACTCCGATATCTCCTTAGAAGGAGAATAGATAACATTTAATAACCGACGAATATTAAAATGAGAATATCAATTTTTAATAAAACCAGTCTGATCGTCAGAAATGATAGATGATAAGATATTTTCCATCCTATGGGCCAGAACTTTAGATAGAATTTTAGCATCAACATTAAGTAAGGAAATTGGTCTATATGAAGAACATTCAGTTGGGTTCTTATTTTTTTTAAGGATAAGCAAAATAGAAGCTTCGTAAAAAGATTGTGGCAACCTACCTAACTTAAAAGAATCTGAAAAAACTGAACATAAATGAGGTATAAGCAAAGAAGAAAAAGCCTTATAAAATTCTCCAGAAAATCTATCAGGACCTGGAGCTTTCCCTGAATGCAGTGAACGTACAGCCTCGGCTATTTCTTCGTGAGAAATACATTGATCCAACTGTTTTCGATTATCAACAGAAAGCGTAGGGATATTTATTTGGTCTAAAAAATTATCCATTACAGTATTATCTTTAAGAAGATCAGAACTATAAAGTTTAGAATAATATTCTTTAAAAGTATCATTTATTTCTAAATGATCTGTTGTCCTAATACCGTTAGCTTTATAAATTTCTTTAATCTGTCGTTTAGCACTAGAAGTTTTAATTTGGTTAGCCAATAATTTATCTGTTTTATCTCCATGAATGTAAAATTGACTTATATCCTTTGGGAGTTGAGTTTCAATAGGGTATGTTAATAAAAAATCATATTTAGTTTTAATTTCAACCTGTCTTTTATATAAAACATGATCTGAAGTCAAAGCATATTCTTCATCTAATTGTTTCAGCTGATTGGCTAAATTAATTCTCTCTTTATTAGCTTTTTTCTTAACACTTGCAGTGTAAGAAATGATTTGTCCTCTAATATATGCTTTAAAGGCATCCCATATGACAAGGCTAGAAGTCTCCTCCACCGTATTCTCTTCAAAAAAGAGAGTAACTTGCCTCTCCAAGAACTTTAAGAAATCCTTGTCAGATAACAAATTTAAATTAAAACGCCAGAATCTGTTTGTCTGAGGAAAACCAGGAAGATTTATGGATAAAAACACAGGAGCATGGTCAGAAATAGCAATCTCTTTATATTCACAAGATTGAACTAATGGAATCATTTGGTTATCAATAAAAAAATAGTCAATTCTAGAATACGTATGATGAACATGAGAGAAAAATGAGTATTCACTATCTGCTGGATATAAGAAACAAAAATTTTCTGTTTCTTTTTCTTTTTCTTTCTTCTTAATCCAAAGGATATTTCTTCTTCATTTTGCTTTTTATATCTGGAGAGACATTGAATTAAACTTATAATTTGCAATTCCTGTTTCATTCAATGAATCTCATTAACACTTCCTAAATGTGATTGTTCATGCACTGCAAAGTTACTTACCCTTTTCATTCCGGATATACTGTGGGGGCCACCATACATTTTATCTCCCTGTTTTATTCCAGGTAACTCCAGGGATTACCATGGTTTCAGGTTGAAGGTGCTCTATTTAGCTATTTCCTGAATTGACAACCTATAGCTTAACCAAGTTGTGCTGATGGAAGCTCCAATCTCCCACTGCACACATCAGCAAATGACTTCTGCCTCTCAAGTGGACCAGATTTATCAAGAATTTCCAGTACAAATGAAAACAGGAGGCTTCTGGGTGATGGAGATGCTAATGGGCATTTGGATACAATAGGGACTTTTAAGAGGCACTTGGATAGGTACACGGAACTTAGAAAAATAGAGGGCTATGGATAACCCCAGGTAATTTCTAAAGTAAGTACATGTTCGGCACAGCATTGTGGGCCAAAGGGCCTGTATTGTGCTGTAGGTTTTCTACGTTCTATGTTCTATGTTCTAACTCCAGATTAGTGGGTGGATGGCATGTGAACAAAATTTACCTGTATCATTATTTTCCCAAAATATCAGCAACAAGCAGTGGAATTCTTGACAAGTAGCTGAAAGAAGCCAGAAGCTAAAAAAAATCCACATCCTCCCCAGAAAAACCAATGCCATTTCTCAGCTTTGTCCTTTATTGGGAGGGGGCGAGAGGAGTAGGTAACCAACATCAGCATAAACATCTAAGTGACATTCTGTGGAATGAGAAAAGTTATGTTTTTGATGTGCACCAGGGCTGGCCATATGGCCTTTCCCCACTCTCTGACAGTTGCCCAGTGCATTGGAATCTGCCAGGGATCATCTTGTGACCCGACTCAGGAGCTTGGTGGGCCTACAGTGATCACTAAGCAGTATATATTGCAGCTTCCTCTTCATTTTCCTTCTTTTTTTTGTTTTAGCCTTTAACCCCAGGCATCCTCTTACGCATTTTAATTTTAATAGAAAACCTTATTAAACCATTACCTACAATAGTCCTTAAACAAAAATGCTGTAGTGTTGCCCTCTGTGTCCTGGATGCTCTCCAACTCCTGTGGTGCCCACCAAGCCTGGAAGGCCTCAGTGAGAGTCTTGTGCTCGCTTCAAAGAGGTCACTGGCTACCAGATGCACTAGGGGATTCCAGCTACTGTCAGTACAGCTAGGTGAGTGGATGGATTGTAGGTGGCCAGTTCATGAGCTGGAAAACCAATCAGCAAATTCCAAACTGAAACCACGGTAATCACCAGGAGTTATCTGGAGTAAATCAGGGTGATAAAATGTCTGGTAGCCTCCATGGTATATCAGGAGTGAAAAGGACAAGCAAATTTGCAATGAAACCTCAAAATATGGTATAAGCAGTTGACACAGGTGGACCTTCTCAACAGCCCCTATCTGTACCTGTGATTGGCTACCTTAGCCAAGTCCAGGTTTAGATTGAAAAGGTCCCTTGGTAGATCTGTTTCCTCTACACTTTATGCCCAGAGATCAGGAGCATGAGGCTAGAGTGCAGCCAGAACTTGAGAAGCCGCCCTTTCAAATACTCAAAGAGGGGCTGCAGAAACACACATTCCATGTAAGTATGGAGCATGGACACCTCACGGCTGCAGAAATGATAGCCAAGAAGTCTGAAAGCTAGCTTAGAAATCACTTGCAGGGGGACAGCACTGTGCACAGCTTTCAATCCCATGTAAGTAGGTGGATTCTGCTTAAAGCGATTTCCATTGAGAGATCCCTTCACTGCTGGTAAGCAGAATGAACCACCATGCCATGTCCCTACGCAGATGCAAGTAAAAAAGTTTTTTCAGGAGCTGCCTCTACAAGTAACTTTACTGTTCATGGCAGAACGGTAGGTGGGGCCTTTCTGAAAGATGACTCAAGTTGTGAGGAGCCAACTCCTCAGCAGGGATCTGTGCCTGGCACCAGTGAGCACCATGGCAAGGCAGGGTTCAGCTTGGTTGGGATTGCTTCACACTTGTAAGCCTGTTTGACACTCAGAGTGGCAGAACTGCTGGAGGTTCTGCCATGAGCACTGGTGTTGTGCAGCTGTCTACATCATCCTGTCCAAGCCCAGGCCCACCTACGTTGATAGCCAGAGACATGATCCAGTGACTGCACTCCGGCCAAGGTGACAATGTCCACAAACTTAGAAAATGTCCCAGTAAAAGACAAGCAATCCCTTCAAAGAAATGTAGCTAACAGTTGCTGAAGGGTGATACCTCCTGGCAGAAAATATATGCTGCTGGTACACGCCATGCTCGACTTACTGGTATCTCTGTAATGTCGAAAGATAGAGAGTCAGAACCTGGGTACACACATACACAGACATCCCACCTCTCCCGGGAGTTCTGGGAGTCTCCCGCATATCGACAGTGGCTCCCTGATGCCCGCAAGTTATATACAATATCCCGGAAATCGATTTTTTAGAGAGGGAGAGGGAAAAAAAGAAAGAAAGAAAATGAATGGATCCTGCTTGATCTTTCTTTGTGCTAAGTAGACCTATCAGTTTTCTCTGTGGGTGGGTTTTACAGTTGACCTCCCTCTCTCTTCCATATTCCATTAGTTCAGTTACTGCCGACTGTGATGACACTGAAATCATCCGGACAACTGTCGGTGATGAAGTACAAAAGCCTGGCAAAGAAATTCCCAAGGCTGGCGGTGACAACCTGACTACGCGAGGCTGTCCTATACGCACGGGGTGCATTGGCGTCTTAAAGGGGATTAGAGCGGGGTTTCAATTGGAGCGAAATTCCAAAATCGTCCACCAAGACATCTTTAAAAACACGCTCGCAGCAAGCAAATTCTTCGTTTTTTTTTTCCTGAAACACTTCCACTTACAGGTACATCGAAGCCCGCGATGGGCTGGGTTTAAGCGCAGCCATTTTCTAAAGAAAAAACAATTTTTAATAAGTACCCGGCCCCCACCGAGATCTCGTCATTAGGACAGCGAACTCTTTACCTGTGCTGCGCACTTTACATGCATTTTGAATTACACTTTAGTAAATAATATGGCAATATATTGTTTTGTGTGGTGTGCGTGATATATGGATTGTGGCTACACCGTGGTCCGGACAGAGGTTGTTTCGTTTGTGGACAATCAGCCAGATGACAATAAACTTGAACTTGAAGATACAGAACTTCCAAATCACTCATTTAAAATCCCCCATTTCAATGTAAGAAAGTAAGTTCTGATCCCGACTATTCGTCGTCGTCGTGGCTATCCCTCGAGGTCGAGGATGATGGTCTTCATTCTGAAGAACTGGCCCACATAGTGAAGACACCTGTGTGTGTATTTGTTTAACGTGTACTTGATGTTGCACTCCAAGATGCACACGATACTTCACAAGTCAACCAACTGATTCCAATGGCATGGAAACCACGATGATTGGAGCTGATGGATTTGTTGCAGCCTTCATCTGCCTTCACAGCCGTTAAGTTCGAAGTAACTTCATCCGCCTGTTCCACTGTTGAGGTTTTGGTTGGATTGTTCTTTGTCAGGGACCTCACCCTCGACCTTACCGCCATGGGTGACCCTACCAGGAACATAGCTCCAGATGGCATTGCTCTCGGGATCACAGGACCACACAAGCTTCTCCACCACGACAAGGTGACAATCCACGAAGAAGTCCCGACTCTGTGTGTGTGTGTGTGTGTATGAGATTACGGATGTATATGTGATCGGACGTTGTCCGAATGGACGTTAGGCGGCGCACACCAGTAATAATGATACACCTTATGCTTTTATTTCTTTAAGGGACCACAACGTACTAGGGAGGCTAATCGCAGGGAAGGCTGCTCAAGTATTTTACAGTTCTTTTCAGCAGAAAGCCAAAGTCTGACAGAGAAGGACACTAGAGCTGAGGTGTACTTTACATCTTTCATCGTTGAGCATAACCTGCCATTCCAGGTGTGTAAGCACACAGGCAAGCTATTCAGGAAAATGTTTCCTGATTCAGAAATAACAAAAAACTCTGCCTGCTCATCAACCAAGACAGCAGCTATTGTGAACATGCACATTAAGACAGAATTCAGAAGTCAGCTGTCTCACAAAACACTTGTGCATCTGATGTCTTGGAAAATTAACAAATTCATTGACACAGACTGCTATGAGGTTGACACTTCCAGTTGAGACTTCCCTGAAATGAGGTTGAGACCTCCCTGAAATGAGTTTTTGCAGGATGGGATGTCTGCATACACCAACAGCTAAGCAACTTCCTTAATTAGAAGACTCAGAACTGCAGCAAAGGCTCTGTATTTCTTCCTGTTGGAGAAGAAATCAATGAGCTTGGTGGCAAGAGCAGTGGATGAAATGAAAGTCACCAACTGGTACCACATCATGGAGGCCACTTCTGTTCAGTGTCTATAGGAAATATTGCGGGTTACTTTAAATTCCACTCTTGCACTTTTCTTGCCAGTCTTCCTTGACAGGACACAGGTAGATTCCAAAATAGAGGGGTGTGTGTTTCCCTCACAAATTATCTCAACTCCTTTTGTAGGATGTCTACTCACTGTTGACCTTCCAGCATTTTAGAAGATTCTGCACCATTGATTCATAAGGAAACAGCAGAAGAATCCTCCCATCAATTGTGGCATGCCTCAGCAAAAGTGGTGACCTCCAATCACAGCTCACACAGGTCCGAAGCCATACAATGGCTCCATAGATAGAATACAGTTGGGCAGATGTTGGACATCCTTGACATATCCTACTGCCAAAGCGAAAGAGTGACATCAAAGATCAGTCTAGATGAAGGGACTCAATCCAAAACATTGGCTGTCCAATAAGTCAACCTTTATTCTCCCCTCGGATGCTGCCCGATCCATTGAGTTCATTCAGCATTTTTTGTGATGCTTCAGCTTCCAGAAACTGCAGTCTCTTGTGTCTCTGTTAAGTTTCGATACTCTGTAGCAACAGACAGAAGTTGGACATGGGCCACAAGATGTGGCTGGAAATGCACAGAGATCCAAAATGAGCCAAGTGATAGGCACACATTGGGTTGGATTGATTTAGGGCACAACCTTGTTCACTACATTTTCACAACGCTATGACCACTCTGTACTAAAAATGGACTTATTTTTTTTTCTAATTGTGTTCTTTCTTGTCAAAATTGTGTATAACTATGTTCAATTTATGGTTTTCTTGTGATGCTGCTTATCTGATGCTGCTGCAAGTAAGTTTTTCATTGCACCTGTGCATACATATACTTGTGCAAATGATAACAAAATGGACTATGACTTATTTGATTCAATCCATTGGGTTTGTTGTAATTCTAGTTGTTAACACTTGGAGTCACTGTAACAGTTTACTGAGGCTATCAGCTGCAAGGCATTTGCACTTCTGCATTATCTTCAGAGCACCATCTGTTGTATGTGTTGAAGTGAGAAAGATCACTGTACAGAACAGGTACTGACTGAAACTGAAAAACACATGTCGAGTAAAGTTCCCCAGGGAAGTTAGCAGCAGATTTTTGACAGCTTTAGCATGGATTATACTTGAGATTATACATAATGGTTGCCAAGGGAATGCTAACAGTATCGTTGGGATAATTTATTGACTTTGTACAGTGATGGAGCTGGAATATGAGATGGATGAACATGGTAGAAGGAGTTGAATGAAGTCAGCTAGAGGAGGATCACAATAGTACTGAAGTGGAAAATTTATTTGACGTGGGAAGATGGTGGCACTGTTAAGGGAAATAGAAGAGGTCTCCGTATGTGGTTATGATTGCCTCTGGCATGAATGCAATGTGTGACAGGGTCTAGAGGAAGCTTACAAGTCTGTCACATAATTATCTTTAGTCACGGAGAAACGCAGTTCTGGAGCTTGTGGACGAAAGTCAATGTCAAACATCCCGAGGAGCTGAATGAAAAATATGGAGCTCCTTAGTATCCCAGCCAACTCTGCTCCCTTGAGCAACATCACCCAAGGGGTTTAGTCAATTTTTATTGTTTATTTTCATTGGAAGTAAAGCTTTCAAAGCACCACTGCATACAAAATTGTGCATAACCTCGATTTTGACTTTGATCTGAATTTCCCAGAGTAATGCAGGCAATATCCAGCCAGAGTTGACCTTGCTTATTGGGATCTGTGTGAGGTCCAGTGCCAAGTGAACAACCAGATTCAGCCCTCAGGATCGATCAGAATTTGAAGTCCAGGATTCATTTCACTTTCAATAGATGAATCCCAGCAGTTCAGAACCACCAGCCAAAGGAAGCGCAATCCAGACCAGTGATAGTTAAGGTGCAGCGATATTTGCCAACAGATAGGCGGAGTAGCACGACATGCAAATTAATCTAAAAACCTCAAAAGGCGTTACAAGGAATCTTAATAACATGAGCAGCTTGCCACGTCATTTTATTCATTTAGATCAGAAATGTTAGTTCAGGTAATAATTAAATATTAATACATGTTCTGTTTTCAATCCTTTGGAACTGTATGCTTTAAATTATACACGGATATATAAATGAAAAACAGGTCTACTGTGAAGGGAATAATGCTAGAACAGATTACATATTGAACAGCATGAATTTCCAGTGAAAAGCATTACAAGCAACAAAGTGGAAACAACATGTGGAGTGGTTCTGAACTGTTTCATTAGTAGTCATTAGAGATCACTTGGATTGATTTATTGGCTAGTTTAATCATAATAAGCAAAACTTAATTAAAAAGGTACAACTTCTGTTGAAAGATTATAGTAATTAGAATTCCAGTAGTCTTGACCCCTGATTTCTGTCAACCCAATGGTAGTTAGACAATGCGCATACGTTTACAATTCCAGCTTCCAATTATTGCCTCTGAGTCATTATTGTTAAGGATTCTCATAGCTGTAGAGTCATCTTTGTTTTTAGAAAATATGCTATGGAGTGAATATAGCATGAATACAGACCCTTTGACCCACTGAGCCCACACAAATCATCAAGCATCCCTTGCTCTGAATCTACCCTAATCTCACATTCCTACATTCCCATTAACCAGCCACCCACACTAGAGGCAACAAGCCAACAAGCCTATAAGCCAACATAACTTCGGGATGTGGGAGGAAACTAGAGCACTCAGAAGAAACCCATAGTCACAAGGAGAATGTGCAAACTCTGCACAGTTTGTATCAGGGATCAGGATTGAACCTGCGTCACTGGAGCTATGAGGCAGCAGCTTCATGTGCTATGCAACAACCAAAATATATGGTAACCCTCTTAATCAACTGGATCAAAATATACCTGCATAAGTGAAAACTGTATGTCCTCTTAGGTTCACAAACATGAGGAATTCTGCAGATGCTGGAAATTCAGGCAACACACATCAAAGTTGCTGGTGAACGCAGCAGGCCAGGCAGCATCTCTAGGAAGAGGTACAGTCGACGTTTCAGGCCGAGACCCGACTGCGTTCACCAGCAACTTTGATGTGTGTTGCTGTCCTCTTAGGTTGTTGTGTAATCAAAACCAACACTGTGTTCATGAGTCAGGGAACAATTGAATTAAATATAAAAGTGGGAAAAAGGATGAAGTTGGTTACAGAAAAATACACCGAGGGAAACATTGGTACAGTCTAGTCAACATATAGCAATGGAATGCTAGGAGGGTAAACAACTATGCATGGGGAAAGCAAATGCTGGAAATTTCCAGCAGGACAGTCAGCATCTGTGAAGAGACAAAAAAATCTGAGTTAACATTATAGCAGAGGTGGTGGAAACAGATATACCAATGTTTAAGAGATATTTAAACAGGCACGTGAACATGCGAGAGATAGAGGAACATAGAACATATGCAGGTAGATGGGATTAATTTAATTTGACTACTAACTTCTTTATTCATCATCCTTTTTTCTTTGAAAAATGTTCGCAGCATTCAATAGCCTGTAACTTCATTTTCGGAGTTAAGCCTTTTTGCAGTGTGAACTGGAGTCTTGAAGGTGCAGACCAGTTGCGTTGTGGTGTGAATGGGCCAGATCAAGCCTGCCGGGCCCAGGCCTGAGAACGAGGAATGAGCCAATGTATGACCATTGCTGGAGTGGACTTGGAGCCAATTCAAAACAGAGGATCCACGTTGAAGTGGCAGGGTCCGTGCCTGAGAACAAGGAACCAGCCAATGTTTGACCAATTTAAGTTCTGGGCCAGATTGGAAAGGTCAGGTACAGACTGAATTGAAGCGGCAGGGCTCAGGTCCAAGAGTGAGGAATGAGCTGAGGTTTGGCTGATTTAAACACCAGGCCAGATTGAAAAGGTCAGGATGTCAAAACCAGATTCGAGAGATGGTCCAGTGTTCAGCTCACAGCTCGGCAGGGTTTACTCATCTGTGTGCTGAACTGAGACCGTGGCCTGCAACTAATGGACTCCTGGATCAGCTATATCTAGTTTCGTGGCTGTGAACTCGCTTTGTGAACTTTAGTTCTGAATGTTATTTGCTTACTTTTTATGGTTTGGATGATTCGTTCTTTTTTTTGCACATTAGATGTTTGATGGTTTCTTTTTTAATGGATTCTATTGGGTTTCTCTGTTTTGTGGCTGCCTGTAAGGAGATGAATCTCAAGGTTGTATATAGTATACATTCTTTGATAATAAATGTTCTTTGAACTTTGAACATTGGCATTGTGGCTGACACAGACATTACGGGTTGAAGACCTTATTCCTGCACTGTACTGTACTATGTTCTACAGGTCATTGATCTTTCGACAGAAATGGCAAAGTGGAAAGTTAGTGACCTAAAATTGATGAATTCAATGTTGAGGCCAGAGAATTGCAGCCTGGATTGTTGGTTTAGAGTGGCTATTCCTCAAACTTAAACTGGGCTTTCACTGGAATGGTGTAAAAACCCCAAGAGGTCAGGTGGAACAGGATGGAGAATAAAAGTGTCAGGCAATTGACAGCTGTGTGTTTCCTTTGCAGACTGAGCACGGGAGCTTGCCAATCAGCCATTCTGCATTTGGTTTCACCATTATAGAGGAGACCACATTGTGACCTCCAAATGAGTTACACTAGACCTCCAGCATTCTCTTTTATCTCAGGCTTCCAACGACTGCAATGATTGGCCTTCAGCACTTTCTCTGAGCCAGACCCATCTTTCTTTTGTGTCATCCAGACTGTTGGCCTTCACTCTATCACAGACATTCATTTTGTTCCCTTCCTCTGTGCAACTTGAAGCAGATTTGGTTTCTAAATCTTCCTAGTTTTGACAAAAGATGTTTGATGTATGTTTCTCTCTCCACACACTAGCTCTTCTCAATCTACTTTCTCTGGTAAGAAATGGATCCATCAGGCAGACGCAGCAAGGATTCAGCGAAGCAGGTCCTGTTTGACAAACTCACTGGAATTCTTTGAGGATATAACAAGCGCAATGGTACAGATGGACGTTATTTATTTGGATTTCCAAAAGGTGTTTGATAAGGTGCCACATAAAAGACTTATCCATAAGATAAGGATGCATAGAGTTGGAGGTGATGTATTAGCTTGGACAGAGGATCGGTTAGCAAAGAGTGTTACTCTGGTTGGCAATCAATGGTGAGTGGTGTGCCACAGGGGTCAATGCTGAGCCTGCAACTGTTCACGATATACATTAATGATCTGGAAGAGGGAACTGAGTGTAGTGTATCTAAGTTTGCTGATGACACTAAATTGAGTGGAAAAGCAAATTGTGCAGAAGATACGGAGAGTCTGCAGTGAGATATAGATAGGTAAAGTGCGTGGGCAAGGGTCTGGCAGATGGAGTACTGTCTGTCTAGGTACCATATCCGATGTGGACTTTGGTGACCATGGTTTTCCATATAGATCTATCCTTTGTTTTTTGGATGACTTCCATTTCCTTGATGTGCAGCCACCTGGCTATGCTTTTGATGTACATAAGCCGAGGTCTTCCTCTAGGTTTGCTCCCCTCAATCTTTCCAGAGAGTATGGAGTGCAATGTTGGTAAATGCAAGGTCATCCACTTTGGAAGGAAAAATGAAAGAGCAGATTATCATTTAAATGGTAAAAAATGCAGCATGCTGCTGTGCAGAAGAATTTGGGAGTGCTTGTGCATGAATCACAAAAGGTTAGTTTGCAGGTGTAGCAGGCTGTCAAGAAGGCAAATGGAATTTTGGCCTTCATTGCTAGAGGGATTGTATTTAAGAGCAGGGAGGTTATGCTGCAACTGTACAGGTTACTGGTGAGGCCGCATCTGGAGTACTAAGTGCAGTTCTGGTCTCCTTACTTGAGGAAGGATGTACTGGCTTGGAGGCAATGCAGAGAAGGTTCACCAGGTTGATTCCAGAGATGAGGGGATTAGACTATGAGGAGAGGTTGAATCACCTGGGACTGTACTCACTGGAATTCAGAAGAATGTGAGGTGGTTTTATAGAAACATATAAACTTATGAAAGGGATAGATAAGATAGAGCCAGGAAAGTTGTTTCCACTGGTAGGTGAGACTAGAACTAGGGGACATAGCCTCAAGATTCGGGGGAGTAGATTTAGGACGGAGATGAGGAGGAAATGCTATTCCCAGGGAGTGGTGAATCTGTGGAGTTCTCTGCCCAATGAAGCAATGGAGGCTACCTCAGTAAATATACTTAAGACAAGGTTGGATAGATTTTTTTCATAGTAGGGGAATTAAGGGTTATGGAGAAAAGGCAAGTAGGTGGAGATGAGTCCATGTTCAGATCAGCCATGATCTTATTAAATGGTGGAGCAGGTTTGACAGGCCAAATGGCCGACTCCTGCTCCTATTTCTTGTGTTCTTAAACCACCATTGGTACTTTGAATGTGCGATCAGTGCATTAGTGATGAAAAAATGGTAGTTTAATTTTCATATATTTGAGCAGCAGAGTTCACAATATATCTAGATATAGATAGATGAAGTTATCAATACGATCTATTTTCTTTGAGATTGGGATGTTTAATAACTATCAGCTCTCGCCTTATAAACCCAATTGATTTGTTTATAGTCTAGGCTGTGGGTTGCATGGACATACCAGTCTTTTGCTCTATGATTTATTTTGTTCCTAATAGCTAATGGTTTCCATACCTACCACGGCTACTCAAATCACAGGCTATCATCTATCACAGCAAAAGAGAATCATTATCTTTCCTGCAAGATGCTATTGTGCCTTTTCAAACCATTAAGCCTTCTACCTGCTGTGAAATGGTGCAGTTAACATAAAGCTTGCCAAACGCATGAGCTACATTCTCCAGTTACCACACGTTGTTAAGGTAAACCAATGCTGTAGAAAAGGAGATATGATTAGTGGTTTGCAAGTGATAGTGGAGAATGATTGATGGAGTGACAGGTGAGCAGAATAATGAGTCTTCCACCGAACAATAGGTGAAG
The DNA here is from genome assembly GCF_030028105.1 of Mobula birostris. Classification (NCBI taxonomy): domain Eukaryota; kingdom Metazoa; phylum Chordata; class Chondrichthyes; order Myliobatiformes; family Myliobatidae; genus Mobula; species Mobula birostris. The sequence continues at coordinate 33,441,496 of NC_092402.1, forward strand.
AACCTGCAAAACTTTTCAAAACAATATTTGTTTTGTTTAAGCAGAGCCTGTTGTTCCTGTTTGAGGGATAGGAAATTGATAACTCATTAATGAATAATGCATTACAGAGCCTCAGCATGAGAACACAATTTTACCCAACTTACTGCAGTGAATAAAAATAACAAGCATCAAAAATAATTGATAAATACCAGTGGTATTGAACTAATTTCAGGATTTGTAATAACCTGAGTAGAAGCTATTAGATTATGAGAACACTCAGTCCTCTTTTATTGTCATTTAGAAATGCATACATGCATTAAGAAATGATACAATGTTTCTCCGGAGTGATATCACAGAAAACAAGACAGACCAAAGACTAACACTGACAGAACCACATAATTATAACATATAGTTACAGCAGTGCAAAGCAATACCATAATTTGATGAAGAACAGTCCATGGGCACAGTAAAAAAAATAGTCTGAAAGTCCCAAGTCGATCGAATCCCGAGTCCCCAATAGCAGCGGCAGAAGGGAGAAGCTCCCTGCCATAAACCTCCAGGCACCGTCAACTTGCCGATACCTTGGAAACAACCGACCACAGCCGACCCTGAGTCCATCCGTCCGAAAACTCTGAGCTTCCGAGCAGCCTTTCCGATACAGCCTCCCGAGCGCCATCCTCTGCCGAGCGCCTTCGACCTCTCCCCGGCCGCTGAAACACACAAAGCCGAGGATTTCGAGGCCTTCAGCTCCAGAGATTCTGGTTACCACACAGTAGCAGCGGTAGCAAAGCAGACATTTCAGAAGTTTTCCAGAAGTTCCGCTGTGCTCTCACGTCTGTCTCCATCAAATCAGGATTGTGCACGGTCCCCTACTTGACAGATAACAGATATTCATCACCGGAGAGGCCGCGCGCGCTGTCGCCATCTTCTCCCCTGCATCTTCCTAAAATTACTTAAAAATTATACCTTCAAAAAACTTGCCCATCTGGCTATTATTATAGAAACAGGTCCTTTGGTCCTCCAAATCCACTCCAATTATCAAGCGCCTATTTACACCATGACACCAATTCCATTTTATCACCACTGCATTCCTATCAACTATTCTTGGATTCTGCCAATCACCTACACTCTGGGAACAACTTACAATGGCAAAATAACCTACCTACATGCACAGAAACTCAAGTGGTGACAGGGAGAGCATGCAAACTCCACACAAACAGAACTGGAGTTCAGGATTGAACCCAGGTCACTGGACAATTGGACAGCAGCTCAACCAGCTGCACCACTGTGCTTGCTGGATGCAGCTGTAAATCATATCCACTGATAGAGCTAAACGCATTTTGTTTCTTAGTAGCTGTGGGAGCTAAACTATTTATGTTGAAGGAAAAATCAATGATATCTTTAACTGTGTGTTGATTTAATACAGGATTGCATTTGTAATAAAACAATATTGAATAGGATCGTTTAAAGGAGTGAAGAATGTTTGGGCCATACTGAAAGTTATGGGTTTAACCAACAATCTACACCAAGCTATTTTGTCTCTGATAGGGTTACTGTATATACTCAACACCAAATCATAGAGCAATTTTAAGAGGGGAAAGACAATTTGAATTAAGTCTCCTAATTGCAATTCTAAAGGAGAGACTATCAGTTGAGAGCTGGGTTAGAGTAAATTGTGATGGGGTCCACTTTGAGGATCACTCTACATTGATTAGGAATAGGATTTAATGATTCCAGGAAAGGGGACTTTTTCTTTTATTCTGGGCTCTGACACCGATTGCCATAACCCATTTACCACTTTATCCAATAACAGTAACGTTAGAAATGAACAATTAAACCTGGAACTGTCTGGTCTACAGAGAAATGATGGTTTAAGAAGATTTATTGAATGTGGTTTTGCAAGTAGGAATTTTTAAATCTATCCCTGTTTTTCAGGGAAAGCCATAGATTTAAACAAAAGCTGTTAATTTGACAAAGGATATTTCATTTAAAGGAAAATTTTTAAAAATCAATACCAGAAATCTGAAATAAAACCAAAAATTCTAAAAACACTCAGGTAATTCTCTAGAAATAGAAACAGAATTATTTTTCAAGTTAACAATCCTTTGTCAGAACTATGAAGAGCAGAAACAAGTTAATTTTAAGTTGCAGAGACGTTGGGAGAGGATGGATTGAAGAAAGAAAATATCTGGAAGAGCTAGCCCAGGGATGCCATAGAGGTAAGCTGTAAATATTAACAGAAAATATCCACTGACACAAGCTGCTGGAGAGCATGCAGTGGAGAATTAAAAGCATTTTGCTATCATAATGGGAATGGCTTCTCCAAACATATGGCATAAGTTATGTTGGTGCTTTAGTGAGGCAGTGAGATGTATGGCAGAGACCATTCACACCTGGGGACGAGTGAATGCATTTGGCCGTTCACAGCTGGGAACTTGAGGCTCTCAACCCTTTCAACCTTAACACTGTTGGTGTTGACAGGAGCATGTCCACCACTCTCCTTTCTGAAGTCAATGACTAATTCTTTTGTTTTGTTGACATTGACAGAAATGTTGTCATGACACCGAATTCTCTATCTCCTTCCTGTACTCTGAATCATCGTCATTTGGCATGCGATCCACTACAGTGGTATCATCTGCAAACTTGTAGATGGAGGTATAGCAGAATTTGGCTACACAGTCATGAGTGCCAAGGGAGTAGAGGAGGGAGCTGAAGATGGAACTTTGAGGAACACCAGAGTTTAGAATAACTATGGTGGAGGTGGCACTGCCTATCCTTAATGATTGTGGTCTATTGATCAGAAAGTCAAGTGTTGGTCCAGTTGCTTGGAATAATAGTATTGAAGGCAGAATGTAAGCCAAGGAGCAACAGTTTGACATTAATAACCTTCATATATGGATTATAGCAAAGTCTTACAGATATTACTTCTATAAGGCCTTGCTACTAAATAGACAAAAAAATTAAAGACAGTTAAAAATGATGCCTTATATTGAGCTAAGCAACTAACACACTGCATCAGCCTTACTATTTAGGTTCATAAATATAAAACAAATGTGAATTAAAATATAAAATATAAAGTTTGAAGGTTCAGATATTACAAAGACAAATACCATACTTCAGCCTAGAAATTGGATTACTTGATGCCCCTAATGCTAATATTCAATTGTTTTCTCTGCAAAGGTCCAGAGGGGAACAGCCGAGATCCATTAATATTGTTATATATTTGCTTAAGAAGACATAATGTGTGGGGCCAACCCCAATGTGATCCACTGCCCTGACATATGTGACCCAGACCTTCAAAGGCTGCAAGATGGAGGGTGACATAGTGAACACAATTGTGAGAGGCTACTGTCAATGAAACAAAAGAGCTTGGAAATAATGATGAAGGGGAGAAAATGTTGGGGAAGACAGTCTGACTGATAGAATATGAATTAGTCAGTTATTTCGATCAATACATCGACAATGGAGTGACAACTCATTGGGGATTTCATTTCGATGAGCTCCTTGTTTCTTTTTATGGCTGCTAAACAAAAGTTATAGTTACACCTTGGAGTTAAAATTTATATTGGTAACTGTGGAAGTGAGTGTTGTATAATAATCATGTCACGAGGTGTGTAATTATATGGGGTAAAAGCTAGGTCTACTCATGTTAATAATGCTTGGGTTAATAAGCTGTGGGCATGCTACTGTACGTTGGCACCAGAAGCTTAGCAACATTTACAGGCTACCCCAGCAAATCCTGTGCCTGTGCAAAATGATGCATTTCACTGTATGTGTTGCTGTTTTGATGTACACGTGACAAATAAAGCTAATCTTTAATGCACAAAACACCTGGTCCAGTTTCATGATGGGCATAATTTAATCCACTTCTCTTTCCCAATTCTGATGAAGGATCCCAGATTTGAAAAGTTAACTGTTTCTTTTTCCACAGATGTTGCCCAACCTGTTGAGCTTTTCCAACGTTTTCTAATTGTGTTACCTTTTGAATTGATTCAGAGTATGACTTAATTCAGATTCATTTGCTTTTATTTGGCACATAGAAAATGGGTGCCAATTTTTAGGACATTAAGTTTCCCATAGTGCAAAGGATAAAAATTTTGGTTGTGTATCGATTGAACTCAAAAATACAGAAACATTAAGAAGGGTTACAGGCATCCAGTCCAAATTCTTATTGTTTTGGAAGACAAACAAATGCGAAATAGTGAAAAAAAGACAGATATGCTAATGCAAAGAAGTGTGAATAATTCAATAATAAATACATTCTAATCTTACCAAGTCAAAATTAAGATAGAACTAAGATATTTTGGCTAGGATTTATATAACCAATGTCATATAGACTTGGATACATGTCCGTCCATGCCAAGGTGTGAGTTGTTCATGAAGTAATGGCAATTGTACAATGGTGTCTGTTTCCTGATATGGGATCTGAGACCCCTTTGTACATTAAATGATGTTTTAATATTTTAGCATTCATTTAATTGTGCTAGAACATAGAACATTAGGGACATTTAAAAGAGACTCTTAGATGAGTACATAGATGAAAAAAGATATAAGACATTCTGCAAATGCTGAAAATCCAGAACAACACATATAAAATGCCGGAGGAAATCAGTGGCTCAGGCAACATTTATGAAGAGGAATAAACAGTCAACATTTCGGGGTGAGACCCTTCATCAGGTCTGGAAAGGAAAGGGGAAAATGCCAGAATAGGGTGGTGAGGGGAGGGGAAAGAGTATAAGCTGGCAGGTGATAGGTGAAACCAGGTGAGAGAGGACGGTGGGTGGGTGGTTGAGGGTGGATGAAATAAGAAGCTGGGAGGTGATAGGTGGAAGAGGTAAAGGGCTGAAGAGGAAGGTACAATCTGATAGGATAGGACAGTGGATCATGGGAGAAAGGGAAGGGGGAAGGGCACCAAAGGGGGGTGATGGGCAGGTGAGGAGTGGTGAAGGGTAAGAGGAATTTGGATGAAAGGAAAATGGAAGGTTATGGGCCACATAGGAGGGAAGGGTTAGATTTATCATGGAAAAAGTTATAAGGTTGGCACAACATCCTGGACTAAAGAACCAATACTATGCTGTACTGTTCTATGTTTTAATTGTGTTTAAATAAATAAAAACAAGCCGATGTAACACCAGAAGAACCTTTGTCACTTTAAGAGATTTTATTTGATTTCTGACTGTTCCCTCTGTAAGGAAGGGGCCTTTGAACTTTCTGTTTTTCATTGAAGGTCCTGTATGACCTTTACAAATTCATCTTGGTCACTATGTATTAACTCAGTGATCATTCTGTAAAAATAAAACCAAGATGAAACATAAAGTTGATAGATAAGTGAAACACTATATCCTAGGTTTATATAACACTGAAACTTCAAAAAATAAAATGTCATCAATAAAATAATTCAATTTAACAAAAACACACCCGTACATTAAATTCTCTTGCAAATAAACTCATTGTTTTACAAAATCATCCACCATTATGTCAATTTCTTTTAATCTTGGACATGTAAGTAACTCAAAATACTTCTGAGTTTGAGCTATGGAATAAGTAATACATTTCAAATTAGATCCTTTGCTTTGATCATTAACATTTAGTGGTCAAATCCATCAGTGGCTGAAACAACATTAACATCAATATAACATTTACTGACATAAGGTCAACCTATACACGTATATTTTTCATTTTGACAAAGAATCAAGTACATTTCTACACTCAAAACTTCAGCAAGGAGTTGAAATGGATTATGGTTTCTGTATACATATAGCCAGGGTGCAAAATTGCTAACTGCTTTAAGACAGTAAGATTGAAAGGATATCAAAGTCCATGCAGTCAATAGGCTCTAATTTTTGTACAGGATGTTTAATCTGAGTGAACAATTCGCTGTCAGTTGAAATCTATCTCTTTCACAATTTAAGCATTCAAACTTAAGCATCCAACATGTCAGAGTGAATCCCACTTGGCCGATCTGATAATTTGCAATTGCTTTGCTGCTTGTTTCCTTACCAAAAATTCCTAAATCCCGTTCATCTTAATCACTATATTGCACCTTCTGTTTAAATGTTAAAGTTGCATCAAAACTTGCTTATCACTCCAGTTAGATATCACAATTTCTTTGAGCCAACACTCAATTTACACAGCTTTCTTTGGATCTTAGAAACAATTCATTTTGTTCAGGTGAAGACTTGTTGCATAAGGGATTTTCTCTAAGTACAAGAATTATTCAATGCATAAGACCACGTGCAAGTCTTTGGAAAGTTTGTGGTGATGGAATCAGTTGGAGTTAGGGAATGAATGAAAATACAAGGATGGATGTTACCCAGAGGAGCACATGTCAGGAATAAAAGGAGCATAAGAACACAATACAAGCAGGAGTAACCCACATAAAAAATGCTGGTGAACGCAGCAGGTTAGGCAGCATCTATAGGAAGAGGTACAGTCGACGTTTCGGGCCGAGACCCTTCGTCAGGAGTAAGCCGCCAGGCCTGTCAATCCTGCTCCGTCATTTAACAAGGTTAGATTTAAGGATTACCTTTGTCACATATACGTCGAAACATGGAGACATACAGTGAAATGAGTCAATGACCAACACAGTCCGAGGATGTGCTGGGGGCAGTCTACTAGTGTTACCATGCTTCCAGCATCAATATAGCGCACCCATAACTTACTAACCCGCACATCTTTGGATTGTTTGGTGGAAATTGGAGCACCTGGAGGAAACCTATGTGAACATGGGGAGAATGTACCAGACCCCTACAGACAGCAGAGGGAATTGTACCCTGATTGCTGGTGCTGTAAAGCGTTACACTACCATGCTACCCATAATATGATCACATTCGATCTGTGCTGGCCACAACTTCTTTTCCGTAGCAAATTTCCATAGCCCTCAATTTCCTATTCTTGCAAATATTTATCTATGTCCACCTTAAATATATTTAATGATCTGGCCTCCACCACCCAGAGGAGCAGAGAATTCCAGAGATTCATTTGCACTCTATCCCCTTGTTCAGACAGTCCCATTAACAAAAACAGTTCATCATTTAGCCTACTTAGGATCTTACAAGTTTGCATGAAATTCATCCCATATTTTCCAAGACTCCAAGGAATACAAACCCAAACTCTCTCTTCATAAAATAGCTCTCCTATTCAGGAATTAATCTACTGAATTCCTTTTGAACTGTCTCATTGCTACTATATCTTTTTTAGAGATACAGCACGGTAACAGGCCCTTCTGGTCAACAAGTCTATGCCGCCCAATTACACCAATGCAATAAATTAACCTACTAATGCATACATCTTTGGAATTTTGGAGGAAACCAGAGCACCTAGAAGAAACCCACGCAGTCATGAGGAGAAAGTACAGACAGCAGCAAGAATTGAACCCTGATCTGTGATCGCTGGTGCTGTAATAGCGTTACACCAATCGCTACTACCATGCCATCCCCGGTCATTAATGTATTTAGTAAGAAATTGTAGGCCAAGAACCAATTCCTGGAGTACTGCACTACTTAAATCCCTCCAATTTGAAAGAACCCATTTATTAAACAAGAAAGAGTTTTGAACTGGGAAAATGAGTGATAATTGGCTTTAATTTTCCTTTTCTTTGCTTCTTCTTGGAGGAGGAGAGTTTGGTCAATGGGGAAACCACAACTCTGAACTGATTCTGCATCCCACAGGCTCATTTTGAAAGACTATTTAGAACATAGAACATAGAATAGTACAGCACAGTACAGGCCCTTCAGCCCACAATGTTGTGCCAACCCTTAAACTCTGCCTCCCATATAAACCCCCCCACCTTAAATTCCTCCATATACCTGTCTAGTAGTCTCTTAAACTTCACTAGTGTATCTGCCTCCACCACTGACTCAGGCAGTGCATTCCACGCACCAATCACTCTCTGAGTAAAAAACCTTCCTCTAATATCCCCCTTGAACTTCCCACCCCTTACCTTAAATCCATGTCCTCTTGTATTGAGCAGTGGTGCCCTGGGAAAGAGGCGCTGGCTGTCCACTCTATCTATTCCTCTTATTATCTTGTACACCTTTATCATGTGCCCTCTCATCCTCCTTCTCTCCAAAGAGTAAAGCCCTAGCTCCCTTAATCTCTGATCATAATGCATACTCTCTAAACCAGGCAGCATCCTGGTGAATCTCCTCTGTACCCTTTCCAATGCCTCCACATCCTTCCTATAGTGAGGCGACCAGAACTGGACACAGTACTCCAAGTGTGGCCTAACCAGAGTTTTATAGAGCTGCATCATTACATCGCAACTCTTAAACTCTATCCCTCGACTTATGAAAGCTAACACCCCATAAGCTTTCTTAACTACCCTAGCCACCTGTGAGGCAACTTTCAGGGATCTGTGGACATGTACCCCCAGATCCCTTTGCTCCTCCACACTACCAAGTATCCTGCCATTTACTTTGTACTCTGCTTTGGAGTTTGTCCTTCCAAAGTGTACCACCTCACGCTTCTCCGGGTTGAACTCCATCTGCCACTTCTCAGCCCACTTCTGCATCCTATCAATGTCTCTCTGCAATCTTCAATAATCCTCTACACTATCTACAATACCACCAACCTTTGTGTCATCTGCAAATTTGCCAACCCAGCCTTCTACCCCCACATCCAGGTCATTAATAAAAATCACGAAAAGTAGAGGTCCCGGAACAGATCCTTGTGGGACACCACTAGTCATAATCCTCCAATCTGAATGTACTCCCTCCACCACCACCCTCTGCCTTCTGCAGGCAAGCCAATTCTGAATCCACCTGGCCAAACTTCCCTGATCCCATGCCTTCTGACTTTCTGAATAAGCCTACCATGTGGAACCTTGTCAAATGCCTTACTAAAATCCATATAGATCACATCCACTGCTCTACCCTCATCTATATGCCTGGCCACCTCCTCAAAGAAATCTATCAGGCTTGTTAGACACGATCTGCCCTTCACAAAGCCATGCTGACTGTCCCTGATCAGACCATGATTCTCTAAATGCCCAGAGATCCTATCTCTAAGAATCTTTTCCGACAGCTTTCCCACCACAGACGTAAGGCTGACTGGTCTATAATTACCCGGACTATCCCTACTACCTTTTTTGAACAAGGGGACAACATTCGCCTCCCTCCAATCCTCCGGTACCATTCCCGTGGACAACGAGGACATAAAGATCCTAGCCAGAGGGTCAGCAATCTCTTCCCTCGCCTCATGGAGCAGCCTGGGGAATATTCCGTCAGGCCCAGAGACTTATCCGTCCTAATGTATTTTAACAACTCCAACACCTCCTCTCCCTTAATATCAACATGCTCCAGAACATCAACCTCACTCATATTGTCCTCACCATCATCAAGTTCCCTCTCATTGGTGAATACCGAAGAGAAGTATTCATTGAGGACCTCACTCACTTCCACAACCTCCAGGCACATCTTCCCACCTTTATCTCTAATCGGTCCTACCTTCACTCCTGTCATCCTTTTTTTCTTCACATAATTGAAGAATGCCTTGGGGTTTTCCTTTACCCTACTCGCCAAGGCCTTCTCATGCCCCCTTCTTGCTCTTCTCAGCCCCTTCTTAAGCTCCTTTCTTGCTTCCCTATATTCCTCAATAGACCCATCTGATCCTTGCTTCCTAAACCACATGTATGCTGCCTTCTTCCACCTGACTAGATTTTCCACCTCACTTGTCACCCATGGTTCCTTCACTCTACCATTCTTTATCTTCCTCACCGGGACAATTTTATCCCTAACCTCCTGCAAGAGATCTCTAAACATCGACCACATGTCCATAGTACATTTCCCTGCAAAAACATCATCCCAATTCACACCCGCAAGTTCTAGCCTTATGGCCTCATAATTTGCCCTTCCCCAATTAAAAATTTTCCTGTCCTCTCTGATTCTATCCTTTTCCATTTACTACTCATGATCTCAGTTTTATTTTTGTATTTGCACAATTTGTCTTCTTTTGCACATTGGTTGTTCGTTAGTCTTTGTTTAAGTATGTTTTTTTATAAATTCAGTTGTATTCCTTTCTTTTATATGCCAGCAAGAAAATTAATCTAAAGGTAATATATGGTAATATATGTGTGCCTTGATAATAAATTTGACTTTATCAGCTAAAAATCAGGGTGCTGGGCTAAGCATCCCTTTTGTCCTGAGCATAGGGATAGTGAAGCCTACCCTTTAAGAAAATGTCTGACAGCCTACAGGACTCAAAGAGGCCATTTTTTCCCCAGGTCAATAATCCTGAGCTTTTCTGGTTAATGCTTTCACTGGCACAAAGTGGCAATCAGTTTTCAATAATGTGTTCCAGTCACTGCGTCAGTTTGCAGTAATCGATCGGCTCCGTCTGTTCTGTGGAAGCATGCAGTAGTAAACAAAGCAGTGATGCAGGGTTCCACTGAAAAGATTTAATCAAAAGTAATCTTTTTACTTCTGAAATAAACAGCAGATGGGGCTTGGCGGCTGTGGTCGGCAGCACATGTAGGAGAAAGAAAACTGATTTCAAATCTTTGCTGCCTTGCGGCTACACCCACTTATGGGGAAGGCTTCGGGAGTAAACCCTGAGGAAAATGTGGAGCTGGAGTCTCTAAGGCAATCCTACATTAAAGTTCAATGCTCGCTAGAAACTTCTGTGATGCCACTGGTACCAAACTCTGTCAGTTTCTGCAGTTCCTTTGGATTCATCAGCTGTGTGGAGAGGGGGAGCCTGCTGCTCTCCATATTGTACTGACCTGGCTTGCATGCACAGCTAGAATGCAATGTCCATGGTCGACCTTGATCAATGGAGGGCCTGCTAAACAGCACTGATTTCAAACTCAATGTGCATAACCACAATTAACTGTGTAAGACTTAAGACAATACTACTGTTTAAAAGAGTAAAAGGAAGAACAAATGGCAAACCCCAGTTAATGCCCCACCACCCCTTCGTACCCCATCCCTTATTTATTTATTTATTTATTCTCTTTTTTTTCTCTCCCTCTGTCCCTCTCACTATAACTCCTTGCCCGTCCTCTGGGCTCCCCTCCCCCTTTCTTTCTCTCTAGGCCTCCCGTTCCATGATCCTCTCCCTTCTCCAGCCTCATATCCCTTTTGCCAAACAACTTTCCATCCCTTGGCTCCATCCCTCCCCCTCCTGTCTTCTCCTATCATTTCAGATCTCCCCCTCCCCCTCTCAAATCTCTTACTATCTCTTCTTTCAGTTAGTCCTGATAAAGGGTCTCGGCCCGAAACGTCGACTGTACCTCTTCCAATAGATGCTGCCTGGCCTGCTGCGTTCACCAGCATCTTTTATGTGTGTTGCAAGAACAAATGGCACTTTGTTTTGTTGCTTCTTCACTAAAGAGTAGTTAATTGAAAAACAAATTGATTTCCAGGCTTCTTAGTTTGGCCATTAAACAATTCAATTACAGAGGCTAAGGTCAACAAGTTAAAAATAAATATCAGGCAAAGGTCTGTATTTTGCAAAATGTGGCATACAATAACAGTCAAGGGTGCAACTGAAGCTCCAAGGCTACTTTGTTAGGTACCTTGCAAAAGTGTCATGGTCCGATCCATGAAGTCCACATTCTGGTTCACGGTCCGGTCCATTATTCTTTATTCCAGGTTTTCTAGTTTTCCCTTGTCCTGTTATGTGCCTTAATTGAGGCACATGATTCCCATTTTGGGCTGGCTACATAAACAGCTCCTGGGTTCAGCTTCAGTTGCTATTGAGATTCTCTTGGTGTTGTTTAGAGTAGGGAAGATGGGTTGTGCAGTTAGATTTTCATAGATACCTGGGCATGCTGGGGTGGAGGGAAATAAAATTGTGGATGGCATTGCAAAGTCTTCCTTACCGAGCAGGCAAGTAGAGATTAAAGTTCCCCTAGGCAGAGCAAAATTGAAAAGTAGGATTAAAAAAGGTATAGAGAAGAAGTGGCAGGAGGATTGGAAAAATGAATTAAGGGGCAGGCATTATTTTTCTAGTCACCCACTAGTTAAAAAGGTCTCAGACTGTTACCTTTTAAGTTGTAGAGATATGGTGAAATTTACAAGACTTGGGTTGGGGCATTGTGGGCTAAACTATTATTTAAAGATAATAGGAAAACATCCTACTGGATTATGTGACTGGTAGTCCAGAGACAGTCCAGCATGTTTTGCTGAGCTGTAATCAACACAAATTGAAAGAAGCATGTTGTTCAAGAGGCTGTCTGGCTCAAATTTATTTTGGTTTTCTATTCAATCTTTATTTGGTCATTAAGAGAACCAACATCTGATTGAAGAGTTTATTATTCAGTTTAAACAAGAGACTAGGTTGTATTCGAGAATTTGAGTTCCTTGAAGTTCTATAATTAATTAATTGTACATCCTGCGGAGGGCTGTAATACGCCTAGATGCGTCTAAACAGAAGAAGAAGAAGTAGAAGCTTCAGTTGCTGGCTGGTCAGAGTGGGAGCTGTTGTTCAGACCTAACATCAGGGGAAGATGGCGTTGAGAGAGGACCAGTGGAGTGAGTTAGAGATGGAGGATAGCGGGAAAGAGGAATGGAGTGGTAAGAATAAGAAAAGAAAACAAAGATATGAGATATTGAACTCTGAGGAGTTGGGGATGATCAAAATAGGATGGCAAAACAATGGAAAGATGATGAGACTAAAGCAATTATAAAACTGAGCGAAGACGGGGCGTCTTTCAGTGACTGGAACCCGATTCATTTGATGAAGACAATCAACAAACTTATAGGCGAGATCAAAAGAGCAAAAATTTTATGAAATGGATTGCTATTAGTGGTTTGCCGGGATAGTGCTCAGCAAGGCAAAGTGATAAGATTAAATACAATAGACGGCAAGAAAGTATAATGCTCTATCCCCAACAACAGAAAGTGGACGAGAGGAGTTATTTTGGGAATATCAACAGAAGTTACTATGGACGAGATTAAACAGAACATAAAAGGAGCAAAAATTATTGAGGCCAAACGCTTGAAAGCTACAAGAAACGGAAAAAAGTGTGATAGTTTATCTGTTATGATTAACTTTGATGAAGAGAGTTTGCCTACTAAAGTTTATTTAGGATATAGAAACCATAGAAAAACTACTGCACAGAAACAGGCCTTTTGGCCCTTCTTGGCTGTGCCGAACCATTTTCTGCCTAGTCCCACTGACCTGCACAAGGACCATATCCCTCCATACACCTCTCATCCATGTATCTGTCCAATTTATTCTTAAATGTTAAAAAAGAACCCGCATTTACCACCTCGTCTAGCAGCTCATTCCACACTCACACCACTCTCTGTGTGAAGAAGCCCCCCCCCTAATGTTCCCTTTAAACTTTCCCCCCCTCACCCTTAACCCATGTCCTCTGGTTTTGTTCTCCCCTTGCCTCAGTGGAAAAAGCCTGCTTGCATTCACTCTACCCATCATAATTTTATGTACCTCTATCAAATCTCCCCTCATTCTTCTACGCTCCAGGGAATAAAGTCCTAACCTATTCAACCTTTCTCTGTAACTGAGTTTCTCAAGTCCCGGCAACATCCTTGTAAACCTTCTCTGCACTCTTTCAACCTTATTTATATCCTTCCTGTAATTTGGTGACCAAAACTGAACACAATACTCCAGATTCGGCCTCACCAATGCCTTATACAACCTCATCATAACATTCCAGCTCTTATACTCAATACTTTGATTAATAAAGGCCAATGTACCAAAAGCTCTCTTTACGACCCTATCTACCTGTGACACCACTTTTAGGGAATTTTGTATCTGTATTCCCAGATCCCTCTGTTCCACTGCACTCCTCAGTGCCTTACCATTAACCCTGTATGTTCTACCTTGGTTTGTCCTTCCAACGTGCAATACCTCACACTTGTCTGTATTAAACTCCATCTGCCATTTTTCAGCCCTTTTTTTTAGTTACCTGAAATTGGAAAATTCAGTGTTCACGCTGTTGGGTTGTGAACTAGCTTGGTGAAATATGAGAAGTTGTCCCTTTTTAATTTTCATTTAACCCCTCTCTGGCAGTGCAGGTGATTGAGGACACACAAGTCAATGTTGGATTGCAGAGGGTAATTAAAATGGCTGGCAACCAGGATCTCCAAATGGTGACTGGCAGACAGAGTGCAGGTGCTCGGCAAAGTGGGAGCCGACTCTGCACTTGGTCTCTGGGTGAAGCAAAAATTCTCCTCAAATAATTGTACTGTGGCTGAGACATGTCCTGGAAATTTAGTCCCAATGGATCTCAATTTTGAAAGCAGAGTTAGGTATCAAACCTCTACTACATTGCAAACACAAGGAAATCTGCAGATACTGGAATTTCAAGCAACACACGCAAAAAATGCTGGTGAACGCAGCAGGCCAAGCAGCATCTATAGGAAGAGGTACAGTCGATGGTTCGGGCTGAGACCCTTCGTCAAGACTAACTAAAAGAAGAGCTAGTACAACCTCATCATAACATTCCAGCTCTTATACTCAATACTACGATTAATAAAGGCCAATGTGCCAAAAGCTCTCTTTACAACCCTATCTACCTGTGATGACACTTTTAGGGAATTTTGTATCTGTAGTCCCAGATCCCTCTGTTCTACTGTACTCCTCAGTGCCCTACCATTTACCTTGTATGTTCTACGTTGGTTTGTCCTTCCAAAGTGCAATACCTCACACTTGTCTATATTAAACTCCATCTGCCATTTTTCAGCCCATTTTTCCAGCTGGTCCAGGTCCCTGTGCAAGCTCTGAAAACCTTCCTCACTGTCCACTACACCTCCAATCTTTGTATCATCTGCAAATTTGCTGATCCAATTCACCACATTATCATCCAGATCACTGATATAGATGACAAGTAACAATGGACCCAGCTCTGCTCCCTGTGGCACACCACTAGTCACAGGCCTCCACTCAGAGAAGCAATTCTCTACTACCACTCCTTGGCTTCTTCCATTGAGCCAATGTCTAATCCAATTTACCACCTCTCCATGTATACCTAGCGACTGAATTTTCCTAACTAACCTCCCATGCGGGACCTTGTCAAAGGCCTTACTGAAGTCCATGTAGACATCCACTGCCTTCCTTTCATCCACTTTCCTGGAAACCTCCTCGAAAAACTCCAATAGATTGGTCAAACATGACCTACCAGGCACAAAGCCATGTTGACTCTCCCTAATAAGTCCCTGTCTATCCAAATGCTTGTAGATTCTGTCTCTTAGTACTCCCTCCAATAACTCACCCACTACCAACGTCAAACTTACCGGCCTATAATTTCCCGGATTACTTTTCGATCCTTTTTTAAACAACGGAACAACATGAGCCATTCTCCAATCCTCCGGCAACTCACCCGTAGACACTGACATTTTAAATATATCTGCCAGGGCCCCTGCAATTTCAACACTAGTCTCCTTCAAGGTCCGAGGGAATACCCTGTCAGGTCCTGGGGATTTATCCACTTTAATTTGCCTCAAGATAGCAAGCACCTCCTCCTTTTCAATCTGTACAGTTTCCATGATCTCACTACTTGTTTCCCTTAATTCCATAGACTTCATGCCAATTTCCTTCGTAAATACAGACGTAAAAAATCCATTTAAGATCTCCCCCATTTCTTTTGGTTCCGCACATAGCCGACCACTCTGATCTTCAAGAGGACCAATTTTATCCCTTACAACCCTTTTACTCTTAATATACCTGGAAAAGCTCTTTGGATTATCCTTCACTTTGACTGCCAAGGCAACTTCAGGTCTTCTTTTAGCCCTCCTGATTTCCTTCTTAAGTATTTTCCTGCACTTTTTATACTCATCAAGCACCTTATTTACTCCCTGTTTCCTATACATGTCATACAACTCTCTCTTCTTTTTTATCAGAGTTGCAATATCCCTTGAGAACTAAGGCTCCTTATTCCTATTCACTTTGCCTTTAATTCTGACAGGAACATACAAGCTCCGCACTCTCAAAATTTCTCCTTTGAAGGCTTCCCACTTACCGATCACATCCTTGCCAGAGAACAACCTGTCCCAATCCACGCTTTTTAGATCCTTTCTCATCTCTTCAAATTTGGCCTTCTTCCAGTTAAGAACCTCAACCCTAGGACCAGATCTATCCTTATCCATGATCAAGTTGAAAGTAATGGTGTTATGATCACTGGAACCCAAAGTGCTCCCCTACACACACGTCCGTCACTTGTCCTAACTCGTTTCCTAATAGGAGATCCAATATTGCATCCCCTCTAGTTGGTACCTCTATATATTGATTTAAAAAACTTTCCTGAACTCATTTTACAAACCCTAACCCATCTAGACCCCTAACGGTATGGGAGTCCCAATCAATATGTGGAAAATTAAAATCCCCTACCACCACAACTTTATGTTTCCTGCAGTTGCCTGCTATCTCTCTGCAGATTTGCTCCTCCAATTCTCGCTGACTATTGGGTGGTCTATAATACAACCCCACTAATGTGGCCATACCTTTCCTGTTTCTCAGCTCCACCCATAAGGACTCAGTAGACAAGCCCTCTAATCTGTCCTGCCTGAGCACTGCCATAATATTTTCCCTGACAAGCAATGCTACCCCGCCAGTTTTCATTCCTCTGCCTCGCTCACATCTGAAATATCGGAACCCTGGAATACTAAGCTGCCAGTCCTGCCCCTCCTGTAGCCAAGTTTCACTAATTGCTATAACATCATAATTCTACGTGTCAATCCACACCCTCAACTCATCCGCCTTCCCCGCAATACTCCTAGCATTGAAATATATACACCTCAGAAAATTTTT
The DNA here is from genome assembly GCF_030028105.1 of Mobula birostris. Taxonomy (NCBI): domain Eukaryota; kingdom Metazoa; phylum Chordata; class Chondrichthyes; order Myliobatiformes; family Myliobatidae; genus Mobula; species Mobula birostris. Next base: position 33,458,188 of record NC_092402.1, read on the forward strand.
ACCACCACTCACAACCTTTCTATTTGCGGCTTTGCTTGAACTTTTAACATCATTTATTTTCACCCTAGCCACACTGTCAACTCTGGCACTCTGGTTCCCATCCCCTTGCAAATCTAGTTTAAAGCCTCCCCAATAGCACTAACAAACCTCCCTGAGAGGATATTGGTCCCCTTGTAGTTCAAGTGTAACCCATCTCTCTTGTACAAGTCCCACCTACCCCAGAAGTGGTCCCAATGATCCTGAAATCTGAAACCCTGCCCCCTACACCAGTTCCTCAGCCACTTGTTTATCCTCCAGAGCATCCTATTCTTACCCTCACTGGCACGTAGCACAGGTACCAATCCTGAGATTACCACCCTCGAGGTCCTGCTTTTCAACTTCCTACCAAGCTCTCTATACTCACCCTCCAGGACCTCCTCACTCTTCCTTGCTATGTCATTGGTACCGATGTGCACCACGACATCTGGCTGATCACCCTCCCACTTCAGAATGTCATGCAAGCGATCAGAGACATCCTTGACCCTGACACCCGGAAGGCAACAAACCATCCTGGATTCTTTGTCATGACCACAGAACCTCCTACTGCACCTCTAACTATCGAGGCCCCTATCTCTACCGCTCTCCTCTTTTTCCACCCTCCCTTCTACACTGCAGAGCCAGACTCAGTGCCAGAGATCCGGCTACTGCAGCTTGTCCCAGGTAAGTCATCCCCTCCAACAGTATCCAATGTGGTATACTTGTTGTTGAGGGGAATGGCCACAGGGGAACCCTGCTCTGCCTGCCCTTTCCTCTTCCCTTGCCTGACAGTGACCCAATTTCCCGTGCTCTGCTCCTTTGGCGTAACTACCTCCCTGTAGCTACTATCTATAATCTCCTCATTCTCCTGAATGATCCGCAGGTCATCCAGCTCCTGCTCCAGTTCCCCAACGCGGTTTGTCAGGAGCTGCAGCTGGGTGCACTTCTTGCAGGTGTCGTTGTCAGGGACACCGGAGGGCTCCCTGACTTCCCACATCCTACAAGAGGAGCATTCCAACATCCTGCCTGGCATTCTGTCTACTCTAAACTATCTAAACAAAAAACTTACCAGAACCTACCCTGGTCTCTGCCTGCTCTTGCCGAAGCCTGTTGTGCTTCGTGTTATGAGGTCAGAATATATATACCACCGCCTTTAAGATGCTTTCAATGGCAGAAATTCGGGCATATTGTGGTGGTCTGCAGAGGGAAACAAAGATGTGGGAGATGTGCTGGAGAACATGAATATGGGAAATGTGAAGCGGGAGCAAGGCTGAAATGCTGTAATTGTGGCGAGGAACGCATTGCAGCTTACCGAGGGTGCGTTAATAGTAAGAAAGAAGCTAAGATACAATATCTGAAAGTAACTCAAGGAATCAGTTACGCCGAGGCAGTGAAAGCATTTACTGGAAACGAGAAGGCTATCAGGCAAACAAATACAGGGAATAATAAACTGGTGAACCGTGAGGGCTGTAGTGTGATAAATAAGAATACGCTAATAACGAGTAGAAAGGATTTTGTACTGTTTATGGTAGATGCAATTAACTGTTCAGCGCAAACAGACAAAAGAACTGAAAAAAATTATAGTCAAGTCTGCAGAAAAATATCTTGGTATTACAGGGCTTAGGTGGGAAGCAGTCAAAGAAACACCGAATGGAGGATCAAACAGTTTATAGGCAGGAGAGGTGGGATACTAATGGCAGTATATATATATATATATATATATATATATATATATATATATATATTACAATGGAATGCAAGGAGTCTTATTGCAAATGGTCAAGAATCTATGAAATATGTATCAGAAATTAAGGAAAAACTTCAGATTTTATGTATACAAGAAATATGGTTGAAACCCAGGGTAAATGTGCAGAACTCCAACAACAAATAGAAGTACTCAAAAAGAACAACTGAGAGTTAGAAAAGAGATTGGATGAAACAGTACTGCATTTAAAGGAGACGATTTCTGAAAAGGGTGCTTGCTGTCAAAAATTCAGTGACTTGGAAAACAGATTTAAAAATGGAGGAAATTATTCCAAAGTTATAAAAGGAAAAAAAGAATTGTTGCAAAGTGAATTGTTTGCATTCGGATTATTAAAAGAAAACATGGAAACAAATTTAAAAGTTAAGCATGTGATAATTAATATTATTAAATAAGAAGATTTTAGTCTTACAAATGATACAGATTATATCAATGTAATTGAGGTGATGCAATTACTTGAAAACCATGTGACAAAAATTAGGGAGAACAGCAGTTTGCGGCACTGCTATCTAATGAGCGCAAACAGCATTTGCAAGAGGAATTGCAATTACAGAGTGAAGCAAATAGAAATGTGCAGGTTGAACTAGGTTGTCCAAAGTAGGTTGGAAAGAGATTGAAAATGGAGGAACTTATTTCAAAATTGCAAAAGGAAAAGGTATTGTGGTAAAGTGAATTATCTACATTCAGGTTACAAAATGAAAACATGGAAGCAAATGAAGAAGAACTTCAAGATCTCAGTAAACAACGGGAGACTATGATTCAAGAAAAGGAAAACTTGGAAATAGCAGATAGACTTGCAAACCAGTAATTTTAAATATTAAGGATGCGAAAATTAATATTCTTAAACAAGAAGCTTTTAGTATAACAAATAGTGCAGATGAAGACAATAATGCAATTACTTGAAAACCATGTGACAAAAATTAGGGAAGAAAAGCAGTCTGTAGCACTGCTATCTAATGAACTTATACAGCACTCGCAAAAGGAATTGCAATTACAGAGTGATGTCAATAGAGATCTGCAGGCTGAACTAGATTGGTTAAAGCAGAGTACCCTAGGTCATATTCGGTTGAAGACGGAAGCCTAGCAGGTGGCGGTAATGCACTTTAAAGCTAGTTTGCCAACCGCCATTAAACAAGAAGAAGAAAAGCTTCAGTTGCTGGAACAAGATGGAACTTGGGCTGCAAGGGAGTTGGAAATATCTTACCCAGATTCAGCCTACTAGTTTGGAAAGGGTTAGTTTGTAGCCTATGGCTGCAAAAGGGAGAGGGGGTTGAGATTGAAGGAGGAGGGCGGGAGACTGTGGAATACTCCAGAAGCAAGGGTAGGCAAAAAAGGGGTGCATCAAGTGAAAGACCCGAAGTAATGGGGGACAACAAATTGAGGAAAATGGGTGAATTTATAGTTCTGTATAAAATTAAAGGTCAGAAGGAAAGGGAAGGAGGACTTAGAGCCCTTAATCCTTTGAAAGTGGCAGCAGCATTAGAGAACCAAATAAGTAAAGGATTCCAGGCCAAGATTTTGTCTAATAGATTGCTGAAAATTTGTTGCAAAGATATTGACCAATATAATAGTGCTAAAATGGTGAGAAAATTGGTTGTGAAAGTGGAGAGTATTACTCGGAAAGAAAGGAAGGGAGTTAGGAGGGTAGTGTTTGACTGAAAAGGAAATTTTGGACAATATTAAAGATGGTCGAGTGATTGAAGCCAAACGAATAAAATCGAGAGAAGGTAGTAATTGGGATTCTCCTGTTCTACTGGTTTTTGCAGGTGACGTTCTTCCAACTAGAGTCTATCTTGGGTGCATGTCTTATCAAGTTAGAGGATATATTAGACCTCCCTTGCGCTGTTATAATTGCCAGAGATTTAGACACATTGCCGGTTCATGTTGAGGTAAAAGAAGATGTATGAAATGTGGAGAGGATCATGATATTAAAGTATGTAAGGTAGCGGTGCCTAAATGCAGTAACTGTGGAGGGGACCATATAGCGGCGTTCAGAGGATGTGAGTATTTTAGTAAAGCAAAGCAGATTCAAGATATTAGTATCCAACAAAAAATATCATATGCTGAAGCAGTAAAGAAAGTTGATAGAGAGCAAAGGACAAGTAAAGAAAAGATTGGAATGATGGAGAGTCAGTTCATTCCGAGTTCTCCAACTATTGTTCCTTCAGGCATGTTGTTGATGACTAAAGAGGCTTTTTTGGCGTTTGTTGTTGATGTACTGGTCGGGGCTAAAACTACAACCAAGAGGTCGGATATGATAAAAGTAGTTGGTGGAACTGCAGAGAGACTCCTTGATATGAAACAGATTTTGCTGGAAAAATTACATGAGTATATGACAGACAAACAATCACTGAATACTTCCCAGTTGTCGGGGTCAGAGAGTACGGAGGAGCTTTATGTGGATGAAGAGGCCAATAATTAGTATTTGGATGTTTTTAATATTACAATGGAATGCAACAAGCCTGATTTGATCTGTATACAGGAGACATGGTTAAAACCTCATTTAGACTTTGTGATCCCTGGATATGATAGCTTGAGAGCTGACAGAACAGGTAAATCTGGTGGAGGGTGTGCAACTTTCATAAAAACAAGACTCCAGTTCAGAAGACTTGATTTTAAATCTAACCTTGAAATCATGGCTGTGGAGGTTTGGAGCTCTCATGGTCAAACAACTGTAATTAACTTTTATAACCCATATAATATGATGTTATCAGATTTGGATGAAATTATGAATAAGGTAAGATCCCCAGTAATCTGGGTTGGTGAAAGTAAAGATAGTAATGGAGCGGTAGTAGAGGAGTTTCTAGATAAATCCAACATGGTACTGCTAAATGACGGAAGGCTTACAAGATTTAATATTATAAAGAATACTTGTAGTCACTTAGACTTATCTATCACTTCCTCAAACTTGGCTAGGGTTGGGGAATGGGATGTTATGGACAGATACACACTAGGAAGTGATCACTATCCTATATTATGTAGATTTGGTAGAAATTTGATAATAGAAGTTGAGGAGAGGTCTGCTAGGTATAGTTTTTCTTTGGCCCACTGGGATGAGTACCAGGAGCACGCTGTGGATATAATAGAAGAGATTAATAGTGAGGGCTCCATAGACGATTGGAATGAATCCCTCTGTTCTATAATTCATAAAGTTGCTCAGTTGACTATTCCGCTACGGAATGTTCCTAAGGATCGAGCATTAGTTCCGTGGTGGAATAAAAGTTGTGATATAGCAATAAGAAACAGAAATAGAGCTTACAGGAAATTAAGAAAGTACTCAGTGTTAGATAATGTTATGGAGTATAAAAAGGAAAGAGCAGTAGCAAGGAGAGTAATTAAAAATACAAAGGAGGATAGTTGGAGAAGATTTTGTGGAATCCTGGGCCCTGAGACACCTATAAAGCAGCTATGGACGATCATTCACAGAACGTCAGGGATATATAGGAAACCATCTATCCCAGCTTTCCTGTAAGGAGATATTGAAGCTGTAACCAATAAGGAAAAGGCTGATATGTTTGTAGAGGTGTTCCAAGCGTTACACAGCTCTGCAGAGTTAGGTGATTTGAGAAAGGAAATTATATTAAAGGAAAGTTGGAAATTGGACAGGAGTTTGGATGATAATAGCTCCATAAATTTGTTTTTCTCCCTTCAGGAATTGCAGGAAGCTGTCCGATCAGGTTCAAACACTTCTGGTAGGGATGGACTGTGTTATGAATTGCTTAAGCATTTAGATGTCTCTGTATTAATAGAAATTCTAGTGTTGTTTAATTCAGTGTGGAAAGAAGGAAAATTACCAGTAGAATGGAAGCATGCGGTGGTAGTTCAGTTTTAAAGCCAGGTAAGGACATGTCTAGTCCTAGTTCGTATCGGCCTATAGCTTTAACGTCAGTGCTTTGTAAAACTATGGAACGAATGGTCACCAACAGACTTGTTTATTTTTTGGAAAATAAGGGATATTTTGCTGCCTATCAAAATGGTTTTAGAACTGGAAGATCAACAATGGAATCTGTTGCCCTTTTAGATCATGATATTAAAAAAGGATTTCAAAATGGAGAACTAATGGTAAGTGTATTTCTAGATATTGAAAGAGCATATGACTCACTATGGAAGGATGGCTTATTAATTAAACTATGATGTGGGAATTAGAGATAGAATGTTTAATTGGATCAAAGATTTCCTTAAGGAAAAGACAATTCAAGTAAGAATAGGCAGAACAAGCTCCAAGTCAGTTAAAATAGGTAATGGTAGCCCTCAAGGAAGTGTCATTAGTCCAGTTCTTTTTAATGTCATGATAAACGATATCTTTGATCAGGTAGGGACAGGATTTGGCATATCATTGTTTGCAGATGATGGTGCAATCTGGAAAAGAGGAAGAAACATCAAGTATATATTAAGGCAGGTACAAAAGGCTTTAAGATCAGTTGAAAACTGGGCTAATAAATGGGGTTTCAGGATTTCTGCTTCTAAGTCCAAATATATGATTTTTGGCTTTAGAAGAAAGATTCCTGATTGTGAATTGTGTCTATATGATTCTCCACTAGAGAAAGTCAAGGTATTCAAGTTTTTAGGTGTCTGATTTGTTGAAAGACTTACTTGGAGGGTTCATATAGATGAAACAATTGGAAAGTGTGAGAAAGTTTTAAATGTTATGAGAAGTATTGCTGGATGCGACTGAGGAGCACGGTGGGAAACTATGTACTTAATATATCTAGCTATGATTGGATCAGTTATAGATTATGGTTGTATTGCTTATGGTTCCGCTGCTACGGCAGTGCTTGGAAAACTAGACACTGTGCAGGCCAAAGCACTTAGACTCTGTTGTGGAGCTTTTAGAACAACATCAGTCCTGGCAGTATGTGTGAAGATGGGAGAATTGCCTCTATATTTAAGATGAATTCAGTTGGGCCTGCAGTATTGGGTAAAGCTAAACGGATTCAATCACAGCTGTCCGCCAAAGTGTCTTTTGCAGAGTTTAGACGGAGCACCAAAGTAAAATTAAAAGAGATCCATTTTTAGATTTGGTTAATAACTGGGCTGTGAAATTGAAACTGACTGAGGAAGACATAATTGACCAAATTTGCTTGCCACCCATTCCTTTTTGGTTCTTGCCAGAACCAGAAGTAGACCTATTGCACCTTTTTCAGCTTCAAGGAAGCAGAGCAATTTCATCAGCGTTGATCATAAATGAATATTTAAATAATAAATTGGGATCTTATCTGAAGATTTTTGCTGTTGGCTCAGTGGACCCAGAGAGCAGTAGGGCAAGATTGGGGATGTATGTGTCTCAACTTGAAGTAAGGATTGGTCACCGGGTTTCAGATGGTGTTTCTGTCTTTGCAACAGAATTATTATCAATCCTCTGGGCCTTATGGTGGATAGAAGACTCTCGACCATATAGGGTTATCATCTGTTCGGATTCTGCTGCTGCCTTAGAGGCTATAAAAGGGAATAAATCAAAAGCTCGTCCTGACATAGTTATTGTTGTTTAGAGTAGGAAAGATGGGTTGTGCAGTTAGATTTTCATGAATACTTGGGCATGTTGGGGTGGTGGGAAATGAGATTGTGGATGGCATTGCAAAGTCTTCCTTACAGAGCAGGCAAGTAGAAATTAGAGTTCCCCTAGGCAGAGCAGAATTGAGAAGTAGGATTAAAAAAGGTATAGAGAAGAAGTGGCAGAAGGATTGGAAAAATGAATTAAAGAGCAGGCATTATTTTTCTAGTCACCCACTAGTTAAAAAGGTCTCAGACTGTTACCTTTTAAATCGTAGAGATATGGTGAAATTAACAAGACTTGGGTTGGGGCATTGTGGGCTAAACTACTCTTTAAAGATAATAAGAAAACATCCTACTGGATTATGTGACTGTGGTAGTCCAGAGACAGTCCAGCATGTTTTGCTGAGCTGTAATCGATACAAAATTGAAAGAAGCATGTTGTTCAAGAGGCTGTCTGGCTTAAATTTATTTTGGTTTTCTATTCAATCTTTGTTTAGCCATCAAGAGAACCAACATCTGATTGAAGAGTTTATTTGTTCAGCTTATACGTGAGACTAGGTTATATTCGAGAATTTGAGTTCCTTGAAGTTCTATAATTAATTATACATCCTGCAGAGGGCTGTAATACGCCTAGATGCATCTAAACAGCTGGAAATAGAAGAAGAAGAAGAAGAAGAAGAAGAAGAAGAAAAAGCTTTAGTTGCTGGACTGTTCCCTTCCCTTCCCCTTCCTTCTGTAGCCCTCGCCTGCTATCTTTGCCTGAAGCCTCACCTGCTACCTCGATTGTGTCCACTCCTTCGCTAGGTAGGTCTGGCCGTTTGCTGCTACCTTGAGTTGGGAACTGTCTCTGTGTCCACGCTTTCGCTAGGTAGGTCCGGCCATTTGCCGCTACCTTGAGTTTGGAACTGTCTCTGTGTCCATACCTTCGCTAGGTAGGTCCGGCCATTTGCCGCTACCTTGAGGGAGATCTGTTTCTCAGTGTTCTGTGTATGAGTCCCGGCCCTACGTCCTGCTCCCTAGGAGGGGTCCTGACTCTGTGTAGAGCCCCAGCCCCAAGTCCCGTTCCCAAGGAGGGGTCCTGGCTTTGTGTTCCATGTTCCTGTTCCCCCTCGACCAAGGCTCTGAGTTCCTGTCTCTCCCTCGACCAAGGCTCTGCATTCCTGTCTCTCCCTCGACCAAGGCTCTGCGTTCCTGTTTCTCCCTCGACCAAGGCTCTGCGTTCCTGTCTCTCTCTCGACCAAGGCTCTGCATTCCTGTCTCCATCGACCAAGGCTCTGCTTTCCTCGTCCTGTCATTGTGCCTCGTCCAGCCCAGGAGTACCTCACCCATCCTGGTGCTGGGGTTCCCTCGTCCTGTCCAGGAGTCTCACGTCCAGTCCTGTTGCTACTCCTTATCCTTTAGCCATGTCTTGTCCTCACCTTGATCCGGGGTCTGAGCCTGTGTCAAGACCCAGGTTCCAGGTCCCTGTCCAGTCTCTGGCTCGGAGTCCTCGTCCAGGTTCCAAGCTCCTAGTTCCTCGTCCAGGTCCCACTTTCCTAGTCTAGTCCAAACCCAGGCCCTGTATCCTAGCCTCGTCCAGGGCCTGTTTCTTGTCCAGCGTCATTTCTTCCCCACTTCCCTTGCTTGCTTGACTTACCTAGTCCTGTTCCTAGTACTTCAGTGTCAGTGTCTTGCATTTGGGTCCACTCCCAGCACAGCCCCCCCATGACAAAAAGATTGTATTGGTCATATATAAACTGTGCAATTGCATCAGCTGTAGTAACCTGATAAATAATAACCTGATAAAAATAAGAGACATCTTGGGAATCAAAGTTGGCGGTGAAAACATCAATAATTTTAGATAAGCCGATGACACTGTGTTAATTGCAAGTATGGAGGAAGAACTACAAAACTTAATTGATATAGTTTTTGAAGAAAGTGCAAAAATGGGTCTATTTATCAATTGCAAAAAGACAGAATGTATGGTGATATCCAAAAAGAAGGAGAATCCTATCTGCAGCCTGAGAATAAACAGGGAAGACATAAAACAAGTACAGAACTTTTGCTACTCAGGAAGCTGGGTGACATCAGATGGCAGGTGCGACATGGACATCAAAAGAAGAATAGGGATGGCAAAAGACACCTTTACGAGAATGAAGAGTATACTGACCAACACTAAACTAGGCATGACAACCCGCCTCAGAGTACTGAAGTATTACGTTTATCCAGTTATGTTATATGGCTCAGAATGTTGTTGAACAATATCTAGTAACATGAGGAAATGAATTGAAGTAGCAGAGATGTGGTTTTTGAGGAGGATGCAAAGAATATCATGGATGAAACGAATATCTAACAAGGATGTCATGAACAGAGCAAACACAAAAAGAGAAATAATGTATGAGATCATGAAAAGGCAACGTGACTTCATTGGACACGTGATTAGGAAAGAGGAATTAGAATGCGCGGTAATTATAGGAAAGATTGAAGGGAAGAAAGCTAAAGGAACGCAAAGACAAATGATGATGGAGACAGCAGCCAGAGAACTGGAAATGAATACCAATGAATTGATCCACTTGACCCATGTGTGTGGGCCATGGCAGTCAAAGCTCAATCTGGGCATGGCACCTGATGATGATGACGATGTAGTAACCTGCTGTTTTACCTGATGCTCAATGAAAGCTTTAGATACAGCAGAAGATGCTAACCTATCTAACATAACAGTGGCTTGTATTTAATCTTTGCCAAATTAGTTTCCTCTGGTCTAGTGTGGACGTAGCCTAAGAAGGATTATCCTGCTCGATACGCTCTGTCCAGTTTGATTTTGGTAAAGTGGCTATCTGAAGCTCCTTTAGGAAATGTGGGCATCAATAGACTGAAGTCAATGACTGTAGACTTGAAGTTCAGATAAGGGATTAGGGATTGGGGAAGTGGGATTGGTTTACATTGAATTAATGTTTTTGCCATTCAATGTTGGAACATGCATCAGATGGCAACTGTGATGGGAACGCAGCTGATTTGTCCCTCGAACCCTGGAATACTGCTTTTCCTATGGGTTGCACTGACAAATGTTTGCTCAACACAAGCCTTTACTGAAACATAAAATCCATCCAGAACATGATTGGCTGGGGAGCAAGTAAATGCTTCACATGGTTTTACTGTCTTTTTCAACTTCAATAAGACTGTTTATATCTTTTTGTGAATGCTTCAAACCTCTAATAAGTAAGGAGCATTGCTGTCTATGTAAAAATCAGTGGGACTTTACAATTAAAGATCCGAAATTGCTGCTGGAAATGCCTATTGAAAAGTATGCAATCTTGTGCCTGGAAATTCTATTCAGTAATATTGAGTATCGTAAGATTAGGCAAACAGAAATCAAAGAGCATAAGACACAGTAGCAGAATCAGGCCATTCAGCCCATCTCATCAGAACCACCATCCTATCATGTCTGATTTATTATCCTTCTCAACTCCATTTTCCCTGTAACCTTTGACGCACTGATTAATCAAGACATGATTAATCAACCTACCAACCTCCACATTAAATATACCCAATGAACTGTCCTAAGCAGCTGTCTGTAGCAATTAGTTCCACAGATTCAACACCAGCTGGTTAAAGAAATGTTTCCTCATCTCTGTTAGAAATGGATGTCCCTGAATTCTGAGGCTATGCCTTCTGGTCCTAGACTCCTCAACTATAGGAAACATCTTCTCCACATCCACTCTGTCTAGGCCTTTACCACCATACCAGGTAACGTATTCTAGGTATCCACCACTTTCTGAGTAAAAAAGCTTACCCCTCACATCCCCTTTGATCCTACCCCCCTCACCTTCATTACATGGCCTCTGGTACTGGACATTTCAACCTTGGGGAAAAAGATATTCTCTGTCCACTCTACCTATGCTCCTCATAATCTTATAAACCAACATCAGATCCCCCATCACTCTTCATTGCTCCAGAGAAAACAACCCAAGTGTGTCCAGCCTCTCATGATAGCACATGCCCAGTAATCCAGGCAGCATCATGGTAAGCCTCTTCTGCACCCTCTCCTAAGCCTCAATATCCTTCCTATGGTGGAGCAACCAGAACTATATGCAATGCTCCAGATGTGGCCTAACCAGAGTTTTATAAAGTTGCAACATAACCTCTTGACTTTTGAGCTTAATACCTCGACTAATAAATGAAAGCATTCCATAAGCCTTCTTAACCACCCTATCGACCAGTGTCGTCACATTCAAGGAGCTATGAAGTTGAACCCCACGTTCTCTCTGATCAGCATTACTGTTAAGGATCTTGCCCTTAACAGTGTACTGTCTCCTTGCATTTGCATTTGCCCTACCAAAGTGCAACACCTCACATTTAAATGACCAGTTGCCATTTCTCTGCCCATATCTGCAACTGATCTATATCAAGTTGTATCCTTTACCATTCTTTTACACTATCCACAACTCCACCAACCTTGGTATCATTTGCAGACTTACTAACCCACCAATCTACATTTTCATCCAGGTCATTTATATACATCACAAACAGCAGAGGTCCCAGCACAGATCCCTGTGGAACTCCACTATTTACAGACCTCCAGCTCAAATAAGTCCCTTCAGCCACTACCCTCTGTTTTCTAGGCACAAGCCAGTTCTGAATCCAAACAGCCAATTTGCTGCAGATCCCATGTATTTTAATCTTCTGGATTAGCCTCCCATGAGGGACTTTGTCCAACATCTTACTAAAATCCACGTAGACAACATCCACTCCTCTACCTTCATCAATCTCTCTCATTGCCTTGTCATAAATCTCAATCAAGTTGGTAAGACACTACCTGCCCCGCACAAAGCCATACTGGCTCTCCCTAATTAGGCTGTGGGTTTCCAAATGCTCATATAACATATTCCAAAGGATTTTCTCCAGCAAATTCCCTACAACTGACGTGAGACTCACTGGTCTATAGTTCCCAGCATTCTCCCTTGTTCTTTTGTTAAATAGAGCAACGATATTAGCCACTCACCTGTCCTCCAGGACCTTGCCTGTGCCTAGATAGGACACAAAGATACTAGTTAAGGCCCCAGCAATCTCGTCGCTCGCCTTCCTCAATAACCTTGGGTAAATATCATCAGACCCTGGGAACTTAGCCACCTTAATACTCCTTAAGCATCTAAATATTTCCTCCTTGACCTCTAAATGCCCGAACATATTTATACACTCAGCACTGAACTCCTGGTACTCCATATCCTTTTCCTCGGTAAATTCAAAAGCAAGCTACTCATTAAGTACCTCACTCACATTCTCCGCATCCAAGCAAATGTTCCTCCCTTTATCCTTGAGTGGTCCCACCCTCTCCCTAGTTATCCTCTTGCTCTTGATGTACGTATAGAATGCCTTGGTATAGAACCTTAATCCTACTTCCCAAGGACTTTTCATGGTTCCTCCTGGCTTTCCTAATTCCCTTCTTTACTTCTTTTCTGGCTTCTTTATACTCCTCATGTGCTTCATTTGATCCTAACCGCTGAAGCTTTACATACGTTTCCTTTTTCTTCTTGACTAAATTCATCACCTCCCTGGGCATCCAAAGTGCTCTTATCTTTCCATCCCCATCCTTCCTTCTAACAGGAACATACCTTTCCTGTATTCTGTGCAATTGATCTTTAAACATCCTCCACATGTCTGATGTAGACTTGCCTAATGCCCTCATAATTTGCCCCACTCCAATTTAAAACTCTCTCACAAGGACCATACCTATCTGTATCTATAGCTATCCTGCAAGTTAAAAAATTGTGTTTACTGTTTCCTTACTGTTCATCCACTGAAAGGTCAGTCACCTGACTAGGCTCACTCCCCAACACCAGGTGCAGTATAGCCTCTCCTCTCCTTGCAGCATTCACATATTGATTTAATATCAAGGACATTTTCAACCTCTCACTGTTATGGGCGGAAGTTCTCACTTGCTTCAAAATGGCAACAATTATACCTGTGCCTAAGAAGAATAATGTGAGCTGCCTTAATGACTACTGCCTGGTGGCACTCATATCTACAGTGATGAAATGCTTTGAGAGGTTGGTCATGACTAGACTGAACTCCTGCCTCAGCAAGGACCTGGACCCATTGCAATTTGCCTATCGCCACAATAGGTCAATGGCAGATGCAATCTCAATGGCTCTTCACACGGCTTTAGACCACCTGAACAACACGAACACCTATGTCAGGATGCAGTTCATCGATTATAGCTCTGTATTTAACACCATCATCCCCACAATCCTGATTGAGACGTGCAGAACCTGGGCCTCTGTACCTCCCTCTGCAACTGGATCCTTGACTTCCTAACCAGAAGATCACAATCTGTGCGGATTGGTGATAACATCTCCTCCTCACTGGCGATCAACACTGGTGCACCTCAGGGGTGTGTGCTTAGCCCACTGCTCTACTCTATATATAAATGACTGTGTGGCTAGGCATAGCTCAAATACCATCTATAAATTTGCTGATGATACAACTATTGTTGGTAGAATCTCAGGTGGTGATGAGAGGGCGTACAGGAGTGAGATATGCCAACTAGTGGAATGGTGCCGTAGCAATAACCTGGAACTCAATGTCAGTAAGACAAAAGAGCTGATTGCGGACTTCAGGAAGGGGAAGGTGAAGGAACACATTCCAATCCTAATTGAAGGATCAGAAGTGGAGAGAGTGAACAGTTTCAAGTTCCTGGGTGTCAGGATCTCTGAGGATCTAACCTGGTCCCAACATATCAATGCAGTTATAAAGAAGGCAAGACAGCAACGATACTTCATGAGGAGTTTGAAGAGATTTGGTATGTCAACAAATACACTCAAAAACTTCTATAGATGTACTGAGGAGAGCATTCTGACATGCTGCATCACTGTCTGGTATGGGGTGGGGGTGCTACTGCACAGAATCGGAAGAAGCTACAGAGAGTTGTAAATTTAGATGGCTTCTCTTGAGTACTAGCCTACAAAGTACCCAGGACATCTTCAGGGAGTAGTGTCTCAGAAAGGCAGCATGCACTATTAACGACCTCCAACACCCAGGGCATGCCCTTTTCTCACTGTTACCATCAGGAAGGAGATACAGAAGCCTGAAGGCACACACTCAGTGATTCAGGAACAGCTTCTTCCCCTCTGTCATCCGATTCCTAAATGGACATTGAACCCTTGAACACTACCTCACCTTTTTAATATATATTAATTCTGTTTTTTGCACAATTTTTAATCTATTCAATATACATACACTGTAATAGATTTATTTATTTATTTATTTATCTTTCTTCTATATTATGTATTGCATTGAACTGCTGTTGCTAAGTTAGCAAGTTTCACGACACATGCCGATGACAATAAATCTGATTCTGATTCTAAGAAACCCTCCTGGGTACAGCTTAACAAATTCTGCCCCATCTAAACCCCTTGCACTAAGGTGGTCCCAGTTTATACTAGGGAAGTTGAAATCCCCCATGACAACACGCTATTAATTTTACACATTTCCTTAAACTGTTTACATACAGTATCTGTTCCTCAATGTGATACAATGTGTATCCTTTGAATGCAATGTATATTGTTGGATGTTAAGCTCCCAACAATGATCTTCTTTCAGCCACAATGTCATACCTGCCAATCTCAAATTGCATTACAAGATCATCTACTTATTCCATCTACTGTGTGCATCCAAGTATAACATCTTCAGTCCTGTTTTCAACAACGTTTTTGATACTGCCCCCGTGTTGCACTTCAACTCACCCCTCTGACTGCAATTTTGCCCTATCATCTGCCTGTCCTTCCTGACAGTCTCATTACACACTGCATCTAGTTGTATACTAACTGCCCCATCCTTAGCCCTATCACTCCGGAACCCATACCCCTGTCAATTTAGTTTTAAATCTTCCCAACAGCTCTAGTAAACCTGCCTGCAAGGATATTCGTCCCCCTTAGGTTCAAGTGTAACCTGTCATTTTCGTACAGGCCATACCTTCCCCAGAAGAGATTTCAATGATCCAGAAATCTGAAACTCTGCCCCCTGCATCAGTTCTTCAGCCCCTACCCTGGATGTCCTGTTTTTCAGCTTTCTGCCTAATTCCCTAAATTCTCTCTTCAGGACCTCTTCCCTTTTCCTACCTATGTTATTGGTACCAATATATACCATGACTTCCATCTGTTCACCCTCTCCCTTTAGAATGCCATGGACCATGACACCTGGGAGGCAATATCTCATACAGGTATCTCCTTCATGTCCTCAGAATCTGCTTTCTGCTTCTGTAACTATGGAATCCCGTATCACTTCTGCATTCTTCTTCTCCCCCCTTCCCTTCCGAAACACAGAGCCGGATTCAGTGCCAGAGACCTGGTCGTTGCAGCTTCCCCCCAGTAGTTCATCCCCACCCCCAGCAGTTTACTTAACATCGAGGGAACGGCCACAGGGTTACTCTGCACTGGCTGCCTACTCCCTTTCCCTCTCCTGACAGTCACCCAGACACCTGCCTCCTGCAACTTCAGGGTGACTACATCCCTTTAGCTCCCATCTATTACCTCCTTATTTCCCTTATGAACGAAAAGTCATCAGGCTACAGCTCCTGTTCCTTAACGTGGTCTCTAAGGAGCTGCAGCTTGGTGCACTTTGTGCAGATGTAGTTATCATGGAGACTGGAGGTCTGCCAGAGTTCCCACATCTCACACAAGGAACATAACACTGTCTCCGAACCCATTCTCAGTGCACTTAGTTACGTATTGACAGAAAAAAAATTATTAGAAACTTACTGTCTTAGAGCCTCTGTCTGTGCTTGCTCTAGTCTGTTGAGCCAAAGCCTGACCATTAAGACCGGCTCACTCACACAATGGCCGCTGTGCTTACACTTCCCTTTTTATGGGCCCTGCGCTGATTGCAGCCCACCAAAAAGAGACAAAAGCCCTTGTTAAATCTTGTGCTACATCACGAATGAATGACCTCTTGCGTACTCTGCAACCTGCTGAAAACAGCCCTTTGACAATCATGTCCATATTATTTCATGTAACTGATAATTTAGCTGGGCACTTCCTGGTGTGAGTCATTCTTCACCTCCTGACATAATGTCCCCACATAGGATAACATCATTCCCTTATGGAGCAACGTGGGGGGGCCTGGAACATGTTACAAAAAAAATTGCTGGACTGACAAAGTGGGCCAGGAAGCATTGTAAGTTGAGGGTTGTCTGACATTTCAGGTCGAGACCCTGCCTTACAGGCGAGAAAGCCAGGATAAAGAGGTGAGGGAACATGTTGATGCAGGTGATAGGTGGAACCAGGTGACGAGGATGATGGGCATGTGGAGAGCCACGTGGGGAATGGGGAGGGGTGACATTGGCAGACCAATGGTGGGTAATAGCAAGAGGCAAAATGAGGACAGATGAAGACAAGTGGAGGGAGAGGAGCTGATAAGTGGATACAGGAGTTCAGTGATGGCCCAAGTAGGGAGGGAGAGACACAGGCATTGAATAAACAGTTCACTGAGTTTTAATAAGAACTGTACAGAACAAAGGAAAAGAATAAATGCCAGGCCAACAAGGCCACTGTCTAAAACGTAATGCCGTCCCTGCGGCTCGAAAGCAGTAACCTAGAAATAAATTAATAACACCCTTTTAACAGAGTTTGTCTAAATCAATAATCTTCTTCCTTTAATAGTGTCTATCTAAATCACTAATCTTCTTTCCTGGAACATGGACAAAGGTATGCAGGGAGCATTGTCGTCGCTGTGCTTTGATCAAGACTTGACAAGACTGAAATAAAAAGAAGAGAGTTAAATACAGTTACAAAGAAACCCTATTTGGCTGGAATGTGGGTATTCTCATGTGATTGCCATCTTCTTTCAACTGCCCGCCTGTGAGAATGCCCGCACTCCGTGGTTGTGACAGGGCTTCCCTCCCTAGACGCAGCTGCCAAGGTGCCAGAGGCCTATGCCCGCTTGAAGTCCTAGATGTGAGACTTGTCCAGATGTGTGCAGCTGGAACGAAAAAACATCCTTCTTGTCCATCCCCCTCCAAATCAATGAGGTACTTAAGACTTCCCCGCACCCAGCAAGATGCCAGGATGTGCTGCACAGAGTCAACCAGGGACCCGTCCAACAAGAGGAGAGGAGGTGGAGGGAGTTGACTGGAACAAGAGGGGAGGAGGTCACCAGCTTGAGCTCGGATATATGGAGCACTGAGTAAATCAGTGATGGTAAACACAGCCTATAGGAGGTTCCGCTGATAGCCTCCTCCACTATGAATGACTCCCACATAGCGTGGGACCAACCTGGGGCTCTCAACTGTCAGTGGAAGATCTCCAGACACTAGCCAGATCTTTTCCCATGGCCTATTTATTTTTTTAATCGACATACAGTATGGAGTTTGTCCTTCCAGCCCTTTGAGCCATGCTGCCCAGCAAACCCCAATTTAATCCAATCCAAATTATGTGACAATTTACAATGACCAATTAACCTACCAACCGATGTCTTTGGACTGTGGGAGGAAACCGGAGCACTCAGAGGAAACCCACTCAGTCACAGGGAGAACATACAAGCTTCAGAGGCTTCACCTGTTGATGGAGCCAGTCAGCTTGCCAGGCATATTGTTTCTGGGTGCGCAACAGAAAAGCCCTGGCCCATCTCCACATGCACCTGTAGCGTTCAGCAGCAGGGACTCCCATGTCAATCCCTTGGTCATTCAAGAGTAGTGCCTGGAATCCCTTTTGGCATTCACAGGGGGATGAAGAGGACGACTGGAGGTTATTGTGGGCAATCTCTATCCAAACCAGTTGGTAACTCCAGGTTCTGGGGTTGGAAGAGACAAGGTAGCACAGGGTTGTCTCCAGCTCCTGATTCACTCTCTGAGCCTGTCCTTTAGATTGGGGTGGAATGGCACCCAAAAGAGAACAGAAACTCTTCCAAAAATGGGGCGTGAACTGTGGTCCTCAATCAGACACCGTGTCCTGAAGGAAGCCGTGCAACCTCTACATGTGCCGAACCATGAGGATGGCAATCTCATGAGCTGATGGAGCTTGGGGAGAGTTTAAGAGAACCAGTCTACAACTACCAGAATGGTAGTGTTCCCAACTGAAGGTGGCAGACCAGTGACAAAATCCACTGAGAGGTGGCACCAAGGGCAATAAAGCACAGGCAGCAGGCAGAGCAGACCAGCAGGGCGCTGACATGATGTCTTGTACTGGGCACGAAGGGGACAGGTAGAGATGAAGTTGTGGACATATTGAGACATAGACAGCCACCAAAATAGTCTCATCATAAATTTCAGGGTCTGCTGAATCCTTGGATGGTCAACTAGTCTGGAAGAGCAACAGCACTCCAACACTCTGGGGCACACAATGGTGGGAATGAATATCCAGTTGGGAGGTTCCCCACCTGGGCCTGGATCCAAGTGTTGGCCAGTCTTAACCTCTACCTCTATTTTCCAA
Organism: Mobula birostris; assembly: GCF_030028105.1. NCBI lineage: Eukaryota > Metazoa > Chordata > Chondrichthyes > Myliobatiformes > Myliobatidae > Mobula > Mobula birostris. Next base: position 33,476,860 of record NC_092402.1, read on the forward strand.
TTCACTGGAGCATCTATGCATGTGGTTGGAAGGATGGGCTGTGGTTTGGTATTGTCCTCAGAGATGTCAGACTGGCAGGTGAGAGCATCAGCCTTGCTATTCTTGCTGCCAGGACAATAGGCAAGGGTGAAATTAAAATTGATGAAGAAGAGAGCCCAATGGGCTTGGCTGGAGTTGAGTCTCTCGGCGTCACAAATGTAAGAGGAGGCTTTTGTGAACTGTCCATACTAGAAAGGAGTCCTCTGCTCCCTCCAGGGCCTCCTTGACAATCAAAAGACCTCAGTTCCTGACATCACAGTTACACTCTGCGGGAGTCAAACAATGGGAAAGAAAAGCACAGGCCAATTAGCTACTGAAGAGTGCTACGAGAGAGAACATCTCCAATGCCGACATCAAATGCATCAACCTCGATGATGAATGAATGGGATGGGTCTGGATGTTGCAGCACTGGGGCAGTGGTGAAGTGTTGCCTTAGCTCCAAGAACCCTTGGTCTTCTTCACTTGTCCATTAGAATGCTGCAGGGATCTTCCTGGTGGATGCCTTTATGGGAACCGCAATGGAACTGAAGTTTCTTATGAAACAGCAATAAAAGTTTGCAAACCCCATGAAACACCACACCGGTTTGACTGTAGACTGTTTAGGCCACTGTGACTGCCTGAACTTTACATGAGTCCATTTGAACACTGGAAGGGGTCAAGTCTTGCTGGTGGGAGCTCAGTGATGGTCCAAGTAGAGAGAGACATACAGGCACCGAATGAACAGTTCACTGAGTTTTAATAAGAACTGTACAGAACAAAGGAAAATATCAAATGCTAGGCCAGCAGGGCTGTTAACCAAAGACTCTCAAACTAACTGAAAACTGATAGATTAGATTAGATTAGATTCAACTTGATTGTCATTGTGCCGAGTACAGAGACAAAGCCAATGAAATGCAGTTAGCATCCGACCAGAAATGCAAAGAATAGTGTTATTTACAAAATAACAGCAATAAAAAGTAAGTGCTACAGCACACAAATATAAAAGTACTGAGACAGAACAATATGGGTGCAATACTGCTTAGCGCTGTGATGTGAGGTTCAGCAGGGTCACAGCCTCAGGGAAGAAGCTCTTCCTGTGCCTGCTGGTGTGGGAGCAGAGGCTCCTGCAGCGCCTACTGGATGGGAAGAGAGTAAAAAGTCCATGGTTAGGGTGAGATGCATCCTTGATAATGCTTTTCGCCCTGCCCAAGCAGCGTTTATGGTAGATGTTCTCAATGGTGGGCAAATGGGTGCCAATAATCCGCTGGGCAGTTTTCACCACATGCTGGAGTGCTTTGCGGTCCGATACGGGTCAATTGCCATACCACACTGAGATGCAGTTGGTGAGTAAGCTCTCAATGGTACAGCGGTAAAAGTCTGTCAGTATCTTGGGACAGGGGTGAGCTTTCTTGATGCTCTGCAGGAAATAAAGGCACTATTGTGCCTTTTTGATCAGGATGGAGGAGTTCAGGGACAGGTGAGATCCTTGGAAATGTGGACACCAAGGAATTTGAAGCTTGATACACGCTCCATTACAGCTCCGTTGATGTAGATGGGGACGTGAGTGAGGCTCCTAGCATGCCTGAAGTCCACAATGATCTCCTTGGTCTTCTGGGTGTTAAGGGCCAGGTTGTTGTCGGCACACCACGTGGCCAGGTGCTGGACCTCATCCCTGTAGGCTGTCTCGTCATCCCGTCTGATCAGGCCAACCACCATGGTGTTGTCTGTGAACTTGATTATGGAGTTAGAACCATGTACAGGAATGCAGTCATAGATGAAACGGGAGTACAGAAGAGGGCTCAGCACACAGCCTTGAGGCACACTGGTGTTCAGGGTGAGAGTGGAGGAGGAGAGTTTGTTTAACTTAACTGATTGGGGTCTGTTAGTCAGAAAGTCCAAGGTCCAATTGCAGAGGTATGAGCTAATACCATCACTGTGGCTCGAAAGCAGTAAAGTAAAACTAAATTAATACTGCTCCTTTAACAACATCTATCTAAAAATCACTGATCTCCTTTCCCAGAATGTACAATCAGCTAGGCAGGGGCATAAGATTTGACAAGACTGAAAGAAAGGAAGAGAATTACAAAGAAACTCAAATTGGCTGGAATGTGTCATTCTCATGTGTGTGATTGCCGTCTTCTTTCAGATGCTTGCCTGCGAGAGCGTCCAGACTCTGTGGCAGAGTCCGTGGTTGTGACAGTGGAGGCACAAGAGGCTGCAGATGCTAGAAGCTAATACATAAAGAAGATGACAAATCAAATCAGATAAGGATGGGATGATGGCCAGCAGGAACCAGTTGGGGGAGGGGATAGGTGACCCAGTAGGTCTTTCAAGTGTTTGGGTGATAGGCAGATAGAATCGGGGGGGGGGGGGGGGAAACAAAATTGGGTGCCGTAGTGTCTGTTGGTGAAGGGAGAGAGAAAGGAGCACAGAATGTGCAAGTTACCTGAAACTGGAAAATTCAGTGATCATACCACTGAGTTGTAACTACCCATATGGAACATAAAGCACTTTTCTTCTAGTTTATGTTAGGCCTCGCCCTGGCAGTGGACAGATAGTTGCATACCTTGACTCCTCCTGGGAGCTTAGGATGGCCACTGCACAGAGTGCAGGTGTTCTGCTAAGTGCTGTTCATGGCTGGTCTTGCCGATATTGAGGAGGCCACATCAGGAGCACCAGATGCAGTAATGAGTTTGGAGGGGGAGCACGTGAATCTTTGCCTGACCTTTTTAGGGCTGCTTGGACACGTATGGTGGTGATGGAAGAGGTGAGGCTTTACAAGGTATTGGTCAGACTGCACTTGGAGTATAGTGAGCAGTTTCGGGCCTCTTATCTGAGAAGGGATGTGCTGGCATTGGAGAGGATCCAGAGGATGTTTTCAAGAATGATTCCCAGAATGAAATGGTTAATGTATGAGGAATGTTTGATAGCTCTGGACCCGTACTCGCTCGAATTTAGAAGAATGAGGGACATATCATTGAAAATGATCGAATATTGAAAGGCCAAGATAGAAAGGACATGGAGAGAATGTTTCCTATAGTGAGGAGTCTAAGATGAGAGGTCACAGCCTCAGAATACATCACTTTAGAACAGAATTGAGGAAGAAATTCTTTTGTCAGAGGGTGGTAAATCTGTGGAATTCTTTGCCACAGGTGGCTGTGGACGTCAAGTCATATGGTATATTTAAAGTGGAGGCTGGTAGGTTCGTTATTAGTCAGAGCATCAAAAGTTATGGGGAGAAGGTAAGAGAATGGGGTTGAAATGGATAATAAATCAGCCATGATCAAATATCAGAGCAGACTCAATGGGCTAAATGGCCTGATCCTGATCCTATGTTTTATTCCGGATTCAAGATACAAAATTGTTTATTGTCATTCTTCAGTGCAGAAGTGTAAATGGGAATGAAATGTTTGTACTTATAGTCTTCTACTTGCTGGAATTCAGAAAGAGAGGGTGTCTTATAGAAATGTTAAATTATGGGAGTGATAAATAATATAGCAGCAGGAAAGTTGCTTCAAATGGTGGGACTAGAACTAGGGAACATAGCCTTGAAATTCAGGGGAATAGATTTAGGATGGAGATGAAAAGAAACTGCTTTTCCTGGAGAATAGTGAATCTGTGGAACCTCTGCGCAGGGAAGCAGTAAATGCTACTTCATTAAGTATATTAAAAGCACGGTAAAGTACACCCTATCCTCGTTATATGCGTCGTCAGACTATGCGGATTCACAGTTATGCGAGGAACCTATTTCTACCATCGTCTGGTTATATGCGTCCAAAACTCACAGTTATGCGAGGAACACTGCCTTCCCGCCAATACAAGTCACATGCACACACCTCACAGTCTCACTGTTGGGACGAGAAGCACCGCTTTCCTGCCAATACAAGTCAGGTGCGCGCGCCTCACAATTTCACTCCCGCCACTCTCGCATTGGCTTTGGCAAGGTGTGGATGCGTGATCTTAAACTTCTGTTGGTTTTACCTACAGTGCAGTGATTTTGTGCTTGAAATATTTAACTATGCCTCCTAAGCATCCAATGTCATGTCTTGGGCTGTCAGCTGATGGCAGAGTACCACTTTAACACTTGAAAAAAAGTTGGAAATTATAAACAACGTGGCATCAGTGGAAGGTAACACAGCTCTGGGACGCTACTGCCAGGAACAGAATCTTGCCTTTAAAGTTCTTTTGTTGCTTGACAATGTACCAGCCCATCATAAACATTTGGACAGCATTCATCCTAACATAACAGTGCGTTTCCTGCCGCTTAACACAACATCACTGATTCAACCACTCGACCAAGGTGTGATCCACATTCAAGGCATACGTATTTTTTTTACAGCAAACTATCTCTCAGATGCTGCAAGCAACCGCCGATTTTGAAAATCCCGGGAGTTTACCAATGGTGTGGGAATGGTGGAAGTCGGAACACTTAGCACAAATGGCGATGGACATGGACCCAAGTTTAGAACGAAGTCAACATTTCAGTCGTTCCCTGCTGTCAACCCTTCTTCCCGACAACCAAATTTAAAACAAAATGCTTCCAAGCAAACAACCCTCACCACTTTATGCAAATTGCTGTAATCTTTCTGCTGCCAGTAGTTCTAAGAGTTCTTTGAGTCTTCCTTCACCCATTGCTGTGCTTGATATTATCCCAACGACCACAACCATCCACCTTATCCGTGTAAAGCTGCCCGACACCACAACAACCACTCATCTCCCGGAGCGAACACACCTGCCACTGTTGGTAAGTACTGTACACCAGAGGATGTTAACTTTCTATGATTTATTACATTGAATATTACCTTAAGTTGATTAAATATAATACAAATGTTGTCTTGTAGTTCTGCTTTTGTGTCGTATGGTATAAAAATGTGAATAAGTTACAGATGAAACATATTTAGGAAGCCCTCTGGAACCCATCCCTATTTTCTCTATTTAAATAATTATTCACATTATGCGATTTCACATTATGCGTCAACTTCAAGGAACATATAGATAGATAGATAGATATACTTTATTGATCCCGAGGGAAATTGGGTTTCGTTACAGCCGCACCAACCAAGAATAGAGCGTAAATATAGCAATACAAAAACCACAAACAATCAAACAACAAAATGCAAACTATGCCAGATGGAAAATAAGTCCAGGACCAGCCTATTGGCTCAGGGTGTCTGACCCTCCATGGGAGGAGCTGCAAGTTCGATGGCCACAGGCAGGAACGACCTCCAGTGCCGCCCAATGTTGTATCTCGGTGGAATATGGCCGAAGTCCAACAGTAAAAAGTTCAATATCTGGTCTACAAACACGTTCCTCGATCGTAATATGACCCGGACTGCACCATCTGTTGTTAACCAGAACAGTAAGCACCCAACACCTTTACGCTTACCGCTCTCAGTGCACTTCCGGTCAGCCCGAACGGTCTGGAAGCCGTCCATGGAAAAGTTTTGATCGGGAATGTCCTCGCATATAACGAGGATAGTGTGTATATTTTTGCATAACAGGAGAATTAAGGGTTGAGGGGACAAGGCAGGTAGGTGGAGCTGAGTCCATGGCCAGATCAACCATGATCTCATTGAATAGTGGAGCAAGCTCGACAGGCCAGGTGGCCTACGCCTGCTCCTATTTGTTATGATCTTGAGTAATTCCCTTCACATACCTGACAAGGTTGTTGTATTTGTTACTGCACTACTCTGCAGTCCTCCTTTGCTTGCAGATATTGGTAACCTCCTGCTGAAAGCAGAGTGCCATAAGCAAGTAGAGTCCATGTGTAACCAAGGGAATGTCCCTCCTAAGAATACGTCCCCTCCCCTCTCCCAGCATTGCAACAGCCAATCTTGAAGAGGTAGAGTGCTCCAGCATTTGCAATGTTGCTGATTTATAGTGCATTCTCCATTTCCAGAGCTGGTTCCTCAGGTTGCTGCTGTGTGTTTAAATTCCTGTCGCTGTTCTATATTGAACATCAACTTGTACCATTCCTTGAAGTCGAAACAGCACATAGCAATGTAATTCAATTGAGAGTACTAATGAAGGTATGATCCAAGTGGCAATTTCTTAAAACTGCATTAGCACACCATGCAAAACTGTTACAACACATGAAAAAATAGAAGTATAATTTCTAGACTTCTATATTAGTTATCAGTTTATCAGTTCTATTGGTAACAATACCATTAAATAATGTAATACACCTGGAGTATTGTGTGCAGTTTTGGTCCCCTAATCTGAGGAAAGACATCCTTGCCATAGAGGGAGTACAAAGAAGGTTCACCAGATTGATTCCTGGGATGGCAGGACTTTCATATGAAGAAAGACTGGATGAACTGGGCTTGTACTCGTTGGAATTTAGAAGATAGAGGGGGGATCTGATTGAAACGTATAAAATCCTAAAGGGATTGGACAGGCTAGATGCAGGAAGATTGTTCCCCATGTTGGGGAAGTCCTGAACGAGGGGCCACAGTTTGAGGATAGAGGGGAAGCCTTTTAGGACCGAGATTAGGAAAAACTTCTTCACACAGAGAGTGGTGAATCTGTGGAATTCTCTGCCACAGGAAACAGTTGAGGCCAGTTCATTGGCTATATTTAAGAGGGAGTTAGATATGGCCCTTGTGGCTACGGGGGTCAGGGGGTATGGAGGGAAGGCTGGGGCGGGGTTCTGAGTTGGATGATCAGCCATGATCATAATAAATGGCGGTGCAGGCTCGAAGGGCTGAATGGCCTACTCCTGTACCTATTTTCTATGTTTCTATATTTCTGCTTAATATATTGCCCTCATGGCATAAAATCAGTAGTGCAAAATAACAAACTTTCAGAAAAAAATGTGAGCCTTTCTTTTAATCACAGTACAAATGTAGTTTCAGGATGCCACCAGTTCAAATTACATGTAGGTTGGCAACATTGTCAGTGGTGAAAATGGGAGATAAGCAAGTCTTTGAAAATTGCAGTGGAAGGCAATTGTGCATCGGTTTGAAACCTGGGTTACTGATCAAGTTGTTACAATAAACACAGAGGAGCCTTTGGTACAAGGGCTGCTTTCAAACTAAAGAAAGGATCACCAACAAGTGGCTGATTCACATAACGTGCCAGAAAGATATTCCTGTATGGACTGCGTAAGGTTGCAAGATATTTTTGGCACTTGAGATGTTGACATAGTGGCTTAAGTATGGTGTAACAGAATAAATCTCCCTGCCCTAATATGTTCAGATCTGGCTTCCGTACTTGAGCTAACTAGCTTGGCAACAGAAATGTAATTAGAATGATATCCCACCAGAATGCTATCTCAGATGGCATTTCAAAACATGTCATAAAGGACAATGCAGATGAAGGAATATAGGAAATGTTTAATTAATTTGTGGGTTGGAAAAGAGATAAAGATTCACAATTTGTTTCCAAAGCATTTAAACTCTACATATATGCAAGATGATAGGTTTGTGGACATGGATGGTTGCCAGAGAAAACATATTAATATCAACCCTATTGACTACAAATAACTTCTGGAATGATGTGACATGGATTATTTTGTTATGATCAGATACTTATAAGGGGTATGGGGTCTCATCTCAAGTTGGTCAAGAAATAATGTTTTGTACATTGGTCAAGGAAGTGCTCATCTATGATTTGTCACCTTAGAATTGCTGACATAGGTCACATGTAATTATGCTTAATGTAAAATAATTGTGATTGCTAGGTTATACTGGGAAAAATCTGTGCTGAACGTGACTGAATTCCCCCAACAACCGGCAGAGCTAGCAACATTTGCTGGGCCCACTCCAAGGGTGGGCTAATGTTCACACAGATATTTCTATTTGAAAAGATTCTCCAATGAGTTCATGTTACACAAGAAAGGTAGGCAAAGAATACGAATTCAGACAGAATTAAAAGACTCGTGGGGTAAATCCAGTGTAGCAAAAGCCCTGGTTCAATGGTTCCATTTAATATCAGAGGATGTATACAAGCTGAAAGTCTAGCTCTCTACAGATCTCCACAAAACAGAATAAAACCCCCAAAGAGTGAACGACAGGAAAATGTTAGAACCCCAAAGTGTTCCCGTCCCACACACAAGCAGCAGCAAAGCATCAATCCTCCCCACTCCCCCTCCCCCCACCTGCCTCAGCAAAAGCATCTGCCCCCACCACCCGGCATGCAAGGAATAGTAAAGAGACCATGATCTAGAGTCCATCAGAGTCCACTGTTCATCCCAACCGTTTGACATGCTACAGGCTTTCTCTCTCACTAATAATGGAGGGAGAGGTATCACTCCTGCCACAGTGAGAAGGGAGACCAACAGATCACGGTTTCAATGTTACAGTCTGCAGTCTGGTGTTATGTTTGTGGTCCTAGGGAGCCAGGTGGCCGTAAATAACATACAAGAGATGGGGGATGAGAAGAAACAAAATGTGCACAGTTTAGTTTACTGGCAAGTCTTCTTCCCAGAATGACCTCTCACCTTACATCTATACATCAGGGTCAAAATATACATGAATACATTACATATCCCTCTTCCCTTATTTTAAAAGTTTCTCTCCCTTCCACCAGCTGAATTATTAACATTCAATGGAGTAATGTGATGTGGTGGGGATGGAACTGGACTCTCTAACGGTGGTGTCTGAAAAAAAGATACTGTCCAAGTTGCATGCCATCTTGGTCAATGTCTCCCATCCACTACATAATGTACTGGGTGGGCACAGGAGTACATTCAGCCAGAGACTCATTCCTCCAAGATGCAGCACAGAGCGTCATAGGAAGTCATTCCTGCCTGTGGCCATCAAACTTTACAACTCCTCCCTTGGAGGGTCAGACACCCTGAGCCAATAGGCTGGTCCTGGACTTATTTCCTGGCACAATTTACATATTACTATTTAACTATTTATGGTTCTATTACTGTTTATTATTTATGGAGCAACTGTAACGAAAACCAATTTCCTCCGGGATCAATAAAGTATGACTATGACTATGACTAATCATCAAATTCAATCAACAACAAAAAACATTTTTTTTCTAAACAAGAGTAAAAGGCTAGACAGCCTCTATTCCCTAATATAACCCTGGGGATTATTCAGCCCCATGTGCTGAGGGTTAGGCACTAGAGGTTCAATCTGGAGGCTGCCTGTTTCTGTGAAGGTACCAATGACCTGGTGAGAACACTGAAGTCATTTCATCTCTGAGTGGTGGTGTATGGAACTTGGCTTGAGTATTGTATTGTCAGTTGGGGGCACTGCAGAAAGCGCAGATGATGAGGAAGCATTGGCTGTGTCATTTCTACAACTCGATCTAGACTGGGGTGTTTGTGTTGGTTTTCACTTGCCTCATAACAGGGTGACAGCTGATCAACATGCCTTCTCCAGATGTTGTGGTCACTAGATTCCACTGTGTATGTCATAGGACTAGTTTGTGCCACGACCGTCACAGATACCGACTTTGTAGTTCTGGAAAAGTATTCCCTCTCCTGCTGTGAAATTTCTGTACTTCACTTTGGCACATCTCTCTGCTTGGGTTTTCTGTTTATTTAGCACAATCTGTTTTGTGTTTGGGGGTCTAAGCAGATCAAGACAGGTGCGAAGCTGTCTTTTCATCAGTGCAGTGGCTGAAGCCATTTTAGTGGAGGTGTGAGGTGCAAGGAAGTGCTAAGGCACTGGTTGAGGGATTGATTTCCCATTGAAGTCTTGAGGGCTTGTTTCATTGTTTGTATGAATCATTCAGCAAGGCCATTGGTGGCTGCATGATGTGGTGCTGACTTGATGTGCTGTTTGCTTCCATAAATGCCATGTTAGCATTCATTTCAAGAGGTAAAATACAAGAGCAAGGGTGTGAAGCTGAGGCTTTATAAAGCACTGGTGAGGTCTCACCTTGAGTATTGTGAACAGTTTTGGGCCCCTCATCTTAGAAAAGATGTGCTGGTATTGGAGAGGGTCCAGAGGAGGTTCACAAGGATGATTCCAGGAATGAAAGGGTTATCATACGAGGAACATTTGATGGCTCTGGGTCTGTACTCACTGGAATTCAGAAGGATAAGGGGGAGTCTCATTGAAACCTTTCGAATATTGAAAGGCCTATACATAGTAGATGTGGAAAGGATGTTTCCCACGGTGGGAGAGTCTACGACAAGAGAGCAAAGCCTCAGGATAGAGAGGCACCCTTTTAAAATAGATGCGGAGAAATTTCTTGAGCAAAAAGGTGGAGAGCTCATGGAATTTGTTGCCACAGGCAGCTGTGGAGGCCATGTCATTAGGTGTATTTAAGGCAGAGATTGATAGGTTCTTGATTGGACATGGCATCAAAGGTTACGGGGAGAAGGCCGGTAACTGGGGTTGAGGAGGAGATAGAAAATAAGGATCAGCCATGATTGAATGGCGGAGCAGGCTTGATGGGCCAGATGGCCTAATTATGCTCCTATGTCTTATGGTCTTAACTCTTCAGACAGGAGTTGTGGGCCATTGTCACTTACAAGTTGTTGAGGAATCCCAAAATGGCTAAAGATGGAAAGTAGCTCCTCAATGCATTTGTCAGATGTAGTTCTCTTCATGATGGCAGTCTCAGGCCATTTGCTGTGTACATCCATTACGACCAAAAACATGTGGCTTTCTGCAGCTCCTGCAAAAGCGATGTGAGTCCTCTGCTATGATTCTTCAGGCCTTTCTCATGGATGCAAAGGAGAAAGTTGAGAAACATTTCTCACGTGCTGACAACGTGGGCATACTTTGGCCTTCTCTTCAATAGTTAAATCCAGTCCTGGCCACCAGAAGTAGCTACGTGCAATTTCTTTCATGTGCACTACTCCACAGTGTCCTACATATAGCTTGTCAAGCACTTGCTTTCTTAATTGTGCGGAAAGGACAATGCGGTAACCCCATAGAAACACCTTGCTTGGACTGTGAGCATCTTCCATCGAACTGGGTAAGGTTTCAATTCTATGGTTGTCTCTCCTTTCCATTCATGTGTTACCATGGCCACCACTTTCGATAGATCAGGGTCAGTATGTGTGTGCTTCCAGACTTGCACCACAGTTATCAAAGTTGTAGGTATTTCCTTGAAGCAAAGGATCTGTTTGGGAATAGCTCTGGAGCTGTAACAGCTAAGGGAAGTCTGGATAACCCATCAGCATTCGAGTGGTGCGTGGACCTCGTGAGCTTCATATTGGACTGATGTGCAGATAGTAACAGCGCACAACGTTGCATTTGACTAGCAGCCAAGGAAGGAATGCCTGCATGTGGACCAAAAATTGACATCAAGGGGTGATGATCTGTCAGTAGTGTAAGTTGTCGACCAAATAGGAATTGATGGAATTTCTTCACTCCAAAGACATTTGCAAGTGCTTCTCGCTCAATCTGGATGTAATGGCTTTCTCCCTTGCTTAATGTCCTTGACACAAAAGCGATTGGACAGGCTTCACCCAACGGGATGATGTTTGAGATAACTGCCCTCACACCATAGGGTGATGTGTTGCAGGTCAACTACATGGGCAATGACAGGTTAAAGTGTGTGAGTGCTTCAGATTGTGACAAAGCTATTCTGGCCTTTTTAAAAGCCTCTTCGCAGCGATCTGTGCAATGACAATGTGTTAAAAGCTCATGAAATAGTTTCAGTCTGCTCGCTAGGTTAGGAACAAACTTTGCATAGTATGTTAGTAGTCCTAAGAAGGATCTTAAATGCTGTACATTATGTGGTGATGGAGCCTCCTGAGTTGTGGATCACATGGCCCAAATATACAATCGAAGGTCAAAGGAACTCACTTGTCCTTCCAGATCTTTAGCCGATTATTCCTCGAGTCTTCATAGTGTAGTACCCAAGTTTTGTAGGTGCTCACACTCATTTTTCCCAGTAAGGAGTAAGTCATCCGAATATCATTGCATCCTTGTCAACCTGCTCAGGATCTAGTCCATTGCTTGCTGAAAAAGTGCCGGAGCCAATGTAATACCAAACAGAAGCCTTTGGTACCTGGATGTTCCTTTGTGAGTTACTATGATCAACAGGTCCTATGACTCTGGTTCCACTTGCAGATTGGTCCTCCGGCCAATCCTGCAAAAAAGGTCATCAATGAGGGGAAGAGGGTATTGTTCAGCTGTAAGAACCGGGTTAATGGTTACCTTGAAGGCTCCACAAAGCCTTAAAGACCCATCTCTTTTTTTTGGACAGGAACCACTGGAGTTGTCCATTTACTAAGACACTCTGGTTCCAATACCTTACTCTGGACCAGCCTTTCCAATTCAACTTTTACCTTTGGTTTGAGGGCATATGGTACAGGTCTTGCCTTCAGGCATTTAGATGTTGTGTTGAGCTTAACAGCCAATTTAACAGTGGCCAGTTCTCCATTGAATACCTCTGTATGTCTTCAATATCTCTTGTAGACCAGTACTCCCACCAACGAGCGCTTTGTGCTCGTTGAGTTTGAGTTTCTCCAACCAGCAAACCGCAGAAGTGCTGGATACATACCCTTAACGGCGTACAGTAGAAGTTTTTCTCTGCTTGTTAATCTCCACTGTAATATGTACCACTCCCCTCACTGGAACAACCTCACCAGTGAAAGCTTTAAAAATCAACCTTGCCCCTTCTGGGGTGACATGCTGCATTTGCTTCAAGGCCACCACCATCGTCCCCGTGCCAAAGAAGTCTTCAGTGTCCTGCCTCAATAACTACTGTCCCGTCACACTCACATTCATCACCATGAAGTGTTTCGAGAGGCTCGTCATGAGGCACATCAAGACCCTGCTGCCCCCCTCACTGGACCCCCTGCAGTTCGTGTACCATCCCAACTGTTCAACAGACAATGCCATTGCTATCACCCTCCACCTGGCCCTCACCCACCTGGACAAAAAAGACACGTACGTTTGAATGCTGTTCATAGACTTCAGTTCAGCGTTCAACACAATCATTCCTCAGAAACTGATTGGAAAGCTGAGCCTACTGGGCCAGAACACCTTCCTCTGCAACTGGATCCTAGACTTCCTGAGTGGGAGACCTCAGTCAGTCTGAATTGGGAGCAGCACCTCCAACACCATCACACTGAGCATGGGGGCCCCCCAGGGCTGTGTGCTCAGTCCACTGCTGTTCACTCTGCTGACCCACGACTGTGCTGCAACACACAGCTTAAACCACATCATCAAGTTCGCCGATGACACAACTGTGGTGGGTCTCATCAGCAAGAACGATGAGTCAGCATACAGAGAGGAGGTGCAGCGGCTAACGGACTGGTGCAGAGCAAACAACCTGTCTCTGAATGTGAACAAAACAAAAGAGATGGTTGTTGACTTCAGGAGGACACGGAGCGACCACTCCCTGCTGAACATCGACGACTCCTCCATAGAGATCGTTAAGAGCACCAAATTTCTTGGTGTTCACCTGGCAGAGAATCTCACCTGGTCCATCAACACCAGCTCCATAGCCAAGAAAGCACAGCAGCATCTCTACTTTCTGCAAAGGCTGAGAAAAGTCCATCTCCCACCCCCCATCCTCACCACATTCTACAGAGGTTGTATTGAGAGCATCCTGAGAAGCTGCATCACTGCCTGGTTTGGAAATTGCACCATCTCGGATTGCAAGACCCTGCAGCGGATAGTGAGGTCAGCTGAGAAGATCATCGGGGTCTCTCTTCCCACCATTACAGACATTTACACCACACGCTGCATCCGTAAAGCAGACAGCATTATGAAGGACCCCACGCACCCCTCATACAAACTCTTCTCCCTCCTGCATCTGGCAAAAGGCACCGAAGTATTTGGGCTCTCACGACCAATCTATGTAACAGTTTCTTCCTCCAAGCCATCAGACTCCTCAATAGCCAGAGCCTGGACTGACACCGACCTACTGCCCTCTACTGTGCCTATTGTCTTGTTTATTACTTATTGTAATGCCTGCACTGTTTTGTGCACTTTATGTAGTCCTGGGTAGGTCTGTAGCCTCGTGTAGTTTTTGTGTTGTTTTACGTAGTTCAGTGTAGTTTTTGTATTGTTTCACGTCGCACCATGGTCCTGAAAAATGTTGTCTTGTTTTTACTGTGTACTGTGCCGGCAGTTATGGTCGAAATGACAATAAAAAGTGACTTGACTTGACTTGTAAACTGTCTCTGACACCAGCGGTACTACAACACCCATGTCCACCAGCATCCTCACTGCCTAATAGCCATCTTCATGCCCTGAAATCGATAAAACACGTAAAGCTTCTTCAACCACAGAGAGTAACTCAGTCTGTCCTCAGTATGCTCCATCTTGTTCACGTTTATGATTTTTACTTTTACAGGTGCATTCAATATGCCCCTTTTGCCACAACTTAGGCAATCTAAATCTTTTTTACCAGCATTCTTTTCTGAATACCCCGATTTGCCACAACAGTAGTACTGATTGCCAATGATGTCTCATTCTTAAAGTCAGTAGTCTTTATGAACTTGGGAAGATGCGCTTAATAGCTGTGCCATCTCCATAGACATACTAATCTCAATTGCCTTCTGTAATGTTAGTCTGTCATCTGTAAGCAAACGTTTCTGATTTGCCTCACTACGCAGACCACATAACGAGTCTATCATGTAACGTGTCTTTCAGCAACTGGCCAAAATCCCCAAGTCACGATGTTCAGACAATTACATCAGCACCACCATAAACTGTGAAACCGGCCCGCCTTCCTCTTGATTCGTTTTATGAAATCTAAACCTCTCAGCAATAATCAAAGGTTTAGGTAAATAGTGGTCATTTTAGACTGTGTCCTTAAAGCTTATTGTTGGGTAATGTGATTGATGGAAAGGTACACAATTCACAGCCATCAACATTGAGTTGCGCAACACACATCAAAGTTGCTGGTGAACACAGCAGGCCAGGCAGCATCTCTAAGAAGAGGTACAGTCGACTTTTTGGGCCGAGACCCTTCGTCAGGACTAACTGAAGGAAGAGTTAGTAAGAGATCTGAAAGTGGGAGGAGGAGGGGGAGATCCAAAATGATAGGAGAAGACAGGAGGGGGAGGGATAGAGCCAAGAGCTGGACAGGTGATAGGCAAAAGGGGATATGAGAGGATCATAGGACAGGAGGCCCAGGGAGAAAGACAAGGGGGGGGACCCAGAGGATGGGCAAGAGGTATATTCAGAGGGACAGAGGGAGAAAAAGGAGAGTGAGAGAAAGAATGTGTGTATATAAATAAATAACGGATGGGGTACGAGGGGGAGGTGGGGCATTAGCGGAAGTTAGAGAAGTCAATGTTCATGCCATCAGGTTGGAGGCTACCCAGATGGAATATAAGGTGTTGTTCCTCCAACCTGAGTGTGGCTTCATCTTTACAGTAGAGGAGGCCGTGGATAGACATGTCAGAATGGGAATGGAATGTGGAATTAAAATGTGTGGCCACTGGGAGATCCTGCTTTCTCTGGCGGACAGAGCGTAGGTGTTCAGCAAAGCGGTCTCCCAGTCTGCGTCGGGTCTCGCCAATATATAGAAGGCCACATCGGGAGCACCGGACACAGTATATCACCCCAGTCGACTCACAGGTGAAGTGTCGCCACACCTGGAAGGACTGTCTGGGGCCCTGAATGGTGGTAAGGGAGGAAGTGTAAGGGCATGTGTAGCACTTGTTCCGCTTACACGGATAAGTGCCAGGAGGGATATCGGTGGGGAGGGATGGGGGGGACGTATGGACAAGGGAGTCGTGTAGGGAGCGATCCCTGCGGAAAGCAGAGGGAGGGGAGGAGGGAATGAGTTGTAACTGTTTTTCCTTAAACATAAAATGCCTCACACTGTTTTATTTGCGAAAACCTACATTATCGGCAGGCTTAACAGGGTGCATTGGACTGCGTAACAAATTAAATGGTTTTACACCCATCACAGTCAAAAAAGTTGGAACACGAATATCATCTAAAATTTGATTTGCCAGTGCAAAATAGAACAATTATGTTCTGGAAAACGTAACTAGTCTTATCCGTCTCTCTCTCTCTCTCTCTCTCCTTCTCTTATTTGTTTTATTTAACCGTCTCGTTCTGATTCTTTCCCCTCAGATTCTTCACTGACCACACTTTCTGCGGCCGTTTGCTTTCCGCGCATCCACCGGCGTTGTGCACGGACTTCTTTCCCAAAGGAACAAAATAATAAATATTGCCTGTGGACTTGTCACCTCGTCACCAGTTATTAAGTTTGTGGTGCTGGAAAGCTGAATAGCCGTAGATACGACTCGAGAGACGGGGGATGAGAAGAAACAAAACATGCAGTTTATTTTACTTGTAAGTCAAAATCCATAACATATAGAGAAACCTTTAAGGGTATACATGCGTATTTTGACCCTTACGGGGTACCGTACTCAACGTAATGGCGTAAGATGAGAGGGCATTCTGGGAAGAAGACCTACAAGTAAATAAGCTGAGCACATTTTGTTTTTTTTTCACAGGGTGGGTGGGAGTTGGCTCGACTGGAAGCTGGCTGTGTTTTGCTTGATGCGTGAATGTGGTTTGGAACCTGTTGAGGGAAAGAGAGTGGGGAAGGAACGGAAATTGCTGGGAGGGGGTTGTGTGGGTCCGGTAATGGTGGACAAGATAAGAGGTGGAGTTGAGGGAAAGAAAGTGGAGAAGGAGAGGGATAGAGACTTGGGACCAGAGGTAGGCAGCTGGGGAGAGGTGGATTATTGTGAAGGGAGAAATAAAGGGAATGAGGAGGTAGTGAGGGGTCGGATGAATAAAAACCAAGACAAAGGGAATAAAAGAATAAGAAATGATAGTGGAGAAAGCTCTGAAAGTGAGGAAGATGAACAAGCTCAGAGAGGAGGTGTTGTCATAATTAGGTTTAATGAGAAGGCTCAGGGACATATGAAGAAAATTAACCCGTTTGTGCTAACAACAACTCTGACAAATAAGGTAGGGGAAATAGTATTTGCAAAAGTCCTTAATGATGGCAACTTATTTGTAAGATGTGCGAATGAGGAACAACTTGAGAAAGCACTCAAGCTAAAAGAGATAGGAAAATGCAAGGTGGAATACACTGGGAGGGTGGGAGCACAAAACAGTGGTTGTAAAGGAGTGATCACGGGGATACCAATGAGTATAAATATGGAGGAGATAAAGAGGAATAGCAAAGGAGGGAAAGTAATGAATGTTCAAAGACTGAAAACAACAAAGGAGGGAGTGAAAAAGGAAAGTGAATCAGTATTGATTGAATTTGAAGAAGAAAGAGTGCCAAGGAAGGTGTTCCTGGGTTTCATGAGTTACCCAGTAAGGGTGTATGTGCCAAAGCCACTGAGGTGCTATAATTGTCAAAGGTTTGGACACGTGGCTAAAAACTGTAAAAGGCAGAGGAGATGTGCTAGATGTGGGGGTGATCATGAATATGGAAAGTGCGGAACAGGAGTCCAACCAAAATGCTGCAATTGTGGAGGAGCTCATAATGTTGCATATAGTGGGTGTGAGGTTGTCAGACGGGAGACTAAAATTCAAGAAATAAGAGTGAAAAGAAAGATCACTTATGCAGAAGCTGTAAGAATGTCAAGAGAACAGAATAATGCTCCTAATGAACAGGGAACAATAGGGATACGAGAGATGCAACAAAGAACAAATGACAGGGTTTATGTAGACAAAAAGGCTCTAGTAACATTCATTGCAGGAGTGATTAATAGTACGGCTGAGGTAAAGTCAAAAAGTGACAAAATTCAGCTGGTGGTAAAAGCAGCAGTAAACCATTTAGGGTTAGTAGGACTGACATGGGAGGAAGTGAGGGAGAACCTCAGTAATCAGTCAAGCCAGGAAGTCAAGCCAGGAAGTGTCATGTGTTGGTTAATACTAATTATGGTGATTTTTTTACAATGGAATGCAAGGAGCTTACTGGCCAATAGCCAGGAATTCAAGCACTTTATTAAAGAATTGGTTGTAAAACCGGATGTAGTGTGTATTCAGGAAACTTGGTTGAAACCAACTTTAGACTATGTGGTACATGGGTATACAATGATAAGGAAAGATAGAAATCTAGGGGGAGGAGGGGGTTGTGCTATGTTAATCAAGCAAGGTATACCATATAGGGTACTGGAAAAAGGAGATGATCAGGAATACATAGTGGTGGAAGTGTGGGAGAGAGGGGAGGGAGTGGTTATAATTAACTACTACAATCCATGTAAAAGGTTGGATTTGGACAGCCTATTAAAGATACAAGGACAAAACAGACATAAGTTAGTGTGGTGTGCAGATTTCAATGCTCATAGCACAATATGGGGGGGATCAGATTACAGATCCAAATGGAAAGGTAATTGAAGATTTGATGGAAGAAAGGGATTTGGTGTGTATGAATGATGGTAGAGGCACAAGGATAGATATAACAACAGGAACTGAGTCAGTGTTAGATATGACGTTAGTGTCTAATACCTTGGCTGGCATTAGTAACTGGGGAGTTTGGACTGCTTCAACAGTAGGCAGTGATCACTACCCAGTTTTGTGTTCAGTGGGTGAAAGAGTTGAAGTAAGACCAGGTGGCGGAACCCCAAAGTGGGTGTTTGAAAAAGCTGATTGGGGTAAGTTCCAGAAATTGAGTGAAGAAGGGTTGACAAAGATTGATATTTCTGGAAATGTAGATGAATTAAACAGTCAGGTGACTTTAGCAATTATCATGGCAGCAGAATGATCTATACCTAGGAGTAAAAATAGGATGAATAGAAAACTGGTACCATGGTGGATAGAGGAATGTTGTCAGGCTGTAAAAAACAGAAATAGAGCATTCAGGCTAGTTAAAAGAACCCATAATATGCAGCATTTGGTTCAATATAAGAAAGCACAGGCAGTGGTGAGAAGAACTATACGTCAAGCTAAAAGGGCAAGTTGGAGGAGTTTTTGCGACAAGGTAAGAAGAACAACACCTGTGGGAGAGATATGGGGAATGATTAAGAGGATGGGAGGAGATAGAAGGGAATGAGAATATCCAGTAATGATATCTGAGGAGGAAACTGCAGTCTCCAGTAGGGATAAGGCTGAGGTCATGGCCAAGTCATTTGTACTGATACACAGTTCAGAAAATTTGTCTGAAGAAGGGAGAAGAAGAAGGGAAAGAATAATGAGCCAACACCCAGGTGTGTTAAGCAGGAGGGAAGGAACAGATGAAAAAATTGATGATCCATTTACATTAGCAGAAATGGTGAGAGCAATAAAGAGATCGAGACCAACCTCCCCAGGGAAAGATCTGATATGCTCTGTGATGCTAAAAAATCTAGGAGAAGGAGCGCTCTTGAAGTTGCTGCATTTTTATAACAGAGTGTGGGAGGAGGGAAGATTACCAAGTGCATGGAAAGAAGCAGTAGTAATTCCAATAAGGAAGCCTGGCAAGGATCTGTCAAGACCCACTAGCTACAGACCAATTGCATTAACATCAAATATATGTAAGATAATGGAAAGGATGATAACAGAAAGGTTATCATGTGAGCTTGAGAAAAGGGGAATGCTGGCAAGTTATCAGAGTGGTTTTAGAAAGGGAAGGAATTCCACGGACTCAGTGATTATGTTAGAGACTGAAATAAGGAAGGCCCAGGCAAATAGAGAGTCAGTAGTGGCAGTGTTCTTTGACATTGAAAAAGCCTATGATATGATGTGGAAGGAAGGATTATTAATTAAACTGCACAAGATGGGGGTTGGTGGGAGAATTTTTAATTGGATTAAAGATTTTTTGTTTGGTAGAAAAATTCAAGTTCGGATTGGATCAGAATTATCAAAACAGTACATAGTGGAAAATGGCACACCTCAAGGTAGTGTGATTAGCCCGTTACTTTTCATCATTATGATCAATGATGTCTTCATAAAGGTACCAGTGGATATAGGTAGGTCACTGTTTGCGGATGATGGGGCCTTGTGGAAAAGAGGCAGGAACATGGACCATATAATCAGGAAACTACAAGAAGCAATTGATGAAGTGGTGGAGTGGGGTTATGATTGGGGATGTAGATTTTCAGTAGATAAAACTCAAACTGTATTTTTTACCAGGAAAAGGGTTGAGGTAGGGAAGAAGTTAAGGATGTATGGGGTTGAATTAGAAAGGGTTGCATCATTTAAATTTCTGGGAGTTATATTTGATTCACGATTAACATGGGCAGACCATATCAGGGAAGTTGAGGAGAAATGTAAAAAAGTAATAAATGTGATGAGATGTTTGACTGGTAGGGAATGGGGAGCAAGTTGTTTAGCGTTGAAGAGAATGTATGTGGCTTTAGTGAGATCTGTATTGAATTATGGAAATATAGTATATGGATCAGCAGCTAGGTCTCTTATAAGGAAACTGGATGTGATTCAGGCTCAGGCCTTGAGAGTGTGCAGTGGGGCTTTTAAAATGTCACCAGTGTCAGCACTACAGGTAGAAATGGGAATAATGCCTTTGGAACTAAGAAGGATGCAACCGATGGCAAACTACTGGGCTAACTTGCAGGGGCACAATGATTCTCACCCTACTAAAGGAGTGTTGCAGGAGTGCTGGGAAAATGGGAGGTTTCAGAGGGACACCTTTAGTCGGGTAGGGAATGATATTGCGAAAGAATGTGGAGTATTTGATCTGAGGATAAGTCCTTCAGTAGTTTATCCGGTTGAAGCTCCATGGAAGCTTGTATGGTCTGACATAGACTGGCATTTGTTAGAGGTAAAAAGGAAAGAAAGATATAAAACAGATTTGGTAAATGCATTTAACTGTCATGTGATGGAAAAGTATAGTGATTATACTCACATTTATACAGATGGTGCGAAGGAACCTGAAACAGGAGTGACAGGGTTTGGGGTGGTAATACCAGCAAAAGAAATTGGAATCAGCAGAAGAACATCTAATAAGTTAGGGGTGTTTACAGTGGAGATGCTGGCGGTGTTGGTTGCGTTGCAATGGGTGCAGAAAGCCAGACAAGCCAAAGCATTGATATGTTCAGATTCATCCTCAGTTCTAGCAAGTTTAAGGTCTTTTCACACAAACAGTCGGCAAGATGTACTTTATGAAGTCCTTCAGTTAGTTACAAGAATTGCAAATCAGGGAGGTCAGGTAAAAATTCTATGGGTTCCAGCACATGTAGGGGTGAAGGGGAATGAGAGGGCGGATGAGTTGGCAAAGAGGGCGTTAAAGAAAGAAAATGTGGAAATGCACATTAGTATTAGTAAAGCAGAGGTTAAGTGTGTAATCTGGGAAAAAGTCAACGGAATGTGGCAAGAAAGATGGGACAGGAAGGGGAAAGGGAGGCATTTATATCAAATACAAAAGAGTGTTGCAGTTACTAGGGTAGGTAATGGAAACAGAAGAGAGGAAATTGTGTGGACCA
Source organism: Mobula birostris (assembly GCF_030028105.1). NCBI lineage: Eukaryota > Metazoa > Chordata > Chondrichthyes > Myliobatiformes > Myliobatidae > Mobula > Mobula birostris. Next base: position 33,498,092 of record NC_092402.1, read on the forward strand.
GGTTAAGGCTGGGGCATTGTGCATTAAACAAAACATTGAAAATGATAGGGAAACACCAGACAGGATTGTGTGAGGAATGTCAGGAAGAGGAGTCAGTAGAACATGTAGTTTTGTGTTGCAGGAAGTATGGGATACAGAGAGAGATGATGAGAAATAAATTAAGGGAGTTGGGGATGCAGGAATTCACATTAAAAGGGGTGCTGGGCATGGGTGAGAGAGCACAAGTCCGGGTATTTTTAGCGTTTTTAAGGGGTACAGGGGTTTTTTTTATAGAATATGATGAATAAACAGGAATAGGATACTAGGATGGTCAAAGATGGGAGGGTGAAGTGTAGGTTTGTGAGTGCGTGTGTGTGTGTGTGTGTGTGTGTGTGCGTGCGCGCGCGATTGGGTGAAGGGATTTAGAATGTATGTCTAGTGCACATTCTGGAGCAGAGGGTGGCGGTAATGCACCATTAAGCTGGATGCCAACCGCCGTAAAACGTGATACAGAGAGAGAGAGAGTTTTTTTCACATCCCCGTAGCTGGTGTGTTATTTACGGCCACCCGGTTTCCTGGCACCATAAACAGAACACCTTGGAACTCTAGTTTGTAGAGGGAAAAGGAACTGAGGGTATCTTATCCCTTTACCTTTCTTATAAATATTGGAAAATGGTGCTGGAAGAAAGAAGCAGAGAGAATGGAATAAAATTTAGGTGAAATGAGTGATTAACTGGGTAGTCAGATGAGCCAATACTTTATCATTTCCTATCTGTCATCTTATATACAGGTACTACTGTACCTAACGAAACTTCATTAACATATATAAGCTAATCGTATGTATTTATATTTATTGTGTATTTTTTAGTGTTCTTTATGCTTACTTATGCTTTTTATGTTATATCGGATATGGAGTAACTTGCCAGGATTAAAAGTCCCTTCTTAAGTACTTTAAACCATATTGTCTGGTTAACCTTTGAGAGAGTTGCACAAAGAAGTTATTTTTTTCTTTCCATTTGCAATTTCAATTACTGAAAGAATATCAACGTGTTGCAGTTTACTTGATTTCCTTGCAATCATGTGCTTTTCTTCGTCTGCTTTTCTTTCTATTTTTCATGCCTTCTAAAATAAAGATACTTTTGTTTCTAAGCTGGTTTAAACTGAATGGATGTTCCTTGCATTTTTAAAATTTTGCATGGAACTCCAACTTTTTGAGCTACATGAGAAAGGCTATTGGTGCTAAGTCTATGCTAACAGAAATTTGAATTAATTCTACATTCCGCCAAAAGGGAGAGTATGAGAGAGACGGAGGCAGTTTGGTGATTAAAAGATAGTGGTCTCTGTAGAATGAACTATGTGGGGCTCCACCTATCTGCTGAATTTGAGTCATAGAGTCATAAAGAGATACAGCACAGAGACCGGCCCTGCAACCCACCAGGCCTGTGCCAACTATCAAGCGCCCATTATCACACTAATCCAATGTTAATCCATTTTATTCTCCCCACTTTCACATCAACCCCTCACCCACTGCCACCAGCACGAGTTACTGTGGCTGATTACAGACATCCCACCCTGCAAAAATTCATTTCAGGGAGGTAGCACCATCAATTTGCGGGAGACTCCCGGAATTTCCGGGAGAGGTGGGATGTCTGCAATAGAGTATCTCCTTAGCAAACACGAGGAAATCTGCAGATGCTGGAAATTCAAGCAACACACATCAAAGTTGCTGGTGAACGCAGCAAGCCAGGCAGCATCTCTAGGAAGAGGTACAGTCGACATTTCAGGCCGAGACCCTTCGTTAGTCCTGACGAAGGGTCTCGGCCCGAAACGTCGACTGTGCCTCTTCCTAGAGATGCTGCCTGGCCTGCTGCGTCCACCAGCAACTTTGATGTGTGTAGATCCTTAGCAGCTAGCCAGCTAGTTTAAATAATATTAGCTATGCTAGTGAACGAATGACACCTGTTAAACTCATCTCAACATGTCTTTTACAGTCTTAACACACCATGGGCAATAGAAAGGTCACTGTTGCAAACAGTGCAGCGAGCAACACTGTCATTATTTTTGACCCCTATTAGGCAGGGGTACACTTTAAGGTAGTCTGGGGTAACGTACATTTTATATTTTCTTTTTTTGGAACACTCTCCCATGGCGTACTCTCTCGCTCTCGTGCTCACTATCTCTATTTCTCTCAAAAAAATTGATTTCCAGGATATTGTATATGATTTGCGGGCATCAGGGAGCCACTGTTAATATGCGGGAGACTCCCAGAACTTCCGGGAGAAGTAGGATGTCTGTGATTAAGCAACCAATTTTAATGCGGGACTAAATGGAAGCACCTGAGTTCAGGAAAGAATTAATGTTGCTGGCGGTGAGGTGGTGTCACTGTACCATCTTGTTAGTGGTGGTTATTCAGAAGGTTGTTAACCTTTTGTAGTCTTCTCTGCATGGACACATGGAAGTATTCATGTTTCTTGTACAAAGCTGTCAATTATTTTGAATTGAATTGACTTTCTTTCTTATATCCTTCACATACATGAGTAAAAATCTTTACATTACATCTCCATCTAAATGTGTAATGTTCATTCATAGTAATTTATAATAAATAGAACAGTCAATGTAATATAGAGTACACTCAAGTCAGCATGAGTTCACCAGTCTGATGGCTTGGTGGAAGAAGCTGTCCTGGAGCCTGCTGGTCTTGGCTTTTATGCTGCGGTACCGCTTCCCAGATGGTAGCAGCTGGAATAGATTGTGGTTGGGATGGCTTGGGTCCCCATTGATCCTACGGGCCCTTTTTACACACCTGTCCTTGTAAATATCCTGAGTCATGGGAAGTTCACAACAACAGATGCGCTGGGCTGTCTGCACCACTCTCTGCAGAGTCCTGCGATTGAGGGAAGTACAGTTCCCATATCAGGCAGTGATCCAGCCAGTCAAGATGCTCTCAATTGTGCCCCTGTAGAAAGTTCTTAGGATTTGGAGGCTCATACAAAACTGCCTCAACTGTCTGAGGTGAAAGAGGTGCTGTCGTGTCTTTCTCACCACACAGCTGACGCGCACAGACCACATGAGGTTCTTGGTGATGTGGATGCCGAGGAACTTGAAGCTGTTTACCCTCTCAGCCCCAGATCCATTGATGTCAATAGGGGTTAGTCCATCTCCATTCCTCCTGTAGTCCACAACCAGCTCCTTTGTTTTTGTGACATTGAGGCAGAGGTTGTTTTCTTGACAGCACTGTGTCAGAGAGATGTCTTCTTTCCTGTAGGCCACCTCATTATTGTTTGAGATAAGGCCAATCAATGTAGTTTCATTGGCAAATTTAATTAGCAGATTGGAGCTGTGGATGGCAATACAGTCATGGGTATACATTGTAATTATATTTTCTCAATGACCACTCCCCGCCCCAAGAAAGAATAGCAACATGTTATCGTTTACTTGGTTTGTTTGCAATCATGTCTTTATCATTCCCTGTATCTACCTTCATGCCACCTTAATAAGGATGTTTATTTCCCTCAGATGGTAATTGTGGGTTTTGATGTCCTGTTTGATTTAGGTCCTTTATATAGATTTTGTACAATTTCTATCAGTTAAAATGCAGTGTAAAGCCATGGTTTATTGTAATTACATTCATATTGCATAAACTGACAAGGATAAACCTGTAGGAAAGGGTTTCCTTTGGCTGTTCTTTTGATCAAATTTAATTTTAAAGTGATAGATTAACCCCCTGGGCTCTAAACCTGAGCCACAATGGATTCAGCTCTTTTAAAGTGGGTGACGATGGCTTTTAAACTGCAAGAAGTCTAACAGCTTAATAATTTAATCACTTGTTTGCAAAGATATATCATTGTAACCACTCAGACCTGTCTTTCCTGTTGGATACTTGGAATTAACGTATCACAAGGTCATTTACTAGTTTCTGCAACAAGCTAATTTAAGAGAAATTTACCTTAAATCTCAGGAAATGATCAAACATTGATTACAATTTAAAAAGAAAAGTGTTTTTGCCGCATATAAACGAACAAAGTTTTAATTGGGGAAATAAAAGAGAACTTTGAGAAAACCTGTCAGTCCGACACTAAGTAGTTTATTTTGGAATGGGAAGAATAGGTCTCAGACACAGTCATTTGGCAACAGTATATATATAAATGGCAAATGTGGAAACAACAAGGTACTGACACAAGCCTCAGTGAGAAATTGATTGAAGCACTTAATTAGGAAGTAGGCATATATTTAAAGCTCAGTGTTAAAAGAACTAATCTGAAAGAGCACTAAAAAATCACATGTCCATTTTAGGTCTTTCTGCATATTATTTATAGAATGATGGTCAGATCATTCAAAAATAATGCTGTTTGTAAAGATTGTGCTGAAACAATTATATTTAAACTTGCAGAAAAGCAAGGCAATGATTTAGATTGAAAAGGGATAGATGGCAGTGATGTGTTCAGCTGTACAGATTGCCTGGTTCAAAACGACCATACTAAATCTACCAGGAATATGCTGACCAAGCATAGTACTTGAAACACGTAGGGCCAGGACACTAATTAAGAAGGAAGCGTTGAAATATCTAAAGAACTATGTTGTTGCAGTAAATGGTATTCTTCACAGAATCCTAGAGAATTAGTATAAGGTTATCATTCAAGGAGCAATTCAATCTGCAGAAGAGGAGACAGGGTAGACAATAAATAAACCAATATATATTTTTGAAAGGAATGGAATTAAGAAAGCTCTAGGAACTGGTAGTCAGAGTAGATGCTGGTGAATATCTTTAATGGATGAAACATTCATTAAGGATCAGGTTAAGAATAAGACGTGAAGCCAAATAGAGCAAGGAGTTTGATGGGGAATACACGGCATATTGTGCAGAGCCAAATTATAAGACTGTCCTTAAATACAGGATGAAAATCTATCAGAGCTGATGGATAGCTATCAGAGTTACTGAATCAAATTCTGCACTGCTGAGTGGGTTGGACACTGTGATAATATGACAACTGTGCATACAAATAGTTTGGGCTACCTCTATGATACAGAATCTTGTGGAAGCCACAGCCAAATAAATACCTTGACAAAGGTGCTGACCACGTCACCAGGCAGTTAGAGGATTTACAGGGAGCCTTTGTTATGGCAATCTGTCCAGTGTCACCAAGGAAAAATAGAGCCAACATTAGTGCAGGATATGCTTGGATTCCTTCAGAATATGTGCCTGATTAAAGTTATGAGGTGACTCTTTATCAAAATTGGGAAGTCCTGAAACATTTACTGCCTGACCCACACTGAGTGTTTTTAGCACTTTATGTTTTTATTCAGATTTTACAGTGTTTTTTTCCCAATTTACTGATAGGCCTTTGTCAACTATTCTATTTAACCAATAATAACAAACAAGTATCACAAAATCCTGATCTGCTAATTATGTTAAGTTAAAAGGAAGGTAGATTTTCACAATAATTTGAAGCTGTGAAGTCATGAATCTCAAGTTTAAAAACTTCAGTGCAACCTTAGTATTGGCTGGGACAGATTAATCAATAGATTCAGATGGTTAGTCAATTAGTAAAACAAATTGTTTCTGGCTAATTCTTTTAGAATACAATAAAATAATCGAAGGATGTACTTTGCTGATGGCTGCCTAGTCTATGGTTCTACAGAGAAAATACAGCAGGCTTAAATATATTGGTACATTGCAGAATTTTGTACCTGGCTTCTGCAGCATGGAGGCACAGAAGATGTGGCAGGGAAGGGATGGTGCATTGACCTTCCTACTCCAACCCTACAGCCAGCTCTGAGTCCAAGGTCATTTTCCCACTAAAGGGCAGTTCTCTGTTCTTATCATTGGTATTAATGCTCTGATTTATTCTCCTGTTCTGCAGATGCTGGAAATCCAGAGTAACACGCAAAAATTGCTGAAGGAGCTCAGCAGGTCAGGCAGCATCCATGGAAAGGAGTAAACTTGGTGATTCAGGCAGAAACCCTTCATCAGGTCCAAAATGTCGACTGAGTTCCTCCAGGATTTTGTGTGTGTTGATACTTTTGTTTTGTAAATAAGATAATTTTTCCCCAATTATTTAAATATATTTCCACCGCTTCTCAATGTCTCTGATTTTCACTGCATGTGTTTGGAACATGTGTTTCCATTGCCTGTGGCTCACTCCATCCCTCAGAACAGTCACAATAGTGACATCTTGAAGTGGGTGGGAGCTGTGTATTACAAATGGCAAGAATAACTACATCAGTTTCTTAAGAGGCGAATGTGAAGGAGGGGCTGCTTCGAGTATTCTACAGTCCATTATCTAAAATCAGAAAATTCTGTGAAGCTTGCCTACTTTGGTGCTCATCAGTTTTACTTTTCCATGTTAATAATTGATGAAACAATTAAACCACATTTGCAGATACCTTACGTTGACATCGTGCATACTTTTGGAAGGTAAAAATTACTTATAATTCTAGGTAAACATTTTATGACTGACCCAGAAATTATGATTCCAAATCAAGATTAATTTTTACAACTGTGAAATTGTTTGTATGAAACTGTAACTCAGACTAAACACAGTATTAAAAGTATTACCATCTTTGTCTTCAGTACACTGAATCTGGAAAATAACAAGTTAGAATAGCAAAGTAGGCCTAACTGGTTAATGGAATCACAGGATTTTGCTCACGAGGAGACAATTTGGCCCATTGAGTGTGTGCCAGCTTCTAGCAGATCAATCTTGTATATTCCTGTTGCCCCATTCTTTATTGCCTTGCAGATCATTTTCTCTCATTTTCTCTCTTTTGATTGATTGTGTTCCCTTCATCCTTAAGGCAGTGAATTCCAGATGATAGCCTCACTCACCATGTGGAAGTTTTTCCTCATGTTTTCCTTGAAACCTATACCCATCACTTTAAATCTGGGTCCCCTGGTCCTTGAAAAATCTGCTAATGGGAACAGTTTTCCGCTAAATACCATATCCAAAGATTAGCTTTATTTATCACATGCACATTGACACAAACAGTGAAATACATCGTTTGCATCAGCAGCCAACACAGTCTGAGGATTGTGGTGGAGGCAGCCCACAAGTGCCACCATGCTTATAGCACCAACATGACATGCCCACAACTCACTAACCGTAAGAATTTGGAATGTGGGAGGAAACTCACGCGGTCATGGAGAGATTGTACTAACTGCTTACAGACAGTGGCGGAAATCAAAATCTGATCTGTGATTGCGATGCTGTAACTGTTGCCCTAATCTCTATGCTACCACGGTCTTGCTCTTGTATGCTACTGACAAATCTTCAAACCTTCTTCACTCCAGTGAAACCAACGCCAGCTTCTACAGATTAACCTTATGGCTGAAACCCATCATACCAGAAAACATTCCTGCACCCTGCCTAGGACCTTCATGAGCCTTTTTTGAACTTGAAATCTGATGAGAAATTGATGATAAAAGAAATAAATCTGCTGCCTGAACAATGATTTGACTCCAACTCAGAAAAGAGTTTACTTTCAACCCTTCCCATTCCACTGTCTAAAACTCACAAAGAAACATTCTTTTTGGGGTGCAGGGACAAAGGCAATGAAGTAATTCACAAAGTATGTTCATATCTAAATTTCTTAATTTGGATTCCAGAAATGTACTGGGAACAGCTTTATGTAAATTTAATAGCCGTGTTTTTCAGTTTGTTTAATAGTCATAAACTAAGTTAATATTTGGCAGTTAAAATGACACATTGGACAAAACACACATTCTTTGAGTTAGAACATATTTGTTATTACTCATAGATTCTGCTCACAAGAGCATAAAATGGACACCAGTTAAAACAGACCCAAATTGTTAAACTCAATAATAGCATAGCTACATGACAGTATGCTGATTCCAATTATCACAGGCAAATAAGATCATGGATGCCTATGTTCATGAATCTTTTCAGGAATGATGTTTCTGTCATTCATATTTTTACATAATAATCTGAGTCAATGCCTTACCATTGCTTTCTATCTCAGCTCAGCACTAATAATTATGAACAAGCTGTCGAGCTAGGCTGAAGCAAGCGATTTTGTTTCTGTGTAAAGACCTGAGAACTATTTATACAGTATGTGTGCATCAGGAATAAAACACAGAAGGACATCACGTTGCCATACATAACCACATCTTATTTAACAAGTGCGGTAACACTTTGAAACCAAGTTTTTGAAGATTTATAAATCATTCCTATTAAATTAAACATTAGAATTAGTAACTGCCATGGTCTGGGTTATAATAGCAGTAACTCTATTTCTGGTAGTTCTAAACAATGATATAAAATAATGTAACAATATAATAAGCCAAATAAAAGTGCAGTGAACCATTTTGAGTGTCAAGTCCTTGCGTTACTCAGCATTTTGTCCATCTGTGAACAAAAGGTGCCCTTCAAATATCTCACTGAAAAAGTACCTTACATATATTTGGTTCAGTATGGCCCCAATTATGCCATCACTTTCGAGGCCAACATCCTCTAACTCAGTCACTCCGTTTACTTTTGCATGTCTGAGCCATCCGATAAATACTTTCACGAGCCACAGCGGTCACAATAATTTACATGTCCTTCAAAATTTATATATGAGAAATTATACTCTTAACTGACTTTCCCAAGTATCCTAATCTGAGGGTCGCTTTACAACGGGTGTTCGTAATATTATTTTTATTTGCAAAGTTTGTCATCTTTTTCACATTGTTTGTCAGTCTTTACTTATGCATACTGTAGTGTTTTTTGTAAAACTCTATTGTATTTCTTTTCCTGTAAATGCCTGCAAGAAACTGAATGCAAGGTAGGATATGGTAACATATATGTACTTCGATAATAAATTTACTTTGAACTGTGTCAGACAATGTGATGTTAAAATCACTTTTGTATCAATTTAAATTCCGTCATATGATAATTCCTTCTGTATGTTATTAACCAAGTTCTCTGAAGTGTTTTTAATAAACCAAGTATTTCTGTTCTAAGATGATTAGATTTGGCAACGAATCTAAGAGTTAAATTTATTTTTTACCTGTGTAAAGAGGTGAAGACCTTAGTCAACTCATTCCAACCAAATCCCTTCGTAAGTGCTTTCATCTATTCTTTGCTTTTTGGCAAACTAGCTGGTAACATTGGTATGAAGGAGGCTAATGTGATTGCACTTTCTTGTCTGTTGAGGGGAGGGAGCCATTATATTATTTTGAATCATCTGTGCATTTTTGCAGTAGTGTTAACATAATTTCAAAGAATTAGGAAACCTTGTATATAAAATCTGTGTTAATGTAGTTCTGTGCAGAAACTGTAAGCTGTGATGATATATTTCAAAACATGCATAGAAAGGGTGGGCGATAGTGGCCACATTGAGCAGCAAACAAAGTAGACAGAACTCATTGACTTGCATGTGTATAATTTACAATAGCAGAGAGTCTTCATTAAAAATAAACCATTTCATCTTTCTTCTAAATCTCTTAAAAAAAATTGAAGCCACTCTAAAATATTCTGCAATTGCTTTTTGCAAGTTAATATTTCAGAATGTTCCATAATTTACTTTAAATCAGAACTGTGATACTTGGAAAGACCAACCAAATGTTAGTGTTAGTGACTACATTTGCAACATGCAAAACATATCCACCCCAGCAATACTTCTTCCACCTGCAATGGGTTTTTACTTTTTAAAATGTAGGCAAGAAAATGCTTCTTTTTAAGGTCACATAACCGGTGCTTATTTTTTACATCAGTGTGAACAATGTTCATCACTACTTAGATCTTTGGATAAATTTCAATCTTCAATCAACAAGCTGATTTACAAATTCTGAATATAGTGTGCAACTACAATGCTCAGTCTGAGAAGATAATAGGGTCTTCCCTGGTATTGTTGCCATTTTAATCTCTCATGCACTCTGACGTTTTATTACAAAGACACATTACTCACACATGGCAAGTTATCAAGTGCATCCCATTATCTAGACTCTTTACTTCAATCCCAATTCACATTCCACATTTACAGCATTCCATCCTTATATTTATGCAATGTTCTTCTGCCATCACAGCACAATTGCTTGTAAACTCACTTCAGGACCCTGAACTCTTCATAACCTGGACTGTGAGGAAAAAATAGGTTTGAGAAAACTGTGCAAAAGCACCTGTAATATTTCAAATGCAGGCATGATCAATCCAAAATTCACCCTTATTCTTCTGACTTAACCATTAGAAGGTAGCAGAGTGCCCTAATTCTGCCCCTTTGTCTTTTGGTCTTATAATTTTCAACAATTCTAAGATTAAACAAAACATTTTTATAAGATATTTACACATTCTTTCACTTTGCAAGCCCACAGAAGTATTCAGTATTACTCTTACTAATGATGTAAAAATAATTAGGAAGATTTTATTCTTAAAAGGTTACTTTCCAATTTTTTAATGGATTATCCTGATGTTATATTCTTCCACTACGTCTGATTCAGGATGAATTTGTTGATTAGTAAAAGCAGAACAGTTTTCACAGTAAGCCACTGAGACCTAAAGAAACATCTACCTGCATCATGAAATATTACTTGTTTGTAAGACTAGATGTTGCCATTACAGACCTGAACTGTCCATGTGTGAAGCTGAAGAACTTCACAAGTCCCCCACCAACAAACCTGTCATGCAATGTCCAGTTAAATCCTGCCATTCCTTGGATTTCTTCTTGCTGCTTACATTTTAGTCTCTGAAGAACAGAAGACAAATGTTTCAATGTGCATTCAATCGTATTTCCACCTTCCTTAAGATTTTTTCTGCAATTGTTCCTGTTCCTTTTTCTTCTGTTTTTCCTTCTGTTTTTCTAGCTTTTCAAGGGCTTTTCTTTCTTTTTCAACAGCTGTGTTCATATCTTTAATTTTCTTTTTGATAGTAGCACGATCCTGTGAATTGATAACCCCCAAAGCCTGTGTAGGGAAACAAAATAATCCTCAAAACAGTTTCTGGCATGTTATGATCATTTGTATTAGTCAGGCCTATAAGTCCAGAAGAGCCAGAGATGGAATGAAACCCTTGCAGTTAATCCTCTATTACCATAACTCTTGCATCACAGCATCTAAATGCAATTTAAAAGGCTCTAATCTCTTACATTGTAGTGCCCCAAAGTAGAAATCCTCAAAAGGACTGCCGAGAGGAATTAAAGTATTTTTTCAGTGATTCTATAAATTTCTATTTCAAACATTTATCACATAATAATTTGTTATTTTGAATATAATTCTTGCTTTTTGTCTATAGGATTTTCTTGTTTAAACTAATTTAAAGAAAAAGTCTAGTTTTACTCTAGCCATTTGGTTTAATATTTTCTACATCAGTAAGATGTCCCCATAAATTCCTTTAGTCTGTGTTGAAGGGTTCGACCTTTTCCAAATATTCTTACATCTCATGCCCTTCGGACTTTGGATGAGGGCTGTGCACACTTTCTGTTGCCAGTATGAGTGCTTATGAATCATAGAGTTATAGAGTATTACAGCACAGACACAGGTTCTTCATCCTACCTAGTCCATGCCAACCAGTTTTTCTGCCTAGTTTCATCTACCTACAGATCCTCATCAGGTCCTCGTCCCAGTAACATCCTTCAAGCTTATTGATATCTTCCCTGTAAGGAGGTAATCAAAAATGCACATAATACTCCAAATTTAGCCTCACCAACTCCTGTACTCAATACTCCAATTTATGAAGGCCAATATGTCAAAAGCTTACTTTACGACCCTATCTACCTGTGACGCCACTTGCAATGAATTATTGATCAGTGTTCCCAGATCCCTTTGGTCTACTACACGCCCCAGCACCCAACCATTCACTGTGTAAGTCCTACCCTGATTTTTCTAGCCAGAGTACAACACCTCACACTTGCCTGCATTAAATTTCATCTGCCATTTTTTAGCCCATTTTCCCAGTTAGTCCAGCTCCTGCTGCAAGCTTTGATAGCCTTCCTCACTGTCCACTATGTCCACAATCTTGGTGTCAATATAGATGGTAAACAATAATGGCCCCAGCACTGATCCCTGAGCACAATACTAGTCACAGTGAGACAACCATCTACTACCACTCTATTCCCACGAAACCAAGGCTGAATTTAGTTTGTTATGTCATCTTAAATGCCAAGTGACTGGGCTCTGTTTCTGTTTCCCAAATAAATACAGATGCAAAAATTAATATAAGATTTCCCTCATCTCTTTCAGATCCATGCATAGGTGACCACACAGATCTTCAAGAAGGCCAATTTTGCTGTCCTTGCTCTTAATATATCCATTGAAGCCTTTGGGTTCTCTTTCACCTTGTCTGCCAGAGCAATCTCATGACCTCTTTTAGCCCTCCTGATTTCTCTCTTAAGTTTTTTCTTGTATTCCTTACACTCCTCAAGTGCCTCATTTGATCCTAATGCATATACCTGAGATGAGCTTCCTTCTTCTTTGTCTTAACCAGGACCTCAATATCCCTTGAAAACCAAGGTTTCCCATACCTGTTAGCGTTGCCTTTTATTCTAACAGGAACATACAAATTCTGTATTCTCAATATTTTAATTTTGAAGGCCTCCCACTTACCAAACATCCCTTTGCTGGAAAACAAGCTATCCCAATCCACACCTGCCAGATCTCTTAATGATGCCATCAAAACTGGCCTTTCTAAATTTAGAATCTCAATCTGAGAACTAGTCCTATCCTTCTCCTTAATTATCTTGAAACTAATGGAATAATGATCACATGCATGGTATAGTCTGTGGAGTTCAACACATTGAGATCAATTCCTCAAGTGGGCAACCCCAGTGAAGACAATGTTTGTAGCATGTGCTAGCTTGCTAAACACAAACTTAATGATTTTTACTAACCATTTGCTGAAATGAATGTATGGGTAATCTAGGCAATCCTGCCAATGAGTGAGAGATGGAACTGGGATACAGTACGTGGAGAAAATGAAATACGGGATTATTGTAGGATTGATGTAAATGGGTGGTTGATGGTCATCATAGACTTGGTAGGCCAAAGGGTCTGGTTAGGTGCTGTCTCCCTCAATAACTCAATGTGTGTTACACAAGTGTCAGAAAACACCATTTTAGAAGAGATTATTATTATCTCCCCTATACATTTAACTGGCAACATCTCAGGAAGTTACCATTGATCAGAAATTTATATGCACTAGAATTAGTAACTTGGCCATAAGAAACTTAGCAGCAGAGCTTACTGCAGAGCTTTCCGGTGTCTAAAATGCATGAGCAGGGTTACAGTGGAATAATAAAACAGCCTGCCTGATTGGTGAAGTGTCCTATGGAGTAGCATAGTGACACAGCTACTGGAGCTGCTGTCTCAATTTTGGCAACACAGGATCAATCCTGACCCCTAGAGCTCTTAAGTGGAGTCTTCAAGTTCTTTCTGTGACTACGTGGTTTTACTGCCACATCCAAAAGATGTGCAAGTTGGTAGGTTAATTGGCTACTATAAACTGACCCTAATTTCAATTCAGTACTACCCTATAATAAATTCAGTCAACCCCTTACCTTAGTCCTGAGGTTCTAGAAAAAAACATTTTACATGAGGTTGTAGTTACTTTTGGCCTCAATTTTCCTAGGGGATAGGATGGTTCTGTGAGCCAATGTAGGCTTGATGGGCTGAATAGCCTCCTTTTATGTCACATCGAGATAACTTACTTTACAACTAATGCATCGGATCTGCAGCCTGTTTTGTCTGCACATTACACTGTGACAATTTACTAAGATTTTTTGATAGCATCCAACAGATCTAGGACCACCTCTCTCATTCAGGAGTACCATTACCTTCGAGTTTCCCTCCTTCATTCATCACCATTACTTACAATTATTTCTTTATTGGTGCTAGGTTGAAATATTGGGATTCTCCACCAACAACACTGTAGGATTATGTTCACCTGGACTCACTCTCTCAATGTCACTAATGGGTAATTTTCAATGTCATCCACATTCCATGGAGAATAAGAAAACTCTGAATCATCTTAAATCCAGAAATGGCCTAATTACATACTGAACCAGGGCTAGTTTTACGTGTTTAGGGGATAAGGAATTTTCTCCCCAATTACAAACTACCAGCATATGAATTTAGTACCTATTCAGTACATCTTGTTACATGACTCTTCAAAGAAAGGTTTAATCAGTTTTATTCAACCTTGTTAACAAAAGTCAACTTTCACCATTATATTCCAAGGCTTACCTTCAGTTTACTTCCATCCAAGTGCAACAACTGTTCACCATCAATGTTACCAGCAGTGAATTCTGATACATAGTGTTCCATGTTCAACCCAATTAGCCAATGGCAGACTTGCTTTGTGGTCCAAGTTGAAACAAGGCAGTATGGCTGTCCTTCATCAAGGAACTGGCATACAAAATTAATTTTGAATTGGATTGAAGTATTTAAATGACATTAAAACTGCATTATAAATCAGTATTGTACAAAAATGGACTTAAAAAGCATATTGCAATAAATATTTTATTACTTCCTCATGAATTGTGTTTATGAATGAAATCTTTTTTTGGAAATAGAAACAATTCTAAAATACTGGTGAAATGCCTTTTTTAATCAGTTTCATAGAAATATGTAACATGCATTAAAGAATATGATTATAAATAAATGTAGCTACATCTGCAGGAAGAGTGGCTAACTGTACCACAATTCTTTGAGATAGGAGCATCAGAAACAAGCAGGAACAGGCTATTCAATTAGATCATGGCCGGTCTTTTATCTCAGTGTTATGTTCCTGTAATGACCCCATAACCTTGACTTCCTTAACATTTGAAAATCTATCAACCTCTGCCTTGAATGTATTCAATGTTGAGTCTCCAGTCCCTTCTCAGATAGACGATTCCAAAGATTCACTATGCCATGTTTGACAAAATGTTCTTCTTATCTCAGTTCTGAATAGCTGAACCGGTATTTTAAGATTCTGACTCCTAATTCTGTGCAAGCCAGCCAGAAAAATTATCATAGAGTCCTACAGCACTACAGCACAGAAACAGGTCCTTTGGCATATTGAGTTAATGCCAATCAGTTTTTCTGCCTCGTCACCCCTACCCATACCTGGACCATAGCCCTCCATACATCTCTCATCCGTGTGCCTGTCCGAGCTTCTCTTACATATTACTATCTAACCCGCATCCAGCACTTCTGCTGGCAGCTCGTTCCACACTCACACCATCCTCCGAGTGAAGAAGTTACCCCTTATATTCCCCTTAAATATTTCACCTTTCAACCCAAATCTATAACCTCTAGTTCCAGTCTCACCCAACCTCAAAGCCTGCAAAAACCTTTTCAAAATTTCTCTACAATCAGACCCTCAAGTCTTGGCAACATCCTTGTAAATTTTCAAGCTTACTGATATCTTTCAATAGGTAGGTGACCAGAACTGCACACAATACTTCAAATTTGGCCTCACCAATGTCTTGTACAAGTTCAACATAACATCCCACCTCCTGTACTCAAATTTCTGCATTGTTGATCTCAAATCATCTCTGTATATACCCATTCAAGCACCCTTACAATGGTTTATGTTACAATGTGATCACTTGTCAGCTTACTAAACACTAGAGTATCTGCCCAACCTCCTCTCCATCTAGTCAGATGACAAATCTCCATCTCAGAAATTGACCTTTGAATCTTCTTGTACTACCTCTGTTGTAACTTTATCCTTCTAGGGGTAGGGGGATCACATTTGTTGGAAGCAGCATATTGAAACAGATAACATAGGTGTTGTCTCACAATTTCAGTGATTCTATTCAATCCTGATCTCTGGTCCTGTGAAGCTTGTACTTACTCCCCGTAACCATATGGGTTCCCTCTGGATGCTGCCACATCCCAGTGATGGTCATGATAAGTTTTCCCTAGTGTGCATGTGAGTGGCAGGAGCTGGTGGGAATATGGGGACAATAAATAAAAAGGGATTAGTGTAGAATTAGTATAAATGGGTGCTTGATGCTGATGACTCGATGGGCTGAAGGACCTATTTCCCTGCTGTTTTGCCCTATATCTATATGACAGTACTGTATATCAGTTGCAGTCTACATAATTTCAGTATGATACCTCCACTGTTGTACTCAAATATTCCTACAATTATGGCTAATGTACTGTTAACCTTCCTCATCACATGCTGCATTTGTTCCTTCCGCTATTTCATCCAAGTACACCAATGTGCCTCTGAATACCTACACCTTCCAGTCTCTTACCATTTACAAAATACACTGTTTGTTCCAAATCAGATGACCTCACATTTGCCACATTATATTCTACACTTCATGTCTTTTTTTTCCATTCACTTAATCTGTCCATATCTCCACTGGAGTATTTTCACATAAGGAATTGAAGGTGAGATCATGTGGGGAAGAAGTGCCAACTGATTGCAATTAATTTGCATAGAAGTGAAAAAATTATTCAGTTCACGAAACAAAACATTTCTTTCCCAGCAATATGGCAAACATCCTGTGAGCTGGAGGTTCTTGTTAATGGTGTCAATTTAGCTTTTTCGCAGCCCTCCACTTCCCAAAGTGTCATTGATCTCTGTACATCTGGAAGGCTGAGAAGGTGACCAGAAAGGCTTCACATTAATCATGCAGGTACCACAAAGCTCTCGTGTTACATTATTCACTTAGTTATAGAGAAAAAATATTATGTGCAAATTTCTAAAAACCTTACATTGATATTAATATCATCTTATTTCCTGATACCTCAGTGAAGAAACGTGGTCATTCATAATTGGCATACTGGTCCCTGACCTGGAGAGCAGAAAAATCAGCCAGGGGACCCCTATTCCTGAACACTAGTCCTCTTATATCCCTCCCTCTGTTCCTCTTGTACATATATGGACTGCAGATGAGGATAGCTATTAACAGTTTAATATTCTTTAGAAAGTAGAAGATTGAAGGAAGATTTGATAGAGGTATACAAAACTGTGAGGCTTTTTCCTCTGAGGTTGGGTGGGTCTACAACCAGAGGTCATGGCTAAAGGGTGAAAGGTGAGAAGTTTAAAGGGAACTTGAGGGGAAGTTTCTTCACAGAGCGTCGTGAGAGTGTGGAATGAGCTCCCAGCACAAGTTGTCCATGCGAGCTCTATTTCAACGTTTAAGAGAAGTTTGGATGGGTACATGGATAGTAGGGATATGGAGGGCTATGGTCCCTGTGCAGGTCGTTGGGAGTAAGCAGTTTCAATGGTTTTTGACATGGTCTAGGTGGACCAAAGGGTCTGTTTCTGTGTTGTACTTCTCTATGACTCTATATCCTCATCCCATATTTGATAACTTTATCAATGGTCATTGCTGAGGTGATGTGGAAGATGAAGCACATGGCCTCTACTTCTGTAACTGTAACAAAGTGTAAATATTGTCCTCAGAAGGGGAAGGAGTGGACAATATCTGTTGCTTTAATGTCTGCTGGAAACTTATCAGTATCTATCCCAACATAACAATGCAGGGTAATAATAGACTTTTGCTCAAATGGCTGGAATATTTTTCAGGTATAATGATTCTGTAGCAGATAGCTGTGTCATAGTAGTTTAGGATTCATTTAAAAGGGGTCAAAATATAAATAAAGTAGCAGGTGTTTTGAAGCTGAAGATAAACAATTCCAATAGATGCATGATAAATAAATGGATTTTAATTCTACGAGCTTTAAGCCATGTTTGCCGGCTGCCATAGTTTAGGGTTGCACCTTGTTCTAGATGGTCCTCATTACTCTCAGCCTCAGTAGATGTTGTTATGCTTCTCTGTGCTAGGTTAAGAGAAAGATAATCCAAGGACAGTGGTCTTTATCATTTTCCAATGAACTCTGTTGAAACATAGTTTTTTGACTGTTAGGTGAAGTCAGAATTAGTCTTAATTGCAATGATGTTCTGCTGTTAAATTTTCTCGAAAGTTACCTCCTTTTGGTAAAATAATTCCAGTAGGTAAACTAAGGCTGGATTGGTTCAATAATCCCTCAGAGCAGAATTAAAGGATGGAAACTAATGTAGAAGAAGAGGATTGAGAAGGGCAATGATGGCAAAAAAAGTCAAAATCAGGAGTATAAGAATAAAATAATACACCATCAATATTACAAACACTTACTTCTTCAGAGGACAGAGGCAGATGGGTGGTTGATGCTCGTGAAACAGCGGCTGAGCTAACTAGAATTCTGGGGCTTCCACTTCGAGGACTGGTGTCTTCACTCAGTGTCGACTCCTGTGTGCACAGAGATGAATTTCAATGCTGTTTATTTCATGAGAATGGTTGCGGCAAGGTTTCAAATCTAACTTCGTTATTGAGTGCGAGTGAACACAAAGTGTTAGAAATTCCCCTTGAATGTTACTGCATTGGATATTTGTTATTGCAATTGATATTCATTTCTCATAGTGTCACGGAGCACCAACAGAGGCCATTTGGCTTATCTGTCCATGCTAACCATCAAATACCCGTCTATACAAACCCCGTTTGTAATGGATATTTACTGGATATATTTTAATCATTGTGCGAGTGCCTGCCTCCACTACCCTCTCGGGTAATACACTTCAGATTGCTCTGTCCTCTGGGTGAAATGGTTCTTCCTCACATCCCTTCTAAACCACTTACCCCTAATCATAAACCTATGTCTTTTAGTTTTAAATAGTCTGCTATGGGGACAAACTTCCTAACTTCTACCCTTTCTATGGCTGTCATAACTTTGTACTCACTATCAAGATCTGCATCACCCCCCAATCCTTTTCTGCTCTGAAGCAGGAGAACCTAGCTTATCCAATCTTTTGTTTCTCCATTCCATTCAATGAAACTGAATGTCATATGATACTTACAACAGGGTGGCAATCCTATAAATTTCTATGCTCAGAGCTTCGCAATTATAATAGCAAGACGAACACAACAGTACAACTCTTGAATACACATTGTTTGCTATTGATAAATTGATTACCTCGGTACAAAAAAGGAACTCCTTCGCGATATAGTATTAGTTATGATCGAAAGATGGAACAAAGTTGCCATTCAGAAATACTTTTGCTCCTAATATTGTTTCTTCTTTCCTTATTCCAGGAAAGCATTGTTTTCTAGTTGTGGACCTTCATCTCATTGTCATATTCCAGCACCCTGATAAATTATTTATTTGGGAGACTCGTAAAAGAATATTATCAAACTGTCCAGTTTTTGCAGTGGGTGAAGGAGGAGTAGTGGGTAGAAGTTTACCTCGTCAGTTAATGTCACGGATGAAATTCAAAATAGGGCACCATGTCTGGCCCCTTAGAGATGATGTGCCACCACTTAAGCTTGGCTAATAATGCTTCAGTAGGGGTTGCTCTATAGGTTCAACTGTTGTGCATAAAGGACCAGGATCTTGAACATGAAAACTGCAGCAAATGGCAGACATGATTTAATTAATGACAGTGTGTGTTAATCTGAACAGCTAATATGCTATACGTGAAAGAGAAAAACAATGAAATGCATAACATAAGAATAGTAGCAAATCAATAAAAGTATGATATTTGACTACACTCTAAGCATGTCTTTATACCATGATACTGGAGCAGTGATATCAACCATGTACTCAGTGCCTCTACTCCATGTTCAGTAACTTCTTTGCGCAAGCACATTATATGTGAAGAGGGCCACACATAACAAGGATCTTGGCTCAAAACGTTGACTGTTTATTCATTTCCATAGATGCTGCCTGACCTGCTCAGTTCCTCCAGCTTTTTATGTGTGTATACATACAACCCCAGTTTGCGTGATGAGGTTTGCTGATTTTGACCAATGAGGTGTGCAGGCTTACTGTACCAGTCAGGTCACCATTTTCATAACATATTGTTCCTGTATAATACGAAACAGAACAATGGAGGGTTATTTTTAACATCCATTGTGTCTGTTATATACACTAACATGTCCTCGCTGGGGTTCTGTGCCTCTTTTGTTACATATTCTGTGAATCTTCAAAAGCCATAGAACATGCCCTCTATTGCAATTTTTAATCAAAGGCTCACTTATTGAAGTAATGTTGATTTTGTGATCAGACATTTCCCTGAAGTAATTTTATTGGTATAATGAATATGTTCACCTCAGTGAAGTTATATTCTTTTCAGTTGCCATTGTAGCTATTTGCCTTTAGATCAGAGTCACCAGAATTAGTCAAAACTTTCAATTAGCATATGGCCCATTTTAACTTACTATTGTCAGTGAATACAATGTTATAGTTCATTGCTTAATTGAATTTACTATTTGAGCTATATTTGCAGTCGAAGCTTGAAATTCATAATCTGCATGTAGTCATGTTTAGGGAAAAATAGTAACAATTTTTGCTTTACTCACATCTTACTAGATTGCTGCTGCTATGAGTGTGAGTGTGAAACTGTCATGTCCTGAAACCCTGTATAGTACCAAGTTCAAAGTAAATTTATTATCAAAGTCATGTCACCATGTACAAATCTGAGATTCATTTTCTTGCGGGCATACTCAATAAATCCATAACAGAATAATAAGCATAATAGAATCACTGAAAGTCCGCACTAACTTGAGCATTCAGCCAGCGTGCAATGAACTGTGCAAAATCAAAAAGAAAGAAATAATAATAATAAATAAATAAATAAGCAATAAATATTGAGAACGTGAGATGAAGAAACCTTGAAAGTGAGTCCATAGGTTGTGGGAATAGTTCAGTGATGGGGCGAGTGAAGCTATCCCCTCTGGTTCAAGAGCCTGATGGTTGAGGGGTAATAACTGTTCCTGAACCTGGTGGTGTGAGTCCTGAGGCTCTTGTACCTTCTTCCTGATGGCAGTCAGTTACCATACCTGTTCTTTTGGTCCACAGTTTGAGATTATTTGCATGCTTTCAGACCCACTATTGCTCCCTGATGATGAACACTAAGAGCACCCAGTCTTCATGTGGATTTGAACTGAGCTGCAAAGAAGGAGCTGATTGATACAGTTGAGATGTGACTGAATGGTATTTCTAGTCATTCAATACATCAAATACTGCCACAGCAATGTTTAGGAAATCTCAGGATCCTAAGTACTGGAGTCCTATTGAACAGGAAAATCACATGGTGTGCTCAGTAGTAATGCAGCAATGACTAGTAATATAGGAGTTTGAAGATTAGCACATATGTTGATTACACATTTCGTCTTGCAAACAAACCACCACATGAGGTCCAATAACTTTTCTTGGAGGCTAGGTTCAAGTTGATCACATTGTTGTTTGATAGACTCTGGTCACTGTTGCAGAATATCTTTACACATTGACACACTTGTGTAACTATGTGTGGAGGCATATCATGGTGCTATTTATTAGAAGGGCCATGTGCTGTGTCCGCTCTGTAACAATGTAATAATGACTAGTATACTCTATCTTTGCCAGTTTCAAGTCTTGGTACGTACATAGATTAGGGGTTTTGTCATGCAAATTAATCATTACTTTTTTGACTGACATCTACTTTGGTTTGAGGAACCAGTTGGTCTGAAGACCTTGTTATGCTTCTTGGCTGTGTGCTGTTTTGGGGTGGGGTGGGGACTTAGACCCTGCACAGCAGAATAGCCCAATAGCACAAAATGCTCAAGGCACAGCCCAGGGATCATTCTAGACATTTGAGAAGAAAAGGACTTTAAAAAAAAATACTGTATGTATTCAATCCTAGCTGCCGTAGAAAGTTTTCAGTGTGAAATCGGATCATTCTCTGCATTTCTCTGGTCTGGTTAGAAAGGAGCTGCAGGGAATAGCTGTTGACTACAAAGATTCAAGATTCAAGATTCAAGATTGTTTAATGTAATTTTCAGTACATGAGTGTAAAGGAGAATGAAATAATTGTTACTCCAGATCCAATACAACACTAAAAAACACAAAAGATAAAGAACAATGATGTAACAAAGAATAATGATGTAAAAACATAATAAATATAAATACATAAAATGGCTTTTATACGTAGATTGATTGTATGTCCATAAAGTGACACTAGGCTGTAGATAGGTGATTGACAGGAGTTAATAAAGTAGTGGTTGGAGGTGTAGCCAAACAGTTGCTTGGGGAAAGTAACTGTTTTGAGTCTGGTGGTCCTGGTGTGGATGCTACATAATCTGCTCCTTGATGGGAATGGGACGAACAGTCCATAAGCAGGGTGAACGGGATCCTTCATGATGCTACTGGCCCTTTTCCGGCACCTTTCTATATGTATGTCTTTGATGGCGGGTAGGCTGGTTCCGGTGATGCTTAACCACTAAGCCAATCCCACTTCTCAATGCCCCTGTATGAATCAAAGATCCTGTTCTTTTCAGGGGTTTCATTCAGCCAATTGTCTCCTGCCAAGCAGTAGCCCAGATGTGCCAAAGCATCTCTGAGTCGTTTGTATCCACTGTAATGGAAGCTATCCATCAGGTCAAAGGTTGGAGAGTTTCACCACGCAGCAAAGAACCAGCTGAGCAGTGTACTTGGTGGTCAGAAAGTTGAAGATGGATGTTCAATGTATAGCACCACTGATGGGCAAAGCATTCATCTTCCAACCCAATACTGGAATCTTCGGTAATTGCTTGTAGGAAGATCAGGCTCATTCTTCAAATTTACTAATGCTTAATTTAAGTAGTTACGCTCACCCACTGCTTGATAAACTGGATTTAGATTACCCAGCACAATGAATTGCTTCCAATATGTAAAGCTTTTCAGCCAATTTATCAACTTGTAATGTAAAATAATTCATCTAAAATTGGATTTTTTCCCACTTGCACAGCTAAAAACACAAATGTTTCCAATACCAGAAACAAATTAATTCTACAGGGCTTTCTACAAATCTTTTAAAATGCTTTGAATTCCACAGAGGATAAAAAATCCACTGAAAAGAGTTATTTAAAAGCATTAGTTGTATACAATTGTTTGGAAACAAATGGCTGAGTTTCTTGGTTTATTCAGTTGTCAGCTTTAGCAATTGTTTCCCAAATGAGAACACTATATTATTTCCAATTATTATGAACTTTGAAAGGGATTGTGACATTTTGTGACAAAGTTTTGGACAAATGCCATCTATAATGTCATTAGTACAAGTTGAAGTAATTTGGAATGACTTTAAAAATCTCCATTGCTAACATTATAAACCACCACTCCCCATTACATAATGCAGCTTTATTTGAATCTTTCAAATAAATTGGCTATTGATTGCCTACATTAACATGAGCAGTGGATACCATAATGTCGACTATATACGGCCAATGAATGAGGTTCCCATGGCCATTTTGACAAGCAACATCATCACTATTATCACCAGCTCTGACAGGGCAGGGAGTTGGCTTGTGGCATGTAAACACAGCCTCTAGTCTTGGTCATGAGCTCATGCAATAGAGAAATATGCATCTTTGTTTACTTGTTTCTAGAAGTTATTGATGACAGTTATTGATGTAGTTAATCTGTTTCTATAATCCTCTGCCTACTATTGAAAGAAGCCAATAACATTAAATGTTTGCTGTAATTTGGTGGCACAAAGCTTTTGTATTAAATGATAGTCTTCTAATTTGACAATCTTAATTTTCTTAAAATGAATGCCCATCAATTAGTTAGGTGTGCGCTCCTATTCACACCTGATGTATCAAAACTGTGGCAATTTGAATGGACCATTTGGTTATGGGATTGCTAATCTTCTACCAATTATGTTAAATCTGTGTACCCTGGTTCTTAACCCCTGTGCTTGGGGAAGCAGCTAATTCTTTTTCACCCTGTGGTAACTCCACCACATGTGTCAAACAGAAATTTGTTTATTAATAATTATTGCTGTTTTAAGGTTGTAACACTTTAGAATGGTAACATAACTAATTGTACTTTATATGTAGCAACAATATTTGATATGCAGTACTGTGCAAATGTCTTTAGCGCATGTT
Organism: Mobula birostris; assembly: GCF_030028105.1. Taxonomy (NCBI): domain Eukaryota; kingdom Metazoa; phylum Chordata; class Chondrichthyes; order Myliobatiformes; family Myliobatidae; genus Mobula; species Mobula birostris. The sequence goes on from NC_092402.1 coordinate 33,521,882, forward strand.
AAAAGAATTCTGTAAAGTGAAGATGCTTTCAAAAATAATGAAATAAAAAGTTTTGAAATATCAAAAAATTACTATAAAAGAGCAGTAAACAGTAAAAAAAAATAAATCAAATCAACATTTGGTGTGGCCACCCTTTGCTTTTAAAACTGCATCAGTTTTCTTAGGTACTGTACACTGTTGTGCAGTTTTATAAGAAAATTAGCTAGTAGGTTGTTCCAAACATCTTGGAGAACTTGCCACAGTTCTTCTACAGACTTTGGGTACCTCGCTTGCTTCTGGCTCTCCAGGTAATCCCAGACAGCCTCGATGGTGTAGCGATCAGGGATCCGTGGAGGCCATACTATCTGAAACTCGAGGGTACAGATTTTTGCACAGTACTGTAGAAGCTATCAGAGAAGATATCTGATGACAAGAAAACAAGTTCTGACGGTTTGTGTGGGAGCTCTGGAAATAACTGAGGGAATGGAACGGAAGGGAATGCTCTGAAAACTGACATATACTGGATGGGCTAACTGGCCTCCTGTGTTGTTAGGACACCTGAGTCATTTTTAATGAAGTTTTTAAATTAATTTCTTACTGGTCTATAAGTAAATAAATTAATAGAGCAGGTAAATGAATAACAGAGTAATTGAAAGATCAGAATCCAGAAAAACTATTTAATTTACAAACAGTAAATGTGAACAACAGTAGAATAAACTAAAGTTTACAGAACTGTGTTGCTGTGCTCACAGGTTAGTTGAGCAAATTGAAATCCCAGATTATTCTTCGCAGTAAATACATATGAAGTGCAATCCCATGAGTCACTAATCTGAGTATGGCAATCCTGTACAAAGAATCTACACCAAGTTAAAATAGTGTGCTTGAGCTGCTCATATCCTGTTTATGGTGCACAATAGAATCAAGTTTAATTATTCTCTTTGTTTTACTCAGACACGTCACTGAAGGCTACAGACTGCCACACTGAACCATCAATCCGCTAAACTGGATTGAAACACTCGACTAAAAATGACATTTTAAAATCTGAGGGAAAATTTCAAGCACTGAATTTTTACTTAATTCATTGTTAGAGGGATGCTGTTGGAGGGCATTACTGGGGAACAATGGAGTTTATCCACCTGGCTGGATACTGGTGCAAGCAGATTAAGCTGTCTGTTATACGTACTGTCTGTTTTATCTTTTATTGGTTCAACTGCAAGTCAAAATATGCAGCAAGTTATGCTTGTGTCAAATCCCTTTTCAGGAGGACTAGCTTAAGATGACTCCCAGTGAGTTGAGATGGAGAACAAGATAGTGGGGATAGAGCAGTAAAGACCTTTCTCTCAATGTGATTTGTAAATACTGTATATTTGACACGGCAAAGCTGATGACATCTGATCTCAGAACGTCAAACTTCACTTGATTTGCCCACCACCTCTGTGATTTGGAGTCAAACTCTTCCAAACCACGAAAGGCTTCTCTGACATCTCACTGCAAGAGAGAAAAATGCTTTTGAGGAGTCTCAATCATGGCAGTGAATAAAAATCCCTTACCATCAACTGGCACTTATCTCACTCGGAGACACAGGAGGATGAATAATAAACATCTGATTATACTTCTGAGTCTGTGATGGAGGCACCGTGTTGTAGCAAAGCAAAGAGAACCATATAGATCATTTAACTGGGATGTGCTAAATTTACTACCTTTCCTTTAACTGACACCCCAACTGTAGTAGTGAAAACTACAGAATATACATATAAAGGATCACAGCTTTAGCTGTGATCGTGTCCTCAGTGCGAGTGATCAAGTTTCTTTCCATATAGACCAGAAATTGGATCACTTATATTGATTTATTTTAATTAAGCAGTGACTGATCCAAATTTGTGTTTACCTGGAGAGGAATGCACCAGCAAATATATCTGTGTGAAATCATGTCAATTGTGAAATTGTACTGAGTGTTTGAGATCTACATCAGTGCACCTCACTTTTTCCTCTGCATCAGAGATATGCCTACATAAATTGAAGCTCAAAGCACCAGGGAAGCATCATGGAGCAGTCTCGGCAGAATAGAATCAATCACATTATGTTCTTGCTTTGTCCCTGTTTCAAAGGACTTTCAGCTGACATTGGATGACCTGATTACTCAGCCTTGCCACTGAATAGAGGCTACTCAAACATCTTTCAAATTCTCAGAGAGTGTGCTACAACTGATAGCATTTAACTTCTGAGCTGTTCGTTCAATGAGTGCCTGAGTGGTGATACTACAGACATCACATCATCACTGGAGTTTTTTGAGGATATTAGTATCCAGAACCCAAGGGTACAAGACAAGGGCCTGTCTAATTACAGAGAAGCTATCCACACAGTATTCAAAGATACTACGTCATTGGAATTGTCTGATGAATTATGCACCGGCAGGCTCAAGTTTTCCAGGCATTCATCACCTGAGATAGTGACAACTTAGAAACACAGAAACGTAGAAAACCTACAGCACAATAGAAGACCTTCGGCCCACAAAGCTGTGCTGAACACGTCCTTACCTTAGAAATTACCTCAGGTTACCCATAGCCCTCTATTTTCGTAGCTCCATGTACCTACCCAGGAGTCTCTTAAAAGACCCTATCGTATCCGCCTCCACCACCATTGCCGGCAGCCCATTCCACGCACTCACCACTCTGTAAAAACTTACCCCTGACATCTCCTCTGTACCTACTTCCAAGCACCTTAAAACTATGCCCTCTTGTGCTAGCCATTTCAGCCCTGGGAAAAAGCCTCTGACTATCCACATGATCAATGCCTCTCATCATCTTATACACCTCTATCAGGTCACCTCTCATCTTCTGTCGCTCCAAGGAAAAAATGCCGAGTTCACTCAATCTATTCTCATGAAACATGCTCCCCAATCAAGGCAACATCCTTGCAAATCTCCTCTGTACCCTTTCTATGGTTTCCACGTCTTTCCTACAGTGAGGCGACGAGAACTGAGCACAGTACTCCAAGTGGGTTCTGACCAAGTTCCTATATAGCTGAAACATTACCTCCCGGCTCCTAAACTCAATCCCACGATTGGCCAATGCACCGTACGCCTTCTTAACCACAGAGTCAACCTGTGCAGCAGCTTTGAGTGTCCTATGGACTCGGACCCCAAGATCACTTTGATCCTCCACACTGCCAAGAGTCTTACCATTAATACTATATTCTGCCATCATGTTTGACCTACCAAAATGAACCACCTCACACTTATCTGGGTTGAACTCCATCTGCCACTTCTCAACCCATTTTTGCATCCTATCGATGTCCCGCAGTAACCTCTGTCAGCCCTCCACACTATCCTTAACACCCCCAACCTTTGCGTCATCAGCAAATTTACTAACCCATCCCTCCACTTCCTCATCCAGGTCATTTATAAAAATCACAAAGAGTAGGGGTCCCAGAACAGATCCCTGAGGCACACCACTGGTCATCAACCTCCATGCAGAATATGACCCATCTACAACCACTCTTTGCCTTCTGTGGCAAGTCAGTTCTGGATCCACAAAGCAATGTCCCCTTGGATCCCATGCCTCCTTACTTTCTCAATAAGCCTTGCATGGGATATCCTGTCAAATGCCTTGCTGAAATCCATATACACTACATCTACCGCTCTACCTTCATCAATGTGTTTAGTCACATCCTCAAAAAATCCAATCAGGCTCGTAAGGCATGACCTGCCCTTAACAAAGCCATGCTGACTATTCCTAATCATATTACACCTCTCCAAATGTCTATAAATCCTGCCTCTCAGGATCTTCTCCATCAATTTACCAAGCATTGAATTAAGACTCACTGGTCTATAATTTCCTGGGCTATCTCTACTCCCTTTCTTGAATAAGGGAACAACATCTGCAACCTTCCAGTCCTCCGGAACCTCTCCTCTCCCTATTGATTATGCAAAGATCATCACCAGAGGCTCAGCAATCTCCTCCCTTGCCTCCCACAGTAGCCTGGGGTACATCTCGTCCAGTCCCGGTGACTTATCCAACTTGATGCTTTCCAAAAGCTCCAGCACATTCTCTTCCTTAATATCTACATGCTCAAGCTTTTCAGTCTGCTGTAAGTCATCCCTACCATCACCAAGATCCTTTCCCGCAGTGAATACTGAAGCAAAGTATTCATTAAGTACTTCTGCTATCTCCTCCGGTTCCATACACACTTTTCCACTGTCACACTTGATTGGTCCTAATCTCTCACGTCTTATCCTCTTGCTCTTCACATAATTGTAGAATACCTTGGGGTTTTCCTTAATCCTGTCCGCCTAGGCCTTCTCATGGCGCCTTCTGGCTCTCCTAATTTCATTATTAAGCTCCTTCCTATTAGCCTTATAATCTTCTAGATCTCTATTATTACCTAGTTTTTTGAACCTTTTGTAAACTCTTCTTCTTGACTAGATTTACAGCAGCCTTTGTACACCACAGTTCCTGTACACTACCATCCTTTCTCTGTCTCATTTCCAACGTACCTATGCAGAACTCCATGCAAGTAACCCCTGAATATTTGCCACATTACTTCCGTATGTTTCCCTGAGAACATCTTTTTCCAACTTACGTTTCCAGGTTCCTGCCTGATAGCCTCATATTTCCCCTTACTCTAATTAAATGCTTTCCAGCTTCTCTGTTTCTATCCCTCTCCAATGGTATGGTAAAGGAGATAGAATTATGATCACTATCTCCAAAATGCTCTCCCACTGAGAGACCTGAAACCTGACCAGGTTCATTTCCCAATACCAGATCAAGTACAGCTTCTCCTCTTGTAGGCTTATCTACATATTGTGTCAAGAAACCTTTCTGAACACACCTAACAAACTCCACCCCATCTAAGCCCCTCACTCTAGGGACATACCAATCGATATTTGGGAAATTAAAATCTCCCACCACAACAATCCTGTTATTATTACACCTTTGCAGAATCTGTCTCCCTATCTGCTCCTTGATGTCCCTGTTACTATTGGGTGGTCTATAAAAAACACCCAGTAGAGTTATTGACCCCTTCCTGTTCCTAACTTCCACCAACAGAGACTCCATAGACGATCCCTCCATGACTTCCTCCTTTTCTGCAGCCATGACACTATCTCTGATCAGCAGTGCCATGCCCCCACCTCTTTTGCATCCCTCCCTGTCCTTTCTGAAACATCTAAAGCTTGGCACTCTAAGTAACCATTCCTGCCCCTGAGCCATCCAAGTCTCTGTAATGGCCACAACATCATAGCTCTAAGTACTGATCCACACTCTAAGCTCATCCACTTTGTTCATAATACTCCTTGCATTAAAATAGACACATCTTAAACCTTCGGTCTGAGCGCGTCCTTTCTCTATCACCTGCCTATCCTCCCTCTCGCACTGTCACCTGCCTACCCTCCCTCTCGCACTCGCAGGAGATTCTTTGGCCTCCCACTTCAGCTTTGTCTGAGGTCAAGGTAACCATAACTCTAGGTTTTGTGTCCAGGATCATTCCAGATAGCATCAGCAGATCTTTCGCATGTTTCCCAGCTCCCTTCAGCCTCAGTAAAGCCACAGACTCTCTCCTACCAAAGGATTTCACCCTGATTTCAGTTCAGAGAAGGTGGCATTTTGGGCATTGGAATTTGCCAGCGTTGTTGACAGAGTTCCAACAGTAACCCCAGAACTATTTTCAGCAGCAAATTTCATTCCTCAATGAAATTTCAATGATCATAGAAAGAATGAAAAGAATTTTTTGATGCTCAGTGCTTGATGAAAGACCCAGGTGAGGATGGTAAGGATCCCAGTGCTGGAGTATCCAAGACTAGAATCGAAACATGATTTCAAGTCTGAAACAAGAATTCTTGACTAGATGCTAGATGAGAATCCAAATGAGACAGAAATCCTAAACGCAGTGACAGACTGAACCAGAGCTGAGCTGACGATTGAGCTCTGAACCTGAGTTCAGGTGCTCTTTAAATATCCAAATCTTGGTGCCAAAACATGGCCACCAATTAACAGAGCAGACCAGAATCTTTAGAAGGACCCTGTCAGCTATCCATTCTTTGGAGAATTGGAGTGCCTAAGCTTTGGAGGCTGCCGCGGTCAGTTGTGTACTATAACTCAATACCATGTTTCTTGTAGTATCCATAAGTCCTTCATCCAGAGGGAGTCCACACTGCTGAACATTTTCAATGACCTTCAGCACCCAGAGGGATGGATCCTAGTGGAGGTGGGGGAAGACTACCCTACCTTCATGGCTCCTCACACCACAACTGTGCAGTGCCGAAAAATCAAAGCACAAATCATAATGGAAAATGTCATTAGTTTCCTGAAGATGAGATTCCTTTAGAGCAGGGGTACCCAGTAATACGCATCCTGCTGCATCTGGGGAGGGAGTTGGTGTGCAGTCTAACAGTGAGTGATTGTCTTAGTCACTTTTCTTGTGATTGCAAAACCCTATTGGATATTGTTAATGTGGAGTGCTGGGGGGCAGTTAGGCACTTCGTCCAAGCTGGAGTCAACACTGCTCCCCAGCATTTGGCTGCATGCTGTTACAACATTTATGGACTCAGGGTCTTGGACTGTATATTTTTTGTGTGACTGTATTTTACTGATATTTTATACGTGCTTGCTTTCTTCTATGTGTTTGTTATACGTGCCTTGTACTGTGCATGACTGTTGCACTTTGGCCCTGAAGTAAGACTGTTTCATGGGTATTCATGTATGGTTGAATAACAATAAAATTTTAAAAAGGATCTTGTGCTTGCCTGGCGTATATGATGAATAAACTCTTCTCGGGCTTCCGGTCGGGCACAGATAGCAATAATAACTGACGTTTCGACAAACTCTTCAACTGGGCATGTCTATTCTGGTGGTATCTATACCCCTATTATCTATGCTTCCTTATTGGTCTGTCCTCATCCAATCAGTTTTACATTGTCTTTATCTAATGTACAAACAAATTCCAGTTCGTACTTAGAATGAGACCTTTGTCTTTGTTAAAATTAATTTCCTTCACTAGGCGATCCGAAATCCCATTGGCGTGACACAGTAGTTTTGTGCCGTCAAAGTCAATCCCATGGCCATTGCGGATGCAGTGTTCTGCTACCACCGATTTCTCCAGGTACCCAAACAGGTACAACTCCTGTGCTCTTTGATGTGGGTTTCCACCGTGTGTCCCGTCTAGCCGATATACACTGCTTCACATTCACAGGGAATCCTGTAAGCACCAGCTAACCTGAGTCCCAGGTCATCTTCCACCCACATAAACTGTGACTTGAGCTTCCCTATGAGTTTGTGGATGGTATTAATCTGGTATTTCTTCAGGATCCTGGCAATCTTTCCAGAAACTGTGGAAATATAGGGAAATAGGTGGTAGCGACGGGTTCCTCCTCGTTGTTAGGTTTCCTGGTTTTTCCATTGGCCCAACTGATTTCCTTCACCTTGTAGCCATTCTGTAGGAACGTCGTGCAAAATTGTCTTATTTCCTCGGGGAGACACAAACCTGCTGTGTATCTAATAAACTTTATTAGGTACACCTGTACACCTGTTCATTATCTCAGAAATGGTTAATTTCCTTGATCAGAATGATATGCACAAGGTAGGAAGATGCATATAGGAGATACAATTCCAAGCCAATGAATCCAAACTCATTTAGCAAGGAGAATTTGCGGATTAAAATCCATGTACCATGATGAGCTCATTAAAATCTAAGCAACTGTGCTATTTTATCACCTCGTGGTACATGGAGCAGACTAACAATGTTACCCCATAGAAGCAGCACTTTTCACTCAATAATTGGCTGTACCTACAGAGTCATGCTTTCTACACACACAATCATTTTTTGATTAATAGAGACACAAGACCCAGCAGATGCTGTAATCAGGAGCAAAAACAAACTGCTGGATCAGGTGCAGCCTGACTCGCTGAGCACCACCAACTGTTTGTTTTCCATTTTCGACTTCCAATTTTTTAATTCAGACTGTCCCTCCTATTCTTGCTGTTTTGAGACCGGGCAACATGGAGCAGATATTTCATCTCACCATATTGCTTGCTGTGTTTTTCAGCCTCTCCAATGCATCCTCAGCCACAGATGTTGCTATGATTGGTATTGAACCAATTGGAACAAACAGGTGGGAACAACCAAAAGACAGCAATTAACTTTGAGTTGAAAGTCACACACAATCTTTGTCAAAATAATGTGACACCTCTCATCAGGCAAATTTTTCACAATCACACACTTTGCTTTTGTTTTTAATGGGTGAACATTACTCCATTATCATGTGGCAATTTACTTCGACTTTTGAACATTGAACTTTGAACAATCAAGGATTTGATGAAGCAAATTTACATCATAAACATAAGATAATCAACTTTTCCAGCTCAGGCATGACAACAAAAGTGTCGATGGCAGTAGCAGCTCCACCAACCCAAATTACCCCAGCACCCTGTTTTTTAACCTGATGGAGAAGCATCTGAATGTCAGTAGTGCCTTGAGAGTCACTTGCTCCAAAGCAAAATCAAATCACAGAAAATGAAACAAAGTCAGTTTACTATCACCGACATATGACATGAAATTTGTGACACAAAACTAAGACATCACCACAGCAAGTTCTTTGGGGCAGATCCTAGGCCTAAACATCTTTAAATGATACTTTAATATCTTCCTTCCACCATAAGGTCAAAAGTAAGGATGCTTGCTAATGATTGCACAATATACATGCAATTCCATTAGCAACTCCCCAGCAAATATAGCATGCTACATCCAGCAAGATCTAAATAACATGGTTACTTATATGGTTGATAAGTGACATGTACCATTTGTGACTTAAAAGAGCTAGACAATGAACATCTAAATTACAGGGGCCCTGGCAGATATATTTAAAATGTCAGTATCGAGCTTGGATACATACTGTATGCGGAATTATGATGTAGTGGCCATTACAGAGACTTGGCTGGCACCAGAGCAGGAATGGATTCTCAATATTCCTGGATTTCAGTGCTTTAAGAGGGATAGAGAGGGCGGGGGAAGTGGAGGAGGGGTGGCATTACTGGTCAGGGATATTATTACAGCTACAGAAAGGGTAGGTAATGTAGCAGGATCCTCCTTTGAGTCAGTATGGGTGGAAGTCAGGAACAGGAAGGGAGCAGTTACTCTATTGGGGGTATTCTATAGGACCCCTGGTAGCAGCAGAGATACAGAGGAGCAGATTGGGAGGCAGATTTTGGAAAGAAGCAAAAATAACAGGGTTGTTAGCATGGGTGACTTTAACTTCCCTAATATTGATCGGCACCTGATTAATTCCAAGGGTTTAGATGGGGCAGAATTTGTTAAGTGTGTCCAGGACAGATTCCTGTCACAGTATGTGGACAGGTCAACCAGGGGGAATGCCATACTAGATCTAGTACTAGGTAATGAACCGAGTCAGGTCACAGATCTCTCAGTGGGTGAGCATCTGGGGGACAGTGACCACCGCTCCCTGGCCTTTAGCATTATCATGGAAAAGGATAGAATCAGAGAGGACAGGAAAATTTTTAATTGGGGAAAGGCAAATTATGAGGCTATAAGGCTAGAACTTGCAGGTGTGAATTGGGTTGATGTTTTTGCAGGGAAATGTACTATGGACATGTGGTCGATGTTTAGAGATCTCTTGCAGGAGGTTAGGGATAAATTTGTCCTGGTGAGGAAGATAAATAATGGTAGGGTGAAGGAACCATGGGTGACAAGTGAGGTGGAAAATCTAGTCAGGTGGAAGAAGGCAGCATACATGAGGTTTAAGAAGCAAGGATCAGATGGGTCTATTGAGGAATATAGGGAAGCAAGAAAGGAGCTTAAGAAGGGGCTGAGAAGAGCAAGAAGGGGGCATGAGAAGGCCTTGGTGAGTAGGGTAAAGGAAAACCCCAAGGCATTCTTCAATTATGTGAAGAAAAAAGGGATGACACGAGTGAATGTAGGACCGATTAGAGATAAAGGTGGGAAGATGTGCCTGGAGGCTGTGGGAGTGAGCGAGGTCCTCAATGAATACTTCTCTTCGGTATTCACCAATGAGAGGGAACTTGATGGTGAGGACAATATGAGTGAGGTTGATGTTCTGGAGCATGTTGATATTAAGGGAGAGGAGGTGTTGGAGTTGTTAAAATACATTAGGACGGATAAGTCCCTGGGGCTGACAGAATATTCCCCAGGCTGCTCCACGAGGCGAGGGAAGAGATTGCTGAGCCTCTGGCTAGGATCTTTATGTCCTCGTTGTCCACAGGAATGGTACCGGAGGATTGGAGGGAGGCGAATGTTGTCCCCTTGTTCAAAAAAGGTAGTAGGGATAGTCCGGGTAATTATAGACCAGTGAACCTTATGTCTGTGGTGGGAAAGCTGTTGGAAAAGATTCTTACAGATAGGATCTCTGGGCATTTAGAGAATCATGGTCTGATCAGGGACAGTCAGCATAGCTTTGTGAAGGGCAGATCGTGTCTAACAAGCCTGATAGAGGTCTTTGAGGAGGTGACCAGGCATATAGATGAGGGTAGTGCAGTGGATGTGATCAATATGGATTTTAGTAAGGCATTTGACAACATTCCACATGGTAGGGTTATTCAGAAAGTCAGATGGCATGGGATCCAGGGAAGTTTGGCCAGGTGGATTCCAAATTGGCTTGCCTGCAGAAGGCAGAGGGGTGTGGTGGAGGGAGTACATTCAGATTGGATGGATTGTGACTAGTGGTGTCCCACAAGGATCTGTTCTGGGACCACTACTTTTCGTGATTTTTATTAAGGACCTGGATGTTGGGGTAGAAGGGTGGGTTGGCAAGTTTGCAGACAACACAAAGGTTGGTGGTGTTGTAGATAGTGTAGACGATTGTCAAAGATTGCAGAGAGACATTGATAGGATGCAGAAGTGGGCCGAGAAGTGGCAGATGGAGTTCAACCCGGAGAAGTGTGAGGTGGTACACTTTGGAAGGACAAACTCCAAGGCAGAGTACAAAGTAAATGGCAGGATACTTGGTAGTGTGGAGGAGCAGAGGGATCTGGGGGTACATGTCCACAGATCCCTGAAAGTTGCCTCACAGGTGGATAGGGTAGTTACGAAAGCTTATGGGCTGTTAGCTTTCATAAGTCGAGGGATAGAATTTAAGAGTCGCGATGTAATGATGCAGCTCTATAAAACTCTGGTTAGGCCACACTTGGAGTACTGTGTCCAGTTCTGGTCACCTCACTATAGGAAGGATGTGGAAGCATCGGAAAGGGTACAGAGGAGATTTACCAGGAAGCTGCCTGGTTTAGAGAGTATGCATTAAAATCAGAGATTAAGGGAGCTAGGGCTTTACTTTTTGGAGAGAAGGAGGATGAGAGGAGACATGATAGAGGTGTACAAGATAATAAGAGGAATAGATAGAGTGGATAGCCAGCGCCTCTTCCCCAGGGCACCACTGCTCAATACAAGAGGACATGGCTTTAAGGTAAGGGGTGGGAAGTTCAAGGGGGATATTAGAGGAAGGTTTTTTACTCAGAGAGTGGTTGGTGCGTGGAATGCACTGCCTGAATCAGTGGTGGAGGCAGATACACTAGTGAAGTTTAAGAGACTACGAGACAGGTATATGGAGGAATTTAAGATGGGGTCTTATATGGGAGGCAGGATTTGAGTGTTGGCACAACATTGTGGGCCGAAGGGCCTGTACTGTGCTGTACTATCCTATGTTCTATGTATCTACAGGTGAGGTGCTGGAGGATTGGAGGTTAGCTCATGTTGTTCCATTGTTTAAAAAAGGCTCTAAAAGAAATCCAGGAAATTATAGGCCAGTAAGTTTGATGTCAGTACTAGGTAAATTATTGGAAGGAGTACTGAGGGATAAGATCTACAAACATTTGGATAGACAGGGACTTATTAGGGAGAGTCAACATGGCTTTGTGCGTGGTAGGTCATGTTTCACCAATCTATTGGAGTTTTTCGAGGAGGTTACCAGGAAAGTGGATGAAGGGAAGGCAGTGGATGTTGTCTACGTGGACTTCAGTAAGGCCTTTGACAAGGTCCCGCATGGGAGGTTAGTTAGGAAGATTCAGTCGCTAGGTATACATGGAGAGGTAGTAAACTGAATTAGACATTGGCTCAATGGAAGAAGCCAGAGAGTGGTAGTGGAGGATTGCTTCTCTGAGTGGAGGCCTGTGACTAGTGGTGTGCCACAGGGATCAGTGCTGGGTCCATTGTTATTTGTCATCTATATCAATGATCCGGATGATAATGTGGTAAGTTGGATCAGCAAATTTGCTGATGATACAAAGATTGGAGATGAAGTGGACAGTGAGGAAGGTTTTCAAAGCTTGCAGAGGGATTTGTCCCAGCTGGACAAATGGGCTGCAAAATGGCAGATGGCGTTTAATACAGACAAGTGTGAGGTATAGCACTTTGGAAGGACAAACCAAGGTAGAACATACAAGGTAAGTGGTAGGGCACTGAGGAGCGCAGTGGAACAGAGGGATCTGGGAATACAGATACAAAATTCCCTAAAAGTGGCGTCACAGGTAGATAGGGTCGTAAAGAGAGCTTTTGGTACATTGGCCTTTATAAATCAAAGTATTGAGTATTAGAGTTGGAATGTTATGGTGAGGTTGTATAAGGCATTAGTGAGGCCGAATTTGGGGTATTGTATACAAGGATGTTGCCGGGACTTGAGATACTGATTTACAGAGGAAGGTTGAATAGGTTAGGACTTTATCCCCTAGAGCGTAGAAGAATGAGGGGAGATTTGATAGAGGTATATAAAATTATGATCGGTATAGATAGAGTGAATGCAAGCAGGCTTTTTCCACTGAGGCTCGGGGAGAAAAAAACCAGAGGACATGGGTTAAGGGTGAGGGGGGAAAAGTTTAAAGGGAACATTAGGGGGGCTTCTTCACACAGAGAGTTGTGGGAGTGTGGAATGAGCTGCCAGATGAAGTGATAAATGCGGGCTCACTTTTAACATTTAAGAAAAACTTGGGCAGGTACGTGGATGAGAGGTGTAAGGAAGGACATGGTCCAGGTGCCGGTCAGTGGGACTAGGCAGAAAAATGGTTCGGCACAGCCAAGAAGAGCCAAAAGGCCTGTTTCTGTGCTGTAATGTTCTATGGTTCTATCTCCATCAGTGATGACCTTAACTACTTATTACAACATTTAACTACCTCCTAAACATTCATTTCATCCATCATTGAAGCATTACCTGTGCAAAGCCCCCAGCACCATTATTTTGGGGCTCACCATTCTCTAGATATTGAGCAACACACATGAAATTCTGGAGGAACTCAGCTGGTCAGGCAACATCTATAGAGGGAAATAAGCAGTTGATATTTCAACTGGAACTCTTCATCAGGACTAGAAAGGCAATTGAATAACAGAGCGGTTTTTCCACCTGTCTGTTGCTCATCAAGACGTCATGAAAATTCCTGCCATCATTAAAGTAATACTAATTGGTGCGAAGCAGGCTACTACCATGCAGAGCAACATAACCTTAGGTCAGGATGAAAAAATGTCAAACGCCTCGGGCTTCTAAAGTAACAGGCAGTGGCTTCTATGGCCACTGAAAAAAATGAGTGACATTTCTAATTAATTTTAAATGTAGTGTCTTTGATTGATGGTGTTCACCTTTAATGTTTTTAAAATTGAACTAACACTATATTCTGAACAACACTGGATGTCAAAGAGGTCCAGCTTGCCAGCATATTAATGAAGTGTAATACATTGACAGAATGAACTCTCTCATTAGCATGAAACTTAAATACATTCGGCCAAATATTAACAAAGGAAAAAATGCCGAGTGACAGTGACTAGGAAAAGGATCACAGCAGAATCCAATTTTCCTTCCTTCAAAAATCATAGCGTTGGAATAGGCCCTCCAGCCCACCAAATCCACACTACATTAACACCAGTCCTATATTAATCCATTTTAACTCTACCCACATTCCCATCAATTTCCCCATATTCCTCCACTCAACTACAAACAATTTACACAGGTTAATCTACCTACCACTCCTTATGGCATTGGGATTGAACCCAGGTCTCTGGCACTGTGTGGTAATGGCTCTACTAGCTAGGCATCTGTGCCTCCCATCTTAAAATGAATAGAAGGTGAACTAAAGCAAAAGTCTGCCAAAAAAATAATGCTTCTTCGGTCAGATAATGAACATAATGCTACGGGGAGAAGGTGTTTGCTGCCTTGAGGCAAGTAAGTGTGGATAAATCTCTAGGGCCTGGCAAGGAGTTCCCTTGAACCTTGTGGGAGGCACGTGCAGAAATTGCAGGGGCCGTAGCAGAGATAATTAAATCGTCATTAACAACAGGTGAGGTATCGGAGGATTGGAGGATAGCTAAGTTTCTTCCAGTTTTTAAGAAAGGCTCTAAACATAAACCAAGAAATTATAGGCCAGTGGGCCTGACATCAGTAGTGGAAGTTATTGGAAGGTATTCTAAGGGACTGAATATATGAGTACGTAGATAGACGTGGACTGATTGTGTTCACCTACAGACTGATTAGGAAGTCAGAATAACTTTGTGTGTCGGAGGTTGTGTCTAACCAAAATTATAGCATTTTTTGAGGAATTTACCAGGAAAGTTGGTGAAGGCAAGGCAGTGGATGTTGTCTACATGGACTTTAGCAAGGCACTTGACAAGGTCCTGCAAGGGAGGTGGGTCAAGAAGGTTCATTCACTCGGCATTCAAGATGAGGTAGTAAATTGGCTTTGTGGAAGAAGCCAGAGAGCGATAGTAGATACATGCCTCTCTGATTGGAGGCCTATGACTAGTGATGTGCCACAGGGATCAGTGCTGGGTTCGTTGTTGTTTGTCATCTATATCAATGATCTGGATGATAATGTGGTTAATTGGATCAGCAAATTTGCAGATGACACCAAGATTGGGGGTGTAGTGGACAGTGAGGAAGGCAGTCATAGCTTGCAGCGGGGTCTGGACCAGCTGGAAAAATGGCAGATGGAACTTAATGCAGACAAGCGCAAGGTGTTGTATTGTGGTAGGACCAGCCAGGGTAGGTCTTACACAGTGAGTGGTAGGGCATTGATGAGTGTGGTAGAACAAAGGGATCTGGGAATACAGGTCCATAATTTATTGAAAGTGGCATCACAGGTAGATAAGGTTGTAAATAAAGCTTTTAGCACATTTATTTTACTTATTGACATACAGTGTGGAATAGGCCCTTCCAGTCCTTCGAGCTCCACTGCCCAGCAATCCTCCAATTTCATCCTAGCCTAATCATGGGAAAATTTACAATGACCAATTAACCTACTAACTGGTACGTCTTTGAGCTGTGGGAGGAGACCGGAGTACCCGTAGGAAAATCATGCAGTCACGGAAAGAATGGACAAACTCCTTACAGACAGTGGCGGGAATTGAACCTGGACCACTGGTACTGTAAAGTGATGCGCACTATGCTACTGTGCTGCCCCACACTGGTCTTCATAAATCTATGTATTGAGTACAGGAGATGGGATGTTATGTTGAAATTGTTTAAGACGTTGTTGAGGCCTAGTTTGGAGTACTGTGTGCAGTTTTGGTCACCTACCTACAGGAAAGACACAAATAAGGTTGAAAGAATGCAGAGAAAATTTAGAAGAATGTTGCCGGGACTGGAGAACTTAGAATGTAGAAGATTGAGGGGAAATTTGATAGAGGTGTACAAAATTATGAGGGGTATAAATAGGGTAAATGCAAACAGGCTTTTTCCACTGAGGTTGGGTGGGACTACAACTAGAGGCCATGTGTGAACATGAGGAGAAACTTCTTCACTCAGAGGGTGTGAGAGTGTGGAATGAGCTGCCAGAGCAAGTGGTGCATGCAAGCTCAATTTGAATGTTTAAGAGAAGTGGATGATAGTGGTATGGAGGGCTATGGTCCCAGTGCAGGTAGATGGGAGTAGGCAGTTTAAATGGTTCAGCATGGACAAGATGGGCTGATGGGCCTGTTTCTGTGCTGTATTTTTCTATGACCCTATGACTCTAAGATGATGGTATCAAATTGATTTTAATTATATTTTAACTAGTATAAAACCCCAATGTGAAGCAATCTATTTGAGATATTTTTTCAATCCTAGATGTGCTCAAATTTTAACCGTACACTAGAATGTTTTGCAGTTTCCAGTCTAATGTGGCACAGTACTGGCCTATATCTAAAAATAAAACTGCTCCTTTCGTCAACGCCTTGCTTTCCAAACAGAGGACAAACATAAAACAAAATAATAGAACTCCACAAACATGAATCTTATTCTCCATTAAATCCGAACAAAAAGGATTGTGGAAGCATAAGTGGATCCCTGTTAAAAAAACAACGGTGAAAAAATTATGAGGAGATGAAATGTACGATGATTTGATCATAGCTCCGAAGTAACCAAATTGCGTCCTATTATTTAGTTGGACAATTAGTGATAATTTGATTGCTGGACTTGTCACAACTGTTTCATCATATTCCTTGAAAGGATATGTCAGTACCTACCAGTTCCTGCAGAATGAGTAATCTGTTTCAAAGCTATAAAGTGGCCTTAACTCCCTTTAATTCCTTGAGAGAAATTGCTTTTATTATATCAAAAGGAAACACCAAATATTTCAATGAACTCTAACAGATTTATTTGCAGAAATCTTCCTCAAGTCTCCTTGTCTTGCAAGGTGATCAGTTTGGACACAGATGGGAACGTAGCTTCAGTTTGACGTAAGCAGCTTTTACAATATTAATCAAAGATTTTAGCACATTTTCTCCTAGTCAAACACTGTAACCTTGGCAGAAGAGCTGGTGTGAGCCATTACTTTGGGAGCTGGGAATACTCACAGAAATTCCTGTTGAAAAATTTCAGTTGCAAAATCTAAATACTTCAAATGCTGAGCATTTGAAATAAATCTGAAAATGTGATGAACATTTAGCAGGTCAAATGCACTTGTGGTGAGAGAAACAATGTTAATGCTTTAGGTTAATAATATTTTTATTTGTGGAACACACATCAAAGTTGCTGGTGAACGCAGCAGGCCAGGCAGCATCTCTAGGAAGAGGTACAGTCGACGTTTCGGGCCGAGACCCTTCATCAGGACTAACTGAAGGAAGAGTTAGTAAGAGATTTGAAAGTGGGGGGGGAGGGGGGATCCAAAATGATAGGAGAAGACAGGAGGGGGAGGGATGGAGCCAAGAGCTGGACAGGTGATTGGCAAAAGGGATATGAGAGGATCATGGGACAGGAGGCCCAGGGAGAAAGAAAAGGGGGAGGGGGGGAAAACCCAGAGGAAGGGCAAGGGGTATAGTGAGGGGGACAGAGGAAGAAAAAGGAGAGAGAGTGAAAGAATGTGTATATATAAATAAATAACGGATGGTGTACAAGGGGGAGGTGGGGCATTATAAGGTGGAACTACACCTTATATTCCGTCTGGGTAGCCTCCAACCTGATGGCATGAACATTGACTTCTCAAACTTCTGCTAATGCCCCACCTCCCCCTCATACCCCATCCGTTATTTATTTATATACACACATTCTTTTTCTCTCTCTCCTTTTTCTTCATCTGTCCCCCTCACTATACCCCTTGGCCATCCTCTGGGTTTTCCCCCCCTCCCCCTTTTCCTTCTCCCTGGGCCTCCTGTCCCATGATCCTCTCATATTCCTTTTGCCAATCACCTGTCCAGCTCTTGGCTCCATCCCTCCCCCTCCTGTCTTCTCCTATCATTTTGGATCTCCCCCTCCCCCTCCCACTTTCAAATCTCTTACTAGCTCTTCTTTCAGTTAGTCCTGACGAAGGGTCTCGGCCCGAAACGTCAACTGTACCTCTTCCTAGAGATGCTGCCTGGCCTGCTGCGTTCACCAGCAACTTTGATATGTGTTGCTTGAATTTCCAGCAGCTGCAGATTTCCTCATGTTTGCGTTTTTATTTGTGGGTTAGGTACCCAGACATGGTGTTAATCTTTTTTAAAAAATGGATAAATTTGGTGCATAGAATTTTACTGCATTGAAGCAGGCTAGTCAACTTCAAAAGCTCTACGTCAGGGGTATTCTCCCTACTGGACGATTTTCATCTGACTTCATTGCACCTAAATTGCATCCTCCAAGAGGACCACAATCTTATTTTTGGCTTTGGAGGCTTGCATGCCTCAATGACCCAGAGAGCTATGCAGGCTGGAGTCAGGGCTTTATGCTTTGGCTTTTGATAGGGTCACCCATACCAAACAGGTCAAAGAACAGAGGCCAGACTAGCTGTGGTCCACTGGTCCTCCAGGTTCGGGGTTCAGCCAACAACACAGACTGGTTAAACAAAACTGTTATGGAAACAGCAATGAGTAATCCTTCTACATCAGAGTGTGATGGTATTCCTGAGTCTCCACCCAGGATTGCATGACTGACAGTAGTGAAAACTGAGAGAGGAAGCTACTAACATGATGAAGGAAGCTCTGCACACTGCCAGAGATGGAGGACCTTCATTGCTGCCCTAAATGCCAGCGGCGTAATAGGCAGTAAATAAAAAAAAATTAAATTGCATTTTATACCTTTCCATACTGTGCTGATCTCCCTTAAATCTAGACCCAGAAAGGCCCTGAAAATATCTTCATAAAATATGGTTTGAAATTTCCAGAGAAGCATTTCCAAGTGGAATAGCCATGACTCCTTTCCAATATTTTCTGGAAATTTAGCACACTTGCATGCTTTCAGAAGGACAGATTTCCTGAAAGGTACTTATTGGGGAAATTGTAACTTTTTTAGTGTTGGATTTTGGAGAAGCACCAACTTTCCAGCAGCTGCACTGGAAATTTTGCCTGCTGATCATTACCAGATTATGTGCATGATGTGAAATGGCTTAAAGAAGAGAGATTAATGTCTGATAATTTCCTTTCTTTGAACTTCATGAGTTAAATACATTAACACATTTTAAATGGCTTCTAGTGTATCTTTTTAATGTTTTTCAATTTTGGCAACATTCACAACCATGCAAAGTACTTTGACAGCCAGCTTAGCCTGGGGATGTGGCAGGACTTGTCCAGGCCTTGCCATGTGAAATCTTTTAAAGATATATTGGTGCTACCATCCAATTTGGATGCTAGCTTGAAGACTTGCAGTTAAGTGCAAAGTTCGGGGGTGGGGATGCGGGTCGTGTGATTAGGGCAGTGAGCATGAACTTGCCTCTTCAGGAAACTTGGGCATATACTGTATATTCCTCATTAGACATGTTGATCACACTACAATCCCAGCGATAGCTGGCCTAAATGTTAGTTGTTATGCTGGTTATTTCAGTTTAACAAGAACACTAAAACTAGAACCCAAGATTCAGTCATGGTGCTATAGCTGCAAACAAAGGAAAGATCTTCCTCCAGTCAATCTCCTGCTCACTTCAAAGCATCTGTCACACCTTCCCATTTATAGAGAAACTTTCAAACTCAAAACGTACTAATAAACATTACTGTCAATGCCGTACTTTTTGAAGTTTGAAAATAGGAGATATGACAGCCAATTTAAACCAAAATACTGAACAACATGATGAGTAATCATTTTATTGATGCTAGTGGAGGAATAATATTGATGTGGACTTGGAGGAAAACTTCTTCTTTCTTCATTCTAATGTCTTGGCATCTTTTACATTCTGCTGAGAGAGCAGACTGACCTCAGTTATACTCTTCATCTGGAAGACAGGACTTCCAGTACTGCTGCACAGGTCCATACTAAAATAGGAGTCTGGAAGTTACTGGTGTGAGAGTCTGGACTCAGCGGCAGAGGCAGAGACAAGGCTGACACAGAGTGGTAATGAGCTGCAGTAATGTTCTTGTTACTTCATTGGATCACCAGATGTTGCCAGGGAAGCTTCTCCCTTTTATGCAAATGATTTTGTCTTCCAGAATTAGGGGACTTTCAAACTCCTCAGTTAGCTTTAAGGAAATGATGTCATATTTTAAGTAAACATAGATAACAATTTTAATAAAATATTGAAACTATGTATGTGAGCCAAATAAATTAAGCATCTTAATGTTTGACTAGACATCCCCAAGGAGGAGGCTGTTAATTACTTGCCTTGGGAATGAGACACATCTGTTTTACATAATTCGAAGGTTTTCTTTAAATGTTACTGAGTATTCCTTCTAAAGATGAGTAATCTAGTGTTTTAATTCTTCTAGTATGTTCTTCCTAGAAGGCAGTAGAGTCAACTGAGAGTTGACAGGGTGAAAGCAATACTATCCTGTCTCAATCCAATCCAGTTGTTCATTAAGGTGTTGAAGAGAATCCAGCGAAGGTTCACAGAACTGAAGACCTCTGTAGGGTCCAGGAAGGAAAGACAGACATGGCTCTGTCAAATGATGTGAGCATTCTTGCTTCCCTGCTTTGAGAGCTGAGCGAAAATATGCTTCATTTAAAGAAAGCCTTCAATCTATAAAACAAAGTCCTGGAGAAGTGCAAGCTTTCATGTGATGTGAGCAGTTTTGTTACCAGTTTAGCCAAGAACTGTCTTCACAATCTGCTAAATCATGTCGGACCTGCCCCATGAGCTCACTTCATTTGCCAGAGGTGACTTCCTAAATTATTCATGGGAGTAGTCTCAGCTGAGGCAATATCTCATCAACAATCGCATTAGGTTTTGTCTTCATCTGCTTTATGAGCCTTGGGCTGGTTTCAATGCCTTAGGCCCAAATATTGTGATGAAGATAACTGTAACATAACAGCATAGAAGATGCTCTCATGAAGACACAGGACATAGAACATGTGCTGTTGTTTGTTTTTAATCTCGTTTTTTGAACAAACCAGCCTAGAACCACAGCTATGTTGTACTGTTTATTTTGCACAATTCACTTTACCCGGAGTGAAATGTGAAATGATAAATGAACCACAGTTGAACACAAGAGATTCTGCAGATGCTGGAAATCCAGAGTAACACGCTCAAAATTCTGGAGGATCCATGGAGAGGAATAAAGGATTGACATTTTGGTCCAAGATGCACTTGAAATGTTGACTCTTTATTTCTCTCAACATATGACCAATCTGAAAATCTCCTAGCAGTAGACATACAGTATATTGACATGGCTGGCATATTCCGCCCACAGTTCATCCAGGATCCACTAGGTTGTGCACCTAGCCTACACAAGTGTACAAATGAAGATTTGGAGCCACTTAACAATAGAAAGTTTGAATTATCAAAAGGTCAAGACTGTCCGAAATTAGAATATTGATTTGTTAATCCAGGTGTTATCAGAAGACAGATTCTGGATAAACTGTAAGAAGGATATGTCAACAATGTTAATTTAAGTCCATTGCTAAGAGATTACCAGATTGGTCATATGTTGATAAGAATTTGAAAAAAGTAAACTCAACATATAAAATATGGTAACGTAATGGTCTTTCTGTAGAAGCAGTATTTGGGTTATGGTTAGAGACAACGGGTACGGAGGTTGACTGAGGATCGGTGAATCTGACTTTTGGAAGAGTTGAGCTCCAATTTGTGCACATTTTACTGCTTAATTATAATGGGCCTTTTTTGTTTTTTTCTTTCTTTTGTTTACTAACCCTATAGTTAAGTTAATATTCATAAATATAATTTCTTTAATTGTATGCAGTGTGCTGTCTGTTATTTCTTGGCACTGAGTCATAACAGGATAGTAAATTACCCAGCATCCACACAAACCGGGGTTTGAGGTGGGAGAGGGCCTCAATCTCACGAGTTTGGCGGGACCGGAGAGTGTCTTCCCTCGGCGTACACAGCCCAAGGAAACCAGTGGGGTTTCACAATATACTCAGGACCCCACTAGCAGCAATAAAATAGAAAGCAGCAGCATTTCCATCAGTCAAAGTTCCATCTTATGTTAGTACTCTGTGCAATAAAACATTTTTATAAGATGTATCCAGGCCCTCTTCTTCCTTGTTCCAAACATTCAATTATTTCTCTATAGTCCAGCAAGCTGCCATCTGTTCCAAGACAAAGCTTAAAGAAGAATAAAATTATTTTCCAAAGGAGCAAGCATTGCAGAAATTTACCTTTATATTCTGTTATTACAGCCAAATCTTTGCTTGTAAATCCTCTGTGGATGTTATGTTTTGTCAATAACCTTTTTTTATACATGATTTAATTTATTTTGCAGAGAAATTGATCTTCCATATGGAACTTATAGTGGCTGTGGTCTGGATGTCCCAGGGGGTAGTGAATCAAAGTCGTTGCCATCCTCCCTGACTCAGAAAGGTTATTCTATAAGCAACCAGGCTTCATAGCTCAGCAGCATTTCAGTCTGAGCTTGCTTGGAGCTGCTTAGATCAAACACATACTTTGTAATTCTTTGGAATTCCCCACTACAGAGATCTGTGAAGACTGGGCCACTAAGTATTTCCGTTACAGTGGTGAACAGGGAAGCCAAGATCAGATCAATCACAGTTTTATTGAATTTTGAAGCTGGTTTGGTTGTCACCTACAGCAATTTCTTATGGCCTTGAAGGTAAGGAGATAAATTTAATTAACAGCAATGAACAAGGAGCTTGGCCAATGCTGGAAGGCTTATGGACAATTCAGTGGTAGAGAAGAAGGGAAAGAAGTTTAGAAAATGTTTGTACATTGCGACAGGGATGCAACACAAAGATTTTCATTCCCTTGGATGTAGGTAAATAAATCAATCTATCTATCTATCTATCTAATCTATCTATCAAGGTTCTCAGTCATCCAGGTCAATTTATATCAAGGCAACTAGATTTGCTGTGTTGTCTAGAAGATGTTTCACCACTCATCCAAGAGGCTACTTCAATTCCAATCCATGGTGGGTAGCTTTCTTGTTTATAAACTCTGTGAGCCATTTTTGTCAAACTGGAAAACCCATCCCTGAACAGAGGGGTTGGGGTACGACACCACCTATCAGCTACCTACAATGCAGTCCTAACATCTCTACCCTGGCATCTCCATAACTGTTCACACCTCCATTCATGCAAAGATAAGAGTAGTGACCCTGTTATTACCTCTATGACTCTTAACGACCCTCATGTGATTGTCATACCTTTAAACAGCTCACAGAGTTTATAAACCAGAAAACTACCAACCATGGCTTGGAACTGAAGAAGCCTCTTGAATGAGTGGTGAAATGTCTTCTAGGCAACACAGCAGGTCCAGCTGCCTTGATTTACTACTGCTTGATATACAATGATCTGGATGACTGAGAACCTTCATTTTATTTAATTTATTTATTAATTACTTAATTTACTGCTTGATAAATAAACAAAATGAAATTCTATGACCAATTCTGTCACCTTTCCTGAGGATCTACCCCATAGCAATGGTTTATACTTATCTCTAGGGTGTCATCTTCCCACAGGATTGCATAGACTTAATTAGTATCATAGAGCACTATAGCAAAGAAACAGGCCCTTCAGCCCATCTAGTCCATGCTGAACTGCTATTCTGCCGAGTCCTATTGACCTGCACCTAGACCATAGCCCTCCATTCCCTCCCATTCATGTACTTATCTAAATTTTTCTTAAATTAAACCTGCATCCACCACTTCTGCTGGTAGGTTATTCCACACTCTCACAAGCCTCTCTGAGTGAAGAAGTTCCCCCACATGTTCCCCTTAAATATTTCACCGTTCACCTGTAACCCATGACCTTTAGTTCTAGTCTCACCCAACCTCGGTGAAAAAAAACCTGCTTGCATTTACCCTGTCTATACCACTCATAATTTTTTATAACTCTATCAAATCTCCTCTCAATCTCCTATGCTCTAGGGAATAAAGTCCTAACATATTCAGTCTTTCCCTATAACGCAGGTCCACAAGTCCCAGCAACATCCTTGTAAATTTTCTCTGTACTCTTTCTAATACTGCACACTGCAAGGCAACCTCCTACCATAGGATCTGGTCAAATACCAATGGAATTCCCCTGAATCCATTTAAAAAAAACAAAGGCATCTTCCTGCCCTTTTGGATATTTAAACCACCTGAAGAAGGAGATCTTAAGTCAGCCCTTGCTTAAAATATAAAAGAACCTGCTTAGCATAATTTACCACTAATGAGAGCATTTAACTGAGGCTGAAAGAAATCAAAAGAATGCTAATGTCAAGAAGAAATAATATTGGATTGGCAGAGTTACACCACAGACATTATAATTTTATGTAATTTTCACATAACATTGATATAGTTCTATATTGTATTAATTAAAACAGAATTATGCTTATACATTGCAAATAAATCAGATGTACCGAACGGAAAGTTAGGAAATTTTCTCAGGTTGATGAGTTAGAGGTTTCATTTATTTATAAGGAATAAATAATTTACAATTTAAAAATAAATCTGGTTTATATTTATAAAAGATATCAGATATTTACATTTGTATATTTAAAAAAGAAAGTATTCACCTTGGTTAAAATCTGCATGTTGAAACACTATAAATTCATCTGTCAAAAATAACCATGTATAATAGCTTAAAAGAGAAGTCAGGCATTTTGGGGATTGTTGACATTGCCAAGGCTGTTTAAAGCAATGCATGGCCGCACAACTGTGTTTTCAACAAGACCTTGAGAAATATTAAATCAGCATAACCTGTTATAAATGGCATTGTTAATGGATAAATTGGAGCCTTAATTGAGTTTTACATTGCAGAATGGAAGGTCTGGATGACGAATTTGAAGTTTTTAACATACAATCAAATAATGTGCTTTTCTTGCTTTTCACATACACAAAATGATGAAGGCATGGTGTAGCATGTGCTAAAGGAACACTTGTTTAGTATTGAAGGCCTGTTGTTGAACAAGGTCACTGCAGTGTCACCTTCCTTGCAATGCATCAATTACCTTTTACACCAGGGGTTCCCAATCTTTCTTATGCCATGGACCCCTACTATTAACCAAGGGTCCACGGACCCCAAGTTAGGAACTTCCATTTTATACTCTTATCACCTGGATTAAGAATATACTTTTCATTTCATACTTCAATTCAGTCTCTACTTGTTAAGCATCAGAGCTATTAAAAAATGTCACAATGTTTCGCTGCTTAATCTTAATGCAAAGTCACCGAGGTAATATACTACAGTTGTGAAATTAATTAATGAAGTCAGCAGACATTTCTGTGATGAAATTTGAGTACAGTATTAATCCATTTAAAATAAATGCATGCAAACCTGTGAATCATTGAACTGCAAAACAAATTGATGAAGGTATGTTGTGTACATGGATTTTAGTAAGGCACTTGACAAGGTTCGCCATGGTAAGCTCATTCAGTCAGGAGGCATGGGATTCAGGTAACCATGGCCGTCTGGATTCAGAATTAGTTTGCCCACAGAAGGAAGTAGATGGTAGTGGATGGAGCATATTCTTCCTGGAGATTGGTGATCAGTGCTGTTCCACAGGGATCTGTTCTGGAACCTCTTCTCTTTTGATTATTGTAAATGACATGGATGAGTAAGTGGAAGGATGGGTTAGTAAGTTTGTAGATGACACAAAGGTTGGTGGTGGTGTGCAAAGTGTACAAGATTGTTATAGTTTACAATGGGACATTGATAGGATTGCAGAGCTGGGCTGAGAAGTGGCAGATGGATCTTGGGGTTTACAAGATGTTAGGGTGGTTAAGAATGCGAATGGAGTGCTGGCCATCAATAGTCGGGGGGCTGAGTTCAAGAACCATGAGGTAATGTTGCAGCTTTATAAAACTCTGGACATGGAAGCTTTAGAAAGGGTGCAGAGGAGATGTACCAGGATGCCGTCTGGATTAGAGAGCATCTCTTATGAGGATATATTGAGTGAGCTGGGGTTTTTCTCTTTGGAGCGAAGGAGGATGAGCAGTGACTTGACAGAGGTGTATAAGATTATAAGAGGTATAGATAGAGTGGATAGCCAGTGACTTTTTTCCAGAGCAGAAATGGCTTATATGAGGGGGCATCATCTTAAGGTGATTGAAGGAAAGTATTGGGATGTTAGGGGTAGGTTTCTTTTATATGCACAGAGTGGTGGGTGCATGGAGGCAAATACATTAGGGACACTTAAGATCCTCTTAGAATAGGCACATGGATGAAAGAAAAATGGAGGGCTATGTGGTAGAAAAGGGTTAGATTGATCTTAGAGTAGGTTAAAAGGTCAGCATAACATCATGGACCGAAGGGCCTGGACTGTTCTGTAATGTTCTATGTTCGATGCTCTCTGTTCTAATATTATTGTTAATTCTGAGGCTTCTAACATTCTGCACTCAATAATTCTGATGTTGTCTGGCAGCATCATTGGGCTACCCTGATATCACCCCATTTTCTTCAGATTCATCCTTTCCTTCTTTTTACTTCCCTTTTTTTTAGTGGAATGTCTTCCTGTATTATTTTATCATGCTGAAATTGAAATTAGACATCATAATATTTATTTTATGAGCATAAAATAGTACAGAGAAAGGTTGCTTCAGTGCCCTGATAGTATCTCAGGGTGTTATTTTGTGATTAGCAGGGATGGATGCGGCCTAGCAAGCTGATGATCATTATGTTATATTAAGTTTAAGAAGGAGTTGGAAGAAGTCAGTGTGATCCTACCAGTTCCACTGCAGTCCTTCCTACGTCTCCTCCTCAACATCATCTCAATCCTTTCTAGAGACACAATATTTGGTGGATATTTGTTCCCATATTGTTAATAAGGCCTAATTTTGAACAGAGCTCGGGCTTTCAGAGGGGCACGGACAATTGAAAAGCTTGGGAGTACTCAGACCCGAGAGAGTTTCTCCTTAATTAGGCCTATAGGAAGTGTGGTTATCTTTCCAACCATTGTCGTGATGTCTTATTTGCTTAAATTGGTTCTAACCCTATTTTCTCCCCTTTGCAGGACATAGAAAGAAGAATCACTGAGTAATCATCAGGGATAAGACAGTCATCAGTTAGGTGGCACAGCTGTCACCTGCCTTCATGCTCTAGGAGCACGGAAAGACACTTTGCTTCAGGCCTCAAGACAAGAAATAATATTGTTCAGCTCCCCGAGTCACTCGACTGTGACTCATTTGCTGGTACCGTCTAAAATAGAAACAAGTTTGTCAATCCATCTTGAAAGTGTTAAAAAAGTTCATTTTATGTTATGCTTTAACTCATACAGTTCTATGTTCTCATTAATGAGTTTTAGCAATCTTCAAATTCCAATAGATAAGCATCTAGTCCTAATCCTATCATATCAATGCCAGTCTTCTTCAATGTTCAAAGTACGTTTATTATCAGAGTATGAATATGTCACCATATACTACCCAAAGATTCATTTTCTTGCAGGCATTCACAGTAAAACAAAATAATACAATAGAATCAATGAAACAAACTACACACAAAGACTGACAAATAGCCACTGTGCAAAAGAAGATAAACTGTGCAACTATAAAAGAAATAACAATTAATAAATATTTAAATAAATAATATTGAGAACATGAGTTGTAGAGTCCTCAAAAGTAAGTCCATAGGTCGTGAAATCAATTCAGTGTTGAGGTAACTGAAGTTACCCACGCTAGTTCAGTTGAAGGTCGAAGGGTAATATCTTTTCCTGAACCAGGTGGTGTGGGACCATTCTTATTTATAGCATACACATCATTCCCTCCACCTCTTCCTCCAACGTATTGCTATTAATATTGTAACATTTATTCCTTTACAGCAGTCAATGTTCAATGGATATGAATGTGTCTCATTACATAAATAGAGCAATCACAAAATTGAATTTTTACAGCACTGAAAGAGGCTGTAAAAGAAGGAACCAAAAACGTCTACTATCCATTGAGCTCACACTAATTATCTGCAAGAGCAATGCAGGCAGTTTTATTCTCTGGCTCCTTTTCTACAGCAAATGTACGTCTTCTTTCTCAAGTATCTATCCTGTTCCCTTCTGAGAGAAACAATTGCATCTGCTTTCAGCATCCATTCAGATCATGAAGTTTATGGCATGAAAAGCAAATTTCCTCTTCAACACCTGATTCTATTGCCAATTGTTTCCAGTCTACACCAGCTAGTCCTCAGCTCTTCCACAAACAGGATGAAAAAACATTTCCAATGCAGACTGCTTGCATTAACTTTAATGAGGTTTCAGGTCTGCCATTTTGTTTTAAAGAGACTGCTGCTTCACGACCCACGAACTATCCTTTACACATGCTCTCATTGGAACCCTTCTTCCACAAAGAAGCCATTTGGTACCTGTCCAATAATCGTCAGCTCAACACAGGGCCATTCTGCACACAACTGGCATCATATGTGTGGACTGCACAAAAAGAGCATTCATCATGCTCCATCAGCGTTCTTTGTCGATTGATTCTTGGTCCTGTGCTTGCTGATATTTGTCTCACTGGAAACAGTTGATTTTTGAACCACCTTGCCATTCATCTTCTCAGCCCCTCTAGTCTCTCCAAAAATTGATTTCACTCACCCCTCAGAATCTGGAATCCTTCTTGACGTACGGAACCCACAGTAGAGCAAAAGCCTTGCCAGAAACATGACATAACATCCTTGTTTTCTGCACTCATTATTATAGCATCATGTATTCCATTTAAAAAATCACATTCTACTTGAAGATTCCAGGCTTAAATGAACTCTGGGTCATTGCCATTAACTCCTGATATGTGTCACTTACATTTTACTATGTGAATCATTTCATCAGTTGGGTCCGAAGCTAATGCTGCAAAAACTCAACAAATCAGGCAGCAGCTATAGACAGAGAAACTCAGTTATCCTGCAAAAACACCAGGGAAGCAGGGAAACAAATTATTTTTGAGTTGCAGAGTGGGTGTTGGAGGGATGGTTAGGACAATGAGATACGATGAGGCATTATTGCCATATTGAAGCACTACTCATGGAGCTGTCTGGTTGATTAATGGGAGAGAGAAAGGGGGATTACAGAGAATTATAGAGTTACTGCTCAGTTCTGATGCAGACAGGAAAAAAAATTACCTGTCCTTGTTGTATTTGGTATTGAATCCCAAAGGCTGCACTTTCCCCAGACAGAGGGTCAGTTATTGTTCTCTGAACTTACGTTGGACCTCATTGAAACAATGCAGGAGTCGGCAGATACATGGATCAGAGTGGATGTGGGAGGGAATATTAAAGTGACAGGCAACTGGGTAGTTCTGTGGACGTGCTCTGCAGAATGATTGCCCAATCTGTGTTTGGTCTCCAGTGTATGAGAGACAGTGTCATGAGCACCAAATGGATTATACAGTTTTGTAATTCACACCAGTGAAGATAATGATGCTATGTTCTACAAGATTTTCTTTTTTCTTTTCAGAAATATTCTTGAATTCAGTTCCAGTTATTTATTCTTAGAAACATGGGAGTAACTGATATCCATGAGGAGTGTTGCCACAAGAAAGCAGCATCCTTCATCAAGGACTCCCACCATCTAGGCCATGCTCTCTTCTCGCTGCTGCCATCAGGAAGGAGGTACAGGAGGTACAGGAGCCTCAGGACCCACACCATCAGGTTCAGGAACAGTTATTACCCTTCAACCATTAGGCTTCTGAACCAGAATGGAAAACTTCACTCATCTCAACACTGAACTGTTTCCACAACCTATGGACTCACATTCAAGGACTCTATAACTCATGTTCTCAATATTATTTATGACTTATTTATTTATTATTATTAGTAGTAGTTTTTCTTTTTCTATTTGGACACTTTGTTTTTTTTGCACTTTGGTTATTTGTCCATCTTTCTTTGTGTGTAGTTTTTCATTGGTTACTGTGAATGCACATAAGAAAATGAATTTCAGGGTAGAATATGGGGACATAATTGTACTTCAATAATAAATTTTGAACTTTGAACTTTGACAGAGGGGATTTCTCCACTGTTGTAGAACTCTTCCTTCAGTGCTATAATATAGGTTGCTATAGAGCTGATTGTCTAAATAGTGTTTCTTGCCAGAAATCAATATGCCATTTTAATCAGTATTTTCATACCCTACTGATATTCTCAGTACACCTGGACAAGCTTAAAGACTTGGCTTAAACAAAAGAATGGTATAGATCATTGTATAGACAGGTACGCAAAGGAAGTCAACCAGTGAGTTAACATTTCCAATGAGTCTTACGAATCTTTCAAAATAAGTAATTTTAGCATATTCAACCAACATAGCATGGAGCCTCCAGGACACTCTGTTATTGAGAGTGTTCTAAATAATTGTTTGAAATTCTAGCATTTTAAATAGATTCTAATGAGGTTCATCTATACAAATGACTCCAAAAATGTTAGGATTGTTCCAGTTACTTTAAATAATCAAGACCTGCCATGAGCATATTTTAAGTCTTATGAAGAAACTCCTCATGCAATTTTTAAACCTTTTGCTGTCCTAAATGTCAGAAATGACTTAATACTGAAACACATGAGATTCTGCAGATGCTGGAAATCCAGAGTAACACCAACAAAATGCTGAGGGAACTCAGCGGATCAAGCAACATCTATGGAAAGGAATAGACAGTCAACATTTTGGGCTGTAACCCTTCATCAGGACCGGTTATTGTTCTTGAATCTGTTGTAGATGCCTACACATTCTGTGACATGAAGGTACTTCATGTGCCAGACATTAGCACAGCACTGATAGGTCCCCATCAGAATGTGGCGAACAGGCTTGGTATCCTCATGCTTGGTCAGGAGTTTAGACAGTGTTATTAAAAGAAGCTAAGCAAGTTCCGGAACTGCATAGACACAAAATGCATCAGTGTTAAGTTGAGTATATTACGAAAAGGCTGAGAACGTTGGATGCAGCAAAAGCAATGGAATCAGACAACAGCGTAATTGCAGTACCAAAGTCCTGTATTCCTGAACTAGCTCCACCTCTAAACAGGGTGTGCTAGTAAATGTAAGAAGCAATAATCTGATGTACAATATGGAAAATTGCTGGTGTTATTGCCCTCCAGCCCACTTTCAATCATCAGTAAAGCGAAGAAAGTATGTATGTGCAAATTGACAGTACTTTCATTTGCACTTCCTTGTCAATAACCAGTTCACTGTTTCAGTTCCACTCAATTCCAGACCTCATCACGACCTGAGTCCAAATATGGACCAGACAGTCGAATTCCAGACATGAGGTGAGAGCGACTCCCTTTGTCAAAGCAGCATTTCAGCAATTGTGACAACACGGAGTCCAGCAATGGGCATCAAGAAAAGAAACTCCAATGGTTAGAGTTGTAGATTACAGAAGGGAAGGTGGTTGTCGATATAAGAGGTCAATCATCCCAGCCAGGTGAAATCACCGCAGGAGTTCGTCAGGCCAGTGTTCCCAGATCCAAATATCTTCAATTAGTTTCTTCATGCTTTTCCACCCAACATGAGGTCAGAAGTGGAGTTGTTTACTGATGAGTGCACAATGCTCAGTTCCATTCACAACTCCACATCAAACAAAGCTTTGCATGTCTACGTTTGTACATGCTGCAGGACCTAAATTACATTCAGGTATGGACCGATAAGTGGCATGCAATGCCACACCATTAAAGTGCCAGGTAATGATGGTTTGCAACAAGGGAGAAAGTAACCACCACATCTACCACATTATTATCAGTATATTCAACACATTACTATCAATTGGTCCCCCACCACAGTCACTATATTTGACGTGCTTATCACACCATTGGAAGTAATGTCATTAACATCAAAATGAGGCCAAGTCTTCCCCAATTATAATGAAGAAAGACCAACTGCAACATTCACACTTGAACAACATTCCTAAATATGTCATCAATAATTGGCGCTGAAAGTGACATTATACACAGTTGAACATGCTTGTTTATAAATTCCTGTAGCCATTAAGTACTACAGATTTTTAATTTACAAATCTTTGCGCTGTGTTTTATTTGTTTCTTCCTATGTCTACCTCACAGTCAATAGCTTTTTCACTTGCTGAATCCAGCCATAAACTTTCAGCGCCAAAGCATTCTAACAAGAAAATTTGATTCACCTTCAGCAGTTTTAAGGGAGGGACATCCTTTGGTTGAACCTATAATAAATTCTGCATTTTGATCTATCTGTAGACCTCTTGATAATTTCCAACCAATTTTTAACAAAGACTGACAATAGCCCTACCTGGGAAGCAGACTTTTTCGGAGAAAGTCCATGGGAGGACATTCTTGGAGAGCAGGTTGGTGACATTGTGCTACTGGAGGTGGTTGACCCTTTGCTGCTGTCAGTGAACCATGAGAAAGGCACAAACTGTGGCACTGCAGCCTTGGCAGAAGCCAGAATACTGATTGGGCTATCAACAGACTCCCTGCAAACAGGAAGAGGCGAGAGTCAGAATGAGGAGCAAATTGAAAGCATAATCAATGACACAGGAGACTTTACAAATCAACTTAGAAAATTAGAAAAGGCTGATCAACCAATTCCAAAGTCTGGATGAAGGTAACTAGATTTATGGTGCATGGGATATGCACAGATAAATTAAGTGTCAGGTAGACCCAATATGTGATGTTTTTTATTTTATGGGCTGTAAAATGGGGAACTCTCTCCCCATAATACTGTGAGTACAAGGGCAATCACAGATTTCAAACCTCTGAAGGAAAAAGGCCTGATACAACAGCTCACATTTTTGAGAAATATTGGCATTTTATAGCTGTAAAAACTTGGGGCTTTATTATAAGTATCCACAAAAAGCAGAACTTCTGAGTTTTCCCATAGTTGTTCATCGCCATTACACTCATTAGCCTCTGATGTAAAGTCCAGCAATGGGAGACAACATCCTACTGACACTGTGCCATTAGACCTTGTGCGGATTCAACAACTCCATTCAAGACCAAAGGATGCTAAGACACAGGAGCAGAATTTGGCCTATATAGTCCACTTATTCTGATCTGTCATTCCACCGTGGCTGATTTATTATCCCTCTCAACCCCTTTCTCCTGCCTTCTCCCCATCACCTTTAACTCTCTGACAAATCAAGAACCTACCAACCACCACTTTAAGTATACTCAATGATTTGACCTCCAGAGCCGTCTATGGCAATGAATTCCACGGATCCACCTCTCTAGACTCTCCCACTATAGGAAACATCCTCTCCACATCTACCCTATCTGAGCCTTTCAATATTCAATAGGTTTCAATGAGATCCACTCTCATTCTCCTAAACTTCAGCAAATATAGGCCCAGAGCCATCAAACGGTCCTATATGTCAACCTTTTCAGTCCTGGAATAAATCTCATGAACTTCCCCTGGACCCCCTCCAATGCCAGAACATCTTTTCTTTGACAAGGGGCCCAAAACTGATCACAATAAACCAGGTGCGATCTGCCTTATAAAGCCTCAGCATCACATCCTTGCTCTTACATTCTAGTCCTTTCAAAACGAATGTTAACCTTGTATTTGCCTTTCTTACCACCAGCTCAACCTTAAAATTAACCTTAAGGGAACTCTGTACAAGGACTCCCAAGTCCTTTTGCACCTCTGATTTTTGAATGTTCTCCATGTTTAGAAAATAGTCTACACCTTTATTCCGTCTACCAAAATGCATGACCCTACACTTCCCAACGCTATATTCCATCTGCCAGTTCCTTGCTCATTCTCCTATCCTGTCCAAGTCTTTTGGCAGGCTTCTTGCTGCGTCAACACTAACTGCCCCTCCATCTATCTTCATATTGTCCTCAAATGCAGCCACAAAGCCAAACATATTTAGCCATAACATATTTATCAGGATAGATTTCCCCTTAAGGACACCATGCCTATTTTATCATGTGCCTCCAAGTACCCTGAAACCTCAACTTTAATAATGGACTTCAAAAACTTTCCAATCACTACAGTCTGGCTAACTGGCCGATAATTTCCTTTCTTCTGCCTCCATCCCTTAAAGAGTGGAGTGACATTTGCAATTTTTCAGTCCTCTTGAATCTTTCCAGAATCCAGTGATTCTTGAAAGATCACTATTTTTGCTCCCACAATCTCTTCAGCCACCTCTTCCAGAACCCCGGCGTGTAGTTCATCTGGTCCAGCTGACTCATCTACCTTCAGACCTTTCAGCTTCTCAAGTACCTTCTCCATAGTAATAGCAACTTCACTCACCTCTGCTCCCTGACACTCTTGAATTTATGCAATACTGCTAGTGTCTTCCACAGTGAAGACTGATGGAAAATAATTACTAAGTTCATCAGGCATTTCTTTGTCCCTCATTACTATGTCCCCAGTGCAATTTTCCAGCAGTTCAATATCCAATCTCGCCTCTCTTTTACTCGTTATATGTCTGAATAAACCTTTAGTGTTCTCTTTAGATTATTGGCT
Source organism: Mobula birostris (assembly GCF_030028105.1). Lineage (NCBI taxonomy): Eukaryota > Metazoa > Chordata > Chondrichthyes > Myliobatiformes > Myliobatidae > Mobula > Mobula birostris. The sequence continues at coordinate 33,555,975 of NC_092402.1, forward strand.
AGCTTACCTTCATATTTCATCTTTTCACTCCTTATGGCATTTTAGTTGCCCTCTGTTGGTTTTTAAAAGCTTTTCAATCCTCTAACTTCCTACGAATTTTTGCTATATTATATGCTCTCTCTTTTCCTTTTATGCTTTCTTTGACTCCCCTTGTCAGCCACAGCTGTGTCATCCTCCCTTTAGAATATTTCTTCTTCTTTGGGATATATCGATCCTGCGCCTTCTGAATTGCTCCCAGAAACTCCAGCTATTGCTATTCTGCTAGTGTCCCCTTCCAGTCAATTTTGGCCAGCTCTTCTCTCATGTGAGCTGGGAGAGAGAGGTAAGTTTTAAGTATTAGAACATAGAATAGTACAGCACAGGCCCTTTGGCCCACAATGTTGTGCCAACCCTGAAACCCTACCTCCCATATAAGCCCCTACCTTAAATTCCTCCATATACCTGTCTAGCAGTCTCTTAAATTTCACTAGTATATCTGCCTCCACCACTGACTCAGGCAGTGCATTCCACGCACCAACCACTTTCTGAGTAAAAAACCTTCCTCTAATATCCCCTTTGAACTTCCCACCCCTCCTTCTCTCCAAAGAGTAAAGCCCTAGCTCCCTTAATCTCTGATCATAATGCATACTCTCTAAACCAGGCAGCATCCTAGTAAATCTTCTCTGTACCCTTTCCAATGCATCCACATCCTTCCTATAGTGAGGTGACCAGAAATGGACACAGTACTCCAAGTGTGGCCTAACCAGAGTTTTATAGAGCTGCATCATTACCTCGCGACTCTTAAACTCTATCCCTCGACTTATGAAAGCTAACACCCCATAAGCTTTCTTAACTACCCTATCTACCTGTGAGGCAACTTTCAGGGATCTATGGACATGTACCCCCAGATCCCTCTGCTCCTCCACACTACCAAGTATCCTGCCATTTACTTTGTACTCTGCCTTGGAGTTTGTCCTTCCAAAGTGTACCACCTCACACTTCTCCGGGTTGAACTCCATCTGCCACTTCTCAGCCCACTTCTGCATCCTATCCATGTCTCTCTGCAATCTTCAACAATCCTCTACACTATCCACAACACAACCAACCTTTGTGTCATCTGCAGACTTGCCAACCCACCCTTCTACCCCCACATCCAGGTCGTCAATAAAAATCACGAAAAGTAGAGGTCCCAGAACCGATCCTTGTGGGACACCACTAGTCACAATCCTCCAATCTGAATGTATTCCCTCCCCCACCACCCTCTGCCTTCTACAGGCAAGCCAATTCTGAATCCACCTGGCCAAACTTCCCTGGATCCCATGCCTTCTGACTTTCTGAATAACGCTACCATGTGGAACCTTGTCAAATGCCTTACTAAAATCCATGTAGATCACATCCACTGCACTACCCTCATCTATATGCCTGGTCACCTCCTCAAAGAACTCTATCAGGCTTGTTAGACACAATCTGCTTTTCACAAAGCCATGCTGACTGTCTCTGATCAGACCATGATTCTCTAAATGCCCAGAGATCCTATCTCTAAGAATCTTTTCCAACAGATTTCCCACCACAGACATAAGGCTCACTGATCTATAATTACCTGGACTATCCCTACTACCTTTTTTGAACAAGGGGACAACATTCGCCTCCTTCCAATCCAATGGTACCATTCCCGTGGACAACGAGGACATGAAGATCCTAACCAGAGGCTCAGCAATCTCTTCCCTCACCTTATGGTGCAGCCTGGGGAATATTCCGTCAGGCTCCGGGGACTTATCCGTCCTAATGTATTTTAACAACTGCAACACCTCTTCTCCCTTAATATCAACATGCTCCAGAACATTAACCTCACTCATATTGTCCTCACCATCATCAAGTTCCCTCTCATTGGTGAATACCGAAGGGAAGTATTCATTGAGGACCTCGCTCACTTCCACAGCCTCCAGGCACATCTTCCCACCTTTATCTCTAATTGGTCCTACCTTCACTCCTGTCATCCTTTTGTTCTTCACATAATTGAAGAATGCCTTGGGGTTTTCCTTTACCCTACTCGCCAAGGCCTTCTCGTGCCCTCTTCTTGCTCTCCTCAGCCCCTTCTTAAGCTCCTTTCTTGCTACCCTATATTCCTCAATAGACCCATCTGATCCTTACTTCCTAAACGTCATGTATGCTGCCTTCTTCCACCTGACTAGATTTTCCACCTCACTTGTCACTCATAGTTCCTTCACCCTACCATTCTTTATCTTCCTCACCGGGACAAACTTATCCCTAACATCCCGCAAGATATCTCTAAACATCGACCACATGTCCATAGTACATTTCCCTGCAAAAACATCATCCCAATTCACACCCACAAGTTCTAGCCTTATAGCCTCATAATTTGCCCTTCCCCAATTAAAAATTTTCCTGTCCTCTCTGATTCTATCCTTTTCCATGATAATGTTAAAGGACAGGGAGCGGTGGTCACTGTCCCCCAGATGCTCACCGACTGAGAGATCTGTGACCCGACCTGTATTGTATAACTGTCTGGTTTAACAGAGCTAACTTAAATGTATTTATTTAAATTTTCCTGTATTTTACATCTTTTTGCCTTAATATTTGTGTAATAATATTTTTTAATTGTTTCTACACATTGGATAATGAATCAAATGTGTAGAAACAATTCAAAAAAGATTCATGCTGTTGGACATCTAGTTCAGCCGGAAGGGATGGCTTTACCAGCTATTAAAGCAATTTGGTGAGATTTATAACATGAAGTCTCTCTTCTACATAATATCTGCCAGTCGGGGTGGACCTTGCTTCATTTACAATATTCTGGCTGGGAAGATCTGCTCAAAGTAAGATTGGGTTAAATGGTTAATGAAGTAATGATCTTAGTCAATAAATTGTTCTCGTGAGCATCCAAACCATTAACTATTTTTCTCAGTCTGCAGGTTACATAAGTACATAACAAGTAGGAGCAGGGGCAGGCCTAATCCTTTGCGCCTGCTCCACCATACAATAACATCATGGCTGAACTGGCTGTGAACTCAGCTCCACTTACCTGCCTTTTCCCCATAGCCCTTAATTCCCCTGCTATCCAAAAATCTATCAAACTGAGTCTTAAATATATTTAATGAGGTAGCCTCTACAGCTTCCCAGGGCAGATAATTCTACAGATTCCACTATTCTGTGAAAAGCGGATTCTCTTCATCTCCTAAATCTCTTCCCCCAAATCTTGAGGCTATGTCCCCCAGTTCTAGTCTCACTTTCCAGTGGAAATAGCTTTCTTCTAACCTATCTATCCCTTTCATAATTTTATATGCTTCTGTAAGATCCCCTCTCGTTCTACTGAGTTCCCGCGAGTATAGTCCCAGGCGACTCAATCTCTCGTCATATGCTAAACCCTCATCTTCAGAATCAAACTGATGAACCTTCTCTGCATCACTTCCAAAGCCAGTACATTTTTCCACAAGTAAGGAGACTAGAAGAGCATGCAGTACTCCATTTGTGGCCGCACCAATATCCTGTACAGCTGCATCACAACCTCTCTGCTCTTAAATTCAATCCTGCTAGCAATGAAGGCCAATATTCTATTTGCCTTCCTGATAACCCGTAACATCTGCAAATCAACCTTTTGCAAATCATATATAAACAATTCCCAAGTCCCTCTGCACAATAGCTTGCTGCAATCTTTCACCATACAATCTGACTTTTAATTTTTCCTTCCAAACTGGATGACCTTGCATTTACCAGCATTGTACTCCATCTTCCAGACCCTTGCCCACTTCCTTAATCTAACTACATCTTTCTGCAGACTCTTCGCATCCTCTGCACAATCTGTTTTTCCACTCAGTGTAGTTCATCAGTAAACTCAGGTACACTACCCTCAGTCCCCTCTTCTAAATCATTAATGTATATCATAAACATTTTCAGGCCCAGCATCAACCCTTGCAGCAATCCACTCACCACTGACCGCCATCCAGAGAAATACCCATTTAACCCAACTCTCTGCCTTCTATTGGTTAACCAATCTTCCATCCATGCTAATATATTCCCCACAACTCCATGAATCCCTATCTTATGGATAAGTGTTTATGTGACACCTTCTGGAAATCCAACTATACAACATCCACCTGTTCCCAGCTATCCACTGTGCTCGTTCTATCCTCAAAGAACTCCAGTACGTTTGTCAAACAGAGCCTGCCTTTCATGAGTGCATGTTGTGTCTGTCTGATGGAAACACTTATACCAGATATCTTGCTATTTCTTCCATAATGATAGCTTCAAACACTTTCTCCACTACAGACATTAAGATAACTAGCCTACAGTTACATGCATAAAATGCTGGCGGAACTCATTTGGTCTATAGTTACACACCTTTTGCCTGCATTCTTTATTAAACAGTGGCATGACATTAGCTATCTTCCAATCTGCCAGGACCTGCCCAGAGTCCAGAAAATTTTGGTAAATTAACACAAATGCATCTATTGTAACAGCCACCATTTCTTTCAATACCCTGAGATGCATCCAGTCAGGACCAGGGGATCTGTCTATCTTTAGGGCCACTAGTTTGCTCAGCATTACCTCTTTAGTGACAGCAATTATAGCGAGGTCCTCACCTCCCATCACATCCATAACATCTCTCATGACTGTCTAGAAGTTTCAAGCATTCTCTGATTTTATTAAGTATTGCCAGCAAGCCACAATATTTTGCTTTAGTACATAAGTTTTGATGGGCAGAGCTATTATAGAAAAAGGAGCAAAAGTGAGGCAAGTGGATTTGACGTACAGACCAGATATGATTGAATTGAGTGGCAGAGCAGGTATGAGAATGGTTTCTTCCTAGTTCTAATGTTGCTGGATTACTATGTTATTGCCAGGGACAAAAGGCAAGAACAGAATCAGGTATAATTTATAGTAATGATGCATTTACTGAGTGGGTGGAATCTGAGGGCATACAACTTCAAAAGTAGTTATGGAAAGTCAATGAAAACAGAAATAGTTGTGAGAAACTCATCACAGTGTCAGAGTCCAATTCTTGGTTGTCAAAATGCCAGCCCAGACACATTACATTAATGCAGAAACAGAAATCTAAAATCTGCTGATGTTCATCTCCCCAGGCCATGCATTTTACATTCAAAGAAAGAAGAGATCTATTATCACATCCTTCTCTGTCCTGGGGCCTCTGTCAAACCAAAGTCAGACAAGAATTCAACTGATAGTGTAACTATTTTAAATCATTAAATTTTAGCTACAATCGGCTTTAAGCATGATTCAAAACAAATCTTAGAACTGAGTTCCATTAAAATTCTCCAGCTGCAACCTTTTCTAATCTCTTTTAGTTGCTGTACAATCTGATTTGCATTTCAAACATCTTGTGCACTTTAACATGTGGAGCTAGAAATGAATGTTGGCTGTTGGCAAAAGCAAATGCTTTTATGTGTAAGTTTTAAATGTTAGTGCAAGTTATTGACAAAATGAATTGGGAGTGGGTGGGGTGGTGATGTGTATGTGTAAGAGAATAAATTGCAGGAGTAAAGAGAAATAAAGAGAGATATAGTAGGATTAAAGAGATTACTTTGAGGAGATGGTACACACACAATGGGTCAAATGGTCTCCAAATAGGTGAGATAAGTATAAAGTCATCTGTCATTTTTATAGAGGTGTTAACATACTTAATGTAGAAAGTTAATCGTATTTTTCCTTAAAGCCACCCATCTCAATTGATTTGATTGATTATAAGGCACAAGTAACAAAGAAAAAATAATTCCATTTAAGAGTGATGAAAAACCAGCAGTTTAAATGATTGATAGGTATATACAGTATGTGCAAATACTTCTCCTATTTTACAGCAATCTTACAAAAAACTTAGTTTGAATACAGATTCCAAGCCAATAAAACTATTAATTCTTCTAAAAATCATGGTATCTGATGGATTATATACTAATTTTGTGTAATAATTATCTGCTGCTAACGATGCTTTTTACTTTGATATTCATAGTTATAAATGTTCACTTTTTCCCCTTACTGTAAAATGAAAAGAAAGAGATTGGAATAACTCTTGAACACAAGAGATTCTGCAATGCTGGAAACCAGAGTAACACACAGAAAATGCTGGAGGAACTGAGCAGGTCAGATAGCATCTATGGAGAGGAATAAACAGTCGACATTTCAGGCTGAGATCCTTCGTCAGAACTGGAAAGGAAGGGAGAAGAAGCCAGATTAAGAAGGTAGGATGAGAGGAAGGCATACAGGCTGAGGGGAAGGAGATAGGTGAAATTAGGTTAGGGGGAAGATGGGTGGGTGGGGATAGGGGATGAAGTGAGCAGCTGGGAGATGATAGGTGGAAGAGGTAAAGGGCTGAAGAAGCAGGAATCTGACAGGAGAAGAGAGTGGATTAGTGGAGAAATGTAAGAGCATGGGCACTAGATGAAGGTGATGGACAGGTGAGGAGAAGAGAAGGGGTAAGGGAGAGCCAGAATAGGGACTGGGAAAAGAGAGAAGGGGGAGAGGGGAGCAATTACTGGAAGATAGATAAATTGATTTTCATGCTATCAAATTAGAGGATGCCTAGACAGAATATAAGGTTTTGTTCCTCCAAATTGAGTATGCACTCATCATGGCAGTAGAGGAGACCATGGACAGACACAGTGGAATGGAAATGGGAAGTTGGATTGAAATGGGTGGCCACTATAAAATCCCACCTTTTGTGGTGGATGGAGCAAAGGTGCTTGACGAAATGATTTTCTAATCTACACGTTTGTACATCCGGTCTCACCGATGTAGAGGAGGCCGCACCAAGAGCACCAGATACAGTAGATGACCCTGACAGAATTGCAGGCGAAGCATCGCCTCACCTGGAAGGACTGTTTAGGGCCTTGAATTGTGCTGAGGGAGAAAGTGTAGGGGCAGGTGTAGCACCTTTGTTCCGTCCAGCACAAAAGCAAGATCTTCAAAAGATTTATCTATGGAGCATACTGAGGAAGATGTGAGTAAGGGCAAACATCCCAGTCACATGCTGGTCAAAGGGAAAGAAGTCGTGAAAGGGAAAGATATCTCCTGATCTAACTAAAATATATGTGGGACTTCCTTTGTTCCCTTCTTAATTCATCTTTCAGAGATCCTGATTGGGCCACTCAAATAGGTAGTGCCTGCAACGTGCAACTTAACTCACATTAATCCAACTGGTACAGCCAATGGATATGTACATTTAATCAGGCTACACCAGAACTAGATAAGAAACCCACTCAACTATTTAAAGTCACGTCTGAATGTTGCTTCAGACAGGTTTGGGATATCAAAGGCTGGGAAAGAGCCCAGTCTTCAGGAATCTGCAACCTTGAAATGAAGAACAGCCATAAAATCATAAAATTAGGATTATTCCCACTGAAGGAGCTTACCTACAAAAAAATCAACCTGCAATCAGACAAATGAGAATAGGCCACTGCACAATTGTGAAAATAAGCACAATTATTGATATGGTTTTTCTGAAATCCAGTTTATCTGGTTTCTGATCCTTTGGCTAAGAGGGTTTGTTTTGGGACCTAGCGAGAATTTTCAGGTCTAAGTGATTTCCAGAAACTTGATCTCTGCTCATGCTGGCATCTCCTGGACAGTCTTGTTCTGGATATGAATTAAGATTACAAGGTCCACTAACTGTTACTTGGCAGCTTATGTTGCCTAGCCCAAGTTCAGCACTAGTTAAAGTACATTAGACACAACTAATAGAAGCAGAAACAGGCCATACAACTTCCTGACCTTGCTCTGCCACTCAGTAAAATCAAGGATGAGACACAAGAGAGCTCTGGAAATCTACAACAACACACCAAGCACTGGAGTAACTGAGCAGGTCAGGCAGTATCTATGGAGGGAAACGGACAGTCAACATTTCAGGTCAAGAGCCTTCATCTTAACTCTCATCTTGAAATGTTGACTATCCAAGATCACAGTTGGTCTGAGCTTGGCCTTGTACTGTATCAGATCGATTGCAAAAAATTGGCAAGTGTGCATGAGGCAATTTGATTGCGCAGTGAATTGACTGGGGCTCCTACATCTGGAGAGCTCTCTTTTAGGCACAGGCTTTCGAATGCGCATGTTTTTTGTCTTGGCAGGCCCGGTTTGTCGCTCCCACAGTGTATGTAGCCCCGCATGTACCATTACTAACATGACTCAGTAAAAATATTTAGTCCTACTTCTCCGTTGTTGTTCTAGTCTCGCACCTACATAATACTTGGTGATGAAAAGCAAAACAAAAGAAGGCCGCTTGCAAGAATTGGCAAGAGCGCATGCAGCCATTTTAATTGCGCGGTGAATCAATTGGGCCTCCTACATATGGAGGGTTCTCTCTTTTGGCGCAAGCTTTTGGAGTGCACGAGTTTTCATCTTGGAGGGGCTGGCTCAATGCTCCCACACTGTATGTTGTCTAGCGTGTACTATTACCAATATGTCTGAGTAAAACGTTTAAGTTTACTACTCCATTGTAGTTTTTGCTCCACATGTACATAACAGGCCTCACCTCCACTTCACTGATTGTTCCCCAGAATCCTCGACTCCCCCAGTAGCCAAAACCTTTTCTCACCTTTAATTACTTCCAACGACAAAGCCTCTGCAGCTTTTTGGTGAGAGAAATCCAAACTCCAAATTAGATTCATGAAGTAATACAGCATGGAAATTGGCCCTTCAGCCCAACTGGTCCATGCTGACCACAGCAACTTCCCTGCTCTTCCCAGTTGCCCGTGTTTTGCCCATAATCTTCCAAGCCCCTCCCCTCCGTGTACCTATTCAACTGCCTCTTAAATGTTGCAATAGTACCAACCCCAACGACTTCTTCTAGCAGCTCATTCCAGGTTCTGTGTCGTCATCTGTCTTAGATGGTAGACCGCTTGTTCTAAAACTAAGCTTTTAAATAGATGAGTAGTCTGCCCAGCTGTTGCAAATAGGAGGCTTCTTAAATACACAAGTTAGTGTCCTCTACTGGATGCACAGTTCCGGGTACCTGTGAGATGAGCATATGCAGTGTGGCACTATACATCTGAGTTGCCTAACCAGTGGATACTGAAGGATTACGGAAAGCTGTGTCAAAATGAGAGCAAGTCAACTTCCAGGCTTCTCTTTGCTGGAAAAGAAGATGTCCTACCTGCAACAAAATCCATTGCACTGCCAGAACATTTGCATCACTTGTTCATATGAGATCAAAGGTGAAAACGTGGAGGTGAAGCTATAATGCAGTGGGGCCTACATTTGCATATTTAAATGCTTTAAAAAGAAAATTTCCAGCCCACTCTATCCAAAACACAACTCGTTCAAATCTATGACATTCCAGACTCTTGTAAAGCAGGCATCTTTTGCTCATAATATCACAGGCAAAATTCCTTACTCAGAAAGCATAACCTATTTATGAGTAAGAGTCCACCAAAGATAAATTTGACGAGATCCTCTGTTTCTGCGTTTATAGTCAAAGGAATTATTATGTGGTCCACCCCACTCTAAAACATCATTGAAGGAGAAGTATCATTGGTGGTAGAAGTTAATGTGGTGAAGTCAACTCGAATACATAGCAACGTCATGCAACAACTTTGAGTCATACTTTCAAACCCTTTCAGCTACGTGCGAAGATGTGGTAGTGTGCTGACTCACAGCTTGATTTTACCTGCTGCCAGTAGACAGTCTGTTTGCTGCCTTCTCTGCTTTTCTTCCTTTGGTGGATGAGGATCTTCGCAGCTGTACCCTGTAATGGTGCAGGCATGTGTTACAAACCATAGACATTGGAATTCTTCAGAGTTAGTAGCAGTAAGAATCCAGCTCTTCATTAACTCTCTAAGCAATAATCTGATAGGATGGGTGGAGTCAGGAGCCAAAGAACAAGTTTCCATGCTGTATACGTACACTAATACATCGTATATGTATTTAATGATTATGGAGTGACTCATCCCCTTTTGGCTCTCAGCAACCCCCCCACCCCCTCTCAAACTCCAAATCACTTCTGCCAGTTGAACAACGTATTTTCCGCTCCTGTAGTTTCATTGACCAAAGACCGTAAATCTTGGTGTCCAACACTCCGACTTTTTTCGCTTACTTACTCCATTAGAAATAAGTGTGATTATTAACACTCCTAATAATATCATCTGCTTTAGGTCACAAGCCTCCAATTTCTTCACTTGAATGAAGTCTACACCAGCATTCCAGTAAATCCCTTCTGCAGCTTCTGAGGCCTTGACATCCTTTCCTAGGTGCAGTTTCCAGAATTGAATCTAACAGCACATAAATGCAGCCCAGGCATGCTTTGAGAAAGGCTTAGTTGTCGCTGACACTTCACTCTGTGGTGATGCTGACAATGTTAATTACAGAGGTATTTAAATTTTTGGTCTTTCACTTTAACCTTATTAACATTCTGTCCTCATTCTGACTATTCTTCTGTCTATGATTTCTATTTAATCATTTATGGCCTGCAGCTAACTGCTCTGCTTCTGCATCTACACCAGAGTTTTGCTTTATTTCCTTTCAACATTAATTTATTCAGGTCAAAAGGGGAAGATTTTTAATGAGAAACTATCTCATTTTAGATTTTATTTTAATTTGTTCTACATTATTTTGCATAACCTCAGAAATGAACCTACTACATTCCCAAAGCAGCTAATGAGCAACTTAACCAATCTGAGTGTTAATGATTTTTTCAGTGGGTATAACCAGCACAGAATTTTTCATCACAAAATACTGCAGATCCTCAGATATACAGGGGATTCCCCATTTTATCTACTTTATGGGCAAGTATATATACACACATATGAACTGAAGTTTGTTTTGGTTGTGCTATGGCAGGAGAAAGGGATTGAGAGGGATACTAAATCAGCCATGGTGGAATGGTGGAGCAGTCTTAATGGGCTGAATGGCCTGATTCTCTTTCTATATCTTATGGTCTTATAGTCTTAAGTTCGCACTGTTCCATACTAGATCAGAATTTTAACCACTATAACTTTAGTAATGGTTAGCATTTTCTCTTTTAAGCAAGAATATTTTTAAGTTGCTTAATTTATATTCTGCTGAAGCACAGATTACACTAAAATTGATTTCTCTTGCTCTCTGTCTTGTTCACTCCATTGTCACTCATGAGCATTTTTAGTTATTATTCATATCAAAAAGTATCCAAAAAGTATTTGCCTGGAAATCAGATTTTGCAGCAACCAGTCGTTGTTTGCTCTGAAAAAAAAATCATTTTTTCTCTGAATAAATAAATCATGAATGAAAATCATTAGCTTTCCACATGATTACAAAGTCTGGGATTTTTATTCCAAGTTATTTGTGCATCTGCTGGTAATGCATGAATGACAGCAGGCAGATGCATTCTCACTGAAGGAGTCCTTGCAGTCTATGAATTACTTGCCTACGATACCCGCCTTCAAGTCATTGACAGGGAGTGTCTCTGAGCACATCCCAGCTTGGCCCTGGAAGTCTGATTTGAGATATTTGTTTAGTGGCTTCTCTTTGTGCTCCCAGCTCACATTTCCTCCCATTGTTCTGACAGCCTCTTCCTCAGCTCCCAGCACTGCCTGTCCCAATTTTCCCATTCACTAAGCACTAATCAATTCTCCAATTCACTCTCCATTCACCAATTAACCACTTTTGCCCCACCCTCACTGACCAATCGGCTAACCCGGTCCCTCAGACACACCAACCAAAGGACACTTACACCCACATATGGAGATCGCGGTCACTGGTTGCTAGCAGTTGGCTCATAGCATGTCACCCCCTCCCCCAACAGATTCATGTCTCCTCCCTGCAACCAAGTTTCTTTCCGCACCTAATCTTGCCCCCCAAATCCCCCCTGTCACAATATGTCCGTATCCATGGATATCTGATTTCCTTGACGCATTCTACTCAGGTGCAGTGCACACTACAATAGGCTGGATCAGTAATGCCTGCCATCTCATGCCACAGTGCCACGGAGTTTACAAGCAGTCATCCCAAGAGAAAAAAAACAGCTATTTAGAAGCAAGATTAAGCAATTAATCAATTTTGCCCCTCCTTCACTGACCAATCAGTTAACCAGGTCCCTCAGACACACCAACCAAAGGACACTCACACATGGAGCTCTTGGTCACTGGTTGCTAGCAGTTGTGTGTGTTGCACCTTCTATTTACTAAAGTCTTCAGGTGATGAGGAAGTTCTAGATAATTATGTAGTACCATTCGCTTCACAAAGTTGAAATGTTATCGAACCAACTGCTTTTATCTGAAGTATTGTTGCATTTGCACTTTGGGAAAATACAACAATTAAATTGTGCCTAGCAAAATCCAACAAGCAACCAAAAATAATGAATTGATAATTTACTGTACATTGCTTTATGGATAAGTATTTACCAGGAAAATGTGGTTATTGTCACCAATAAAAATACAGGATAGGAGAACATGATGTTATTGTTATATCCTGACTGTGAACACTGTTTATGGAACGAATCACCAGATTTGTTGTCAGGTATTTGACATTAACTTCCTTGGTTCCTTCCACCTACCTGGTGCAAGGTCTTCAGACTGTGATAAGAGATAGAAAAACTAATGAATAAAATATAGCAGGCCACGGCACAATTTTTCTTTTTGCTATTTCAAAGATTAAATAGCAAGTAATCCAAAATGTCAAATAGGGCTGCTTTTATGGCTTTCTCTGCAATAAGAAGCGTCATAAACAGCCTTTTTGTTCAATACTCTGCACGAGAACATCGATCTAACAGACGTTATATATGCCGCTCTCATAACAATAATACATGTTCAATATAAGTTGCCTTTTTGTGGCTCCCATGGATAGGATAACAGTAAAGATCTAAAGTGGTTCTGTCAACACAGATTACTTAATTGCAAGAAAAATTAGAGGCTGCAATTTACTATCGTATGGAATAAATCTATTCATGACTCTTTCATTTTTTTCCTTTAAGTAGCTGTTATACATTAAAACTTGGGCAAACTATGGAGTTAAAATTAGTTGCAATGTGTGAATGAACTAAGAAACTCAAGCTTGGTAAAATTTGGTTGTAGGACCACATGAACGCTACTTGTGCCTGACATGTTTCACTGATTGGCAAGTCCTCATGGAGAGGCAGAGCAATAATATGGGAGGGGGAGGTAATCTGCATTCCTATTCCTCCTGGTTTCTCAGATTTAGTTGAAGTCTTGGATACAGAACCTGAACCAATTCCTTAATGTGTTCATTTCTGAGGTAAAAGATAAAAATTGGATCATTTCTAACCTTATGTTTTTGACCGGATTACAGTAACTTTCTAAAGTGAAATGACTTGGATCCATTTTAAACAGGGATAACCACAACCTCAGCACAAGCTGAACAGGGAAGCTGAGGCTTTACAATTCTCTACAATAATACAACGCTGCTCCTTCTGAACAGGATCTATTCTTGTTCTACAAAACCAATAATTTGTTTTGATATTCTGCCCTTTGTACGAAGTGGTTTGTAACATTTCTTCACAAACAAAAATTGGGTAGTAATCCAGGATGGAATATAGTGTTGTGTAGAAAACTCAAAAATTGGAGAAGATAGTTTTCAGGGAGACCTTTGAAAGTGGGGAGGAAAGTAATGTGAAGTGTCATTGGGATTATTTGCTCAAAGTGAAGCTGTCTATGAAACATTCATGGAAAAGGTAGTGATCAGTTTCAAATAAGTGCCACTGAATTTGTGACTTTATGGCATGAATTAACAATTTTCTGTGTGCTTTTCTCCCCCAACAAAATAACTCAGTCTGACCAAAGTATTAAGGACTGCTAACAGTATAGAAAAGTAAACAATGTGCTTATGGTATAATGATAGTGCGATAAACTGGAAATTATTTGAAGATAAGAGGCTTCATGTTTGACTCTGATTCTTAATGCAACCACAGATGTAATCACAAAACCAATCACCAGGTTTGCTAAGTGATAGATATTTGTCATTAGCTTAGTTTGGACCTTGTACAAAAAATGCAGCAAGAACATCAAACTGTGATATCTTCCAACAAAGTTGAAATTACTCCTACAGAGTTTACTTTTTATCTGTGATATTTTAATATACAAAAACATATCTTAGAACAAATATAAACAGCTGGTACTTGACAGTCTAATAAAATAGAGCTTAAAGAAAGAAATTTTTCAAAAATTGTCATTAAAAGATAATAACATATCAAAAATATCTTTCCAATATTTTTCCAACAAAGGACATGACCAAAACATGTGAGTTAAAGAAGCTATCTTGAAATGACATCTATCACATATAGGATTAATATAAGAATAATAATGAGATAGTTTATCTTTGGACATATGAGCCCTGTGCACTACTTTAAACTGTATCAACACATGTTTAGCACATATAGAGGATAAATTAACCAATTGAAGAATTTTTTCCCATTTTTCAATCGGTATAATAATCGGTTTTGAATATAGACTTACAACCTCATCCAATTACTGCTATCTTTGGATTACCAATGATAGATTCAAGTTATTTAACCTCTTCATCACGAAGGATGATTGCATTTCTTACTTTAATGGCCAGAAGATCCATTTTGCTGAATTGGAAAGAGATTAACCCTCCTGCTGTATTTCATTGGTTTTCACAAACTATGGTGTGTTTGAATTTGGAAAAAATTAGAAGTGCGGTTTATGACCCTTCTATTAAATTTGAAAAAACTTGGAGGCCATTCATTCAGCATTTTCATATGATGTAATTTGACCATTTCCAAACTTATTTTACTTCTCCGTACTGTTGGCTGAGAGGAATGGAGTCGTCGACACTAAGGTTTTCTTCTTTCCCATTTTTAAGTTGTTAGAATTGCCCAAGTCTTTTAGTTTAGTTGACTAATTCTGTTTAGTTTTTTTTTGGGATGGGGTTTGTTTTTTTTCTTTTTTTTCTTTTTCATGATTTTTCTTCAGTTTTTTTTGTCCTGTATTATTCATTGTTTATCCAACACGATTGGGAGTTTTGTCAATTTATACTATTTGGTCTTATAATTACTCATTTTAAGTACAACAATGTATCTCCTACTATTTGTATTATTGCTATGTTATTTTTTTATTTTATGAAACTAATAAAAAGATTGAAAAAGAAAGAAAAGCTAGTAACATAAAATGGGCAATAATGAGTCTACAGTGCATTTTACAGTTCATTGCAGTTGTGAAGGGAAAGCTGGCAGAGTGTAAAGTGGCCTATTATTTTCTTATGAATTTTATTCCCTTTGTGTTTCTTCAGGCCTCTATGTAGCTTTCTATTCTTCCCAAATAGAATTCATGTTCACCTCAACCTAGGAGCAATCCCGAAACCTGGGCTAACGATCCAGTTTTCTCTACATAAGTAGTGAAGTAATTTCATGGTCGGACAAGTTGAACCAAAGTCAGTGTCCCTTCCTAGGTCTATATCCCAAATAGTGCTTTGGCATCCCAGGATGCGCTCGAAAAGAAAGAATAGAGGTCTGGGACCCTAGTTTCGAGTGGAACCACCCACTAGTTTAGGATTTTTAAATGGGAAAAGGAAAGGACAAGAAGAAAGAACCCAGGGATTCAGAGGATTGGAGAGATTACTTGCTTAGTTATATATTAAGAAAATGGCCCAATTATGAGGAGGGGATAGGAAAGGTTGAGAGTGGAGGGTCAGAGACTATGGAGGATGCATTGTGGAAAGCAGTTAGTGAAAAAAAATCAAAGAAATTGCAAGAGATTAAAAAAAGCCATTAAAATAGGGTGTATGTGGGAAGATCTAATTAAAGTAAAACAGAAAATGGCAGAGGAATTGTGTAAGTGTAGAAAGGGGATGGAGAGAGAGGGGAAGAGAAATGAAATTCAGAGAGAGCAAGGTCAGACAAATTAGATCCACATGACTCAGTTTCCGACTCAGGGTGAACGTGTGACGAGAGAAAAGGAGAAATGGAAAGAGGAGTGTAAAAAGGCAAGTACAGGAGAGAAACGGATTTACGGACTGCAGAAACTGGCAGCTGAGAGGAAAGGCAACCACACACAAGCGCAGACCACACCAAGTGTTTAAAACAAATCGAAAAGCTGCAATGTCAACTCTTAGCTCAGAGAGGAGTGATATGTACATTTGGGACGAGAACTGATGATGATGGTGATACAGACTGGGGTAATTTGGCATATGAGGCAACACACTACAATACTGCAAACACGAGGAAAACTGCAGATGCTGGAAATTCAAGCAACACACACAAAATGCTGGTGGAACGCAGCAGGCCAGGCAGCATCTATAGGAAGAGGTACAGTCGACGTTTCGGGCTGAGACCCTTCATCAGGTCTAACTGAAAGAAGAGATAGTAAGAGATTTGAAAGTGAGAGGGGGAGGGGGAGGGATGGAGCCAAGAGCTGGAAAGTTGATTGGCAAAAGGGATACAAAGCTGGAGAAGGAAGAGGATCATGGGACGAGAAGCCTAGGGAGAAAGAAAAGGGGAGGGGAGCACCAGAGGAAGATGGAGAGCAGGCAAGGAGTTATAATGAGAGGGACCGAGGGAGAAAAAAAGAGAGGGAAAAAAGGAGATAGATAGATAGTTAGATAAATAAATAAATAAATAAAGGATGGAGTAAGAATGGAAGGAGGGGCATTAACGGAAGTTAGAGAAGTCAATGTTCATGCCATCAGGTTGGAGGCTACCCAGATGGAATATAAGGTGTTGTTCCTCCAACCTGAGTGTGGCTTCATCTTGACAGTAGAGGAGGCCATGGATAGATATATCAGAATGGGAATGGGATGTGGAATTAAAATGTGTGGCCACTGGGAGATCCTGCTTTTTCTGGCGGACAGAGCGTAGGTGTTCAGCAAAACAGTCTCCCAGTCTGTGTCGGGTCTTGCCAAATATATAGAAGGCCGTATCGGGAGCACCGGACGCAGTATATCACCCCAGCCGACTCACAGGTGAAGTGTCGCCTCACCTGGAAGGACTGTCTGGGGTCCTGAATGGTGGTAAGGGAGGAAGTGTAAGGGCATGTGTAGCACTTGTTCTGCTTACAAGGATTAGTGCCGGGAGGAAGATCAGTGGGAAGGGATGGGGGGACGAATGGCCAAGGGAGTTGCGTAGGGAGCAATCCCTGTGAAAAGTGGGGGGGGGTGGGGAGGGAAAGATGTGCTTAGTGGTGGAATCCCGTTGGAGGTGGCAGAAGTTACGGAGAATTATATGTTGGACCCAGAGGCTGGCGGAGTGGTAGGTGAGGACAAGGGGAACCTATTCCTAGTGGGGTGGCGGGAGGATGGGGTGAGAGCAGATGTGTGTGAAATGGGGGAGATGCATTTGAGAGCAGAGTTGATGGTGGAGGAAGGGAAGCCCCTTTCTTTAAAAAAGGAGGACATCTTATTCGTCCTGGAATGAAAGGCCTCATCCTGAGAGCAGATGCGGCGGAGACAGAGGGATGGCATTTTTGCAAGAGACAGGGTGAGAAGAGGAATAGTCCAGGTAGCTGTGAGAGTCAGAAGGCTTATAGTAGACATCAGTAGATAAGCTGTCTCCAGAGACAGAGACAGAAAGATCTAGAAAGGGGAGGGAGGTGTCGGAAATGGACCAGGTAAATTTGAGGGCAGGGTGAAAGTTGCAGGCAAAGTTAATGAAGTCAACAAGCTCTGCATGCGTGCAGGAAGCAGTGCCAATGCAGTCGTCGATGTAGCGAAGGAAAAGTGGGGGACAGATACCAGAATAGGCACAGAACATGGATTGTTCCACAAAGCCAACAAAAAGGCAGGCATAGCTGGGACCCATACGGGTGCCCATGGCTACACCTTTAGTTTGGAGGAAGTGGGAGGAGCCAAAGGAGAAATTATTAAGAGTAAGGACTAATTCCGCTAGACGGAGCAAAGTGGTGGTAGAGGGGAACTGGTTAGGTCTGGAATCCAAAAAGAAGCGGAGAGCTTTGGGTGAGAGATGGAGATATATAGGGACTGGACATCCATGGTGAAAATAAGGCGGTGGGGGCCAGAGAATTTAAAATCATCGAAAAAATCCAAAGCGTGAGAAGTGTCACGAACATAGGTTGGAAGGGATTGAACACCTATATATTGGTGAGACCCAACGCGGACTGGGAGACTGTTTCACTGAACACCTACACTCTGTCCGCCAGAGAAAGCAGGATCTCCTAGAGGCCACACATTTTAATTCCACATCCCATTCCCATTCTGATATGTCTATCCATGGCCTCCTCTACCTTCAAGATGAAGCCACACTCAGGTTGAAGGAACAGCACCTTATATTCCGTCTGGGTAGCCTCCAACCTGATGGCATGAACGCTGACTTTTCAAACTTCCGTTAATGCCTCTCCTCCCATTCTTACCCCATCTCTTATTTATTTATTTATTTAATCATTTATTTATTTATTTATTTATTATTTTTCCCTTTTGTTTTTCTTTCTCTTTTTTCACTCTCTGTCCCTCTCACAATAACTCCTTGCCTGCTCTCCATCTTCCTCTGGTGCTCCCCTCCCCCTTTCTTTCTCCCTAGGCCTCCCGTCCCATGATCCTCTCCCTTCTCCATCCTTGTACCCCTTTTGCCAATCACCTGTCCAGCTCTTGGCTCCATCCCTCCCCCTCCTGTCTTTTCCTATCATTTTGGATCTCCCCCTCCCCCTCACACTTTCAAATCTCTTGCTATCTCATCTTTCAGTTAGTCTCAGCCCGAAACGTCAACTGTGCTTCTTCCTATGGATGCTGTCTGGCCTGTTGTATTCCACCATCATTTTGTGCGTGACACTGCAGCAGTGAGGATGATTAAGAAAGTGTCCCACCTCCCTATGGATTTTTCCAAGAGGGAGAGTAACCTTCAACACCCACCTTCCCAATGGCACCTGTGGTAACAGAGAGAGTTCTGGAAACACCACAGCCAGAGGCACCGGTTGTGACACAGTATTCTATCCCTTTCCATATGGCCCGATTGACTGCTATAGCTGTGAATGTACCGAAGTGTGGACTGGGAGACGATCCTCGGAAACTTTTCCAGCACATTCAGCAACACAGGATACTTCACAATTTAGATGAGGCAGAGAAACAGAAGTTAACCCTTCTGTGTCTAACTTCAGTGTTACACTCAGCCTTGCTGGAGGTACCGGCCCAAGGCCAGGGAACACTGGGTGATTTACAGGAAGCTAATAACACATTTCCTCAATTTTGTCTGATTGTAACTGAATATTTTGGTAATGGTTTAACCCTCAGGCACAAAAGATTTTCTGAAATGGTTTAAGTGTGAATGGCTTGTATGTTTCAATTGTGTGAAGTGTAGGCCACACGTGAGTTCACTTGAGAGTGTGTGTGTGTGTGAGAGAGGGAGGGGGCGAGAGAGTGGGAGGAGAGAGAGGGGTGGGGATGAGGGAGGGGGTGGAGGAGAGAGAGGGTGGTATAGAGAAAGAGAGGAGGTGATGGGGAGGAGAGAAGGGGGGAGGGGAGAGAGAAAGAAAAATATGCAAGGACTGTTCTGTGTTTGCTCAATCAATACTGGGAGGAAGTTTGAATCCTATAATGTGTTGCATGAATGTGTTAATGTGTCGGGTCAGCAGTCAGCAGTTTTTCCCTTCTGCCTTGGTTCTTTGAAAAATATGTGAAAGCTTTCCACAGTGAGAATTAACTGTTTATTTTAATTTCACAGTTACATGTGAAGGTTCTGAAGGAAGAACAGTAAAGATTTTTGTTTGTATTATCTATGTTTTTGATTTGATTTTCTTTATTTGTTTTTTATGGAATTGATTTTAGAGAGAGATTTGGATTCCACACTGGCGATGTGTAATCCAAGTTAAGGAGATAGAAATCTGTTCTGGATATGAGATGCCCACATTTCAGAGGGAAATGGGCATTTGGGGAAGTTGCTCATTGGGAATTTGAAATTAACAGTTTTGGAAAGATTGGAGTAATTAGGGAGGAATCCTAAAGTTGTTTTTACTAACATTCTGCTTTCTTTTACAGAACATAAAAGATGTTTCTCAAGACTTTTACATATTGATTTTGATATGGGATTCCTTGGAAAATAGTTTTGATGCAATCGGTATTTTGTCATGTAAATTGCAAATGGAGCTTCAGTTTAAATGAAGTCCAAACAGCACTTCAGCATTACCACTCTCACATCCGAAGGCACACATTTATCTAGCTGCTGCTACATGTTCGAATTAAGATGTCTTGGTCAGTCATCCTTGGCACTGCAGGGTTGGGATGTAGTTGAAAAGGGTATTAAAAGTTTTTACCTTCCTTGAAGATAATCTTAACTGTACTGGAGTATTACATTATGATAGCAAATGATCCCAAGGGACCATTT
The DNA here is from genome assembly GCF_030028105.1 of Mobula birostris. NCBI lineage: Eukaryota > Metazoa > Chordata > Chondrichthyes > Myliobatiformes > Myliobatidae > Mobula > Mobula birostris. The sequence goes on from NC_092402.1 coordinate 33,576,190, forward strand.
GTATAAGAATAATAAAGGGGGAGGTGGAAGGAGATTAGAAAGTAACACCCAAGAACAAAGACACAAACACAGGAAAAACTTTTTTTGTTGTCAATGGTTCCTCACTGGTACAGGATGGTGAGAGGAAAGCCAACTGTGGGATATAGGTGAGGGTAGAAGAACACAGTCATACAGGTGAAAGCTCATGTCAACTCTTCCAGAGGGAATAATAGTCAGTTTTTAGGTCAAATTACGGGGCAGTCCTTAGGTAGTGATGGCCATGGTAAGATTACAGTTCTGTGGGATCACAGTCGTGTGAATGTAAATGGGGCAGTGATTCAATCAAGATATATTTATTAGGGTGGTTACAGCCAAGTATTTTCCAAAGGATGTTTTGATCATTATTAACTGTACATAGGAGAACATTGTACAGGGGACAGGTAGAGTGAAAAGTTCACAATGTGGGCAAATATCATGAGAATCCTTGGCTACCTATAAGTAACCCACCAGCACATGCTATTGTTATCAATGGTACTGGGAAAGGGATAGAGTTATCAAGATGCCATTAAGGGGGAGATGACTGGGCTTACCTGGAAGAAACGACAAAGCAGAAAGGTACAAATTGAGCTATCAGTACTCATGGAAATACAGTGCCTCTAAAAAGTAGAGGCACTGGTTTATTGTTTTACAACATTGAATCACTGTGGATTTAATTTGGCTTTTTTTGACACTCATCAACAGAAAAAGACTCTTTTGTGTCAAAATGAAAACAGATCTCGATAAAGTGATCTAAATTACTTACAAATATAAAACACAAAACAATAGATTAAATAAGTATTCACCCCCTTTTAATATGACACACCAAATTAATCACTGGTGCAGTCAGTTCCTTATAGAAGTCACACAATTAGTTAAATGGAGATCACTGTGTGCAGTCAAGGTGTTTCAATTGATTGCAGTAAAAATACACGTGTGTCTGGAAGGTCCAACTGCTGGTGAGTCAGTACCCTAGCAAAAACTACACCACGAAGACAAAAGAATATTCCAAGCAACTATGCAAAAAAGTTATGGGAAAGCATAAGTCAGGAGATGGATACAAAAAAATTGCCAAGCCATTGAATATCCCTTGGAGTACTGTTAAGTTAGTCATTAAGAAATGGAAAGAATATGGCACAGCTGTAAATCTGCCCAGAGCAGGCCATCCTCAAAAACTGAGTGACTGCGCAAGAAAGGGACCAGTGAGGGAGGCCACCAAGAGATCTATCACAACTCTGGAGGAGTTGCAAGCTTCAGTGGCTGAGATGGGAGAGGCTGCACAGACAACAACTGTTGTCCGGGTGCTTCACCAGTCACAGCTTACGACAGAGTGGTAAAGAGAAAGACACTGTTAAAAAAAATCTCACACGAAATCTCAGCTAGAGTTTGCCAGAGGACATGTGGGAGACTGAAGTCAGCTGGAAGAAGGTTCTACAGTCTGATGAAACCAAAGTTGAACTTTTTGGCCATCAGACCAAACACTGCACATCATCAAAACACACTATCCCTACTGCCATGGTGGTGGCTGCATCATGCTGTGGGGATGCTTCACTGCAGTAGACCCCGGAAGGCTTGTGAAGGTAAAGGGTAAAATCAATGTAGCAAAATACAAGGAAATCCTGGAGGAAAACCTGATGCCATCTGCAAGAGAACTGTGACTTGTGAGAAGATTTGTTTCCCAGCAAGACAATGACCCCAAACATAAAGCCAAAACTACACAGGAATAGCTTAAGAACAACAAAGTTAATGTCCTGGAGTGGCCAAGTAAGAGTCCAGACCTCAATCCAATTGAGAATTTGTGGCTGGACTTGAAAATGGCTGTTCACTCATGATCCCCATGCAATCTGACAGAGCTTGAGCAGTTTTGTAAAGAACATCTACTGCTTCAATCTGCTAATTAAATTTGCTGATGACACTACACTCAAATAATAATGAGTCAGCCTACAGAGAAGAAGTCATCACCCTGACACAGTGGTGTCAAGAAAACAACCTCTCCCTCAATATCCCAAAAACAAAGTTGTTGGTTGTGTCATGGTCCGGTCCGTGAGGTCCTTATTCCGGTTCACGGTCCGGTCCATCAACCCTTGCTCCAGGTTTTCCTATCTACCCTGTTTCTGTTCTTGTTGAGCTCTAATTGAGGCAGCTGATGCTCATTGGGGCTGGCTGCATAAATACCTTCAGAGACCAAAGTGTGGCTGCTGGATTTTGCATGTCCTTACTCCTTGTATCCCTTCCTCTGCCTTCTGTTTCCTCGCCAGAAGCCTTGCCGGTAACTCTCGCCTCGCCTGAAGTTCTCATTTCACCTTGCATTGCCTGAAGCCTTGCCTGGTCTTGCTGGTAACTCTCGCCTCGTCTCGCCAGCAGTCTTGTCCTGGAGCCACCCCGTACCTAGCTCCCTTCCTGTCCCTTGCCTCCACTGGGTAAGTCTGGCTGTCTTGCCATTACCCTGTAGTTGATTCTGTCCCTTCCTGTCCCTAGCCTCCGTCGGGTAAGCCAGGTTGTATTGCCGTTACCTACGGTTGGTTCTGCCCCTTCCTGTCCCTTGCCTCCATCGGGTAAGCCAGGCCGTATTGCCATTACCTATGGTTGGTTCTGTCCCTTCCTAACCCTTGCCTCCGTCGGGTAAGCCAGGCTGTATTGCTGTTACCTATGGTTGGTTCTGTCCCTTCCCAACCCTTGCCTCCGTCGGGTAAGCCAGGGCGTATTGCCGTTACCTGCGGTTGGTTCTGTCCCTTCCCAACCCTTGCCTCCGTCGGGTGGTGGTCCGCGCCCTGCCCAGGAGGAGCCTCCAGCCTCCGGCCTCCAGCCAAGCCTCCTGCCTCCTGCCAAGCCTCATCTCTAGCCTCTAGCCTCTAGCCTCTAGCCTGAAGACTCCAGCCTCCTGCCTCCTGCTAAGCCTCGCCTCTAGCCTCAAGCCTGAAGACTCCAGCCTCCTGCCCCCTGCCAAGCCTCGCCTCACGTCTCTAGCCTCCAGCCAAGCCTCGCCTCTAGTCTCTAGCCTCAAGCCTGAAGACTCCAGCCTCGTCCTGCCTGCCAGCCAAGCCTTGTCCTTGCCTAGTTCTGGGGTCCGAGCCAGAGGCAAGACCCAGGTACTGGGTCCTTGTCCAGTCTCTGGCTCGGAGTCCAAGCCTGGGCTCCTAGCTCTCTTGTCTAGTCCTGTTCCGGGTTCCCGGTTTTCGTGTCCATGTCCTTGCCCTCAACCCTGTATCCTAGTCCTGTCCATAGAACTTCAGTGTCTGTGTCTTGCACTTGGGTCCGTTCCCAGCCACCACCTTATGACAGGTTGTGGACTACAGGAAGAATGGAGGCAGGCTAGCTGCTATTGAGATCAATGGATTGGGGTTGAGAGGTTAACAGCTTTAAGTTCCTTGGCATAAACATCACTGAGGACCTCACGTGGTCTGTACATACCGGTTGTGTGGTGAAAAAGGCACAACAGTGCCTCTTTCACTTTAGATGGTTGAAGAAGTTTGGTATGGGCCCCCAAATCTTAAGAACTTTCTATAGGGGCACAATTGAGAGCATCTTAACTGGTTGCATCACTGCCTGTTATGGGAACTGTATCTCCCTCAATCGCAGGACTCTGCAGAGAGTGGTGCAGACAGCCCAGCGCATCTGTAGATGTGAACTTCCCACTATTCAGGACATTTACAAAGACAGGTGTATAAAAATGGCCTATAGGACCATTGGGTACCTGAGTCACCCCAACAACAACCTGTTCCAGCTGCTGCCATCTGGTAAACGGTGCCACAGCATAAAAGCCAGGACCAACGGGCTCCGGGACAGCTTCTTCCACCAGGACATCAAACTGATTAATTCATGCTGACACAACTGTATTTCTATGTTATATTGACTGTCCTGTTGTACATAATATTTATTACAAATTACTATAAATTGCACATTGCACATTTAGATGGAGACGTAAAGTAAAGATTTTCACTCATGTATATGAAGGATGTGTTGGCACGTGGCCAAGTGGTTAAGGCATTCGTCTAGTGATTTGAAGGTCGCTCGTTCGAGCCTTGGCTGAGGCAGCGTGTGTGTCCTTGAGCAAGGCACTTAACCACAGATTGCTCTGCGATGACACCAGTGCCAAGCTGTATGGGTCCTAATGCCCTTCCCTTAGACAACATCGGTGTCATGGAGAGGGAAGACTTGCAGCATGGGCAACTGCTGGTCTTCCATACAACTTTGCCCAGGCCTGTGCCCTGGAAACCTTCTAAGGCACAAATCAATGGTCTCATGAGACTAGACTAACGGATGGCTATATGAAGGATGTAAGTAATAAAGTCAATTCAAGTCAAGAATGGGGAAAATTGCAGTGTCCGGATGTGCAAAGCTGATCGAGACCTATCCACACAGACTCAAGGCTGTAACTGCTGCCAAAGAATCATCTACTAAATACTGAGTCGAAGGGGGTGAATGCTTATGCAGTCAATTATTTTGTGTTTTATATTTGTAATTAATTTAGATCACTTTGTAGAGATCGGTTTTCACTTTGACACAAAAGAGTCTTTTTCTGTTGACCAGTGTAAAAAAAAGCCAAATTAAATCGACTGTGATGGGGTGAATACTTTTTATAGGCACTGTACTTCATTGTCAATTTTACCTGTGAATAAACAGTTTTTCTTACAATATGTGTTGGTGGGACAGACGTATTGTATAGCAACAGCAGCAACGAGTTATACCAAGTGATGGGAAAGGAGGAGTTTGGATTTCACTTAACTAATCATCTACTTATGCTATTAAATGGAAAGGATCTACAAAGGGAGTAACTTTGGCTTTCTGTCATCAAAAAGATGAATATTGGGTTTGTACAGAGGATTTCGTTAAGAATGGGTTGACAGATTGTGTATTTATTTCTGATGATTATTCTCTATCTACTTTGCCTGTCAATAACAAAACGTTTCTGGAATTTGTTTGGTGAATAACACTTATTACATTGCTACCTCAAGAACACATTACAAAAAGGGATCTTTAAGTTGCAACTTACAGTTTCCAATGTTTCAAGGGACTTAGATTTAGCTGGGCAAGTATTACCCAAACCTGTTGTAAAACCACCTATCATCTGGATATATATATTAACGATACTGCTGAGGGCTTACTTAGATATGTAACTACTGCTCTTCCACCTATCTTTCATTTTATGGCACAGTGGAATAGAGATACTTACCATAATGAAGTTAGACAATGGGATGAATTATCCAAGATCATGCAGATTTAGCTAATGATGTTTTGCAGAATCCATCACCTTTTGGAGTAAAGTTTGGAACTCTGGTTTAAACGTTAATGTACATCCTAGGATGTGTATTATTTCACATTATTATTGTTCTGCTGTTTGTTCCAATGGTTATCCAATGTATTTTCCAAAGTGTTTTTGATGGTAACTTAAACAACTTACACGTTTGTGCGCTCGATACCATTCCAGATCTCTTTTTGGTGATTTTGTCTGACTTCATACCATGACGTTGTCTTTAAGTATTATTAATTGCTGTTAAATGCCTTGATATATGGTGTGAAATTAGATACTTTTATATCATGTTTCTTTATGCTTTTGGACTGATAATATATTTTTAAAAAATATGGCAATGTTTTGATATTGTTTTAGCTTTGTTTATAGTCGATAGTATTTTGTTAGTATCATTATCAGTATTATTTGATGTAGTCATGAATGTTGGTGCTCCTTTTGTACTGTATTCAACAGGACATACAAACATTAGTGTGATCTCCAGAATTTTAAGTGGATCAAAAGGGTGGAGATGCTGGCCATAGAGAAGTTAAAATATGGAAGAAAACATCAAACTCGAATGAGTCAAGAAGAGTAGAAGTAGACAAACCAATGTCTTTGTTCTTGTTATGAGGTCGAAGGAATGGAGGGTGCCATTTTGTGAAGCTGCTCTGCATCCTCCATTTTGTCAACTAGTTTTGCTTGGCTGGATCAGTGTTTTAAAGCAAACACAATGATGCTCCAGGAAATCTGCTGGACTAGGGATAATTTCCAAATAAGTTATTTGTGAGGTGTTCTTTGGTTAGATATAACATGCAGGTTTGTGATTGGTGGGGTCTGTGTCTGCCCTGAGTGAATTGAGCTGGTTACTGGTTTGGTAACTTATTTAGAACAAATACTCATAAATTACCATAAATTACCAGTTGTCACTTACAGAAGAGGATAATAAATAGACGCTGGCTTGGAGTAGAGCCAATAAGAAGGTGTTAAAGGTCGGTCAGATGACTCATAGCCAATAACACTGAAATGCAACATTTGAACTGGTAAGGAGTGAATATAAAAGCAAAGGCTTCAAATGCAAAATAGTGATTCAGCATCACAAGAAAGAAGGAACAATCGTCTGGCCAACAGGAGATCCCCTATTTCGATGTTATAAGTTAGAGAAGTGGTCTGAGTGAGTATTGGTACAGAGGGAGCAGTAGAATTCATGTTTTAAGTTATTGGCATGGGGTCAACATAGTTGTTTGATGTTTAGGCAAAGACAATAAAGTGTGAGCTTCAACAAGTGAGTACCTAATTATACTTTATCACTTTTATTGGATAGGGCACAGCATCTGGATGTCCCACAACAGAGACCAGAAAGAAACAACTTATTTCAAGCTCTGCCATGGGAAGACATTCCCAGGAGGGCATAGGAAAAGATTCAAGCATGTGTTCAAGGTTCCATGATAAAGCGGAGCAATCACACTGGCTCTTGGGAATCCCTCACTGATGTTTGTCCAAGTAGTGAAGGAGCAATGAGAACCTACAATCCATGCATTGGTGGCACATAGATATACTGTGTTAATATCAAGAGGGTACCAAACTCACAAACAAGCCACCCTAAAAGGAAGAGTCCACAATTCCTATACTTATCCCTCATCGATTTCACAACTTCAGTGGACAGCAAAATGCACAGTAGACACAAGGCAAATAATACTTAGTTTTCAGTTTAGTTGATTCCCAATCAAATTCCGCATTAACAGTACAGAGATCATCTTTGACCTGAGGAATGCTGAAGAATAAATTAATTGTTAAATTATCAGTTTAAAAACCTAGTACTATTATGGTGACCCTAAAACTCCTAAATGATTGTTTTAAAAACTAACTAATTCACAAAAGGAATCTACCATCATTACTTAGCCTGGACTTTATGTGACTCCAGACCCATACATTGCTGTTGACTCTTGAATGCTTACTGCAATGCTCTACCATGGCATTCAGTTCAAGAGATATTAGAAAGAGGTTAATTTTGTCAGTGATACTTATACTCTATGAATAAATAAGAAAGGGCATGGTAAAAAATGAGACTCCAAACCTTGTCTTAAAAAATGGCTATTGAACAAATTAGTGAGGTGAATGTTGTCTTTTTGTCTGTCACTTAAATTGTAAATTGCTGAATTAATATACATTTAGTCTTTTTGTGAACAACTTTCTTGTGGTTAATATAAAATGAATATTAATTTAATTTCAAAAATATCCACACTTACCCAAGATCCAAAAACTTCCTTCTTGCCTTTCTATCCAGCCCAACTATGGGACTTGCTGGTTCTGCTGGACTTGTTTCCTTGCTTCCTTCTGAAACTAGGGTGGAAATAAGCAAGTAAAACACTAGAGCTCTGTTTCTACATTGAGAGTTCATTGTTAGTATGCCATTCCTAACTACTGCCCAAATTATAACTATCTACTTCTTGCTTCGACAGCCATGAATACATAACAACCTTGTGAGATTGTGAGCACTTCCTGATTTATGTCAATCCAACTATAAATTACTATAAACCAATCTCATGCTAGAATTAATGAGCTGGGACAACATATCAATATACCAAGACAGCACATATAATTGATAGCAACACACATCAAAGTTGCTGGTGAACGCAGCTGGCCAGGCAGCATCTCTAGGAAGAGGCACAGTCGACGTTTCAGGCCAAGACCCTTCGTCCTGATGTTCACCAGCAACTTTGATGTGTGTTGCTTGAATTTCCAGCATCTGCAGAATTCCTGTTGTTTACATATAATTGATAATTATTTTGGTCTTTTTTATATTCTTAATTAATGGTGAGGCACTGTAATGTGTATAATCAATAATATGTGCAGTTGCTATCTCATCTTTACTCATCGAACCTTAGTTTCAAACATAGAAGCACCATCAAAGAAAGATGTGGTTGCAGTTGGTTTCAAACTTTTTTCTCTGCAAAACCTGAGGAGAATTGAGTTTCAAAAGTGGATGAGATTAATTGAAAAGCTATGTCATTCCTCCCAAAAGACTAACAAGACAAATGTATGCTAGTTCTGATGAAATATTATTGACTTGAAATGGATTAACTCTGTCTCTCTTTCCACAGATGCTACCTGACCTGCTGATTATTTCCAGTATTTTTGTTTCTTATTCAGATTTCCAATATCTGTAGGTTCTTTTCCCTTTGTACAAATGGATGATTGACTTTAAAATGGTGAATATTTAGAGAAGCCTCCAACAGAATGTTCAATCATGACCCCAAACCTGAACTTTTCAGGGAAGGGGCAACATCAGTTTTCAGCAAAGATATCTTTTACAACCAAAACATGTAGCCATATGCATCAAAGTACACATTCAGTGTGAGTATCCCAACTTTGATTGTTCTTCAGATTCTTCAGAATTAGTTAGATGATTATTACTACCATTAATGTCCCAGATCAATAAACATATATATATTATAGTCCATTATTTTTGATCTTCATCACAGAATTTGTCCTTTTAGTTCTAAGGGCATGTTGTGAAATTTCTTTTTCCCTCATCTCTTACTAGTGCAAAAGTATAATATCAGCTGGTCAACCTCAGTCTCTAGTAAGTGAAACAGTAGAGATTGCAGAACTCAGAAATAAAGTCAGAAAATGTTAGAAACACTTATCATTTTCTACTCATGGCCTCCACTCTATTGCAAGCATTCCTTCTGTTCTTCTCACCCCTCTTCCTTTGCAATTTAATACACCTGATATCTTATTTCTCCAGTTCTGATGAAGGGCCATTAAACTGAGACCTTACCTTTACTTCTCAATCTGTATTTGTTTACAGAGATTCTGAGTATCTTTGGCATTTTCTGTTTTTACCCCCAAATGGAATCACCAAGTTATAATGGGGAGTATAAGCCCTAGTGGTTTAACTCCGCCTGAGGCACCAAGGCTAATTGTAATATTCCTCTGCTATCACAGCTGAGCAGCTAAGTCACTCAGGCTTAATTCACAGCCATATGGAGTCGTGCCTTGGGCCTGTTTGCAAAGATCACATTTGTTTTTTATTTGTTATTTTCTCCTTTACTCCCAGATGAATTTCCAATGCTATCCAAAGAAAACTCAACAATTGTACAGCCATAAACATTACTGCAAAACTTCTCTCCTGACCCAAGGCATGGGGAAAATAATTTGTCTTGGATGGTTAGCAATAAACTACTGTAATGGTGTCTGATGCTGTCCACATCTGCACACCTGGGTCCAATGAAAATAAATCCAGTTAATTGTTACAACCAGTTACCAATATTTAACACTGGCAGCTGAAGATGAATTTCTCCCTCTGATCCTACGCCTTTTTTATTCTGTTCATTGTAACTATTATCAAACAAACACTTGTAGCAATTTGAACGAGTGTGAGCAGATACTCATTCTTCCTGGAAATTAGATTTTGAAGCTCAATATTATGGTGCACCAAACAATTCAATTTCTGAAAGGAAATTAGATTTGCAGAAGCTTGAAGCCTTCAGTAATTACCAAGTTTTTTTTTTCTTTTTTGACCGAAGATATCTTAAGAGACCCACCATCACAGACCATTCCAGCTGGCCTGTGACTGCCAGCAAAGCCAAGGTGAGTCTTGGAACAGAAAAGCTGCTGGCATATTTTTGATCTCGAAACTTTACCAAATAATCAGCTGTCCCTGAGGCTTTGACCATTGGCTTCTGCTAAATTTGGGAGATGGTAGCTCCTGTAAACCAGAGGTAACCCAAAAACAAAATGGTCAATGGTTCTCAGCTCTCATGCCCATATATTGCAGCCATTTAGGATAGACCATGCAACACAAAATTATTATCCAAGTTTCATTAGTACGTTTTAGATGATGCTCTAATATGAAACAAGGAAACTCGAGAGAAAAATGCTTGAATGTTTATGTTCTGCTTAGATCTACAGTAGATATTGGTACAATTCAAACACAAATACTGCAACTATCTCCTTGCACTGTGAATATCTGAATCTCTCTGCTACATGATGCGAAGTGAGATGGCTGGTGAATGGGAGCCATTCAGGGATGAGATGATTTATTCAGTTTACAAGCAAAAATCATATTCTCTTTTGAGTTTCTTAAATATTTATGAGCATAAGGGTGCCCATTTTAAAAATGTTTATCTGTGTTATGTTGAAGGGATCATTTTAAAGTAGCTCTCTCTCCAGATTGGGGAGAGCAGTCTGCTTTGTATTACATTTCATTGATTTGATTCTGAGGTATATTAGTTAGGTGCTGCCACCCAAAGGCTTTATGAGGAAGGAGCATAGTCTAGGGACCTGTGGCCACAAGGCAGAGGGACTGGGTCCTGCATAACAGCCTCTCTAATGTTTCACAGGTGCATTGTTTTTGGAGGAAACAAGAGTGGTAATACATTGTAAGAGAATACAGTCGATTTAAAGAAAGACATATTCCCTTTGTGTTAAGTTATCATATTAACCCTTACATACTGCTCGTGTGAAACTTGACCTGTTTTGATATTTGACAGCAGTAAAAACACCCTAAATGCCAATTTTTTAGCCGAAAAGTGACCCAAAATGCGCAAAAATGAAAATATTTAAAAATGTTATACTTTTGTACAGGTGCTACAAATTTTTGTACATTGAGGCTGTTCCAGGTCAAAATTTACCCGGACCATACAGTGAAGGTATAGAATATGAACAATATGTGAGGGTTAAGAATAAAGGATAATTTTTGGAAAAAAATGTTATGGTGCTAGGTACAAAATCATCATTGTACCTTCCCTTTCAGATTCCTAGCAGATTAAAAGTGCCTCCAAAAATCTTCTTTCCTCTACAAAGATTTGTCAAAGAGTTCACATATAGACTTGTTTCAGGACAGGTGGGTGACCTTTGTGGCTTCTGACAAAGCTGCTCTAAATGCAGACACCAGGAGGCAGCTCCGAGTACCTCAGGCTTTCCGGAGTATGTAATGATCTATGCCAAGGACAAGCCTTGCTAAGAAAATGGGATCTATAAGAGTAAACCTCCATCCAAGTCCACCATGGTTCTGCATTTAGGAGTAATATTCTAGGCTGCCTCTATAATTTTTATGGTAAGTTTTGCTTGTATTGCTTGCCTGATGTTTCGCACATAGTGGGGTCCATAAATAAAGAAAAAGGATCTCATAAATAATGACAAAATTGAGTAACATTACCTTCACTGTGCTTTTCTGTTTTCCTCTCCCTCCTCATGTGAACTGGAGAGGTGTCAGAGCTGTGGCAGGATTTGGAAGGGGAACTTGTAGGTGTTAGGCCCAGGGCTTCCTGGGAGGAAGCATTAGTCAGAGTCTGGTAACGTGCCATCGCCATCGATGCCTGCTCTTCCTCTTCAAATGTCCTCCTCACAATGTTGACATCAAACGAGAAGGAGGCAGCCCGCTGGGAAGGTGATGCTGAAGAGATGACAGATTCTGAGGACGGAGAGGAGCCCCGGAGAGAGGAATGTAATGGAGATCTCATATTGTGCAGTGGGCTTCCATAGCTATCTGATACCTGAAATTATCAAAGACAAACCAGAAAGGATTTGTGAGAAAATTGTAATCCAACTGGCCAATATGACAAGATTAAGTTATAATACTACATGATACCCATTTAGTGATTCTACCTACAATTTATCTCATTATCTCAATTTTTCTATTACTTTGGTTGACATTTTTTCCCATTGCCCTCTCTCCTGAAGATCTTGACCTCACTGAGATATGATTCCCACCCACGCAAACATCCATTACAGAGTTATAGAGTTTTACAGCACAGAAACAGGCCCTTTGGCTTAACTCACCCATGTTGCCCAAGATCTCTATCTGAGCTAGTCCCATTTGCCTGAGTTAGGCCTATGTTACTAAATCTTTTCTATCAATGCGTGTGTCCAAGTGTCTTTAAGTGTTTTAATTGTACCCACCTCTACAGCTTGATCTGGCCACACATCACCCTGTGTGCAAAGAAACTTGCCTCTCAGGTCTCTTTCAAATCCTTCCCTTCACCTTAAATCTATTCCTCTTAGTTTTACACTCCCCAACCCTGGGAAAAACTGTGACCACCCACCTTATCTACACCCTTCAGATTTCGTATAGTCCAAGTGGTCATCCCCTCAGCCTCCTATACTCCAGGGAAAAAGGTCTCAGCCTATCCAATCTTTCCTGGTAACATCCTTGTGAACCTTTCCTGAACCTTTCTTCAACTACATTTCATTACTTAAATCCAAGTAATAAAAACAAGGAGAATGGATTATGGGGCAGCACAGTAATGGGTCATTAGTGCTGCAGTCACACAGCTCCAGTGATCATAGATCAATCCTGACATTGGGTGCAGTCTGTGTGGAAATTGCCTATTTTCTCCGTGGCACTATGTGTTCAGTTTCTTTCTACATCCCAAAGTTGATAGGATAATTGGCTACTATTATAGAGGTGAGTGGTAAGAAAGTTAAGGTAGTTGATGGTCATGAGAAAGAGAACAGATTACAAGGAAATGAATAAGGAGGATGAGTCTGATGGGAACACCCTGAGAGGATACAATGGGCTGAATAGCTTCCTTTATCCCTTGAGGAAACATGAGAAAAAGAATCTTAGAAACAGAAGTCATCATGGGTGCCAGAGCACTGCTCACCTGATATTTGTACACATACCTTTCCAAAAATTATAAGAGCCATAGGATCATACAGCAGGTAAACAAGACCTTCTTCCCCTCTGCTCTGTGCTGATCAAGATGCCCCATTCATGCTAGTCCCATTGCTAACACTTTCCCCCTTTCCATCCAAACTTTTCCAAACTTTGTACCTGACCAACTAAAAGTTGCTATTGTACCTCCCACTTCCACTGGCAACTCATTCCACACACCTTCTGTAAAATAGTTACCCCTCAATTAAATTGCTCCCATTAAATATTTGCACTCTCACTTTAAACCTATGACTCTAGTTCTTCATTCCTCTATCCTGGCTTAAAAACAAGTGTATTCACCCTCCTTTTGCCCCTCATTATTTCACACACCTCTGTAAGATCACTGCACCATCTCCTACACGCCAAGGAATAAAGTCCTAGCCTGTCCAAACTCTCTCAATAGCCCAGTCCTGGCAATATCCTTATATTTTTTTTCTGCACTCTTTCCATTTCAACAAAATCTTTCTTATTGCAGAGCAACCAAACTTCAACTCCAAGAGTGTCTTCACCAATGTCCTGTACAACCACACCATGACCTCTCAACCTTTATACTCAGGATCCTGATTGATGACGGTTAATGTGATAAAAGCCTTCTTCACGACCCTTGTACCTGTGACTCCACTTTCAGCGAACCATACACTTGAACTCCAAGATCCCTCTGTTCTATAACACTACCCAGGATCCTGCTGTTCAGTGAGAAAGTTTTGCCTTGATTTGCCTTTTCCAAATTACAACACCTCACAGTTCATCGAACAGAAACAGAAAATAATGACTAATTATCTCCAGTCACTAGCCACAGTTTCTGAAACCAATTAAAGTAACTTGCGACTGGTTGTCTGAGCTTAGCTAATTACACAGACTTACCAGGTGCTGAGCTCGACCACAAATTGTTTTTGCTAATGACCCACGCTGGGTGGAGTTGGGGTTATTATCAGTCCAACAGTCAAAACAATGACTTACCCTTCTTTCCAGGCTGTCATCGCCTTCTGTGGAGCTTATGCTGTCTCTTAGTCGAGACCTAGAAGGTCGTTGTCGTCTTGCCTTAACAGAGAGTTGTGCTCGAGCTTTCTGCAAGCTACTATCAAGTCTTTCCGTCTCTGGTATCACCTCATTAAAATCTGCAGTAATATTAAATATATCGATGCCAGTGAGAACTGTATTAATCATAAGAGAGCATGTAAAACCATCCATGGGGAATTAAACTAAACCCAGTTTATGGAGTGGACAAGATAATATGAAATTTTACAACCAAAATGCTGCTGTAAAGGAACAGATTATTCATTTTCCATTTGAGTGTCAGGAGGCAACATGTTTTAGTTGCTATGGGACAAGAATGGTAAGTTAGAGATAGTGGGGTAAAGATTTGTCCTTGGTCACTTGTACAAAACACGCAGTATGGTATTTACTGTACATAGTAGTTCAGTTCTGAATTCAGATCCAATGACTCTAATGAAAATCTCAGATATAGAGGAAAATGTATAGCCTTGCCATTTGTGTTCAATTATTTCAGTAAGTTTAAATGCACATAAAACATAATTATTCTACACGTCAAATAAGAATTAGCAGACAAAAAAATACCATTAATGCAGATGAATCTTAGGGTACGACTCCATAATTTCCAACAAGTGGCAACACCAGTGATTAGGGTGGTAAAGAAATCACAATGCTTGCTTGCCTTCATTGGTTGGGACATTGAGTATAAAAGTAGGCATGCCATGATGCAACTGTGTAAAACTATGGTTAGAATATAACAGAAGGTTTTATAAAAAAATTGGTTAGACTGGATTTGGAGTATTGTGAACAGATTTAGGGACCCACATAGAGGGTCCAGAGGAGTTTTATGAGAATGATACAAGGAATGAAATAGTTAACTTATGAGGAGCATTTGATGGCCCTAGTCCTGTACTCACTACAGTTTAGGTTGTGGGTGATCTCACTTATTGAAACCTACTGAATATTGAAAAATCCTAGATAGAATGAACACGGGGAGGATGTTTCCAATAGTGGGAGAGTCTAGAACCAGAGGACACAGACTCAGAGTATAAGGACGTTCCTTAAAAACTGAATGAGGAGGAGTTGCTTCATTCACAGGGTGGTGAATCTGTGGAATTCATTGCCACAGACAGTTGAGGGGGCCAAGTCACTAGGTGTAATTAAAGTGGAGGTTGATAGGTTCTTGATCAATAAGGCTGTCAAAGGTTATGGGAAGAAGGCAGGAGAATGGGATTGAAAGGGATAACAAATTAGCCCTGATTTTGTGGTGGAATTTAGGCTAAATGGCCTAAATTCTGCTCCTATGTCTTATGTTATCATGTCCACTTGGAGTATAGTGTGCAGCTCTGGTTGGCACACTATAGGAAGGATGTGGAGGCTTTGGAGAAGAGGCTGTCCAGAATGTTGCCTGGATTGGAGTATATTAGCAATCAGGAGAGCTTGGGCAAACTTGGATTGTTTTCTCTGGAGCATCAGAGGTTGAGGGATGAGCTGATAGAAGTATACAAAATTATGTGAAAGGCTTGATAGAGCAGATAGTCAAAGGCTTTTTTATTCCTGGGTGGAAAATACAAAGGGGTGGTATTTTAACTGAAGCAGCATAGCAAGCCATTCAATTCATGGGAAATGAAGATGGGCAATAAACTCCAGCCTTGCCAACCATTCTGGTCTTGAAAATAACTCACATTGAGTTAAGCTGAATAAAGTATGTTGCCTGCTTCTTCAGAACAAACAAGTAAAAATTTCCAGTGCAATGTTACACAGTTTTCACTTGGAATTCCCCACACTGATTAAGGTGTCTTATTGATGCTTGGTCAAAGTTCAAGTTTTCAAGTTAATTTATTCTCAAAATATGTATATGTTACCATACAGTATACTATCTTGAGATTCATTTTCTTGCAAAGAAATACAACAGAATTTACAAAAAAAACAATACATAAACAGACAAAGACTTACAAACAAGTTCTTTGCAAAAAACAAACAGTGCAAATAAAAAATAATACTGAGAATATGAATTGTAAAGAGTCCTTGAATGTGAGTCCATAGGTTATTGTATCAGTTCAGAGTAGTGGTGAATTAAGTTACCCATGCTGGTTCAGGACCCTGATGTAACTGTTCCTGAACCTGTTGGTGCAGGACCTAAAGCTTATATACCTCCTGCCTGATGGTTACAGGTTCCAGAAACCCTGTAGGGGATAGCATAGTGGAAGGGATTTCAAATTACATAAAATTTCTGTGATAAAGCCCCTTAAAAATATTTGGAAAAATACAATGTATTCTAAGAGAAGCTAAAAGGTTCTTACAACAAACCCAGATGCATTAAAAAAAAACATTTGGTATAAATTAATGCCCTTATGGTTCTTTGTGGCTTTAAATTGTACTGATACTATGAGCATCACTGAAATGTGGTTACAATCAAAAGGCAGCCAAAGGATAAAGCTGAGAAAGAATGAAATATTTCATACAGATAAAACTGTCAGGCTAAGTAGAAGAGGGATATTACCGGTAATGGATGACATCACAGATACTTAAAAGGATGAAAGAAGCAATTTATGTTCAAACCGAGTGAGGGAGAGAAAAAGAGCTTCAGAATAAAACTGATGACTGCCTCTGGTCACCAGTTTAAGCCCAAGAGTGCACCTGTTCATGTCTCTGAAATGCAGAGCCGAGCACAGCTGTGATCATTCACAACACAAGTAGCTGGTAACACTTATGACTCAGCAAAGAAGGCAACATCAGCCTGGGTATAGTCCTGAAGTAAAGCTGACAGCTACACAGCTAAACTCCAAGACTAATCAGTGCACCAAGGAACAGAGAGAAGACAGTGAAACAGAGAGCAAAAGAAACCAGAGCAATACTTACAGCAGGACAAGGGCAAGATATACTTAAATGAACTAAACATTAGTTTAGGGATTGGACCCATTTGCACAAATTGTGCATAAAAGTGTTTTCAGCGAGAGTAGGTCCTGTCAGGAAACTCTTTAAGCTATCACTGCATCCATTGGGAAATTGGCCAATGTACTTCAGCATGCGATTCACCTTAAAGCAGTCGATGTCTGACCAACACCAATCACACACCGGATGACATCAGGTGTCCCTCAACACATATTCCCTCTATTCCCATTTCCTGTGCTGAACTATTGTGAGAGAAATTGAGAATTTCAGTCTTCATTTTAGATAGCATGCACAAAATGCTGGAGGAGCTCAGCAGTCCAGGCAGCATCTATAAGAAAGAGTATAATCGACGTTTCAGGCCGAGACCTTTGATGAAAGGTCTCAACCCGAAACATCGACTATACTCTTTTCCATAGATGCTGCCTGGCCTGCTGAGCTCCTCCAGCATTTTGTGCGTGTTGCTTGGATTACCAGCATCTGCAGATTTCCTTTTGTTTTATTTTAGATCATTAGTTTGTTGTGTTTATATGTTCTTTATTAAAACTAGATTCCATATTTATTGGGTTGCACTTTTTCCCCCTACTCAGCTCTACAAAGATTTGTGAAATTGAGAAAAAAAATCCACTAGTGCTTCGTTCACCGATCACTCAAAGAAAATCTATGACCAAAATTCACAAGTATTTGATTTACACGTGACTCCTGACCACAGAAATGTGGTGGTAATTTCACTGTGAAATGGTCTAGCAATTAAAGTCTCTACATTGCCACATCAATGCTTTGCGCACCACGTTTGCCAGCTGCATTTTTTTTTCAATGGCCTGCATCATGGGAGAACCTATCAGTGATATACTCTTCTGCATTCACAGGCCTTTAGTTCAAATTAGTTCTGGGCTGTCTGCTATGATCATGGGTCCTTTGATCAGGCTACACTTCATGGCATGTCAGTTAGTCAGACCACATCATCATGTGAGGAGGATGGCCCCAGGAGGAAGCACCATGTTTCCACCTTTCACCCACTTCCGTGGCTGCCATTCCCGCCACTACACAGGGTCTGGCATTGGGAGAGTTTATTCACTTCTGGCTCACTTCCCTGTGGTCAGAAAAGCAACTATGTGCCAAATGTGAGCTCTCCAACCAGCTTCAGTGCTTCCATATGAATGGATTTTTTCCCAATTTCACGAATCTGCACAAACAGAATAAACATTTTTGCTTCATCCATGTGCTTATTTAAGAGTCTCTTAAACCTCCCTAATGCGTCTGCCTCTAACACCATCCCAGCAGTGTATTCCATGCGTTTACCTCTCTCCCTCTATAAAAAGAACTACCTCTGACATCCCCCCTATACTTTCCTCCAATCACCTTAAAATTATGCCCTCTATGCACCACCACAGTCACATTAAATAGTAGTGCAGGCTATGAAATTGTGTGGCCAACTACTTCACCTAATCATAGGTCTGTATGTTTATGTAAAATCAATCTCAGTCACTTACAGCAGTGTGGTCCCCAAACGTGATTGATAGGGTAATTACACTTATTGACTTGCTTTGTCACCAGATGCAGCCATTTATAATGAGGCCACTGTTCACTTGTTGGTATTTGGTAGCAATCTAAATAGAAACTAGGCTATTCATAAACTCTGGCATTTGTGTCTTCATAAAATAACTAAAGTTATCAGAATCTGGTTATGTATCGTTAAAATAAAACATGAACCAGCTAGGAGGGACTGGTAATATCAATCAGGCTCTTCCCCACAGAAAGCTGTGCTTCATTGGATTAATGACTGTAATTAATTTCAGAGTGACTGATGGGTCTCCACCTTCTCAGAACACAAGACCAATTTTCTATTTTTTACTACGAAACAATTCTGTTCTCCCCTGGGCTTGCTAAGAAACATATATGACATGCTGTCCAAATATTTTTTATACAGTAAATGTACCAGAGCAGAATATATTTCAATAAAATGACCGATTAAGTACAGCTCAAGTTTTAAAAGAGTTTGAGGTAGACTAAATGCCTTTATGAACTGGCAACTAATACAGCAGATTACCTAAATTGAAAGCTGTTTTGAAGTAAAGCTGCACAACATCTTGAATTTAGCTATTATTATAATCTGAGGCTGTTGTTACTTGATTACAGGTCACAAGTCAATGATTAATGAGTAGCTCATGAGGCTAAAAGGTTAAAAGCTGTCTTCAATCACAGGGTTTTCAAAAAATTTATACTCTCTTGAAACAACTTGCTTCCATTAAATGTAATGGGTACACTTTGGCCTGAAGAAGAATATTACGTGCTTGCAGTTCCTGAGACCAGCAGTTATTGGAAATTCACCACACTTCTTGTAAATAACATGACTCAAAAGTGCTAACATGGCTACAATCTTCAAGAAGGGGCAAAGGTACAAATCTGGCAAGTGAGCTTGACAATGAAGGAAATAAACGAGGCCTCCAGCTTTGCCTCTTGAGAAGTAGGTCATACTCAAAAGGATTATTACAATGGTTGAAAAATACAGATGTTACTGGAGAGTTGGAGATTACTGGAGATATATATACAGTGTGTGCAATAAATATATATATATATATATGTGTGTGTGTATATATATCATAAATGTATGTATGTGTATATATATTCACTTTAAAATTATATCCAGCAAAATCCCAAACCAGGATTTCTACAGGGAAAGAGATCTGGTTTGTATACTGAATAAGAAGTAGTCATAACTAGCATCATTAAAAGCATGATATTAGTTATCGCGGCCTTCTGTAGAAATCTCATGTTTGCCCTGAATTTAACAATTCAGCTGAGAACAGGGATCTGGAGGGATTTACATTTCAAGACATTTGTGATAAATTTAGTTCCATGGTAAATGAAATAAATAGTAGAAAGACAGAGAATGGAAATCTATGTTCCTTGGCGACACTCAGATAATAGTTACAGATTAGTCTGGTTACATCGGTCTTTTTAATATTAGGTGTTCTGTTCATTACAATCAAGAGAGGAAATGGTGCAGGTGACAGGGCTAGAAATTACAGTGTCTTTGGCTGTTACAAGCACAAAACAACACATCAACCTACTCAGTGGTGGTGACGAATTCCCAATAATGACTGAGGCTAGGTTTGCATACTTCAAGGAAATGAGGATAGTTTCAATAATTGACTAAGTGTAGTACCCTCGCAAAGAGATCCATGTGAGACATTGCCTGTTCCACCTGGGTGAAAGATTGACAACCCCATCCCAACAACCTTCCCTCCCCAAATCCTGTAATCTTTTACAATAATTTACAATCCACTTCATAGAAATTGCTTTTAAATTTGGTAACATCGACAGACAAGTTTGAATGTAATCAATCACAACAGGAACTAAGTTTAAAGTAGAAAGTATTCTATGAAATATTAAAAAAATAAAAGTGGGTTGTTAATACA
This sequence comes from Mobula birostris, assembly GCF_030028105.1. Lineage (NCBI taxonomy): Eukaryota > Metazoa > Chordata > Chondrichthyes > Myliobatiformes > Myliobatidae > Mobula > Mobula birostris. Next base: position 33,596,402 of record NC_092402.1, read on the forward strand.
GATATATTCCAAAGCAATTCTCAAATGAGGGGTTCTGATCAATCATAAGTCACTAAGAGCCAGAGCTCAAACTGTGTATTGAGTTTATGCAGTATCTAGCCTTAAGGCAAAGAGTAAATAAAAGAAACATAATTGAAATAACACTTCAAGATCTGAGTTCCTTTTAGCAAGATTATTTTGAAGTTTTCAAATAACTTGACTGAAGATATGCAAAAACAATACATCACGGATATAGTTGGGAATTCTCTGGCCTGGAAATTTAATTGGCTAAAGTATGTCTTTCATGTGCTATGCAATTGGTTGTGAAATACATTGGTGGACTGAGAAACTGAATTGGAGTTCTCTGCCTGCTGGGCACACAGCAGTAACATCAATCATCCAGCCCTATTTGATATTACTGCTGCAAAACTGACATGTGCATGTATACCAGAGAAAAAACTTAACAGGAGGGAGGCAGCAAATTCAATCCCAGGCTAAGCTGATGGCACTTATTTAAACCCCTGTTGGAAGACTAGCACAGAAGGTAGACAATCTACAGCTACAAATTCCAGCCATCACGGGATTGCCCCAACTCTTTTGGCCACAAATGTTTCATCCAGCTGTTCACCTCCAAAGCCCTGATATCCAATCATCTGTCAGGTATGTGGTGCCTACTCCCATTTATGACCAACCACTTCCATCCATTACTTGAAGTAGATTGCCCGTTAAGAACCACTGCCCTCAGTTGCCACTGAGACATAGAGGTTATGATCTCATAGTTCTCCTGTGCTTTAGAAATTGTTCACAACCTCAATCCATAAACACTCAGTGCATCACGATATTGACAGTCCTAACTCCTTATCCACTTTGTGCTTGAAATAGTGCTTCTGTGCAGCCATGGAAGAAACTGGTGCAAGTTCCCTGCAAGGTGCTATTTTAGTGCTAATTTCTGGAATATAGTTTAGAAAAAAATCTTGTAAGCCTACTGCTCCCTGTTATATGGTTGATGTTTGGATAGACCAAGCTAATGAATAGATCTTTGGCCTTGATATACAGGAGGAGAACAAAAGTTTGGTTTGTGGATGTGTCCTACTGGGGAGTAATGGATTGCAGTTTACAAGGCGCTGTATCACCTCTGGGTGCAGTAGTATTTTCAGTGACTTACTCAAGTGTTCCGAGGATCCTGTTGACTGTTTTATCTTTCATGTGAAATGCAGCAATAAACTCAAGCAGCTTATTTAAAAAGAATTGAAAAGTATCTGAAAGAGTTTCTGTGACTCCTCAAGTCTGCTTCATTATTCAGTAAGATTATGGTTAATCCTAGACATTGGTTCCACTTCCCTGCACAATTCCCCTTGAAGACACGTAAGCCATGAATACAACAAGACCTGAGCATCACTCTCTGGTAGACAGTTCCACAACCCTCATTGCTGTCCTCCTCAGTCCTGAAAGCAGAACCCACTTTTTGCAAGATTCTGCTCCTAGTTCAAGACCTTCCAGCCAGAAGGCACAGCATCCTGTCAGAAACTCTCAAAGTCTAAGGTTTCTATGGAATCACCATGTACATCAAAACATTGAAGCATACAGTAAAATGCACTGTTTGCGTCAAAGAACAACATCGTCTGAAGCTATACACAAACACAAGAAAATCTGAAGAAGCTGGAAATCCAAAGCGACACACACAGAATGTAGGAGGAACTCAGCAGGCCAGGCAACATCTATGGAAAAGAGTAAACAGTCGATGTCTTGGGCCAAGACCCTTCATCAGGACATCAGGATCCTGATGAAGGGTCTTGGCCCGAAACTTCAACTGTTTACTCTTTTCCATAGATGCTGAGTTCCTCTGGCATTTTGTGTGTGTTAGTCTGAAGCTGTGCTGGGGGCAGCCCACAAGTGTTGCCATACTTCTGGTGCCAACATAGCTACCAAGGACTTACTGACACTAACCCGTATGTCTTTGGAATGTGAGAGGAAACTGGAGCACCCAGAGGAAACATATGTGATCATAGGGAGAACATACCAACGGCTTACAGACAGCAGTGGAATTTGAGGTCCGATCTTACAGTTGACACTGTAAAGTTTTATGCTAACTACAACACTACCATGCCTCCTTTAATCCTTCTCAGTCCCTGAGGGAATAAACCCATTGTATTCATGAAGTACAAACTGGGGGATTGCATTTGAGACCTCTCAGATATGCTGGATACTCACTGGATAAGTTCACTGAGCCATCAAGAGATTCCAATGCTACACTTTAACGCTGAGCTACTGCTGTTGCTAGACAGAGTAATTTCCACCAGAGTATAGCCACCAATCTCTTTGTGGTTGATATCCCAGTTGAAATATTTATAACATGGCTAATCAACACTTGACAAAAATAAGCCTTGACAACGTCCAGTTTCTTGAATCAAATGACAACTATATTTGTTGAATAAAATATACTAAGGATTAGACCCAAAGGAACCTATCTTCTGGCATGGCTTTCAGCTGGCTAAGTACAAATTAATACATCTGATAATGAAGGCATGCTCAATTTTAATTCTCAAGCAGTTTTGTTCAGAAAGCAAGAACTTTACGTCATTCTGCTGTAAATACATGGTGTCATTTATTTCAAAGATCAAAAAAGTTCAAAGTGAAATTTATTATCAGAATACATGCATTTAACTACATACAACCCTAAGATTCTTTTTTCCTGTGGGCATACTCAGCAAATCTACAGAATAGTAATTGTAAACAGGATCAATGAAGGATCAAGAGCATAGAAGACAACAAACTGTAAATAGAATCATAAATAAATAGCAATAAATAATGAGAGAATGAAATAACAAGATAAAGAGTTCTTAACGTGAGACCATTTATTGTGGGAACATCTCTGTAGATGAGTGTAGTTATCCTCTTTTGTTCAAGAGCCTGATGGTTGATGGGTAGTAACTGTTCTTGAACCTGGTGGAGTGAGTCCTTGTACCTTCTACCCGATGGCAGCAGTGAGAAAAGAGCATAGCCTGGGTGCTGAGGATCTTTGATGATGGAAGCTGCTTTTCTAAGGCAACATTTCATGTAGATGTGCTCAATGGTCGGGAGGGTTTTACCTGTGACGTACTGGGATGAATCCACTACATTTTGTAGGATTTTCTGTTCAAAGGCATTGGTGTTCCCATACCCGGCTGTAATGCAGCCAGTCAGCACACTTTCTATAGAAGCTTGCTAAGGTTTTCAATGACATGCCAAACCTCCGCAGACTCCTGAGGAAGTAGAAGTGCTGTCGTGCTTTCTTCGCAATAGTATCTATATGATGGGTGGTGGACAGGTCCTCTGAAATAGCTTAATAAACACCGCAAGCCCTGGCCTAGGCTTTAAATTTTTAACTCTTGGATTTATTTGCTACTGTACGGAAAAAAAACCCAGTGGATTCTGGATGTCCCTCCTGGCTGCATGGCCAACATACGTGAATCTGCTGAGCTACAGTGCCTCCCCTTCCTCAGTCTGTCTGGGAGAATTGGGAAGACTCAGAAGAGCAAGCCGCTGTTTGCAATTCACTCCAACACTTTTCCCAGAGGATTAATTTTGGGTGATTCTATTGCTTCTCTTTTTAATCACTGGCATTATTTCCTGTGCCCATTAGACATCAGTCATTCATTCAAGCCAATGTCGAAATCAAAGTGTCTCTGAATCGTAAGCCTGTTAGCAGAGCATTTCCGATACTGAAATCAGTTCTGGTACTGCTATAACAACAATGCTCTGTACAATAGCTGGCAATTATCCAAGCAGCTCCTGGGAACCAGCTGTCCTTGACTTCAAGCTCCTGCACTCTCACAGCACTTGGGATCAGATATAGTCATTGGAGCAGGATGGTGAATGTACTGTTTTCTGAGAAGACCATTGCAAACTCTCCTGTGCCCTTTCACCTGGCCTCCATTAGCTGCTGATCTGCGGCTGAACACACCCCACTGAAGTAATGACGCCGACAAAACACTAGTCAACTGTTCTTTATATTTGAACAGGTCAAACTACCTTCATGTCAAAGCAGAACTCGGAACTACAGCCGATCTGTGAAAGTCAATCATCTATGATGCATGATGGCCTGATAGGAATTGTTATGCAAATGTCCCCCAATGTCAGTTGTCAGATGCATTTCATGAAATGTTCATGAATTGACTCTGGAATTATTAGCCAAAGCAAAGGCTGCAAGGATTTCCCTAATAATTCAAACATAATTGAGTTTTGGAATGTATGAATAATACACCAAATACAGTATTGAGCAAAAATCTTAGGCACATATATACAGCTAGAATGCCTAAGATGTTTGCATAATACTATAGTAATTTTCTGTATTGCACTGTACAGCCACTGCTGCATAAAAAATCAAAATTTCAAGACACATGTGAGTGATGATAAACCTGATTCTGTTCTGGATCTCTATTGTGGACTGAGAGTGGGAAGGGGGCAGGGAGAGAGGAATCATGGTTGGGAAAAGGAGAAGGGAGAGAAAGCACCAGAGAGGCGTTCTGTAATGATCAATAAACCAATTGTTTGGAATCAAATGATCTCGCCTAGTGTCTCAGGGCTGGGTGTGTCTGCACCTACATCACCCCCCACGCTGGCACTCCTTCTCTGCCACCTGTCCCACACCCCTCCCTTGATACTCCACCCTCGCCATTCCCAATGTCTTTTGTTCCCACCAGATTTACAAACTCACTCTGAGCTCCATGTTGGCAAATACTGTGCACACCCTAGCTAGTTTTATGTTTTGGAGTTAAAAAACATTAACAGTGGTGACGAGTAAGTTTTAAAACAAATCTTAGGAGACTACCTACCTTTGAAGAGCAACGAGACGTGCAAGTCTTTAAAAAAAAATCACAACACAGTTTTTTTTTGTTGGCATGAGGAGAAAGATGATAGTTTAAAAAAAGGCAGAAAAAAGACAAATTGGCAGGTTTGTAAATAGTGAGTACCAGGTGGTAATAACCATAAAAAAAGCTAATTTGCTGCTGTATATGGAACAAATTCTGCAGTATTTTAAAGCAAATGATATAGCCAATGAGAAACAAGTGGCAGTGTTTCTGAGTGCATTGGATAGAAGAGCCTACAGTTTCCTCAGAAGTTTGACAGCTGCAACCAAACCAGCCAAAATGATTTTTGCTGACATTGTGAAAGTGATCCAGGAATATTTAGAAATGAAACCATTTTTGATTACAGAATGCTTTAGGTTTCATCAGTGGAATCAAAAGGAAGGAGTGTCCTTTTCAGCACATATGGCTGAATTGAAGAAGCTGTCTGAGTATTGTCAGTTCAGTGATGGACTTAATGATGCATTGAGAGATTGTTTAGTTTGTGGGATCTTCCAAGAAGCATTCAAAAATAGCTCCTAACTGAAGCACAACTTACATTTAAAAGAAAAGTTGAAACAGCTGTATCATTGGAAACAGATGAGTTGCAGTCAGGAATGAAAGTGAGTGTGAATAAAATTGCAATGTCTAAACTGAAACCTGCCTGGCCAAACAAATTGTGTTACTGTTGTGGCAGGGGCTCAAATACATCAGACAAAATGCAGGTTTAAAGGTACAACTTGCAGAAAATGCAACAATGTAGGACACATATGAAAAGCATGTTGGGCAGACAAATATATATGGACTGCACAGGGAAGAGATAAAGGTAAAAACTTAAGTTGTAGTTTCAAGAAGAGCACTAATCTGCATGCTGTTGATGAAAAATCTGATAATGATGAAAGTAACACAGGGCTGAGTAGCCTTGAGATTTACATTGTGAAAACTAATAGGGGACAAACAATATGACTTATACCAGAAGTGAATGCAAATTAATTAAAATGAAATTGGACACTGGTTTAGCTGTTTCAGTCATACCATAAAATGAGTTTGAACAGCATTTCAAAGATACTAAACTGAAGCCTGCAGATATCCAATAAAGAACTTATACTGGAGAAAAGATAACTCCTGTGGAAAGGACATTTGTAACAGTGAAATTATGTATAACAAACAAAAAGTCATGTTGGGCTTCTATGTGGTAAAAACAGGAGGGCCAGCATTGGCTGAGACAACTATAACTTGATTGGAGATCCATCCACCATTTACATGCCACATCTCCTGCAATAGGGTCAACTGAAAGTGAATTAAGAAAGGTAGTGGATGATGCCACAGCAGTGTTCAAGGAAGGCACTGGAAAACTCAAACATACCAAGGGTAAAATAGTGTTAAATGAAAATATCACACCTATGTTTTACAAAGCCCATCCAGTTCCTTATACCATCCGTGATAAAGTAGCCAGTGAGCTAGTTTGCATGGAGGCTGAAGGAATTCTTTCCAAGGTTGGGTGGAACCCATGGGCAACCCCAGGCCTCCCAGTAGCCAAGAAGAATGTGTCTGTTAGGATCCGTGGTGATTTTAAGGTCACCATCAACTCCGTACTGAAAGTAGATCAATATCCTCTGCCCAGAATAGAGGATATCTCTGCAAACCTTTCTGGAAGAAAACACTTCAGCAAAATGGACTTAGCTGAGGGCTACCTACAGATGGATATGGAAGAAGAGTCCAAAGTGTTTCCCACCATAAACGCCCACAAAGGGCATTATCGCTATAATAGGCTTGGTTTTTGGAGTAGCATCTGCACCTGCATTCTGGCAGAAAGCTATGGACCAGGTGCTGCAAGGCTGCCCAGGCACCAGATGACATCATTGTTACTGGTGAGGATGACAAAGAAGATCTCCAGATTCTCAAGACAATGTTTAAAAGATCAGAAGATTATAGGCTCAGAGTATGAAGAAACAAGTGTGAATTCTTTAAACCAAACATCACCTACTGTGGTCATTCTTTTGTCCCAGAACAGTTACTCAAGCACTGGTGGATGCCCCCAGGCCAAAGGATGTGTCACAGTTACGGTCCTTCCTAGGATTTGTCAATTACTGTAATGGGTCGCTGCCCATCCTTGCTACTGTGCTCTACCCCTTGAACTCATTACTACAGATCAGGAAGAAATGGCAATGGATAAAGCAGTGTGAGGTGTTTTCAAAAAGTTAAAGGACGTGAGACACTGTACTCACACATTATGATCCACGTCATCCAGTGAAGCTTGTCTGTGATGCCCCGCCTTATGGTCTAGGTGCAGTCATGTTGCATGTTATGAGCGATTTAAGTTAACACCCCAGAGCCTTTGCATCACCTTTCCTTCCCGCTGCAGAGAAAAACTACGCACAAATTGACAGAGAGGGCTTGAGTCTGGTTTGGGTGTAAAATGTTTCAACCAGTACTTGTATGGCAGAGAGTTTACCCTCATCACTGACCATCAACAACTTGTGTCCATTTTCAATCCACAGAAGGGTGTTCCACTAACAGCAGTAGCATGAATACAGAGATGAGCTCTGTTTCTTGGGGGACACAATTACAAGATCAAATTCAAAAGGACAACTAATCATGGAAATGCTGATGGATTATCCTGTTTACCCTTGGAAAAGGAAATACCTGAAAAATTTACAAAAGAACATACCCCTCTTGACGTATTCTCCTAATGCAAATCAAAACTCTTCTTATTATGACAGAGATGATCCAAAGGGAAACCAGAAAAGACCCCAAACTGTCTCAGGCCTACAGAGCAACACAAAATGGCTGCAATGTGCAGTAGAAACTCTAGTTCACCCATTTTTACCAACGCCGGGATGAACTTGCCCTTGATGAGGGTTGCCTTATATGGGGATTGAGAGCTGTTCTACCATCCAAGCTGACAGCTAAAGTGTTGGAGGAGCTACATGCTGGTCATATAGGTGTGGTCAAAATGAAAACGCTGAATTGAAGCTTTGTCTGGTGGTCTGGGATAGATCAACAGATGGAGCAGCTTGCCATGCACTGTTCGGGATGCCAACATGTCCGGAAGAAAGGTGTCCAGAGGTGTCCAGAGGAAAGCAGAACCATTTCCTGCTGCCTCATGATCAACCCCAACAACCACCATGAAGAAGACCCCAGAACCTGAAATTGTTTCACAGCCACAGGTCTCTCCTGCCAAGCAGAGCGAACACCCCCGCCTCCAGTCAGGAAAGATGTTATCCCGCAAGAGTGAGAAAGCCTCCACAGAGATTAAATCCTTAGGCCTGAAGGGGACAATTTAAAATTGACCATGCTATGGATGTCTATATAGTAGTTGTATTATATTGTATACTGTGTACATAGTTGAGATGCATTCTATATTGAGTTGGAGTTTATAGCTAAGCAGGGAGGAGTGTTGTAATATTTGAGTAATATCATAAATATATTGTTTGATTAAGCATTCTTTGTTGTTTAAATAATTCATTATGGGTTATATGACAGTCTGTGAATGATATATGTCATTACACCACTATATCTTAAGTGCGTGTGTCACTTAAAGTGGAAACGAAGGGTACACATTTTTCCCAGTGTCCTGAGTTTTTCTTTAGATTAATTTATGGAGTTACAAAACATCTTTGGCACTGAGTCTGGTTCTGCAGTGCAGAAGGGAGGGTAGAAGAAGAGGAGAGCAGCAGTGATAGGGGACTTGATAGTTAGAGGTACAGACAGGAGGTTCTGTGGTCGTGACAGAGAATCCAGGATGGTTTGTTGCCTCCCAGGTGCCAGGGTCAAGGATGTCTCTGATCGCGTGCACAGAATTCTGAAGTGGGAGGGTGATCAGCCAGATGTCATGGTACACATTGGTACCAATGACATACTAAGGAAGAGTGAGGGGGTCCTGAAGAGTGAGTATAGAGTGCTTGGTAGGAAGTTAAAAAGCAGGACCTCGAGGGTTGTAATCTCAGGATTGCTACCTGTGCCACGTTTCAGTGAGGGTAGGAAAAGGATGCTCTGGCGGATGAACACGTGGCTGAGGAACTGGTGTAGGGGGGCAGGGTTTCAGATTTCAGGATCATTGGGACCTCTTCTGGGGCAGGTGGGACCTGTACAAGAGAGACAGGTTACACCTGAACTACAAGGGGACCAATATCCTTGCAGGGGGGTTTGTTAGTGCTTTTGGGGAGGGTTTAAACTAGATTTGCAGGGGGATGGGAACCAGAGTGCCAGAGGAGATAGTGGAGCAGGGGTGAAAATAAATGATGTTAAAGGTTCATGCAAAGTCACAAGTAGAAGGGTTGGGTGTGGTGGTAATAATCTACTGAGGTGTGTCTATTTCAATGCAAGGAGTATTGTGGGGAAGGCTGACGAGCTGAGGGCGTGGATTGACACATGGAATTACGACATTATATCCATTAGTGAAACTTGGCTACAGGAGGGGCAGGACTGGCAGCTTAGTGTTCCAGGGTTCCGATATTTCAGACGTGATAGAGGCAGAGGGATGAAGGGTGGAGGGGTGGCATTGCTAGTCAGGGAAAATGTTACAGCAGTGCTCAGGCAGGACAGATTAGAGGGCTTCTCTACTGAGGCCATATGGGTGGAGCTGAGAAACAGGAAAGGTATGACCACATTAATGGGGTTGTATTATAGACCACGCAATAGTCAGCGAGAATTGGAGGAGCAAATTCTGCAGAGAGATAGCAGACAACTGCAGGAAACATACATTTGTGATAGTAGGGGACTTTAATTTTCCACATATTGATTGGGACTCCCATACTCTTAAAGGTCTAGACGGGTTAGAGTTTGTAAAATGTGTTCAGGAAGGTTTTTAAATCAATATATGGAAGTGCCAACTGGAGAGGATGCAATATTAGATCTCCTATTAGGAAATGAGTTAGGACAGGTGACGGAAGTGTGTGTAAGGGAACACTTTGGTTTCAGTGATCATAACACCATTAGTTTCAACTTGATCATGGATAAAGATAGATCTGGTCCTCGGGTTGAGATTCTAAACTGGAAAAAGGCCAAATTTGAAGAAATGAGAAAAGATCTAAAAAGCGTGGATTGGGACAGGTTGTTCTCTGGCAAGGATATGATTGGTAAGTGGGAAGCCTTCAAAGGAGAAATTTTGAGAGTGCAGAGTTTGTATGTTCCTGTCAGGATTAAAGGCAAAGTGAATAAGAATCAGGAACCTTGGTTCTCAAGGGATATTGGAACTCTGATAAAGAAGAAGAGAGAGTTGTATGACTGTATAGGAAACAGGGATCAAATAAGGTGCTTGAGGAGTATAAAAAGGGCAAAAAAATACTTCAGAAAGAAATTACGAGGGCTAAAAGAAGACATGAGGTTGCCTTGGCAGTCAAAGTGAAGGATAGTCCAAAGAGCTTCTACAGGTATATTAAGAGCAAAAGGATAACAAGGGATAAAATTGGTCCTCTTGAAGATCAGAGTGGTTGGCTATGTATGGAACCAAAAGAAATGGGGGAGATCTTAAATGAGTTTTTTGCGTCTGTGTTTAATAAGGAAACTGGCATGGAGTCCATGGAATTAAGGCAAACAAGTAGTGAGATCATGGAACTTATACAGATTGAGGAGGAGGAGGTGCTTGCTATCTTGAGGCAAATCAGAGTAGATAAATCCCCAGGACCTGACACGGTATTCCCTCGGACCTTGAAGGAGACTAGTATTGAAATTGCAGGGGCCCTGGCAGATATATTTAAAATGTTGGTATCTACGGGTGAGGTGCCGGAGGATTGGAGGATAGCTCATGTTGTTCCGTTGTTTTAAAAAGGCTCTAAAAGTAATCCGGGAAATTATAGGCCGGTAAGTTTGAAGTCGGTAGTAGGTAAATTATTGGAAGGAGTACTAAGAGATAGGATCTATAAGTATTTGGATAGACAGGGACTTATTAGGGAGAGTCAACATGGCTTTGTGCATGATAGGTCATGTTTGACAAATCTATTGGAGTTTTTCGAGGAGGTTACCAGGAAAGTGGATGAAGGGAAGGCAGTGGATGTTGTCTACATGGACTTCAGCAAGGTCTTTGACAAGGTCCCGCATGGGAGGTTAGTTAGGGAGATTCAGTCACTAGGTATACATGGAAAGGTAGTAAATTAGATTAGACATTGGCTCAATGGAAGAAGCTAGAGAGTGGTAGTGGAGGATTGCTTCTCTGAGTGGAGGCCTGTGACTAGTGGTGTGCCACAGGGAGCAGAGCTGGGTCCATTTTTATTTGTCATCTATATCAATGATCTGGATGATAATGTGATAGGCTGGATCAGCAAATTTACTGATGATACAAAGATTGGAGGTGTAGTGGACAGTGAGGAAGGTTTTCAAAGCTTGCAGAGGGATTTGGACCAGCTGGACAAATAGGCTGCAAAATGGCAGATGGAGTTTAATACAGTCAAGTGTGAGGTATTGCACTTTGGAAGGACAAACCAAGGTAGAACATACAAGGTAAATGGTAGGGCACTGAGGAGTGCAGTAGAACAGAGGGATCTGGGAATACAGATACAAAATTCCCTAAAAGTGTCGTCACAGGTAGATAGGGTTGTAAAGAGAGCTTTTGGTACATTGGCCTTTATACATCAAAGTATTGAGTGTAAGAGTTGGAATGTTATGGAGAGGCTGTATAACGCATTGGTGAGGCCGAATTTGGAGTATCTTATGCAGTATTGGTCACCAAATTACAGGAAGGATATTAATAAGGTTGAAAGAGTGCAGAGAAGGTTAACAAAGATGTTGCTGGGACTTGAGAAACTGAGTTACAGAGAAAGGTTGAATAAGTTAGGACTTTATTCCCTGGAGCATAGAAGAATGAGGGGAGATTTGATAGAGGTATGTAAAATGATGATGGGTTTAGATAGAGTGAATGCAAGCAGACTTTTCCCATGAGGCGAGGGAAGAAAAAACCAGAGGACATGGGTTAAGGGTGAAGGGGGAAAAGTTTAAAGGGAACATTAGGGGGGCTTCTTCACACAGAGAGTGGTGGGAGTGTGGAATGAGCTGCCAGATGAAATGGTAAATGCAGGCTCACTTTGAACATTTAAGAAAAACTTGGACAGGGACATCGATGAGAGGTGTAAGGAAGGACATGGTCCAGGTGCCGGTCAGTGGGACAAGGCAGAAAAATGGTTCGGCACAGCCAAGAAGAGGCAAAAGGCCTGTTTCTGTGCTGTAATGTTCTATGGTTCTATAATGGGTGGGGATAGGAGAAGAGGTGTAGATAGGTGTGTGGGTGATGGACACATGGGGCCTGGTGAGGAAGGGAGAGGGGATAATAATTCTCGGTATGAGGGGTGTGTGGCCGGGGGTGCGAAGGGGAGAATGGAAATAGTAAATGAAGTGAGAGGGATCCAAAGGGAGAAGGAACACAAGGGATGTGGATTTCCTGAAATTAGAAAGTTCAATATTCACATTATTGTAAGATACCCAAGTGAAATATGAGGTGTTGTTCTTCTACTCCTTCTAGTCCACTTAGATTCTCTCTCCCTTTGTTCACTTTTCCTTCCCCCCTCTCCCTTTCCCCATTATCACTTTCCAGCCTCTGTCTCCCTGCCTCAAGTTGCTCCATCACCCCTTACTTCACATTTCCGCCTATCAGCAACCAGTGTCTGATCAAAACTGCACTCTCCCCCTACCTCACCTGACACGATGAACATCCCTTTTTCCCCAACACCTTGCTTAACCTGCTGAGTTCCTCCAGTAGTTTATCTTATTGCATCTGTGTATTTCTTCTTATAAAGGTCAAGGTTCAAAGTGCATTTATTATCAGAGTATGTATATAACATACAATCTTGAGATTCATCTCCTTACAGGCAGCCACAACACAGAGAAACCCAAAAGAACCCATTAAAAAGAAAAGACTGTCAAACACCCAATGTGCCGAAAAAAAAGAACAAATCATGCAAAAATAGTAAGTAAGCAAGTAACATTCAGAACTGAAATTCATGGAAGTGAGCTCATAGCCACAAAGCCAGTTCATTGCTGCAGCCGGTCCAGGAGCCCCGACACCCTGACCTTTTCAACCTGGCCCGGCACTTAAATTGGCCAAACCTCAGCTTGTTCCTTGCTCTCAGACCCGGGCCCTGTCCCTTCGGTACACTCTTGGGTCCGGGACTCGTGTTCTCAATTCAGCCTGTACTTGACCTTTCCAATCTGGCCCGTCGCTTAAGTCAATCAAACATTAGCTCATCCCTTGCCCTTGGGCACAGGCCCTGCTGCCTCGCCTCACATCAGATCTGCCACTTCAAATTGCTCCATTTCTACTCCAGCAATGACCAAACACTGGCTTGTCCCTCATTCTCGACTTGGCCCCCGCCACCTCGATTCGGCCTGTACATGCCACACTGCAACCGTTTCGTACCTTCGACCCAAACTGAGACAGTATTTATTGATACATTCTGTAGTAACTTCTACCTTGAAAAAGACACACTCGACAACTCCATGCCCAAGAAACAACATTATCTCAAATGTCAAAACCGTTATGTATATACAGAGGCTTTCACAACCCGTATGGTATGGCAGGGACACTATAGACAGAGTCCACTGGAAGTAAAAAGAATGGAAGTAAACCCCCCCCCCATTATCCTAATTAATATTAACTTACTCCTTATAATGCTCATTGTACAACACTTCTCTCCCTTTAAGATCCAACATCCCCAAGTGTAAAATATTAGGAAATAAAAACAGTGGTGTTATTAACTTGCGTGCCCCTGAAAACTTATACTAGTATCTCAGCAACAGTTTATCAATACAAAACCTCTGGAAAACATCACAGATTCAACATTCAATCTAACAAAAACAACAAAAAAAGAACTGTCCCGTCAAAGATTCAGTCTGTCAGGAGGTTTACGAGTGTGCTGTGATCTGCTCACTACCCCCGGTGACCCCGCAGACACCGCTGGTGAGGGTGTTTTGGGTAGATCTGGTGTTGGGGGCATGAGAGGGGTCTGTGTGTCTGCGTGAGAATGTTCATCCTCCTCAGGGGACCCCGATCCCTCTGCCAGTGTCTCGCCCTCTGGCAAAGTCACTGGTGGACATGCTTCCACTGTAGTCTGTCTCACAAATGGAAACTCCATGGAACTGTCTGCCTCTGAGCCAGTATCATGACGCAGGTGCACATGGTCCTAATGTCTGCAGAAAACTCATCCATCAGTGTCATGGTCCGGTCCGTGAAATTCGCATTCCGGTTCACAGTCCAGTCCATGTTCTTTATTCCAGGTTTTCCAGATTTTCCCAGCTTCTGTTGAGGCAGCTGATTCTCGTTTGGGTTGGCTTCATAAATACCTTCAGGATTCAGCCTCTGGCTGTTAGATTGTTCCTGTTCATACCCCCTGTCTGAATCCCTTCCCCTGCCTTTTGTTGCTTTGTCTCATCTGAAGCCTAGCCTAGCCTAGCCTAGCCTAGCCTCGCCTCACCTCACCTCACCTCACCTCGCCTGAAGCCTTGCCTCACTTGGAAGCCTTGCCTGCACTGCTGTCTAGTTCAATTGCCAGAGCAAGATAAGGAACTGTCTATTGTTGTTTTGAACTGTCTCTGTGTCCCTGCCTTCACCAGGCAGGTCTAGCCATTTGCTGCTACCTAGTGTTGGGAACTGTCTGTGTCCACACCTTCGCTAGGTAGGTCTGGCCGTTTGCTGCTACCTTGTGTTGGGAATGGTCTGTGTCCACGCCTTTGCTAGATAGGTCTGGTTGTTTGTCACTACCTTGAGTTGGAAACAGTCTCTGTGTCCATGCCTTCACTAGGTAGGTCTGGCCGTTTGCCGCTACCTAGTGTTGGGAACTGTCTGTGTCCACGCCTTTGCTAGGTAAGTCTGAATGTCTGCCACTACCTTGTGCTGGGAACCATCTTGTTGTGTTCAGCATTCTGTGTAATGAGTCCTGGCCCTATGTCCTATACCCAAGGAGGGGTCCCGGCTCTGTGTTCTGTGTGTGAGTCGTGGCCTTTCATCCTGTTTTCAAGGAGGGGTCTATGTCTCTGTTCTATGTTCCTGTCTCTCCCTGAACCAAGGCTCTGCGTCCCTGTCTCTCCCTCGACCAAGTCAAGGCTTCAGGGTCTTGTCCAGTCCTAGCCACGATCCAAGAATCTTGTCCTGTCCAAGCCATGGCTTTGTGTTCTCGTCTTGTCCATATGTCTTGCGCAGCCCAGGAATACCTTGCCCAGCCCGGTGCTGGGGTTCCCTCATCCTATGCTGGAGTTCCCTTGTCCTGTCCAGGAGTCTCACATCCAGTCCTGTTGCCTCTCCTCACCCTGCAGCCGCGTCTTGTCCTCGCCTAGTTTTGGAGCCTGAGCCCGAGTCGAGTCCCAGGTTCTGGATCCTTGGCCAGTCTCTGGCTCGGAGTCCAAACCCAAGCCTCGAAGTACTCTAGCCTTGAAGAACCCAAGCCTCGTCATGTCTTCACCCAGATCTGGGGTCTGAGCCTGAGTCAAGACCCAGGTTTCGGATCCTTGTCCAGTCTCTGGCTCGGAGTCCAAGCCCAGGCTCCTAGTTCCAAGTTCCATGTCCTGGTTCCGCTATCCTAGTCAAGTCCTAGCCCAGGCCCTGTATCCTTGTCTCGTCCAGGGCCTGTGTCATGTCCAGCATCCTTTCTTTCCCCTCTCCCCTTGCTTCCTTGTCACGCCTAGTCCTGTTCCTAGTACTACAGTGTCTGTGTATTCCATTTGGGTCCGCTCCCAGTGCCCCCATTATGACAATCAGTCAGCTTAACAACATAGGAGACGGGACCAGTCTGCTTAAGAATAACCCCAGACAGCCATTGCTGATTGTTTCTCACATAGACATTGTCATCCGGTTTTAACTGTCTCTCTCGCGCATGTTGATCATGTCCCTCCTTCTGCTTTTCCTGCTTTCTATTCACTCTTGCCTTCATGTCTGGGTGCAGCAGGTCCAATCTTGACCTGGGCCTACACTCCATCAGCATCTCTTCTGGAGTGTGGGCAGTCGTAGTCTGTGGCGTGAGGTGGTATTTAAACAGGAAACGTGGAAGTTGCATGCTAAGAGAGTTCCCTGTCATCCGCTTCAGGCCTTCCTTCACTGTCTGAACAACCCGCTCAGCCAAACCATTGGAGGCTGGGTGGAAAGGGGCCGTCCGAATGTGATGAATGCCATTCTGCTGCATGAACTCACTAAACAGTTCACCAGTGAACGTCAGGCCATTATCAGTGACCAGAGTGTCAGGCAACCCGTGGACTGCAAACACTTGCCTGAGTTTGTCTATGGTTGAGGGGGCTGTGATGTTGCTCATGATGTGAGCTTTGATCCATTTAGAATGCGCATCTACCATTACAAGAAACATCTGCCCCATTACAGGGCCAGCAAAGTCCAAATGTAGCCTAGACCAGGGGTGGTCTAGCCACTTCCATGGGTGCAAAGGAGTTGGTGGCGGCATATTCTGATTAGTCTGACATTACGTGCATGAGTTTACCTTGTTCTCCAGATCCTGATCCATTCCTGGCCACCAAACATAGGATCTTGCAAGGCTTTTCATTCGAGACACTGCTGGGTGAGTCTCATGAATTTTCTCCACAGTCTGTGAACGGCCAGGGGGAGGCATGATGACTCTCACCCCCCAGAAAATGCAGACATCCTGAAGACTGAGTTCTGTCTTGCGTTTGGCATAAGGCCTCAGTTCCTCTCCTTCCACGACTCTGGGCCAACCTTGTAAAAGAAAAGTTTTGACTTGGGACAAGACTGGGTCCCTCTCTGTCCACTGCTTGATCTGGGTCGCCTTTACAGGTGTCTCTGACAGCCTCTCCAATGAAAACACAGCCTCTGGAGGCACATATGTAGTAACAGGTGTCTCAGGTAAAGGTAGTCGACTCAGTGCATCGGTGTTGGCATTATCCCCACCCGCTCTGTACACTATAGTGTACCGGTAGGCTGACAATGTGAGAGCCCAACGCTGTATCCTGGCTGAGGCTAGTGGTGGGATGCATCTAGTCTCACTGAACAGGCTCATCAGTGGTTTATGGCCCGTATAAATTGTAAATATGCATCCCTAAAGGTACTGATGAAAGCATCTGACTGCGAAAACAATGGCCAGACCTTCTTTGTCTAGCTGTGAATATCCCTTCTCAGCAGCTGTCAGGGTACGTGAAGCAAAACCAATAGGCTTCTCTGAATGGTCCTCCATTACATGTGAGAGAACTGACTCGACTCCATAGGGCGAGACATCGCATGCAATGGTGATCTCCTTGTCTGGATCATAGAGAACAAACAGCTTCGCTGAGTGGAGGAATTCTTTCACTTCCTTGAAAGCTTTCTCCTGATCTTCACCCCACTGCCACTTAGTGTCATTGTGAAGCAGCTTATACAGTGGGGTCAAAACCCTTGAGAGGTCAGGAAGAAACTTGCCATAATAATTCACCATGCCCAAAAATGATCTGCGTTCCGTGATGGTCTTAGGGTTTGGGGCTTCCTTAATAGACCTCTCTTTGTCCTCCACAGGGCAAAGCCCCTCAGCTGTGATCTTGTGTCCCAGGTAAGTCGCACTCGATGCCAGGAACACACATTTTCCACATTTCAACCGCAACCCTGCGTCTGAGAGCCTCTTCAGCACCCGTTCTAAATTAGCCAGATGCTCCACCTCCGAAGCCCCCGTGATCAAAATATCATCAAGGTACACTGCTACGTGCGGAATCCCTGCAGCAAAGTGTCCATTGTCCTTTGGAAAATGGCAGGGCTGGACACCACTCCAAGCACCAGGCGATTGTACTGGAATAATCCCTTGTGTGTATTAATTGTGACGTACTCCTTTGAATCCTCCTCGAGCAGCAGCTGTTGGTAGGCATAGCTCATGTCCAGCTTTGTGAACAGCTTACCCCCTGACAGGGTCACAAACAGGTCACCCACCCATGGCAATGGGTACTCCTCCAGCCTAGAAACCTGATTCACCGTAAGCTTATAATCCCCACATATCATCACCGTTTTGTCTGCCTTCAAAACTGGAACAATGGGAGCCGCCCACCTTGAAAACTGGACGGGCTCAATAATGCCCAGCCTCTGTAAACGTTCCAGCTCCTCCTTGACTTTGCCTTTCATGGCATAGGGCACCAACCTGGGCTTAAAAAAACATGGTGTAGCCTCAGGGTCGACATGCAGTCTCACTGTCACTCCCTTCAGTGTTCCTAGCTCGTCCCTGAAAATGTCACTGTACCGCTGCAGAATGTCCTCCGTCGTGTGTGCATACTTAATTTCATGCCAGCTTAGCTGGATTTTGTGAAGCCAATCGCGACCCAAAAGACTGGGCCCTCTGCCCTTAGCTATCACCGGCCTGGCTTCAGTCTTCTGACCCCTGGCTGAAATGTCCACATATAACACCCCTAATTGAGGTATGGGCTGCCCCGTATGGGTCCTAAGTTTGAGCTTTGATGGTCTAACGGGAGGCAAGTTGGACCTCCATGTCCTCCTGTGGGTCTCCTCGCTAATGACTGATGCAGTAGCCCCTGAATCAATTTCAAACTTAATGTCCTTTCCCCTGACAGTGACTGTGGCATAATATGGTTCAGGTGGTTCCTCATCTGTTTCCACTCCAAACATGTTGTAGGCACACGCTGCATCTCCATCTGCTTCTTCTAGATGGTGTGTGGCTGCCTGATCCTGTTGAGCTTTCCCCTGCCCAGGCTTAATCTTACCCTTTGAACTTCTGCACCTTTTAGCTAAGTGTCCCTTTTTGCTACAAGCATGGCAGACAGTGTCTTTGTTTGCATAGTGCGTCCCTCCACACTGGAAACATTCCACCCGCTTTGCCTGTTTACCAGTCTCCCTCCTGACTTGGTGCACTGCTCCCGACTGCGACCCCCCATGTCCTTTCTGGATATCTTTGACATTATTAGCAGTCATCTCCATGCCTTAGGCAATCTCTAAGGCTTTCTAGAAAGCCAATGGTGAGGTTTCCCCTAACAGGTGGCATTGTATGTTGTCATTATTAATGCCGCATACCAACCTGTCATGGAGCATGTCATTCAACACCGCTCCGAAATCACAATGCTCTGACAGCTGCCGAAGCTTGGACACAAAGTTGGTCACAGACTGGCCTGGCTTCCTGAAATGGCTGTGAAACTTACACCGTTGGACTATCACAGAAGGTTTCAGATTGTAGTCGTTCCCCACGAGCTTGACCAGTTTGTCATATGGAATGTCCCCCGGTTTCTGCGGTGTGGCTAAATTCCTTATTAGCTTGTAGGTCTTTGCCCCACACATACTCAGGAGAATAGAGCGCTTCTTAGCCTCCTCAGTAATTCCATTAGCACAGAAAAAGTGTCCCAACCTTTCCCCTTACTCCGGCCAGTCCTCGTTTCCTTCCAGAAATTCACTGCTATTTCCAAACGTAACCATCTGAAACGCAAAGCTCCCGTTTGAAAAGCGTGCCAATACATTCACAAAACCGGTTCACCTCATCGCCAAAAATGTGTAGTAACTTCTACTTTGAAAACGGCACACTCGACAACTTCATGCTGAAGAAACAACTTTACCTTGAACTTCAAAACTGTTATGTACATACAGAGGCTTTCACAACCCGTACGGCATGGCAGGCACACCATATATGGAGCACACTGGAAGTAAAAGAACGGAAGTAAAAACCCCCATTATCCTAATTAGTATTAATTTACTTTTAATAATACTCACGTCACAACACATTCCATTCTGTAACTTTTTAATGCTGACAAGAACAGGGGAATCTCTGTGTTCTAGATGAAACTAATTTTCCTTTATTTAATCTACTTCTTCCCACCTCAAAAAAAAGCAAAATCAGTGCAATATACAGCAGGCTCATGTTTTTTTTGTGTGTGAATGCATTTAGACCTGTAATATTTCCCAACTTTGTTTTATTCTTACACAAAACACTGGGTTTTGGGGGGAGGTGAGAACAGTATCTTGTTTATCTATTTGAGAGGATAAATGTACTTCATTCTTTATATTTAACTAAGGGTTTTGTAGAGCTGGAACCCTGCAGTGGTTATTGTTATGATATTGTCTATAATTATTATTATCATTATTACTATTATTGATCCGTGGAGAATATGTGGCATCATTTACCCAATATCATTTAGTTGTCATTCAAAACCTGAATGTGTTGGGACAAAAATTTGTTTGAAGCATTAATTGATATTTTAGATTTAGAAGGAATAGTAATTAGTTCCCATCTGTCTACATGTTGGAGATATGGAGATATAGCTACCAAAAAGTACTACAGAAAGTAGTGGATACGGCTCAGTCCATCAGAGGCAAAGCCCTCCCCACTATTGAGCACATTTACATGAAATGCTATCATAGGAAAGCAGCATCCATTATCAGGGACCCCCACCACCCAGGACGTGCTCTCTTCTCATTGCTGCCATCAGGAAGAAGGTACAGGAGCCTCAGGACTCAAACCACCAGGTTCAGGAACAGTTATTACCCCTCAACCATCAGGCTCTTGAACCAAAGGGGATAACTTCACTCAACTGCACTTGCCCCATCACTGAAATGTTCCCACAACCAATGGACTCACTTTCAAGGACTCTTTATCACATGTTCTTGATATTCATTGCTTATTTATTTATTGTTGTTCTTTCTTTCTTTTTGTATTTGCAGTTTGTTGCCTTCTGCACTCTGGTTGAACACCGAAGTTGGGCAGTTTTTCCTTGATTCTGTTATGGTTATTATTTTATAGATTTATTGTGTATGCCCACAAGAAAATGAGCCTCAGGGTTGTATCTGGTGTCATATATGTACTTTGATAGCAAATTTACTTTGAACTTTGAAAAGATAGTCATGTGCTCTTGAGCTGGCGTGACTACATTAGAGCTATTGTTTAACCTTTTAAATTGATTTTATTAATCAACTTATCCTGCAGCTCAGGGCTCTGTTGTAATTTAGTCTATAGAAATTATTAAAGCCTTGCCACTTCCATTTTAAGCTCTTGACTTAATTGTTAGAAGGAGCAGCAATAAAAAACAGAGTACATGTTGAAAATGCTGCCAGGCCAATGACTTTCACACACAGGATGCTGCTCAGCTGCAGACACCCTGGAAGAGTGGTGGAGGTTACCAGAGGAAGAGTCCCAGATCTGGGCTATTTGTATACTATTATCATCAATAACTGTTGACTGCAGCAACCTATATATCAAAGTAATGAATGGACATTATTCTCCCCATTCTTTACACTTAGTTTCAAGTCCTTTGGTAATGTTACAAAGTCAAACCAACATAGCAATTTTCCTTTTTTCCCTCCATCAGCAATTATTTATTAAACTTGCATACCATACATCACATCTATAATAACAGACTGGAAAATATGTTGTCTTTCCCTTCCCTCTACAGTGGATGAACATTAGGCCACTATATTTATGCATACCTACACTAATCAGCAAGATATCAAATTTATTATATATATTGACTCTGCAAGTTACCATGAATAAAACATGATGACCTTTGCAGTTCAGATCACATGATCCTAGAGTGCTTCTGATTAAATCATGGATTTAATTTGAGAGTTTGCCATTCATCACTGTCAATCATATCACCCATCCTTTATGGGTATATATTGCATTGTTGTAATGTATACCAGAGTACTTTTACATGAATAAAACATGACAGAGTTCAGAAGCCTAAGAATTGTGAACTTTGATATGAAGGTATACCTCTTAATTGCCAGTCATGAACATGTGTATCTTACTGCAACAACCAACACATTTTCAAATTGACCATTTCCATCCAGTTTTGAAAAGAGTCAGTATTGAAAGTTATTTCATCTCTGATCATTTATATATTGTTTTCCTGAAAATAAGTGAGTTGAGATGCTTTATTTGCAGTTTTCTCATTATTTTGGCTGCCAATGGTTTAAATGTTTTTGAGACTATCTCTTGTTGCTCAGTTGGTAGATTCTTACCATTAAATTAAATCCCATTCCAGAGACTAGAGCACCAAACTCTGGACTGATTAGTGAAGGAGTGTTACACTGGTGGAGTTGCTGTCCTTTTTATAAGATGCTGAAACTGAGGTCCCTTCCCTTCTCTCTAAAATGGAGATAAAAGATTTTTGATGAGGAGTAGGAGAGATATTCCTAATCACCAAAATAATATGTCAGGTCATCAAAGGTGTGAGAAAGGTTAGAGAAATACAAGTCTTTCTTTCTCATTCCTTTATGTTTTTGATCCAACATTTTGCGTGCTAACAGTGCATCATTATTGCAATGTGGGCAGGCGGCTGTATATATGTGGTTGGTACTCAATTTAAGTTCTGTCAAATAAGGTCTTAGTAATGGGTTCTTGACTTGACCCTGATAAAAGGAAATCCATCAACTGGCAGTCTCAATGCTTCATCTACTAACCAATTATTGGAAACATTCTCACATGGTCACTAATACACAGCTATAAAATATTTTTAAAAAGTTATTTGCCACCCACTTATCTGAATATTGATGAAATTGATGACAGCTGGAGGCAGTAAATCAAATGCATCTTAAAGCAAGGATAACTTTCAAATTATAGTGTGCAAATTAATTTCCTGTTTTCTGCGTCAGGCTCCTGGAACGGCTTCACTTGCCTCAGAGCTAATTCTGCTCCTTTGTCTTGTGGTCTTAAAGAGGGATAATAAATCAGCCATGATGGAATGGCAGAGCAGACTTGATGGGCTGAATGGCCTACTTCTGCTCCTATGTCTGACGCTCTCAGCACTGAACTGACTGCAGCTGTGGATTCACTTTCGGGGACTCTGCATCTCATGGTTGATATTATTTGTTTACTTTATTTTACTATGGCATGATTTACTCTCTTTAGCACATTGAATGTTTGTTGGTCTTTGTAGTGTATGGGTTTTCATGGATTCCACTGTATTTCTTTGTTTTGTGGGTGCTCGCAAGAAGATGAATCTCAAGTTGAATATGGTTTACAAACTTTGATATCAAGTTTGAACTTTATATTAATTTCCTTTATCTTTAGTGACTGTTTTTGGTTTTACTATTTCAGTTCAGTTATTTCACCCTGGGAATAAAATTATTAAATTTTGATTTCAACATTTTTAATATGTCTTTCTGTTCCTTACAGTGTAATGAAAAACCTATGACCAAAAATATTTCATTGTTATTTAAATGCTGATTTAGTATTATTGAGGATCCCTATACCAACACACTTAAACACCCTTTTGTCTGCTCTGACCAGATGGTTCTTCAAACCAGCAATGCTTATTTTCTTGGTGGCACATTACTCATCACTGGAAATACCTCAGAATGCTGGCTTTTATTGTCCATCATAAATTGGCCCTGAACTGTGGAACCAGTTAAAAGTCATCCACATTGGTGGGTCTGGAGTCACACAGAGATGAGAAAAGTAATTTATTTTTTTGAAATTTCGGATTTATGCAACTTCTTTCCTGACTTGTATTTATATAGTGGGATTGAAGCACATGTCTCTGGATCAGTGGTCCAGTATCTGCATTGCTCATCCAGTAACAAAGATGGTACAGGTCGACCTTCACTAATCCAACTACCCGTAATCCGGTTCCTTCGATAATCCAACACTGATTATGCTTAATGTGATCCTTCTGTAATTCGACATTTTCACTAATCCGGCACTCCTCAGGTCCCAATGGTGTCGGATTAGTGAAGGTTGACCTGTACTACCATTCAGTGTTCCATTTACCCCACTCCATTACCTGCTACCTGGTGCAACCCACTGACCATCTTCCTCCAATGTAGAATGCGTTGATATATAGATTCTTGCTTGGAGTGCTGCTGCCAACCAATCTTGCCTGGTCAAACAGTACAGTATTGTCAGCATGATAATGGAAGGGAGCAAAGGGTCACAAATCTCAGTTCAGCAACAAAAACAAGATTTTTAAAAGCAAAGAATAGAAGATGCTGGAAATCCAAAATAAAAATGGAATGTAGGAGATACTCAGCAAGACAGGCAGCATCTGTGAAGGGAGAAACAGACAATGTTTCAGGCTGATCAAGCTGAATTCCTGACAAAGGATAATCAAACTGAAATTTTAGCTTTGTATCTCTTTCCAAAAGCATTTGTTTTTACTATGTTAGATAATAAATGGATGTAAAAGTTGAATTTGAACTTGTGAGTAGAGCTGCCAAAGTCAGACACCCAAGTTCAATCCTGTCTCTGGGTATTGTCTGCGTGGAGTTTACATGTTCGCCCTGTGACTGTGTGGGTTTACTCTGATTGTTCCAGTTTCCTCCCACATGCCAAAGACAAATGTGTTGGGAGCTTAACTGATCATTAAATTTTCCCCTGTGGTTTGCTAGAGTCTGGGGGTAGAAGAAGGAGGGGAGAATTAAAAATGGGATTGATGTATGGGCTAAGTGTAAATGGATGGTTGAAGACTGGGAGAGACTTTGTGGGCTGAAACAGCTGGTTCTATGCTGTATCTCGCTATTGAAGTCCAAACAATCTGTTGACAAGGATAAAACAAAAAACATTGTGGTGTAAGTTCGCCAGAAAAGAATAATAGAAACGATAATAGTCTTGTTCTTAAATTAATTTACTTGCAGAGCATATCCCTGATTGTTCTTGTGAAGCTGGTGGTGAGCTACGTTGATTCTGGTGAAGGTACTCCCACAGAGCTGCTCTGCAAGGAAGTCTAGGACTTAGTCACGGCAGCAATTAAGGACCAGAAATGGATTTTTATGTCAGGTTGGTGTGTAACTTGGAAGGAAAGCTGGGGATAGTTTTGTTCCATATATCAACCTTCTTGCTTGTAGATGTTGCTGGTTTGTGAGGCGCCAGTGAAGTACCCTGTACATTCAAGTCAGCAAGTTGAAGGTGTTCTATTGTTGGCTGCTTTTAACTTCGATGCTTTAGATGGTGGAAAGTTCTTGAGGTGTCAGGGGAAGTATCACTCACTGCAGCACACCCCCCCCCCCACCGCCAGTCTCTGATCTCTTTTTATCAGCACAGTATTTCTGTGGTGTGTCCAGTTGAATTCCTGGTGAATGGTTACCCTAAGATGTTGATGGTGGAAGAATCAGCTACAGTAATGTTGCTGAATATTAATTCTCACTAGATGGACTCTGCACTGTTGGATACAATAATGTTCTGACATATCTGTGACGTGAATGTCACTTGCCAGTTATCAGCCCATGCTCAAGTGATGTCTAGGTCTCCAATCATGGAGTGTTCCATTTGCTGAGAATTTATGAAATAAAACCAAACATGCTGAGTTCTTGCTTCATGTTGCAAAGAAGGTCATTGATGGAATAGTTGAAAATTTCAGGGCCAAGAGCAATGCCCTGAAGAGCTCAAGTAGTAATGTTCTATGACTGGGATAATTGAACTGATAACCACAACCACCTTCTCTTGCGCAAGGAACGATTCCAACCACAGAAGTACTTGCTCTGATGCCCACTGGTTCAGTTTTACCTCTGCACCTTTATGCCACATCATGGTACAAGGCAATCACTCTCTTCTCAGCTCTGGAATTCAAGACAGAATTTGTAACAATTGACTGCCATGCACACCTTGGTTGGACCAAGGTTGTGATGAGGTCTGGAATTACCTAGTCCTGGTGAAACTCAGAGTGGGCATTATTGGTGACTGTTTCCATCACTTTCTACTGATTGGGAAGTAATTAGACAGATCGAATTTGTCCTGCTTCTTATGAATGGGATATTCTTCGGCAACTTTCCTCATTGTTGGACAGATGTCAGTGTTGTAACAGTCACAGTACAACTTGTTATATGCACAGCTAGTTCTAGAAAGCTATTTATCTATTTTTCAACTGGGATGTTGTCTGGTATGGCCTTTGCTGTATCCAGTGTCATTTCTTAATACTGTATGGAGGAATCAAATTGTCTGGAGGTTGGCCTCTATGATGGTGAGGACATGGGACAGAAACTGAAATGGATAATTTAACTGGCACTTCTGGCCGAGCATGCTTGCAAATGTTTCAGTGTTTTCTTCAGCATTTGCATGCTGTGCCTTGCCACCATTGAGGGAGGAGAAGTTTTTGGAGAACCCTCCTCCAATTACCTGTCTGCCACCATTCCCAGCACAAGAAGTGGTGTCATTGCATACTGTAGCTTCATCCTGATTCATTGTTTAGCTCACATGTAGGTCCTGTATTGTAGCTGCATTCAGCTGGCACCTCCTCCTTTAGTGTTGCTTACTGTATACCCTTCTGCACTTTTCATTGGACTATTCTCAGTTCCCTTGGCTTGATGGCCATGGGTAAGTGAGGAAGGTGCTGGGGCTTGAGGTTTCAGGTTGTAGTCATGTGCATTTTTGTTGCAGCTGTTAATAGCCTACAGTGTCTCATTGGTTTTAACTTCAAGATGGGTTCTGAGATGATTTCATTTAGCAGTGGAAGGCATTGTCAGTAGGAAGACAGTTCTTTGTTTCCTTTGGGACTGTGCAGTAGTCACTTTTACCAATACTGCAACATTTAAGTGGCATCTTACACTCTGCTAATTCGGTTTGATCAATTTATTTTTATATTTAGAAACACAAATTACATTATGTATCTAAGTTGTAGCAGAGTCAGCAGCAGTTATAGAAGCTCAGTGCCGGATCAGAATTTTGTCTGCATTTCAATAGCTGCAGCTGTCAGGAGTACAGCTTCCTCTTCACTAAAAATATTTGAGACAGAAGACAAAAGCCGTGTTGGCCTGCATGAGAATATTAATGAAAGAAGGAGAGAAGAGAGACTGGAACTGTTTCAGCAAGGGTAGCAGTAGCAATGATGAGGTAGCAAGGTAATGAGAGAGTTCTTGGCACGGGCATGGACATGTGAAGCAACAAACGTTTCAGCCATAGTCTCAGGTGGGGTAGCTGCAGAATAAAGATGAGATTGAACGCAGGGAATATCTCAAGTGATAGACTTTTAAAATCTTGTCTTTAGTTCTTTGAAGAATATTTCCACTTGCATCTCATAATTTCCACACTGAGAATGTACCATCCTATTAATGTCTTCCAAGGCCAGTACAGAAAGAAACAAAACAAGCCTTGAACCTGTGTTCTGTCTGTCCTTACTACACCACAATAAACAAAAATGAGTTCAATGACTCTTCATGCTCAGAAAGGCAATAGATCTTACATTGTATGTTACTGCCTTTGTGTGTATTTTGAAACCTTCGTTTTGTTCCAAATCATTTCCAAAATTAGTGTCTTTGTGATTGTTTATATTTGATTCCATGTCTCAGTAACACATAATTTGAAATGGATGCCTAGAAAATGGAGTTAGTTCACCAGCTAAACCAATGCTTCATCTCATGCTAATACTCAACCAGCAAAAAAATGGGAAATTCCAGAAATTCATCAAAAAATTGTTAAGATGATTTTCACTCTGAATCATGTCCAAAATCTTACCTGCAGCAATTACAACTGCCAAATCATTCTACTGTCATTCACCATCCTCTGGCTAAAGAAATTCCTTTTCGTCTCTGTTCTAAAAGCACGTGCTTCTGTTCTGAGGCTGTGCCTTCCGGTCCTAGACTCTCCCACTATTGGAGACATCGTCTCCACATCCACTCTATCGAGGACTTAATATTCTACAGGTTTCAATGGGATCACCTCTCATTCTTCCAAACCCTAGCAAGTACTGGACTAGAGGCCCAAAGACATCAAACACTCCTGGTATGTTAACCCTTTTGTTCCCAAGATAATTTCCATAAATCTCCTCTGGACCCTCTCCAAGGCCAGCATATTCTTTCTTAGCGCAGTAGCATAACAGTTAGAGTGATGCTATTATAGTGCCAGCAAGTAAGTAAAACTGCTCACAGTAAGTCTCAAGTTTTCTTCTGGAAGCAATATTAATGCATGTAGGTATTAAAGTTACAAAGACAGTAGATCCCGTGCCTGTGATCTTTCTGTTTTTTTTTGTCACTTAATTGATCCAGTGTTTAATTAACCAATTTGATTGTAAGCAATAGAACTAAATAGTCATACCGAGAGAAATTTGGTAGCATACAAAAAGGGTCTTTTTTATAAATGTTGATTCAGTATTGGAAAGGCTAATTTTCTTCTAACTGTAATAATCTGAGTAGCTCAATGTCAAGCAAGTTGTTGCAGCCATGGTCTTTCAAGCAATAGGATCAGAACTTCAATCACTTTTGGGAAACCCCTGAAAGTAAGATGATTCCAAAAGTTTAAATCTGAAAGATTCTGAATGACCACATTGCTTGTAAGAGCCCTATTGACACATTAATATAATGTGAAATTTTAAACTTTAAATGAACGAAGTGCTGGCTCCCAAACATGTGGACACCATTAGAGTTAATTTTGTAAAGCATATTTGTAAAGGCCTAACGTTCTCATGGACTCAAAATGGCAGCTTCATATTAGGATACAAATCAACTATCATCCATGAGACATGTTTGAAGTGGTGAGAATATGTGAGTAAACTTAATGTATGATTTGTCACAGCAAGATACTCAGCATCCATTGAGTCACTCACTCATCCCTGTGCATAGAGAAGCTGTGTCCGTGTTCAGAAGCACAACCTGATTTATTGTTTTTCAACTCCTAATCAACATTTATTGTTACTACTTGGAAAAAAATGGACTTCAGTATCTTTAAAGTAAAATGTCATTAGATCTGATAATTAGATCACAAGAACACAATATTTTCAGAAATAGTGTGTCATGTCTAAAATAAAACCACTTACAAAAAGTGATAAATCTAAAATCCTCTCTATGATTCATAATATAATGTTGAAAAAAATTACTTCTGATCTTACAATGTTGCTTTTATTACATAGTGTATGCATTAGCGCCTCTGTGGAAAGTACAGGCATACACATAAAATTCCCTGTTGACTTCTCACCAGCTTCAATTTGCAATTTGGTTTATGTCCTGTCCTAAACCAACATTAAGCAAACCCAGCACCCTGGCATCTAATTTGGCAGCCAAAACATACTCAGGGCAGATTGGGAACAACATCATGTTCCCAAAATTTCCACCCTGAAGAAAGGCAAAACAAGAATGGATTTCTTCCCGCAGGTTCTC
The DNA here is from genome assembly GCF_030028105.1 of Mobula birostris. Taxonomy (NCBI): domain Eukaryota; kingdom Metazoa; phylum Chordata; class Chondrichthyes; order Myliobatiformes; family Myliobatidae; genus Mobula; species Mobula birostris. The sequence goes on from NC_092402.1 coordinate 33,625,127, forward strand.
TCCTAAAAGTATTTGCTTAAAAAAAATAATAGATTTGTGGAAAGAAGAGGTCTCCCTGCTTGTATCAATTAATTTTACGTATTTTTTAAAGAAGGCCATTATGAGTCAGATTTATCTCACCGACTTACTTGAAGATTTCTTAATGCTTGTATATTTTCAATTGATTTTCTACACCATTACACTTAACAAGATCATATACTATGCCCCAATTAACATGCTAATGGTTCATTTGGCTGTAATAATGGAGTTGTTGAATTTTTCATGGTTAGACATTTCATCCTCAATATAATTTCTTTTGGAATATAGGAAAACAACTGTTCATTTTAGTTCTTTCTCTCTGACATTCCTTTACCAATGCTGAAATCCCTGTACAGTGTCAACTGTGGCTCAAAAGATAGTACCTTGCCCCTTAAGTCAGATGATGTTGCTTCCTATTTGCATTCTCAGTTCTTGAACACAAAAAATCCTGTGCAGTATTGCACTGGTAGAAATGCCATTTCTTAGATAAAAGAACCAAGTGAAGCTTTGTCTGGATTTTCAGTTGGATTTAAAAATTCCACCAATTCAAACAAATGCAGATGAATAATCCAGTATTCTAGTCAATATCAATCCCTAGTTTAACATGACCAAAACAGGTAGTCTATTTTCCCCTCATATTGCAGTTACTAAATAGTCATAACCTCCATCTGGCATCTTCCCCCTTCCTTTCCAGTCGCGAAGAACGGTCTCGGCCCAAAACGTCGACTGTTTGTTCATTTCCATGGATGCTGCCTGACCTGCTAGTTTCTCCAGCATTTTGTGTGTGTTGCTGTAACCTCCATTGTTCATTCACAGAAAATCAAGGAAAACCTCACACAGCAATTAGAAAAATATACATGAATTAAAGGCTGCCATAATTCCTGCATTACAACAACCAATAAATATTTCATTAACTGTGCAGTGGTTTGGATGCCATAAAAGAAACGTGAATGAAACTATATAAATCTAAGGCTACATCCATCAGCATGCACACGTAACATCCCACTCAAGTATAATGTCTCACATTAATCTAGAGAAAGTATTGGAAAAAAATCGCCTTCTATTTGATGCATAAATCAAATAAAATTATTGTGCACTCATTTTGAAAAACTTGTACTCCTTTTACAACAGATATCCCACCACTGGAAAATTGGACTGGGTATATCATGTTGGGATTTACCCTGGGGCAGGTGATATTTCTCTGTTGTATTTCACATAGACAATGATGTTATCAATGTGTTCAGGGTGCATTCCTGACGTAAAGACACAAGCTGGATCAATAAATTGCCAACTATGATCTTTGTTGTTCACTCTGCAAAGCAGAGAGAATGTCAAACAGTAACCAGGGAACCAGTTGTGAATTGAAGGCTTGCCATTGGGAAATCGCTCTATAATGTGCTGAGAGTGCATTGGCTGACTCCAGCTCATTGAATGACATGTGCAGACCTTACACAGTCATGACATCTGACACAGGATGAACTCCAACAGGAAGTACCCAGGAATTTCCAAATAGGGGGAACTCAATCACAGCCCTGATTAGGCTGTTTCAGAACATGGGTATCCACAATATTTCCTACCATCCCCAAATTTCCCACTCCTGTTGCTTTGCAAAACAGACCCCATGATTTTCACATTCTTTGTGATTTTCTATTTTCTTCCCCACTCCCCCAACTCATGGTTTTGCACCCTTGTCCTATCACCCAATATTTTCCCTCGTTTCTACGGCAGCCTGTATGGTGGGAATATTTAAAAGCACCAAACCACTTCTTAACAGGCAACGTCCTAACATGAAAGCAGCTGGGAGCTGAGGCAGCTCTGTGAATGCACAAGTTGGCCTCCACCACAAGTAATGGGAGAAAACCATAAGAGCAATTCCCTAAAGCAAGGATATTCCAATTCTGCAATATTTTTGGTGATAATTACTTTGTCTTTAGGACAAAACATAAACACAACAGAAATGTATTTTCTAGACGATTACATTGCCTGGCTGAGCCACTATATTGATTAACAATCAAGGTAAACAAAAATAAATTATATTGTTATGTAAAGTACAATTATGGTTACAACCAACCAACCTTTCCTAACACACACAGGTTTATCTATGCAGACGACCTATGCATAGCAACACAAGCTAACACCTTCCAAGAAGTTCAAGTACGACTTACAGCAGTCCTCGAAGCAATGAAGCAGTATTATGAAAAATGGTCTCTGAACCCAAATCCATCATGAACTCAAGTGTGTGCGTTCCACCTGAGGAATCGAGAAGCAGCTCGGAAACTCAAGATCTTCTGGTGTGGGAAGGAGCTCGAACACCATCCGACTCCAATTTACCTGGGCGTGACACTGGATAGGACGCTCTCATTTGCCACCCACATCCAAAAACTCTGAGGGAAAGTTGGCTCTCGCAATTCCCTCTTGAAAAAATTAGCAGGCACGAAATGGGGAGCTAATGCTCACACACTTAGATCAACTGCCCTAGCACTCTGCTATGCACCTGCAGAATACTGTGCACCTGTGTGGGGCAGATCAGCCCATGCGAAGAAAATAGACTCATTGCTTAACGAAGCCTGCAGAATAATCACAGGCACACTGCGCCCCATACCCCCTAACATCATTTACGGACTTGCAGGCATTGCTCCCCCAGAGATCCGAAGACACACTACAACAAAAATTGAAAAAGGTAAACAGAACTCAGATCCATAGCACCCACTACATCATCATGTGCCAGTTTCCAACCACCTAAAATCGAGGAAAAGCTTTGCTACAGTGAAGGAACTACCGCATGGAACATCCCCCCAAACACACAGGATTGACCTCTGGCAACAAACAGAAGCCAGAACCCCACCAAACAATACAGTGCAAGACCCCACAAAAATGTTACCAGACGGGGCACTGCTTGACAGACGGAAGTGGTGTACTCTCAACAGAGCGAGAGCGGGAGTTTGTAGGACGGGAGACAATATGGTGAAGTGGGGTTTAAAGACCAGCGAATCCATTGAACACGTTCTGTGCCACTGCCCACTCTCACCTGATTTAGCTGACACTGACCTGCTCAACATCAACCAAACAACACTAGAGTGGCTGGCTGTCTGGTGTGACAAGCTACGATGATGACGATGGTTATATCTATAAATAGGGACTATTTCAATTGATGAGGCTATCTCTGCTGTTTATTTTGTTTTGTCATTCAAACTTGAAGCTAAATGAATTTGAGTTCATCAAATTTAGGAACAACGTGCACATAAATTTCACATTCAGCGAATGTTGCAAGATGTGCATAACTGTAATCAATTCTAAATGTGTCTGTATGCATATATACATAGGATTATTACAGGGGTAGAAAAAATAATACTTAGAATATGATTTGTGGCAGTTATTTTGAATGGCTATGGAAGTACTGAACAACTTGTAACATTTTAAAGGTATTTTGCGCTATAAATTCAAGTTTATTACAAAACATTAGGAAGCAAAAGTATTCAGGAATCTATTCAGCAGCATTGTTTCTGTAGCTGGATAATACATAAACAAATATAGATTTTATCAAATGCCCAACTTAATAAAAAAAAATCACAAAACTCAAAGATAATTTGTTCACATTTGTAGTAATATGCATGTGTGGACTGAGGGGATGTTTTTATAAATTTCATTTGGAATAATATTAGTATTATCTAAGCTTACCAAGCAGAAATTGACCCTCCATCAAAACTCAAGGGTCGATAGGAAAATAGGTTAGGAGAGTGAAGAGAATAAATCATGATATTGGTTTAGGGAGTGATTTGAATTGCATTCTGCTGCAAACACATCTGGTGGACACAAATCTGATTTTCAGTTCTTTTGGTCAGGAAATACTAAATGATGTAGTGAATAATATTGGTGAATTATTTTCAAGGAACTCAACAGTAAAGCATTTATTTTTGCTAGAAGCACAGGGAAGTATTTTCCAGACTAACCTCATTGTCCAGCATTACTCAAACCAATTTATTCACAAAGGAATGAATAAGTCAAAGTTGAGTTTCTTGTTATATGCAAAAGTACATGTATGTACACAATGGAAAACTTGCAGCAAAAAAAAGATCAAATAAAGATAAAAATAGGAACCGCTTGATTGCACATTTCAGCACATTCTAATGATTCACGATCTATTACTTTTGTGCAGATGACGATAGAGAGAAATAACATGGGCTCCTGATAGTAATTACTAATAGTATGAACGCATTTAGATGTCCCACCACATAACATAATGTCACAGCTTTTCTCTCCCAGTAACTTGCGCAGCACTGATGCCAGAATTACTCAAATGAGCTATTTCTCCTTATTTAAACAATAATACATTAGCTATCATCCTGTCGCCCAGCACCACCCCTTATCCAAAGAGGGTTGGAAAATTAGAGTCGGCTTTATTTTCTCCCTTGTTTTATTTAAGAGCAGGATACATTCTAACCAGACGTGCTGATTTATCCATTTTTAAAGGTGCTGCACCAATGAAATGTCCTCTTTTACTTTGTTTAACATTTCCAATACTTCACACTCTTCCCTTTCAATTTCAATGCCTCGATCACTTTCCTCTTGCATTAAGATAGATGCTGATGCCTTCTGCCGCTACAGGCTGGCTACTGATTTCCTTTATCTTCTTTCCACTCATGTCGTGTAAGAAAGGTTATAGTTTTCCTTGATTTTACCTGCTAACAGTTTCCCTGCATTCCTCTTGCCAAACTAATCTCATTTTAATTTCATTCCTGCATTTTCTGCATTCCTCAAGGCCATCTGCACTGTGTTGAACAGTTGTGCAGTTGAAAGTGCTTTTGCTTCCCAGCTCAAGCAACCTCAGTTCAGTCCTGACCTCTGGCGCTACCTACATTGAGATTACACATTCTTCCTGTGATTGTGTGGGTTTCCGTCGGAAACTTCAGTTTCCTCCTGCTTGCTAAAGATAAGTGGGCTGCTAAATTGCCCCTATTAGATATAGAAGAGATAAAAATTTATCCAACTTCTCTTTGAATCCCCCCGGTGATCTATTCCCCACAAGCCTCTGCGTAGAAAATTTCAGGGATTCATCACCTATAGTTTCTATTATGTCATAACTGAGCTGTCTTGACACTATTTTACCTTGCATGTTCCTCACCATCCATGTGCTTCTAGATCTGTGAGATCTCTTTTTCTTTTTATTGGAAACATATTTGGGCTGATCCCCTACCATCTACTCCCTGTGTGCCCCTTGGTGTCTCACACTAATTTATCTTATAGGAGATATTTCCAGACCAACTTTGTTAAATCATATCACAACCTAGTAAAGTTGGCTTTATGTCATTTTAAAACTTTTACTTCTTATCTATTTTCATGTCTTCCCATAACTACATTACACTGCTGATTGAAAATTTTAACTTAAATGCATTTCAAGATTTATGCACTTACTTCATCTCTTACGCTGCTGGTGTCCCAATTAATGCCTGAGTCTTTGAAATCCCTGGCTTTTAGCATGTTGCATGCCAGTATTGATTTTTGCATTTGTGAGAAGCTGGCTTCCATATTCCCTCTGGGAATCCACCCCTACCCTCACCTCCACCCTTCACCCACCCACCATTCCATCGGGATGGTTGGCCCTTTTTTGTTCCTCCGTTCAACTCATAATGATAAATTAGAGTCAATTTAGCAATTAATGCAATTAATATAATATTTCCATCAATGTTTTAGTACCTCAAAAACATACCGCATCCTTGTGGAGAGTATAATTATCAAGATCTGTGAAATAGAAACTCTGGCTGAAGCATTTCACAGCAACTGAGAGGTTTGTGGTTATTATAGGTTTTTAAAGTTTGACTGATTTACTTAAACAAGGATAATCTAATCCATTGACCTGTGCCACAACCTGTCTTTGCAGAATAAGTCATAATTTACAATGATAAAATAGTGATAAAAATCACCGCGCCATTAAAGTGAGGTGCAAAATCAATTGTGGAACATGCTGAGCAATTTCCAGTGAAAATAAAACAGCATCAGTGATCTCTCTGAACTGAGGAGGGTCTCTATCACAGGGATTTTTATGGGTCTTTAAATGATAAAAAGGTGAATCCTGGAGTCATAACCATTTGCCAGCCATAACATATAGTGGTTGAAGGCAGGATTAGACAATGACTTCGATGGAAGAAAATGCCTGTCCTTTATCTGCAATCAGGCAAAACTATTTTCCCCAAAGATGTACCTGTCCTGGTAAGTCTCTACCAAGCAGCTGTGTTCTGGGCTACTGTCCTCTTGCCTTTAGAAACTCAGTGGTAAAGGAAAACCATTTTGACCTCCTCTTTCTCTGTCTCTATTAATGAATGGGAAGTTCAGTGATTGTTTTGGTGGCTGTAAACACATAATGCCCCGGATAATAAAAGACTTAGCAATTGTTGAAGATGCAGACTTCAGCCCTTTCGTCCCACATTTGGTTAACAATCTGGTTAAGTGGTAGATAGCAATTCTTGTCTCACAAATGGAGGTTATACTGTATCTGCAGCTCATAGGATTTTTCTCTTCATTATAATGTGTTGCTGCTGCACAGGGCATGCTGAATCATCTGTGAAGCTCTTGTTGAGGAATACTGCCACATAAATGAAGAATTTAATGAATGTCGCATCATCTCTATTTTGCTGTTAGATGTTTCCAATAAATGTAATAAATCTCTATGTAATCAGATTTAATCTCTGCACTTTTCTCCATTGATCTAAAAGCTGTACATTGGAGCATTAATGGTATTTGAGTCTCAGAACTTTAGATACAATCCTTATCATGGGCATTAGATTTCAACTAAAACAATTCTATTTGTATCTATAGGAGCTTTAGTTGGCTCACTGATCAGAAGATTACCAACTAGACTTTCAAATCTATCATTCAGGTCAGTAGCAAAAAATGGTGGTATCCTGATATTCAGCTATCACAAAATACATTGTTTTCTGAAAACAATGAACTTAATTTCAACAATCAGATACAGATGAATTGCAAACACAAGGAAATCTGCAGATGCTGGCAATTCAAGCAACACACATAAAAAATGCTGGTGAACACAGCAGGCCAGGCAGCATCTCTAGGAAGAGGTACAGTTGACATTTCGGGCCGAGACCCTTCGTCAGGACTAACTGAAAGAAGAGATAGTAAGAGATTAGAGGTTAACATTCAAAGGTACCCACTTCTGACTTAAATATGACAGGATTTAGAATGGGCAGTAAATCCAAGCGGGTTTGCATTAAAATACACAGCCCCCCCCCCCAGTTTATAAATGCCCTACTTATGTGCAGTCCATATATACAAACAAGCATTTAGTTGACCTGTGGTATGGACTTGCCAGCTGATACAGGGCTGAAGGCATCTTCTGCCTCTGGGAACTTGGCTCACCACCTCATTTCTGATTTGTAAACTGTCCAGATTATGAACAGTTCACAGGAATGGAACTCTGCCATAACCTGGCAAGGACTTGGAATGAGACTCACTGCCATTGTTTGAATGGACATTCCATTTTTAGCTGTAGGTGGGCTGGTTTCACAGTGCTCAAGCTGCCCAGCATCTAGAGGAGATGAGAAGGCTTAAGTCCAAATGATGAGTGCTTTCACAGAGCCACTTGTGGTCTGGGAGGAGCCAAGCTATGTCTCTATGCTTCTAGGTCTCATAATCTTACCAACATTTTCCTCTCCAACAGTCCAAACATCCTGCATATCATTGGCCATCATATCATAGCCACTACCAGTTCTTTCCTGCATAATCAGGACTATTAATCATCTGTGTTCCCCAAGGCGAACACCCTCACAAGTGTGCTATCCCAGTCCCATCCATGACCTTTCCCACCATGCTGATGTACATTCATAGGCTGCAGACTAGTGAAGTAAATCCCCTGTGCAAAGGACCATTGATGACCAATCAAGGGAAAAACTAAACAGAGGAATTAAGGAAACATATTCATTTATGTTCCCAGACTTCATCACAACTACCAATCCGACCACACCCTCCCTATGCACCACACAAGACTTGTCACTATATCAAGATCATGACCAATATATTAGAGGTAGTACCCATTGCTATCATGAGAATAATTGCCAACTATTGATATTAAGTAGTAAAACAACAGTATGTACCAGACCAATATGTCAAAATAAACTGAAAATCACTTTCCATATTAGAGCTAATGAACTAAAGAAAACTCTTCTTCCTGTTTGCATGCAAACCAAATCCAGCCTAATGATCTCCACAAAACACTTCTGAAAATTCTAATTTTGTGTAGCTAGTGTCAAGCTTTGACAGGCTAGTTACAAAGCAGCTTGAAAGCCTTTCAAAATGTTTTTCAATGAAGTTCAGAAAAAAAATAAAACTAAAACACTTCAATCACATTCATCAAACCACAATTAATGCAACTTGCATTCGCCTCAGACTATGAAATAATATTGTCAAATATGCTACCAAAAACATATCTTCTCACTTTGAAATGTTTGCAAGCATTAGCTTACAAATAATTCATTCTGTTACTTTAACTGTGTTGCTATTCTCTTTATTTTTAAGCAATGATGATCAAAAGGATTTCAATATTATGTAATATTATACCATAGTTTCAAGTTCTTTGATTTCTAGACCCCAGTATGACAATGAAAGATACAATCAGAAACATAAGCAATGAATGATGAATCTCACATTTAATTGTCTCATTTTAAGGTTACTCAGATTTTTTACTCATTGTCAAAAGATGTAGTTCAGGTTTAGAGGCCCAGTTGTTGTTCAGACCAAACATCAGAATGGGGAAAAACTGTGGTCTAAGTAACTTTAAGCATGGAATTATTGTTGGTGCCAGGCAGGGTGGTTTGAGTATCTCAGAAACTGCTGATCTTCTGGGATTTTCACATACAACAGTCTCTAGAGTTCACAGTTTGTGGCAGTTCTGTGGGCGAAAATGCCTTATTAATGAGAGAGGTCAGAGGAAGTGCCCAGACTTGTTCAAGCTGACAGGAAGGTGGCAGTAACTCAACTAACCATACATTACATCAGTGGTGTGTAGAAGAGCGTCTCTGAATGCATAACACATTGAATCCTGAAGTGGATGGGCTACAGTAGCAGAAGACCACAAACAGGAGATACCTAATAAAGTGGCCACTGAGTGCATATGCCTGTACCTTTCAAGCCTTTAAACCAATGAATGGGAAATATTGTAGGCACCATTATGATATTTCACCTGTCTATTTTCTGAGATCAATATGTTTAGGTATTGTGTTATGTACCCCGTAACTGGGTTGCCAAACCAGTAGAAATGGACCACTTGTTGGAGTCTGGATTACTAGGAACTAATAAATTTTTATTAAAGAAATAAGTAGCACTGTACTCTAATCGTAAGGATATAAATGCAACAGGTTAGCAATGATAAAACACACATGTACACAGAACTAGGGTAATAGAAATCAAACCAAGCTCTATCACAGTCTAGGGGTAAAATGATCAGTCTTAAGTGACGCAGAGTTCAGTTCAGCTTAGTACAGTTTGCAGTAATCGCTGTTGTGCCGTTGGAGAGAGAGAGAGAGAGGGGAGTGCAATTTGATTCAGGCAGACCTTTGATGTCTTCGTAGTTGGTTTTCGGGCGGACCCTTTTATGTCTTCTATCCCGCTGTGGTCACCAACTGTGACCCCTCCGTTCTGGATACGACCGTTCTTCCGCGGTGAACCCGGCACCCAGGCAAGGGCGGACACACACGCACCAGGTTCCCACCAGTCGTACCTTTACACCCTGTGAGTCTATGGTCGGTTCCCGCGAACCGGACCTCCAAACTCTCACCAACTTGTGGGTGCACACCGCTCTTCCAGGGTCTCGTTATCTCGTGATCTCGTGGTGTGTCCCGTGTCTTAGCGAACCTGTTCTTTTTATCCCCCTGCTGGGGTATCGCCTGTCCATCAAACTTCAAACAGTTCAGGTTCAAAGCAATCGGTCTGTCAATATTCTGAATTGTGTTTCTTTTCTGTTAATCTCTCTCTCCTCTCTCATTAACATTTTGAACGTTTCTCCATTGTCTCCCTTATCTCTGTCATTAGCACCAATCGTCTGATAACTTGGTTTGGCGTCACAATTGGAAGAGGAAATGCTAGCATTTAAACCTAATGTGAATAACTTTGCTGCCCTATAACATATCTATATTATGTACATAAGAACATAAGAAGTAGGAGCAGGAGGAGGCCATCTGACCTGTCGCGCCTGCTCCACCATTCAATAAGATCATGGCTGATCTGACCATGGTCTCATATCCATCTACCTGCCTTTTCCCCTTAACCCTTAATTACCCAACTATGCAAATATCTGTCCAACCTTGTCTTAAATATATTTAATGAGGTAGCCTCAACTGCTTCATTGGGCAAAGCATTCCACAGATTCACCACTCTTAGGGAAAAGCAGTTCCTTCTCATCTCTGTCCACAATTTACTCCCCCAAATCTTGAGGCTATGTCCCCTAGTTCTAGTCTCATCTACCAGTGTAAACAACTTTCCGGCCTCTATCTTATCTATCCGTTTCATAATTTTATATGTTTCTATAAAATCTCCTCTCATCCTTTAGAATTCCAGTGAGTACAGTCCCAGGCGATTCAATCTCTCCTCATAGTCTAACCCCCTCATCTCTGGAATCAACCTGGTGAACTTCCTCTGCACCGACTCCAAAGCCAGTATATCATTCCTCAAGTAAGGAAACCAGAACTACACGTAGTACTCCAGGTGCAGCCGCACCAATACCCCATACAGTTGCAACATAACCCCCCGCTCTTAAATTCAATCCCTCTATCAATGAAAGCTAACAGTCCATTTGCCTTCTTGACAACCTGCAGTACCTGCAAACCAACCCTTTACCATTCATGCACAAGCACTCCCAAATTCTTCTGCACAGCAGGATGTTTTGCAATCTTTTACCATTTAAATAATAATCTGTTCTTCCATTTTTCCTTCCAAAGTGGATGACCTTGCATTTACCAACATTGTACTCCATCTGCCAGACCCTTGCCCACTCACTTTACCTATCTATATCTCACTGCAGTCTCTCCATATCCTCTGTACAATTTGCTTTTCCACTCAATTTAGTGTCATCAGCGAACTTAGATACACTACACTCGGTTCCCTCTTCAGGATTGTTAATACGTATCGTGAACAGTTGCGGACCCAGCACCAACCCCTGCAGCACTACGCTCACCACTGATTGCCAACCAGAGTAACACCCATGTATCCCATTAGTTAACCAATCCTCTATCCATGTTAATATATCACCCCCAACTCTATGCATCCTTATCTTATGGATAAATCTTTTAGGTGGCACCTTATGGAACGCCTTCTGAAAATCTAAGTAAGTAACATCCATCTGTTCCCCTCTATCCACTGCGCTCATTATATCCTCAAAGAACTCCAGTAGGTTTGTCAAACAGGACCTGCCTTTGCTGAATCCATGCTGCGTCTGCCCTGCTATTTCTTCTTTAATGATAGCTTCAAGCATTTTCCCAACCATAGATGTTAAACTAACTGGCCTATAGTTACTTGCCTTTTGCCTACATCCTTTTTTGAACAGTGGTGTGACATTAACCTTCTTCCAATCTGCCAGGACCTGCCCCAGAGTCCAGAAAATTTTGGTAAATTATCACCAAAATCTCAACTGTAACCTCTGCTATTTCTTTCAGTACCATGGGTTGAATTCCATCAGGACCAGGGGACTTGTCTATCTTTAGGCACACAAGTTTTTTCAGCACTGTAGAATACTGTGCACATATATATATATATATATATATATATATGGCCAGAGTGCCTAAGACTTTTACACAGTACTGCATTTGTCAATGTGAAGTGGAGAGTGAGTTGTAAATCTGGCAGGAGAAAAACACGGTGGGAATGGCAAGGGTGGAGCACTGCAGAAGGGGTGTGGGACAGGTGACAGAGGAGTGCGAGGAGTGGGGTTTGGCGCGAGTGCAGACACACCCCGCCCTGAGACACCAGGTAAGGTCATTTGATTCCAGACAATTGGTTTATAGATCATTACAGAATGCGTCCTTGGTGCTTTCAATTCAATCCTCTCTCTTCCTCTTTTTCCAACCATGATTCCACTCTCCTTGCCCCTTTCTCAGTCAGTCCACAATACAGACCCATACCAGAATCAGGTTTAGCATCATTCACATATGTCATGATTTTTTTTGCAACAGCAGTACAGTGCAATACATAAAATTACTACAGTACCATGCAAAAGTCTTAGGCACCCTAGCTATATATATGGGTGAGTGTATGTGTGCCTAAGACTTTTGCATGGTACTGTAGCAGCTACAAAATATGACCCTATAAAATCTTATCAAAATCTTGTAGTCTGCCAAAAAGATGGAGATTTTTCACAAGTACTTTACTGATATTGATCATCCTATTATCTTCATTCACAGAGTACTCAATACTTGAAAATCACATTAATGCCACTTTCCAGCATCAAAAATGCCATCATTTTTGCTGTGTTACTTAATTTGATTTGTTAAATACGGTATTTGCCCCTGGGTCGGTTGCTATAGCAAATGTTCTCTCTAATCTCAGCATGATAAAATTGGATTCAATGATTTCTTCATTGAGTCTAACTAGAGGGTTAATCTTGAGATATTTATGTCTCAGCAAGATATAACGTTACATAATGGAAATTGAGATTATAAAACTGGACAGGCAAGCCTTGAGATTGGTATCAAATGTAGTAAAGCCTTTCTGCCTCAGGAATTCTTTATTACTGTTTCATAGCAGCATTGTCAAATTCTTTCTGTTCTGCAAGAGAATCTGCATTAGTTAGCTCCTCAGACTAATATATGCTGTGACCTTTTGCGCTTTAACAAGCAATATAATTATTCTATGTGCTTCATATATTTGTCACTTGTTCACCAAGCAAGAGTCATTACATTCAGGAGCTGTCCAAGTTTTCATCTAAGTTTCAGAATTTCCAATTTTTCCCCAATGTAACTGCGCCCAAAGCATTGGAAGATTCACATTTTCACATCAATAAATGAAATAGCTGCTTTACAACATGGGACATTAATCATATAGTTCTGGCTCCACTTGGAAACTCTCTTTGAAACAAAAATGTACAAAGTTCAATTGCATCCTCTCTGGTGTGTGCTATCTTGATCATCCATTATCGAATTATTAGAAGAACCCAATGATTCAACATTTGGCTTGTCAGCTACTTTTTCTAATTCCTTTGCTCTGTTTAACATCTTACTGTACTGCTTTAAACTCACTGAGGCACCTGTTCCAGTGCTCTACCAAAATACGTTTGGTTCTGTTGAATTCAGGCAGCTGAAAGGCAAGACTTGGATATAATCCTAACGCAGGTTAATGGATCAGTGGCGATGAGCAAAAAGGTTAGCATAAGACCATATGAATCTACTCTGCCTTTTTATCATAGCTAATCCAACTTTCCTCTCTGTCTCAATCTCATGCATTTTCCCCATATCTCTTGTTGTAATTTGTAGATCACATCTTTCCTGCTGTTTGGGGGTCTATATACAACTCCCATTAGGGTTTTTTTTTTACTCTTGCAGTTCCTTAGCTCTTTCACAATGATTTAACACCTTCCGACCCTATGTCACCCCTTTCCAATGATTTGATTTGATTTCACTTTTTACCAACAGAGCAACACCAACAGATTATCAACAGATTCTCCCTACCACACATTGCCTCTGTTTGTAAACCAGCTACCTCATCTTCAGCATTATCACCTGCCTTTCCTTTGATACTTCTTTCATTGAGATATATGCAGCTCAGGACAGTAGTCGCACCATGATCAACCTTTTGATTCCTGACTTTGTCTGAGGACTTAACAACATCTGCCTCCACAACCTCTCCACTAACTGTTCTGGCATTCTGGTTCCCATCCCCTTGAACCCCACTATGCAGCATTATCAAACCTTCCCATTAGGGTATTAGTCCCCCAACAGTTCAGGTGCAAACCATCCCTTCTGTACAGGTCCCACCTTCCCTGGAAGAAAACCCAACAATCCAAAAACATTATGCCCTCCCTCCTACACTAACTCCTTAGCCACATATTAAACTGTACAATCTTTCTAGGTTTGGACTCACTAGTATGTGGCATAGGTAGCCATCGTGAGATCACAAACCTGGGGGTATTGCCCTTTAAATTACACCTAACTCCCTATGCAGAACCTCATCACTCATCCTACCCATGTCATTGGTACCTACATGGACAACGACTTCTGGCTGTTCACCCTCCCACTTAAGAACGCTAAGGACTCAATCTGAGATATCCGGACCCTGGCACCCAGGAGGCAACATGCCATCCAAGAATCTCGTTCTCACCCACAGAACCTCCTATCCATTACCCTAACTAATGAATCCCCTATCACCACAGTGTGCCTCTTCTCCTCTGTTCCCATTTGAGTCACAGAGGTAGACTCTTTGGCTTATCTAGTCCATGCCGATGTATTTAAACTGCCTATTCCCATTGATGTAAACTGGGACCATAGTCCTCCATAACTCTACCATCCATGGGCCTATTCAAACTTAAACATTGAAATCGAGTTTGCATACACCATTTGTGCTGACAGCTCATTCCAGACTCTCATGACTATCTAAGTGAAGAAGTTTCTCCTCATGTTCCCCTTAAACTTTTCACCTTTTGTCCTTAACCCCTGACCTCTAGTTGTAGTCCCACCCAACCTTAGTGGAAAAAGCTTGCTTGCATTTATCCGTTCTATACCCTCATAACTTTGTATACCTCTATCAAATCTCCTCTCAGGTCCTCCAGACCTGGCAACATTCTTGTAAATGTTTTCTGTACTCTTTCAACCTTGTTTACATCTTTCCTGTACATAGATGACCAAAACCCCACACGGTGCTCCAAGTTAGGCACCACTAATGTTGTAGACACCTTCAACATAACGTTCCATCTCCTGAACTCTATACTTTGATTTATGAAGGCCAATGTGCCAGAAGCTTTCTTACGACCCTGTCTACCTGTGCCGCTACCGTCAATGAATTATGAGCCCTGTATTCCCAGATCCCGTTGTTCTCCTACACTCCTCAGTGTCCTACCATTCACTGTGTAAGACCTACCTTGGTTGGTCCTACCAAAGTACAACACCTCGCTCTTGTATGCATTAAATTCCATCGGCCGTTTTTCACCCCATTTTTTCAGCTGGTCCAGATCCAGCTGCAAACCGTGATAGCCTTCCTTGCTCTCCACTACACCCCCTAATCTTGGAGTCATCCACAAATTTGCTGATCCAGTTAACCACATTATCATCGCAATTGTTGATATAAATGACAAACAGCAACAGGCCCAGCACTGATCCTGTGGCATTCCACTAGTTATAGGCCTCCAGTCAGAGAGGCAACCATCTACTACCGCTCCTCCCTGGCTTCTCCCACAAAGCCAATGTCTAATCCAATTTACTACTTCACCCTGAATGCTGAGCGACTGAACCTTCTTGACCAACCTCCCATGTGGGACCCTGTCAAATGCCTTGCCAAAGTCCATGTGGACAACTTCCATTGCATTGCCTTTATACATTTTCCTGGTAATTTCCTCAAAAAAAAACTCTACAAGATTGGTTAGACATGACCTACCACACACGAAACCATGCTGACAATAGACAATAGACAATAGGTGCAGAAGTAGACCATTCGGCCCTTCGAGCCTGCACCGCCATTCTGAGATCATGGCTGATCATCTACTATCAATACCCGGTTCCTGCCTTGCCCCCATAACCCTTGATTCCCCTATCCATAAGATACCTATCTAGCTCCTTCTTGAAAGCATCCAGAGAATTGGCCTCCACTGCCTTCTGAGACAGCGCGTTCCACACCTCCACAACTCTCTGGGAGAAGTTGTTCCTCCTCAACTCTGTCCTAAATGACCTACCCCGTATTCTTAAACCATGCCCTCTGGTACTGGACTCTCCCAGCATCTGGAACATATTTCCTGCCTCTATCTTGTCCAATCCCTTAATAATCTTATATGTCTCAATCAGATCCCCCCTCAATCTCCTTAATTCCAGCGTGTACAAGCCCAGTCTCTCTAACCTCTCTGCGTAAGTCAGTCCGGACATCCCAGGAATTAACCTATCATTAATCAGTCCATGTCTCTTCAAATACTTATATATCCAGTCCTTTAGAACACCTTCCAATAACTTTCCCACTAATGACATCAGACCTATCAGTCTATAATTTCCTGGTTTATTTTTACAGCCTTGCTTAAACAGTGGAACAACATTGGCTATCCTCTAATCCACTGATACATCACCTGTCACTAAGGATGATTTAAATATCTCTGCTAGGCATCTGGCAATTTCTGCACTTGCCTCCCGTGGGGGCCAAGGGATCACCTTGTCAGGCCCTGGGGATGTATTCAGCCTGATTTGCCTCAGGACAACAAACACCACCACCTCTGTTATCTGTATGGGGCCCATGAAGGTGATGCCACTTTGCCTCACTTCTATAGATGCTATGTCCATCTCCTGAGTAAATACGTATGCAAAAAAAAACATTTAAGATCTTTCCCCATCTCTTTGGGCTCCACACATGAATTACTATGCTGATCTTCCAGAGCACCAATTTTGTCCCTTGTAATCCTTTTGCTCTTAACATCTCTACAGAATCTTTTAGGATTCTCTTTCACCTTGTATGCCAGGTCAACTTCATGCTTCTTTTAGCCCTCCTGATTTCTTTAAGTATTCTCTTGCATTTCTTATACTCCATAAGCACATCATTTGTTCTTACCTGCCTATATCTGCAGTGCACCTCCTTTTGTTTTCTTGACCAGGGTCTCGATATCTCTTGAAACTCAACGTTCCCTATACATGTTATCTTTATCTTTTATTCTGACAGGCACAAACAAGCTTTGTACTCTCAGTATTTTACTTTTGAAGGCTTCCCACTTATTAAGTACACATTTGCCAGAAAACAGCTGGTCTCAATCTACACTTGCCAGATCTTAGAATCTCAAAGCGTGGACCAGACCTATCTTTTTTGCATATTTACTTTGAAGCTAATGTATTGTGCAAAGCATACCCCTAATAAACTTCTGTCACTTGCCCTGTCTCATTCCCTAATAGCAGGTCAAGAATTGCACACTCTCTTGTTGGGATGACTATGTACTGATTAAGGAAACTTTCCTGAACACATTTGACAAACTCCATCCCATCTAATCCTTTTACAGTATAGGAGTCCCAGTCAATATGTGGAAAGTTAAAATCACATACTATAACAACCTTATGTTTCTTGCAATGGGCTGTGATTTCTCCACAAGTTTTGTTCTACTAAATCCCTTGGACTGTTTCATGTTCTGTAATATAGCTCCACTAACATGGCCATACCCTTCTTATTTCTAGGTTCCACCCATAATGCGTCACTAGATGAATTCACCTGTCTGTCCTGACTGTGCACTGCTGTGACCTTTTCCCTGACTTGTAACGTCAGCCCTCCTCCTTAAATCCCTTCTGCTCTACCACGTCTAAAACAACAGAACCCTGGAATTTTGAGTCGCCAGTCTTGCCCCTCCTGCAACCAAGTCTCACTAATGGCTACAATATCATAATTCCATGTGTTGATAATGCCCTGAGCTCATCTACCTTTCCTGCAATACTACTTCCATTGAAATATACACAGCTCAGGACACCAGTCGCACCGTGATCAACCTTTTGATTCCTGACTTTGAGTTCTTAATAAGGTCTGTCTCCGCAGCCTCTTCACTAACTACTTTAGGACCCTGGTTCCCTTCTTCCTGCAAGTCTTGTTTAAGCTCCACTTTGCAGCACCAGCAAACCTTTCCACTAGGATGTTAGTCCCCTTCTGGCTCAGGTGTAAACAGTTTCTTCTGTACAGGTCTCACGTTCCCTGGAAGAGAACCCAATGATCCAAAAATCTTATGTTCTTCTTCTACACCAACTTCTTAGCCACATGTTGAACTGTATAATCTTCCTAGTTCTGGTCTCACTAGCACTTGGCATGGGTAGCAACCTTGAGATCACAACGCTGGAGGTCCTGCCCTTTAACTTGGCACCTAACTCCCTGAACTCCTTTTGCAGAACCTCGTCACTCTTCCTGCCTATTTCATTGATACCGTATGCACAATGATCTCTGGCTGTTCACCCTTCCAATTGAGAATACTAAGGACTCGATCTGAGATGTCTCAGACTCTGACACCCAGGAGGTAACATACCATCCAGGAATCTCATTCTCATCCACCGAACTTCCTTTCTATTCCCCTAACTAACAAATCCCCTATCACCACGGCTTGCCTCTTCTTCCCGCTTCCCCTCTGACTCACAGAGTTAGACTCAGTGCCAGAGATCTGACCACTGTAACTTTCCTCTGCTAGGTCACCTTTCCCCCAACAGTATCCAAAGTGATATAACTGTTGTTGAGGGGGATGGCCACAGGGGTACTCTGCACTGGCTCCTTAATCCTTTTCCCCTTCCTGACTGTGACCCAGTTTCCTGTGTCCTGCACCTTGGGTGTAACCACCTCTCAATATGTCCAATCTATCATTTGTTCAGCCTCCTGAATGATCTGGAGTTCATCCAGTTCCAGCTCTGACTCCTTAATGCAGATTGTTAGAAGCTGCAGCTGGATGCACTTCTCACAGTGGAGCTTGTCAGGGACACTGGAGATCTCCCTGCCTTTCCATATCCTGCAAGAGGAGCATTCCACTATCCTGCCTGGCATCTGTACTGTCCTAACTGAGCAAATGTAAAGGAGAGAAGAAAAAAAAACATTACTTGGAGCTTTTTTTTCACTTTCTCTGACTGAAACCTCTCTTCGCTGAAGACTTGAAGAGCTAAAGCCTCAAAACCACCACTCTGACTCTGCCCACTCAGACGACGGCCGCTGCACTTGCCTCTGCCTTCCTTTAATTTGCTCTTGCTAATCAATCCCAAATGTCGATTGATTGCTGGTCAAAGCTCTATTACGCTGCAACAACCCACTGCTCCTTTTCCTACTCGGACAGTGGACCCGAGTGAAATCCCCTCCTCTCCAAACTTCCAATGGCTGGATTGGTCACTGTCCAAAGCTTCATTATGCTGCAGTGACCCACTGCTCCCTTTTCTTTATGTTCCTTTTGCTGTATGACTCTGTGACCCTCGAGAAATAGTGACTAATAGTATGCAATTTTCTCACCTAAAGGAACAGTTGGGAAAGAAGTGAAATTTGGAAAATTACAATTCGGGCCTCTCTAATTTTCTTACCCACTCCCTTAAAAATGACTAGAGATCATCTGGTTTGTGGTATTTACCATTCTTTACTGCCATTATATCAAAGTCATAGAGTCACACGGCATAGAAACAGATTTTGCAGACAACAAAATCTACAATTTGCACTATTACCATTTCATACTCCTGCAATGCCATCATGTCCCAAACACTTTTTCTAAAGACTGGTGCCCAGAATTGGACTTCACATTTAACCTGAGGGTGAACGAATAACAATTACATTAGTCTCTTCCCATTTTTTGCTCAAGAAGGTGGCCTTGTTCAGAGAAGTTATGTGACATATGAATTGATATGCTCAGTTTAAATATTTCTTGTGATTAAATCTGGCTCTATAAGAACACAGAGTAGAACTGGCTTCAGTGCTGTAAGTACAGGGTGTTGACCTCCTCACCCAATTCTCCACTGGCATTCCTTCAAACTAAGAATTCCATAATTTGCCTGCATGCAGTTTTAGCTCTGCTTTTATTTATCATTCAAACTGTTTTCATTTTGTTGGAGTAATATACTGCATATTAAAAATGAAATATATCAGATATACAAATTCAATTTCACTGGTAAATTATTTTTCTTATTTCTAGAGTTCAGATGACATTATTAGCTGTAAACAGAAAGGCAGCCTTATTAATCATAAATAACAAAGTCCAATCTTGCTTCTGCTTCTCTCTCACAGTCCATGGGGTGAGTCACAATTATCTTCAAAAGAAATTGTCCTTAGTTGTTACACATGAAAAGTATGATACCTCTCTACATTGAGGATCCAACATTACATTTAAGCTTTTCCAGACAAGATGCAATTGTGGACTGACTTTTGCCAGTGTTGAAACAAAAGTAAGTCCGAGATTTCTACATGGATACTAAAAACAACACACAAAAGTCCAGAAACTATTGGAATGGAGGCTGAATCCAGCAGCTTGTGTCCTCACTGGAGTCCTTATGAAACCCAGCAGCTGGGCTCTACCAAGCATTACACTGCAAAAATTGCCTCTTGAATCCTGTGACAGGTCAGATTTATCCCAGTAAAAGCACAGTAATTTCTCCAGAAAGAAGTAGTGAATGGGAGATGGTTACATACAACTTATGTTCATTAAATCAATCTCAGTCACTTATATTAGTGTAGAAATCAAACTTGATTGATAAGAGAATTACCCTATCATCTACACTCTTGCTGGCCATAATGATATTATTAAGTGATAGCAACATCACTTCAGAGACTCTTGTAGTCACTGTTCCCTCTAAGCCATGTGGGTGTGTGGCTATGCTGTAACTGAAATGCTCCCCCACACATAGCCTTTGTAGCTGTGCAGTTGGAATAAAGACATATGAGAAAAAATTTACAAAGCATGAAAGATTTTCTTTGTTGTACTCTATTTCATTATATTACAAAAAAAATATTTCAAGTGCCGCACAGCTTTCAGATCATGTAAAATTCTCCTGCTCAGAGCAATGGTTGGTCCGCACTGCTGTTAAAACAAAATTAGAAGCGATGTTGTTTGTAGTATGCCTTTAATATTTCAAGGGAATCCTCCACTTTAGACATTGACAACTTGGTATCGAGATTTGAAGAATGAGAAATGTGTAAAACTACTAAATACAAACAAGAAAAATTCTGCAGGTGCTGGAAATCCAAGCAACACACACAAAATGCTGGAGGAACTCAGCAGGCCAGGCAACATCTATGGAAAAAAAAAGAGTACAGTCAACACTTTGGGCCAAAATCCTTTCGGCAGGACTTCAAATGGAGTGGGTGGTAATGGATCGTATAAAATTCCACTTCCAGCTACATTAGACCCTTTCCAGTCTGTCTACTACTCAAATCGGTCCACTGATGATGAAATAGCCTTAGCCCTCCACTCTGTCCTGTCCCACCTAGAAAACGATGCCTCATATGCCAGGATGTTGTTCATTAACTTCAGCTCGGTGTTTAACATGTTCATCCCTCAGAGGCTGCTGGGTAAACTGTACTTGTTGGGGCTCAAAACCCCTCTCTGTAACTGGGTTTTGGACTTCTTGATGGAAAGACCCAATCAATCCAAGTTGGCAGAAACATCTCAAGCTCTATCACACTGAACATTGTGCATTCTGCCTAAAAGGTGCATACTGACTCCCAATAGAGACTTTCCCCTATTCCTGCTCTTATTTCCCTCCAATTCTGCAGTGTATTCTTTCTCATATGCCATCTACCCTTTGAATCTTTGGTACCTAACCATACTAGGTTTAATTTACAACCTACCACCATGTCTTTAGAACATGGGGACAGTGGAGCATTAACACATACACTCACAGGAAGAATACACAAACTCCGAACAGAAGCACCCAAGGTCAGGATTGAACCTGCTTTGCTGGAACTCTAAGGCAACAGTGCCACAGCATGAGGCCCATTTGGTTTCCACCTGCTCCTTATAATTGAGCTGCACCTCAGTAATTAGTATTTAGCATCTGATCAATTGAAAACTTGTTTTATTGCTTCCCCTGGCACTTCAGATTATTTTAGCAATTAGAATGAACCAAATGAAGGTGTCAGCAGACCTGTAATGGTCCATTTGTCATAAAGCACTATAATTCAAACTGTAAAATTGCAAACTGCAAATAAAAATTCAAAATTTAACTTTTATTTAAAAGTAAAAATGCTTACATGACACTAAGAGTGGCAGCTTTAAAGCTAAAGTCTCCAGTAGGCTAGCAATTAATCTTTTAATATGTCTCAGCGCACAACTTTGAGTCCATTTTGTACTTCCTTTCAGAAGAAGCTCTTTTCACCCAAGATGTTCTTTAGAGCCTATTGATTTTTTGTCTTCTTCCCCATTTTGTTTTTGACAAATGAGGTGTTTGAAATCCACAGTCAGAGTAAGATTATTCCTGATCCACCCACTTCCTCTTCCATTCGAGTTAACAAAATCTTTTCGTATGCCCTGAACTCCCTGTAAAAAAATTAGAATAATGTCTCCTCCTTCCATTAAAATAATAAATGCACATTATTAACAACTTTCCCACACAACTGAGCCCACTGCAGTGTGCAAATCACTAATACGAAGGATTATCTGACCATAAAACATAGGAACAGGAGTGGACCATTCAGCCCTTAAGCCTGTTCCATCATTGAGTCAGATTGTGAATGATCTCACTTTGCTCAGATCCACTTTCCTTTCCCTTTCTCATTACCCTGATTACCTTACTGATTATAAACCTATCTATCCCAGCCCAAGAACTCTCCCCTTCAGCTATCTGCGGCAAGGATTTCCAAAGATTCACCATCTTCTGAGAGACAAAGTTATTCCTCATCTCAATGGCCACTTCATTGTCTGAGACTACATCCTTTGATCCTGAAATCTTCAATGAGAGGAAAATCCTTTCAGCATTTACTCAGTCATGGCTTTCAGAGTTGTATGTATACCGCAGGTTTTGCTGGCTGCTTGCTCTGCAGAACCTCCTCTCTCCTTGGTATTACAGAGGCTGCAAAGAAAAGAGCCATCAGGACTGTCAGAGAGGCTGCTGAGTCTCCAGATGGCTATGGATCAAAAGGTGTGACCTGTGGACCAGTGCTGCTGGGACACAAGCCAGGGCCTGATCAGCCCTGTCTGGGTTGGCTGGGTGAGGGTGCCTGATGTTGAAAGACCCGAAACACCCAAGACCTCTGGTTACATCACTGATGATATGTCCCAGTGCATCTCAGCAGTAAGATTTCCTCTTATTCTTCAAAACTACAAGGAGTATTGTCCCACCTGTTTAATCTTTCTTCACATAGCAAATCCTCCATTCCCAGGATCATTTTAATGAACCTTCTCTGAACCGGCTCTAATGAAATAAATAATTGAGAATGAAGTATGGAATAAAACAACAGCAGCTCAAAGCCTGCCATATTGAGCTTTAAATTATTGATTATTTCTGTGAAAATGTCAGAGTCCTGAATACCCCTGGTTGCTTAAACTTCCGCGAGTGAATTGGAAGCAGTAGTTTGCAGAAAAGCAAAAAAGAAAAGCACAGATGCTGGAAATCCAAAATAAAAGCAGAATGTGCTGGCAACACTCAGATCAGGTAACATCTATGGAGAGAGAAACAGACGTGAAGAAAGGACATCGGTCTCAAATGTTAACTCTTACGTTCTCCACAGATGTTGTCTAACCTGTTGAGTAGCTACAGTATATTCTGTTTTTTTATATAATTGTTCATAGAAACAGTACAGCAATTATTGACTTACCAGAGGCAATATTGAATTGAATTTGAATTGGTGTCTGAAATCCCTTGCGTGCATTCAAAAGTAATGAAGATTGTGGTAATTAAACTCCCTGCTGCAAGCTTTCTTTATACTAATAGAAAATAATATGGTACCAGTTCTTATCTTTTCATTAAGTCAGATACAGCAGGCATAAATATAAATTATCATACGTGGACAAAACTCAGTGGAATACTATTGCATGCCCCCAGCCCCTCAAGGTCATCCAATAAGATCACAATGGATTCTGGAACCATGCAATTTGTTTATCCCTTCATTCCTGTCTATCTCAGCCTTTAATTTACCCAATGACTGAATATACACAGAAATAGAAAATTGCAGAGACCCACTTGGGGCGGCACGATAGCACAGCGGTTAGCACAACGGTTTACAGTACCAGCAACGCAGGTTCAATTCCTGGCACCGTCTGAAAGGAGTTTGTACATTCTCCCCCTGACCACACGGGTTTCCTCCAGGCGTTCTGGTTTCCTCCCACAGTCCAAAGGCGTACCAGTTAGAAGGTTAATTGGTCACTGTAAATTGTCCTGTGATTAGGCTGGGACAAAATTGGGGGTTACTGGGCAGCACAGCTCGAAGGGCCAGAAGAGTTTGTTCCACACTGTATGTCAATAATAAATAAATAAATAAATAAATAAATAGGCTTCTGAGAAAAGAAATTTCTTCTCAATTCATTTAGAAAAGCACTCTCCTCTCCCCCTTAAACCCATAGCCTTACATCAGGTGGGGTTAAAGTACCTCAGGGTAGGGGTCACAAAAAAGGGGTGGCCACGTGGTTTGGATGCTTGGAGTTTGGGGATCATGGAGATGTGGGTATCAGAGATGAAAAGTCTCTGCGTGAGGTCACTCAAGTGCCGAGTGTTTCAGTTATTCTATCCAAGAGTAGTCTGGTCAGGAAGGACAATTGCACTAATCATGTAGAGGTTCAATCATAGAGAATGGGATTGGACCAATTGCGGTGCTATTCAGATCACAGGGCAAGCATTGATCATGATGGAGTGGTCTATGCTGATGGCTGACTGATCATGGGGGAGGCCAGTTGTGGGAAGAAGGGCTTTTCTGTGTGTAGGGTGAAGCAGCCTCCTGTTGCTTCACAGACAGCAGTGGAACTACACTTCCCTTTTACATATTACAGACCTGTCCTTCTTTTGGCTGCTGTCTCCCTGAGGCCTGGAAAACTCAGTCATCCAGCACAGAAGCTGAAAGCAGTAAAGTCTGAAACATGAGGCTTCCTTAAAATTTTGACATTAGTCTCCCACCTTCTGGGTGCACTTCTATTCACCAAGCCCCGCATCCATTAGAACACACCATTCTGCCACTCCAGCTAATACAGAAGTGGACGTATTGACACAAAGTTATATGGTTTGTGGATTAAGTATGACAACTTACAACTGCAGTTCATTGACTTTATTCATCACACTGCATCCACAGTCACACGCATTTATGCACATATACACATACACACATCAAACAGGCATGCCACAACATTTGTACGTGCATGCAATAACGGAGACATATCCACATACACACGCACATTCCTGGATATGCACACAAACACACATACAGTACTGTGCACACATATATAGCTAGGGTGTAAGACTTCTGCACAGTGCTGCATTTGTCAATGTGCAGCAGAGAGCGAGTTTGTAAATCTGGCGGGAGCAAAGGATGTTGGGAATGGTGCCACAGGAGGGATGTGGGACAGGTAGCAGAGAAGGAGTGCCACGGTGGGGGGTGGGGGGTGGCATGGGTGCAGACACACCCAGCACTGAGACATCAGACAAGGTCACTTGATTCCAAACATTTGGTCTATTGATCATTACAGAATGTCTCTCTGGTGCTTCCTGCTCCCTTCCCCTTTTTCCCAACCATGGTTCCCCTCTCCCTGACCCTTTCTCACTCTCAGTCCACAATAGAATCAGGTTTATCATCACTCACCTATCCCATGAATTGTGTTCTTTTTTTGTGGCAGCAGTACAGTCAATACATAAAATCACTACAGTACTACTCAAAGTCTCAGGCACCCTAGCTGTGTATATGTGCCTCAGAGTTTTACACAGAGCTGTACACATTAATTAGAGCTGCCTCACAAGCATGTCAACACCTGACTGTGAAAATTGTCATCGCAGAGCAATTAGCTTAGCTGTGGTTAAGGGGAAGCTGGATATGCATATGTAGTAAAGGGAAAGTGTTGTGATTGTAGGAATAGATGAAGGAGATGGAAGGGGATTTATATGGAATAGAAACATGGCCTGGACACAGTGGAACAAATGTTTTTTTTCTCTATGCGGTTCTGTCTATGATCATAAACCACACTGAACTATTCTTATTCCAAAATTATTTCAGTTATGTCTGAAATCTAAATTCTGACTGCTGTGCACTCCTTTTCATCAGCAGAGAGCACCAGCTGTAACTATAGCAACTCTCGCTGTCACTGGGTTCCCTCTCCATGAATAACTGAATAAATTGACTGCTTCTTTCCTTCATATTGCACTCAGTGAACCAAACTAAAACTGAATAATGCAGCCTTTTCCTTCACACTGAACCAGATCACCAGCACATGTACATTGCCTCCAGAACTGGCAAGTCCATGGCACCAACGGAAGTATTGTGAAATACTCTGTGCTCAATGCAACTTTATTCGGTCATCTGAAAGAAAGAGTCGTAGAGTCATAGAAATAAACAGCAGGAAATCACCTTACCTAGAGCAGGATTGGTGTAAAAATAGGTACTGAGAGCAACTTACCTATTTTTACACTAATCCTAGCTTCATTCATTTCACTCTTCCCACATTCAAAGAGGAAAAGAGAAATTTCACCCTAGTGTTGCTGTGAAGAAGTGGGAATATTAAATGTTGAAAAGAAAAGCTTCTGCCTCAAGTAAATAAAAGTCTCATCTACAGTTAATGCTGGAAAGGTTTTCCTCAAGCCACTTGGAACAGACTGCAGGATGCAAACTCCTTGAATTAAGTTGTTTATGATCCAGCTGGATGCTGCAGTGAGTGAGTTCTTTAAGGTATTTAATGGGATGTCTTTATTATAATAATTTGCATTTGAATGTAAATGTGTTGAATATCTCTATGATGATGGAAGGTGCAACCTTCCAAAGCTTCTTGCTCTTTTGATCAGGAAGTATTTCTAGTTTTCTACCCAACAGTGCACCTCTGATGCTGGATGACTGAGTTAATTATACATTCAGTGGCCACTTTATTGGGTACACATGTACACCTGCTTGTTAATGCAAATATCTAATCAGCCAATCATATGGCAGCAACTCAATGCATAAAAGCATGCAGACATGGTCAAGAGGTTCAGTTGTTGCTCAGTTTTGCAGTATGATCTTGTACAAAGCAGAGTTCCATTATTGCTTGCAGAGGACTCATATGAACAAGGCATTTCTATGCATCTAAGAGGGCAGAGTGCCTGACATCTCATATTGGCAGAGCTAATGATACAAACTAGAGGAACCACGAGAGAAGAGTCACATTACTTGCAAATCTTCTCTGCATCCTGCCAAATATGGGCATTGAAGCACAATGAGCCAAGTAACCAGGGTCAAAACAGGAGGCAAGAAATCGAAGGGCCAAGTCATTCCCAAGTCATTTTCTGTCTTTGCCACCTCAAAGCCCATGGCAAATTAAATGGTAGCAGATGGGAAGTCAAAGCAAGCACCTGTCATTCAATGTACCTTTTGTTTACAATTTACATTACAATGGGGCAGATTTCCCAAAGCTGCTCGCTATATCACTTCTTCCGAGGTGGTCCAGGATGTGGACCTCCGCTGGGACACCAGATCCCAGCTCATTGGTGAGGACCAAGATAGATCTGAATTCAATTAAAAAGGGAAGATAGCCAGTATGAAGAGGAGAGGTGTCGGGGTGAGACGAGGGCCAGTGGATGTCAGCTGATGAAAGATAACGAGCAGAAGGAGCCAGGTGGAAGAGGGGGACAGGGACAGGGGCTGCGGAGTGACATGTAAGGAAGGTGATAATGAGAACCAGTAAAGGAGAGATGAAGGGCAGATGGAATCAGATAGGGGATCCAGTCAGTGAAGTGTGCGTGTAGTAGGTGGTGAATGGGGATATGGCAAAGGAGACAAAAACAGGATAACCAGATCTAGATCGGAAGGAAAAAGTGATGGGGGAACACAGGAGGTAAGGGTTACATGAAATTGGAAAATACAGTATTCATACCATTGGTTTGTAGACTACCCAATTGGAATATGACTTGCTATTCCTCTGGTTTGCATTGGGCCTCACCCTGACAACGGAGAAGGCCAAAGATAGACAGGTCAGCATGGGAATAGGAAGCAGAGCTGAAATTAATGCATCTGTGGCTTGGGATGGTCATTGTTTTCAGCATCTGCGGTTTCTTGTGTCTCCTTATAACAAATTCGTTTGGGCTGTGGCTAAAATCTAATATGTTCTTTTGACAAAGATAATTAAAAAATAGAATGTCTAATGACACAAAAGAAGTACAAAATACATTTTAACTGATTCACCGTTACATTCTCTAAAACAAATTAAGTTTCATTTTAATAGAATCTCATGATACTGGATTTAATTCATTGTCTACTGAATCAGAGACATCTAATTATATGTGTCAGTATTTATGGCACCTATCAATTTCACTTAATTTCATTCAAAAAATAAAATGAAACTAAAATAACTAGGAGTGCTGTTCATTAATAGGAATTTCATCCTGAAGGAAATCATAATGACTTGCCCTCAGGCACCTCAACAAGGCATGATGTTGGTGCATTCTGACATTTCCCCCACTTTTTTTCAGTGATGAGCAACATAAAGACATACTGGTCCAGGATTCTCAGCACTGTAATACACTGCTGCAAAATAGGGGAGAGAAAATATCAAGGCAGGCGGTGAAAAACAAGAGAAAAATGAGAATGTTAAAAATGTCAGGAGAAAAAGCAAGATAAAAGAGGCGAAAATAAAGATTGAATCAGCCAATACACAACGTGACAAAGACAGGTTGGTTCTATTTGTCTTTATTTTGATGAGTGCCTTTAGTGTCCAGCTTGGAGTTGTAAAAGCTGTAAATACAGGCCTGTTATACAAAAACAATCAAGTGTAATTGTGGACTTTCTTTGCCAAAGGAACCTGGACATTGGATAGACTGGCTCACTTTTTCCATACTTTGTCTCCCTATCATGTTGTTAGATATGGAGAAACAGAGCATGGATGCAAAACTGAAAGAAATCAACTGCAGAGAAACAGCGGGGAGAAAGGGAATAACCCGTGGCTCCTTCACATATCAATGTCAACAAGAACTCTCCTGGTGTTGCTCAAAGGTTGTACATCTGCACCAGAGGGAAAGCAATACGTGGAAATTGGAGATATTTAGAAAGTTTATATTTTCAGAATGACACCAAATTGTTTTCATGGATTGGAAAATAGATTAATACAATTTCTTCATTAATACCAAGCAAAAATGAATGGATTTCCCTTCTTCAAAACGCATTGCACAAATCTCCAGATTCAATATAAGGGAACAGTTTTACAATTTAACCTCATGTTAATTAAGATATCTGCATTAACACTGTAGATTTTTATTGAAAATTTTAAGAACTATATCAAAAGAACTTACTGTACTGTGTGCAATACTGTAAAATCAAATCAAAGCTTTGCTAAATGTGCAAATGGGATTCACAAGGATGACATCAGAATTGTAAGACTGCTAAGGTGATCCTTTTATGTAGCTAGGAGTAGGTTGACAGGTCACCTGATAAATGGTTTGAAATCGGAGACATAGAGAGGTTTCCAATTACAGAAATCTAATAACCTGAGCAATAGATATCAGATAATCATGAATAAATCTAACACCGAATTCAAGAGACACCTTCTCTTGAAGTGGACAGGAAGTGGTACTCATTAGCCAAAGTTTGCATAACGAAAATCTACAATTACAAGCGGGAGATGGGAAGACGAATGTAGGTATTAAAGCCAAAACTCTGGATGATGGAAATCTGAAATAAAAATGGAAATTACTGGAGGTGTTCAGCGAGTCAGACAGCATCTGTCAAGAGAGAAACAAAATTAACATTCGAAGATAGGATTTCATCTGAAGTATAAGCGTCTATTGAGATAAAATGAGGTAAGGCAGTAAGAGACTTGAAAATACCAGAAAAAGTCACAGAGACCCAATATCTTGTTTCTGTTTTATACATTTCAGATACTGCAGCACATTTCCAGAAGGTACTTCCACATTCTTCCAAAATTTACTACCATTTATATGTAGGCATCCGTTAGTCTCATGAGACCATGGATTTGAGCCTTGGAAGGTTTCCAGGGCGCAGGCCTGGGCAAGGTTGTATGGAAAACCGGTAGTTGCCCATGCTGCAAGTCTCCCTTCTCTACGCCACTGATGTTGTCCAAGAGAAGGGCCCTAGGGCCGATACAGCTTGGCACCGGTGTTGTCGCAGAGCAATGTGTGGTTAAGTGCCTTGCTCAAGGACACAACACGCTGCCTCAGCTGAGGTTCGAACTAGCTACCACTTACTGTATATTAATACAGAGGATTCAGGTTACAGTAATTGGCAATGTTCCCTCTAAGGTGTGTGTTCGTGCGTGCACACACATTTTTTTTGCTACCAGCGCATAAAGGAATTAAGGAATTTAAACTGCAAGCAAGCAAGTTTATTTGTATAGTGCTTTTCAAACCCAAGGCAGTTCAAAGTGCTTTACGTAGAACAAGGTATAAAAATCGAACATCAAATTTCAGACAATATATAAGAGAATAAAATCACACAAAAATAGATATGATAAATAGAAGTTACAGTGTAGAAGATCCTAATAAAAAGCTACAATGAAAAGAAAAGTTTTAAGTCTTGATTTGAAAGACCTTAAAGTGGGAGCAGATTTCAGATCCTCTGGAAGGCTGTTCCAGATACATGGAACATAGTAACTAAAAGCAGCTTCACTTTGTTTAATTTTGACCCTGGGGATGGTAAGCAGACCCGCCCCAGACGACCTGAGAGCTCAGGAAGGTTCATAATGCAGCAAGAGATCGGAGATGTATTTTGGCCCTAGACCATTCATTCAGAGCTTTATAAACCAGTAATAATATTTTAAGTTCAATGCTCTGATGGAATGAAAGTCAGTGTAGCGATCTGAGAACTGGAGTGATATGTTCAACTTTCTTGGTCTACACACAGACTGAACACAAAAGGTTGTCACCCTCTACCTCATTGGCACGTTAAGAATATTTCACAATCGTACACAATCACATTTCCTTTTCCGGTTTCTGATGTGGATGTTGTCGACAATGTGGAGCTTGCAGTGATTTGTCTGCAGATTTTAGAACTGGCTTAGTTATGCTGTTTTTATTGAAGAAATTATTGATTCACTATGTTGAATTCCAAAGAAGCAGAGGGCGTGAAGCGCAAATGAACTGCAAGTTCATTTGAAGCGGAATAGCTTAATGAAACAGTAGAAACTGCTACACTGAAAGCTCAAGAGGTCAGGAACACGCAGCTACGAGAAATATTTATGTACAATACCGAAACGGGTGTTACCTGCATGTATTGTCACAATGCAAAAGTTGCTGGAGAATTTGTAAGTGGGAAGAAGTGGAGTGATATTTGGAAACTTGACTTTTTAAAGTGTCACTTAGCAAGCAAATCACATGTGGACAGTGTGCAAAAGCTCCAGAGAGAAAGCCCTTCATTACCTGCTATTGGCTTGCTTCATATGTTTACTGAATGTGCAGATGAACGAGAGCAAAAGCGATCAAACCCAGAGGAGTTCAAAGTTCTTATTGACAGTGTTTTGCTAGCCATTAAAATGAATACCTCGATATATAATATTTAGTGAGCACATGTTATCACTGTACAGCACAAGACTTTTGCGCACACCAGTCATTACAAATTAGAGGGAACGTTATTAATTGGGCCATCAATTAATTGAGACAGCTGCTTATTTGGAACAGCATTTAAAGAACAAAGGCTAATCAAGGAAATAGCTGTGATTCCCTTCATTTGTTTGGGACACTATGAGATCTGCAAACTGCTAAGGGCCAGACCAAAGGCATTCAAGCGACCAAGAAAAATAGAAGAGGTCCAAGTATGATCTCCAGAAAGCCATCTCATGGGCGAAGTGGCAATTCTGGACTAAACATGAATCAGTGAAGGATGCTCAACAGTTGTGGCAGGGCTTGAATGATATCACCTCTTATAAGTGAAATCAAAGTTCGAAGTAAATTTATTATCAAAGTACATATATGTCACTATATACAATATGAGATTCATTTTCTTGTGGGCACACTCAATAAATCCATAATAGAATAGTAACCATAATAGTAAACATGAGAAAATCTGCAGATGCTGGAAATCTAAAGCAACAAAATGCTGGAGGAACTCAGCAGCTCAGGCAGCATCTATGAAAATGAATAAACAGTCGATGTTTCAGGCTGAAACCGTTCTTCAGGACTGAAAAGAAAGGGGGACGATGCCAGAATAAAAAGGTGGGGGGACAGGAAGGAGGCTAGCTGGAAGGTGATAGGTGAAACCAGGTGGGTGGGAAAGGTCAAGGACTGGAGAAGATGGAATCTGATAGGAGACTAGAGTGGACAACAGGAGAAAGGGGAAGAAGGAGGGGACCCGGAGGAAGCAATAGGCAGGTAAGAAGAGGTAAAAGGTCAGAGTAGTGAATAGAGGAAGTGGGGGGAGAAATTGTTTGCTGTAAGAAGAAATCGATATTCAAGCCATCAGGTTGGAGGCTATCCAGACAGAATATAAAGTGTTGCTCCTCCACCCTGAGGGTGGCCTCATCTTGGCAGAGGAGGAGGTCATGGCCAACACGTTGGAATGAGAACTAAAATGTTTGGCCGTCGGGAAGTCCTGCTTGTGGTGGATGGAGTGGAGGTGCTCAATGAAGCAGTCCTCCAATTTATGATGGGTCTCACCAATGTAGAGGAGGCTGCATCGGGAGAACCGGATACAATAGATGACTCCGGCAGGTTTGCAGGTGAAGTGTTGCCTCACCTGGAAGGACTGCCTGAGGTCCTGAATGGAGGTGAAGGAGGAGGTGTATGGGCAGGTGTAGCACTTTGGCTGCTTGCAGGGAGGGATAAATGCCAGGAGGGATGAATGGATAAAGGAATTGCAGGGGGAGCGACCCCTGCAGAAAGTGGAAGTGGAGAGAAGGTAAAGATATGTTCAGTGTAGGATCCCCTTGGAGATGGCAGAAGTTGTGGAGGATAATGTGTTGGATGTGGAGGCTGATGGGATGGTAGGTAAGGACACGAGGAGGTCTGTCACTGTTAAGGTGGTGGGAAGATGGGGTGAGCACAGATGTTCAGGAAATGGTGGAGATGTGAGTGAGGGAAGCATCAATAGAGGAGGGAGGGAAATCCCATTCCTTAAAGAAAGAAGGAATCTTTGATGTCCTGGAATGGAAAGCTGCATCCTGGGAACAGATGTGGTGGAGATGAAGAAACTGAGAAAAGGGAATAACATTTTTACAGGAGGTAGGGTGGGAAGAGGTATAGTCAAGAGAACAGTGGGAATCAGTTGGTTTATAAGAGATGTCAGTTAATAGTTTATCTCCAGAGATGGAAACAGAAAGATCAAGAAAGAGGAGAGGGTGTCAGAGATGAATCAAGTGAATTTAAGGGCAGGGTAGAAGCTAGAGGCAAAGTTGGTAAAATTGATGGTTGTATGAAACAGCACCAAAACAGTCATCATGTCGCAGAGGAAGAGTTGGGGAGTATTACTGGGGAAGGCTTCCGATATGAACTATTCTACCTACCTAACTAAAAGGCAGGTATAGCTGGGGCCCATGCAAGTGGCCATGCCTACCCCTTGAGTTTGGAGAAAGTGGGAGGAACCGAAGGAAGAATTGTTCAGGGTGAGGACAGGTTCAGCCAGATGGAGGAGTGTGGTGATAGGAGGGAATTGGTTGGTTGTTTTGTCAAGAAAGAAGTGAAGAGCTTTAAGGCCTTCTAGATGGAGGATAGAAGTATATAGGGATTGAACATCCATGGTGAAAATGACCATAAGAGAATCAATGAAAGGCTGCACCAGTGTGCAAAAGACATCAAACTGGGTAAATACAAAAAGAAAGAAATAATAATAATAATAATAAATAAACAAACAATAAA
Organism: Mobula birostris; assembly: GCF_030028105.1. Taxonomy (NCBI): domain Eukaryota; kingdom Metazoa; phylum Chordata; class Chondrichthyes; order Myliobatiformes; family Myliobatidae; genus Mobula; species Mobula birostris. The sequence goes on from NC_092402.1 coordinate 33,658,714, forward strand.
TATGGAGAACATGAGATGAAGAGTCCTTGAAAGTGAGTTTGTGGGAACATTACAATGATGGAGATAGTGATATTGAGTGAAATTATCCCCTTTGGTTCAAGAGCCTGATGGTTGAGGGGTGATAACTGCTCTTGAACCTGGTGGTGTGAGTTCTGAGAGTCCTGTACTTTCGTCCTGATGATAGCAGCAAGAAGAGAGTATGGCCTGGGTGCTGGGAGTCCCTGATGATGGATGTTGCTTTCCTTCAACAATGTTTCATGTAGATGGGCTCAATGGTGGGGAGGGATTTATCTGCAATAGACTGGGCCATATCCACTACTTCTGTAGGATTTTCCATTCAAGTGCATTGGTGTTTCCATACCAGGCTGTGATGCAATCAGTCAATATACTCTCCACTACACATCTATAGTAGTTTTAGATCACATATTGAATCTACACAAACACCAAAGGAAACAGAGGCATTGCCATGTTTTCTTCATATTTGCACTTATGTGCTGGGGCCCAAGACAGGTCCTCTGAAATAATAACACCAAAGAATTTAAAGTTTCTGACTCTCTCTACCTCTGATCCTTCAATGAGGACTGGCTTATGGACCTTTGGTTTCGTCCTCCTGAATTTATTAATCAGCTCCTTGGTCTTGCTGACATTGAGTGAGAGGTTGTTGTTGTGGCACCACTCAGCCAGATTTTCAATCTCCCTCTTACATGCTGATTCATCACCACCTTTGATTTGACCAATGGTAGTGGTGTTGTCAGCAAACTTGAATATGGCTTTGGAGCTGTGCTTAGGCACACAGTCATAAGTATAAAGCAGGGGGCCATGCACATAGCCTTGTGGTGCACCTGTGCTGATGGAGATTGTGGAGGAAATGTTGTTGCCAATCCAATCTGACTGGGATCTGCAAGTGAGGAAACTGAGGATCCAATTGAACATGGAGGTATTGAGTCCAAGGTTGTGGTGCTTATTGATTAGTTTTGAGAGGATGATGCTATTGAATGTTGAACTGTGGTCAATAAAGAGCATCCTGATATATGCGTCTTTGCTGTCGAGATGTTCCAGGGTTGAGTATAGAACCAATGAGATGGCATCTGCTGCTGACCTGTTGTGACAGTAGGCATGTTGGAGCTGATCCAAGTCACTTCGCAGGCAGGAGCTGATATCTTTCATCACCAACCTCTCGAAACACTACATCATTGTGGTTGTAAATGCTACTGAACAATAGTCACTGAGGCAGGTTACCACGTTCTTCTTAGGCACTGGTATAGTTGAAGCCTGTTAGAAGCTGGTGAAGCGAGTGTAAGGGGTACTTCTTTCATGTTACGTGCAAAGGCTAATAAAATGGCTTCTCTGTAATGTTATACTGTGATAAAATGGCTTCTCTGTAATATTAACTGCTGATGTAAGGGGTTCTCTGTAGCAGCGTGTTTGGGTTATAATTAGCGATAATGAGACTTGTATTCATTTGCTAACCAATTGGCACAGATGTCATTCTTTCTTGTGCATCTGAAAGCTGTTGTTTGCATGAGATTTGGGGAGAACGCGCCATTGGGAGGAAGAGAGAAGACGCACACGAAGAGATGGTGTGAGCTGGCTAGCGGAGTGGACCCCGTGCGAGGGCTTGCGACCTGGCGGAGTTTGGAGGAAATCGAAGGGTGGACCAAGGATATTTCGTGAGCTCCAACTATTTGTGCACAGATCTGATAAATTCACTGACTTGGTGCCTTTATGGTATTTGTTTCTACTAAACCATCACCAAGAAATAATTATAAAGTGTAATCATTTAATTGCCTATGGTGTACTGTCTGTTTTTAGGTGTTGCGGGGTACATCACACAGCATCTACTCAAACGTGATCACATGGTTTGGTGGGGCCGAAGGCTGCTCCCCTTAGACAAATGCGAGCTGAGCGAGCCTGAGGCTCACACGACATCGGTGACAACAGGGCTTCACTTCCAGATGGGCTCAGTGCCTTCTATGCTCACTTTGACCGTCAATGGAGGAACGTAGGTATGGAGGAATGGAGGAATGGAGGAACCATCACGAAGTCCCACAGCCCACAGTGACCCTGTGATTTCAGTCTCTGAAGGCAAAGTGAGAGCATCCTTCAGGATGGTGGTCTCGTGGAAAGCTTCTGGCCCAGATGGGGTACCTGGCCAAGTACTAAAGGCCTGTGCTGATCAACTGGCTGGAGTGTTCACTAAGATCTTTAACCTCTCGCTTCAGCAGTCTGAGGTACCCATCTGCTTCCAGCAGGCTTCAATTATACTGGTGCCTAAGAAGAACGTGGTAACCTGTTGTCCAGTAACACTTATATCCACAGTGATGAAGTGCTTTGAGAGGTCAGTGATGAAAAATATCAACTCCTGCCTGAGAAGAGACTTAGATCCGTTCCAATTTGCCTACCAGCGCAATATGTCCGCAGCAGTTGCCATCTCATTGGCTCTTCATTCAAACCTGGAACATCTAGACAGCAAAAATGCATATATCAGGATGCTCTTTATCAGCATTCAATACTATCATCCCCTCAAAACTAATCAATAAGCTTCAAGACCTTGGCTTCAATACCTCCATGTGCAATGGATCCTGGATTTCCTCACTTGTAGACCCCAGTCAGTTCAGATGGGCAGCAACATCTCCTCCATGATCTCCATCAGCACAGGTGCACCACAAGGCTGTGTGCTTAGCCCCCTGCTCTATTCACTTTATCCTTATCACTGTGTGGCTAAGCACAGCCCCAATGCCATATTTAAGTTTGCTGACAACACCACAGTTGTTGGTCAAATCAAAGGTGGTGATAAATCAGCATATAGGAGGGAGATTGAAAACGTGGCTGAGTGGTGCCACAACAACACCCCAGTACTCAATGTCAGCAAGACCAAGGAGTTGAACTAGGCCTTGTTGGGGGAATCAGTGGTAGAGAGGGTCAGCAACTTTAAATTCCTCGGTGTTATCATTTCAGAGGACCTGTCCTGGGTCCAGCACGTAAGTGCCATTGCAAAAAAAGCACGGCAGTGCCTCTATTCCTTAGAGGTATGTAAAGATTCAGCATGACATCTAAACCTTTGACAAACCTCTATAGATGTGTAGTGGAGAGTATATTAACTGGTTGCGTCACGCCCTGGTATAGAAACATCAATGCCCTTGAATGGAAAGTCCTACCAAAAGTAGTAGATATGGACCTGTCTATCTTAAGTAAATCCCTGCTTATTATTGAGAACATCTACATGAAATGCTGTTGCAGGAAAGCAGCATCCATCATCAAGGACCCCCACCACCCAGGACATGCTGTCTTCTCACTACTGCCATCAGGAAGAAGGTACAGTAGCCTCAGGACTCACACTGCCAGGTTCAGAAACAGTTATTACCCTTTACACTTTAAGCTCTTGAACCAGAGGGGATAACTTCACTCAGCTTCATTTGCCCCATCACTGATCTGTTCCCACAACCTGTGGACCCACTTTCAAGGACTCTCCATCTTATGTAGTGCTTATTTATTTACTTATCTATCTATCTATCAATATATTTATTTATTTATTGTTGCACAGTTTGTTGTCTTTTGCACACTGGTTGCTGACCATGTTCGGTGCAGTCTTTCATTGATTCCATTAGGGCTATTGGATTTAGATTGCAACACGGGAGCATAGTGATTGCACAATGCTTTACAGTACAGCTGACCAGGGCTCAATTCCCACTGCTGCCTGTAAGGAATTTGTATGTTCTCCCAATGACTGCATGGGTTTCCTCCAGGTTCTCTGGTTTTTTCCCACACTCCAAAGATGCCAAGGATGTACCGGTTGGTAGATTCATTGGTCATTGTAAATTGTCCCACGATTAAACTGGGGGATTGCTGGGTGGCACGGCTCAAAGGACTGGAAGGACCTACTCCATGCTATATCTCAATAAAAACATTTTTAAAAGTGAATCTCGGGATCGTATATGGTGGCATATATGTATTTTGATCATAAATCTACTTTGAAATTTGAACTTTAATTGATGCAGGTGACTATTGCCCAACAGGTTTGCCGTTAGACACTACACCATTCTTAGAGTGAACAGTTTTTAAATAGCATCAGTTGTGTCTTCAAAATGCAGCAATTTTAGTCACTGATAGTTGGCAAGAAATAAGCAGCAAGACAATTCAGAACTGTTTTGCTCACTGCCAGAATTGAAAAGGAAACGATTTTGCTGTTTGAAAAAGAATTTGAAGATATCGGCAATCATCTTGAATGTTCTAATGAAAATAAGATTTGAATGACACAATCATCAACAGCATTCTATTAAGACAGTCCATTATAAGCACTAGGTGTCTGCTCTGATCTTGGTTATTTTGTTGTTCAGTCATTAAGTCATGACCTCATGGACCATAGGGTCCATAAGGTTTTCATGGCAAGATGCGGAGGTAGAATCCACGCAAATACTGCCACTGCCCAGGTGGGACCCGGCTGGGTTTGAACTCAGGACCGTCTGCCTTGAAGTCCAATGCTGATGCCACTACACCACCTGCCGGTTTACAGTTAATCAAAAGAACATGGCAGCGTACACTGGATTAATTCATCCGTTGATAACTATTAGGACCTAATAAGGAGTTTTATAGTATTGCAGTAGTAGTAATAGTGTTCTAATTTGTTCCATATTTTATTTAAATACATACTGTAATTTGTTATTCAGTTCAACAATAGTTTGCTTTTTTTTATACCTTTTTAACTATTTCCATGGAACTTTGGCTAATTGGCACAGCCACTTAATTGGGCCAAAATGTATTGGTCTTGATGCATCCCAGTTAACTGGAACCCACTGTAATTGTTTCAAGTAATTATTTAAATCTAAGCAATGTCTTAGGCATTTAGAGAGAAACATAGAATATAAACTCAGAGGGTGGTGTGAGTGTAGCATGAGCTGCCAGCGGGAGTGGTAGATGGACGTTTGATTACAACATTTAAATGAAGTTTGGATAAGTACATGGATGGGAGGGCTACGGTCCAGGTGCAGGTCAATAACTCTCGGTAAAATAACGGTTTGGCACATAATGGATGGGCCAAAGGACCTTTTACTGTGTTGTATTGCTCTATGACTCCATGACTCTGTAAAGGCATCACTTATCATTTTGTCACCTGAGCCATTTAAGTTTAATTTGGCATATGTTTAACAGCCTTTGTGCATAGCAACCTGCACTTGGAAACCACTGAGCTTCAAATCAAAATCAAGAAAAAAACTGCACCTCTTGTAACAATTTGGAACACAGTACATAAAATAAAACTCCGGCCTAAGTTACCCACAGCATACTTTGAATTTCTCCACATGTCTGGACATTCTGTAAGTGTACCCACAAGACGCTATTTCATTGTGTTTCAAAGAAGTACGGTTTCTGCATTCCTTGTGACCATTCATCATAATCAATAAGTGCTGGTAGTAATTCTTTAATTTAGCTCTCTGTCCAGGTTCCAACAGGCAATTCCTTTCCCTTTTTTCAGATGTTTACTTATCAAAAAGTTATCCACTTTTACTTGATGGACAATCTCTGTCTAAATAGCTGTATGTCGCAGTATACCTTGTTGCACCCTCAAAGCAGACTTCTCCCTTCATTCTTTTCATGATGTTCCCTTGTTATTGATTTGCCAAATGGTCTGTACTTGCTGTCTGTAATTCCACAGATCAATAACTATGCTGTATGTTGTGTTTATGTTTCCAAAGTTATTGCAGAAAAGGTTGTAGGGCTCAGGCATGACCTTGGTCTGTTATGTTTTATACAAGAGAAAATCCTGTGCTCTGTAAAAATGGATTCCCCAGAGGTTTACTGTCTTTGTATAATATTCAGGATTGCAGAAGGAACTAGAGGTAACAAACAATAAACCTTGGCGCCCTCCACTGATAGCTAGCCATGCTGGTAATCACTTTTTTTAACCCTATGTCATGTGGATACAAATATGAATTGAAAGGCAAAGCCAGCTGCCATTTTGAATCTCTTCACCGAGAGTGATTGCTAACGGAAGCACAAGCTAAGATGAAAGCTTCTCAAACTGCACAGATATCTGATGGAAACTTTTATTGGGGTCATTTGAAATATACTTTATGTGGAGGTGAATTTCAGTATTTTTGTATTATCATGTTAAAGGACAATTTCCATTACTAAATCCTCAGAGAAAGTAAATTACTAAATGAAGAGACTAGGGAAGTAATTACCGAATAAAGCAATTAAATTGGGAATACATTATAAAATTCAGTTAACAGATTAATTTAATTTTGTAATTTAGTTACACAGGGTGAATTAATTATAAATTACCAAAGCAATTAGATAATTATAATATTGTTTATGATTAGCAACAAAAAGAGCTTTAAATTAAGATAGTGAAAAGTGCAATTTGGTAAATAAAATTGAAAAAACATTAAATTGATAATCATCTTCATTATTTCAACACCAGTTAACTTACTCAGTATAATTGAAGTGCTGAATGGAGGGCGAATGTGTGTTCATTAGTTGTACATATACGCAGTGGCCGCTTTATTAGGTACCTAATGCCTGTACCTAATAAAGTGGCCAACGAGTGTAAGTTCATGGTCATCTGCTGCTGTAGCCTCTGCATTTCATAATATTTTGCATTAATGAGCAGGTGTACAGGTGTACCCAATAAAGTGACCACTGAGTGTATGTAACAAACACTTTCACATGAACAAGAGTGTTAGGAAATGTTTTAAGAAGTTGGGATCAAGGGAGACAACAAGGGAGAGCGGGGGGATAAGAAGCAAAAACAAGGCGCAAGGAGAACAGTTGAGGTACAAGTATGTAACAATGGTTATTGAATGAGAAGCACTGCATGACAAAGAGATAAGCTGAACTTCAGCTAATACACTATGAAGCAAATATTGAAGGGGAATCTTGAAAGGGAGGCATAAACTTCACAGAAAAGCAAATCCCAGGATTTGAAACTTGTAGAGGTATAATTTAAAATTCTGAATAAGGATTTTATTTAGATTTAGATAAAGTTTCTATGAACTTGTGTCCTGAGTTTAATTTTTTCATATGCATTTGCTGAATTTTATTCTTACCTTGTCCATTTATTTGTTACTAATGTACTTGGTGTTAATGACAATTCTCATAACTGCTTCCAACCTAAGCAGCAGAAAGAAATCTGCTGTCAAATCAACCACCCGCGAAGTGTTGTAAAAGAGGCTTCATATAATTTCCTTCATGTTCTCTCATGACAAGAGTGTGATCCAGGGAATTTGTCACTTGAAGTCTAATGAACAGGAGAGGTGCACTTGACATGACTTTCAACATATTTCAAGCAAATTCTTCATTGTTGCATGAATGTATAGATATACTGCCAGCATTTCTGAAGGCTGCTCCCAGCCATCTACTTACCTTAAATTTGTAAACTGGTTTATTATTGTCATATGCATTGTCATCAGTGAACAACTTGCCTTGCATAGCGTTCCGACAAATCAACAATGTATTGAGGTAGTACAAGATAAGTACAGAGCACAGAATGAAGTGTTACAGTTACCAAGAAAATGAGGTGCTGGTAGCCAAGAAGATGCAAGGTCATAACAAGGTAGATTGTGAGGTCAAAAGTCCATGTTATCATGCTAGGCATCAATCAAATAGACATGTAACAGCAGGATAGAGTCTGCCCTTGAGGGTTAGTGTTATGGTAGTACATAGTTCCAGGCTTTTGTATCTTCTGCCTGCTGGGAGGGGGAGAAGAGAGAATATTCAGGTACTGGGGTTTTTAATAACATTGCATACTTTACCAAGGCACCAAGCTGATATGCATCCAGATGGAGTGTTTTCTATCATGCATCAATAGATTCTTTGACCATAGATCATGGGAAATGCAGTAAATGCCATTCAAATCAAATTTCTTTTTGGTTTCACCCAATTCTCTCAAGTTTACGAGAGATTCTTCTCCTTGATATTTTACAAGTGCTGGAGCAAGAGAAAATGGTGTGTCACCTGGCAACTAGGAAACCTCAAAGGTACTTCAAAGCACAGATTGGAAATTAATAGTTTTTCAAAATGTGGTTGATAAGCTTTGTCTTGGATTACAGGCGTTCCAGTTTCTGTGTTGTTACTTTCAATTGTAGAAGTAATACCATATATTCCAAATGACTGCCTTTACTTGTATCCTGTTACCTACTAAATGTTTGTAGGATTATGCTTGAAGTATTGTATAATGTAGAATCATTACCAATCAAAATCAGTGACTAAAAAGAGAAAATGCTCGAAATACTCAGCAGGTCAGGCACCATGCGTGAAGCAGAAAACAGAGTTAATGCTTCACACCAAAGACCTATCATTAAAACTGATGAAGGATCACCAATCTGAAACCTCAACTCTGTTTCTCTCTCACAGATGCTTTATGAATTGCTGAGCATTGCCATCATTTTCTCCATTTGTCTCAGGTACCAGCATTTAAACTTCTTGTTTTCAATCAAAATTTGAATTGTTTGGTTGTTAAATTAAAGTTTTAATGTTTTAGATACAAAATAGTTTCACACTTAAGGGATAAATTAATATATTTTATGCAAGCTATTCACGTTATATAAGAATGTTATATAAGACATTCTTGTTGAACATCATTGAGAAAACACATAATTTTTCAGAACAGCATTTAGCTCCAGCCCCATACAATTATTGCACTTCTCATCCTTTGCTCCATAGGTTTGAGCACTTGCACTGTGAATAGGTAAAAACAAGAAGTGAGGAAGTCCAGCGATGATGTATCCTTGTTCGTTCTTTGGCTTTTTTTCCCTGTTTTGATTAAGCAATTTATCTATGAAGCTACCTATCAACATTGAAAGGAGGATTATAGCAACAAATACGTAGAAATCAGATTTCATCTGCATTTGGTGTGTTGATATGTGCTTTAGGTTCGTACTAATGCCCAGTTGCCCTCAACAATTTACAAAATTGATATTATCCAGAGTTAAGCAATATTAGTGTTCTTTAGACACAGGAGCAAGTGGCAATAGGCAGCCCTGCAAGATCCCCAGTGAGGTCCTGGCGAGTCCGGCTCAGCTCCCAAAGTTGTGGACTGTAGAGATCAGGACAGCAAGTTAGCCCTTAAGGCAACATTGAAAACCTTGGGCCCCATGGAGGAAACAGAGACTACATAGAAAAGGCACTACCTCATTCACTCAAAGAGACATACAAGTTCAGGTTAAAGAGGTACATGCCAGGAGGTTGTCTTGTGCGGCAAAGTGGTCAGGAAGCTCATCAACCCTACCAAGTGGAGAACCAGGAAGGGCTAATGTTCTCCAGCAGTGAGAACCTCTGCACAATGGAGTGATGCAGAAAGAAATGCAACGTCCTTACGAGATGTGTCAGGGTAATCTGCACACTGCTCGTTACCCCAGTAGAATGGATATCCTCACAGCAAAATGAATTTATGCAGAAGGCTAAGTTTTTTTTTTATACATGAGATCTGATGGTATTTTATCTGTCCTCTTAGTTCACTGGTCTGATTATTTGTATTCAGGAGCTATCTTGGAAAGAGGTTTAACAAATCAGCATGGGGGAGTTTTATTTTGCTAGATAATTTGAAAATTGTCTCTCTGTGGGAAGCTTCTTGTATGTGATATAACACTTTAGAACAATGGCCACCTCTTCCACTACTCTGGGACAAAATGCTGCAGACATTGAACAAGGTCAGCCCCCAGTCTCCTTCCTTCTCTTACTCCCCCGATCCCGCTATCCTATAGTTATCATGCTGTGGGTCTCCTTGTACATCTTCTTCATGCGTTTGGCTGTTCTTTTTAATTAGCAAAGTTATGCAACAGGCAAAATAATATTGTATCTACACCTGATTGGCATATATTGAAATGCACCCATAGAGTAAGTGAAAACAGACAACGAAAGGAAACCTAAGGTGTTTTCTGCTATGATCTTGGTACTTGAAAGGTACCCGTATGGATGCTCAGCTGCTGTAGTTAAAGAAGAGATAGGTCTGAAAAGTGAATGACTTAGAGGGTTGTTCTTGTCCCCAAATTCCAGCTTGTTGGGCAATACCAGCCACTGAAAACATCTGGCAGTAGGTATCCTTCAGGATGAAGGAGTCGTGTACTCCCTGGAAACAGGTCACTCAGCATGAGCGACTTCTTCTATGATCGACAATAATTTCCACATTAAGGAAGTGGAAAACATTAATCAGAAATTCCATGGTGGACACAGGAGGGCAGTCGATGGCTCCCTAGAATCACATAAATCCAGTGAAGCTGGCTTGACCTCATTCCAAGATACCACTTATTTCTCACTTAAATTAATGTGGATGAAGTTACTTCTTTGTGAAGACAATGCACCTTTGATGCAGAGATGAGGAGCAAAAGGTTTTGTGATGAGGAAGTTAAGAATCAAATTGGCATTGACTTTTGACCCTGAAGGTTGTTGGCGGTATGGATAGTGGATGGTCTCATGTTATAGGAAGATGTTGAGCAGTTGATCAGTTGGGCATTAAAATGGTAGATGGAATTTAATTCTGATAAGTGCATCTTGGGAGGTCTTATGAGAATAGGAATATTTACCCTGAGGGCCAGGGCCCTAGTGAGTATTGAGGAACAAAGGGACGTGGCTTAGATCCATAGATCCCTGAAAGTGCAGCAGCAGTAGATGGAGTGGTAAAGAAAGGCATACAGGATATTTGCCTCTATTAACTAGGGCATAGAATATGAGAACAGGAATGGCACGGTACATACAAAATGCTGGAGGAACTCAGCAGGCCAGGCAGCATCTATGGAAAGGAATAAACAGTCAATATTTCAGGCCAAGACCCTCCATCATAACTCTCCTGATGAAGGGTTTGGCCTGAAACATCAACTGGCTATTCCTTTCCATAGAAGCTGCCTGGCCCGTTGAGTTCCTACAACATTTTATATGTGTTACTCTGGATTTCTAGCATCTGCTGAATCTCTTGTGTTTAAGCTATGGTACAGCTTCCTAAAACATTGGTGATATCATCTTGAATATAGTGTGTAGTTTTGGTTACCTTATTATGGAAAAGATGTGATTGGTCTTGAAAGTGTGCAAAGGGTGATAGTCGCCAGCATATTGCCTTGGATGGAGTGTCTCACTTATGAAGAAAGACTTGATCAAGTGGGTTAATTTTCCTTGAAACAAAGGTTGGGGTGGTGGTTGGAGACCTGTTGAAGGTGTACAAAGGTATGATGGGCACAGGTAGGGTAGATAGTGGAAAACTTTATAGCAAAGGTATCTATGAGTAGAGGGTATGGGTTTAAAGTAAGGAGTAGGGGGTTTAGAGGAGAGATATGGAAGATTTTTTTTCATCCAAAGAGAGATTGGAGTTTGCAATGCACTACCTAAGAGGGTGGTGGAGGCAGGGACTTTTATTACATTTAAGAAGGATCGAGGTGATTATTGAACCAACAAGGTCTAAAAGGCTAGAAATCAAATGTTGCTAAATGGGATTAGAATAGTTGAGTACTTGATGGTCAGGAGAGACAAGGCCAGTTCCCATGCTGGATGACTCTTTCACTGCCAAGAGAGAGCAGATGTGTCTGGCTGAAGACCTTCCCACAGAATATCACATATCTCAGTGATGACAGCCTTGGAAAGCCTCAAGGGTAGGAGAAGGATGCTATTCTTCAGTATTTAGGAGATTAGTGAGACAGCATCAGTATTGTTCTCTTTGCTAAACAAAGGATGTAGTATTACAGAAGCAGCGCAGAGAAGATTTATTGGACTAAAAAGTGAAATGGACAGGTTACCACATGAAGAAAGGCTGGACGTGGAAAGCTTTTACTTGCTGACTTTAGAACTGTGGGAGAAGGATTTTGACAGGGTAGTTAAGTAGTTGAAACTTGAAGAAGGGTCTTGCCCTGAAACCTCAACTGTTTATTCATTTCCATAGATGTTTCCTGACTAAAATGCTGAGTCCCTCCAGCATTTTGTGTGTGTTTCTTTGGATTTTCAGCATCTGCAGAATTTCTTGTGTTTGTGTAGAGAATGTTTCCTCTTGAGAGAGGATTTGGAACTAAGGGCCACTGTTTATTACTAAGAAGTTAACATTATAAGGAATAAGGTGAAATTCTTTTCAGAGGCATGAATCTTTGAAACTCTCTTCCACAGAGGGTAGGAGAAGCAAAGTCTTTGAATATTTTCAGAGCAGACATAAGAGATTATTAATATGCAAGAAGGGAGAAAGGTGACTGGGGCCTTCTTCGTGCAAGGGGTTTGGAAGGGGCGGAATTTGTTAAAGTGCATCCAGGTAGGTTTCTTAAATCAATATGTGGATGATCCAATGAGAGGAGGGGCCGTACCGGACCTGGTTCTGGGCAAAAAGCCTGGCCATGTGACTGACCTTGTAGTGGATGAACAGTAAGGAAACAGTGAACATAATTCATTGACTTTCAGGATAACTATAGATAAGGATGGGTATGGTCTTTGTGGGAGAGTTTTAAATTGGAGTAGGGAAAATTATGAGGGCATTAGGCAGGAACGAAGGAGAGTTAATTTGGAACACCTTTTTTCTGGCAAGTCCACACCAACATGTGGAGGGTGTTTAAAGATCAATTGCTCAGAGTACAGGAAGGGTATGTTCTTGTTAGAAGGAAGGATGGGGATGGAAAGATAAGAGCACTTTGGATGTCCAGGGAGGTGATGAATTTGGTCAAGAAGAGAAAGGAAAAGTATGTAAAGCTTTGGAAGTTAGGGTCAAACAAAGCACATGAGGAGTATAAGGAAGCCAAAAAAGAACTAAGGAAGGGAGTTTGGAAAGCCAGGAGGGGCCATGAAAAGTCCTTGGCAAATAGGATTAAGCTGAATCCCAAGGCATTCTATACGTACATCAAGAGCAAGAGGATAACTAGGGAGAGGGTGAGACCACTCAAGGATAGAGGGGGCAACATTTGTTTGGATGCGGAGAATGTGAGTTAAGTACTTGTTGAGTACTTTGCATCTGTATTTATCATGAAAAAGGATATGGAGGAGCAGGAGATCAGTGCTGAGTGTATAAATACATTAGGATGTTTAGAGGTCAAGGAGGAAGAAGTGTTGGACCTCCTTCTGAGTATTAAGGTGGATGCCCCAAGGGCCTGATGGAATTTACCGCAGGTTATTGAAGGAGACAAGATTGTTAGGCCCTTGACTAGTATCTTCGTGTTCGCTCTAGTCACAAGCGTGGTCCTGGAGCACAGGCAAGCAGCCTCTATTTAGGAAGAAAACAAGTGAAAATCCTGGGAACTCTTGATTCCTGAGAACTAGAGTCTCACGTCAGCTGTAAGGAAATTGCTGAAGAAAATTCTTAGGGATAGGATATATATGAGTATTTGGAAACTTATGGCCAAATTAGGGAGAGCCAGCATGGCTTTGTGCAGGGCAGGCTGTATCTTATCAACTTGATTGAGTTTTTTGACAAGTTGATGAGACAGATTGATGAGGGTAGGGCAGAGAATGTTGTCTACATGGATTTTCGTAAGGCGTTTGACAAATCCACTAATAGAAAGGTTGTGAGTGGTGGTAAAAATTTTCTGAGGTGTATATATTTCAATGCTAGGAGTATTGCGGGGAAGGCAGATGAGTTGAGGGTGTGGATTGACACGTGGAATTATGACGTTGTAGCAATTAGTGAAACTTGGCTACAGGAGGGGCAGGACTGGCAGCTTAATATTCCTGGGTTCCGATGTTTCAGATGTGATCGAGGCAGGGGAATGAAAGATGGGGGAGTAGCATTGCTTGTTAGGGAAAATATTACAGCAGTGCTCAGGCAGGACAGATTAGAGGGCTTGTCTACTGAGTCCTTGTGGGTGGAGCTGAGAAACAGGAAAGGTATGGCCACATTAGTGGGATTGGATTACAGACCACCCAATAGTCAACGAGACTTGGAAGAGCAAATCTGCAGAGAGATAGCAGGCAACTGCAGGAAACATAAAGTTGTGGTAGTAGGGGATTTTAATTTTCCATACATTGATTGGGACTCCCATACTGTTAGGGGTCTAGATAGTTTAGAGTTTGTAAAATGTGTTCAGGAAAGTTTTCTAAATCAATATATAGAGGGACCAACTAGAGGGGATGCAATATTGGATCTCCTGTTAGGAAACGAGTTAGGACAAGTGACAGAAGTCTGTGTAGGGGAGCACTTTGGTTTCAGTGATCATAACACCATTAGTTTCAACTTGATCATGGACAAGGATAGATCTGGTCCTAGGGTTGAGGTTCTTAACTGGAAGATGGCCAAATTTGAAGAAATGAGAAAAGATCTAAAAAGCGTGGATTGGGACAGGTTGTTCTCTGGCATGGATGTGATCAGTAGGTGGGAAGCCTTCAAAGCAGAAATTTTGAGAGTGCAGAATTTGTATGTTCCTGTAAGGATTAAAGGCAAGGTGAATAGGAATAAGGAACCTTGGTTCTCAAGGGATATTGCAACTCTGATAAAGAAGAAGAGGGAGTTGTATGACGTGTATAGGAAGCAGGGAGTAAATAAGGTGCTTGAGGAGTATAAGAAGTGAAAGAAAATACTTAAGAAAGAAATCAAGAGGGCTAAAAGAAGACATGAGGTTGCCTTGGCAGTCAAAGTGAAGGATAATCCAAAGAGCTTTTATAGGTATATTAAGAGCGAAAGGACTGTAAGGGATAAAATTGGTCCTCTTGAAGATTAGAGTGGTCGGCTATGTGTGGAACCAAAGGAAATGGGGGAGATCTTAAATAGGTTTTTTGCGTCTGTGTTTACTAAGGAAACTGTCATGAAGTCTATGGAATTAAGGGAAATAAGAGACCATGGAAACCATACAGATCGAAAAGGAGGAGGTCCTTGCTGTCTTGAGGAAAATTAAAGTGGATAAATCCCCGGGACCTGACAGAGTGTTCCCTCGGACCTTGAAGGAGACTAGTGTTGAACTTGCAGGGGCCCTGGCTGAAATATTTAAAATGTCGCTGTCCACAGGTGAGGTGCCGGAGGATTGGAGAGTGGCTCATGTTGTTCCGTTGTTTAAAAAAGGATCGAAAAGTAATCCGGGAAATTATAGGGCAGTAAGTTTAACGTTGGTAGTAGGTAAGTTATTGGAGGGAGTACTAAGAGACAGAATCTACAAGCATTTGGATAGATAGGGGCTTATTAGGGAGAGTCAACATGGCTTTGTGCCTGGTAGGTCATGTTTGACCAATCTATTGGAGTTTTTCGAGGAGGTTACCAGGAAAGTGGATGAAGGGAAGGCAGTGGATATTGTCTACATGGACTTCAGTAAGGCCTTTGACAAGGTCCCGCATGGGAGGTTAGTTAGGAAAATTCATTCGCTAGGTATACATGGAGAGGTTGTAAATTGGATTAGACATTGGCTCGATGGAAGGAGCCAGAGAGTGGTGGTAGAGAATTGCTTCTCTGAGTGGAGGCCTGTGACTAGTGGTGTGCCACAGGGATCAGTGCTGGGTCCATTGTTATTTGTCATCTATATCAATGATCTGGATGATAATGTGGTAAATTGGATCAGCAAGTTTGCTGATGATACAAAGATTGGAGGTGTGGTAGACAGTGAGGAAGGTTTTCAGAGCCTGCAGAGGGACTTGGACCAGCTGGAAAAATGGGCTGAAAAATGGCAGATGGAGTTTAATACAGACAGGTGTGAGGTATTGCACGTTGCAAGGACAAACCAACGTAGAACATACAGGGTTAATGGTATGGCACTGAGGAGTGCAGTGGAACAGAGGGATCTGGGAATACAGATAAAAAATTCCCTAAAAGTGGTGTCACAGGTAGATAGGGTCGTAAAGAGAGCTTTTGGTACTTTGGCCTTTATTAATCAAAGTATTGAGTATAAGAGCTGGAATGTTATGATGAGGTTGTATAAGGCATTGGTGAGGCCGAATCTGGAGTATTGTGTTCAGTTTTGGTCACCAAATTACAGGAAGGATATAAATAAGGTTGAAAGAGTGCAGACAAGGTTTACAAGGATGTTGCCGGGACTTGAGAAACTCAGTTACAGAGAAAGGTTGAATAGGTTGAGACTTTATTCCCTGGAGCGTAGAAGAATGAGGGGAGATTTGATAGAGGTATATAAAATTATGATGGGTATAGATAGAGTGAATGCAAGCAGACTTTTTCCACTGAGGCAAGGGGAGAAAAAAACCAGAGGACATGGGTTTAGGGTGAGGGGGGAAAAGTTTAAAGGGAACATTAGAGGGGGCTTCTTCACACAGAGAGTGGTGGGAGTATGGAATGAGCTGCCAGACGAGGTGGTAAATGCGGGTTGTTTTTTTAACATTTAAGAATAAATTGGACAGATACATGGATGGGAGGTGTATGGAGGGATATGGTCCATGTGCAGGTCAGTGGGACTAGGCAGAAAATGGTTCGGCACAGCCAAGAAGGGCCAAAAGGCCTGTTTCTGTGCTGTAGTTTCTATGGTTTCTATGGTTAAAGTCCCTTATGGGAGGCTAATCCAGAAGACTAAGATTTATGGGGTCTGTGGCGAATTGTCTGGATTCACAATTGGCTTGCGCACAGAAGACAGGGTAGTCGTTGAAGGAACTTATTTGAGCTGGAGGTCTGTAATTAATGGAGTTCTGCAGGGATCTGTGCTGTGACCTCTACTGATTGTGATGTAGAAAAATGACCTGGATGAAAATGTAGAAGAGCAAGTTAGTAAATTTGCGCATGATACCAAGATTGGTGGAGTTGTGAATAGTGTAGAAACCTGGCAAAGAATACAGTGCAATATAGATCAGTTGCAGATATAGGCTGAGAAATGGCAGTTGGAGTTTAACCCAGATAAATGTGAGCTGTTACACCTCAGCAGGGCAAATGCAAGGAGACAGAGTACTGTTAAGGGCAAGATCTTTAACAGTGTTGCTGAGCAGAGAAATCTAGCTGCTTGAAAGAGAAGACACAGGTCGATGGGGTGGTTAAGAAGGCTTATGGAATGCTTGCTTTTATCAGTCAAGGCATTGAGTTCAAAGGCCAAGGGTTATGTTGTAACTTTATAAAGCTCTGGTTAGGCCAGATCTGGGGTATTACATATAGTTCTGGTTGCCTCACTATAGGATGGATGTTGAGGATTTGGAGAGGGTGTAGAAGATGTTTACCAGGATGCTGCCTGGTTTAGAGGGCATATGTATCATGAGAGACTGGATAAAATTGGGTTGTTTTCTCTGGGGCGGCAGAGGCTGAGAGGAGATCTGATAGAGATTTATAAGATTATGAGAGGCATAGATAGAGTAGACAGGGAGTATCTGTTTCCCAGGGTTGAAATGTTCAATACTATTGGGCATGTATTACGGGTGAGAGGGGGTAGGTTCAAAGGGGATGTGAGGGGTAAGTTTTTTACTCAGAGAGTGGTTGGTCCCCAGCATCTGCTGCCTGGTATGGTGGAAGAGGCAATAAACTAGAGATCTTTAAGAGACATGTAGATAGGCACATAAATGTGAGGAAAATGGAGGGATATGGACATTGTGTAGGTAGGAGGTGTTTTTGATTTCCTCTTTAGCTGGTTCAGCACAATATGATGGCTGAATGACCTGTTTCTATGCTGTACTGTTCCAAGTTCTGTGTTCTATATGGAAATGTGGAACTGAAGTTACTGAATGTGGCGCAGGCTCGAGGCGCTGAATATCCCATTCCTGCTTTAATTTCATACGTATGTTTGACTTCAGAGCTACAGAGGCATACGTATATATGGGAACATATGAACCTTCAGCCACACTCTAAACTGCCTCTAAATATCCTCTAAATTGACAATAGGTCTTCATTTTTATTCTTCTGCATGTATGACACTGAACTGGAATTTACACCGTAACAATTTAAAAGAAGTATCATAAACCAAGAGGTGAACTTAAGGTCCATGAATATGCTTTCTTTTTCATAGTGATGAACACGTGGAGCTTAATTTGAAAACTGTTCAGAGTCCTCATTTTATTAATGGCCAACTGGTGGAAATGTAATTAACTTTTTGTAGTTGAGTTTACATTTCAACAGAACCATGACATTTTGTTATTTTCAGAGAAAATCTGGAAGGAAACTATGCTTGCAGTGGAGGCTCACAAATTGAAAATGGATGGATCATTTGCATGGATTTGCATTTGCTTATCTTTGATTTTAAAAAAATCTGTTCTGGTTTCAAGATTTTTGTAATAATATCTCTTACCTGTCAAAAAATGAACTAAGGGTTATTCTACTAGCTGTTAAATTCAAAGTAGTATTTGCTCTGTGCCAAAATATATTGCATTGTGTTGACCAATACAGTATTTGCAAACCATCATGGTGAATCGTAAGTCAGCTGACAAATATGCAAAGTAATAATGGCATTTGTATTTTTGGTTTTCCAAACTCCGAATCAGAAAGAGCATCATGAGGAAGTGCCCGTACAGTCATAGTAGTTCACAAATAAGTTGCAAGGTAGGTAATAAGCAATGTTCTTAAGACCGTAGGTAATGTGCTTTTCTATAGGAAAGCATTCAAATATTGGTACTTTAAGCTAATATTCTGGAACTAACCAAATTCAATTTTGTTTGGTTTTGATTGGTGTAATCTCACGTTTAGTATACAGAAAATCATTCTATCAGAGCCACAGGGTCACATATAAATGAATGATTTTCAGCGTAGAACCCATTCAAAGAAGCTTGCCAATTGTTTAAGCATGTATAACAAACTGTGTTTTTGAAGAGCCACAAACTACATAAAAGCCAATCAACAAATCTGTTCAATAAGCAATAGGACTGATTAATTTTACAATCATTAATTATTCTATTCATTAAAACATATTCATCTTCCTACCAGCAATAAAAACAATGTTTATTACAAAATATTCATAGACAGTATATAATTGAAGAATGAGCCAGAACTAAAATATTCTGGTAATTGATTTATCTTACGATGTGTGACTTTGTTTGATTTATTCTATGTAATGTTCTCTGTCTATTCATGTATCTACACATCCCATTAACTATGTAGTGGCTGTCAGTGAGAGGCTCTCATTTCATTAATGATTTAAGAACCTTTGTAGCAAGCAGTTAACAATGGTATTATAGAAAAGGCTATTTTTTAATAAACAACATCCTGTTTCATCCAAAAGATTCTCAGGTGGGTTGGACCGGGTGAGGGAGGGAGGTTACTATTCCCAATCTCTATTCCCAGTGAAGTTCCTTTTCATATTCATCAACACAAAGCACAAATTCATTAGTAGCAACTGCTTAAAACGTATTTGCAACTATAGTTCTGAACACATTTACAAATATAATGAGCTACTTCTCATAAACTACTCCTCATTATCCTGTCATGTTAATTTCCTCCCTTAAGTAAACATTTGTAGGATATTGCTAAAAACAGACCAATCATAGATGAGTATTTTAGAATTGCCCTGAATTGTTAATCATTTCTTGTTTTCCACTGTCTTATATTGAAACTGATTTAATTATTGATTGAGTGAGAGCAAATTGTCATCAGATGGTCAAGATGCAAGAGCAGAAACAAGCCTCCGAGTAGGAATTTGGCCTGCTGGGCTTTCAATAAATGGTTAAAGACTCAGTTAAAAAATACCTTAAGCAACTACTTACCAAAAACCTCATCTGCATCACCTGCTTTTGTAGTAGACATATTGCAGCTGGGACTGTGGATAAGAAAAGCAGGGCATCAGATAAGGGGTTTATTTTTGGCCTAACACATAGGGCCAACTAAAATAATCAGTATAACTCTACTCCAGTGGAGTGATAAAGCCTTGCATGCCAGCTAAGCTGTTGTCGGGAGTGGAAGGAACAGGATGCAGGGGGGATGGTGAGGGGTAAGGAAGAGAACAAACATCCACAGTAATTAATCAGAACTTACCTGTGGAAGGTTCACAGCATGTTAATCACAGCATCTCCTAACAACTGTACACTGTTGGTTAGCAGGGCTCTTAATGATTCCCCTCCAGCAAGATTCCTTCCAGCAGCAAGATGCAGGGGATGCTTGCAATTCATTCGGGCAAGAGCACCTCAGCCAGTTTGATTAAAACTGAGATTCATGCCTCGATACATCCAGCATGGGATGGGTCCAGGGTCCAGATGGGAGGAGGTCTGTAACTGCCCTGCTCTTTCGCTGTGATAAGTCATTAACAAATACTGCTGCTCCCTGACTGCCACATTATGAATGCAGTGGTCCCTCGAGTGCCTCTAAGAGTCATTCAGTTTTTGGTGATGCATTATTTTGTCATTGCACGGGGAAAGAACGAGACAGGACCCTGATCTATAGAAGTCAGTGTTGCAGAAGCTCGTCCTCTTCTCCCCAAAGAGAATCACAGTGTTATTAGGTGTCGATTACGAAAGAAGGTTTCAGCCTGCTCCACACTGCTCACGGTGTTTTCAGAGATTTAAAAAGAAGAAGCAGGTTCCTGGGATGCTGACAGACACGCTGTACATGTTTGATGCCCGGCTTTTCAGAATGGCAACTTGTTCGTACTGTAGATCATAATTGCAATTGGATGCTTCACTGCTCCTGATTCTAGGCAAATTCAGTTTAACTCTTTCCATTCCACTTCAGATTATCTTGCTCAATACAAATGACCATTATAAGCTTTCCAAACTCTAATTTGTCATACTGCATTACAATTGAGGATATATTCTAATAATAATTAATGATTCAAAACATTTAGTTTCCAAATGAAACAATTGACTAATCATTATTAAGTTTCATATTCTTTTTTAATTACGTGTTTAGGACCAGATTTTTGGAAAGAAAAATAGAATTTTCAATCATTTAATTATGGGTAACAGCCCATCAATAGTTTGCTAACATTATAAAATGCTCTAGGGCAACAGCACATATTAACAATCACTGTTCAGGTTGAAGAGCCTTGCGCTTTCCAGCTTTGTCGCTCTTGTTAGTTACCAAGTCTCCATCCTCCTCAATTAGATTTAATAACTCCTTCTGGTCTGGACAAAGCTGTTCACGCACATTCCTCGAAAGGGAGTTTGTTTCATAAGAAAGTCACCATTTCCAGAATATTGTACTGCTGAAGTATTAGATGGATGTAGCTATTTAATTTTTCATCATTGCACTGTGTGTCTGTATACAATTGAGACAAAGTTTACTGATCTTTATTGGTTGAGACTCTGGAGCCATATATTGTATAGCTATGGCCAAGATCATTGGCTGTAATTTCCAAACTGGTAGATGTCCAATCGTGGTCATGCCCCTGTTAACAAATCTGAAGAACAATGTAGTCCTCTAGCAGTAGTAGAGTGAGAAATTGAATCTTTCTTGTATTCGTGAATAATCTCCAGTGGTCAGCAGGTAGGACCACCATTTTGTGGATAAATGTTTAACAGATGAACCGTATTGATTCATGCCTCCTTGTCCACCAATAACCTTGGGCTCCAGTATTACCATTCCCCCTCTCTTGTTTTTAGTGGGCATCTTTCCTCTCAGTTTTGATGCAGGTTTTGACCTGAAAATCAGCAATTCCCTCCCCCTTCCAACACCCCCACAGAAGTTTCTCAACCTGCCGAGTTCTTCCAGCAGATTGTGCTCTATATAGACTCACAATTTGATTCCCAGGACTGTAGTTTTGACCATGTAGCATGCCTTTTAAGCACCATGCAATTGACTTCAAATGTAAGACTGCACACAAAATCCATTTGTAGCCAATGATACGCACAGTGCATAATGTTTTCCACTAGCTGTTTCACTGTAGATGGTAAACCAGTACAGTTCGAATGAATGATACACTCAGTGGCCACTTTATTGGGTACCTCCCGTACATGTCGTGTGTTCAGAGATGCTCTTCTGCACACCACTGCTCTAACATGTGGTTATTTGAGTTATTGTCGCCTTCCTGTCAGCTTGAACCAGTCTGGACATTCCATTCTATTCTGCCCTCTCTCATTAACAAGGCATTTTTGTCACAGAACTGCTGTTCACTGGATGTTTTTTTTGGGATTTTTTTGCACCGTTCTTTCTAATCTCTGGAGACTGGACTGTTGTGCGTGAAAATCCCAGGAGATCAGCAGTTTCTGAGATATTCAAATCACCCCAGCTGGCACCAACAATCATTCCATGATCAAAGACAGTTAGATCACTTTACTTCCCCATTCTGATGTTTGGTCTGAACACCAACTGAGCCTCTTGACCATGTCTGCATGCTTTTATGGATTGAGTTGCTGCCATGCGATTGATTAGATATTTGCATTAACAAGCAGGCGTACAGGTGTACTTAATAAAATGGTCACTAAGTGTATCAGCCCACAGGCGATGCTTGCCTTCTGACTCAACTGTGAACATGAAGCAAATTTGCAATTAACATGTTTTGTTGACTACACAGGGGAAAGCAGATCTTAATACATGATAAACCTCTGCATCTCCATCATTTAAAGGTTTAATCAATTGTTTGCTGACTTTATGCAAATGAATTGGAACTGGGCTCAACTCATCCCACTGAGGAAAAGTGAATAGTCACACAATGAGTCTTGATGAGCATGGAGCTCAAGTTTCCCTTTTATTATTGGTTTTAATGCGCAGTTGAGTAGAGATGCCTGGGGCTACCACCATGCTCTATTGCACAAGGCACAAAGGCCAAGACAACTAACTGAAAAGCGGAAGGCTCCAAAGATTACATACAAATTAGAATAGGAGTAGGCTGCTGTCCATCAAACATTCAATAAGATCAAGCCTGATCTGATTGTAATTTCACCTCCATATCCCTGATAATTTTACACCTCCTTGCTGATCAAGAATTTAATTTCCACCCCCTTAAAATTATTCAAATCTCCGCTTCCATTCTCCTGTGAATGGACAGCTCCTTATTTCTAAATGGTGAAATCTATCCTCTCTATATTGACAGGATCTTATGGTTCATCCAGTACCACTTACTCTTCTAAATTCCAACAGATGAAAGTCTAGCCAGTCCAGACTTTCCTCATAAGATCATCTGCGTTTTCCAGGTATTAATTCAGTAAACCTTTTCTGGACTGTTTAGCATGTTTGATTAGATAAGGAGATGAATAATGTATCCAGTACTCCAAATCTGGTCTACCAGTATCCTAAATATCTGAATCCTAACCTCCTATGTTTGTATTCAGTTACTTTTGCAATAAATTATAGCATATTTTGAGCTTTCCCAATTAATTGATTCATTGCATATTCACCTTTTGTGAATCATGTGTTAGGATACCCAATTCCTCCATCGTAGACCTCTGCAATCCCTACACTTTAGAAAATATGTTTTTCTTTATTTTAGCAAAGAAGACTCAATGGGCTGAATGGCCTAATTATGTTCCTATGTTTAATATCTTATGTCTTAGTTTCCCTGCCAAAATGGATAATTTCACATCTTCTCACACAATATGCCATTTGCTCGATCATTGTCTATTCACTTAACCGACCTATATTCCTTTTTAGTCTCCTTATATCTTCATTACAATTTACTTTACTAACTCTCTTTGTGTTATTCGCAAACTTAATAACCATACCACTGTGCTTTCATCCCAGTTATTGATATAAATTGTAAAACGTTTCGACCTCAGCATCAATTCTTTTGGTACGTCACCCACTATATTTTGCCAAATAGGAAATAACGAACCTACATATGTCTTCTTTCTACTTCCTATTCACACTCTATTCCACTTCTATCTTTCCTGTAGCCAGCCAATTTTCCGTCCATACCAGAGAAATTTGCTTTTCCTTAGTAACTTTTGATGTGGAACCTTATCAAAGGCCTTCTAGAAATCTAACTCTACTATATCTAATAGCTTGTCTTTGTCTACTGTGTGTGATTCTTCTTCAAAGAATTTCAACACTTTGGTCAAATATAACCTCCTTTTCACAAAACTGTGTTGCCTTTTCCTGATTACCTCAAATTTTTCAAAGTGCCCTGCCTTAACATCTGTAATAGAAAGTTCTATCAGTTTTCCTCTGGCAGATATTGAGTTAACTGCCTTTAACTACCTGCTTTCTTTCCCTCCTCTTCTATTTTCTATTTCCCAGTCTTCCTGTCTTAGCAAATTATGGAAAATTAAAATCAATGCATCAGCATGGTAACGTAACGGTTAGCATAACACTATTACAGCACCAGCGAGCCAGGTTCAATTTGACCACTGTCTGTAAGAAATTTGTACATTCTCTCCAAGGCCACATGGATTTCCTTTGGGTGCTCTGGCTTCCTCCCACATTCTAAAGACATATGAGTTCGTAAGTTAATTGGTCACATGGGTGCAATAGGACAGTGCAGTCTCGTTGGGCCAGAAGGGCCTGTTACCATGCTGTATCTCTAAATAGAATAAAATAATTAAGATAACCTATCTCACAAGCCACTTCTTTAAAGACTATGAAATCCTCTAGGACCTGTCAGCCTATAGCACCAACAATTTAGTGAATACCATTTCCCTGCTATGGGTAATTTTCCTGATTTCCTCCTAATTCCCGATATACAGCTTTTTTTTGGAATTTTATTTACATCCTCTGTAGGGAAAATTGATATAAACTACATGTTTGATTCATTTGCCAGCTCTTTGTTTTCCTTTCTTAATTACTCAAGCGGATTCCTGATTGGATCAAAGCTCATTTAGTTGATTCTTTTTTAAAATATCTACGAAAATGTTTTTGGCTAACATTATCTCATGTTTTATTTTTTTCTACTTTATTTATACTATAGTCATTTTTGTTTCTCCTTATATTCTGCCCAACCTACAGACTTGTTTCCAACTTTTGCGTAATTGAACTGTTTTTATTTAAACTTTTTATCATCATTAATGTAATTGGGAGAAATGTGCATAATTCACAACCACCGACGTTGAGTTGAGGTTTCACTTTAAGAGGCTGGTCTGACGTGATGACATTGTTACATAAGGATTTTTAGCGCGCTTTTGCATTTAGGTTTTGGAGATCCATAAAATGTATTACAGGTTTCATTAAACATAAAATGGCTCACTTCATTTTATTTGTGAAAACCTGTGTTGGTGACGCTGTTGCTCTCGGAAAATTCCAGAGTTATTGAACATGTTGTCCAATACAGTTCCTTTGAAACTGCTGGAGTTTTGGGAGTAAAATGCCATCGCTTGGTTCATACAAACTAAGGCCCTGTTCGCTCTGTGAGAAATCTCTGCCAACGACACCAAATTCTGCTACGTGGTAGTATTACTCAGCAATTCCATGGTACGCAAGAGTGGTGAGTCTGCTTGAACACACGCCTGAACACAATAAATACTGATCGCTGAAAACTCACCTTTTACTCTTAGACTATTGGAGTCTGAGCGTGCAAATAGTTGCTGTCCTTACCCTGTCTCTGTGATGCTAGGCTAATGGACCACATGATGTCTCTCCTGGGAAATCAAATTGTTTTATTTTTAAAGAACTCTTCATGCTGCAAATGCCTGATCAAATTCGTATAGCCCTTGCTAATGCATCTGTGAATGACTATAGGGAGCTTGCTAAGATGCCTAATAGTCTCCCCTCAGCTAGGCAGTGGTGCATCATTCCTCCTACTTTCTCTGCTTCAATAAGCCTGATCAACAAGGCCCCCAACACAAGAAGGCCCATGGCTGTGAAGCCAACAAAGATCAGGCCTGTGTTTTCACCACACTCGCTTTGGTATGAACGCTGGGAAATGCCAACTGGCTTGCAGCTTCAGCAGTGACAACGCATTGGGACATCAGAGATCAGTGAACACTGTGGGTTCCAGCTGCCAGGGTCATTTACTGTTCATTACAGACACCCTTTCAGGGCAACATTTCCTGTGTGACATGGGTGCTCAAGCGAATGTGCTGCCGTCATCACCCATTGATGAGAACGCAAAGAGCAATGAAACCTCACTGGAGGTCACCAACGGCAGCAGGATCCAGACTTATGGGACATGATGGGTGACACTCTGCTTCAGTAGATAATGTTACACATGGGACTTCCTCCTGGCTAAATTGGCTAGACCTCTGCTTGGTACAAATTTCCTGTGTGCCCAAGGACTGTTGGTCGATCTTAAGAACTGCCGGCTTGTGGACGTCAAGGACCTTGGGGTGTTACCCTGCTCCCCCAGTAAGTTCCCCACAACGACTCTGTCAAGCACATGCAGCACCACATGTGAGTTTACTCAACTACTGGGCAAATTCTCAAACCTCACCAAGCCCACATTCTCCACTACAGCCTCAAAACATGGGGTTGTGTACGTCATTTCTATAATTGGCCAACTAGTCCATGACCACGCATGTAGACTGGACCCAGAAAAGTTGGCAACCATGAAGGTTGAGTTTACTAACATTGAAAGACTTGACATTGTACATCAGTTGAATAGTCTCTGGGCTTCACCCCTCCATATGGTCCCTAATTCCGATGGTGGTTGCCACTCATGTGGTGATTACCAATGCTTTAACAAGGCCACCACTTCTGATCATTAGTCGGTCCCAGACATCCGAGACTTTTGGCATGTTTAGATGGAAAGTTATTTTTTTTCAAACTTGATCTAGTTAGGGGCTACCGTCAAGTGCCCGTGTGCTAGGAGGACATTCACAAAACAGCTGTGATAACCCCGCTTGGCCTCTTTGAGTTTCTGCGCATGCCATTTGGGCTGAAAAATGCAGCACAGACTTTCCAGTGGCTGATGGACTCTGTATTAAAGACTTACATTTTCTTTTTGTTTACCTGAATGATATACCAGTCACTAGTGTATCCAAATCTGAACATGTATCTCATCTCTGCACACTTTTTGAGCGCTTAAGCCAACACAGGTTGATTATTAATGCTGCTAAATGCCCGTTTGGATTGTCAGCCATTGACTTTCCCAGCCATCGCATTTCCACAGAAGGTGCAAAACCCTCCCATCAAAAGTAACTGCTATTATGGATTTCCCACCACCCTGCACCACTAAAAAAACGAAAGGAGTTTTTAGCTTTGGTAAATTTCTATCACCACTTTATTCCGTGAGTTGCCGAACTTATGCTCCCCCTGTATAATGTGCTTAAAGGCAATACTCATGTGCTTGACTGGTCAGCAGATATGAGCAGGGCATTTAATGATACCAAACAGGCTCTTTCCAAAGTGACCCTACTGGCACACCCGCTCCTCATTGTACCCATTGCCATTACTACTGACACTTCAGACTATGCTATCAGTGCTGAGCATGAACAGTTGGTCAGAGGCGTGTGGCAGCTTCCCGCCTTCTTTGGTCGGCAGCTCCATCCCCCCAAAAGGAAGTACAGCATGTTTGACTGTGAGCTTCTTGGTCTCTATCTGGCTGTTCACCATTTTCATTTTCTTCTGGAGTGTCACCATTTCACAGCATTCGTTGGCCACAAACCCCTTGTGCACATGATGGCCAAAATATCAGAACCTTGGTCTGCACGGCAACAATGCCACATGGCCTACATATCCGCGGTCACAACTGAAATACAACATGTCACGGGAAAAAATAATGCTGTGACTGATTGCCTATCATGGCCTGCCATTGAGGCTGTACACATTGGTGTTGACTATGCCAGCATGACAGCCGACCAAGTTACTGACCCAGAGATCCAGGCTTACTAGACATCAGTCATGGGCCTGTGGATGGGGGAGGTGGGGTTTCTCTCCTGTGCGATGTCTCAACCGGTCACCCTCATTTTATCATGTCCACAAACTGGAGATGGACTGTTTTCAACTCCATCCAAGCTGGAAGGCTTCAGAGAAATTGGTTGCACTAAAGTTTGTGTGGTGGCACGGCCTTAGAAAGGACGTGGGTGATTGGACTGCAGCCTGTGTGGAGTGGCAGCGGGCAAAAAACAACCGGCACGTTCATGCGCCGTTGGCACCTTTTGAGGTCCCTGAGCAATGGTTTGACCATGTCAATATGGACCTTGTTGGTCCTCTTCCTCTCTCCCGCAGCTTCACACACCTTCTTACCATGATGAACTGTACAACCAGGTGACCAGAGGTCATCCCTCTAGCATCGACGACGGCCACAGACATGGCTCGGGTGTTCATCAGCACCTGGGTTGCTCTGTGTGGTACCCCATCTGATATTTCCTCTGACCAAAGTCCCCAATTCATATCAGACCTCTGGGCTTCATGATACGCTGTGGTGTGATGTAGCCTTGTCGTTAGGCTACATCACACCATAGCATATCACCCGCAGTCCAATGGCCTATGTGAGCGGTTTCACCTCTCCTTAAAGGCTGCTCTGAGGGCTTCCTTGACAGATGAGTGTTGGCATGATCATCTCCCATGGGTCCTGCTGGGCTCAGAACAGCTCCAAAACAGGAGCTGCAGTCATCCGCAGCTGAGTTGGTGTATGGGCAACCATTATGAGTACAAGGTGATTTCTTTCCTGACGCCACAATCACCTGGTTGGCCTCTCAATGGCGTTCCACCTTCCTTAGTAACTTCAGTTCCTTCTCATCTATTCCAACCTCCCATCATAGCATACAGTACTCTGGTGTTCCTGTTGACCTACATTCCTCCTCATTTGTTCTCGTCCACCATGATGCAAACCAACATCCCCTTAGGACCCTTACGATGGCCTGTTCTGTGTTTTGGAACAGAGAAAAAGACTTATCTCATAGATAAGAGGTGTAAACCTGAATTAATTTTGGTAGATCACCTTAAACCGGCCCACCAAGAGTTGGAGTATTCTGCTGCCATGCCCCTGGTGTCACAACATGACCATGAGTGTGTCAACGCACATCTGGACAAGCCTAAGGCACCTGCGGTTCCTCCACCCGTGGAACATAGGACCTGAGCTGGGCAGCTCATCTAAGCTCCAGACAGGCTCACAATGGCAACTTGAGTGAATTCTGGGGGGGTGGGGGGCAGCTGCGTACATAATTCACAACCACCGACATTGAGCTGCAGTTTTGCTTTAAGAATCAGAATCAGAATCTGGTTTATTATCACCGGCATGTGACATGAAATTTGTTAATTTAGCAGCAGCAGTTCAATGCAATACATAATAATATAAATAATAATAAATAAAATAAAACATAATAAATAAACAAGCAAATCAATTACGTATATTGAATAGATTTTTTAAAAAGGGCAAAAACAGAAATACTGTATATTAAAAAGTGAGGTAATGGTCTGATGTAATAATGTGATTATGCAAAGATTTTTAGTGTACTTTTGTGTTTTGGTTTTGGAGTTAAATAAAATATGTTACAGGTTTCATAAAAGGTAAAATGCCTCACTTGATTTTATTTGCGAAAACCTACACATTTTAGTTAAGCACAGAAGATGGGTTCTTCATTTGTAATTTTTATTTTTATTGGAATGTACCTGTGATGCACACAAGAAATTTTCTTAAATATCTGCTGTTGCACCTTGATTGACTGATCCTGTAAGCTAATTTGCTAGTGCACTTTAACTTGCTCTGCTTTCCTGTCCACATAGTTGCACGTATTTTCTCTCCCTTCTTGAGGTGTCTTCATGATGAGATCATTAATTACATCTGTCTCATTTCATCAGTTTCCTCTTGTCTGTTGTCTGATCCTTCCAGAGGCAACACTTTATCTCCAACTGTTTGAGACTGAACTTCTCTTATGCAAAGATCTATCACTTTCTGAAGACAGTGCCACAACCAAATAGCCATACTTGGGCTACATCTGCTTGTTGATACAAAGTTCTTGGCAGTTAAATGGATTAGATCTTGGATAATTCCAGCCAGAGCCAATTGATACAGGTTCTCCTCAGGTTACAAATATCCAACTTATGTACAGTCCATATGTATGAATGAGCATTTGGGAGACTGGCAGGATGGATTTACTGTGGGTCTGCAGACATTTTCTGCTGTGTGGAAACGCTACTCATGGTAATATTGGAATGGTTTTAATACCATCTGCCTTTAATACCATCGTTCCAAATAAACTGATTCCTAAGCTCCGGAACCTGGGCCTTAGCACTCAGGTCTGCAGCTGGATCTTCAATTTCCTCACAGACAGGACCCAGGCTGTAAAAATAGGGGACAAGCTCTCCTCTACAATCACTCTGAGCACCGGTGCCCCACAAGGCTGTGTACTCAGCCCCCTGCTGTACTCACTGTACACCCATGATTGTGTAGCCAAGTTTCCATCAAACTCAATATATAAGTTTGCTGATGACACAACAATTGTAGGCCGTATCTCGGGTAATGATGAGTTTGAGTACAGAGAGAAAATTAAGAATCTGGTGACATGGTGCGAAGACAATAACCTATCCCTCAACGTCAGCAAGACAAAAGAATTGGTTGTTAACTTCAGAAGGAGTAGCGGACCTCACGACCCAATTTACATCGGTGGTGCGCAAGTGGAACAGGTCAAAAGCTTTAAGTTCCTCAGGGTCAATATCACAAATGACCTGACTTGGTCCAACCAAGCAGAGTGCACTACCAAGTAGGCCCACCAGTGTCTTTACTTCCTGAGAAAACTAAAGAAATTTGGCCTGTTCCCTAAAACTCACTAATTTTTATAGATGCACTGTAGAAAGCATTCTTCTAGGGTGCATCACAACCTGGTATGGAAGTTGTCCTTCCAAGACCAGAAGAAGCTGCAGAAGATCGTGAACACGGCGCAGCACATCACACAAACCAATCTTCTGTCCGTGGACTCACTTTACACCGCACGCTGTTGGAGTAATTCTGCCAGGGTAATCAAGGACCTGACCCACCCAGCCAACACACTTTTCATCCCTCTTCCCTCCGAGAGAAGGCTCAGGAGCTTGAAGACTCGTACGGCCAGATTTGAGAACAGCTTCTTTCCAACTGTGATAAGACTGCTGAACGGATCCTGACCCGGATCTGGGCCATACCCTCCAAATATCCGGACCTGCCTCTCAGTTTTTTTGCACTACCTTACTTTCCATTTTTCTATTTTCTATTTATGATTTATAATTTAAATTTTTAATATTTACTAATTTTAACTATGTTCAATATCTTTAATATTTAATATTTGTAATCCAGGGAGTGTGAAGCGC
This sequence comes from Mobula birostris, assembly GCF_030028105.1. Taxonomy (NCBI): domain Eukaryota; kingdom Metazoa; phylum Chordata; class Chondrichthyes; order Myliobatiformes; family Myliobatidae; genus Mobula; species Mobula birostris. Next base: position 33,689,525 of record NC_092402.1, read on the forward strand.
AGAATCAAATATCGCTGTGATTATTGTACATTCTAGTACCAATTGTTTGGCGACAATGAAGTATAAAGTTTGTATCTGGTTGAGCAAAAGACCAGGATTTAATGACATATTGTCCTTGACTGGCCTACGTTTTTATTTTCAACACAAGAATTTCTGCAGATGCTGGGAATCCAGAGTAACACACATAAAATCTTGATATAGTTTGCTTTGCCCATCACACTTCACTGGATACATGGGAAAAATAGATGTCATCTGGAAATCGAGAGCTAATCTATCTACTGTATACTTAACTCCTCACTACACTCCACGTCCTGGTCATGCTGGAAGGTATACTCTAAGTACAATTGGCACAATTATAATTACACATGGCAACCATGGAGATTGCGATTATCGTCCAAGAGAATCAATGATTGGGATTACTCAAGGGAGCCCTCCAGTATGAAAAACTAAAAAAACTAAAAACACTGAGTTGGTCTGAAAGCATCCATAGCTGGGCTGTGCATTTTTAAATATTACATGCATTAAGGTAAATTGCTGCATTAGTTTATTGACGCATGTACTGAAAAACAACGACAAGCTTTGTTTTGCATGCCATCCATACAGACACTTCTTTGCAATAGTGCGTTGAAGAAGTACAAAGGAGTGATGCCTTCCATAGTGAAAGAGTCTACTGAATAGCATTGGTTTGTCAGTGTTCGTACATCGTTGACGTCAATGATGACCTTGACACCATTATGATGGTGTTAAGACTGGCGTGTGATTGGGATTTAAGTGGGGGAGAGATGCGCAGCGTCAGCCTCACTCTCTCTTCCCAATTCCCATCTGGATCCAGTGGCAAGACAGAGTCAAAACGGCTGGAGATGGGACTAGGCGCAGTGGATGACCAGGATGTCTTCTGTGTCTTATCCTGCTCTACATGTTCCACGACGCTTGCAGAGACCGCCTTCTTAACCGTTGGACCTTCCATTGGTCTTGCCCGTTCAATCCACTGGAGTCTGTCTTCACCTGCTGGGATAGACAGTAAAGAGCGGCCAAATGGACAACATATTAAAGTACCCTGGCAATTTTTGAGCAAACTCCTAAACACATTAGGCACTGTAACTTGAGAAGTTCATAACATCAATGGGGAAATAGCAAAGGAAAATTAAAATTAATGACCTTATTTGAATGTCCATTACGATAAAGTTCATATTTCCAATTTCCTACCATTGATTCCATGGTATAATTTCAAATCTTTTAATAAAATGATCTGTTGCTCATTATGGTAAAGTGCAAGATGATTTTTCTTTCATTTGAACTCAATATATTGGATACAGGAATATTTAATAAATAACATTTTATATTTTGAAGCCTGATTCTATATCTAAATTATGTTTTGTTAGATATGGCAAAAAGAAATTGCTTTTGATCAAACATTATTAAAAACCTGCAAGGATCTAATAAATTATTGATACATATTTTATTTATTTATTCCCAACATTGTTAAGTGGCTTGTGTTTATTTTGGTCCTCGTCTCTCTGCATATCTATACAAAATATTGAATATATTATTCCACTCACAGTCTCCCACATAGCTCTACCAGGAATAACTTGTCAAATTTTGATTACCACCTCCCTGGGTAAGTAGCTGAGGTTTGTTCACTTAATATACATTCACGGCATCAGACTGGCTACCCAGCTTGGGCTTTAGGATTAGCATGGGGAGCAATGGCAGGCAATCTTTCTTAATGCATAACATGTTGAACCATCCACATCGCAGTGTGAAAGGAAGAACTTACTTCATTAAAAAACAGACACTGCTTGAGATAATCTATAGATCAGGTGGAGTCTGTGAAGAGAGAAACACCGTCAGCATCACAGGTTGACGGCATTCCATCTAAACAGGTTACCAATTTGAAATATTAACTCTGCTTCTCCCTCCACTTATGCTGCTTGACCTATGGTAAGTCAAAGCATTGACTGACTTTAGTGTAACACAACGTACTTTCTAGACCAGTTCAGCTTTTCAGCCAATGGCCTCTCAAGATGCTTAGGAAAGATCAATTGCCAGGTTTACATCAAGAATGTCTTGGCATGCAACTTGTGGCCAGCATTACAGTTTGAATTATCCTTCATTTTCCATGTGGAGTAGATGATATCAGTATTCATATTCCACATGACTAAGCCCTGTCCTTTAACTCCAAGGAAGATTTAAAACCACGTTTTCTGAAATTGAATCAAATTGAGCTGTTAGTTCTTCATACTTCATACATCACCTAAACGATGGTTCAGCATCAACTGTGTAAATGTTAACTCTCATTTCCCAGAAGGGAAACAGTCTTGAGTGCATTCAAGCTTTAATGGTGGAAATTGCTTGTTGCTCCAGATGTCTTTATTTTTGTTGAGTTAGTTGACATTAGAATAAATGGCAGAGTTGCTCAACTGGACTGGGAGCCACTCAGTTGGATTTGATCTGATCACAACTGTAATTTAGAATTGTGTCCACATGGTCAGCCAGGATTGTATACTGTACCTCGGGAAAAGTAGACTCAGTCAAAGTTAGAATAGAAGGAATTTGAGCTGTCCTTGCCCACGACTTTCATTGAGGTTTCAGGCCTGGTTCTTCCTGTTTTTTTTTACACTTTTAACCTAGTATTGATGAACAGGTGAGACACCTGTCCAGAGTGAGATCTCGGTGTTTTGGGAGGTGGATGTGTGTAAGTCACCTTCTGGAGAACAAAACTAAAAGTTATTGCTCAGTAAAGTTGTTGTTCAGGCAGATCACTAATACCTTGAAATAGAGGTAGATACCCTAGGTATCGAAATAATATTCAATGTGGTCAGTGTTGCTTATGAGTATCCTATTCATTCCTCCACTGTTAATTGTGTTTGTCATGCCTTGGTCCAAAAGAAACTTCCAAGATTCATTGTAAAATATGTCCAGTATTTCGATGTTGGAAAAAGACATGAAGTGCACCAAACCTTGCAGCTGACTGTTAGTCATGTCACAGTAATAGTTGTAGTACTCAATAAGCTGATAAAACTATATCAACACCACTGAGCAGCTGTTCATAAACACAAAATAATCTGCAACACTCACAACATGCTGGAGGAACTCAGCAGGTCGGGCAGCATCCGTGGAAAAGATCGGTTGACGTTTCGGGCCGGAACCCTTAAAGGTTCATTTCCAAACTTCAGTATCAGGAAGTGTCATTTTGCTGTTGTAAAGTCTATAAACCTTCTCAATGATTCCATTGGTTCCAAGGACTTGGCCAGAACATTATCTTCATTCTCTGAGGTCCATCAACACATACAGCAGGGTAGTTTCTGAACCATGTTTTTATAGACATCAAGCAGTGGCAGAAGGAGGATGGACCACCATCTTTATGCATTATCAGCTGCTTCTCCTGGTTGCTACATGATACACAATAGACAATAGACAATAGGTGCAGGAGTAGGCCATTCAGCCCTTTGAGCCAGCACCACCATTCACTGTGATCATGGCTGATCATCCACAATCATTATCCAGTTCCTGCCTTATCCCCATAACCTTTGATTCCGCTATCTTTAAGAGCTCTATCCATCTCTTTTTTGAAAGCATCCAGAGACTTGGCCTCTACAGCCTTCTGGGGCAGAGCATTCCATATATCCACCACTCTCTGGGTGAAAAAGTTTTTCCTCAACTCCATTCTAAATGGCCTACCCCTTATTCTTAAACTGTGGCCTCTGGTTCTGGACTCACCCATCGGGGGAACATGCTTCCTGCCTCCAGCGTGTCCAATCTCTTAATAATCTTATATGTTTCAATAAGATCCCCTCTCAGCCTTCTAAATTCCAGAGTATACAAGCCCAGTCGCTCCAATCTTTCAACATATGACAGTCCCGCCATCCTGGGAATTAACCTTGTGAACCTACGCTGCACTCCCTCAATAGTAAGAATGTCCTTCCTCAAATTTGGAGACCAAAACTGCACACAGTACTCTAGGTGTGGTCTCACCAGGGCCCTGTACAGCTGCAGAAGGACCTCTTTGCTCTTATACTCAATTCCCCTTGTTATGAAGGCCAGCATGCCATTAGCTTTCTTCACTGCCTGTTGTACTTGCATGCTTGATTTCAGTGACTGATGTACAAGAATACCTAGATCTCGTTGTGCTTCCCCTTTTCCTAACTTGACTCCATTTAGATAATAATCTGCCTTCCCGTTCTTACCACCAAAGTGGATAACCTCACATTTATCCACATTAAACTGCATCTGCCGTGCATCTGCCCACTCACCCAGCCTGTCCAAGTCACCCTGCATTCTCATAACATCCTCCCCACATTTCACACTGCCACCCAGCTTTGTGTCATCGGCAAATTTGCTAACGTTACTTTTAATTTCCTCATCTAAATCATTAATGTATATTGTAAACAGCTGCGGTCCCAGCACTGAACCCTGCGGTACCCCACTGGTCACCACCTGCCATTCCGAAAGGGACCCATTAATCGCTACTCTTTGTTTTCTGTCAGCCAGCCAATTTTCAGTTCATGTCAGTACTCTGCCCCCAATACCATGTGCCCTAATTTTGCCCACTAATCTCCTATGTGGGACTTTATCAAAGGCTTTCTGAGAGTCCAGGTACACTACATCCACTGGCTCTCCCTTGTCCATTTTCATAGTTACATCCTCAAAAAAATTCCAGAAGATTAGTCAAGCATGATTTCCCCTTCGTAAATCCATGCTGACTTGGACCAATCCTGTTACTGCTATCCAGATGTGTCGTAATTTCATCTTTTATAATTGACTCCAGCACCTTTCCCACCACCAACGTCAGGCTAACTGGTCTATAATTCCCTGTTTTCTCTCTTCCTCCCTTCTTGAAGAGAGGGACAACATTAGCCACCCTCCAATGCACAGGAACTGATCCTGAATCTATAGAACATTGGAAAATGATTACCAATGCGTCCACAATTTCTAAAACCACCTCCTTAAGTACCCTGAGATGCAGACCATCAGGTCCCGGGGACTTATCAGCCTTCAGACCCAACAGCCTATCCAACACCATTTCCTGCCTAATATAAATTTCCTTCAATTCATCCATTACCCTAGGTCTTTTGGCCACTATTACATCTGGGAGATTGTTTGTGTCTTCCCTAGTGAAGACAGATCCCAAGTACCTGTTCAAAGTACCTGATGTTTTGGATTCTCCTCACGAGGGATGTAGAACACACATTGAGCACGTCATTGCCATAAATTTCGGCCATGATTCTTCAGGCATTTTGAGTAGGTGCCATCGATTCTGTCATCCTCCCAAGGTGGTCGCCAGAACGATCTCCACGCCTTTGTGGGAAAAGCTGCCAAAAAGATGGAGACACAAGAGATAGCAGATGCTGGAATTTGGACCATCACCTGGTCTGCTGAAGGAGCACTGCGAGTTGAGCAACTTCTGTGCGAGGGAAGGAATCATTAAAGCTTTGGGTCAAAATTATGCATCCTCATGCAGGTTTTCAACCTGAACCATCAAAAATTCCTTCCCCACCACTCCTACCCCATGAATTCTGTTTATTCCTCCAGCAGAACGAATGTTGATAACAAAAGATGATGGTGAAGTGCTATTTTGCAGAGGCCCTTTATTACACTGCACTTATTTTCAGTGGTGCCCCCTGTCATTGAGATGGCAGTGATCATGAATGAAAATAATTGCAGTGTGAAAAGCCAACCACAGTGTAATGTGCCTTGACCCTTAGTGTCTCATGTGAGGTCAAACATGCTTGGAGAGCTCATTATAGGACAACTATTAATCTGCATCCAGATTCCATTAGGTTGAATTCTAACAAGTTGATCACTTCCACTTTTTATTGCACACTTCCTTCTACCTTTAGCACCTAAAGGTGTTTTACCTTTAGGTGCTAAATGTTAAATCTAGACCACTTGTTTGGCTTAGCAGATGTTAACTCTCCTGGAAGAAATGGCATTAATACAGCACTTTTCACAGCCTCAGGTTATGCTAAAGCACTTGTGTATGCTTGAATTGTTTACTGTTGTATGTAGCAAACAAGGCAATTTATGCACAGCAAGGTCCCACAAGCTGAATTGAGTTAATGGTCCAATAATCTGCACTAGTGATACCGGTAGAAAGATTTTTTTAGCACCCTGGGGAAAATTCCCCATTCCTCTTCCTCAGAGAAGCACAGGAAACTTAGCCTAAATTATGCTCTCAAGATTTAGTAAGGAGATTTACTGGTGAAAGACCAACCTTTGAGACACAGCAGTCTAAATAGAATCTCATCTAGCAAAAATTGTCTATCTATAATGAATGGGGAGACTCTTTGAAATTTTTAATTCTGATGTTACTCCTCCATTGGTATTAACATCAAGAAAATAATTTATGGTTTCTTATAAGCTGAATAGGCTGTCCCAAATGCCCGAAGCAGAAAAAAGATGAAATATGGTAATGTGAAAGTTGAAAATGACAAAAAACTATATATACATATAAATAATATTCACACATACCTGACACTTAATTTATTAAATTTACACTTTCAGCCATAAACACTTCTCTGGTCCGAAGACACTCTGAATTTTACCTCTCTAAAATATGAATTAATATTGCTCTGGTTAAATAAGATATGTGTTCATATGACACCAGATTATTAATTGGCTTTAATCACGCTGTTGGGTTAAAATGACAATTTCAAATAGCACTCTTTAATTCTTATTTCAAACTGATATTAAAAAGTGTTTGGTGATAAATTCAGACAGTGCATGAAATATACAATGCCTAACACAACTGGTGTGAAATTTGGATTATAAATGGAAATCCATTTTTAGTTTTGATTTCTCAAAAACTAACAAAATCATTCCAAGTAATATTGCTTTTTAGTGGGTTAGTATCAAAACAAAATAGTTTGCTTGATTATTTGAATGTAGCAATAAATGTAGCTTTGGGTAATTTTGAATTGTTTATCAAAGATATCATTTTTCACTGATGCATTGACATTCACTAATGTGAATTTTAATATACCCAGAGTGAACTTTACCCTGAATTATGTGAATAACTTGCTGAACAGCTTTCCAGTTATGATGCACTTTGGTGCTGATCCATGACAAGAATAATTTCATAGTGCAAGTTACACACAGCATGCAAAGAGGTAGGGAGACCTTAAGTCAACTAAATTCAGAGTATTTAATTTGGTGGGAAATGAAAACTTAAAAATAAGTTCAAATTTGAAAGAAGCTACATTAGGTTAGCATACTTTTGTTTTCTATAATCCTTTCCTAAAACCATTTCAACCCGAAGTTTCCTGAAAGGACCTTTCTTATCATGTATTTAGCCTTCTCTTGGCTCTTCCGGCTTATTGTTTGTAAGGTGTAACTTATAGGCTCTCTCAAGGAACAATATAGAGAGATTAAGGTATAGCTTTAATATGAACATAGAAACATAGAAAACAGGTGTAGGAGTAGGCCATTCGGCCCTTCGTGCCTGCACCGCCATTCAGTATGATCATGGCTGATCATCCAACTCAGAACCCTGTACCAGCCTTCCCTCCATACCCCCTGATCCCTTTAGCCACAAGGGCCATATCTAACTCCCTCTTAAATATAGCCAATGAACTGGCCTCAACTGTTTCCTGTGGCAGAGAATTCCACAGATTCACCACTCTCTGTGTGAAGAAGTTTTTCCTCATCTCGGTCCTAAAAGGCTTCCCCTCTATCCTCAAACTGTGACCCCTCGTTCTGGACTTCCCCAACATCGGGAACAATCTTCCTGCATCTAGTCTGTCCAATCCCTTTAGGATTTTATACGTTTCAATAAGACTCCCCTCAATCTTCTAAATTCCAACGAGTATAAGTCTAGTCGATCCAATCTTTCCTCATATGAAAGTCCTGTCATCCCAGGAATCAATCTGGTGAACCTTCTTTGTACTCCCTCTATGGCAAGGATGTCTTTCCTCAGATTAGGGGACCAAAACTGCACACAATAAAAATCTATGGATCAACTTGATCATTGACACAAGAATATAAGTTTTATTTTGAAGTTATTGAATTCAGGCTTCACCTGATAAATATGTTAATATTTTATATTTAGTTATTTCTCAAGATTTTCATTGTACTCTTAGGTATAGTTTTACAATAACACTGGCATGAGTCATCTGTCTGAGAGGATCTGTTGAACAAACAGTACTGGTCTTAAAAAAGAGACCAAGCTGGCTGAAGATTCTTTCCTTCCTATCTTGGTGAAACATTACATATTTCTGCATTGTCTCTTCTACAATAATCTGGCCACCGAACCTGCATTAAAGGCCATTGACACTTCAATGCTAGACAGCTGCCTTATTACCCCTAAAGCCAGTTGTGTGTTCAATGATGACTGCTGTATTGCAAGTAATAGATGTTAAGAAGTATTGATCACCTGGCCAATTCAGTGGTAAATAATTTGTCAAAACATTTTCAAATGAAAACTATATAGCTATCACTATCAACCTAAGACTGCCAATTAAATAGCATTAAGAGATAGATGTATATCTCCTTTTTGGAAACTCTACTTTACAAAAGCTCAAATTTATTTTAAGTACCAGATACTGAAAGGCCTGGAAGGTGTGGACATGGAGAGGATGTTTCCATTAGTACGACAGCCCAGCATCCGAGGACACAGCCTCAGAATAAAGGGGCATGCCTTTAAAACTGAGGCAGGGACTAACTTCTTCAGCCAGAGGGTGGGGAATCTGTGGAATTCGTTGCCACAGAGGGCTGAGGAGGCAAGTTATTGAGTGTATTTAAAGCAGATATTGACAGGTTCTTGAATGGTGAGTGGGTTAATGGTTATGGGGAGAAGACAGGTGAATGGGCTTAAAATGGGCTGAAAGGCCTAATTCTTTTCTTATGGTCTAAATGCATTTATTTATTCTGATAAACACAAGCAATGTGGAAATCCAGAGCAACACACACAAAATGCTGGAGGAAATCAGTAAGTTGACCATTTATTCATTTCCATACAATGCTGCCCGACTTGCTGAGATCCTCCAACATTTTAATTGTGTTGCTATTTATCCTGATAATACTTTTATGTTCTGTTTTAACATCAAGAAATTTCTTCATAAATGTCTTATCTGAATATAAGGTAGCGGCTGGAAACATAGACCCACAAAGGAAGATAGTTGTGATTATTGAAAATCAGTTATCCTAGGACATTGCGACAAGAGTTTGAAGGGAGAGAGTACTAGGCCCAGCCATATGCTGTCACTTCATCTTCTATTACCTCCTTCTTTAAAAAGGTCAGGCATAAGAATGTTTGCTGATGATTGCATAATGCTCAATTCCTTTCATAATTCCACAGAAAATGATGTAGTTCATGCCATAATGCATAGGGCCAAAACTACATTTAAACATTGGCTGGTATGTAGCAAGAAACATACTTACTACACAAGTCTAACCACCTACACTTGACATTCAATGGTATTATCATCCCTGTATCTCCTATTATTAACATACTTTGACAAGGAAGTGTCACCATTGACTAGAAATTCAGCTGTACCAGCGAAATAAAACCAAAGTATCACTATCTTGCAATGAGTGACTCATCTTTGGACACCCCAAAGCCTTTCCACCATTTATAAGATTGAACTCAGAAGTGTGATGTAATGATTTCAACTTCCATGCTTGGAGGTAAGTCAATGACACTCAAGGTGTATAGAGGCAAGAGGTACATTGGCCTTTATTGCTAGAGAATTTGACTACAGGAGTGAAGGTATTTAACTTTCTGCAGAGGGGCCTGGTGAGACTGCACCTGTAATAAGGTTTAATTTTGGCCTCCTTTCCTAAAAAAACACACACAGTGTCTAAGATAGGGTATAGCAGGATTCACCCGGGACTAGGGCTGCATTCTCCAGAGTTTTCAGAACAAGAGGTAATTTTATTTGAACTATTTGCACCATCAATGACTCCAAAAGACTGGAAGTTAGTAGAGTAAATACTGAAAGGCTTTTATTAGCAGTAAAATGTGACCTCCACTATGCTGAGTGTCTGCCCCTGGACTAAGAGGAGGAGCAATGGCACAATCGCCTTTATTCAGGAACTGTGGGAGGAGCCACAGGAGCAGTCAGCAGAGGGGCGTGTCCAGACAGGTAACCCAGTTACAACATATAAATATGGTTTACCACAAGAGTTTTTCCAGAGTTCAGCAGGGTGGTACTGGGAGAATGTTTGCCATGCCGAAAGAGTCTAGAACCAGGGTCACAATCTTAAAGAGTAGGCCATTTAGGACCAACATGAGAAGAGTTTTCTGCACTCACAGGGTGATGAATGTTCTGAGTTCATTCAAAATAGAAATTGTTAATTTCCTAGATAATAAAGGAATCTAGAGATATTGGATAGCGCAGGAAAATAGAGTTTAGGTAGAAAGATCAGCCCCAATCTTGATGAATGATGGAGCAGACACGAAGAGACAGACAGCTTATTTTTATTCTCAGTTCTTATATTCTAATTATGCTTCCATATCAGAGGAGTCCATTTGGCTGGTGTCCCATTCTCCACCCTAAACATTCATTCCTTCCACTCATAGTGCTGAAGAGTGTACCATCCACACAATGAACTGCTGTTACTGGCTTGGGATACTCCTTCAGCACCTTCCAAACATGTGACATCTACAATGGAAAAGGACAAGAGCAGCCCGAGCATGGAATACCCTGCACATGCAAGTTCGCAACAAGCTGCACACCGCCCTAACTCTGATAAATATCGCTGATCTTTTGTGTGGGTCTAAATCCTGGAATTCCCTCCCCAACAGTACGATGGGAGTACCATTACCAGAAGGACTGCAGTGGTTCAAGAAGGAAGCTCCTCACTGCTTCTCAAGAATAATTGGAAATGGATGATAAATGTTGTTCTTTTCAGTGACACCCATATCCCTAAATAAATTGGGAAGACCCCAGCTGATATCTATTTCACATAAATAAGTATAGTTGTTTTTTTTTAAATTTAGGCTAAGGACTTAAATGTTTTAGTCATTTAAATGATACATTTATATTAAATTTAGCTTCTTACTTATTATCCACAAGAAGACATACTAACATCTTTTATTTGTGTCAACCACACTAATTTATTATCATATTCATTTCTAACTTCCTAAGTTTCCTTCATATTTTCATAACAGTATCATTCTTGTAAGGTTCTGTTTTAGCAAATAAAATTTTTCCTCATTGTTGTAAATATTTTATAATGAGAGGGAACTACAAGTATTAAAGCAATGGTCTAATATTATATTTTCAGTGTTCAATACACATCTCTGTATGCATTTTCCCATTTATTGTAATCTATTTTTTCATTAAATTTACTGACAGAGAAAAATGGGAGCCTTGGAGGTGGAATGGAGATGACCGCTTTGAGAAGTGGAAAGGTTCACGCTCGTGAATTAGCAAATGCTATGTGACTGTTATGACACCCCACTCAGGCAGGAACTTAACCAAAGCTGTATCTTTCACATTGAAATACTTGAAAATAATGCAGTTTCCTTGGATAAATCTCATATTTCTAATGGTATTCAATTGAAGTTTGCTTAGCAGGGAGAAAGCAAGGAACTATTGATCCACTATGAGCTTCACACTTCAATGGTCTAGCACTGATGGAGTAGATTCCAACATCAACTCCACCTTCACTCCAGGGAAAATGCATTCACTGGAAGAAGGCTGAAATGCTGCAAATCAATCTATGTCCAGGATTTGGTAACTTTTAGTAAGGAGAAGATAATCAGTAAATGGCAGCATCTGAAGGTTCTGGTGGAAGACCATCAGCATGAGCTACTTACTCCATCTCCAAGGGCTCCTCAACCTGAAACATTAACTCTGTTTCTCTTTCAAAAACTGTTGTCTTACCTGTCAAGTGTTCTCAATTTAATTCTGGATTTGTTTCCATAACATTTGTACTTTTTTATATTAATATCCTCTGTTCCTTAAAAAATTGGAAATCATAAGCTTCAGATATTTAATTGATTTTTTTTTGTAAGGGTCCTCCTTGAGAAACAGAGCAGTGAAATGAATTGTCTTGAAATGTTAAAGTTTTTTTGTAACCAATATGATTTAAAACATTTCAGATGTGGTACTTGTGATACTTTTCCAATATTAGTAGCACAGTATCTGACAGAAAATGCAAATTTAAGAGAAGTGCACTATTTCATGATTAAATGATAGTAAGGATCAGCTATCTCAATGTGCGATCCCAAGTGACATATAAAATGACCCCGTCATCAAAGGAGAAAATAGGTTTTAGTGATCAGTCATAAATTTCAGTCACCAAGGAGACCATCTGTTCATTCTATTTTTGTTCTATATCCAGAATGCAAAATCTTTTTAAAGTTTTTTAATTGTTGTATCCATATTTTACCTGCTCATTTTCTTCCCCTTCTCTGACATGCTTATTTTACTTTCACCTCCCCACTGGTGCCCCTCATCCTTCCCTTTCTCCGATAATCCACTCTTCTCTCCTATCAGATTCCTTCCTCTCCAGCCCTTTACCTTTCCCACCTGCCTGGCTTCATCTATCACCTTCTAGCTTGTCCTCCTTTTCCCACCCCCCTCCCACCTTTTTATTCTAGTGTCTTTCCCCTTCCCTTCTAGTCCTGAAGAAGAGTCTTGACCTGAAAAGTTGATTCTTTATTCATTTCCATGGATGCTGCCTGAACTGCTGAGTTCCTCAAGCATTTTGTGAGTATTGCTTTTTTAAAAAAAAATACTTTTCCTTTGCATGGCTCTACTCGCCAGAATTTGGATTTCAGAATCAGAATCAGAATCAGGTTTATTATCACCGGCACGTAATGTGAAATTTGTGAACTTAGCAGCAGCAGTTCAATGCAATACATAATATAGAAGAGAGAAAAAAATCAATCATTCAATCAATCAGTTACAGTATATGCATATTGAATAGATTAAAAATCACACAAAAAAACAGAAATAATAAGTATTTAAAAAGTGAGGTAATGTTCATGGATTCAATGTCCATTTAGGAATCGGATGGGAGAGGGGAAGAAGCTGTTCCTGAATCACTGAGTGTGTGCTTTCAGGCTTCTGTACCTCCTACTTGATGGTAACAGTGACAAAAGGGCATCCCCTGGGTGCTGGAGGTCCTTAATAATGCACTCTGTCTTTCTGAGACACCGCACCTTCCAGATGTCCTGGGTACTTTGTAGGCTAGTGCAAAGCCTACAATGGAGCAGATGAAGATTACAATCCTCTGCAACATCTTTCAGTCCTGTGCAGTAGCTACCTACCCCCCACCTCCCAATACCAGACAGTGATGCAGCCTGTCAGAATGCTCTTCATGGTATATCTATAGAGGTTTTTTGAGTGTTTTTGTTGACATGCCAAATCTCTTCAAACTCCCAATGAAGTATAGACACTGTCTTGCCTTCTTTATAGTTGCATCAATATGTTGGGACCAGGTTGGGTCCTCAGAGATCTTGACACTCAGGAGCTTAAAACTGCTCACCCTCTCCACTTCTGATCCCTCTATGAGGATTGGTATGTGTTCCTTCGTCTTACCCTTCCTGAAGTCCACAATCAGCTCTTTTGTCTTACTGACATTGAATGTAAGATTGTTGCTGCAACACCACTCCACTAGTTGGTATATCTTGCTCCTGTATGCCCTCTCATCTCCATCTGAGATTCTACTAACAATGGTTGTATCATTAGCAAATTTATAGGTGGTGTTTGAGCTATGCCTAGCCACACAGTCATGGGTATAGAGAGAGTAGAGCAGTGGGCTAAGTGCACCGGTGTTGATCGTCAGCAAGGAGGAGATATTGTTCTATTTATTATAAATTATTATAAATTACTATAATTGCACATTGCACATTTAGACAGAGATGTAATGTAAAGATTTTTACTCCTCATGTATGTGAAGGATGTAAAAAATAAAGTCAATTCAGTTCAATTCAATACTATCACCAATCTGCACAGATAGTGGTCTTCCAGTTAGGAAGTCAAGGATCTAGTTGCAGAGGGAGGAACAGAGACCCAGGTTCTATAACTTATCAATCAGGATTGTCGGAATGATGGTGTTAAATGCTGAGCTATAGTCGATGAACAGCATCCTGACATAGGTTTTTGTGGCTTTGCACATAAGCGCAGCTTCTAGGCAAATAAATTTTTAATAAAATCATCAAAATTAGAGTCTGACCTTGCTCAGAGTTCTAAATGGTGAAGCATTATGGTTAATTATTAAAATACCAAAAACATATGGTAGATATTAATTTTCCAATAGGTTTTTTGTACATATGTCTAGATGCACAGAATGGTCTGCCTAATTATTATTTGGAATCTGACATATGGATTATTTCAACTCAAATTGAATGAAATTTTAATCAGATCATCAATATTCTGATGCATGTTTATTCTACAATGAATTGGTCCACCCAGGGACCATTATATGAATGTGAATTTGTAATGAATTCAAAGAAAATGATCCAAGAATGCAGAAGATGGATTACATTTTTGTATTGTTTGATATTTTTGGAAGAGTTTTTAATATTTCAATTGCAGGTTTATAAAAACTTTTAGAACTAGTTGGTTAAAAAGGAAAACAACAGGAATTCTGCAGGTGCTGGAAATTCAAGCAACACACATAAAAGTTGCTGGTGAACGCAGCGGGCCAGGCAGCATCTCTAGGAAGAGGACGAAGGGTCTCGGCCTGAAACGTCGACTGCACCTCTTCCTAGAGATGCTGCCTGGCCTGCTGCGTTCACCAGCAACTTTTATGTGTGTTGGTTAAAAAGGACATTGGAACTGATTGTAACTTTTCAAATAGATCTAAGCAAAAAAAAATTCATTTCATACACAAGAGGCCTCCGTGGAAAGTAGACAATAACATGAAAACTCACAGAAAGATATAAAATGTGATTTATTTTATATTATTGTTATATGCACAAGTACATGTACACACAGGTACAATGCAAAACTTACAACAACTTTAAAGGCACATAGCATCAAATATGCAATATTCACAAAGAAAAACATATATATAAATTATACTCAATTTTTACAAGAAAGAACACAATTAGAACAAAAGAAGTCTATTGTGGTGCAAAGTGGGCAAAATTGGTCATGTACAGCATTGTGATGTTGAGGTAGTGGTAAGGGTTGAGCAGGTTGGTTCAAGAACCGAATAGTTGAAGGGAAGTTGCACACATCAAAGTTGCTGGTGAATGCAGCAGGCCAGGCAGCATCTCTAGGAAGAGGTACAGTCGACGTTTCGGGCCGAGACCCTTCGTCAGGACTAACTGAAGGAAGAGTTAGTAAGAGATTTGAAAGTGGGAGGGGGAGGGGGAGATCCAAAATGATAGGAGAAGACAGGAGGGGGAGGGATGGAGCCAAGAGCTGGACAGGTGATTGGCAAAAGGGATATGAGAGGATCATGGGCTGTTCTTACACCTGTTTGTGTTTGGCTTCAGGCTTCTGTACCTTGCCCCAATGGTAGCTGTGAAAAGATGGCATGGCACAGATCGTGAAGGGAAGTGAAGGCTAGTGAAGGTGAAGGGCCTCAATCTGCTGCATCAGGCTACCTAACAGAGAGAAACTTGGCTTTTAGAATGTGAATGAACTGAAAGATCAACTGTGCTTATAACAACAGTGCTTTTAAAAGACAAGTTGAAGGTTGATGAAATAAACATGACAATGACAGGGAAATAAGTGCAAATTAGAGTGGGTGTTTTCAATAGTATAGAAGGGACACCTTCAGAGTAAGGCAGATTGACTAAGGAAGGAAAAAGGATAAAAAAAAGAAAAATATGATACTTTAAAGTGGAAAGAATAAAAAAGAAAAAATATGATAATCTAAAATTTAGCTTTTTTAAAATGCTCAACAAAATTTAATACACAGGGAATAAGATACTTCACTTGTAATAGTTAGCTTTCAGTGACAGAGAATTTTGTAAACATGTATGACAACAAAGAGATATCAGGTAGTTTGTTGGATATCAGCTTTAGGACAACTGAGCTCTGTATCTATGTCTCAGCTAGAAAGTTGTCTTACTATGAAGACCACCACTAGCCCATGTTGTTTGGAAGGCAGGGCTTGAAGACTGCATGATGATTTGACAGGGCTTGAAGACTGCATTATGAGTGCAACCAGACAATCAAATTATTTTGATAATGGCCTGATAAAGCCTGGGTGCTTTGAGCTGAGATGCTGCTGGAACAGCACACAAATACCTGAGATATATAAGTGGCTCCTTGATCATAGAAAATATAACTTTGGAAGGAGGAAATGTCAATCAAGTGCTGTATGTTGTGTGCTAATAAGACAGGTCAATAATTGCAGAATTGTTTCACTGTGGATATGTTGTAATAGTGCTGCATGTAAAACAAAAATACCCAATACCTGCTGGTTCTTTGTCTGAAATGCAACTCTATGTCAGACATAGATAATAAAGCACAGCTCACCAGTCCACCATTTTCCCTATACAATAAACATGACTTAGAGTCTCCTGAGTGACACCTTGGATTTCCCACCTGTTACCCTCAGTCTGCAACAGACGTAATTCCATTGCCTGCTGCTTACAGTATTATTCAAAAGGATGAGTACACAGTGCTCCAGCTTCAACAATTGAATTCTTAATTATTGTATTGTAATAGATTATACTGTAAACATGAATGTTCACAGAGGCAAATATGGATTAATAGACACAAAAATTGATCCCACTTTACCTGTAAAGCAAAATACTTCCCCTGCCCCATCCTTACTCAAATCAGCAATTTTCTTATTCAAATATTGATGTGTAATTCAATAAGGTGGTAGAGAAAGCTAAATAGGAAGATCGAAATTTTGTAATCATCTATAACGCTATTCCCTGCAGAGTGAACCTGACAGAATCACAGATGTTATGCTGATACTCTCAAGATGTTAACACTTTAGCCAGAAAGTTAAAATGATTAAAACTATGTATGCTGGGAGCTGAAGCTGAACAGGGACAGGCATTTAATTCCAACGATTCTGGGCAGGAAAGATTTCACAAAGGACAGAACTTTTTCTTCTTACTTTCTGGCATTTGCCTCAAGGAATCTGGTCTCTTTGCTTTCTGCTAGTTATATTTTATTAACGCCTGAAAAATTTGATCTGACGAAACTTAGAACTAGGTAGCAGTTTTAGAGAAATACCAACCAGCTAGGGACTCGGGTACCTGCACATTGCAAGGACCAGGTACAGAATGTGCAGGAGGTCAGATTCCGGGCGTACTTGCAGTCAATAAAAAAGAACTTTCTCACAACACATGCAGACTCATAAGATTCTTACTTTTCACGGCACACGTAAGTGTAACCTGGTGAATCAGTGGTTCACTTGCACTTCTTCCAATTCAATGTACTGCATTTGATGCACTTGACGAACTTGATTAGATTTAATTTTTGATACCTTCAAAAGGCAGTGCCTCAAGAAAGCAGCGTCCATCTTTAAAAACTCTCACCATCTAGGACATGCCCTCTTCTCATTACAACCATCAGGGAGGAGGTATGAGAGACTGAAGAAGCTTCACCCCCTCCGCCATCGGATTTCTGAATGGTCCATGAACCCATGAACACAACCTTACTACTTTCCTCCCTTTTTACACAATTTATTGGTTCATCATTGTAACCTACAATATATATTTTTAAAGTCTTGTGCAGTACTGCTGCTGCAAACCAACCCATTTGATGACATATGTTGGTGATAATGAACCTGATTCTGATTTTGATTCAATGTGGTATTCTCTGCAATGGAGAAACCAAAAGCAGGTCTGGTAACAGTTTGGTAGGGCTCCTGTTTTTTTTTGTAATTTATTTTTTATTGAATTTCATCATCAAGCAAACATTACCATAAGATATATTTCAGATACTGTACATATATATCATATAGTCATACTTGCCACAAATCTCCACATAATACTTATCTGAGGTATACACTTATAGAAAAGAGAGGGAAGACAGAACAAGTAAAAGGAGAAAACTTTGTAAAAGTAAGGAGTGATTTTTCTTACAACATATTCATTGATTTGTGAGAATAAAATCAGGCCTATGAGGTGTTATGTAGTTAAACCATTTTTTCCAGTATGAATCAAATTGCTCCAACTTATGATTAACAGATGCTGTTATCGTCTCCATTTTGTAAATGTCCATTGTAATTTCCATCCATACATTTAAAGTTGGGCTCTCCTGTGATAACCATTTCCTGGTAAGAGTCTTTTTACCAGCCACCAGCAATATAGTCATTAAATATTTATCTCTTTTCAACCATTCTTGAGGTATATACCCAAAATATATGGTCTTACTTTCTAAGGGTATTTCACATTTAAAGATGTCTTGTAGGGCATTGTGTAAGGGTTCCTGTTTTTAGGGCGTAGAGGCGACAATGACTTTCCTGTTGCCTGCTACTTTAATTCTCCATTCTATTCCCATTTTGATTTACCTCCTGCAGCATCCTGTTATGACAGTCCAAAGCAAACTGCAGGAGCAACATAGCTTCCATCTTGACACAACACAAAGAATGTTGGAGGAACTCAGTGGGACAGGCAGCATCTTTGGAGGGAAGTAGACAGTTGACGTTTTGGATTGAGACCCTGTATCAAACACCGTGCTGACTACCAAACACAATGTCAAGTTGATCAATACCAGTAAACATGCTTTTTCTGTCTGCTTCAGAAATGCCATTTCTGCTCTAAGTCTTCCGTGACATTGGCTCTGTTTTACCCTCTTTATTAGCATAGACTGACCTGTCAGTTACATCTGGCAGCCCTATTTGCATTTCTCTGTTTGTATTATCAGTATCTAACTATGTTGTAGTCCATCAACCACAACACATCTGCACAGTAACACTGGCCTCACCCAAACAGAAATATTCTCTCTGCCCTCTCTCTTTCTCAAATTGACTTGTTTTCCTCTCTTTCAAGTTCTGACAAAGGGTCCTCCACCTGAAACGTTGACTCAGATTTTCTTTCCACAGTTGCTTCTCGACCTGCTGAGTGTTGCCTTAATTTTCTGTTATAATGTAAAGCAACAGGTCTTTAGGAAGTCTTTTTAGTTGATGAAAAAGAGTGAGTAAAATCAGCAATGATATGGATAGCAGAATTGCAGCAGTGCTGGTGGTAAAGCTGAAGGAGATGGTAGTGACAAGCTATGGCGGAGCCATACCTGGGTTTGAAAACAAACAAAATTCTTTTCTTTTAAGAGAGTTTGCATGGTGGACAATATGGTCAGTGAGCATTGGATAATATGCAACAAGACTTGGGTGACCTCAAGTGCTTGGGGGTTAGAAAATGTGAGGTTGATAAGGGCTATATTGGAGTAGGCAAATCCAAAGAAAACGAAGGCATGGCCATTCAGTTAAAAAGTGCCATTGCTGTCAAACATTATCCAGATAATTTGGCTTGAGGTACTTTACTTTGACCTGTTCCATTCTCTCTATCCTTATCTGACATTTTGCTTTTGCTTCCTAATAACATGTCTCTGATACTCATACAAGGTACTTTGAATTCTCAGGTGACAAACCTTTTGTGGGCTTTGTACTCCGGGATCACTAAAGGTCATGATTGCTTTCTCATTATCAGCAATGAACATATGCAGTGAGGAAGCAACTGTCATATGATGATAAGTAAAAGATTTTAATAATTAATGCCTTGTTCTGATTATTAGGCTTGGACCGACGAAAATAATGATTTTCTAAGTTTCTACTGGATTTTCCTTTGACAAGACAAAAGTGCCTCTCAAGTTCCTGACTTTTCTTCTGGGAGTTTATCATGCAAGCCACCTCCTCTTTGCCTTCTGCTTATTTTCTCCACTGTTCAGAAGACATGAACTCTGCTGTAGCAGGCAATTATTCCCCTGTAACTAGCTAGAGGCTAATTTACATAAAAGAGCTGCAATAGTGTTGTCATAAACACAAGAAATTCCGCAGTTGCAGGAAATCTTGAGCATTACAAGTAAAATCCTGATGAAGGGTCTCAAGCTGAACTGTCGACTGTTTATTCCCCGCCATAGATGCTACCTAACTTGCTGAGTTCCTCCAGCATTTTCTGTGTGTTGCAATAGTGTGAGTATTTTACCTGGAGTCACAGAATCCACTTGTCACTGAATATCACAGATCCAACAGGCAGGGCTTCCCAAGCCGTTTTCTAATTTGATCCTATTTTTAATGCTGAAGACTTGACGCAATCCCAGGACACTGACCAAAGCCAAATTGCAATCAATGGGTACAAAGTTCCAAAAAAACAGAAGTGTGATGATCATCAGATTATTCCTAAAAGTCAATATTAGTCAGGACAACAAAAAGAATTCCTGAGGATTATTCAGATGGAATTTTTTTTACACTTTTTTATCCATTAGTCTGGGTCTCAATTTGAAGATGGCAAGTTTGACATTCCCTCAGGAAACTTCTTAAGATGAAAGATATTTATTTATTGATTGATTGATTGATTGAGATACAATGTGGAATAGGCCTCTTCAGCCCTTCAGTGGGAACTGAACCCTGGTCGCCTGTACTGTAAAGCGTTGTGCTAACCACTACACTACCATGCCGCCCTATCATATCATATGACAGTGAGTAGGTAATGGATTGTTTAACTGAATCCCTTTTGTTAAAGTCGGCACATTTATATTTCTGAATAAGATTTTATTCCTGCAGATGTTGTGCCCCAGAGACGAACATCGTGTGCAGCTCATGACTCATCAGGCATCATCAATTGTTCATCCTTTATCACCCCAATCCATTCTCCCGTATGTTCAACACAGTCTCTCTTGACAGGCAGTTCTTTAAAACTTGTAAGGAAAGAGGCAACAAGTATATTCCAGTTTAAACATTATGGAAACATTTCTATTAACGGAAAGAAGCACAGAAATATTAGGCCGACTTTTGATGGAAAAATAATCGTCCAAATTTTGCATTTGCAGGTAAGGGTAATCTCCACCCTGGCTTTCCCTAATGTTGACTTGGTGATTTATCCAGTGCTCATTTCATTTTTTCCAAAGTCAATTATTCTCTGGCATCAGTTCCAGGAGACTTGTAATATCAACAACAGTAATATCAAGCAAACTGAACAGCCAATCATACACTGAAGATCTCTCAGGCAAAAAAATATCAGGAAGTAAACACTGCAATTTATATATAATTCCTTAAATATTTTATAAACCCCAAGATGAAGTTTGAAATGTACACATAGCATTATAGGAGGAAGGAACATATTGAACAAGCTTTAAACAATAAAATCTAATTCTCTTAAAATATTTTAAGCAGCTTTTAGGACTTGAAAATAGTTATCTAGAATAATGACAGTTGGGGCATCTATATTTTGAGGGTCAGAGATGGTTTTTACAGCAGGAATTATGGTTTATAAATCCATTTACACTTCAGCTAACCAAGTATGCCAGTCCATTGCAGAAGGATCAGCAACTGCACCTCCGCAGGCACTGAGTTCTCAGCTCCCAGAAGTCTTATTAATTCACTGATTTCTACAGATTAAGGGGAAGAAGACTATAATGTTACACCCCTTGGACACACATGGGATAAGTGCACATGTGTATTCTCCAGCTGAGGCTAGAATAACTTCAGTGTGATGGGGAGCACTGAGCGTGTCATTGTTTTTTTTCTTATCACAAATTCAAGGCAAAGATATATGATCAACTCATACAAATAATATTGCACATATCTGCTAGTAAATTCAAGAATTTAAAAGGGTACAGAACTTTCTGGTCAATTTTACATCACTCTGCAATTTGATTTACACAAGCTGTTTGTAGTCCGCAGACCCCTCATCCAATTCATAGTATTTGCACATTTACTGATCACTAAATTAGTCATAGAGGTCTATTAAACATTGTTGAAGCAACAGCAGTTAACTGGGGCTAGCCTGGAAGGAGAGCAATATCCCTGAGTCCCACTTATTCAGGTAGTAAATTAAAGACTTCAAAGACGGCTTGGAATTCTTTGGTGCCTTGAATGATATATTAAATTGGCATTGCGTACTGGGTTAATAAACGGTTTCCTAATCTAAGACAGCAAAATCTTACAGTACACGAGGCTGTGCTCTTTTATTAGCCCTTGGAGATTCAGTGCACGAACAGGTAAATTTAATTGGTTCTTCACTTGTGCTGATAGCAGATAGGGAACGGAATTGATTTGTGGGTTACAAAGTGGGGTAGTGTTGTACGGGAGAGAGCCATAGCAGATGGGGATGGGAAACAGTCAGTCTTATGATCAATGCAAAACTTAAAGAGGTCCTACCTCATGTCGATTCCCATCGTCAGACAATTTAAATAATGAAATAGCTCTTAGGTGTGCTGTGAAGGCTGGTGTGATCCATTGGGTTCTGGATAACGTCCTTCTGCTACTGGAGAGGGAGTGACATGGTTGGGTAAGGAAGCTCCTCAGTTATTGTGGTAGTATACCACGCCAGAGGACCACGTGAGTGGCAGCAGTGATATTGATGTGCAAAAATGTAATAGAACAGTACTGAAAGCATTGACTATGAAGATAAAGAATGAAAAGAATAAAGTTAATTTTGATAGAAAAAAATCCATTGGGCTCTGTTTACCCAAGAAAAACAGGCTGAGAAGTGTCCTTATAGAGGCTTACAAAATGTAGTATTGATACAGGCACTGGTTTATTATTGGCACAGGTACCAAGATATAGTGAAATGCTTTTGTGTGCATCCAGACAGACAGACACACATAATTACACTGAGGTAGTAAAAAGAAAGGCGAATGCAGAATACACTTAGAGAATGTGCAAGGGACATATTCAAGTAGATTGGGATATCAAGACTTCAGGAGTTCATCCTTTAATATATGAGAGGTCCATTCAGAAGCCTGATAATGGTGGAACAGAAGCTGTCCTGGTGTCTGGTGGTTCATTGCTCTCGAGCTTTTGCACCTTCTGCCCGACAGGACACAAATAAGGTGAATGGTTACAGTCCATTTTGCAGCATATGGCTGCCTAAAGCCAGAGGGCATAGGTTTAAGATGACAGAGGCAAGATTTAAAGGGCCTTGAGAAGTTTTTTTTTCCACACAGAGGGAGGTGGGCATATGGAATGAGTTGGCCAAGGAGTTGATAGAGGTAGGTATAATTACAATGTTGAAAAGACATTTGGACAGGAAGCATGTGGGCCAGTTGCAGGCAAATGAGACTAGCTGTGGAAGACATGGACAAGTTGGGCTGAAGGGCCCGTTTCTAAGACGTGTAACTCTATTGCATAGTTTACCCACTAACATTCCACACAGCACTTGCTGAAGTGTTCAAACCTCAAATGCTTGGTCTCATTTCCCTTAAAAACAGATTCCATAATCCCCACATATTAGAGATATCAGAGATTCGTGCCTATAATTTCCCAGGTATCTCTCTTAATTAATTAACAGTGGACCATTGGTAGTGTTCTATGCCTGAGAGGTCATTCCCAAATCAAAACTACTATTGAAAGCCATATAAGTGAATATATTAACAAATATCTCACATATTGTAAGTTGGGAAACATCAGGACAGTGAATTATTTATCCATTATCTTCAGCATTTATCTATTACTTTTTACTTTTATTAAGAATAGTTAATACTTCCCCTTGATTTATTTTTGGATTTCCTTGCATTGTTTTATTCTCCTAATCTCGTGTGCTAATTGATTGCCTTCCATTTCCTGATATCTAATTTCATTACATGCCATATCTGTCATTAAAGCATTAAATACATGTTTCTTTTAAAATGTTGTCAAAAGACTGTAGTGGTCTACTTTTTACTGGATACATATTTTTTTTGTTATCAATTAATATTTTATGTATTTGATTTCTTTGCATTTATCCAAAACCCACTGGAGATCAATTTTAGTCTTTGCTGAAATGACGCAACTTTCAAATTGATAATAAAGGTGTTGATTAGTTTTTTTGCCTCTGTTCATGCTTACTTCTTCAGCCAGAGGGTGGTGAATCTGTGGAATTCACTACCATAGACGGCTGTGAAAGCCAAGTCATTGGGTATATTTAAAGCTGAGGTTGACAGTTCTTGATTAGTCAAGATGTCAAAGGTTACGTGGAGAAGGCGGGCGAATGGGGTTGAGAGGTTGCATGTGTTCCTGGATTCTGGTTACTCTTTCTTTTTTGCTGTTTTTAACCAGCTTGATCAATTCAGCCTGTGTCACAGGCCTGCAGCAAGCTAGTGGCGCTGAACGGAAATGAATACTTCTGGATGTTTCGTGTTCTATGTGTTGTTCACTCACTTTTTGCCATTTGCACAATTCGTTCTTTTTTTGCACGTTGGGCGCTTGATGTTTTCTTGAACAGGTGCCATGGTGTTTCTTTGTTTCATGGCTGCCTGAAGGAGGACGAATCTCAGAGTTTTATTCTGTATACATACTTAGATAATAAATATACCTTGAATCATTGAGATCAGCCATGATGGAATGGCGGAGCAGACTTGATGGTCGAATTCTGTTCCTATATCTGATGGTCTTATTGTAGATGATGCCACATTAAAATTTGAGTTATTCAGCTATGTTAACTGCATCTGTATCATACTATGGCTAAAGTAAAGAATTTAAAAAAATTATAAATGCAAGATTCTTCTCTCACTTCACACTTGGTTACAGCAGAATATGCAGTAGTTTAAATGCAGAGCATCATCACAATTGAGTGAAGTTCAGAATAAAGAATTTTATTTAACAGCAATGAAATTAGTTTAAGACTTCACTTTGAGGGTGAAGAAAGAGACTTGTGTTGAAGTACTTCAGTACATATTTGATCAAATTACGGTTTGCCACTTGTCCAAAACCTGCAGCTTAAATATACGATAGTCATGAATGGATACAATAAGGAATTGAGTTTTTCTTTACTCAGAATGGTTAGAATGTGAAACATGCTATCACATGCAGGCAAAAGGTTGAGTACTATTTAAAAGGGTTCTTTCCATGAAACAGGTATGAAAGCAAGGATCTGTTAACATTGATAGGAAATAAAGTGGGAGAAGACTCACATGGAGCCTAAGCTTTGGCATAAAACTATTAGGTTCTTTCTGTGATCCAAATTTAAAGTGCTGCTTTATAATTAATGAATAATTAATAAACTGATAACAGGAAAATAACCTAATGAAATAATGCATGGTATCCAGAATAGCAAAATCACTCTCAGGCAGTGCCCTTGGGAAAACGTGGATAAAAATGACTATTCATTTGCCAATAAGTCAAAAAAAAGTTTATTAAATGTTTTAAATACAGTAAAATTATTTAGAAAAACTTATAAAGCTCATAATTGTTATATTAAGTTCCTTTGGTTATGAGTATTTACGATAAGTACCTTACACTCTACTTTCTGCTCAAACTAAAACTAAACTGTGAACATGATAAAGGAGTGGCTAGGACCAGGATATTACACTGTTGATGTCTTCTGATTGTTGTTGGCATTGTGAATCCTTTTAGACATTATTAAAACTGAAATAATTGCTTCCCGTGGTAACAAATAGAGACTCCATGTATTAAATGGAAAGCTTCAGATACCAAAAAAGGTGGATGCTTGAAGTGCTTTCTACCACAGGTCCCTGCTGATATTCTCCCCAAACTAAGCACAAATAATAGACAAACAGATGGTAGAGCCTATTGCTACTGTTGTTAATTTTTCAGCATTTCTCCAAGTTTCTGCTAGTCACTTGGTGCAAGATCCAGCAATGTGGCAGGTTGATGCGTGATTCCCTTCACCTACTCCTTTTACTCCTCGAGGTGTCACAGAGAAGCCTGGAGGTATTTCTACAATAGAGGGCTACCTTTGCTGTAAATCTGCTTCTGGGGTATTTCCTGTTGTGGGTCCTGTTCTTGCATCAGATCTGTTATGTCTTTGCTGCTCTTTCTGCCTTAAAACATGACAGCTCAAGAGAAAACTCAGAGGATTGGAGGGTTGCGGATGTTGTTCCCTTACTCAAGAAAAGGAGTAGAGGTAGCCCAGGAAATTATTGACCAGTGAGACTTACTTCAGTGGTTGGTAAGTTGATAGAGAAGGTCCAGAGTGGGAGGATTTATGAACATTTGGAGAGGCATAATTTCTTGAGGATGTGACTAAACACATTGATGAAGATAGAGCCGTAGATGTAGTGTATATGGATTTCAGCAAGGCATTTGATAAGGTACCCCATGCAAGGATAATTGAGAAAGTAAGGAGGCATGGGATCCAAGGGTTCATTGCTTTGTGGATCCAGAACTGGCTTGCCCACAGAAGGCAAACAGTGGTTATAGATGGGTCATATTCTGCATGGAGGTCGGTGATCAGTGGTGTGCCTCAGGGGTCTGTTCTGGGACCCCTTCTCTTTGTGATTGTTATAAATGACCTGGATGAGGAAGTAGAGGGATGGGTTAGTAAATTCGCTGATGACAAAAAGGTTGAAGGTTTTGTGGATAGTGTGGAGGGCTGTCAGAGGTGGGACATGGATAGGATGCAAAACTGGGCTGAGAAGTGGCAGATGGAGTTCAACCCAGATAAGCGTGAGGTGGTTCATTTTGGTAGGTCAAATATGATGGCAGAATATAGTATTAATGGTAAGACTCTTGG
Source organism: Mobula birostris (assembly GCF_030028105.1). Classification (NCBI taxonomy): domain Eukaryota; kingdom Metazoa; phylum Chordata; class Chondrichthyes; order Myliobatiformes; family Myliobatidae; genus Mobula; species Mobula birostris. The sequence continues at coordinate 33,716,010 of NC_092402.1, forward strand.
CAGTGTGGAGGATCAGAGGGATCTTGAGGTTTGAGTCCATAGGACACTCAAAGCTGCTGTGCAGATTGACTGTGTGGTTAAGAAGAAATACAGTGCATTGGCCAATTGTGGGGTTGAGTTTAGGAGCTGAGAGGTAATATTACAGCTTTATAGGACCCTGGTCAGACCCCACTTGGAGTACTGTGCTCAGTTCTGGTCGCCTCACTACAGGAAGGATAAGGAAACTATAGAAAGGGCGCAGAGGAGATCTACAAGGATATTGCCTGGATTGGGGAGCATTCCCTATGAGAATAGGTTGAGTGAACTTGGCTTTTTCTCCTTGCAGCGATGGAAGATGAGAGGTGACCTGACAGATGATGAGAGGCATTCATCATGTGGATAGTCAGAGGCTTTTTCCCAGGGATGAAATGGCTGACACGAGAGGGCACAGTTTTAAGGTGCTTGGAAGTAGGTACAGAGGAGATGTCAGTGGCAAGTTTGCTACGCAGAGAGTGGTGAGTGCATGGAATGGGCTGCCGGCGATGGTGGTGGACGTGGATATGATAGGGTCTTTTAAGAGACTCCTGAATAGGTACATGGAGCTTAGAAAAATAGAGGGTTATGGGTAACCCTAGGTAACTTCTAAAATAAGTATATGTTGGACACAGCATGTGGGTCAAAGGGCCTGTATTGTGCTGTACATTTTCTATGTTTCTATGAGAGTACTTCAGTGAATTTCACACCCCACTGGCACGATAAACAGTATATGTAATCTGTCATTTTTCCTTTGGTTATTCTTCATATCTTGCTGCAGTACCTCAGGTGCTTTGGAAGTCCCTTCTACCTGGTGGGAATCTTACTGAGACTCTGTCCCATGTGGTCAGTGATATAGGAAATGGGCTTTGGAATCGGGGTGGGGGGGGGAGGTTGACTGGTAGAGAAATGCAAGTTTCCTGCTGATCTATTACATTTTCAAAGTTCAAAGTAAATTTATTATCAATGTATAAATCACCATATGTTACCCTGAAATTCATTTTCTTGCAGGCATTTACAGTAGTACAAAGAAATAAAATGAAATCAATGAAAAACTACACACAAAGTCTGACAAACAAACAATGTGCAATAAAGACAAACTGTGCAAATACAAAAAAGATACAATAAATAAATAGCTAGATAGCTAGATGGATCAAAAGATAGATAAATAATACTGAGAACATGAGTTGCAGAGTCCTTGAAAGTGAATCCATGCATGCTATATTTTCTTGGTAGAACAGTTGTACTTAGCGTGTCATCTATTCCTTAAATATCCATAGAGCAAAGTTATGTAATCTCTCCAATAGTGACTCCAGGCTGATATTGAGCTTAAATCTTGCAATAGAGACTTTAAAGAAAGTTACATAATAATAGGTATCATTGTGAAGCAACCATTCATTTACATTCTGCCTTCCTCTGCTTTGAAGGTTTGCATTTGCTGCCGCAGGATATTACTGTGTAACTAATGCAACACATTTGCTATTAATATAAAATAATCTTAATTCTTCAAATCAGCATATCTAAAATGACATCTATAAAAATGCTGCTGGGAGCTCAGAACCAGTGATTTACTTTGGTTATTGTGTTGGGAAGCTGAATTTTATTTCTACCTTTCAAACTCAGTTTAAGATGATTGGAATCAAATGGAACAAGGATGTTTGCTTCCTGCACTTTGATACCCCCAGGGCATAAACGAAGTATACAATAACATGCAACAAACTGTCATTCCACTTCAAATGGGACTCACAATCAGAGGAACAAAAATGTCATAAATTGAAATTTCAGCTTTTTGTGCCAGTAATGCTGGGAGAGTGCCCCTACTGAACAGAGATCACAATGGAAAGTGAAAAAAAAAGTTTCCAATCTTTTGATCTCTGGTCATGATAGGCAACATCAGAAAGTCATTAAATAAAAAGAAGAACATATGGAGCATTTTTAATTGTGACTGATTTGATAAAGGAAAAAATAGCTCTTGAATGAAACATTTAGAACTGTCGAAGAGTCATTGACTTGAGAAGTTAACTGTTTCCCTTATGTGTAGCATATTTCCTTTATATCTAAAAATGGTATTGGTTTTTATTTTTGATATGGCAGCCCAAGTAACTGAGAAATATGGACGGACAAGAACTTGTCAGGTCTAATATTTACTTTGGGTTCTGTCTGTATAGACTGTGCACATTCAGTCCATGACCTTCTGGGTTTCCTTTGGAAGCTCTGGTTTCCTCTCTTATCCCAATGACACACATGTTATTAAGCTCGATTAGGTTAATTAGCTACACAAACCTCCCCCTTAGTGTAGGTTAATGGCAACAAATAAGAATCTAAAGGGAGTTAATGGACTTGTGTTAGAGAGAAGAAGTTGCAGTGTTATAGGCAAATAAATAGAGGAGAAATAGAATTAATGGGATTGCTCTTTTTGTACCTGCTCTGGATCTACAGGGACCACAGACTTCACTTGCATTGTTGGTAGGTACAATTGTCAGTGAGTAGTATGCCTTTGGATTAATCTAGCTGAAAAAATATAAATTCAGATTTTACTGATTCATCACTGAAAACTTGTCCTCCAGTATTATCCAGATCCTGAGTGGCAGGCCATTGTGGTAATATGCTACACACGCAGGAATGGGTATTCTAACAAATCTGTCCGTGAACCAGCTGCATGAACTGTCAAATCAAATCTGAATATTTCTGAAAGTCAATCTCAGCCTGAAATAAACAAAACTTTTACAGATCATGGTACGGTATGGCAAGGGTGACAGGGTAGTGTAGTGGCCTTACAGCACCAGTGATCAGGGTTCAACCCCTGTAAGGAGTTCGTACATTCTCCCCGTGACTGTGTGGGTTTCCTCCCGCATTTCAAAGACATACTGGTTAGGGTCAGTTGAGAGCATGCTATGTTGCAGCTGGAAAGATAGTGACAATTGCAGGCTGTGCCAAACACATCCTTGAATTGGATTGGTCTCTGGTGCAAAAGACGCATTTCACTGAATGTTTTCATGCATAATGAATTGATTTTATCTTCAAATCAATTAGAGCAGTTTTTTTTAAATTCAATAACTTTTAAACATTTGGCTAATGTCAAATTCACTCAAAAGGTATATAGATCACCTATCTCTGTCCTCCAATACTTTCTGCTTTGAAGTCAATGGATTTGCTATCCCTGCACCATGTCTAACCAGCCATAAGCTCATTTATTACTTTCCCATTATAAGTGCTGGGGACTTGCTCCAAATTCATAACCTGCTCCTGAAACCAATGGCAAAACTTTGTCAGGAAATACCAGCAGTTTCATGCCGAGCTGCCTAGAATTGCCAGGAATTCTCTGTGCAATTCCATCAAAAGTCTCTATTTTCCCAGGAAGTTCAAAGTTCCAAAATTGCCGGTTGCCAACAATTCTTTAATTAGAATTTCCTGACAATTTGTTTTAATTGATGTACATTTACCAATTTGAGAATGCCTTATTTTATCTCTTTAAAAGGTTAATTGCTTGAAAATCAAAAAATTACCAACAGTGCAAAAATGAAATAAAAGAGGGGAATGTTCAGCAAGTCGAGCAGCATCGGTGGAAGGAGAAACAGTTAAGCTTTTTGATTGAAGCCTCTTTTTCAGTACTGGGAAAGTGAGAAAACAAGCTGGGCTACATTACAGAGAGGATAGGGGAGAAAAGGAGAGGACACAGGGAGTATTCCTGATTTTTTAAGGTCAGCTTCTTTTGTCACATGTACATCAAAACATACAGTGAAATATCTTGTTTGTATCAACGACCAACACAGTCCGAGGATGTGCGCGGGGCAGCCAACAAGCATCGCCATGCTTCTGGCGCCATCATAACATGCCCACAACTTACAAATGCTAACCTGTACCATGCCACCCGGGTGGAGTGAAGCCAATATTTTCTACAGCTGTTTGCTTGTTCTCATTTGCCATGTCACGCTGTATACTGTATGTCCTTACCATTGTGGGCTGGGTGAGCAATTAGAAAACTGATTTGTAGATGGTAAATGCATACTAATGTTGATCAGCATTGAGGATGCATTATGTGTAAACAGATAGTAAGTTGTCAGTGAAGATCTGGCTTCTTCCCTCTTCCTTTCCAGTCTTGATGATGAGTCTCAACCTGAAATGTTGATTCTTTATTCCTCACCGTAGATGCTGCCTGACCTGCTGAGTTTCAAGAGCATTTTGTGTGTGTTACTCTGGATTTCCAGCATCTGCAGAATCATTTACATTTATGTTCTGCGTGTTCTATGTTTCACCTAAGAATACCAGACTTGGTGGTACCTGTATGGAAAAATGGCAGCATTTCCTTACAATGCTGTGGATTTGAAATTTTATCTTAAGCATAATTTGAAAAACCAAACAATGACAGTCAAACCCTCTGGCATTTTCTGAGTACTTGAAGTGCAAGTTATTCTCCACGTTCCAATTGAGGTATTTCTTATCGAAGCTGCTTCATGAGCATGCAATAGGAAGCCTATGTTTTAGTCATAGAATGATTCTGAATCTCACTATTACCAATTATGTTAGACTAGTACTTGAAAATGGAGAGAGGGTGAAATATTAGGTACAGCGGCTGAAAAAGAAACCTGACCTTTTTGTTTAAACATGACAACAGGCATCGTTAATTGATGGCTGTTGATAACATTTCCAGACACTTGCACAAATCTCATGCACATTTATTTGTTTATAAGCGGTGTTTTCACCACTCTGACCAAGGATAGAGGTCAGTTTAGGAGGAAACATAGCGTGGGTTGAAGGAGATTGAAGGGAGAGGACCTTGAGAGCTTTCTTCACTTATCTGATAAAATGGCAAATGTCATCATCCTTATAGTTTGCAATAGTCAAACATTTTGCTACAGGGAAGAAGACTTGATTGTAGCCTGAAATTAAAGGGGAGGTGATTGAAGAAGTAGGCCAACATGGAAAATTGCAGCATAATTCAAGTCCAAGAACACAAGGTAATGCTCGTCCCCATGATATTTTATATATTGTATTGACTTTATTACTTACATCCTTCATATACATGAGGAGTAAAGATCTTTATGTTATGTATCCATCTAAATGTGCACTTTATAGTAATTTATAATAAATAGTATGTACAACAGGACAGTCAATATAATATAGAAATACAATTGTGTCAGCATGAATTAAACAGTCTGACGGCCTGATGGAAGAAGCTGTCCCGGAGCCTGTTGGTCCTGGCTTTTATGCTCCGGTACCATCTCCCGTATGGTAGCAGCTGGAACAGTTTGCGATTGGGGTGACTTGGGTCCCCAGTGATCCTTTGGGCCCTTTTTACACACCTGTCTTTGTAAATGTCCTGAATAGTGGGAAGTTCACATCTACAGATGCACTGAGCTGTCCACACCACTCTCTACAGAGTCCTGTGGCTGAGGGAAGTACAGTTCCCGTACCAGGCAGTGATGCAGCCAGTCAGGATACTCTCAATTATGCCCCTGTAGAAAGTTCTTAGGATCTGGGCCCATACCAAACTTTTTCAACTGTCTGAGGTGAAAGAGATGCTGTTGTGCCTTTTTCACCACACAGCTTATGTGTACAGACCACGTGAGGTCCTCGGTGATATGTATGCTGATTTATATATGTATAAATCTGCTTCAGGCTTCAGTACCACAGCCGCTCCCAGGAAACAGCCTGGCCCACAAGCTGCAGCTAACTTTCAGGTGGCAGATGTAGGTCACCCCAGCTGCAGGATATGGAAATCAGCAAGACAGGAGTTTAAGGCCTAGTGTTTGGAGTGCTTTCATTAAGGAGCCTAGAGTTTGGGGTCCTCATCTGTCATCATCAGTAAGTCCTGGGGTCGATACCAAAGATTAAAGCACAAAGGTCAATCAGAAATCTGGAAGTTGAGGCCTGATGGCCAGAGTCCTGAGTCTGTGAGTCCACTGGGAAGGTCGAAGCCCAATGTCAGCGAATCCGTGAGTCCAATGGAGGCTGGAGGCCGAAGACTGGAGACGGCCTGTCCTGGGGTTGGAGGATTGTGTGCGTGCATGGGTGGGCAGGCGGGAGGGAGAAACTGGATTTGTTTTGCTGCTCCTGCTTTGTTGCATGTTGCATTCTGTTTTGTGCACTGTGTTGCTCTGCTTTGTTGGTGCCAGAATGTGCAGTGACACTTGTGGGCCATCCTTGGGTGTGTTGGCTGTTGACGCAAACAATGCATCTCACTGTATGTTATGATGTACACGTAAGAAATAAATGTATCAGAAGGAGTTATCTGACAGCTTGTTACCGTTGACAGCATTTTTAACCATATCAAATTTTCTCTGATAATTAGAGACATATGAAGAATGCATGTAAATGATCCTAATAACTTAAGACTCTGAGTACTTTTAAAATGACATATGTAATTTATAGAAGTTAGGATTAGTGAATTAAGTTTGAATCAAATAAACATGTATTTGCAGTGCAGATCGGTGATTCTATTTAAATGAATGGGGCTGTTCTACCGCTGGTGCAGATAACTGGATCAGCAGATTTGCAGATAAAACCAAGATCGGCGGGGGGATAGCAGGTAGGGGGTAGAGGATAACAAAGAAGACTATCATGGCTTGCAGCAGGGTCTAGACCAGATGGAAAAATGAGCTGAAAAATAGCAGATGGAATTTAATGCAGACAAGTGCGAAGTGTTTGACTTTGGAAGGACCAACAGGATGACTGCTACACAGAGAGTGGTAGGGCACTGAGGAATGCCGTAGAACAAAGGGATGTGGGAATATAGGTCCATAATTCATTGAAAGTCGCATCACAGGTTGAGGGGGTCATAAAGAAAGCTTTTGGAACATTGGTCTTCATGAATCGAAGTATTAGGTACTGCAGATGGGATGTTATGTTGAAGTTGGTTAAGATGTTGGTGAGGCCTAATTTGGAGTATTGTGTGCAGTTTTGGTCACCTGCCTACAGGAAAGATGTAAATAAGGTTGAAAGAGTATGGACAAAATTTACTAGGGTGTTGCCGGGTCTGGAGAACCTGAGTTATAAAGAAAGATTGGATAGGTTAGGACTTTATTTGTTGGAGCATAGAAGATTGAGAGGAGATTTGATAGAGGTATACAAAATTATGAGGGGTATAGAAAGGGTAAATGGAAGCAGGCTTTTTCCATTTAGTTTGGGTGGGACTACTACCAGAGGTCATGGGTTGTGAGTGAAAGGTGAAATGTTTAAAGGGAACATGAGGGGAAACTTCTTCACTCAGAGGGCCGTGAGAGAGTAGAATGAGCTGCCAGCACAAGTGGTGCATACAAGCTCAATTTCAACATTTAAGAGAAGTTTGGATAGGTGCATGACTGGTAGGGTTATGAAGGGCTATGGTCCCAGTGCAAGTCGGTGGGAGGAGGCATTTTAAGTGGACTAGATGGGCTGAAGGGCCTGTTTCTGTGCTGTACTTCTCTGTGACTCTATGGCTCTACCCCTTGAAATGTCTTACACCTCATCCTAAACCTATACCTTCTAGATTTAGACACCTCTGGATAGAGAAAAGTCTCCTACTATCAATGCTACGCAGGCGACTTATAATTTTGTAAGGCTCTATCTGGTCCCTCCTCAGTTTCCTCCGCTCCAAGGAAAACGAATCCAACTTATCCGGAACAAGAGAAAATCTGTAGATGCTGGAAATCCAAGCGACACACACAAAATGCTGGAGGAACTCAGCAGGCCAGGCGGCATCTATGGAAAAAAAGTACAGTTGACATTTTGGGCTGAAACCCTTCGGCAGAACTGGAGAAAAAAAAAAGCTGAGGAGTAGATTATGCCAACTTATCCAGTCTTTCCTCAAAACTGAAGTAATTCATTCCGGCCAACATTTCAGTGGATCTCTTCTGTGCCTTCTCCAGCTGCACCACCAGGAATAAGAATGGAGTCAGTGGTTCCCAAACAGTTTAATTTTGCATGAGATTACTGTTCGATTATTGCTTCTGGCATTTTAAGAACAACTTTGTAACCTACTTGCTCTATGTACCTGGAACATTGGACACTTACCTATCATTATATACTGAACAAGCAACCTGTATTTTGAACTTGTTTTAACCTATTTTCTCTGCCAACTTAAAGCATTTGATCTCTCTGTGCCATTTTTGTAACCTACCCTTTTCTACCTGAAGTCTGTTTCCCATCATTGGCAAAATTGATAACACTGCTTGCCACACCAAACTATAGGTTTTTCCAAAGTTTGAAGTGCAATGATTACAAGTCTATCCACTGGGGACATAGCTGCACATTAGCTCCCACACACAAAAAACATCCAGATACCGCCCCCTTTAGTTTCTGTCACTGCGCCAAACCTCCTTCCATGATGCACCATGCTCTTACTTCCATTTTTTGCAGGTGCTTCATCATTTTTTCTTTTGACTTTAAAAGTCCATTTTGTCTGTAATGACTTGCAGAACAATCTCAGCTCTATTCCCCACTTATTTCTCTTTCTTCTATCATCCACATCACTCAGGGATAATGTATAAATTAACCTCTCAACTAGCATGCCTTTGAGATCTGGGAGGACAAAGAGCACCCAGGGGAACGACATGCCATCATGGAACAACATGCAAGCTCTAGACAGTTAGCAATGACGTACTGAATTGTTGGAATTGTAAGGCAGCAGCATTTATGGAGTGGTGTGGTGTAAAGATGTTTTCTTCCTTGTCTGCACTTTTCCATTTCCAAAACTGAATTCCAATGATCTTAAAGGAACTAATTTTTCCAAGTTGAGTCCAACATACATTCACGATAAACTTAATGACATCGCTTTGATTAAGCTCCCCAATCACTTCATTAACATCAATAAATGAGATGTTCAAAAAAAATTACACAGGTTTGGAAGACATCAGGAATGCTTAGTGAAGCAGCATGGCTCAGATTGTTCTTTATCTAAATTGAGCAAATAAAATTTCTCTTTCAGAATCAGGTTTAATATTACTGGCATTTGTCATGAATCTTTTTGTTTTGCGGCTACTTTGCAATACTTAAAACTATAAATTACTATAAATATATGTATACACATATATAAAAAATTACATTAAACAAGTAGCGCAAAAAGAGAGGAAAAATACTGAGGTAGTGGTTATAGGTTCACTGTCCACTCAGAGATCTGATGGCGGAGGGGAAAAAACTGTTCCTGAAATGTTGAGTGTGTGTCTCCAGGCTCTTGTACCTCCTTTTTGTAGCAATGAGAAGAGGGTATGTCCTTAAGGATGCTTGCTGCCTTTTTGAGGCATTGTCTTTTGAAACTGTCCTCGATGCTGGGGAGACTGGTGTCCATGGTGGAGCTGGCTGAGTTTACAACTTTCTGCAGCTTTTTCCAATCCTGTGCAGTGCCCCCCCCCCCCACATACCAGACAGTGATGCAGCCAGTTAGGTTGCTCTCCGCGGTACATCTATAGAAATTTGTAAGTGTTTTTGGTGAAATTCCAAATCTCCTCAAAGTCCTAATGAAAAACAGTTGCTGTCTTGCCTTCTTTATAGCTGTATCAATATGTTGGGACCAGGTTAGGTCCTCAGAGATACTGACACCCAGGAACTTGAAACTGCTCACCCTTTCTACTGATGACCCCTCAAATAGGACTGGAGTGTGTTCCCCTTCCTGAAGTCCACAATCAATTCTTTGGTCTTATGGACATTGAGTACAAGGTTGTTGTTGTGACACCACTCAACCAGTTGATGTATCTTGCTTCTGTACATCTCCTCTTTGATAGACATATGTCTAATAAACACGCATATCCTTGGAAAATGCCTTTTATTTACCATATAAAGGAGAGCACTATCATGTTCTGATGTTACAGCCTTGTAACATCTGCTCTAAAACACAGGAAACAGACACTGATAGGCTATTCAGCATAAACTAGCTTGAATAAATATACATAATCTTCTACTTTTAAGCCTTTGGGTGTAAAGTGTCAATCGAAACTTCAACTGGAAGCCCAACTGCTTTTTACTAAACAGTTCCATGTGTGTCTGGTAAGACTGAAGGCCAGAAGGTCATTGCTTGGGCAATACATCCAATGTTAGACACCCCCAATCAATTAAACAGTCTGTTGAACATGATGGATGGCCCATGGGATACATTTGTATGGTCAGCTGCTGGGCCACCCGAGGTGCCATGTGTGATTAAGTGCAATGTAATATCTGGGTGGTTAAAGAATGTTTAATCAGTTCCTCAGCTTAAACTAACGATAAACATATCAAAACTTCTTCCATTTTTTATGAGAGCAGATTTTCAATAATACATAAATACATTATTTGAGTTATATTATTTTAATATGAAAGTGTATAAATTGTTCCATCTTCTGTGAATTATGAAGCCTTTCTTCAAAGGAGAGAAACCCATGGATGAACTGCGACTTGTGCCGCCTCCTCTTTGATGACACGCTTATTACTGCCTTGTGTCTAAAAAAGCCACTTGTCTCTAAATTGTTGCTGAAAAGAAAATATGGAGTTTTCCCTTTATAATCACAGCATGTTGAATTGATGCTTCTGAGTTGTGTTGGGTGTTAGCATTTACTTACCCTCAAGCCCACTCAAACCTAACAAATCACCTTCATCAAAGTTGTCCATTCTATAACCACTTTATAATGATAGTGAGTTTTGTGACAAGGAGGAAAACGAAACTTTCTCAGGCATGGTTGCAGAGACGTAGTTCTGGAAAAAGCAGGACTATGGAATAAACACTGCAGGACATGGCATATTTAAAGGCAGAGATGAAAAAAGGGAAGTTGGTGTACCAAAACTTAGTAGCAAATAACCTAATTTTAGTAGAAAATAAGGATGCGGATACAACAATGATAAAAAGATTCAATCATTCCAGCAGGTGCAACCTGCAGACCATTTAATATGGGGAGATGGGTAGAGGAAGAAATGTGCAGATAATTGGATAAGTAAGTGAAAAAAAATTAGCATAGGCGATTTCATCCATCCCGTTTGAACTGAAGAAGTAGGTAATGGAGGTAAATGAACATATTTCTGACTGTATGCACTGGATTTCTTTCTAATACAATATATGAAAAGTCCAACACATGAGGATTTTCTCTTGTAATAAGTCCAATCATATGAGAATTAAAACTAAAGGGACATCCAGGCAATATGACCATAATCTAAAATCGTATGTTTTAAGATGATAATAGAGAAGATTTAAATGTCATGCGCAACAGATTGCTAGATTACTACTTTTTGGGGCTGAGAATTGAACTTGGATAAGGGGGGTAATTATATCATAACAGAAAGATTAAAAAAGGATTGGTTAGAGTTCAATTAACAAATAGGAGGGTCCTTAAGGAAGGCTAATGATACCTCTCTTGTTCATTGTCTAGATTTTTTTGGAAGGCATTCCACAAGCTATGCCATAATAGGCAAATAAAGCCAGAAATGAAGAATTTTTTTAGATTATGAAGACGCGTAGTCCCCTTTAATTGTCATTTAGTAATGCATGCATTAAGAAATGATACATTATTTCCTCCGGTGTGATATCACAAAAACACAGGACAAACCAAGACTAAAAAAAACTGACAAAACCACATAATTATACATATAGTTACAACAGTGCAACAATACCATAACTTGATGAAGAAGTCCATGAGCACAGTAAAGTTCAAAGTTTCTCAAATGTCCTACATCTCACGCAGACGGGAGAAGGAAGAAAAACACTCCCTGCCATGCCAACCCACAATCCGACTCTGAGTCATCCGAAAACTTCGAGCTCTGATCAGCTCTCCGACACCGAGTACTGAGCGCCATCTCTGTCCGAGCGATTCGACCTCTTTCTCAGTCGCCAAAAGCAGGCAAGGTCAGGGATTTTGAGGCCTACCCTCCGAAAGATTCCTGACGACACAGTAACGACAGCAGTGGACGGGCGTTTCAGAAATTTCTCCAGATGTTCCTCTGTGCATTCACATCTGTCTCCATTGGGCTGCAAGTAGTGAAATATACTGCTAAATACAAAGGCAGAAAAAGTGTGGCTATTCAGAAGAGAAGGAGGTGAGTAGTGATGTTCCATGAGGATCAATGCTGGGACCACTCCTACAGCAGACACTGTACTCAAAGTTCAGTCATAGCAAAAAATTTCCAGGTCAACTGAGCCTTCATGAGTCTCAAAATCTTTTGAAAAATGTGAAGTCCTTTACAGTTTATGGGAATCCTTAGGCGATCACTGTTCAAAATCAACGAGCCCCTGGGAAAACAATGAGTATCTTGAATATCCTAAATGAGTGTATTCGGGGGTTAGTCACAGGCAGAGGCAGAAGCACATGGCTCTATGGATTCCATATTAAGATTCTGTTTAAGGACCCACAGAACAATAGTGGAAGCAAACCATCCTCAATCTGTGGACTACTGTAATGAGATGATTAAAAGCAAATCTTTTTACTCAAAAAGGAGTTGTCAGTCCGCAGTGTCCACAACGTGCAGCTATGTTAATCAACAAGATAAGTAAACAAATGGTATTGATTCATAGTGTCCTTGAGGCCTTGAAGCTTGCAGACGTGAGGCATTAAGGAATGTGAAAGACAAGATCATTTGGTTTTGCTTGGAGACAAGCAAGACTGGCTCAGTTGACAATGTAAAAATCATTAAGAAATAATTAGTTTTAGAACTGTAACTGGTAGCTCATCGGACTTCTCATACTGGGATTGTGATCAGTGCCAAGGACTTTCTTTAGACCAGTCATTGTAAATTAGAGTCTCTGACAAGCAAAAGGGCATGACACTTGCTCTGTCATTAATCATTCTACACTGTGTTTTAGACATAACACTTTGTGTATTTTATATATATAGTATATACTCTGTAATAACTTTGAAACGTCCTTTCTCCTTCATTAATCCGAATCCTGGAGACCTGCTTATTTCCCATTACAGCTGCTTAAGAGAAGAAGTAAAAGAAACAGAAGAAGTCATGGCTTCTAATTATTGATGTTACACACGAAGAGTGGCATATTTCAACATAAACACGGAACAGAACTCATTGAGGGTGTAATTGGAATGACTGCATTGAAAGGAAGTTTCTCTTAAACTGCTGCTTAACCTGAATGACTGCATTTTAAGACATGAGCATTAAAATTGATTGACATTATCCTTCATTTGGCACGGAGGGCAAAGGCACTTTTGAACATGATTGTGGAGGCAGTTCAGGGTAAATAACCCATGTCATTTGTATGGGATGCACCAAACTCATCTATGCAGCTATATAAACCAGTCAAAATGATGTAAAATCAATATCATTGCAAATGTATAGAAATGTAACAAAATTACTGAAAGGTGTGCTTAGCATAGCAAATTCTGGTACAATTTCAATGGTTATTGCGTCAATAATTTAAGATAATTTAATAATGGTTCAAAGGTTCATTTAATTGTCAAAGTATGCATATACAATACAATTCTGATATTCATCTTCTCCAGATAGCCATGAAATACAGAAAAAAACATGAGTTGTGTTGATCGAAAGGACATTAACCCCCCCCACACAAAAAGGAAAAATAAAAAGAAACAAAACTTGTAAACCCCAAACCCCCATCCCCTCCCTCGCACAAAAAACTAACAGATCGCCTCCTTCACAAAAAAGAATAGCAACAATAGCATCAAATGGTCTTGTCACTCGCCAACAAGTTGAAATAGAGCCTTTGATGTTATGTTATCACAGCATCATAACTAATAAATTTCAGCACCACCAAGCAAAAGGCAACGAGATGCTATAGCAAGATGTACACATCTCAAAAGCAGCTCCTATGGACATTCAATACCTCATTAAATTATGAGTCCTGTGTTTCCTGGGGCTGGGAAGGTGCTGTGTCATCTTTTATCTTTAGGTCCTTTCCTTTCCTGGTCCAGTAAGAAGTCCCAGATGTTTTGTAGCATGCCCATAATACCGTACTCACATATGGTAATGGATGTAAATGATGAAGCATTGGAACCAAAGTAGGTACCTATGAATTCCTATTGTTCACCACAGTTCACTTGAGATTCAAATGTAAAATTCGTGTTTTCCAACATGCCAAAATTATGAGGCAAACTGTTTACAAATTTTTAACTAAATAGCTATTTAATCACAGGGAGTCCTCCCCTCTCTTCTGAAGTTAGAAACCACCATTCTAAAAAAAATAATTGGAAACTGAGAATGTAATTGGACTTACTGTGTGCACATAAAGAACAATGCTTCAATTACTTTATGGCTATGTCACTTCAATTTGCCATCGATTTCCCCAATAATTTAGGACTGTGTTTTGTGAGTAGATATCAGGATGACCTCTATATTCCCCAGCAATGTACTATTACATTTGCAGCCATCATCCAATTGACATGCAAGTTAGCGTGCAAGAATGGTTTGCAGTCAGGAATGTACGTGACTCAAGGTTGCACAAATACATGTTATAGAAGTTATACATTCTGTTAGTGAGCAACCTCTACACTGGACCTCTTCCTCGTTGTAATGAGACATTGGGATGGAAGGAGTTAACTATATTAGTTTATCAATTGCCTAATAGCATGATGGATTTTGGACAAATGCAAACATATGAAAATTCAATGACCAAATTTTGCATAGAGTGGTTAGGCCATGTCATTTGCTACCACAGAAAACAGCTTTGATTTCATCAAAAGGAAATTGGAGAGGTGTATGTGAGAGAGAGAGGGAGGGAAGTGGAAAGATATTGTGAGTATTTGAAATAAGGTTCCTAGAATGTGAAGAGACTTACAGCACATAAATAGCAACACAAATTATTTGGGCTAAATAGCCTAGATATGTGCCAAATATTCAATGTAATTCCTAGTAATATACTGTAGGCAAGGAACACCACGCATTAGACATGCTGTTACCCATTTATTATCTTATGAGCTGTCTCCGAGTGAGATGCTGTAAGTGGAAGGTGGAAATAGCACTACACTTTCTACAGAATATCTGGGGCTTTTTCACAGATTAATAACAAACAAGAAGTTCAAAACAACAAGTCCCACCACAGAGTTCAAAGGAAGTGATGTGGGCTCAAATATTGAATTAAGCATCAAGTAAACTGGAAGAGGTGAGTGGAAAAGGCTTAGAGGGGAAGAAATAGAGATTAGAAGTAAAAATGAAATAAGTTTTTAAATTCTCCAACAATTATAAGTTAAAGAAGTGTGATTCAATATTGATAAAAGCACATTTTCAAGCAGGAGAATTTGTATATTAGTAATTAAGATAGGCTGAAATATTATTAAAATGTACTTGGACTGAAATAGACAAACTAACTGTGGTGAATTTAGAATCAGATTTAGGGTTTACTAATACTGAAATATGTTGTGATATTTGTTGTTTTACATCAGAAGTACAGAGCAATACATAAAAAATACTATAAGTTACAATAAGAAATATACAAAGTTAAATACGTAATGCAAAAAGGGAGTAAAGGTAATGAGGTAGTGTTCATGTGTTCACAGACTGTTCAGAAACCTAATAGCACAGGGGAAGAAGCTGTTCCTAAAACATTGATTGTGTGTCTTCAGGTTCCTGTACCGCCTCCTCGATGGTAGCAATGGGAAGAGGGCATGTCCTAGATGGTAAAGTTCTTTAGTAATGGATGCCAGCTACTGAAGATGTCCTTGATGGTGGGGAGGATAGTGCCCATGATGGAGCTGGCTGCGTTTTGCAACCCCCTGCAGCTATTTTTCCAATCCTATGCATGGCAAATTTAATATTTGCATGTACAAGTACTTCTTATTGTACAATGCATTTAACAGCACTCTGTAGTTGGGGTAGTTTTCTCACCTTAATGTAGAATCAGTTAATGAACAGAAATAGAAAATAGAATAAACAGGTCACTTTCACCTTATTAGGCTGTGATCAATTGGGGCTGCAGAAAATGGAGCTTGGAGTCCAGATGCTCATATTCTACATCAATAATTTGGCGATCATATAGGATAACACAAGGAGCATAGGTCCCTTACTCGTGCAGAAGTGCCTTGGGAGGAAAGAAGAGATAGTTTCAGGCACACTTTCTTCGAGTCTGGAATGTGCTGTCTTGAGAGGTGGTGAAGGCAGAGGTTTTCAATGAGCAGCATTGTGGATATAGCTACACCTTAAACACCACAGCAGTTCAAGAAGCAGCTCAGCACATCTTGTCAAGAGTAACTCAGGATGGGCAAATAAATGCTGGCTCAGCCTGTGAAGCTCACATCCCTTCAATGAATATGAAAACAAAAACAATTTTAAAAAATTCTTAAATGGCTTGATAGATATGATGTTTTCCTTGGGCTGTCTAGAAACAAGGTCATAGGCTCAAAATAAAGGATAATTTCTTCAGGTACAGTACTGTGAAAGGTCTTTGTCTGTTATACTGTATATAGTTAGGGTGCATAAGACTTTTACACAGTACTGTATTTGTTAATATGGAGCAGAGAGCAAGTTTGTAAATCTGGTGGGAACAAAGGATGTTGGGAATGGTGAGAGTAGAGCACCATGGGAGGGATGTGAGACAGATGGCAGAGAAGGAGTGCCAGAGCGGGGGTGGGGGTGGCACGAGTGCAGATGCACTCAGCCCTGAGACACCAGGCAAGTTCATTTGATTCCAAATAATTGGTTTTTTGATCATTACAGAATGTCTCTCTGGTGCTCCCCACTCAATCCCCACTCCCTTCCCCTTTTCCCAACCATTCCCCTCTCCCTGCCCCCTTCCCACTCTCAGTCCACAATAGAGACCCATATCCAAATCAGGTTTATCATCACTTATATGGATCATGAAATTTGTTTTTTTTTTGTGGCAGCAGAACAGTATAATACATAAAATTACTACAGTACTAAGCAGATGTCTTAGACACTGCAGCTATATATATGTGCCTAAGACTTTTACACAGTACTGTACATGGTAGTGAAGAAATACACTGCCCCAGAGTGCTCCGGGGCTCTGACATTATTATCAATGCAAGAGAGAATGTAATAGATTTTTGGATAATAAAGGAATCAAGGGTTACAGGAAAGGTGCTGTTATAGAAGATCAGCCATAATCTTACTGAATGGTGGTGTAATTATGAGGTCTGACTAGCCTAATGTCTGTTTCTTATGTTCTTATGTTGTATCAACAGTGTAATTTCCTCTAAGTTACTTATACGATTTAATCTTAAAACAAATTTAAGTTATTTGTCAGCTATTCCTGAATGTAACCCGGTCAATGAAAAGATGTTTTTTTATTTTTCCTACTAGAATTTTCCAATCAGTGAGAGTCTGTGAGCCTTTACAAATTATTCTCAGGTTTCCTTGTCATTTATTGGGTTATTTGCATCCTTTTCTGCTCAGCTATCAGCTTTGTATAATACTCCCAGTGTATTCTGGTGAACAGTGACAGGAAAACCCCTTTTCATCTATAATTCACTCTACTCTTAGACACTCTGATATTTTTGTTCATTCACAGGATGTGGCATTCACTGGTGATGCTGACAGTTATTCCCTTCCCTAATTACTAACAAAACTCCATAGCAGTTAAGAGTCAATCATATTGCTATGGCCCTAGAATCAGTCATAGAGTGATATGGCATGGAAACGGGCCCATCGGCCCAAATCATGTATGCTGACCATGGTGTCCACCAAACTAATTTTATTTGCCACACACACAACACGCTGGAGGAACTCAGCAGGTCAGGCAGCATCCGTGGAAAAGATCAGTCGACGTTTCGGGCCGGAACCCTTTGTCAGGACTGTAGAGGGAAGGGGCAAAGGCCCTATAAAGAAGGTGGAGGGAGGGTGGGAAGGAGAAGGCTGGTAGGTTCCTGTTAAAAAACCAGTAAGGGGAAAGATAAAGGGGTGGGGAAGGGGAAGCAGGGAGGGGATAGGCAGGAAAGATGAAGAAGGAATAGGGAAAACACAATGGGTAGTAGAAGGAGGCGGGACCATGAGGGAGGTGATAGGCAGCTGGGGGAGGGAGCAGAGTGAAATAGGGATAGGGGAAGGGAGGGGGAGGGAATTACCAGAAATTACCTTGGTTACCATCTAGGTAGTCTCCAGCCCCTTGGTATATGTCCATACATGGCCTCCTCTACTACCATGATGAGGCTAAACTCAGGTTGGAGGAGCAACACCTCATATACCGTCTAGGTAGTCTCCAGCCCCTTGGTATGAACATAGAATTCTCCAACTTCCGGTAATTCCCTCCCCTTCCCTTCCCCTATCCCTATGTCACTCTGCCCCCTCCCCCAGCTGCCTATCACCTCCCTCATGGTCCCGCCTCCTTCTACTACACATTGTGTTTTCCCCTATTCCTTCTTCACCTTTCCTGCCCATCACCTCCCTGCTTCCCCTCCCCCACCCCTTTATCTTTCCCCTTACTGGTTTTTCACCTGGAACCTACCAGCCTTCTCCTTCCCACCCTCCCCCCACCTTCTTTATAGGGCCTCTGCCCCTTCTCCCTACAGTCCTGACGAAGGGTTCTGGCCCGAAACGTCGACTGATCTTTTCCACAGATGCTGTCCGACCTGCTGAGTTCCTCCAGCGTGTTGTGTGTGTTGCTTTGACCCCAGCATCTGCAGATTATTTTGTGTTTATAATTTTATTTGCCATCGTTTGGCCCATATCCCTCCAAGCCCCTCCTATCCATATACTCATACAAATGTCTTTTGACAATCTAGATGGGAGAACAATGGAAGATTTCTTTTCTGAAAAATGTTAATGAAACATATAGATTTTTATATGTGTTGGTTTCTTAATCAACATTACCGGTTTATTTAATTTCCTGGATTGAAAGACTCCAGCAAGCACCCATGATGAGTTTACGGCTATGGATAAATAGGAACAACTTTAGGATGAACTTTTTTTTTGTTATATACGTATATGAGGTTCCTGAACAAGATAAGAGCCCATGGTATTACAGGAAGGATACTAGCATGGATGGAGCTTTGGCTGATTGGCAGGAGGCAAAGAGTGGGGATAAAGGGAACCTTTTCTGATTGGCTGTTGGTGATTAGTGTTCTGCAAGGGTTGGTATTGGGAATGCTTCTTTTTACATTATATGTCAATGATTTTGATGACTGAATTGATGGGTTTGTGGTTAGGTTTGCGTACGATACAAAGATAGGTGGAGGGGCAGGTAGTGTTGAGGAAGCAGGGAGTCTGCAGAAGGACTTAGACAGATTAAGAGAAAGGACAAATAAATGGCAGATGGAATAATGTCAGGAAGTGTATGGTCATACACTTTGGTAGAAGGAATAAAAGCATAGGCTATTTTTTTAAATGAGGAGAAAATTAAAAATCTGAGATGCAAAAGGGACTTGGGAGTCCTTGTGTAGGATTCTCTAAAGGTTAATTTGCAGGTTGAGAAGGTGGTAAGGAAGGCAAATGTAATATTAGCATTTATTTCAAGAGAAACACAATAGGAGAGCAAGGACGTAATGCTGAGGATTTATAAGGCATTGGTCAGACCGCACTTGGAGTATTGTGAGCAGTTTTGGGCCCCTATTCTAAGAAAAATGTGTTGGCATTGGAGAGGGCCCAGAGGAGCATTCCAGGAATGAAAGGCTTATGGTATGAAGAGCCATTGATGGCTCTGGGCCTTTACTTGCTGGAATTTAGAAATATGAGGGGAGATTGTATTAAAACCTATTGAATGTTGAAAGGCCTAGAGTGGATGTGGAGAGGATGTTTCCTATGGCGAGGGAGTCTAGGACCAGAGGGCACTGGCTTAGAATAGAGAGACATCCATTTAGAATGGAGATGAGGAGGAATTTCTTTTTCCAGAGGGTGGTGAACCTGTGTCATCTGTTGCCACAGGCAGCTGTGGAGGCCAAGTAATTGACTATATTTAAGGCAGAGGTTAACAGGTTCTTCATTAGTCAGGTTGTGAAAGGTTATGGGGAGAAGGCAGGAGAATGGGGTTGAGTGGGAAATTGATCAGCCACGATGAAATGGCAGAGCAGGTTCGATGGGCTGAATGGTCTAATTCTGCTCCTATGTCTTATGGTCTTATGTAATATGAATTCACTGCACTGTGATGTGTGTGACATACAGTGAAAAAGCATTCAACAACTATAAATAACCTCTAACTAAAGTATGAAAATAGGATAGAATGTGCAGAAATACATTAAGGCCAGCATGTATTTACAATGTAAACAACATTGTAAAAAATCATTTAAAGTGTCTACAAAACAGTACTGTTATGGAGGTAATAGATAGAAGGGGATTGGGGTGGCTAATTAAACATAGAAACACAGAAAACCTACAGCACAATACAGGCCCTTCGGCCCACAAAGCTGTGCCAAACATGTTCTTACCTTAGAACTACCCATGCTTAGCCATAGCCCTCTATTTTTCTAAGCTCCATGTACCTATCCAGGAGTCTCTTAAAAGACCTTATCATTTCCCCCTCCACCACCGCCGCCATGCACTCACCACCCTCTGCGGAAAAAAAAACAACAACAACTTACCCCTGACATCTCCTCTGTACCTACTTCCAAGCACCTTAAAACTGTTCCCTCTTGTGCTAGCCATTTCAGCTCTGGGAAAAGCCTCTGACTATCCACACGATCAGTGCCTCTCATCATCTTACACACCTTTATCAGGTCACCTCTCATCCTCTGTCACTCCAAGGAGAAAATGCCGAGTTCACTCAACCTGTTCTCATATGGCATGCTCCCCAATCCAGGCAACATCCTTGTAAATTTTCTCTGCATGTGGATGGTTTCCACATCCTTCCTGTAGTGAGGCGACCAGAAATTAGCACAGTACTCCAAGTGGGGTCTGACCAGGGTCCTATATAGCTACAGTATTACCACACGGCTCTTAAACTCAATCCTACGATTGATGAAGGCTAATGCACCGTATGCTTTCTTAACCACAGAGTTAACCTGCGTAGCAGCTTTGAGTGTCCTATGGACTCGGACTCTAAGATCCCTCGGAACCTCCACATTACCAAGAATCTTACCATTAATACTATATTCTGCCATCATATTTGACCTAACAAGATGAACCACCACACACTTATCTGGGTTGAACTCCATCTGCCACTTCTCAGCCCAGTTTTGCATTGTATCAATGTCCCGCTGTATCCTCTGACAGCCCTCCACACTATCCACAACATGCCCAACCTTTGTATAATCAGCAAATTTACTAACCCATCCATCCACTTCCTGATCCAGATCATTAATAAAAATCACGAACAGAAGGGGTCCAAGAACAGATCCCTGAGGCACACCACTGGTCACTGACCTCCATGCAGAATATGACTCATCTACAACCACTCTTTGTCTTCTGTGGGCAAGCCAATTATGGATCCATAAAGCAATGTTCCCTTTGATCTCATTCCTCCTTACTTTCTCAATAAGCCTTGCATGGGGTACCTTATCAAATGCCTTGCTGAAATCCATATACACTACATCTACGGATCTATCTCCAACAATGTGTTTAGTCACATTCTCAAACAATTCAATCAGGCTTGAAATCACGACCTGCCTTTGACAAAGCCACGTTGACTATTCCTAATCATATTATGCCTCTCCAAATGTTCATAAATCCTGCCTCTCAGAATCTTGTCTATTAACTTACCAACCACTGAAGTAAGACTCACTAGTCTGTAATCTCCTGGGCTATCTCGACTCACTTTCTTGAATAAGGGAGCAACATCCACAACCCTCCAATCCTCAAGAACCTCCCCCATCCCCATTGATGATGCAAAGATCATCACCAGAGGCTCAGCAATCTCCTCCCTCGCCTCCCACTGTAGCCTGGGGTACATCTCATCTGGTCCCGGTGACTTAGCCAACTTTCCAAAAGCTCCAGCACGTCCTCTTCCTTAATATCTATATGCTCAAGCTTTTCAGTCCACTGCAAGTCATCCCTACAATCGCCAAGATCCTTTTCCGTAGTGAATACTGAAGCAAAGTATTCATTAAGTACCTCTGCTATCCCCTCCGGTTCCATACACACTTCTCCACTGTCACACTTGATTGGTCCTATTCTCTCACGTCTTATCCTCTTGCTGTTCACATACTTGTAGAATACCTTGGGGTTTTCCTTAACTCCACCAAGGCCTTCTCATGGCCCCTTCTGGCTCTCCTAACTTCTCTCTTAAGCTCCTTCCTGCTAGCCTTAAAATCTTCTAGATCTCTATCATTATCTAGTTTTTTTTGAACCTTTCATAAGCTCTTCTTTTCTTCTTGACTAGATTTACAACAGCCTTTGTACACCTGTACCCTACCATCCTTTCCTTGTCTCATTGGAACGCACCTGTGCAGAGCCCCACACAAATATCTCCTGAACATTTGCCACATTTCTTCCGTACGTTTACCTGAGAACATCTGTTTCCAATTTGTGCTAACAAGTTCCTGCCTGATAACCTTATATATCCCCTTACTTCAATTAAACATTTCCCTAACTTGTCTGTTCCTATCCCTCTCCAGTGCTATGGTAAAGGAGATAGAATTGTGGTCACTGTCTCCAAAATGCTGTCCCACTGAGAGATCTGATACCTGACCAGGTTCATTTTCCAATACCAGATCAAGTACAGCCTCTCCTCTTGTAGGCTTATCTACATATTGTGTCAAGAAACCTTCCTGAACACACCTAACAAACTCTACCCCATCTAAACCCCTCACTCTAGGGAGATGCCAATCAATATTTGGGAAATTAAAATCTCCCACAACCACAACCCTGTTATTGTTACATCTTTGCAGAATCTGTCTCCCTGTCTGCTCCTCGATGTCCCTGTTACTATCGGGTAGTCTATGAAAAACACCCAGTAGAGTTATTGACCCCTTCCTGTTCCTAACTTCCACCCACAGAGACTCCATAGGCAACACCTCCATGACTTCCTCCTTTTCTGCAGCCGTGACACTATCTCTGATCAGCAGTGCCACACCCCCACCTCTTTTGCCTCCCTCCCTGTCCTTTCTGAAACATCTAAAGCCTGGCACTTGAAGTAGCCATTCCTGCCCCTGCACCATCCAAGTCTCTGTAATGGCCACAACACCATAGCTCTAAGTACTGATCCATGCTCTAAGCTCATCCACTTCGTTCATAATACTCCTTGCATTAAAATAGACACACCTCAAACCATCGGTCTGAGTGCGTCCATTTCTATCACCTGCCTATCCTCCCTCTCGTACCATCTCCAAGCTTTCTCTATTTGTGAGCCAACCTCCCTTTCCTCCATCACTTTAGTTTGGTTCCCATCCCCCAGCAATTCTAGTTTAAACTCTCCCTAATAGCCTTAGCAAACCTCTCCACCAGGATATTAGTCCCCCTGGGATTCAAATGCAACCCATCCTTTTTATACAGGTCATACCTGCCCCAAAAGAGGTCCCAATGATCCAGAAATCTGAATCCCTGCCCCCTGCTCCAATCCCTCAGGCACACATTTATGCTTCACCTCATTCTATTCCTATACTCACTATCACGTGTCACAGGCAGTAATCCCGAGATTACTACCTTTGAGGTCCTGCTTCTCAACCTCCTTCCTAACTCCCTATAGTCTGTTTTCAGGACCATGGCCTCTGGCTGTTCTCCTTCCCACTTCAAGATATCGTGGATGCGATCTGAAACATCCTGGACTCTGGCACCTGGGAGGCAAACTACCATCCGTGTTTCTTTCCTGCGTCCACAGAATCGCCTGTCTGACCCCCTAACTACAGAGTCCCCTATCACAGCTGCCATCCTCTTCCTTTCCCTACTCTTCTGAGCCACAGGGCCAGACTCTGTGCCAGAGGCGCAGCCACTGTTGCTTCCCCCAGGTAGGCCATCCTCCCCAACAGTACTTAAGCCTTATTGAGTACTTATTGTCAAGGGGTACAGCGACTGGGGTACTCTCTAGCATCTGCCTCTTGCCCTTCCCTCTCCTGACTGTTACACACTTATCTGTCTCCCCAGGCCCCGGAGTGGCTACTTGCCTTTCACTCCTCTCTATCACCTCCTCACGAAGGTCATCAAGCTGCATCTCCAGTTCCCTAATGCAGTCCCTAAGGAGCTGCAGCTCGACGCACCTGGTGCAGATGTAGCCATCCAGGAGGCTGGGAGTCTCGAGGACTTCCCACATCTGACACCGAGCACACACATACTTCCTGTCTGTACTCTAAACAGATAACCTACCTCGCCTCGACCCTTTATCGCCGAAGCCCTGTTGAGCCAAAGCCTTCCTACTCTGTCTCCCTCTACTCCGACGCCCGCTGTATAAATCTGTCTTCTTTTTAAACTCTTCTCACTGTTCTCACTGGCTGACCTCCACACGCTTGTGCAGTCGTGCTCTGATCAAACCGCTGAAGAAATAACCATCACCTTTTAAACTCTTCTTGCTTTCAAACTCTTCTCACTGTTGATGAAATTAACAGCATGGGATAAGAAACTTTTAGGATAGTGTGAATTTCTTTTTGTTTCAATTGCCCTTTAGCCCTTTCCGGAAGGAAGCTTTTTGAAAAGGCAGTCTGCAGGGTCCTGAATCTAGACCTAGATTGGAGAAAATGTTACATTTCCTTATATCTGAATTGGTTTGGCCTATTTCCCATGAAATGTTGTTCTTGTTTATTATGGCCTTCCCCTTATTAACTGGTATTTTGTTGTTATCCTAATAGAGAATACATGATCATACAGTAAATCTGGAACATAATAGGAACAGCATAGGAAGGAAAAGCAATGAGGTCCTGAAGAGAGAATTTAAAGAGCTCGGCAGAAAGATCAGAAGCAAGACCTCCAGGATAGTAATTTCTGGATTGCTATCTGTGCCACATGCTGCTGAGGGTAGAAACAGGATGATCTGGCAGATTAATGTCTGGCTGAGAAGCTGGTGCAGGGGGCAGGGCTTCAGGTTCTTGGATCATTGGGATCTCTTCTGGGGCAGGTGTGACCTGTTCGAAAGTGACAGGTTGCACCTGAACCCGAGGGGGACCAATATTCTCGTGGACAGGTTTGTTAGAACTGTTGGGGAGGGTTTAAACTAATTGGGCAGGGGGTTGAGAACTGAAATGATGGGACTCAGGACAGGATGGATGGTAAAAAAGCAAAGATGACATGCAGTCAGTCTGTCAGGAAGGGCAGGCAGATGATAGGACAAAATTACAGCCTGCAGGGTGAGTATCAGTGCATTAGGAATGCAGAATCAAAAAGGGTAGCAAATAAAGTACTCAAAGTGTTGTATCTCAATGCATGGAGTATAAGAAATAAGGTGGATGATCTTGTTGCAATATTACAGATTGTCAGGTATTATGTTGTGGTCATCACTGAGTCGTGGCTGAAGGATGGTTGTAGTTGGGAGCTGACTGTCCAAGATTAAAAGGTTATATCAGAGAGATAGGATGGTAGGCAGAAGGGGTGGCATGGCTTTGCTGATAAAGAATGGCATCAAATCAATAGAAATATGTGACATAGGATCGGAAGGTGTTGAATCGGAAGATGTTGAATCCTTGTGGGCTGAGTTCAGAAACTGCAAGGGTAAAAGGATCCTGATGACAGTTATACAGGCCTTCTAACAGTAGCTGGGATGTGGACCACAGATTACAAGTAGAAAAGGCGTGTCAAAAGGGCAATGTTATGATACTCATGGGAGATTTTAATATGCAGGTTAAATGGAAAAATCAGGTTGGTAATGGATCTCAAGAGGCTCAAGAGAGTGAGTTGGTTGACTGCCTACAAGACGGTTCTTTAGAGCAGTTTGTCGTTGAGCCTACTAGGGGATCTGCTATACTGGATTGTGTGTTATGTAATGAACTGGAGGCGATTAGGGAGCTTAAGGTAAAAGAGCCCTTAGGAGCCAGTGATCACAATATGACTGAGTTCAACTTGAAATTTGATAGGGCGAAAGTAAAATCTGACGTAACAGTATTTCAGCGGAGTAAAGGAAATTACAGTGGTATGAGAGAGGAGTTGGCCAAAGTAAATTGGAAGGAGCTGCTGGCAGAGATGACAGCAGAGCAGCAACAGGGCGAGCTTCTGGGAAAAATGAGGAAGGTGCAGAACATGTGAATTCCAAAAATGAAGAAATACTCAAATGGCAAAATAGTACAACTGTAGCTGACAAGGGAAGTCAAAGCGAATGTAAAAACAAAAGAGAGAGCATATAACAAAGCAAAAATTAGTGGAAAGATAGAGGATTAGGAAGCTTCTTATGACCCACAGAGAGCAACTAAAATAATCATTAAAGGGAAAAGATGAAATATGAAAGCAAGCTAGCAAACAATATCAAAGTGGATAGTAAAAGTTTTTTTGAGTACGTAAAAAAATAAAAGAGAGATGAGGGTGTATATAGAACCACTAGAAAATGAGGCCAGAGCAATAATAACAGGGGCAAGGAGATGGCAGATGAACTAAATGAGTATTTTGCATCAGTCTTCACTGTGGAAGACACTAGCAGTGTGCCAGACGTTGAACGGTGTGAAGGAAGAGAAGTGAGTGCAGTTACTATTACAAGGGGGAAGGTGCTTAAAAAGCCGAAAGACCTAAAAGTACATAAGTCACCCAGACCAGATGAACTGCACCCTAGTGTTCTGAAAGAGGTAGCGTCAGAAACTGTAGAGGCAATTAGCAATGATCTTTTAAAAATCATTGGACTCTGGCATAGTGCCAGAGGACTGGAAAATTTCAAATGTTACTCCACTCTTTAAGGAAGGAGGAAGGCAGCAGAAAAGGAATTATAGACCAATTAGCCTGATCTCAGTGATTGGGAAAGTGTTGGAGTCAATCAAGGATGAGGTTATGGAGTATTTGGTGACACAGGACAAGATAGTTCAAAGTCAGCATGGTTTCCTTCAGGGAAAATCCTGCTTGGCAAACCTATTGGAATTCTTTGAGGAGATAACAAGTAGTATAGATAAAGGGGATGTAGTGGATGGTGTATATTTGGTCTTTCAGAAGGCCTTTGACAAGGTGCCACACATGAGGCTGCTTATCAAGTTAAGAGCCCATGGTATTACAGGAAAGTTACAAACATGGTTAGAGCATTAGCTGATTGGTAGGAGGTAGCAACTGGGAATAAAAAGATCCTTGTATGGTTGGCTGCCAGTGACTAGTAGTGTTATACATGGGTCGGTGTTGGGACCACTTCTTTTTATGCTGTATATCAATGATTTAGATGATGGAATAGGTGGCTTTGTTGCCAAGTTTGCAGATGATACGAAGATTGGAAGAGGGGCAGGTAGTGTTGAGGAAACAGGTAGGCTGCAGAGGGACTTGGACAGATTAGGAGAATGGGCAAGAAAGTGGCAAATGAAATTTAATGTTCGAAAATGCATGGTCATGCATTTTGGTAGTAGGAATAAATGTGCAGACTGTTTTCTAAACAGGGAGAAAATCCAAAAATCTGAAATGCAAAGGGACTTGGGAGTCCTTGTGCAGAACACCTCAAAGGTTAACTTGTAGGTAGAGCTGGTTGTGAGGAAGGCAAATGCAATGTTAGCATTCATTTCAAGAGGTCTAGAATACAAGGACAGGGATGTGATGCTGAGCCTTTATAAGGTGCTGGTGAGGCCTCACCTTGAATATTGTGAACAGTTTTGAACTCCTCATCTAAGAGAAGATGTGCTGGCATTGAAGAGGACCCAGAGGAGGGTCACAAGGATGATTCCAGAAATGAAAGGGTTATCATATGAGGAACATTTGATGGCTCTGGGTCTGTACTTGCTGGAATTTAGAAAGATGAGGGGGGATCTCATTGAATCCTTTCGAATGTTGAAATGCCTAGACAGAGTAGATGTGGAAAGGATGTTTCCCATGGTGGGGGAGTCTAGGACAAGAGGGCACAGCCTCAGGATAGAGTGGTGTCCATTTTAAACAGAGATGTGGAGAAATTTCTTTAGCTAGAGGGTGGTGAATTTGTGTAATTTATTACCACAGACAGCTATAGAGGCCATGTCGTTGGGCGTACTTAAAGCAGAGATTTATGGGCTCTTGATTGAGCACAACATCAAAGGTTAGGGAAGAAGGCTGGGGAGTGGGGTTGAGGAGGGGAAAAATGATCAGCCATTATTGAATGGCGGAACAGACTTGATAGGCCAAATGACCTATCTTCTGCTCCTATGTCTTATGGTCTTATAATACATATAGCATTAGTCTTTTATCAGTGATAGTTATAACAAAGCATTATGAGAATTTCTCTATAATTCCATGTACTTAACTAGTGTCCATATAGGATATACAAGCCAGAAAGATTCTTGGTTCATTTCCTAATCTCTCATGATCTTTACTGCCTTGATGTAACACACAGAATTCTGGAGGAACTTGGGTCAGGCAGCGTCTATGGAGAGAAATATACAGTCAACATTTTGGGTCAGGATGCTTTATCTTGAGGTACTTGACCTAAAAGATCAACGATCCATTTCCTTCCAATAGATGCTGCTTGGCCTAGAGAATTCCTCCAGCACTTTGTGTGTTGCTCCAGGTTCCAGCATCTAAAATCTCTTGCCTCTCCATTGATACCTTAGGTAAATAATGACCACAGCAGACCAGGCTGGAGATGTGGTAATACTGGGCAAGTTTCTGATGCTGTTTGGTAGACACTAACTCCTGTTGCAGTGAATGTATGGAAGTTGGGTGAGGATTAAATCAAGGCTTGGTTGTGCCTTTCTAACAGTGAATAGATTGCTCCTGCTCAGCGATCAGCACTAATTCATCATGAATGACAGAAAACTGCATCTCAGTAGGACAACATCTGCATTGAGGTAATGAGTGGAAGATGCACAGATACTAGGACACTAAACTTAGGAATTATATTTTATTCAGATTTGCTACAAAGCTTCTGTCGACCTTCATTACTCACAAACTAGGGACTTCTGCAGGTTAAACTCAAAATCCTATTAAGTTTTTTTTTAATATTAGACTCGAACACAAATTACAATGTACAGAGTTGTAACAGAGAAAGAAACAATATTAATTGATAAACATGCATCATCATCCACAGCTATCACAATGCTTATTTTTCACAAAAATTGCACAATCAGGTGTTAAATGCTTTAGCAATATTAGCAATGAATATAAATTTAAAATGGAAGCCCAAAATATGTACAGCACATGGAATGGAAAGCAGCAGAAACAATGCTTGAATTTATAGCAACGTTATAAGGATGTACCTTTAACAGTATTGCAACAGGGAGAAGAATATAAGAGGAGGAATATAAGAGAAAATAAAGCAGATCAATATTTTGTTTTGAAAGCACAAACAACTGGAACTGTTCATGTTCAAGGATTAAATGCAATCTAAAGACCTGTGATGGCGAATTCACATTGAATGTCTATAAGGCAATATTGACTCTCAACACTGCATGATGTGGTCTTGTTCGAAGCTGGTGACGTTTGCTTCTCAAATCATTGCCATCTGAATGGCTATTGTAACGATTCCTCCTTTGCAACAGAGAGAATTACAAGGCAAGTTATGAAACAAGTAATGCTGGTGCCACTAGAGTTATTCAACAATGGTTTAACAAAAAGAAAAAAACATCCTAATGCTAACAAGAATTGATGTGGTAAGTACATAAACTGTTGAGAGCTGATGAATAAACTCTTCTCGGGCTTCAAGCCGGGTACAGGTATCGATTATAACCAACGTTTTGATGACAACCTCTGCCATCCTCATCAGGGATGATGCTCAGGCATCATCCCTGATGAAGAGCTAACTTTCCAAATTTATCTCTGTATGCACTGTTTGACATTAGAAAGGCTATGACAAACTTTACAGTAGAAAAGTATTACTGATCTTTCAGTCACCTATTTATAGCTTGCATGGGATTATTAAATTTCATACAACCAGTGAATTTCTGATATTTAATTACAAATCACAAACTAGTTAAAAAGATTTTTTTTTAATTTAAGGATTAAGTTATTCAAGAATGCAAGATCTGTGTTCTCATTTAGATGTGGTGGCTTTTAAAAGGCCGCAGGAATAGAAAGCAAAATTACGTTAGAGCTAAGTACTTTTTGGATGTCTATAGCATTTTGTGAATACTGCAATCAGAAAACCTATAATAATTTAACAGCAAAAATAACGTGCTAAACAATCTCATTGTTTTATATTAACATCATGAAGAGCTTGCTTTTCCTATGGAAATCAAGAAAATGTTTTAAAAAATTAGACCTGCAATTCCAGTAATAATACTGTTTGAAGGAAATCCTTCCACAGCATTTCTGATGCCATTAGCACCCAGCAATCAGAGGACATTTTCCTTTTTTATCTCCTATAAAAGAAATCAGGCCAGCATATTTTTGAATATAATAAAAAAAATTGCTTTACTTGACTAGTGATTGAAATGAATAAACACAAGATAAATAAGCCCTTCAACCCTACTGATCTCCTTTACTACTAAACTAGTGCCGAATTAGTTAAAAGCACACGCTAATGCTCTCAAAATGCAAACGTGCAATTAAATTCAGAGCTGCTGTCTTGAAGCATAAATAGTGAAATGATTCAGGATGCAGAGTTGTACTGTGAGATAAACACTGTAAATTTTCCCCTTTCTAGCAAAGGACATTCAAGGTACTTCCTTATTCCAGAAATTCACATGCTAATACAATTTCTTAAATTAAGTTTCTGCAGACCAGTATAATTTATTGCAATCAAGCTTAGCAATTGCACATTTAACTACAGAGATACATTGGTCAAAAAGAGTACTCATACATTTTCAGTTTTACTGTCAAATGCTAATTTACACACATCTGTAAGTGCGTGTGTTTATACTCACTCACACACGCCAAAATAAAATTGCAGGCCAGCTGCTCATTGTGATTTACTAAATTGCAAGTTAGCATAGCTTGCAGACAAACCTTTTGTATAGACCACACTACCATGGCTTGTAGGGTTATTTTGATGATTTTGCTTCTGGGTCCAAAGTCATCTTATTAAGTCTTTAAAGGTAAGCTTTAAGAGGATTAATGATTTCTAGCGTTCAAATGTTATGGAGGTGTTGTTTTAATTGGCTTTTGATATTTTTGCTTCCACTAAAATAAATGAAGTCACATTTCATCACACACTGATTTAAAAATAAGGTCTATATCAAATGGCAGGCTAACTATTTAAGGACTACCATTCTCCATGCAGACATGGGACACAACTAGTAATACAATTTATACTCTATAAGCAATTCAGATTCCTGTATTGTAATTTTTGATGCATAACCATGATAAGCTTCAGAAATACACATTTTATTGATAATCAATTCAAATAAACTGAGTAATACTGCTCTCAGAAATCTTTAAGGACAAAGCTTGGAAAGTAGTAGTTTTGATTACAAGTATTTAAAATAATGTTGGCGCGTGGCCAAGTGGTTAAGGCGTTCGTCTAGTGATATGAAGGTCGCTTGTTTGAGCCTTGGCTGAGGCAGCGTGTGTGTCCTTGAGCAAGGCACTTAACCACACATTGCTCTGCGACGACACCAGTGCCAAGCTGTAATGGTCCTAATGCCCTTCCCTTGGACAACATCTGTGGCATGGAGAGGGGAGACTTGCAGCATGGGCAACTGCTGGTCTTCCATACAACTTTGCCCAGGCCTGCGCCCTGGAAACCTTCCAAGGCACAAATCCATGCTCTCATGAGACTAACAGATGCCTATAATTTAAAATAATGCCCTATACTGTTATTAAATCCAAACACTCTCACCTGCATTCCCTATTGATTTCTTATAAACTCAGCAGGCAAATATGAAGAGGGTATCTGAGCAGTCTAACAAGTGAAAGCTTTGAATAAGGTTCATTGATTGTGAAGCTGGTTGGGGACAGAAAGAGATATCTGACCATCTTTGAATGTAATCATTAAACATATTACACAAGTGTACTGTACACCTATGTTTATCTGTAACATGATTAATGATTATTCTTGGGCTCCATGCAGGCCTGTCCTCGCACATGACACTAAACCTGGCAACACAATGCCTGAGCTACTAAGACACAACTTTCCTAAATTTACAGATCTAAGTGAGTATCTTGCCACGCTACCCAAGGCAAATTGAATTGCAGAGGACAGAGTCACAGAGCATTACAGCACAAAATCTGGCCCCTCGGCTCATCTAGTCCATGCCAAACTGTTAATCTGCCTAGTCTCATCAGACCTCACCTGACCATAGACTTTCATACCCCTCCCGTCCATGTACTTAATCAAACTTCCCCTAAGTTTTGCAATTAAACTTGCATCCACCAACTCTGCTGGCAGCTCATTGCACACT
This sequence comes from Mobula birostris, assembly GCF_030028105.1. Classification (NCBI taxonomy): domain Eukaryota; kingdom Metazoa; phylum Chordata; class Chondrichthyes; order Myliobatiformes; family Myliobatidae; genus Mobula; species Mobula birostris. Next base: position 33,748,088 of record NC_092402.1, read on the forward strand.
CTCACCACTCTCTGAATGAAGAAGTTCCCTCTCAGGTTCCCTTTAAATATTTCACCTTTCACCCTTAACCTACAGCCTTTAGTTCTATTCTCACCCAACCCCAATGGAAAAAGCCTATAAAAACACTGGTGAACGCAGCAGGCCAGGCAGCATCTATAGGAAGAGGTATAGTTGACGTTTTGGGCCAAGACCCTTCATCAGGACCCTTTGTCTCGGCCCGCAACGTTGACTGTACCTCTTCCTATGGATGCTATCTGGCCTGCTGTGTTCACCAGCATTTTTTATGTGTGCTGCTTGAATTTCCAGCGTCTGCAGATTTCCTCGTGTTTGCGTGGAAAGAGCCTGTTTGTATTTACCCTATCTATACCTCTCATAATTTTGTATCCCTCCATCAAATCTCCCCTCATTCTCCTATGTTCCAGGATGTGGGCATTACATGTGCGCAATGCTCTGCATATTGCATTTCCCAAACAAATTCTTTAAAGCCTTGTTGTCAGGACAGTTACTTCTTACAAAACACTCAAAGAAAACCTAGTTAGTGGAAGACTGTCAATCACTTCAGTAATGCAGGTAACACCTTCATTCACATTTTTAGCATGAAAATGGTTTGTTAATTTAAACACGTGGCTTGGTGAGCCTAAACTAATTGCTGCCTCATATAAATTGCTTGGTAATTATTTTATTTCCCCCTACCAGCTGAGAGAACTTTCTGAGGACCTCAAAGCCTGTATGCAATTAAACTTGCATCCACCAACTCTGCTGGCAGCTCATTGCACACTCTCACCACTCTCTGAATGAAGAAGTTCCCCCTCAGGTTCCCCTTAAATATTTCACCTTTCACCCTTAACCTACAGCCTTTAGTTCTATTCTCACCCAACCCCAATGGAAAAAGCCTATAAAAACACTGGTGAACGCAGCAGGCCAGGCAGCATCTATAGGAAGAGGTATAGTTGACGTTTTGGGCCAAGACCAATGTTGACGGAAGTTGCATGCCTTGATCTCCTAAAGCTGATGTGCATTGTCCGGATTCTTTTCAGAATTCCATCCAGAATAGAAGCTGAGTTGTATACTATAGTTTTGACAACCTCACATCCTCCTGCCAAGTCATATCCATGCTCAATCAAACCCTTTTGCCATAGTGCCAGATCCTTGGATCTGGAGAGGTTTCTGAAGTGACTTTCTTGAGAAAGGGGCAAAATAAAATGCATTCCAAAGTCAGCCTTTTCCCTTGGCTGCACGGTATATGTGCATAATTACAAAAATATAAAGAAAGCTTTGTTTTGCCAGATTTTTAATGAAGTTTTAATTATTGATCAAATTATATAATAGTGAATGACTAAATTCCAGCAATAAAGCAAGACTATTGCAGTAATTAATGAAGGTTCATTAATATTGCAAAAGTAAAGTGATAAGGAAATAAAATATGTCATTTCTAACTCTAGTTTCTTCATTATAAATGAAATTTGACAAACTGTTTCTTTGTATTTGCCATGGTCATAATTTTTTGGTTTAATTTGATCAAATAGTCATTGCATTGTGAACAATTTAGAGTCTGGTTTATGTGCAAATCCACTCTCCCCAGAATAAGCAAAAATTTCATTTTAATATGAAGTCCACTTCAGTCATTCAGCATAATTAGAACATCTTGCACCGAGTGTGCAGATGAAGATGATACAACTACAGCCACTGATTGTGAATATGTATCATGCTACCATTTCACTGAAAATAAAAAAAAACACCCTGCTTGAATTAACAGGTGGAAGTTCAGACCATATTGCTCACACAAGCAGTTGCAAAGCATCAGAACATCTTCACTGCTTGAATTTATGGGAAATAACATTATAACTATAAATGCTTTTATGCAATTTTTAATGAACAATCTCATTTAAACTATTCACAGATAATCTTGGCTCAAGTACACATATCTGAGACTTACGTTAATTGACCTGAAAACTACAAGATCTTGATGAAACAAATAAGTGTATTTTCCACACAGGTACAATGGGGAATAAATGCTTCAGAATGCATTGAATGATTAATGTTTAAAACCCTGCTGAAATTCTCCAAGCATAACTTCAGAAAACACAACTTTGAGTTCACCCACAAGACAAGCAAAAGTGTTACACTCAATATACACGGTCATCTCCAGAGTGAAAGGATCAATGGAAGATTACAGTAAATGTAAGAACACGATCAAAAGGATAATCAGAGAGGAAAAAATAATGGGCAATGTTTATTGCTAGTGCACAGAATCCTTCTAGCACTAAATTTTAAGCAGACAGTGAAGGAAACAATTTCATGTGGAGAATGAAATTGAAAAGCAATGCAGAATAAATCCAGTCAATAAATACCTTCTTAACAAGAACACAGCTGTATGTACTGCATTACTAAAAAGAAATTCATGCCTATTTTGCGAGCAAGTGGGAACTCAATTAAATGAACTCAATTGGGAATTGGGAAGCCAATTTGTTAAGATATTTTGGCATAAAGTACAATTTGAGATATGGAACATGCATAGTGTTCATTGAAAGAATTTTGAACAATGGCTTCCAAGGCCTTCCATTAGTTAAATTATCCTTGCCTCTTGTCTAGTCCATTGTAGTCTAAATGATAAAGATTTATTACCGTGATTTATCAATAACTCTTTCCTTGCGGTATCATAAGACTAACTGGATGGCAGCATTTGCAGAAACTCTTGTTTAGGATATGAAATAAAAAATATTATTGCATGAAATTTGGGTAAAACCTCTAATCAGTATCTTGATGTGGATAAAGCAATGGCAGGAAGCGACGGGGGCTTGTTGGCGGATTTGTGTCAAGATGAAGCTGGAGGTATGTTCCAGAATCAGTGTCTGGGTCTCCCAACACTTCTCTCTACGTATACTCGCATTCAGGAATATAGTTCAGCTTGAACTAGATAGAGAGCTCGCCATGTGAGGTGGAAGAAACAGCAAAAACCTCAGAAGCAAGCACGCAAATAAATAAATCAGCAGCAAGTGACAATTGATGAGTACAGGATCTTAGAATTTGGAAATAAAAATGTAGCTTGACAAATAAATAGTTAAAGGTGAACGAACATTGACTGGGTGTGATACTGGATTTGATGTATAATTAGTGATAGACAAAATGAGCAGAATCTTTAAAGGTGCTGGGTCGAAGTGAAACGATGTCGTGTTACATTTTGTAGACAGACTTTGAATATTGTGTTCAATCACCAAGACACAAGAACAATGCACAGGTCAAAGAAGGCATCAATAACTAATTACAGGGTCAAAGGATTAAATAAAAAAACAGCATTTGTGTAGGAAATGTACATTGATGTTGATGGTCGATGCCGAATTAGCAGATAGTTTTGTGCCGTGTGATTGAGCTGTAATGATATTCCAGAGAAACTAGAGTTTTTCACTTTAGAAGGGAGGTGAATGAGAGGATAAATGATATCATCGAAAAGTCATTAGACAGCAAAGCACTTCTTCAGAGTATATCAGGCCACAGGGACAGAGAGAGGCAGATATTAAAACAGACAGAATAGCTTATGAAGAACTTACTTGAAAAGTCTTTGACTCTCTCCGATAGGAAAGTGGGTATAATACTGCAAGCTCATTCAGGACAGATGAACTGATGACAAAATTGATGACTCCAAATAACGTAAGTAGTTAGTGGTGAATGTTCTTTACATCTGTGGTCTCCCCCCCCCCACCCCAATTAAGAGGCTCCAGAAGTTACAAGGAGTCCATGAATAACATTGAAGCAATTTAGCTAGAAAATTGGTAAAAATAAAAGTATCCTCAATAGTTGCCAGTCACAAAGCATTCCCCAGGAATCTCTAGTAAAGTCCCAACTCCTGATTAAGAATGATTAGTAATATCATTCATTTATGGGAAGGAATGCATATTAAAAACTGGAACTTTCATTCATAAAGATTGGGAGTCATTAACAACCTGAACACTGTTTAACAATTGATAATCGGGAATGCATTGAGTAACTGCTCCCTCTCGTGGCATTGTTTGGAACAAAAAATCCACTTGATGATTGATGTTAACGAACAACCAGCAACTCTGAAACATCTGTGATTCAATCGCATGCAGACATTTTGAGATATTGGATTCCTCTTTTCTAGACAGTTAAATAAGCAATTACTATTAAAGGATACAATACTGGGACTTTTCAGCACCATGTTTCACTTAGGTAAAGAGAGATTGCAGATACTGGAAATATGGAGCAACACACACAAAATGCTGGAGGAACTCAGCAGATCAGGCAGCTTCTATGGAGGGAAATGAACAATTGATGTTTTGGGCCTTACCTCCATAGGTACTGTCTGATTTGTTCAGTTTCTCCAGCATTTTGTGTGTTGCTCCATGTTTCACTTATGCAGCTCCTTAGCACTAATGTTGTACTTTAATCACCAAGGGGCTCTATTGGGCAGTTTACTTAAAAAGTTCTACTGGTTTCATGTTGGGAATTTTAAAACCAAATAGTAATGCATATTTTGTAGGAGGTCCTTTAAGAGACTAGGAAGAAATAGTTTCAGAAAAAAATTGAAAGATTATGAATGTGAACCATGTAAACTAGTGAGTGCCAGCTGGTGGAGTGCTGGTTTACATGAAGGGAGCAGTGCAACAGAATGTAAACCCTGATGTTATAGCATACTGTTGTTATGGTGTGATTCCCTAAATTATAAGATCAAGTTCACATCTACAACCCCCATAGGATGTCATTTCTCTTTGTTATAATGTGCCCATATAGTTGCTTAGGACCAAATTTGAAGTGAGGAATTTGCTGCAGACTTTCATATTTACAAATAATCTAACTATGATTTCTTTTAATTCCCATTTTATCATATGGTTGTAAGTGCTTCAGTGTCCACCAATTAATGAAGCTATACATTAAAATAATAAACTTCAGGTTAATACAAAATATTAATCAATTTTGAACTCCTACTATTTATGAGCAATTACAATTAAAAATGTCATACATGTGCACACTTTTAACTTTACTGTACTGTGCTGTAGAATAGTAATAATCACATGGTGTTATAATGCTAGAATCTGTTAAAACACACACACACAGAGCAATTGACCAATGACTATATTTGCTCTGCACCATAAAATGATTGATTAGGAAGACTGAAAATAATGTAAAACTTGGTTTAATATTGGCTTAGTGAAGCAGTAAAGATCTGCAGTGCTTTGAGCATAGAAGGCTGACTTACTGACCACACTAGTTAAATAAAAATTTGACCTTGTTTCAATGTAATGCATCATTAGAATGCATATTCTACAGGGCATTGCTTCCTATAATTCTAAGTTTCCATTGACTATTTTGTCAAATAATTAAGCGAGCTCTTCATTTTCCAGATAAAGTAGTTGTCTTTTGCCAAAACAATCCTCACTAATCAGTGATTGTTTGCATTGGAGGAGTACAGACTCCTATTGATACATGTTCCATAGGGTATTGCTGCACAGTGATTAGTGAGAAGATTCTGATTTATTTCTTTGTGTATTAATTAGTACGTTTGTACATGGAGTAAGTTTTCCTCTGGCCACCATTTTTAATGAAATCATTAAGTCTTAGCAAATGAAAAATTTGCAACCTTCATCAGACCGTGAGCACCAATGACGCCAAATGGGCTGACAAATACATTGACAAATTAATTCAATATAGGTCTATTTGTACAAGTAAACCACACTGAATACTCCAAGTAAGTCACTAGGTTCCAGTGCGGTACTGAAGGAGTGATGAATTATTTGAAATTCCAACATATGACAATGGAGGTGTATTCTTTGAAGGAAAAATTGACTGGGCTCCCATCTCCTCTCTTGGCTGTGAGTAAAAGTGTTTTTGGCAGTATTTTAAGAGAAAGGGACTTATCCTGGTAGCCTGTGCAACATTTATCTCTTAATCATTATCACAAAAACAGATTAGCTGATCATAATTATACTGATGTTCCTGGGATCTTGTTGTGCATATATTTAGCCACAGCGTGTTCTATTTTACAACAATGACTGCATTTCAAAGATGCCTCATTGGCAGTGCATTCACTTTGCTTCTTGAGACTATGAAAGTAAGCCTTTCTTATGCAAATTCTGTCCAAAATTCTCACAATCTTATGAAGTTGATGTAACAGTATGTTTAGAGAAAAATCATCTTCACAACAGCAGTAAGCACTGACTTACAAGAACACGGACTAGTCATCTACATCGATTCCAATATTTGCCGAGAATGGTTAACTCTCGGCCAGCACTAGATCCTGACATTTCCCAATCTTGTGTTCTCTGATGTAATTTTGGGTAGTGGGCTTGCTTGATGAGTGCAGAGCAAAACTCTCTCATCTTAAAAGCCATTATGTTATAGTGCTGTATTGAGGGAGTGCTGGATGATTTGAGATGCCAGCAAGCTTTGGACGAAAAATTAAATGAGGTCGTATCTGCTTTCTTGGGTATGTGTAAAATAAGTCACAGTTCTGAGAAAGGGAAAAGGAGTTATTCTGATAGCCAGGGCAACATTTGCCTCGTAATCACCATCATTAAACTGATTATCTGGTCATTATCAAATCAGTGTTTCTGCGTAGCTTCTTGCTCAACTCAGGGCATGGCCTTTGTTGACTGCAGGATGAGCAGGTAATGTGCTGTTGGCCTACACCTATGCTACTTTACAGCAGAAACCTGAAAAAGGGTAGCAGGATAAGGCAGGATGAGATGACCTCTATTTTTCTCTGTTTACAAGAACACAGCATGAATCACTGCTGCGCCATGAGCTCACGGGAATTGTGCAGGGATATGCTGTAATGAATTCAATGCAAAAATAATCTTAAATTTCAGATCGCATCACTAGCATAATGCCATCACTGAAAGCAACAGTACGTCACTTCTGAAGATAACAGAACCTAAGTAAGGACAAAATTGTACATAAACATGAAAGGACACATCCTAGTTTTCCCTTGTACTGCCTAAGTGCACTGTTGTAATGAAATGGTCTGTATGGATGGCATGCAAAAGTTTTTCACTATATGTCAGTACATGTGTCAATAATAATAATCCAACTAATTTTTATTTATTATAAAAGAAGTGCCATTTTCAATTTTATTTTGCTTCATATGAATCATACCACACCTCATTATAATGGTTAAGGAAATACTCAATATAAGGTAGGTTTTGAGAGGCAATTTGATTTAAATGTAGAGGGGAATATCATAAGAAGCCTACCCAGTACTAGCAAAACATCCTCCAGACATTACAAGTTCACTTGTTCCTGCCAGATACTTCAAAAGATCCTCACTACACTACTTATGAAGCAATAGAAGCTGCAGTCTAACAGCGAGTGATTGTCTTGGACATTTCTCTTGCAATCATAAGACCCCATAAGGACAATGATAATGTAAAATGCTGCAGGTCTATTTCCCTTGTTTATTGGTGAAACAAAGCAGGGAAGCAGTATGGCCTCAGTTGTAATGAGGACTAGGCCTTGAGGCGCAGGCTTGCCTGCTGCAGTAGTCCAGGAGAGGAGATACCGGCAGAGGTACAGCGTGGTGTCCATGCTGGGTTGAGGGCTGGCCCCTTCCATCAGTGCTGCCCTTTAGTATTCGATCGGTGGAATGACAAGCTGGATAGCATGAGTGTGTACATTTGTCTGCAGACTGCTGAGAACTGCTTACTCTTGCCAACAACAGCCATGCACCATCTATTTACAGGACATGTCACTCAGGGACCTGTGCTTATATATTTATTTATTGTGACTGTATGTTTACTTGCCATCTTACATCTGTGATATATGCCTTATGCTATGTATGACTATTAGTACTATGTACTGTGTTTTGCACCTTGGCCCTGGAGTAACACTGTTTCATTCGGTGTTCATGAGTTCTCATGTATGATTGAATGATAATTGAACTTGAACTTCAATTGAACAAGTTTAATCAATTTAAAAAGTATCATAAGATTAATAACTTCATATAAGCTAGGTTATACCTTATAACAGGAAATTTAATGAACATTCAGCTAACATGGTTGAGAACCATAAAAGAAACAATTTAACTTTTTCTGAAGTTGTATACATTTCACCAAATACAATTAGCACATACACGCAAGTGAAATTAACCAATTGCAATACAATTTCAGACAGTGGGCACGAGGATTATGCAAACCAGTTGGCTATGAAACCTCTAAACTGTAACAATCTGCAACAATAAAAGTATTTATCAAAAATCCAATATGGCTCAGTGTTTTCTATCTCTCCCCACAACTGAAGGAGTATCTGGCAGGTCAAAGCAAGAACTGAGTTTGATGTGTAACCTGCTGTTTCAACTCAACAGTTCAGTTGTTAGTCTGCTAAATGTCCACTATAATATCCAAGGAAGATAACAGCCATTTCTAAATTCATCAATGTGAGGGATGTTGGTGTTAGGGATGTGAATTGTTTGCAAGGTAAATTAAGTGTTCATAGGAGATGAACAAGATGTTTCCTTTATATACTTACTGCTTTGACTCTTAACCCTGCTCTAATTTCTACCCTTCCTCTCTCCTCTATGATTAATCTCACACTGTGATTTCCAATTTAATGATAATTACTGTTGGCTCTTGCTTCTTATGAAATGGATTCAGAAGGCCAAAGGTCATTTCCCTTCAGACACTTGGAGACAAGGAAGGGGAGTTTCATTTTGTCAGACTAGGTTCCAAAACCAAGTTCCTGAGTTGAAGGGGTAGCGTGTCAGTACAACACAGATTGCAAGCCCTTCTAGAATACCACAGATGGAAAAATAATCACATTTTGTAAGTAGCAGCTTTTAAAATATTTTGTTTTTTAACTAAAGCCTTGAAATTCTTACCCTGTTTGGTCCTGCTAAATGTACCATTTGATTGTGTCAATGCATTGCACCTTGCCTTGGAAATTAAGTTCTATTGAGTTGATGCCAGTTGAATGAATTTCAGAGGCAAGTTACAATGTACTGTGACATATAGCACCAGTCAGGGATGAATTCCAAAATAAATGTATTATCCTCATGTTTCCCATGCTGCTGCCCACAAGCAAGCTGCCTTCTTTCTCCAGAAGGATTGAGAAGGTTATGGTAGAACTCAGATTGCTGGCTTTGCTGGGGATTATTCATAGACTGTAGCATTGCTCCTGCAGTGGTTCAGCTAGCAGTTAGGAATATTCAGTCATTCAATGGAACAACATTCCAAAGAGATGTCACTTGACAGTGGACCTTCAATGTCTTATCCAGTGCCCTATAGCAAGAGTTGCCTTTCCAACCAAACATTTCAGTTGGTCTTGTGGGATCGATGGGACCAAGATTCACCTGGTCTTGTTGGATTAAATTAGATCTTTGAGATGTGTCTATTTTAACACAATGAGTATTGTGAACAAAGCGGACAAGTTTCGAGCGTGGATCAGTGTTTGGAGCTATGATGTTGTGGCCATTACAGAGACTTGGATGGCTCAGGGGCAGGAATGGTTACTTCGAGTGCCGGGCTTTAGATGTTTCAGAGAAGACAGGGAGGGAGGCAAAAGAGGTGGGGACATGGCACTGTTGATCAGAGATAGTGTCACGGCCACAGAAAAGAAGAAAGTCATGGAGGTGTTGTCTACAGAGTCTCTGTGGGTGGAAGTTAGGAACAGGAAGGGGTCAATAACTCTACTGGGTGTTTTTTATAGACCACCCAATAGTAACAGCATCATCGAGGAGTAGATAGGGAGACAGATTCTGGAAAGGTGTAATAACAACAGGGTTGTGGTGGCGGGAAATTTTAATTTCCCAAATATCGATTGGCACATCCCTAGAGCAAGCGGTTTAGATGGGGTCGAGTTTGTTAGGTGTGTTCAGGAAGGTTTCTTGACACAATATGTAGATAAGCCTGCAAGAGGAGAGACTGTACTTGATCTGGTATTGGGAAATGAACCTGGTCAGGTGTTAGATCTCTCAGTGGGAGAGCATTTTGGAGATAGTGATCGCAATTCTATCTTCTTTATTATAGCTTTGGAGAGGGATAGGAACAAGTTAGGAAAGCATTTATTTGGAGTAAGGACAAATAGGAGGCAATCAGGCAGGAACTTGGAAGCATAGTGGAAACAGATGTTCTCAGAGAAACGTACGGAAGAAATGTGGCAAATGTTCAGGGGATATTTGCATGGAGTTCTGCATAGGTACATTCCAATGAGACAGAGAAAGGGTGGTAGGGTACAGGAACCATGGTGTACAAAGGCTGTTGTAAATCTAGTCAAAAAGACAAGAAGAGCTTTCGAAAGGTTCAAAAAACTAGGTAATGTGAGAGATCTAGAAGATTAGAAGGCTAGCAGGAAGCTTAAAAAAGAAATTAGGAGAGCCAGAAGGGGCCATGAGAAGGCCTTGGCAGACAGGATAAAGGAGAACCCCAAGGCTTTCTACCAGTATATGAAGAGCAAGAGGATAAGACGTCAGAGAACAGGACCAATCAAGTGTAACAGTGGAAAAGTGTGTATGGAACCGGAGGAGATAGCAGAGGTATTTAATAAATACTTTGCTTCCATATTCACTACAATCTTGGCGATTGTAGGGATGACTTACAGCAGACTGAAAAGCTTGAGCATGTAGATATTAAGGAAGAGGATGTGCTAGAGCTTTTGGAAAGCATCAAGTTGGATAAGTCACTGGGACCGGATGAGATGTACCCCAGGCTACTGTGGGAGGCGAGGGAGGAAATTGCTGAGCCTCTGGCGATGATCTTTGCATCATCAATGGGGATGGAAGAGGTTCCGGAGGATTGGAGGGTTGTGGATGTTTTTCCCTTATTCAAGAAAGTGAGTCGAGATAGCCCAGGAAATTACAGACCAGTGAGTCTTACTTCAGTGGTTGGTAAATTGATAGAGAAGATCCTGAGAGGCAGGATTTATGAATATTTGGAGGGGCATAATATGATTAGGAACAGTCAGCATGGCTTTGTCAAAGGCAGGTTATGCTTACGAGCCTGATTGAATTTTTTGAGGATGTGACTAAACACATTGATGAAGGTAGAGCAGTAGATGTAGTGTATATGGATTTCAGCAAGGCATTTGATAAGGTACCCCATGCAAGGCTTATTGAGAAAGTAAGGAGGCATGGGATCCAAGGGGACATTGCTTTGTGGATCCAGAACTGGCTTGCCCACAGAAGGCAAAGAGCGGTTGTAGACAGGTCATATTCTGCATGGAGGTCGGTGACCAGTGGTGTGCCTCAGGGATCTGTTTTGGGACCCCTTCTCTTCGTGATTTTTATAAATGACCTGGATGAGGAAGTGGAGGGGGGGGTTAGTAAATTTGCTGATGACGCAAAGGTTGGGGGTGCTGTGGATAGTGTGGAGGGCTGTCAGAGATAAGATGCAAAACTGGGCTGAGAAGTGGCAGATGGAGTTCAACCCAGATAAGTATAAGGTGGTTCATTTTGGTAGGTCAAACATGATGGCAGAATATAGTATTAATGGTAAGACTCTTGGCAGTATGGAGGATCAGAGGGATCTTGGGGTCTGAGTCCATAGGACACTCAAAGCTGCTGCACAGGTTGACTCTGTGGTCAAGAAGGCATATGATGCAGCTATATAGGACACTGGTCAGACCCCACTTGGAGTACTGTGCTTAGTTCTGGTCACCTCACTGCAGGAAGGACAAGGAAACCATAGGAAGGGTGCAGAGGAGACTTACAAGGATGTTGCCTGGATTGGGGAGCATGCCTTATGAGAATATAATGAGCGAACTTGGCCTTTTCTCCTTAGAACGACGGAGGATGAGAGGTGACCTGATAGAGATAAATAAGATGATGAGAGGCATTGATCGCGTGGATAGTCAGAGGCTTTTTCCCCAGGGCTGAAATGGCCAGCACAAGAGGGCACAGTTTTAAGGTGCTTGGAAGTAGGTACAGAGGAGATATCAGGGGTAAATTTTTTTTTACGCAGAGAGTGATGAGTGTGTGGAATGGGCTGCCGCTGACAGTGGTAGAGGTGGATACAATAGGGTCTTTTAAGAGACTCCTGGATAGGTACATGGAGCTTAGAAAAGTAGAGGGCTATGGTAACCCTAGGTAATTTCTAAGGTATGGACATGTTTGGCACAGATTTGTGGGCCAAAGGGCCTGTATTGTGCTGTAGGTTTTCTATGTTTCTACGTAACATGATGGGACTCTGAATTGGTTTCTGTGAGTGGCAGGGCTGGACATCAGGGTATCAGCAACCATTTAAGGGCTGCACTGCACAGACCATCTTGTAATAGGGAATGGTGGGTGTATCTTGGCTAGGAGTACAGAGTGGGGTTAAGCCATTGGGCACTAAGGCCAGGTGACATGGACTGCATAACCAGCTGGAACAAAACAAGGTGGATTCTTTCAGTGTTCACTTCAAATGAGATGAGCACATCAGCCAGGATATGTTGAAAGGCCCAAATATGCAGATGTCCAGCAAATTTTCTCCAGGCCACTGGATCAAGGTGCATTGAATGGCCCAGGACTGCAAGCGGCAACTAGTGTGACCCATTGATGAAAAGCACTGTTGGAATTTCAGCCCCTACAGCATTAATGCTAACTGTATGGTTATCTGGTTAGAAAGTAACACTTCTACTTCAGAGATTGAAAGAAGTTACTCACAGTATCAAATGTTTTATACAGATATTATTTCACTTTTTTATTCATATGGTTCTCTGTAAAACAATTTGTTACATCAAGTTACTTCCTACTGTTGTTTATGATGATGACACATTGTACCACTAAAATAATAGTTTAATGCAACACATAACAAAGTGGAAGATAAATTGCTGAGCATTTGTTGTGCCCATTGAACCAAATTATAATACTAATTAATATGGAATCTCCATATGCATTGCTTTTCTGGGCAATGGATTACCAGCTTGTTGATAGTGCCTATATGTCAACTACATCTACTGTCTACAAAGCTGTATATAAAACAAGCTAAAACTCTAGTACAGTGCTGGTTCTGGCATTGGGTGGAACTTTGTCAGGTAATGGATGGAATGGTTCCCATCTGCCTACGTTACAGATTGGAAAGGCAGCTATGTAAATGCCACATCCTCCTATTTAAACAATAGCAAGCACCTTTACACCATGTCAAACATACTCCAGTGTTAGATTCATTGTAATTTGTCCCCTTCATTTTCCATGGCAATGGTAACAAGTGGGGAAAAAAGGGTGAAGTCTTTCACACACCTGAGTATTATTATGGTCTCTAATGGGAGAAGCACACCTCTCCCTTATATGATATAACTCAGTTTTTGTCTAGATCAACGAGATACCTCAACCTCATTTAAAATGAAATGCAAAACTGAAGAGCTAGTTTACTCTTGGGCATAAACTTGTGGTGATAAAAGGGTAGCACGAGGTAAATCTCATTCTTAAATAGATTCTGTGCTGGAATGGTTTATTAAGTATATTCCTTGCACTAGCATCCTCCATCCTGTGGAGAGCTCATTCAAACACATCAGACACTAACATCTGTAATACACAGCTCCAGAAACTGATCTGACCATGTATTTTTTCTTTTTTACAGTGCACTCTTGTTCTTAAATTTTATACTACATATTACATAGGCTTCAGTCAAACATCTACACAAACACCCACCTTTTTCTGTACATGTAATGACAATAAGTGGGAAGATCTACCAAGTATGGCACAATGAATAATAATAGGAATGAATAATAAAGCCTGGTAGATCAGAGCAGTTACAATAGAAAAAACTGCAAAATGCAACATTTTTAGTATCATTAACTTTGTAACCATCTACTCCATTAGTCCATTACAATTATCATTATTCAACTTTCCTTTCCAATGTTTCTATACATTTTGTTTAATTCCACTTCATATTCACCTGTTCAGTAACAAATTAATGAAATTTGGTTTATATTTTCTTTAAATTACACGTCTAAAGACAATCTTTATTAAGACAGGTACTGGTACCTTCACACTACTCAGATATAAAAGGACATCAGCATTGGTAGCATGGTGCTAAAATGCTCTTAATCACAGAATGAAATAAAATGAATAGATAAAAGAACAATTGTTTACATCGATCTGTGAAAAGAAATCACACAAATAACAAGAGAAAAACATACTGCCTTTGATCTCAGTCATTAGAAGATGTGCCTTCTTGCACATGCCGTAATGGCAGGCTAGACCTCTTGGTATTCTTAAGCAATAGGTCACCAAGGACTTGTGACCCACAGAAAACTTGCAATTTACTTCTGCAATGAGAATGCCTCCAGTGAACATTCATTTGTTCGAGCCTTTTGATAGTATTAAAACTAAATAAGCCGAATGGGAAATTACTAGTTCTGTGGCTTGAGTACCAAGTCCAATCTAGTGCAGACCAGTTCATTGCAACCCATTCATATTCACTGGACAAATTCAATTTGGCCATATGTTTGGAAAGTGACTTGGCAAACTGTATACATGTAAGACAATAATGCAAAAATTCCCTTAAGCACAACCTCTTGCACTGAGTGCAACTGGTACAAATTTTTCAGAAGAAAACAAACAAGAAAATATCATTTTTTAAGACCGGTTGCTCTTGCATAAACGTTTATTTTGAATGCAAGTGATGTAATGCTATCTTCTCATCTAAATTGCATTGGAGTTCTTCAGTGACTCTATGCTTGTCTCCAGTTCTGTTACCTGCATAAAGAATAAGAATTGGACGATATGCATGTTAACAGAAAGTACAAGAAGGAGATAAATCCTAGCACAATTTAAAATGCCCCAAGGAAGACCACCTTCCTTCAGAGCAGACCCTGACCTTAATCTTTTTTTCTAGATCCTAAAGACTGACCTCCTTGGCTTGGAAATGATTTGCTTCCGCCATCTTCTAATAGTTCATTAGCACACCTATAGGACAACAGACTTTCTGCTCATTGACAGAAATAGGAACATTAGTGCCATGAAATAATTTTGCCCATGCAGTTCTATTTAAAAGAAAGTAAAAAGGCTAATGGAAATCCAGCACTTACCAAGTGGATTGCAAATCCACAATATATTGTTCCCGCATCCTCTATGTGCCTGATCCAATATCAACAGAATCTTCCAGGCACATGAAGTGGGCTCTGTGCTACACATGCCTGGAGGCCTCTTCTGTGATTATCAGTGCGACCTGCTGAAGCATGTTTTCAATTTGCCTGTGATGTCCACACCTTTGAATCTTAAAAGCGATTAGATCTAATGCACATAAGTCCTCTTTCAATAATTTACTTAACTAATTCTCTTTCTACCCCCTGAAGTCTCTTCAAAGCAGCAACAAACATCCCAACTGATGATCACTGTCCACTGCTTCAGCCAAACACAATCCCAATTGATGGTTGCCACCCCTCTCAATAGCTATCAAGATCCAACAGCCCAGCTTTGTCTCAAGCTCCCAGTTTATTAGTTCAATCCAATCATTCTCTCACCACCCTAGTTCTTTTCTTTCTTTCAAACCCCTGAGCCCTGATTTTCTAAGGAAGACCCCCCAGTAGCACACAATGTGTTAGCCTCTTTCACTATTCAATTTCTGAACGTTAGGATGAATACATAGGTGGTCTGCCATGTTGCATTTGCTTGATGTGCTTTTGTGAGCACCAATCAAAATCAAAGCAACATAATCCATCTTTCTCCTCAAACTTCCCCTGCCCTTCAATTTTTGCATGCTGATGTGAATCACAACTATCATGTTTCCATATTTCTCAAAAATCCAACCAGATTTCCACCACCCTTTCTATGAAGAAATCTTTCAGTTCTGAACAGTCTAGCTCTAACTTTAAGGTAACATCTCTTGTTATGTATGTGCCTGTAAGAGGAAATAAGGTTCTATCTCTGCTGTGAAATCACTTAATGATTTAATCATTTAATTAGCACCCCAGTAAAAGCTATATCTTGAATTCTATGTGCAAGATATCTCATGATTGTAATCCATTCTTTAACATTCTGGCCCAGTCTCACCTGCCAATTTTATGCTGCCTCTACCACATGGCTGAAATACCACGTGCCTGATGGCTCATCATGCCCAGGGTCTGTACGAAATAATGTTACAGGGAAATGTGGAGAAATAGGACTGATGGGGTTGCTTTGAGAGCCAGCATTACCTTGATGACCCAAGTAGCCTTTTCTTTATCATAACGCAATAATAAGTATATATTACAAGAAACGAACAGTAAAGAATAGATTTGGTTTAACCCAAATGCCAGACCAAACTACAATAACTTCCAACACATTGATTTCTGACTGAGATATGGCTGAATTTCAGTAAACTACTTAACTTTCTATGGCACAAAATAAAATCAGAAATGCAATGATTTCAACTTCAATAAGGCCAAACAACAATAACATGGCAATGTTACTTCAATTAGTGTGATTTCTATTATGAAGTCAAACATGGATCACTGAGACATAGAAGCGATGGGACAAATGCTAGAAGATGGAATTGATACGGATGGATGCCCATTGGTCATTGTGATGTGATGGTTTGAATGGCCTTTTACGGTGTGTAAGGCTATGTAATGGACTGGAAAGGACAGTATCACAAAAAGTAGGTCTTGGATTATATAAATGTATATTGATGTGGGTAAGGCAAGATTAACTCTTCACTTTCATCTCTCTTGATGATCGACCATGTAAACAGCAGAAATCCCTTGGTGTTAAGCACTTGCCAGAGTACTGCCTGCTCGTTGCTTTCACCTCCAAGAAGAACCAATTGTTAGAGGCTGAGTACAACTGGTTGTCAATGTTCCCACTTCCATTCTACTTACACAAATGGAATAAATAAATCAATGTCTATAGGTCACAACTATTTAGCCTTCAGACAATTAGATGGTAATCAAGTGGTCAAATTACTGAAGGATTGATGCTGAAAGACATAACTTATTTGCGAGAACATTTGCACAATTCAGCCCAATAGTTAATTACCCACTCCTCTGAGTAATACAATTCCATTTATGTGCCAGGAAATGAACAGTCAAATAAGACCAACTGTTTGGGAAAGCAACTATCCAGGGTGAATGTCAGGTAGGTTTTGGGGTATTGTAATGCAAATATGATGAGCACATGACTTCTTGTGGAAGCAAAACAGGGACAGAAATTAATGAAATATAAATAAATTTGCAGGAAATGAGACAAGACTGGTATTCTCAACAACAAAAGATATCTGTCTGTTGGAAACAAGGACATAGGGCATTTAATGAAAACATATTCAGTGCGCTCATAGTGGACTCTTCCACTTTGCAGAAACAGGAGAATACAATGGAAGTCTGTTTTTATCTCGTGAGAATTCTCTTGATTGTGACTTTAGCCCAAACTCCAACAACACTACAAACCACTGTGTTCCCAGAGAGGAAAGACAGCTGAGAGAAACCAAATGGAATTCCACAATAAATGAAATTCGTAAAAAAAAGCTGGAAATCTGAAATAAAAACAGAAAATCCTCGGAATACTCAGCAGGTCAGGCAGCATCTCTAGGAAGATCTACAGATCTGTTTTAATTTTAAATAGAACTCCAGCTGTATATCTGAATATCTTTGTTGGCACGATTCAATGAACAATTGCACACGAGTATTTTCTTTGCATATCTTTTGGTTTCAACAAATCCCACATCCTCTAATATACACTGTGCATTGCTTATGGTATAGAGATCTGATCATATCTCTTTATCTTGCAGTGTAATTGCAGGATGTCCAGGGTAAACAATACTACAGGCAGTAGGTGATTGCTACCCCTGGAATTCACTGGACGGGTCGGGGGTACAGCCACGTGGTTCTCACAGACATCACCATTGGCAATTATTTTGTCCACTGCCTGCAATACAGGCAATACACTCACTGTGCACATTTGATCACCTGAAGAATTCAGTATCTAAATACCACTAAATATGCTGTTCTCTGGCTCACTATCTCAGTGGGAGAACTCCAATAATGCGCTAGTACGAGTTAAAGCTAGCCTGCACTGCTTAAAAAGGTGGTTTTTCTGGATACCCTTTGGTTTGTTGTGGAGGTTGAAATGTACATAACAGAGCATACTGGCACATAACAAGTGCACCATGGTGATGTCAGGGTTGCCAGCTGTCAATGGTTGGAAATGGATGGAGTTAGATTTATTTAATCTCTTGCACAGGGCAAAGCTGGCAAAGTAGTCAACGCGGTCATTATCAATGGCATTCTATGTCATTGGGGAGTCTGTTCCTTACCTATAAATGTCTAGCAATCAGTCTAGTCCTCTGTCAATACAACAGAACCTCAGAGATCTTCCTTACAGAAAAACAAATGGTAAATTTTGTGCTGTTTAACATGACTGAAAGAAGACAATCAAGTTCACTGCCACCAGACACAGTGACTACCAGCAATGCAATTCTTTCCCTGCTCCAAGGCCATCTGGCACATGGCATATTTCATTGAGGTATAGTTATATTATTGCACAGATATCCTTATTAACGTTCTTTACTATGTTCCAAAATGGAGAGTTTCCTGTGAACGTGGGCTCGTGATGTATTCCCTTTCTCTCTTTCTCCTCCTCCTCCTCGCTCAAAACAAAATGTTGCACTAGAGCATCCCACACAGTGAATTACAGCCAATGGAGCACTTTTGAAGTTTAGTCTAAATGAAGGAAATAAGGCAGCCAATTGCCCCCAGAAATGGCAGTGCCATAGTTGCCCAACTTTCTGTTTAAGTAATATGGATTGGTATACAAATATTTGGCAGGAGACATGAAATAACTACCCTGTTCCAGTTAAAAATAGTAAGGTGGTACACATCTGGTCCTTAGACACCTTCAGTGAGTAATCAGCTGCTCCCCTAAAGGATGTTGTAGGGTTACAACAATCCTTGCTTGTCCTGGCAATAGTGAGTTCAAAGAAAAACAGGTGTTTCCAAATCTAGAGTGCTAACACACGGCAGTGCACTGTCAAAGGTGTGTTTGCAGCATTATAATGAAAGGTGCACTTTACAAATATATTATATTATATGGATGATAAGGCAAATTTTCTGTATGTAGATGATTCTATCAAAGTAGAGCAAAGACAAATGGAATATGTAAGTTTCAAAGCTGGAACTGCCTATCAGAGATAAGAATATCCTCCAGATAATAGCTTTTCCAAAAAACAAACATTCCATTTAAAGAATAAATTGTGAGCTTCTCCTCAAAGATCAGTTACAAAACGGATTTTAAGTGCTCAAGTTCTGTAATGCTCTACATAGAATAAAATATCAAACTGAACATGCATAGCTAATGTGGCATTAGACACTTCAAACCTAAATGGCAAGCCCTTCTGAATGAGAAGGCTGGGCTACATTGAGACTGTGTAGAATTGACCAATATTCTATGGAGATTGGAGGAATACAAGTGAGACGATCTCCCTCAAACATGTACTGTTCCTTGAGGAGTTAAAATTCTAAAGACCAAGAGGTGTCTACCCTGGCAGCTCACAGATGAACGAGTCCTTATTTTGTACTGAGATGAGGATAACATGGGAAGAACTCTGGAACTTGCTTCTCCAGAGAGTTTTGGAGGTTCATCTGAGAAGTATATTCAAGACTGACATTAATAGATCTTAGGGCACCATTTAGGAAAATGAGAGGATATTGTGATAATGTGAAATTGATGCAGATGTTGAGTCCTGATACTGAATGATGGAACAGGCACCATTGGCTGTAGGACCTACTTGTCTTTCTTATATCTTTAATATATTTTAAACTTTCAGAATGTCATAACAATGTAATGTAAAATATAAAATATTAAGGAATATTAAGACATTAAAGGCAATTTATAATGACAATTCAATATAGACATTACATATTTCACTGGTAAATATTCTACTAGCATCAGTCTGCAGCCATACCTTGTTCTGAAGCTTCTCAATCTCTTCTTTATGTGAATTTTCTGTTTCTTCCAATGTTCTTCTTTGAGCTGTTTCCTTTTTCAGAAACTCTATTTCCCTAAAAATAAAAGCCATAAAAAGAAAATTATAACTTACAAATGTTAAACTCCTCGACAAAGGACAAGCTTCATTCAGTTATGCCATGAGTAATATCTCTGATTGGCAAAGCAGATATATGGAAATTTAATATGCTTATATTGTATTCCTCTTTCTGTAAATACGACTTAAGTATTAAGAATAAGACTACCACTATCCATATAAATGTAGTGCACACAGGGACATACTAGGAGCATATGAAATGTTCACAAGTAACCTTACAAACTGAAAGTCTGATCCTAGCACCTTTAATACCATGATCCATTTAATGTCCAACAGGAGTAACATGATAAATATGCACCATTGTACAAGTTCATGTAATTGCCTGAGCTGAATAATTTTCTGTAAGCACAATGTAACCGTCTGTTCAGAAAATGCTCAGAAGCAAATTGCACCCACATATACAGATCAGAGACTGGCAAGTTTTTAATAATACAATAGTCTGAAACGATACAGTTGAATGTTACAAATGATGCTTGAGATTTAAATTTTGTTCATTTGTACTTTGTCAACAATTTTTAGAAAAGGAAGAAAAACAAGAGAAATCTACAAAACCCTTCACATCTCCTGAGTACAGTGAATTATTTATGTTTGAAGAACAGTCATGTTGTAATGCGATTACCCTGTTTCAATGTAACAGCATCTTGCTAATGTAGCTAGTCATGATCACATTTGAACCAGACCTCGTGTCTAACAATATGGGAAGGAGTAAAGATGGCATTTTAGGAATCAATGCTTGAAATGCTTAGTTTCACCTAGAATCAGAAGATAAGTGAAGCAGAGCAAGGGGAGGGATGGGGAACAGAATTAATTTTGATCACAATAACATCAGAAGCAGATTGAAAGATATTATGGAAATAAGTAGGCAGGGGATGTGACAAAATGCAGCTGGGCTCCTTTCTTGAAGATGTAGAACACATTTAACTATCCACTTTACTGCTTAATAGAGCCATAGATTTGTACAATACTGAAACAGGCGATTCGGCTCAGCAAGTCCATTTGCCCATTGTATCTATCTACATTAATCCCACTTACCCACATTTATGTCTATAACTTTCTATGCCTTGGCAACTCAATTACTTGTCTAGATTCTTCCTAAATGTAGTGAGGAGTATCTGCCTCCTCCACCTGTTGAGGCAGGGCATTCCAGACTTCAACCACCTGTATAATAAAATTCACCCTTTTGATTCCATAACTACTCTCTCGTCTTTGAGTGATGGACCACAGAAGATCACCAGCCACAAAGACTGTCTAAATTTTTCTTTGTAGGAGCCGTAAAAGTCTAAATGTTGCAAGCATATGCACAGTCAACTTATACTGCTACTGACTTAAGCAGTGACCGAAGAGACAAGGGGACAGTTCAGTCTAATCTAAATAAGATTGGGAAATTAGTTTAAAGAACGCCTGAAGGACTGTATGTTGTTCCTAAGATAATACCAGACCCAGGAGCTGAGCACCAGCAGTTTTACCTGTCGCCTGTAGGAAATTGGTATAATGTTCAAATATTTGAGGCAACCCACAATATAGAACTAAATTGCTTAGAGAAGACAACCCTAAAACCAAGTCTATCAGTAAACACGGTGTGATAAATCTAATATTGGGTTGGGAGAAATCCATTCAACAACTATAAAAAATTATGTATTTTTTTAGTAAATCACCAAAATTTATCTCAAACCGTGGAAACACTTTTCTCCAGTGAGGCAATGGGATTCTGTCCACAACAGAGTGTATCTACCAACTTTCTCATGGAATCAGGGGAAGCTGATACAAATATGTTTCTCCTCGAGGAGAGGCTGGTTGTTTGGACTTCTCAAAAATCCTAGTTGCAATGATGGAAATGAATCATGCTCAGTTCAGAGGAATTGCCGATTTGCTATCAATGTTTTGAGGAATGTCAGAAACATGTCACACCTACGACAGCAGGACCAAACTAAACTTGGCAATGAAGGCATCATAATTTGTTCACATTTTATATAATGATGACTTACATTTGCAATTGTAAATAAACAAAACATTAAAACTCTGGTTGGTTGTTGGTAGTGATCAACAAAAGCAACACAATTGTTTCAACTTGTATACATGTGGCGGCCTTGAACATTGGATCATAAAAGTTCAATTTTTCAGCTTCATGTAAAGGTTAATCTTCTCCTTCAACCTTTAGATTGCTACTCTTCATTTGATTTTACTTACCTCACTTGCTTTGTGTAAGGTAAGATTTTTTTCTCTGTATAGTACTGCAGCAACTCAAAATAGAGCTGATTATATATGGGGCAAAGAGAAATTCTTCCCTGCCTCACCATCTATTAACATATCATTCTTACTCATAGAAAATTAAAGATTACAGTTGGCTGATGAATGTATTCACCAGTAGATTGGAGGATAAAGTGATAATTCAATCCTATTTGTCAAAGATGCAGAAAATAATAATCTAAGATTTATTCTTTGCACCTTTAAATGATTAACACAATACAATTGATCGGAATTACTTACTTTAATTATTTCACTGGTTAATGGCATTGCTAAAATAATGGAAAGGGAAAATGAATAAAAACATGTACAGTGGTGCTAGGAAGTTTGTGAATTTTCTCTATTTCTGCATAAATATGAACTAAAATGTGATCAGATCTTCACACAAGTCTTAAATCTAGATAAAGAGAACACAATTAAATAACAAAAAGATTATACTTGTTCACTTAATTATTGAGAAAAATGATCCAATATTACATGTATTTGCTGGAAAAAGTATGTAAACCTTTGGGGTAATGCCTTCCTACAAAAGCTATTTGGAGTCAGGTGTTCCAATGAATGAGATGGGATTGGAGGTGTGGGGTGTAGAGGTGCCCTGCCTCATTAAAAAATGACACACAAAGTCAGGTTACTGACAGAGCCTGCCCTTCTCAAGAAAGATCTGTTTATGTGCACCATGCCTCAATCAAAACAACTTTCAGAGGACCTGAGATGAAGTATTGTAGAGATGTATGAAGCTGGAAAAGGCTACAAAAGCATTTCTAAAGACCTGAGTGTTCATCAGTCCACAGTAAGAGAAAATGTCTACAAATGGAGGAAACCCAGTACTGATGCTACTCCCCCTAGAAGTGGGTATCCTGCAAAAATCACATCAGGAACACAACGTGCAGTGCTGAAGGAGGTGAAAAAGAACCTAAGGGTAATAGCAAAAGAGCTGAAGAAATCGCTAGAGTCTGCTAAAGTTTCTGTTCATGTGTCCACTATAAGAAAACCAGTGAACTAGAATGGTGTTCATGGAAGGACACCACGGAGGAATCCACTACTCTCCAAATAGACATTGCTGCACGTCTCAAGTTTGCAAAAGACCACCTGGATGTTCTACAACGCTTCTGGGACAATGTTCTGTGGACAGGTGAGACAAAAGTTGAACTTTCTGGCAGAAATGCACATTGCTATGTTTGCAGGAAAAATGGCACTGCAGACCAACACCAAAGCCTCATCCTAACTGTGAAGCATGGTGGGAAGAGCATCATGGTTTGGGGCTGCTTTGCACAGCGAGCAGGGAGACATAAACTTGGTGGCTTACAATGTTAAAAATCCGCCACGTCACTTTCTCTCGAACTCTGTGCCAAAAGATCACGAGCCTCTGGGCACACAGCTGCAAATATTTTGACTCCCCCGATGACACACAGGATCTCCTGTCATGACACCGATCCTCAATCCACCCATCTCCAGAGCCCCAAGATTTTTAGGTCATATTTATGCAGAAATAGAGAAAATTCTACAGGGTATGCAAACTTACCAGCACCACTGCAACATATACTTCATCTACACCCAAAACTAACCACGCTCGTGCATGTCACTGCGCAACTACAACACTGTTAAGATCATTTTTAAAATTTGCTCAGATTCTTCATTTTTTTGAATTGTACAGCATGTGGGATAAATGTATTTAGCATATGATAATGAAAGGAAGTTAATACTAAGTAATATATTTTTAGCCATTTCAAAACATCAACAAGAAATTGAATGATGTCCACAGTTTTAAATGAATCAGCTCCAAATGTTATTAAAATTGATGGCTTTCCTATTAATATTGTAGGTTTATATTATCTCCTATTTCTCATCTAGTCATACAGCACAGAACAGGTCCTCTGGCCCACATATCTCTGCTGACCATGAAGTATCTATGTATACTAATCCCATTTACCATAGCCTACAACTCAAGTGCTCATATAGTCACGAGAGTATCTGCCTTCAACAATGCCTCAGGCAGTGCAGTCCACATCCTCTGGGTGAAAACATTTCTGGGATGAAAATTTCCCTGATACTGAAAAGTGCACTTCTTACTTTTGCTGGTATTCTTTAATCAGGCGTTTTGCTTTGCTGTACTTCCTCTCCAAGGCCTGGTACTGGGCCTGTGTCTCTTTCAAATGCTCATCCACTGCCTGACAAAGAGTTTGGGCTTCCATCCAGTAACTCTCCAGCTTCTCCATCCGCTCTTTATTTTCCTCAACACTTTGCTCCAGCTGGACTTTTTCCATTCGCCAACGCATTTTCTCCTGTTCCGTCGAATGAAGCTGTACGGAGACACAAATACAGGCTGAAAATCAACCCCTATTTAATCAGAAGCATTTTTACCTTCATACACAATAGAGCTAATATACACTAAACATACTCAGAGTTTAATTAGATTAGATTAGATTCAACTTTGTCATTGTGCCGAGTACAGATACAAAGCCGATGAAATGCGTTTAGCATCTGACCAGAAATGCAAAGAATAGTGTTATTTACAAAATAACTGCGAATAAAAAAAAGTGCTACAGCACACAAATATAAAAGTACTGAGACAGTACAATACGGATGCAATACTGCTTAGCGCTGTGATGTGAGGTTCAGCAGGGTCACAGCCTCAGGGAAGAAGCTCTTCCTGAGCCTGCTGGTGTGGGAGCGGAGGCTCCTGTAGCGCCTACCGGATGGGAGGAGAGTAAAAAGTCCATGGTTAGGGTGAGATGCATCCCTGATAATGCTTTTCGCCCTGCCCAGGCAGCGTTTATGGTAGATGTTCTCAATGGTGGGCAATTGGGTGCCGATAATCCGCTGGGCAGTTTTCACCACACGCTGGAGTGCTTTGCGGTCCGATACGGGACAATTGCCATACCACACTGAGATGCAGTTGGTGAGTATGCTCTCAATGGTACAGCAGTAAAAGTCCGTCAGTATCCTGGGACAGAGGTGAGCTTTCTTCATGCTGCGCAGGAAATAAAGGCACTGTTGCGCCTTTTTGATCAGGATGGAGGAGTTCAGGGACCAGGTGAGATCCTTGGAATAATTGAATAATTGCTTATTCAATTACAGAATCTAGGGGTTTAGCAAAGAAACAGGAGTGGCAAGAAGCAAAATGGAGACACGAGACACTGTGGATGCTGGAATATGGACCGATAAAAGGTCTTGACCTAAAACGTTGACTGCTATTTCTGTCCATAGATGCTGCCTGACCCACTGAGTTCCTCCTGCACTTTTCATGCTGGCAAGAAGAAAATCTTATTTATGTAAAGAGTGGTTGGATTTTGAAGTTCTATTTGAAAATATGGTGATAATAGATTCAAGTTAACAGATTATAGATACAGATTTACCTTCACAAGAGAATAGGGTATATTTGTCTTTGTAATCTGTTACAGAAAAAAAGCAAGGTAATATAGTATAATCCTCCTTAAAGGCTGATCGTCAGTGAACCTTATTTCTCGCTGTGACTGTTTTGACTCCCATATTATCTCAGGGTTGCCAGAATGATTGGCTTCTGTCTTGTATTATACCACAGTTCAGTGCATCATCCTGGACACATGACCTAACATCCGATAAACCGTCATTATTTTCATCACCTGTGTTATTCTCCATTGTCTAAACGCTGAATCTCGGATCTTTCAATTCAGGTACCAAAAGTTAAAGTGGGCACTCAACCAGAAGTGGAAGAGGTAGTTAGTCCTTCACATTCTATAGTGCACACACTTATAGGTTGGATGAGGCGAGGAAGCTTAAGAGAGTGGTGGGCTACTGTGACTTGCCTGTAGAGGGTGGCGGGTGAACTGGAAGTTGATGGGTAATGTCAGGGAGATCACATAACTGCAAAGTAAGTGGGGCCATGGGATTAATGAGCATGTTCTAAGGTGAACTACATAGGTCTGGTATGGGGGAGCAACTGCACAGGACCGAAAGAAACTGTAGAGGGTTGTAAATCTAGTCAGCTCCATCTTGGGCACAAGCCTACAAAGTA
Organism: Mobula birostris; assembly: GCF_030028105.1. Classification (NCBI taxonomy): domain Eukaryota; kingdom Metazoa; phylum Chordata; class Chondrichthyes; order Myliobatiformes; family Myliobatidae; genus Mobula; species Mobula birostris. The sequence goes on from NC_092402.1 coordinate 33,774,266, forward strand.
CCCAGAACATCTTCAGGGAACGGTGTCTCAGAAAGGCAGCGTCCATTATTAAGGACCTCCAGTACCCAGGGCATGCCCTTTTCTCACTGTTACCATCAGGTAGGAGGTACAGAAGCCTGAAGGCACACACTCAGTGATTCAGGAACAGCTTCTTCCCCTCTGCTATCCGATTCCTAAATGGACATTGAACCCTTGGACACTACCTCATTCTTTTTTAATATAGAGTATGTCTGTTTTCTGCATATTTTTTAATCTATTCAATATATGTATACTGTAAGTGATTTACTTATTTATTTATTATTGTTTTATTTATTTTTTCCCCCTTCTATATTAAGTATTGCATTGAACTGCTGCTGCTAGGTTAACAAATTTCACGTCACATGCTGGTGATAGCAAACCTGATTCTGATTCTGAATAGCCTTCCACATCGTAGAAAATATATATGTACACAGCCTCTTCAGACCATGAGTCACAAGGCCTGTGCAGAATCTGACTGGCATCTGCTGAAGGGACAAAGTCCCACATCATACTTCCCAATGGTTAATGGGTGAGATTTCAGCCTTCATGACTCAGTCTGCTGAAACAGGTTGATAGGCTACCTGCAGTAAGCTTGCACGCACTTTCACAAAGCATGGAGGAGTCCAGCTTGAACCTGCATCAAGTCCTTGTGTAGCCCATGAAGGCCATTGTGTTCAAAGACATTCAAAGAGGCAATTCCATCAACACATGTATTGTGGCAACTACCTTGGTGCATCTTCTGACAGTTCTCACAGTAACTTAAGAAGCCGTGACTGTGGTTAAATCATCTTTGAAGATCAGTCTGAGTCGGACTTGGATGAAAAACAGGAGCTAAACAACCAAATTTCTAATCTATTCCAAACTATTTTCTTATTAATGACACAGAACCAGTGAAGACAGGTTTTCAGGAAAGAAATGTTTGGTTCAATATATTAATTAAAACTGTTGAATAATTAGCATTGTGGTTTCTGATTCTGCCAATAATACTCAGAAAGGACTGTGTGATTGCTTAGAATGGATATGAAATTATTGCATCTTAAGTACAATACTCAATCAAAAAATGGTCAACTCCTTAAATCAGTGCTGACAATGTCCACAAATCCAAAACTCTAACATCTTAATGCAGCTGTTTAAACAAAACCTTTCATAATCAACCATACTAAAGTATTGTATAGGCTTCTGAAACACCTTGAGAAAATTCATCAAGTGCTAAATGTAGTTTTACATGCTAGCTAGCTTTTCATCTGTAAAGGTTAAAAACAATCTAATACCTTTCTTTTCAGCTGCTGAATCTCTGCTTCAGTTACAGCGTGTTTTATCTGGAGCTGGCAATAAAACACAATATTATTATCATTGATATTATAGATCTGCATGTTCTGTTCCATTCACCTTTTAACCCCCAAGCAGTATGATTTGCCCTGTTAGCCAAGGGCAATACTGTATAAAGAATGGATGTCAATGCAATTTTTCCTATCAATCAATTTTAGGGAATATTCTTGTTGAGGAACAAAACACTTCACCATTCCTGCCACAGACCGGGAGAGGGCAGAGGTGACACTGGAAAATACTGGAGCGCTGGAGTGAACTGGCCGTAGGGTATGAACAACCCTGCAAAATTGGGTAGGCCAGAGCACTTCAGAAGTCTGCTAAGTTTCCCCAGAGACTTTGTCAGTAGAAGTAGTTCTGAAGGGAAAGGTGACTGGCCGAGGAGCTTGGGAGGTAGGGAGTGTAACAAGGTGGTTGGGAGGGGGTAGGTAATCAAAGTAAGGAGTGTATTTCTGGGAATGGTGGTCCTTTGGCAAAGGTTGAGGATAATTAGGGAAAAGGAGGGTAATTGGGGAAATCCAGTATTGAAACAAGAATGGAGCAAGAGGCAAGTGACTGGTAGGGAATTGATGAGAGAGGATGGGAGGTTGCCACAGGAATCTTTGGTATTCCCCCAACACTCAGTACCATAATCAGATGTACTGCTTCAGATTGCCTTCCTGTGAGTCTTCAAGGGTTTTCCCAACAGCTATTAGTTTGGGATCTTGTAAAATTTGGGGATCTTGTAAAGGTTTGGTAAATAAACAAGTGTGGTCTTGATCTTGACAAGTGAGATTGGGACTGGTGTCCTGGAGTAGGGTACTCAACCTCCTTGCTTGGTGATGCATACACTTTACTATTTTACTTAAATACTAAATTATTCTTCACTTCCAGGCCACAATTCAAATGTTCAAGACATGCCTGCACATCTTAATTCTGGAGTTAACTCATTACATTTTTAGGTGAGTTCCAGATACCAGAATTAATAAGGATTTAGAGATCTTACACCAGGCCCAGGTAAAAGAATATTGCTGCAAGACATAAGGAACACAACAGTTTAAGAAGGTAAGAAGCAAATAAAGAACATATATTTATGTGGTGCACTTCATAATCTCAGGATGTCACACAATATCTCATAGTGTTAAGAGTAGAGTGTATGAGTGGCAAGGAAGTATTTGCAGAGCCATGGGGGAATGAGGCAAAGTGATTAGACCTTTTGAGGAGCAAGCAGACACAATGGGCTGATAATTTTGAATCGTATGCATGTCACTGTCATAAAAGGTGATCCCACTTTTAAGGCCGTAAGACATAGGAGCAGAATTTGGCCATTTGGCCCATCGACTCTGCTTCTCCATTTGATCATGTCTGATCGATTTCCCTCTCATCCCCATCCTCCTGCCTTCTCACTATAACCTTTCATGCCACAGCTGATCAAGAATCTATCAAACTCTGTCTTAAATGCAGCCAGTGACCTGGCCTTCACAACCACCTGTGACAATGAATTCCATCGATTCACCACCCTCTGGTTAAAGAAACTCCTCATCTCCATGCATATCCATCTTGAATGTGATGCGTGCCACGTATGAAAAAATATTGTTCTGAAATATGCAACAGTGAAATTGGCAGCATTCACTGGAGGCAGTACATGTGCAGTTCAATGTGCACAATCCCAAAATGTCAGTTAGCCTGTTAGCAAATGCAGTAGCTTGATATAAATTTCAGCACTGTTACACCATCCTTGTTATATCACTAGATCCCTGTTTAAATTAAGCCAGTAATTAGGAAGGGTGGAAATTAAGCATAGAAAGTATAAGATTCTACTTGCCCTCATTTGGATGGAACTGATAGGTGTCTAACTGATCTGTAGTCACCAACAGCACTGGCAGACAATTGGCTGAAAACAAAAGCAGGTTGTGTTCTGCTATAAAAGATCTCTACCTTCCAGGGTCTAAAGGATCCCCTGCTCTGTTTCCTGATCTACAGCCATTTGTTTTGCAGTCCTTTGATGAAATTCCCATCATCAACATTCTGGAAGTCACCATTAACAGAAACTCTATTGGGCAAGGCAGATGGATATAATTGGAGGCCAAAAACAGGGTAATCTGCAAAATGTCTAAATTGCTGTCACCTCTGAACCTGACTCCACCCACAAGACATACTCTGCATTTACCTCAATGCATTCAGGTGTAATAATAGCTCCCACTCTGTTTTTCTATCCATTTCACAGGATCTGAATCTCACTGTCATGACCAGCATTTACTGTTCATCCATAATTGTCCTTAGACTACGACTGAGTGGCTTGGGAGCTCATTTCAGAGGGCATTTAATAATTAAGTATATAGAACAGTATGGAGTCACAAATTGGCCAGACTGGTTCAGGTGACAAATGTCCTCTCCACAGGACATTAGTAAGTTTATAGTTTCTGTAGTCTTCTTTACAAAAACTGTTTGGTTAAGTTGCACAGTTGCAGTGGTAGTATCACTAGTCCAGTGCTCTAGATGACAAACCCAGTAATTCAATCACCCACATGGGATTTGGCCAACTATTACAATTCGCCAATTTAACACCAGTCAATTATGTATACAGTATCAGTGACTGGGATCTATCAGGCTGCAGTAACATCTACTATTGCAATGGTTTTTTGATCTCAATTGTATTACTCTGGCACAACACGGTGTGGAGACAAAGGACTTCCTCCCCAGTTTGACTAAGTTACTTGAGCCCTCTAGGGGTTGCCTGTTGAATAACATCAGCACAGGTTTAAAGATAATCATAGAGACAGAGAAGAGGCAGAAAGGGAGAAAATGTGAAGGAGACGCATGACCAAAACAAAGGTGCAGAATATATAAATAGTCCTTCTTACCTCCTTGAACTTATGCACCAGCTTTTCAGGATCCATTTCTACCGGCGAAAGCATATCTTCATTTTCCGCTAGATCAAAAACTTCAATTGCCATGTCATTGTTAGCGAACATGGGGCTCATCTCTTCTTCCTCTTCATCTGTTGCATATTCTCCTGTCTGGTGATGACATGAATTTTACATGAGCCATGTTTTACTTTCCATAAAAATCAATCGAAGACCAAGGGAAAATTTCTGAGAAATGTATATTAGTATCATGGATATCAATATTCAGACACATTAGGGACAATGCCAAAATTTCTTCCTTTCTGCTTTTTCTCCACACCCATGCATGTAAGGGTGTGCCAGTGACATTTGAATGATATATTGTAGGTAAAAAGAAATATAATCATACAAATGTCACCAATTGGAGTTGCTCCAATCCATGATATTCTTCAACTTGAAGTAAGCTGGATCAAAGACACTGAAAGTTTATAACACTCAGAGACCATTCAGCCCATTGTATTTCTGCCAGTCAAAGAAAAAGCCAAATTCTATCTTCCACTACATCTCTGTTGTCCTACAGTCCATAGCCCTTCAAGTAGACATTCAAGTACTATTTAAATATAACAAGGATTTCTGCCTCCATCATCTTTTCACATCCCCACAGTATATAGGTTTAATTATTTTTCTCATCTTTCCTCTAAGCATTCTCCCAATTATTTTAAATTTATGCCCACCCTGTTACAGGAGTTAGGTCCAGTCTACTTACTATCTCTTTCTATTTACTCAATCCCTTCTTTCATCAAAAACCTTCCTCGGCCTCCTCTGATTCAAACCCCAGCTTATTCAATCCATTCCCATAGTAAAATTTTCTGGTCTTGGCAACATTTTTGTAATTGTCTTCTGCACATAGAGAAATACTACCATGTCATGTGGTAACCAAAACTGTAAGCAGTATTCAGACTAATGAACAGATGATCAAAACCAGTGAACACATGCCTTTTACACTTATATTTTAAGGCCCCAGCTAATAGAGTAAAGCATCTCATAAGCCTTTACAATAACTTTGCTTCCCTATTCTATTATCTTTAGGAATCATATATTCCAAAGTCACTGTTCCAGAAAAGGAAAAAAATTCTACCTATTCTGCTACATAAACCACACATTGCATTGTTCAAGTATCAAAACTGCAACCATCAGAACACATAACACATTGTGATTTATCTAGCAATTTCATCCCAGATTCTCATGCAGAATAGGAAGTGGCAAGCCCCTTTTAAAAATGCCAGCAATCCTACTTCAATACGTTACATACTTATGGTATGTGACTTATTTTGCTAAGCAGATATTAAATTTTAATCCATAAAGTTTGTAATTACTTTTACTACATGACCAGAAGCAGCTTGGAGCATATTTTGCCCCACTCAACATCACTAAGACCAAGGAACTGATTGTAGATTTCAGGAGAGGGAAACCAGAGGTCCATGAGCCAGTAATCATCAGAGGATCAGAGGTGGACAGGGCCAGTAACTTTAAATTCCTGGGTGTCACTGTCTCAGAGGACCTGTCCCGGATCCATCATATAAATATTATTGCGAAGGAAGCATAATAGCATCTCTACTTCCTCAGGAGTCTGTGAAGATTTGGCATGTCATCAAAAACCTTGGGTAGACTTCTATAGATGTGCGGTGGAAAGTGTGCTGACTGGCTGCATTACAGCCCGGTATGGGAACACCAATGCCTTTGAGTGGAAATCCTACAAAAGGTAGTGGATTTGGCCCGGTACGTCACAGGTAAAACTGTCCCAACCATTGAGCATATCTACATGAAACGTTGCCATAGAAAAGCAGCATCCATCATCAAAGATTCTCACCACGCAGGCCATGCTCTTTTCTCGTTGCTGCCATCAGGTAGAAGGTACAGGTGCCTCAGGACTCGCACCACCAAGTTCAAGAACAGTTACTACCCCTCAACCATCAGGCTCTTGAACAAACGGGGATAACTACACTCATTTAAGGACTTTGTTAGATTGTTATTTCATGCTCTTATTTATTGCTATTATTTTATATCTGCATTTGCACCGTTTAAGTTAACAGTTCCTGATATTTACAGTTACTGTTCTATAGATACGCTAAGTATGCCCACAGAAAAAGAATCTCAGCTGTATGTGGTGACATGTATGTACTCTGATAATAAATTTTACTTTGAACTTTGAATTTGTTATGGGGAAATATCAAGCTAAATGATACTGCTGTATATATGCTTAACAATATATCAAAATTAAAAGCAGATTTAGTCTTTCAAAGGAAAGATTATTGATTTGAAGCATTTAATGTCTCATTCTTCACAGACACTGTCAGATCTCCTAAGTATTTCCAGCATTTTGCTTAATTCAATGTGATATATTCCATTCAAGTGTACCAAGCTAAAGTTGCCTGAAACTGCAATCATAAGACACGTCATACAATATTAATAAAAGGGTTTTCATTGACAGAAATATCTTAAATTACTGCTGTGTATATAGATTAGAATTCCATTTTCTTAAGCGCTGTACTGTTTTACAATAGCAACAAGATTTGGCTTTTTATTATTTGGGAAGAGGCAATAACCTGATTCCTTTAGAAGAATTTTATAATACAATGAAGTTGCTGTCAATTAAACAAGGAGAACATAACAAGTTACATTTGTATTTACACAATGATATTTACACCAATTGTATTTACACCAATAAATCCTCCAGCTGGTGTTAAAACAACTTACATTTGTATAGCATTTTTAACTGCAATATTCATAAATCACCCACAAGGTATTAATTAAATATCACAAGATACCCAACTATTATTGGGCAACAGCTGATTAAATTATGCACACTAAGGAGCTAGTATTTCTGATGCCCAAGAACTTAGTTGCCAAGGCTTGGTTTTAATTTAAGAAGCATCCTGAAGAAGGAGAGATGGTAACTCCAACATTTTGGAATTGAATTGAAGAAAGTTAATGGAAAGTACAAAAACACATCTTGAAGCAAGGTCCCAGAACTGAGATAACACAGAGTATTAGGAGGTTGGTAGGGCTGGTACTGACGTAGAAGATAATGGAGTGCGTTGAACATGAGGGTATGTGTTTTAAAATCCAGACAGTGATGGAGCAGCAGAGAACAATGACGGCTGCACACCATGCAAGGATCACACAGTTTTGGATGAGTGCAAGCATTTGGAAGGTAGTGAATGGGAAGTTAGATGGGAAAACATTGATGTAATCATATCCTGAAGTGACAAGTATGTGACCTGAGAAAGCGGTAGCATGCGATTGTGGAAATATAGAAGAACAAGCTCATCTCTGGGCTAACTAGAATAGAAGGAAGAAGGCACTCTGGTTCAGGCACAGTGAGGGAGCGAAAACTACAATCAATAGATGGTGAACAGATGTGAGATGGAAACACAAGAAACTGCAGAGGCTGAAATCTGGATCAACAAACAATCTGCTGGAGAAACTCAGTGGATCGAGCAGCAACTACAGAGGGTAAAGGAAATGTTAACATTTTGTGTTGAGAGCTACATCAGAACATGATGTTAGATGTCCCTTGAAGACTACAACGCTCGTTTTCCTGCTAGTTAATCAGAGGAAACATATGCATATTCTTCATTTCCAGCCAGACGTCCTTTGAAATAAACATGGAAAATTTACTTCTGTAACACTTCTTTACAGTAACCTTTGTATGAGAAACTATTACATGCCTTTCCAACCATTGGTTCACATGCTTCGAGGATGGGGGTGCAGGCAGACAATTCCAAAGACTTCTTTTAGGGTAACTAGGTCAAATGTTTTTCTTCAGTATGAATATGACACAGTGACACAACCCAGATGTGGAGTTTCTGAAGTTTCCAAAGGTTTGCATTGCTATCAAACAGAATCATTGAATCTAGCAGTACCTCTACCGTCTTCCTGCAGTCTTGCTGAATCTGCACAAGGTTCGATCCTAATGGATTCGATACTGCATTCATATTAATTGAGAGGAGTGGCTACAATGGAGAGGGGTAACCAGGGCCGGATTAACCCAGTAGCAAAAGTAGCATATGCGACGGGTCCTGCATTTTCGAGGGCCCCACACTAAATGCTTGCAAGCTGCAGTCTGATGAAATCGGCATCTCACCGTGTTCTCACGACGATCTGGCAACGCTGTTGTTTTCATGTCGAGGGAGCTGCTTGCTGCATGGTATGTGTGTGCTGGCGTGTGTTGGCTCCTTGCTGTGTCGTGGTGACCTTTGTACTATCTCCCATGCTCTCAAGCTGATGCAGCGTGCGCTGTTACGCCGCAGGAAGGGGCTCCGCTGACTTTGACTGTGTACTATGTTTTGCTGTCTGGACCAGTTGAAAGAGTTGTGAAGTTTTTGGATATGGATGTTCATAGTGCTGAACAGCTTGCTCAAAGTTTACTTGACATTTTAAAGGAAAATGACATTGATATAAAAGACGGCCATGGTCAAAGTTATGACAATGCCAGCAACGTGAGTGGCAAGTTTAGTGGCTTACAAGCACGAATTAAAGAGCTGAATGAGTTTGCGGATTACATTCCATGTTCTGCACATTCACTAAATTTGGTTGGAAACTGTGCTGCTGAATGTTGTCAAGAAGCATTAACTTTCTTTCAATTTGTAGAAATCCTGTACTCATTTTTTTCTGCTTCTACTTATCGGTGGGATCTCCTTTCTGCTGCATTATCTGATGGTGGTGCTCATTTGCCCATCATGAAAAGAATGTCAGATACCAGGTGGTCAGCTCGTACAGATGCAACAAAAGCACTTTTACACAGCTTTTCTGCAATAAAACAACTCTTGGATGACATTTCAAATAACAATGATCAGAAGGCAGAGTGTCGACAACAAGCTCGTGGACTACTTTCAACCATGATGAAGTTGGAAACAGGAATAATGGTCATATTGTGGGATCTATTACAGCATTTTCAAATGACCAGTGCTTCTTTGCAATCTTCTGGCCAAGACTTGAACACAGCTTGTGCACTCTATGAATCCTTGCATGGATATATTCAAGCTATGCAGTCTACTTTTTCAGACATTGAGCAAAAAGCCAAGGATCTGACTAAGTGTGAAGATTATCAACAGAAAACTCAAAGAAAACACAGGCAAAATCGCGTGTATGATGATTTCAATGGTTCCAGTACTCTTGAACCACTTGTTGAATCTCAAATGCCTTCTCAGAAGTTTAAAAGCCAAACATTTCTTGTCATTATTGACAGCTTGCTTTCTGCCCTGTCAAAAAGGCAGAAAGCTTATCTAAAGGTGAAAGGTGTTTTTGGATTCCTTCATCAGTTACAGTTGTTTACACCTGAAGAGATTGTAAAGAGGTCATCAAATCATATTAAATCATATCCAGAAGATCTGGAAGAAAGTCTTAATGAAGAATTTGTGCAGTTTACTGAACTGTTGAAAACTGATCTTGCTTTTTATATTGACACCAAATAAGACCTTGTAGATTTACAGTTGTACCGTTTGATAACTGACAATTCTTTGGAGTCATGTTTTCCAAATGTAGAAAATGCCTTGTGCATCTATTTGTCACTCATGGTTACCAACTGCAGTGGAGAACACTCATTTTCAAAACTGAAAAGGATTAAAAATTAACTAAGGAGCACCATGGGTCAAAACAGACTGAACAATCTCACCCTAATGAGCATTGAACATGGACTTCTGTGTGAAATAGACATTTCCAGTGTCATCAACAAATTTGCTCATGCTAACTCTAGAAAATCTAACTTTTAAATTGTAGTTTTGTTACTTTTGACATTTGAAATTGATACCTACATGTAAGTAATAATATTACTGAGGTGTCAGACATTTGTCATATTATCTGGCTGTACAGCAAATGAAAAGGTTGAATTACTTTACTATGCAAGTAAATAATTTATGTTTTAATACTTATGTGCATTTTTAAAATTTAGGGCCCCTTTATAAGATATGCTACAAACCCAGCACTAGTTTAATCCGGCCCTGTGGGTAACTTTCAATTCACACTCCCTTTTGTTACTGGAATGAAATTAAGCATATTGATGGTCAACACATATTCAGTGGACTGAATAGCTTGTCATCCTGCTCTAAGACTTTATAAAAAGATTGTATTCAATTGTTAACCCACATTTTATTGCTTTGAAGTGCTTTCTAAATTATGCCTAATATTCCAGTTTCAATCTTTTAAAAATGTATTTACTCGCACCTTTTAACAAGATTTTAATTTTACATGGCATGTTTAAAGTCAATACAATTCCCATGTTTGTAAAAGTTTATCAATGCTTTTGACAGCAGTAAGCCTTAACCAGGCTCTCAAAGCAGCTCTGTGGGCATGCAACACACATCAATTTGCTGGTGAACGCAGCAGGCCAGGCAGCATCTCTTGGAACAAACGTCAACTGTACCTCTTCCTAGAGATGCTGCCTGGCCTGCTGCGTTCACCAGCAACTTTGATGTGTGTTGCTTGAATTTCCAGCATCTGCAGAATTCCTCGTGTCTGTGGGCATGCCTTGTTTTTTTCAGGGCAAGTCTTTGAATTAATCACCTATTTTGCAAATCAAATTTCACTGCAGGAAACAGAGGGAGGGCAGTAGTATCTGTGTCTTACCTAATCAAACAACATGACTGCTGAAGAATGTTCCTTATGTCACCACCAGGTGTCAGCAAAGGCTCCCTCTTTATGAATGTGGACCACATTTTACAGAAAATCCTGTTCCCTAAATTTAAAATCGAGGCACACTAGGGAGCCAAACACAATTCATATTTGGAATATTTGGATACAAATACTTATAATTTCTTAAGGATATGGAAATAAAGGAAATGAGAAAGATGAATATCACTGTGGGTATTGACGACACCATTGCCATCACCCTCCACCTGGCCCTAACCACACTGGACAAAAAAGACACATACATTTGAATTCTGTTCACAGACTTCAGTTCAGCATTCAACACAATCATTCCTCAGAAACTGATTGGAAAGCTGAGCCTACTGGGCCTGAACACCTCCCTCTGCAAGTGAATCCTAGACTTCCTGAGTGGGAGACCTCAGTCAGTCTGAATTGGGAGTAGCATCTCCAACACCATCACACTGAGCACGGGGCCCCCCAGGGCTGTGTGCTCAGTCCACTGCTGTTCACTCTGCTGACCCACGACTGTGCTGCAACACACAGCTCAAACCACATCATCAAGTTCGCCGATGACACGACCGTGGTGGGTCTCATCAGCAAGAACGATGAGTCAGCATACAGAGAGGAGGTGCAGCGGCTAACGGACTGGTGCAGAGCCAACAACCTGTCTCTGAATGTGAACAAAACAAAAGAGATGGTTGTTGACTTCAGGAGGACACAGAACGACCACTCTCCGCTGAACATCAATGACTCCTCCGTAGAGGTCATTAAGAGCACCAAATTTTTTGGTGTTCACCTGGCAGAGAATCACACCTGGTCCCTCAACACCAGCTCCATAGCAAAGAAATCCCAGCAGCGTCTCTACTTTCTGCGAAGGCTGAGAAAAGTCCATCTCCCACCCCCCGATCCTCACCACATTCGACAGAGGTTGTATTGAGAGCATCCTGAGCAGCTGCATCACTGCTTGGTTCGGAAATTGCACCATCTCGGATCGCAAGACCCTGCAGCGGATAGTGAAGTCAGCTGAGAAGATCATCGGGGTCTCTCTTCCCGCCATTACAGACATTTACACCACACACTGCATCCGTAAAGCAAACAGCATTATGAAGGACCCCACACACCCCTCATACAAACTCTTCTCCCTCCTGCCATCTGGCAAAAGGCACTGAAGCATTTGGGCCCTGACAACCAGGCTATGTAACAGTTTCTTTCCCCAAGCCATCAGACCCCTCAATACCCAGAGCCTGGACTGACACCAACCTACTGTCCTCTACTGTGCATATTGTCTTGTTCATTATTTATTGTAATGCCTGCACTGTTTTGTGCACTTTATGCAGTCCTGGGTAGGTCTGTAGTCTAGTGTAGCTTTTATATAGTTCAGTGTAGTTTTTGTATTGTTTCATGTAGCACCATGGTCCTGAAAAACTTTGTCTCGTTTTTACTGTGTACTGTACCAGCAGTTATGGTTGAAATGACAATAAAAAGTGACTTGACTTGACTTGGGGTGCCAGGTTTATGTTAGGTATGCCTCCTGAGGAGTATGCATCATGATCAACTCTTCTTGGTGCACAAATATATCAGTGCTGTCCCAGTTCTGCTCACCAGACCGGGAATATCTAGCAGTTAAGTGCCGTCTTTTTTGCCTACCATGGGAGTTCTCCAGGGTCAGTTTGGTAGCAGTATACATTCCACCTCAGGCTAATGTCAGTCAGGTTTTAGATGATCTGAGCAATGGGATCAACATGCACGAAACAGCACACCCTAACGCCTTCACCATTGTTTTGGGAGATTTTAACCAGGCCAGTCTGAAAGAATCACTAAGCAATTACCATCAACAGATCACTTGCAATACCAGAAGAAACAACACACTGGACCGTTGCTACACCACCATCAAGAATGCCTGCCATGCTATTCCACACCCTCACTTCGGGAAGTCTGATCACCTGGCTGTACTTCTACTCCCTGAGTATTGACAGAGACTGAAGACTGCAGCACCAGTAGTGAGGACCAAGAAGGTTTGGACAAGGGAAGCACAGGAGTGCCTACAGGACTGCTTTGAATCGATGGACAGAACTGTATTCAGGGATTCATCTTTGAACCTGGATGAGTATGCTATAGTTGTTACCGACTTCATTAAATCCTGTATGGATGAGTGTGTGCCCACAAGGACTTACTGTACATTCCCAAACCAAATGCTGTGGATGAACCAGGAGGTAGATCGGCTGCTGAGGGCTAGATCTGTGGCATTCAAGTCTGGCAACCCAGGCCTATACCAGAAAATCAGGTATGATTTGCGGACGGATATTTCAAGGGTGAAGAGACAATTTCGAACGAGGTTAGAGGCGACATCGGATGCACAGCGACTCTGGCAGGGTCTGCAAGACATTACTTTCTACAAAGCAAAACCCAATAGTATGAATGACAGCGATGCTTCACTACCAGATGAACTCAATGCCTTCTATGCCCACTTTGAAAGGGAGAACACAACTACAGCTGTGACGATCCCTGCTGCACCTGATAACACTGTGATCTCTGTCTTAGAGTCCAATGTTAGGCTATCTTTAAAGAGGGTGAACCCTCACAAGGCGGAAGGTCCCGATGGAGTATCTGGTAAGGCTCTGAAAACCTGTGCCAACCAACTAGCGGGAGCATTCAAGGACATTTGCAACCTCTCACTGCTACGGGCGGAAGTTCCCACTTGCTTCAAAAAGGCAACAATTATACCAGTGCCTAAGAAGAATAATGTGAGCTGTTTTAAAGATTATCGCCCAGTAGCACTCACGTCTACAGTGATGAAACGCTTTGAGAGGTTGGTTATGGTTAGACTGAACTCCTGCCTCAGCAAGGACCTGGACCCATTGCAATTTGCCTATCACCACTATAGGTCAACGGCAGACAAAATCACGATGGCTTTTCACACAGCTTTAGACCACCTGGAAAACACAAACACCTATGTCAGGATGCTGTTCATTGACTATAGCTCAGCATTTAATGCCATCATCCCCACAATCCTGATTGAGAAGTTACAGAACCTGGGCCTCTGTACCTCCCTCTGTGATTGGATCCTCGACTTCCTAACCGGAAGACCACAATCTGTGCGGATTAATGATAACATATCCTCCTCGCTGACACTGGTGCACCTCAGGGGTTTGTGCTTAGCCCACTGCTCTACTCTCTCTCTATACCCATGACTATGTGGCTAGGCATAGCTCAAATACTATCTATAAATTTGCTGATGATACAACCATTGTTGGTAGAATCTCAGGTGGTGACGAGGAGGCGTACAGGAGTGAGATATGCCAACTAGTGGAGTGGTGTCGCAGCCACAACCTGGCACTCAACGTCAGTAAGACAAAAGAGCTGATTGTGGACTTCAGGAAGGGTAAGACGAAGGGACACATACCAATCCTCATAGAGGGATCAGAAGTGAAGAGAGTGAGCATTCAAGTTCCTGGGTGTCAAGATCTCTGAGGATCTAACCTGGTCCCAACATATTGATACAGTTATAAAGAAGGCAAGACAGCGACTATACTTCATTAGGGGTTTGAAGAGATTTGGCATGTCAACAAATACACTCAAAAACTTCTATAGATGTACCGTGGGGAGCATTCTGACAGGCTGCATCACTGTCTGGTAGTTGGGGGGGGGGAGGGGGCTACAGCACAGGGCCGAAGGAAGCTGCAGAGGGTTGTAAGTTTAGTCGGCTCCATCTTGGGTACTAGTCTACAAATTACCAAGGACATCTTCAGGGAGCAGTGTCTCAGAAAGGCAGCGTCTATTATTAAGGACCTCCAGCACCCAGGGCATGCCCTTTTCTCACTGTTACCATCAGGTAGGAGATACAGAAGCCTGAAGGCACACACTCAGCGATTCAGGAACAGCTTCTTCCCCTCTGCCATCCGATTCCTAAATGGACATTGAACCCCTGAACACTACCTCACTTTTTAATATATAGTATTTCTGTTTTTTGCATGATTTTTAATCTATTCAATATATGTATACTGTAATTGATTTACGTATTTGTTATTTTTTTTTCTTCTATATTATACATTGCATTGAACTGCTGCTGCTAAGTTAACAAATTTCACGATACATGGCAGTGATAATAAACCTGATTCTGAAGTACCTGATGGTCATGACAGTTTTACATCTGCTTTAAATGATTTCATTTTGGTCTAGAAAATGGTAGATCACATTCTATTAGATTTTTGTTTTAATAGTCAGTGCAAGTTGGACTTGCTGTCCATTTGCAATGACTGAAATACTTTAAACTACACAATCCTGTAATCATATGACTCATATCTGGATAATTCAAGATTCAAGATTGTTAATGTCATTTCCAGTAAACAAGTGCAAAGGAGAACAAAATAATTGTTATTCTGGATCTGGTGCAGCACAAAAAAAACAGTAAGATAAAGAACACAATAATAAAAAAAAACACAACAAATATAAATAAGGTAGCTTCTTTGCATAGATTGATTGTATGTCTATAAAGTGATGCTAGGCAGAGGAGTGTCTGTGGATAAAGTGACTTTAACAGAAAATGATAAAGTAGTGGTTGTGGGGGTGTGGAGGGGTGGAGTCTAATTATGAAATTACAATTCAATGATGGTGGATTTGGTGATGTACTATTGGAGAAATACCTTTCCCGTGGACAACATTGTACTAGCTACGCAGAGTGATTTGGGAATACCAGGAACATGAATTGAAACAGTGATAAATTGGCCCCATCATGGGCCATTCATTAGTCCAGCTTAACCTTTGACAGTGACTGTGGCTGTGGCTCAAGCTTGTTGAGTCTCTCCAGCAAACTGTCCCTGAAACAGTAGTGTTGGCAGAGGCCTAGAAGGAAGGTTATGCTGTTGCTACACCAAGATATTGGGTATTGATAAGCAGTAGATTCTCAGGAAATATAATTGGCCTGAAGTGTTAACTCTGTCTCTTGCCACAGATCCGGACCGAGCTGCTGAGTGTTTCCAGCATTTAAGATTCCCAGCACCTGCAGTATTCTGTTAGTGGATCGAATTACAGCTCTGCCATACATTTTCTGGTCACCTTATAGTAGTCATCAGGATGAAGAGGGAATCTTGGAGAAGTTAGATCGATAGCTGAAGTAGTAAAGGCAGTCGGAGGTAAGACCAGACTCCTTCTGGCAAGGTTATGTCATAACTAAACTTGCATACTGACGATGAATCTGAAAATAAAGTACTAACTCATTTTGTGTTGCTGTCTGCTTCATGTGAGAAAGTGATAAAATTGTTTCCCCAGTAACTGAAATCATTATGTTGCTTTTGTTACATCTGCACACAGATAGTATATTAACTAGTAAACAGTTCTCATAATAGCAGGCATGAGGACTTGGAGTCACTTCTTCAGTCGCACACATAGATTAACTGTGTGGGAACATGACCCCAAATTGGACCCAAGGACATAAAATTATTTACCTCAGACACAGCCCTTCTGCTCACCAGGGAAGTGCTTCATCAATGTGTCAGAGAGCCAACACAGCTGCTGGGACTGTAATTTCCCTACTGTGATTGACTCATGTAACCAAGTAACAACTTTTTAATAGATGATTGAGTTTCTTTGAAGCCTATAAGGGCAAGTACCACAAACAAAATAAAATAAAGACTACAGTGACAACTACCATTTTAATGACTCACCTTTTACATTGCCAAATCAACTGTGCACCAAGCAAAGAGATGGGGATGCAAAGTTCAATTTGTAACTTTCTCCAGGAATGCTCTTTCCCAAAGGGCAGCAGAAGTAGAATATTTTGAAAGTAGAGGTGGATAGATTCATGATAAGCAATGAGGTGACTAGGGACAGGAGCAGAGTTTACGTCAGATCAGTGAGATCTTATTGAATGGTGGAGCAGGTCTGAGAGGTAGAGTGGCCAACTCTGCTCCCAACTTGTATGAATTAGGATGTCCAGTTTCCTTTTGTTCACTTGAAACCTTTAGAATTTCAGACTCTTAAAACTTGCAATTTGGATCTCCAAAATCTGAAAGTAGAATTTCCAATCCTTCTAGTTGGAGTGTGATGTTTATGTTACAAGGTTGTGTCATCAAACATCACACTATGGCTGCCTCGAGGAGGCTTTAGGTACAGTTTCTCCTATGTAAGGGTAGAGCCATATTTTCCTCCTGGTAATTTGTCACAGTTAAGATCAGCTAGGAAAATTGTTTACAGTCTTAGGATACCCAAACCACTTAGTAAAGTCCATCCATCAGACCTCAGGAACACTTTTTACATGCAGTTCCTCATTGGAATTAAGCTACGACTCTGCATATGAAGACAGACAGGCATGTAAACATCTACAGGTCTATCCCAGGTTCTGTTTCTGAGAGCTGGTCATAACCCGAATAGTTCGCAGGTTGGAACTGCAACCAGGAACTGAGTTCTCACATGGCAGAACGTACCGCAGCCACACAGCAGCCTGTAAATCTACCTCAGACTCTTGTTCACATGTACTGGCTGTGTGTGTGTGTGTGTGTGTGTGTGTGTGTGTGTGTGTGTGTGTGTGTGTGTGTGTAGCGTTCTAACAACCCTTCTGACCTCTGGTGCTGTCTGTAAGGAGCCTGCACCTTCTCCCTATGACTACATGAGTTTCTTCTGGATGCTACAGTTTTGTCCCACATCGCAAAAGATGCAGTGGCCACTCTAAATTGGTTCTAGAGTGTGGCTAAGCGGTAGTGTCTGGGGAGAGTTGATGGGATCATGGGGAGGATAGACTAGGCTTAGTGTGGGATTAGTGTAAATGGGTGCTTGTTGGTCAGTGCAGACTCAGTGGGCAAAGGACTCATTTCCATGCTGTATGGTTTTTTGACTTTTGTACTGAAGGATCGGCTCTCACTGAGTGAAATTATAACTTTGTACAATGGTGTTAGAATGATGCTTGAAAATATTACACCTCAATTATTTATATCCATTGGAATATGCTCAATATTACTTAAGGTAGTATTGGGGGCCAAAGAAATGGCAGACAAGCTTAATGAATGTTTGGCGTCAGTCTTCAGAAGACACTAACAGTATGCCGGAAATTCAAGAATGTCAGGGGGCAGAAGTGAGAGTAGTTGCTATTACTAAGAAGAAGGTGCTTGGGAAGCTGAAAGGTTTGAAGTTAGATTTAGATCACATGGACAACACCTGGCTTCAGTATAGGGAAGATATTGGAGTCCATTATTAAGGATGAGGTTTCAGGGTACTTGGAGGCACATGATAAAGTAGGCCTAACTCAGCATGGTTTCCTTCAGGGGAAATTTTGCCTGACAAATCTGCTGGAATTCTTTGAGGAAATAACAGGCAGGATATAAAGGAGAGTCACTGGATGTTGTTCACTTGGATTTTCAGAAGGCATTTGACAAGGGACTGTACATGAGGCTGCTTAACAAAATAAGAGCCCATGGTATTACAGGAAAGATATTTGCATGGATAGAAGACTGGCTGACTGGCAGGAAGCAAAGAGCTGGAAAAAACGCGGCCTTTTCTGGTCGGCTGCTAGTGACTAGTAGTGTTCTGCAAGGTTGAGTCTTGCGACAGCTTCTTTTCATATTACGCGTCAATGATTTAGATGACGGAATTGATGGCTTTGTGGCTAAGTTTGCAGATGATACAGAGATAAGCAGAAGGGCAGATAGTGTTGAGGAAGCATGCAGACTGCAGAAAGACTCAAGACAAACTGGGAAAATGGGAAAAGAGGTGGCAGATGGAATATAATGTAGGGAAGTGTATGCCATACATTTTGGTAGAAGAAATAAAAGTGTACACTATTTTCTAAACAGGGAAAAATTCCAGAAATTCGAGGTGCAAAGGACTTGGGAGTCCTTGTGCAGGATTCCCTAAAGGTTAACTTGCATATTGAGTTAGTGGTATGGAAGGCGAATGCAATGTTAGCATTCATTTCAAGAGGATACTAGAACATAAGAGCAAGGATGTGATGCTGAGCTTTTTAAGGCACTGGTCATACTGCACTTGGAATATTGTGAACAGCTTTAGTCCCCTTATCTAAGAAAAGGTGTGTTGGCATTAGAGCAGGTCCAGAGGAGGATTACGTGAATGATTCCGGGAATGTAAGGGTCAACTTATGAGGAGTGTTTGATGGCTCTGGGCCTGTACTCACTGGAGTTTAGAAGGGAGAGGTGGGGGAGAAGATCTCATTGAACCTTTCGAATATTGAAAGCTCTCAACCGAGGGTATGTAGAGAGGATGTTTCCGATAGTGTGTGAGTCTCAGACCAGAGGGCACAGCCTCAGAATAGAAGGACATCCATTTAGAACAGTGATGAGGAGGAGTTTCTTTAGGTGGTGAATCTGTGGAATTCATTGCCATGAACAGCTGTAGAGGCCAAGTCACTGAATATATTTAAAGCAGAGATTGATAAATTCTTGATTAGTCAGGGTGTCAAACGTTACAGGGAGAAGGCAGGAGAATAGGGTTGAGAGAGATAATAAATCAGCCATGATGGAATGGCAGAGCATATTCAATGGGCTGAGTGGCCTAATTCTGCTCCTATGTCTATGGTCTTACACTGGTGCCATACTTCTCCACAAACTGATTTCTTTTTGATTAAGACCCTGCCGAGAAATTTGGGCACAGTCTCCACATCTGACACTGCACTGCTTAACTGTGATGACGGAGGGGACAAGTGTCAGGAAGAAAAAAAATCAGCTGATGGATTGTGTAATGGTGCAGTGGAGCAGGGAAAGGACTTGGATTTGTGTGCAACTTGTAGTGGCCTCTCTCCCTTTGCTGAACGTAATGAAGAAGCTAGAGTGATGTATAGCAGTATCGGTCAGGTTGTGAATACAGGTTAATTTTTTCAGTACAGATATTAAAATAGGAATCAGTGTCTAAAGGAGGAAGTGGGGAAACACTTTCACTGGAGTTCGCTCCAAACTAGGAAAATGGAGCTTTACCTGACCCACATTATTCCTGACCTGCTAGTGATTGATGTGTGAGCACATGGTTTCCTAAAATAACAATTGCGTTCCACTCCTTGGACTGCCTTGCAGCAACTTGCAGGCTTAAAGCACAATCTCTCTGAAAGAACTGCTCTGATAAAGATGCTATAATGCTTTGTTTATTCAAAAATGTTCAGTAAGTATACTGTCAACAAGCTTTTTAAAGGATACTCTCAAGGGTGTAATAAAGACTTCTACAGTGAATTAAGTTAAATCATTATTTCAGATAAACGAGACCCTTAAAGTTGGATTCTCTGTTACCCTTCCACCTGATTTTGTGTAGTTGCAACAGTAATAAAGGGACCATTGTGTGACTCATTGTTTCTTATTGAGAAATTCCTGCACAAGTCGTCACTGAGCTCTGCATTCAAAGGAGGTAAACCCTTCAGGCTAGTAACCCCTTCAATCCCATTTACCATCAATTCTTGTAGCCCAATGCTCAATAGGTTGCCCTCTCTAAATAGGTTACCTACAGACTTACTTTCAAGGACTCTATAACTTACATTCTCAGTATCATTTATTTATGTGCATATTTATTTTGCAAATTTTTTTCTTCTTTTGCACGTTGGTTGTTTGTCAAGTCTTTATTTACATATAGTGTGGGCACGTGGCCGAGTGGTTAAGGCATTGGACTAGCGATCTGAAGGTCGTGAGTTCGAGCCCCAGCCAAGGGAACGTGTTGCGTCCTTGAGCAAGGCACTTAATCACACATTGCTCTGCGACAACACTGGTGCCAAGCTGTATGGGTCCTAATGCCCTTCCCTTGGACAACATTGGTGTCGTGGAGAGGGGAGACTTGCAGCATGGGCAACTGCTGGTCTTCCATACAACCTTGCCCAGGCCTGCGCCCTGGAGAGTGAAGACTTTCCAGGTGCAGATCCATGGTCTCCCAAGACAAACGGATGCCTTAATTTACATATAGTTCTCCATACATTCTAATGTATTTCTTTATTTTCCTGTAAATGCCAGCAAGAAAATGAATTGCAAAGTAGTACATGGTGGAATATGCACACTTTGATAATAAATTTACTTTGGCTTTGCGTTATGTTTTTTAATCATTCTGACCATTCTCAGCAGAACAAAAAGATTTTGGCTTCATCATGATGCCCCGGGATAGCTAATACGAGCCAAGGCTCAGGTGTGGTGCCCTTCTTTCTTTTAAAAGTCAGTCCATGATGCAGTTAGGAACCCTGGCAGAGACCCATCAAAATGGCTCTCACTGGGCTGTTCCCAGGAAATCTGAAAGGGTTGCTTATGTTTAAATTTGGCAGCTAGCAGCATTGCTTGCTATTTGGACTTTTCATTCTGCTTTCAACAAAATGGCAAAATCTGGCCTTTACTAAAAGAGATGCAAAAGAGAAAAAAAAGTTGGCCAAACCAAAGCAACACAGAGCCCACACCATGCATTCCAAAACCACTCCATTGTGACAAACCTTTAGCAATAGACAGCAGTTGCTATTATTGTTATTGCTGTTGAAGAAATCGCTCCTTGTGTTGTTCAGATTGTAAGAGAACAGTTCAAAATCCTACAATACAGTCAGAAAAGGTACTTCAATTAGCAGTTAAGAGACTTGCGGGCTTACCCCAGAACATCCTCAAGAGCTAGGATTGAGCTGATGAGCCAAATAGGTCTATTCTATGGCAAATTTGATTACATTTTTTTAGGAAACGATGAAGATGATTAACAAGGGTAGGGCAGTGAATATTGTCTATCTGGAATTGAGTAAAGCATCTAACAAGGTTTCTTTATGGTAGACTGGTCCAGGAGATTAAGTCACATGGGATCCATAGTGAATGGATAGAGCAGATACAATATTGGCTTTATCATAAAAGACAGAGGGTATCAGTACAGGGGTGTTGTCCAACAAGAGGTCTGTGACTTGTGGCATTCCAGAAGGATATGGTCTGGGATCTCTGTCGTTTGTAATATAAAAATGACCTGGATGAAAACGTAGGTGGGCTGATTATTAAATTTGCAGATGACACAAAAATCAGTGGAGCTGTGAACAGTGAAGAAGGTTGTCAAAGGATACAGCAGGAATAATTGTACATCTATTGGAAATTTGGACAGAGAAATGGTAGATGGAGTTTGATCCAGATAAGTATGAGGTGTTGCACCTTGAAAGGTCAAATGCAAGAGGAAAGTAAAACGCAAATAGCAGGAATCTTAGGTGTGTTGATGTACAGAAGAGTGTTGGCATGCAGGTCCATTGCTCCCTGAAAGTGGCAACGTAAATGGATATGCTAGTAAAAGGGCATAAGGTATGCTTATCTTCATCAGTCAGGCTGTTGAATGTAAAAGGGAAGTGATATTGCAGCTGTATAAAACATTGGTTAAGCCACATATGGATTATTGTGTGGAATGTGCTGGTCACTGCAATACTAGAAGGATGTGAATACTTTGAAGAGGATGAAAGAAATTCATTAGGGTGTTGCCTGAATTAGAGAGTATCAGTTATAAGGAGAGATTGGACAAACTTGAATTGTTTTCTCTGGAGTCAGATGCTAAGAGGCATAACAGAAGACAGAACTGACCTGACAGAAGTATATAAAATTATGAAAGTCATAAATAAGGTAGATAGAGTCTTCTTTTTTTTACCCAGGGCTGAAGCATTAAATACTAGAGAGTGTAATTTTAAGGTTCAAGGGTGCAATGTTTAAAGGTGTATGAGGCAAGCATTTTTTCCAACACAGAGAGTGGTTTCTGCTTGAAACAAGGAGCCAGATGAAGTAGTTAAAGCAGATACAATACCAACATTTAAGAGGCATATACATAAACAGATAGGGAGTAAAAAGATATGGACCACATGTTGGCAGATGGATTTACCTAGATTGGTCAATGCAGACATGACAAGCTCAAGGGTCTTTCATTGTTATTTTCTACATTCCGCAGAGACTCAATGAACCTTTGACACAATACTAACCCTCTTCATCACAGTTATGCTCCTTTAGGTTCTATAAGAAAGGATGGATAGGAAGGCCAATATTGCAGAGGCTGTATATGGCCCTCTGCATTGAGCATGTTGTAAGGGTATCACATGACAGTCCAACAACAATTTTATTTATGGGTCCATTGCTGCAGACTTCAGTGACCCCCAGTGTCCTGTGGAGTGAAGTGGAGAGAGAAGGATTGACTATTAGAGGACTGGGATTTTTTGAAGGATGGAGTTTGGAGCCTCCATTACAAATCAGGGTGGGGAAGAGTTGATGTACAGTAGAGATGTTAAGCATGGGACTTACTTTTATGAAGTGAACATGTTCCAGGAGTAATCAACAATGGTCAATCTGAGCACTTGCTCTAATTTTTCTGCAATGTTTCATAAGGGCCTTTGTCACTTGATGCATGTCTGATGTTAACCTGCATCCTGTAATCATGCCAAGAAGCCTTAGATGAATTTCAGTGAAAGATATGGTTACTGACATGTCTCACTTAGAGGGGAAAAAAACCGCTGAAATAAATGAACTAAACAGCAATCAGACATGTTGTATGTATTTGGTGAGGAATAAATACTAGCCAGGACACCGGATATCTTCAATGTAGTTCACAAGATTACTTGATTCAATCTCAGAAAGCAGGAGTGTACTCTGTTTAGCACTGCATTCAAAGGACTCACCCCACCCCACCCCCAACAACCTCCCACCTCAGGGCTGCACAGAACACCTTAATTTTTCAGCCACTGTTCCTACCTGCTACCCAACCTCCCTTATTTCGTTCCATGTTCCACCTTCCTTCCCGATCAGATTCCATGAACTGCAGCCCTCTGTTTCCTACACCTATCAGCTCTGTCACTATTCTCACCTTCCCCCTTGTCTACCCTTCTTACCTGGATCCAACAGCTGCTTGCCAGTTCTTGCCCCGTCCATCCCCCTCACCCCTTTATACTGACCATCTCCCTTCTACTCTTCCAGTCCAGATTAAGGGTCTGAATCCAAAACACTACTCTCCATTTCCCTCTACCAATGCCACCTGACCTGTTGAGTGCCTCCAGCAGCTCACTTTCTCCTCCAGGTTCAGAACCTGGAGTCTCTTGTGTCTCCAGGATGGGAAACCCAACAAGCTTGCAATTCAAAGACAGATACACTGAGCCACAGCTGGCACTGGAGTGGGCCTACAGCTTTCCTAACGTTGATAAATATCTTTAATCAATCAAATTTGCTCAGTAGTCAGGGACAAGAGGGTGTGACTGCGAGTGAGGAGGGTAGTGGGATCCAAGAGACAGTGCTGGAGGAGCCTCAGCCCTTGAGCTTATCCAACAGGTCTGAGATTCTTGCTCCCTGTGTGGATGAGAGTGAGGGATGTAGGAAAGATGAGCAACCTAACTGTGGCACCGTAGATCAGGGAGCCATTCAACGGGGGGAAAGAAGAGAAATGTAGTGGTAATTGGGGATAGTATAGTCAGGGGAATAGACAGAGTTCTCTGTTGTGAGGATAGAGTGTCCCGAAGGCTGTGTGCCTGCCTGGTGCCCAGGTTTGGGACATCTTACCTGACCTGCAGAGGGATTTGCGCAGTGGGAGGCGAAAGATCCAGTGCCATGCTCCATGTGGGTACCAATGACATAGGTAGAATGAGGAAAGAGGTTCTGTTGAGGGAATTTGAGCAGCTAGGGACTAAGTCAAAACGCAGAACCAAAAAGAGCCACGTGCAAATTGGCATAGGGTCAAGAAGATTAGACAGTTAAATGTGTGGCTCAGGGATTGGTGTGGGAGAAGTGAGTTTGAATTCATGGTTAACTGACACCAGTATTGGGGAAGGAGGGAGCTGTACCAATGGGACGGGCTCCACCTGAGCTGTGATGGGACCTGGATCCTAGTGAATCGCATAACTAGGGCTGTGGATAGGGCTTTAAACTTAATAGTAGGGATGTGGGTTCAAGAGATTGGAGAAATATGGATAAAGTAAAAAAGAAAAGTGTGGATAAAGATAAAGAAGAAACAAAAGATTAAAAAAAGAGAAAAGTAAGAGTGGAGTGAAGAAAAGCCAAGTGCAAAAAAGAAAAGATTACAAGATTTTAAAAGCACAATAGGTGTAAGGGCACTTTATTTGAATGCCCGTATATTCGAAACAAGGTCAGTGAACTTGTTGCACAAATCAGTACAAAGGGGTATGATCTAGTGGCATTACAGAGACGTGGTTGCAGAGTGCAGAGGATTGGGAATTAAATATCCAAGGATATCAGGTAATATGGAAGGATAGGCAGGAAGGATAGGCAGGAAGGTAAGAGAGGTGGGGAGCGGTCTTATTTTAAGGTGAGATCAGGGCAATAGTGAGAGACAATATAAGATCTAAGGAGCAGAATGTTGAATTCACCTGGGTAGAGATTAGGAATAGTAAAGGGAAAAAAAAAATCACTGGTGGGGGTTGTCTATCAGCTACCGAATAATAATATTACAGTGGCACAGGCAAAAAAGAGAGAACTATCTGAGGAATGTTAGCATGGAACAGCAGTTATCATGGGGACTTTAACTTGCACATAGATTGGGTGAACCAAGTTGGTTGAGGCAATCTTGAGGAGGACTTCATAGAATGCATCTGCGACAGCTTTCTGGAATAGCATGTTACTGAACTTACAAGGGAACGTGTTATCTTAGATCTGGTCTTGTGCAATGAGGCAGGTAAAATTAGTGATCTTGTAGTTAGGGAACCTCTGGAAAGAGTGATCACAGTATGACTGAGTTCTCATACAGATAGAGGTTGCTATAGTTCAATCTAAAACTAGTGTATGATGCCCAAACAATGGAGACTAAACTGGGATGAGGGAAGATTTGGCTAGTGTAGACTGGGAATACAGGCTAAATGGTGGGATGGTTGAGGAACAGTGGAAGACTTTCAAAGAGATTTTCACGGTGTTCAAAAGTATATTCCAGTTAAGAGCAAGGACAGTAAGGGTGGGGAGAGCTAGCCTTAGGTAATGAAGGAAATGAAAGAAGGCATCAAACTAAAAGCTTATGCATACAAAGTCACCAGGAGTAGTGGGAAACTGAAAAATTGGGAAAACTTTAAAAAGCAACAAAGAACCACTAAGCGAGCAATAAAGAAAGGGAAGCTAGATTATGAAAATAAACTAGCACAAACTATAAAAACAGATAGTAAAAGTATTTATAATTATATAAAGTGGAAAAAGGTGGCTAAAGTGACCCTAGGTCCCTTGGAGGACCAGAAGGGGGAATTGATATTGGGTAATGAGGAAATGGCAGAGGCTTTGAATGACTATTGTGTGTCGGTCTTCAGGGTGGAGAACATGTCTAACATGTCAAAGAGAGATGTTATGGATATGATGAGAGGTGAGGACCTCGATATAATATATATTGCTGAAGAGGTAGTGCTGAGAAATTTGTAGGCTTTATGATAGATAAGTCCCCTGGTCTTGATGGAATGCATCCAGGGTACTGAAAGAAATGGCAGAAGTTGTAATAGAGGTTTTGATAATTATTTACCAAAGTTTTCAGGACTCCGGGCAGGTCCTAGCAGATTTGAAGACAGCGAATGTCACACCACTGTTCAAAAAAGGATGTAGGCAAAAGGCAGGTAACTATAGGCCAGTTAGTTTAACACCTGCAGTTGGGAAAATGCTC
Source organism: Mobula birostris (assembly GCF_030028105.1). Lineage (NCBI taxonomy): Eukaryota > Metazoa > Chordata > Chondrichthyes > Myliobatiformes > Myliobatidae > Mobula > Mobula birostris. The sequence goes on from NC_092402.1 coordinate 33,800,620, forward strand.
AAAGCTATCATTAAAGAAGAAATAGCGAGGCATCTGGAAAGAAATGGATCCATCAGGCAGATGCAGCATGGATTCAGCAAAGGCAGGTCCTGTTTGACAAATTTACTGGAGTTCTTTGAGGACATTGAATAGAGGGGAACAGATGGATGTTATTTTCTTGGATTTCTAGAAGGCATTTGATAAGGTGCAACCTAAAAGATTTATCCATAAGGTAGAGATGCAAAGAGTTGGGAGTGATGTATTAACATTGATAGAGGATTGGTTAATTAATAGGAAGCAGAGAGTTGAGTTACATGGGTGTTACTCTGGTTGGCAATCAGTGGTGAGTGGTGTGCCACAGGGGTCAATGCTGGCCCGCAACTGTTCAGAATATACATTAATGATCCGGAAGAGGGGAATGAGTGTAGTGTATCTAAGTTGGCTGATGATACTAAACTGAGTGAAAAGGCAAATTGTGCAGAAGATACGGAGAGTCTGCAGAGAGTTATAGATAGGTTAAGTGAGTAGGCAAGGGTCTGGCAGATGGAGCATAATGTTGGTAAATGCAAGGTCATCCATTTTGGAAGGAAAAATGAAAGAGCAGATTATTTAATTGGTAAAAGATTGCAGCATGTTGCTGTGCAGAGGGACTTGGGAGTATTTATGCATGAATCACAAAAGGTTGGTTTGAAGGTGTAGAAGACGGTCAGGAAGGCAAATGGGATGTTGGCCTTCATTGCTTGAGAGATTGTATTTAAGAGTAGGATGGTTATGCCGCAACTGTACAGGGTCCTGGTGAGGCCGCACCTGGAGTACTGCGTGCACTTCTGGTCCCCTTACTTGAGGAAGGATATACTGGCTTTGAAGGTGGTGCAGAGGAGGTTCATCAGGTTGATTCCAGAGATGAGGACAGATTGAGTCACCTGGGACTGTACTCACTGGAATTCAGAAGAATGAGGGGAGATCTTAAAATTATGAAAGGGATAGATAAGATAGAGGCAGGGAAGTTTGTTTCGGGGGAGTAGATTTGGGACGGAGGTGAGGAGGAACTGCTTTTCCCAGAGGGTGGTGAATCTGTGGAATTCTCTGCTCAATAAAGCAGTTGAGGCTACCTCAGTAAATATATTTAAGACAAGGCTGGATAGATTTGTACATAGTAGGGAATTAAGGGTTATGGGGAAAAGGCAGGTAAGTGGAGATGAATCCATGGTCAGGTCAGCCATGATCTTATTGAATGGCAGAGCAGGCTCAATGGGCTAGGTGGCCTACTCCTGCTCCTATTTCATATGTTCTGAAATGGAAACCGCAGTACAGCAGATCCGATTTGTGTATTTTGTGAACCACAACTCATACTCAGTTGAACTGTGTGCATCAGTGAATGTAACCTGCTTATTGCATTATAAAAACTACCCCGGGAGTTCTACATATGCTGATGTATTGGTACAAACCCAATTATCATGAAGTAGGATATAAGAGACAGTCAGTCCTGTCTGCACACCACATGACTACAACGAGGCTGAAGTAAAAAAGTATTAAACTCTAATTGTATCTTATACCCTTGAACATTCATACAGTTAATTCTTAATCAGTTGTTTTTTTTCTTTTAAGTGACTGCAGCATGAACATAGGATTTGTAATGGGTGTCACCATACATTCCAAAATTTGTTCTTTAACACTTTCTTTAATTTGTGTGCTTGTCCTGAAAGAAATAAGTACAGGCAGGTAACCTCTGTATTACAGAGGCATTATGTTCCAAGAAAACCGTTTGTATTGTGATTTTTTTTTATGACACAAAGCTGTGCCATCTGCATGTGTCATAAAGCACAAGGTGAGATATATTCCATATCTCAAATTTTTAAGTTGTGATTCGTAAATACCCTAAGGGCCAATTTCTGTTACTTGAATGGCCGTAACATGGGGGCCATCTTTATGATAGTTGGTAAAACTGTGACAGAATCACAGTTATCCGATAATAAACAATGGGTTTAAATTAACTAAAAAAATATCTGCTGGAGCTAGGCAACCAGTTGAGAAAGGTCAGATGGGGCTTTGACACGTGATTGTAACTTCATTGAAATCCAAAGAAATAGAGAAAGCAACATTTATACTGCTTGTTTAGAGCTTCCACTAATTGCTCCAAAGCTTTAGTGGCCAATCCAGGAAAAAAATAGTGAAAATTCAATGTTCCAAATATGTTAACAAGAACATAGAACATCACAGTACATTACAAGCCCTTTGGCTCATATTATGCCGATCTTTTAATCTACTTAAAGATCAATCCAACTCTTCCTTCCTATATCAACACCACCCACCCCCACCAATCTTTCTATCATAATGTGCCAAAAGCATTCCTTAAATGCTCCAATATATCTGCCACTATCACCACCCCTCGTAGGGTGTTCCACACACTCACCACGCTATAAAATAATTACCTCTGACATCCCCTGTATACTTTCCTCCAATTACCTTAAAATGATGCCTCCTCGTATTAGCTAGTTCCTAATGCTGCATTTTGCAAAATGAGCCTTTTGATGGAGAATACTAAACTGTCACAAGGGAGCACACTTTGGACACAGTGTGAGTAACAGGCCATAGCACGGGGGAAACATTTTCTGAAGCACACTTAGCTACGTCAAGCAAGTCTGTATTCGATCAGTGTGAGGAACAGATGAGTGAGATGTATGGTGAAATCTAGGGGCAATGGTATTAAGACCATAAGACCATAAGTTATAGGAGCAGAAGTAGCTCATTTGGCCCATCGAGTCTGCTCCGCCATTCAATCATGAGCTGATCCAATTCTTCCAGTCATCCCCACTCCCCTGCTTTCACCCCATACCCTTTGATGCCCTGGCTAATCAAGAACCTATCTATCTCTGCCTTAAATACACCCAATGACTTTGCCTCCACAGCTACTCATGGCAACAAATTCCACAGATTTACCACCCTCTGACTAAAGTAATTTCTCTGCATCTCTTTTCTAAATGGACGTCCTTCAATCCTGAAGTCATGCCCTCTTGTCCTAAAATCCCTTACCATGGGAACTAACTTTGCCATATCTAATCTGTTCAGGCCTTTTAACATTCGAAATGTTTCTATGAGATCCCCCCTCATTCTCCTGAACTCCAGGGAATACAGCCCAAGAGCTGCCAGACGTTCCTCATACGGTAACCTTTTCATTCCTGGAATCATTCTCGTGAATCTTCTCTGAACCCTCTCCAATGTCAGTATATCCTTTCTAAAATAAGGAGCCCAAAACTGCACACAATCCTCCAAGTGTGGTCTCACGAGTGCCTTATAGAACCTCAACATCACATCCCTGCTCTTATATTCTATACCTCTAGTAATGAATGCCAACATTGCATTCGCCTTCTTCACAACTGACTCAACCTAGAGGTTAACCTTTAGGTATCCTGTACAAGGACTCCCAAGTCCCTTTGCATCTCTGCATTTTGAATTCTCTCCCTATCTAAATAATAGTCCGCCCATTTACTTCTTCCACCAAAGTGCATGACCATACACTTTCCAACATTGTATTTCACTTGCCACTTCGTAACCCATTCCACTAAACTATCTAAGTCTCTCTGCAGGCTCTCTGTTTCCTCAACACTACCCACTCCTCCACCTATTTTTGTATCATCAGCAAATTTAGCCACAAATCCATTAATACCGTAGTCCAAATCATTGACATACATCGTAAAAAGCAGTGGTCCCAACACCGACCCCTGTGGAACTCCACTGGTAACCGGCAGCCAGCCAGAATAGGATCCCTTTATTCCCACTCTCTGTTTTCTGCCAACCAGCCAATGCTCCACCCATGCTAGTAACTATCCTGTAATTCCACATGCTCTTATCTTGCTAAGCAGCCTCATATGTGGCACCTTGTCAAAGGCCTTCTGAAAATCCAAGTACACCACATCTACTGCATCTCTTTTGTCTATCCTGCTTGTAATTTCCTCAAAGAACTGCAGTAGGTTTGTCAGGCAAGACTTTCCTTTCAGGAAACCATGCTGGCTTTGGCCTGTCTTATCATGTACCTCCAGATACGCCATAATCTCATCCCTAGAATAGATAATAATCCTCTGAGTCTTAAATTGTAAGAAGAAAGCTATGTATTTCTACATCTCATCAAGAACCATTTCTGAAGTGGCATCACTGCTAAAATGAAAGCAACAACATGCAAATTATAGACTTTACCTCCTCATCTTCATCAATGTATTGTCCATAATGTTGTTCCATCATCTCTCTTTGCCATCTCTCCTGCTCTAGTGTCTGACGAATAAGCTGGGCAACTTCACTGGTTTCTCCAGGTTTCTCCCGTCCAATCAGAAACCTAAAAAAGTCACAATTTTTAAAATATGTTTGGTTACCAATACTGCAAAGCTTACATTAGCACCTAATTATTTAAGCCAATTCCAAACCACTGTCATTTGAGTAACTTTAGCGATAATGGCAAATTGAACAGGGAAGGGTTTGGCCCAACTGTTGGTTAAAGTGCATAAGCATTTCCATTCTTGCTCCCAGCTCAACAATGCTGCCAAAATGAATACAGTTGGACCAGTTTGGAAATATCACAACTTTATATTCACTCACAACAGAAGCAGGAACATGTGCAGATGGAACACTTATTTTTTTCCCATATTTTCAGGTAGCACTGCTGCCAAAGTACCACAGTGGAAGCTCAACTGAGGCTTTGTAATCCTTGTCACCTTATATATCCATATTATACACCACTGCAACTAACAAGTTCCAATATTTCACAGCATGTCCATGAATGAAAAGCAAACTTTGTCCAATTCTAATATCAAATATAACCCAGCAGTCCACCACTGTTTCACCCCATCTGGAAGGCCAGTATTACCAATCATTACTCTCTTCATGAAGAAGAAGTATTGTACCAGTTCTAAAGTGAATTCTTGCTTTATACAGAGACACAAAACACCACACATGCTGGAAATCTGCAGCAAGACCCAAAGGTACCTGAGGAACTCAATAGGTCAGACAGCATCTATGAAGGTTAATATTTTGAGTTGCGACCCTTCATCTGGAGAGGAAAGATAAAGGGAAGATAGTCGATATAAAAGGGTGGAAGAAAGGAGTGGAACTACAGCCAGCAGTAGACAGGTATGTCCAGGTAAGGTGGGGGAATGAAAGACAGATAAGGAAGAGAAGAGAACGGAAAGAACATCAGAAGCTGGGAGGTGATAAGTGGAAGTGACAAAGGGATGAAGGAGATGGAAGTTGATAGGAGAGGATGAAGCAGCACAGAGTAAAGGGAGGGATACTTCTATATACATTGTACTTTATATGTATTTCACTTTGCCCAACTCTGAGTAAAGGCTGATTTATACTTGTGTGTACTAGGTTACGCCATAGCCTACACAAGTGGGCTACACTGTTGTGAGCATTTATACTTGTGCGTTGGTGTGTCTGCGTCGCTCTGCAATTCACTGCCAAAACATTAGTTGGCGGTGGGGTTCATATGCCACTGTGTTGAGTTTCTTCATGTTGAAATTCAACACGAAGGAAATCAAACTTCAAACAATGGTGACTGAAACTGAAGGAGGGTGAATTTTCTGTGCTTGTCCGGCCACTGAGAGACATGGACGAGGAAATGCATTTCAAATATTTTCGGATGTCAGCACGTAGATTTGACGATTTGGTTCATCGTCTCCAACCATTTATTTCTCATCAGTGTATGCACGGTATACTCAGAGACTGGCAATCACCATTCGAGTTTTAGCTTCAGGTGGAAGTCAACAGGCTGTAGCAGCTGGCTACAAACTGGCGTCAAGCACAGGGTCCTCCATAATTTCGGAGGTCTGTAAAGCTTTATGGAAAGCATTGCAGCCAGAGTTCCTTCCCTGCCCTTCAATCGCCCAATGGGAAGCTATTGCAGCGTGGAGGAAATGCGATGCTACCAAGCGGACCAATCACAGTTCTTTTAGTCTGTGTTGCCGCGATGCATAGTTACATTTTGGGAGAGGTGCGCGTCAGGCTACGGCATAGGGTATGGCATAGGGTACGGTGTAGGGTACAGCATAGAGTACGTGGCTTCACTGTACCTACGGCGTACATTTGACGCACAAGTATAAATCAGCCTTAAGGTTTAAGAAACTGTTCTGAATTAAAAACCTGTGCTACCAAATTCTCCTCCTTAATTACAAGATGCCTGTCTGGATTAACCTCACACTATTCTAATGGCCTGTTCATAACCCAAGCAGCTTTCGAGTTGGAAATGCGGCAGCTAACAGCAGTGAACAAATCAGTCATACATAAAAGCTATACATACACACAGGAGCTCGTAAACTGGGCACAACCTATATGTAGTATTTGGGCCAGCTCATTCAATTTCAAGCTTAGTAACATTTTCAGACAACATTCAGTTGCTCAATGCAAGTAACTGTTGTAACATTAAAGACCTTGTTGACTTCACTCATTTTTTTTTCCTTTAACCCTACAAGTACTCTCATCTGTCAATTTTGTCTGATCTACAGAACAATATTTACTTGTAATCAAATTCTGCCTGGAATTTCCACAGCTTTGAAGTTAATTTACAACCTTAGATGTGAAACATTTTCCAAATATGTCTTTCACATAGCTCTTTCTCCACCAACATAATAGATTTGTTTACTTATCTAAGACTAATGTTTTAAAGTTTTCAATTTTGTTTCTACCTAGTGGTGTAATTAGGCCCTAGGATGTGTTAGACTCTATCACTAGATGATGCAGTACCCTGTGATTTTATAACTTCCACTTCTAGTCTGTAGTCGGGGTGATTGACAAATACAAAGTCAGCATAATGGTTGTCTCTTGTGGCTGTCCTACACAAAGTCATCTAGACACTTGGCCTGCTCCCAATTTATATGTTGCTGACCGAAATCTCCAATTAAAATTACCTCCCTTTTCTAACCTCTTCACAGAGATTTCTCATGATGACGTGGTGGTCTGTGACATACTGCTAATATTGGCTTGTGTTTTTTTTAAAACTGTACAATAACTGCTATTATATCTTATCACCTCATCCCAAATAACCAACCTAATTCTTTATCCTGTTTCTATCACAAGGCAAAACCAATAGCTCTTTTAATATTCTGTACATGGGGTAAATAATGATTTTTTATCCTTTGAGTTTTAGTTACATCTCCTATATTACGTTGTTTTGCAAAATTAAAAGTAGGTGCAGGTGTCATCCATCTCACTGCTCAAGCCTGATCCAATATTCAATAAACTCAGAGCAGATCCTCTCCTCAACACTGTTACATACTTCACGGATATCTTGTGACTGTCTTAGGAGGATGATGTAATGGTCTTGCGGAGGTCACATGATGTAATTTTCCTGCCGATGTGAGGTCACATGATGACCTGTTCTCACCAGGTATATAAGTGTAGACCCCAGGTGATGCAGTTAGTTTTCAGTTAGATCGTCAGTCAGATACTCCGCGACGCTGTGTATTAATCTTATGACGCAGTTTAATTTTAAAACGGAGTTTTACTGTCTATTGTAGGGTACAGAAGTGTTGGGCCGGTAGTTTCACCAATAGCTGCCAGATTTGTTGATGTACCTTTTCAGTGATATTGGAGAATGAAGACGGGAACCTGAAGGAGTCATTTGGCGGTTTTGGGGAGGATTGACCATTATTGAGTTTGTCCAAGTAAGAGTGATCTGCATGAGATAACCTCTGCTAAAAGAAGCAGAAAAGGTTGTGCAGTACCTAGTCTATTCTACAGAGAAAAAGGTCGGTGCTTTTAAACCATTTTATTTCCGTCATCGTGAATCCTGCGGACAAGGCACTCGTTACTAGTTCTTAAAGCGGTAAATGCGAAAACAGTCTTAAAGTGGTAAATTCAAACCTTTCCATCACGCTTCTATCTTCCTATTTGCTCAAAGTTCAGTGCAATTTTCCTGAATCATTCTTTCCTCATTTGATACATTTCTTGGTTATTCGAAAAGATATCTTTGATGATTCAGCACCGAGCAATCGGGCATGTATTTGTAGCCCAGGTTTTATTGAAAAGTTTGCTCCTTTTCCAAATATTGAAAGTAACCTGTCACTCTTCAAAATTAAGTCCAGTTACATTAACAACTGACAATGATGACTGCCTTACGAAGGATGTTTAAGTGGGTTTTGTTTTTTGGCTGAGTCCCCAGTGTTTCGGTCAGCTGTCTTGCCTTTCTATATGTGAATAGGCCAGGTTACATCCCGAGTAATTGCCTCTTCTAGCCTAGCAATATATTGCAAATGATAGTAGATTTTAAACAATGCTAGTTAAAGCACATCTTGCAGACATTGCTTTGACAAAGTGCACATCTTAAATCACATGATTGCTCCAATAATTCATCTAAAAATGAAAGGAAATGTACTAGGGTTAATGGATTTGCATGAAAAGACCTTGCTTTTTTAACAAGGACATTAACTGGGTTAACTGACTCTAATAATGCTGCAGATAAAGTAATTGCACTCAAATACATTTCAAATCACCTTCCCAGGCCACGATAAAAGCAAATATTGCAAATCTGAAGTTAATTCAGAAAATCCTGGAAATAGCTGGGGTCAGGCAGCATCTGTGGTGAGAGAAACAGAATCAGGATTTAAGGTCAATATTAAGTAAAAGATCATTGACATGGAACAATAATTAGTGCTGTAATAAGTAAGTAAATACGATAGAGCTTTTAAAATGCTAACATGAAAGAATGCTAGTTCTTAAAGCGGTAAATGCGAAAACAGTCTTAAAGTGGTAAATTCAAACACAGTTCTTCGTATGATAAACTTGAAAGTCCAAGAAATTTATACAGTCCATTAGGAGAGACTTTACTGAAGTAAAGAATTCCTCGAAGACACGACATTACTGTCGATCCCAGCTGGAACCTGTTAAAAGAAGCAGAAAAGGTTGTGCAGTACCTAGTCTATTCTACAGAGAAAAAGGTCGGTGCTTTTAAACCATTTTATTTCCGTCATCGTGAATCCTGCGGACAAGGCAGGTTCCAGCTGGAAAGGTTGAGACAGTAACAGGAAGCTCTTAAGCAAAATAAACTGGAGAAGTTTATACTTGAGGGGAACAATAATTCAGGTTCCCTCTTTATAAATACTTCGTGATCTGCTGAGTATTTCCATAATTGTTTTGAATTATACAAACACCAACAACTTTAATGTCTCTTTCTTCCAAAATTGTTAGCACTTCTTGTCCATTGTTTTTTCTTTCAGCTCCCATGTGGTATGGATTCAATAACCGACAAACATTATAAGAGAATGCCTGTAGTGTGTATGCATAAAAATGAACTGCTGGCAGACCTTAAGACTCTTCTAAGCTGAGGACCAAGAAGGCATGGTCAAAGGAGGTGGAGGTGCACCTACAGGACAGCTTTGAGCTGGTGGACCGGCTAATATGCAGGAATTCATCTTTGTGTCTGAATGAATATGGTACAGTTGTCATCGAATTCATCAAGACCTGTGTGGATGGGTGTGTGCCTTTGAGAATATACCAAACATACCCAAACCAAAAGCCATGGATGAACCAGGAGAATTTTAGTCTCTAAGGGCTAGATCTGTGGCATTAAAGAGCAGTGATCCAGAACTGTACAACTACTTCCTACAAGGTGAAACCTAACATCATGAATGGCAGTAATGCTTCACTCCCAGATGAGCTCAACAACTTTCATGCATGCTTTGAAAGGGAGAATAAAACTACACCTGTGCGAATCCCTACAGCATCTGGTGGCTCTGTGATCTCCGTCTTGGAGGTCAACATCAGAACTTCTTTCAAGAGGGTGAACCCTCACAAAGAGTCAGGTCCTGGTGTATCTGGTGGGGCTCTGAAAACCTATGCCAACCAACTGGCAGAAGTGACCAAGGACATCTTCGATCTCTCACTACTGCAGACAGATGTTCCCACCTGCTTCAAAAGGGCAACAATCATACCAGGGACCAAGAAGAACAGGGTGAGCTGCCTCAACAACCATCACCCAGTGGCACTCACATCTGTTGTGAAATGCTTTGACAAGTGGAATCAACTAGAATCAACTCCTGCCAAAGCAAGGACCTGAATCTGCTGCAATTTTCCTATCGCCTCAATAAGTTTACAGCAGATGCCATCTCACTGACTCTCCACTGGTCCTTGGGTCACCTAGACAACAGTAATACCTATGCCAGGCTGCTGTTTATTGACTACAGCTCAGCATTCAACACAATCATACCCTCAATTCTAATCAACAAACTCCAAATCCTGGGCCTCTGTATCTCGCTCTGCAACTGGATCCTTGACGTCCTTACCGGGAGACCACAGTAAGTATGAATCAGAAATAACATCTCCTCCTCACTGGCAATCAACACTGACGCACCTCAAGGATGCATGCTTAGCCTTCTGCTATACTCTCTTTACAGCCATGATTGTGAGGCTAGGTATAGATCAAACACCATCTTATACATTTGCTGACGACAACTATTGTTGCTAGAATTTCAGATGGTAATGAGGAGGCATACGGGAGCAAGACAAAGCAACTGATTGAGTGGTGTCACAACAACAATCTTGCACTCAACATCTGTAAGAACAAGGAATTGATTGTGGACTTCAGGAAGGGGAAGTTGAGGGAACACACACCAGTCCTCCTCGAGGAATCAGAAGTGGAAAGGGTGAGCAGTTGTAAGTTACAGGGTGTCAACATCTTTGAGGATCTATTCTGGGCCAATATATTGATGCAATTACAAAGAAGGCATGACAGTGGCTATATTTCATTAGGAGTTTGAGGAGACTTGGTATGTCACCAAAGACTCTTGCAAATTTCCACAGATGTACCATGACCAGCATTCCATCTAGTTGCATCACCGTCTGGTATGAAGGGGCCACTGCACAGAATGGGTAAAAGCTGGAGAAGGCTGTAAACTCTGCCAGACCTATCATGGACGCCAGACTCCCCAGCATTGAGGACACCTTCAAAAGGCGATGCCTCAAAAAGGCGGCATCCATCATTAAGAACCCCCCATCACCCAGAACATTGCCTCACCTCATTGCTACCATCAAGGTGGTGGTACAGGAGCCTGAAGACACACACTCACCAGGAACAGCTTCTTCCCCTCTGCCATCAGATTTCTGAATGGACAATGAAGCCATGAATACTACCTCAGTACTTTTCCTCTCTTTATGCACTACATATTTAATTTATATATATATACATACACACACATATATATATATATATATATATATATATATATATATATATATATATATATATATACACACACACATACATACACACACACACACATTATTGTAATTTATAGTTTTTATTATTATGCATTGCTGTAAAACATATGCCAGTGATATTAAATCTAATTCTGATTCTGAACTCAGCAGGTCAAGCAGACAAAATAGATGTCATGATATTTCTGGCCGAGTCTCTGCATCAGACCTGAAAAGTTGACATATCTTTTTCTTTTGCTCCCACAGATGCTGAGTAAATCGAGCATTATTCTTTTGCTCCAGAATCTGCAGAAATGCTTCTCTGAAGTTAGCGTTTCTTTAAGTTTTGGTTTGGTATCAATTCTTGCTGAGAATCACTTTGTAATAGCTGTTTACATCCATATTAGAATCCAAATAACTTGTAGTAATGCCCAGGGCCCTGGAGCTTATTAAAAGAAGCACTGACTAATGCTCTACTGTACCATCTGGTCAGTCAGCAGGAAGAAGTACACTGACGAAAAGCATCTCTGCTGGGGAAGGAACAAAGATAAAAACAAACTAATTCCAGAAGCAAAGGAGATAGTAGATATTTCTTCTGAAGATGTCTGTACACTGACCAATGTTTTCTTGATTCAGTCATTGGTAAATAAAATGTAGTCAATGAACTCACAGTTAAGCCTGAAACCAACATCCCAAAAATAGAAAGCCTGTTATCTCTTTAAAAATAATTTCCTGGAGACTGGATTCTCAGCAGTTTTGTCATTATCAGAATTTGTCTGCAGAATTGCAATTTGATTTTGTAACAAATTAATCACACCAGCACTGAATGCAAGAAAACCCAACGTAATTGCTGTGAGGGGCTGTTTCTAGCTGTTGCAAATTATTTCCACATTCTTTCAAGAAACAACCGCTCATTTTTTATACCTATTCAACTGCACAATATCAGGAAGGACAGCATTTCTTGGGAATTCCTAACTGCACTTGCAAAGTGGTGCTGAGCCTCCATTTTGAATTGCAATGGTCTTTCTTGTGAGGTAGTTTGGGATTTCCAGAATTTCAACTCAACAATGATGAAAGAATGCCAGCATATTTCTCAATCAGGATGAAATCTACCTGCTGCTTTTATTCTTTTGGATGTAAAGTTTGTGAAGTTTGAAAAGCAATACTGAAGAAAACCAATTCCCCTTATTTATTCTGTAGATGGTGCAGACAGTCTGTCAGTATTATAACTGTGAATGATTAGGAAAAGACATCACATGCCAACCAAACAGCTACTTTGTCCTGAATAGTACAGATTTTCTTGAACATTGTCGAAGCGGCACTCAAAATTTTGATGGGTTTTACAAACCCTAATTTGTAATTTGCAACAATACAATTGCTTCAGGGAGTCAGGAGATTCGTCATGGGTTGCAGCATACTTAACTTCTGACTTTTATTTCAGCCACAGAATCAATGTAGCTGGCACAGTAAAACTTCTGGTCAATAGCAATCAACAAGATATTGATAGCTGGTGATCTGACAATAGTAACCTAGTTAAATGTTAAAAGGAAGGTGTTAGACTCTTCCTGGAGATGGCCCACGTGTAGAGCTTGTGTGGTACAAATATTACTTGCTACTTAACTATCCAAGCCTGAAAGCTACATTGGCTATGCTGCAAATGGGCACATAACCAGATATACTGCAAATGACGTTGAATGTTGGTTAATCATCAGTTAAATAACGCACTTCTGACACAATGATGGAAAAATATGTCATTGATTTAGCAGCTGAAGCTGGCCACAGGTACACTACCCTGTGGAGTGCAGTCACAGTGATGCCACTCATGCTGACAAATAATGAAATTCCTTACCTAAATTACATCTATTCTCTCACCACCCTAAGTGACTCTTCAATTGAAATTCAAAAACTGAGATTGGGCAGAAGGTGATAACCAGCATGGTATCGTTGCTGATGTTTCACCTTGTTTAATGAGGTTTAGATTAAGTGTTGTGGAATTCTAATGCCACTGTGCTGCCATCTTCTGATGACATATCCAAGAACGTAAGTTGCAGGCGGAAAGCATTACTGTACCATCCTGTTCCATGATTTGCCTTTGAGACTGAACATAAGACTATAAGACATAGGAGCAGAATTAGGCTATTTGGCCCATTGAGTCTGCTCTGTCATTTCATCCTGGCTGATTCATTATCCTTCTCAATCCTATTCTCCTGCTTTCACCCATAACCTTTGAGGTCCAGACTAATCAAGAACCTATCAATCTCTGCTTCAAATATATCCAAATGGCTTGGCCTCCACAGCCTCCTGTGGCAATGAATTCCACAGATTCACCACTCTCTGGCTAAAGAAATTCCTCCCATCTCTGTTTTAAATGGACGTTCTGCTATTCTGCAACTGTGCTATCTGGTTCTAGACTCCCTACTATAGGAAACATCTTCTCCACATCTACTCTATCTAAACCTTTCAATATTCAATAGGTTTCAATGAGATCCACCCACATTCTCCTAACCTCCAGCAAGTACAGGCCCAGAGCCATCAAATGCTCCTCATATATTAACCCTTTCATTTCCACAACCACTCTTGTGAACTTCCACTGGACCCTTTCCAATGCCAACACACCTTTTCTGAGATAAGAGGCCCTAATCTGCTCACAATACTCCAAGTGCGGTCTGACCAATGCCTTATAGTACTTCAGAGTTACGTCCTTGTTTTTATATCCTAGTCCTCTCGAAATGACTGCTAACATTGCGTTTGCCTTCCTTACCACTCACTCATCCTGCAAGTTAACCGTTAGGGAATCCTGCACTTGGGACTCCCAAGTCCCTTTGCACATCTGATTTTTGAACTTTTTCCCCCAATTAGAAAATAGTCTATGCCTTTATTCCTTCTTACAAAGTACATAGGCATACATTTCCCTACACTATATTCCATCTAGCACTTCTTTGCCCATCCTCATAATCTGTCTCCATCCTTCTCCAGACTCCCTTCTCCCTCAACACTACCTGCCTCCCCACCTATTTTCATATCGTCCACAAAGCTGGTGACAAAGTCATCGATTCCTGCATCCAAATTATTGTCAAGGAACTAATCACCGGCAGCCAACTAGAAAAGGCCCTCTTTATTCCCACACTTTGCCTCCTGCCAGTCAGCTAATCCAGTGGTCCCCATCCACCGGATTGCGAGCATGTGCTACCGGGCCGCAAGGAAACAATATGATTTGGCAATATGAAACGATATGAGTCAGCTGCACCTTTCCTTATTCCCTGTCACACACTGTTGAACTTGAACACCCCCCCTCCCGTTGGCCGGTCCGCAAGAATATTGTCAATATTAAACCGGTCCGCGATGCAAAAAAGGTTGGGGACCCCTGAGCTAATCCATGCAAGTATCTTTCCTGTAAAACCATGGGATCTTATCTTGTTAACTAGCTTCATGTGCGGCACCATGTCAAAGGCCTTCTGAAAATCCAACAAAACAACATCCACTGACTCTCTGTCTATCCTACCTGTTATTTCCTCAAAGAATTCCAACAGGTTTGGCAAGCAGGATTCCCCCTTGCTGACTTTGGCCTATTTTATCATGTGCCTCCAAATACCCTGAAACTTCAGCCTTAATAATGGGCAACAAGATCTTATCAACCGCTGAAGTCAGGCTAACTGACCTATAATTTCCTTTTTTGTGCCTCCCTCCCCTCTTGAAGAGTGGAGTGACATTCGCATTTTTCCAGTCCTCCAGAACTATTCCAGAGTCTACTGATTCTAGAAAAATCATTACTAATGTATCCACAGTCTCTTCAGATACCTCTTTCAGAACTCAGAGGTGTAATCCATCTGATCCAGGTGACTTATCTACCTTCAGATCTTTCAGCTTCCCAACCACCTTCTCCTTAGTAAAAGCAATGACACTCACTTCTGCCCTCGACACTCTTGCATTTCTAGCAGACTAATAGTGTCTTCCACGGTGAAGAATGGCACAAAATGATTATTAAGTTTACCTGCCATTTCTTTGTCTCCCATTACTACCTCTTCAGCATCATTTTCCAGTGGTCCGACATCTACCCTCACCTCTTTTACTCTTTATACATTTGAAAAATAATGATTTCATCTTATATATTATTGGCTAGCTTAGCTTCATATTTTATCTTTTTCCCATTATTACTTTCTTAGTTGTCTTCAGTTAGTTTTCAAAAGCTTCTCAATCCTCCAGCTTCACACTAACTTTTGCTCTATTATATGCCCTCTCTTTTGCTTTGTTGTTGCCTTTGACTTCCTTTGTCAGCCAGTTATGTCATCTCCCCTTTTCAATACTTCTTCTTTGGGATGTATCTACCCTGCACCTTCTGAATTGCACCGAGAAACTCCTGCCATTGCTGTTCTGTCATCATCTTTGTCAGTGCCCTCTTCCAAACAACTTTAGCCAGCTCCTCTCTCATGCCTCTGTAAAACCCTTTACTGCACTGTAACATCTGACTTTAGCTTCTCCCTCTCAAACTGCATACTCTATCATATTATGATCACTGTCTCCAAAGGTCTCCTTTTCCTTAAGCTCCCTGATCAAATCTGATTCATTTTACAAAATCCAATCCAGAGCTACCTTTTCCCCAGTGGACCCAACCATAAGCTGCTCTAAAAGGCCATCTTGTAGGCATTCTACAAATTCCCTCCCTTGGGATCCAGCACCAACCTGATTTTTCTAATAAACCTGCATATTGCAATCCCCCATGACTATTATATTCATTGCACTTTTTACATGCCCTTTCTACCTCCTGTCTGCTGCTCGAGGCCTATGTAGAACTCCCATCAGGGTCTTCTTACCTTTGCAGTTCCTTAACTCTACCCACAAGGATTCTACAGCTTCCGATCCCATGTGAACTCTTTCAGGGGATTTGATTTCATTTTTTACCAACAAAGCCATCCCATTTTTTCTGCCTACCTGCCTGTCCTTTCAATACAATGTTTATCCTTGGATGTTAAACTCCCAACTATAATCTTCTTTCAACCATGACTTGGTGATGCCCACAACGTCATACCCGCCAATCTTCAACTGCACTACAAGATCATCTACCTTCTTCCATATTCTACATGCATTCAAATATAACACCTTCAATCCTGTTTTCATTAACATTTTCAATTTTGCCCCCATGTTGCACTTCAACTCATCCCACTGACTACAATTTTGCTTTATCATCTGCCTGTCCTTTGTTAGTCTCTATACATATTTTGTCTACTTGTGTATCAAATGCCCCATCCTCAGCCTTATTTTAGTTTCCACCCCCTACCAGTTTAGTTTAAACCCTCCCCAACAGCTCTAGCAAACCTGCCTGCAAGGATATTGATGCTCCCTCAAGTTCAGGCGTAGCCGGACCTTTTGTACAAGTCATGCCTTCCCCAGAAGAGATCTCAATGATCCAGAAACCTGAAACCTTGCCCCCTGCACCAATTCTTCAGCCACACTTTCATCCTTTTCTGACCCTCACAGGCAGCAACCCAGAGATTATTACCCTGGAGATCCTCCTTTTCAGCTTTCTATCAATCTCCCTATATTCTCTCTTCAGGATTTCATCCCTTTTGTTGGCGCCAATATGTACCATGACCTCCAGCTGTTCACCCTCTCTCTGCTCTCTTAATTTTTGTACACCTCCAAGTGAAAAGAACTTTGGAATGTTTACTGGAATATTCAAACTTGGTACTTCCAATTGTTGTAATACTTCCAACTTTATTGACATATATCTTGAAAGAGGTTTTGCTGTATCTGAACGGCTTTCTGGGCCATATTTTTATCAGTCTGAAGCCACATATGGACTGACTCAAAGACAGCAGATTTACCAGTTGTTTCTTTAGACAAACCAGTAGTTTCATGATTCTCATTAATAACGTCAACTTTGTTTATTAACTTGAAATAAATTAAGTTTGCCATTTTATCATTATTGAGCTGCCAATACTAAGCAGCAAGGCTACTCTTTAACAGGGACTGAACATAAACATTTATAGCTGTACACAGTATTCCGGGTCTTTTCTACAAACATTGGGAAATGAATTTCAAAATGTTCAGCATTAATAAAATGATGACCCTTTCATTTATAAACCAGTACATTAACAAAGTACATTATTCCATGTATGGATATTTCCAAAAGTGTCCATACATGGAATAACCAGGTGAGGTATTTCAGAAACACAGGGGAGGACAGGTTGAGTTCATCTCTCCTGGACTTAGTCTGATGGTGTGGGTGCACTAGTCAAAAGTCCTGGGGTTTTGATAGCACTGTAATTGCAGTTTGGCAGTAATTTGATGGTGGGGATTGATGAAGGTGTCATTTGATCTAAAACTTGGCCAGTGGACAAAAACCAAGTTAAAGAGTATTCAGGGGAACATTGGCCTATAGAAATGAATAGACCTTCATATTCTCATTCATTATATATGAGAATTCAATGGGTTGCTTGTAGAACTTCTAATAACTATTTGAGTTTCAAGGACTTTCAGGGAAAACCAAGTTTAGAAGCCCATCTCATCTTTGCTCACTTTTCCTTTTCTTACAGCCATTCTGGGAGATCAGTTTGTACCTCCCACTGCTAAATCTGAACATACGGAGTAAAAGAGACCTGTCACATGGGAAGATCCACTGTCGCAAGCTAGCTTTTTTATTTTTTCACTGTCCACAGCTGGAGAGTTCCTATTTTCCCAGCTCCAAGTGGCAGGGGCAATTCCTCTACTCCACAGTGCAGCCTCCTGCAAACTTTCATCTTTCTAATCCTGTCAGTTGACCACCTGTTTGGGTAGGGAATTGGCTATCTGAGTGTAGGATAGGCGCAAGAGTGAATTCTCCAATACATCATGGCAACAAGGTCAGTGAGATTTGGAAACTTTTTTAAAAAAACTCTTGTTCACAAAATTTAAAATGGAAATTGAAATCTCAGCACAAAAACATCCTGCGTTATCAGGAGAAATTCTACACATCTGATAACATATTGGTAGCTTCATATTAACTTCTTCTAAAGATAGAGAACTGCAAAAAATGCAGAAGACAAGAGACCATTCATCCTGACAGACCAAAACATCTTGGCACCTGTTCCCTGAAGCCACAGGTGTTCCACACTAGTTTCACAACTTGCCATCAATTATTTACATGTTCTATTTTAAGCATGAGCAAGACTATTCTAGCACTTCATTCAGGTGTGGATTTTAATAATAAATAAGTGAAAAAATTGCTGCTTGCTGTTTTCAGCATTGTTTAAATTATATTTCCATTCACAATCAGCAGACCAATGATTTATTGTTTCAGAGCAATAGAAGATACTTCACTATTCTCTCCTGAAACTGAAAATATTTAAAATTTAATTTTAAATGCACATTGCATGAATTGAATCTATTATGCTGTCATGCTTGAATTGAAAACAGTTACTTTAAGTATACTTTCCTGTCACGGCATAGCTTGTAACTGGCTTAAGCTGATTGATTAGAAAAAAAATTCTTTAATTTCTGTTCTGAGCCATAAGCCAGAAAGAATTGTGATGTAAGTATTATAACATAAAGATCTGTTCACATTTTTTTTTAAATCACATTCCGTTTATCATAAAAACGGAAAGCACCGGAAATACTCAGATCAGTTAACAGTAGAAAAGAGAAACAGAGTTAACATTTCGAATCAAGGTCCTTTTGTCAGAATCAGGAAAAAGAGAAAACATGCTGATTCTAAGATGGTAGAGGAAAGGATCTTTCAAAAGGACACAGCAACCTTACAGATTCAGTATCACATTCTACAACTTGACATAACTGACTTTCTCTGTTCGTATCAGAACTATTTCTGCTCTGAGTCATCTATCAGTGACTTTCTTCAGTACTTTTTCTCTCTTAGCAGTTTCTGATCTTTCCACTTTCCTTTGTCTGCATTTTCACATTCTATTATCCTTATCTCATAGCTTTCTTCTTTTTTTCTGATCTCTAACTGCCCCCATTAATCCACTGGATGGGTGACTATAACTTGTCCTCATGGCGACCCTGGTCTCATCCACCAGAGATACTGTCTTTGCCTACCTGATCCAGAAAATGAAACTCTACAAAATAGTTCTATCGTCTGTCATCATTATGTGTTGTGTTACAGTATAGCTACTTAGAGTGTAACAGTTTGACATAGTCTCAATTCACATTATCTCGAAAAGATATGTACAATCATTTTAACAGATGTACTAAACTAGTCCACAGTGGGGCTCCACAGGGGACTGTCTTGTCTCCCTTTCTCTTCACCATTTACACCTCGGACTTCAACTACTGCACAGAGTCTTGTCATCTTCAGAAGTTTTCTGATGACTCTGCCATAGTTGGATGCATCAGCAAGGGAGATGAGGCTGAGTACAGGGCTACGGTAGAAAACTTTGTCACATGGTGTGAGCAGAATTATCTGCAGCTTAATGTGAAAAAGACTAAGGAGCTGGTGGTAGACCTGAGGAGAGCTAAGGTACCGGTGACCCCTGTTTCCATCCAGGGGGTCAGTGTGGACATGGTGGAGGATTACAAATACCTGGGGATACGAATTGACAATAAACTGGACTGGTCAAAGAACACTGAGGCTGTCTACAAGAAGGGTCAGAGCCGTCTCTATTTCCTGAGGAGACTGAGGTCTTTTAACATCTGCTGGACGACGCTGAGGATGTCCTACGAGTCTGTGGTGGCCAGTGCGATCATGTTTGCTGTTGTGTGCTGGGGCAGCAGGCTGAGGGTAGCAGACACCAACAGAATCAACAAACTCATTCGTAAGGCCAGTGATGTTGTGGGGATGGAACTGGACTCTCTGACGGTGGTGTCTGAAAAGAAGATGCTGTCCAAGTTGCATGCCATCTTGGTCAATGTCTCCCATCCACTACATAATGTACTGGATGGGCACAGGAGTACATTCAGCCAGAGACTCATTCCACCGAGATGCAACACAGAGCGTCATAGGAAGTCATTCCTGCCTGTGGCCATCAAACTTTACAACTCCTCCCTTGGAGGGTCAGACACCCTGAGCCAATAGGCTGGTCCTGGACTTATTTCTTCATTTACTGGCATAATTTACATATTACTATTTAACTATTTATGGTTCTATTACTATTTAATTATTTATGGTACAACTGTAACAAAAACCAATTTCCCCCGGGATCAATAAAGTATGACTATGACTAAAAAAGAACAAACATACCAAAAAAAAAGAAAACCAGCAAATCAAAAACTTTAAAGAGTAGGGTAAAGTTATGTTTTACTATGAACCTTAAAAAACCAATAATTCAATTACCCATTCTTCGTTGAACACTATCTTGTCTGTCAAGTATTTTATTTGGAGGAAGATTTACTGTACATCACTAAATGTAGGCAATTAAACAAGATCAATTGATCATGATCTTCAATGCAACGTTGATAGTTTCGTGTTTAAATTGCATATCTGATTCGACAGGATTTTTCCTCACAGTGAATCTCCACACTGGCAACAACTGGGATTCTGTAAAAAAATGTAGAACATTGAACAATGGGAGATGAAAAATATCTTTCCTTCACCCCCAACTCCAATATCACAGAGTGATTTCTACCATCTGCTTTAATACCTTAATGTTCAATACATGAAATGCAGAATTTTAATTTAAGATTGCTATCTATTTTAATTTTGGAATTTCATTTCTAAAATGTGCTTTTAATTAGCATTCCCATATTTACATCTTGACAGCTAAAGAAATTAAAAATGCCTTCAATTATGGGTTATTGAAGCTAATAAGGGTGGGAAATTTGCTGAAAAAAGTATCAGAACACAAAACATCTGACTTGAATTTTCCTGTCAGCATATGATTTCCAGAGCAATGCATTATCATAGGAAGTTTTAGGGCACAAGGAGGCCATTAGGTGCACAATGTCCATGTCTGTGACAAAGGATATGTGAAGGGCGGGAGGTGCAAAAAGATTCACCTTCTCACTCACCGAAGCATCTCCACTTACTTGGTTAAGTACAATTCTAATGACTCTGAGGAAGCTTGAAGCCAGGAAGTATGGAAGAGCCCACACGATTGGCAGTGCCACCAATCACCTCAAAGGTTCTCTTTGATACAGTGGGAACATCTTGCCCTATGGTCATTTATTGTTACTGAGTCGAAACCCTGAAACTTCCTAACGCACTGTGGGACAAGCCTCATCACTCGGACTGCAGCCTGTCACCACCTTCTCAAGACCAATTAGAGACAGTCAATAAACACTGACCTTGCCAGCAATGTTCACATCCCATTAATGGTTTCAGTGGCATCAGGGAGAGTTATGACAAATTAATCCTCATTCTCTGAAGTTTCTCTCACGCATAAGGAGAGAGATGCCAGTAATTAGGGCTGTGCAATTAAATTGACCAGACCTCTAGAGATCCCCAGTTGAAAAGCCTCATGAATATCTATTTCTCCTTTCACAAACAACAGAATCTGCAGATGCTGGAAATCCAAACAATACACACAAAATGCTGGAGGAACTCAGGAGGTCAGACAACATCTATGAAAAAGAGTAAATGGTCAACGTTTCAGGCCCAAAACCTTTCATCTTTTCCACAGCTGCTGCCTGGCCTGCTGAGTTCCTCCAGCATTTAGTGTGTGTTGCTTCTATAGCTCTTTTGGTGACTTTAGAGCCCAAGTGAACTCAAGATTATACACCTCTCTTTCTCTTATTAACATTGACCCTGATCTTCCACTCCCATATCTCCATACATTTGAATTTCTTGCTGAAAACCTTTTATCTCCCCTTTACTTTATTTAAAACCTTTATCTAAATACACCCTGTAATTTCTTTTTCCAAACCCTTACTAACATCTGCCTTGGTTGAGTATCCATTTTAAATTTATCTTGCATCGTACAAAACTTTGGGATATTTCTAATATTAAAACTGCCCTGTAGGTACAAGTTGCTACTGTCACTATTGTTACAAGAAGTCCTGCCGTTAAACTGTGTTTGCTGGATAGATCTGTAATTTATAGGCTTTGTTTCACACAATCATTAGAAATGGCTCATTTCAAGGTTATTGTAATCTCGCACCAGTTATACTTGTAAGCACAGAATATTTTCCATTAATTAACATCTATTTCCAAAATGTCTACTTCCTGGCCTTTTTTTTCATGAACTGTATTATGTTTCCTCTGAAATGCAGTTTTTCATCCAAAACAGTTTTCAGTGGAGAGCATGCTTAAGCCTGAACTGCTTTGCTATTTAATGCACTACTGGTCCTTTGGGATTTCCTGTGCATTGCTAAAATAAGCCATGGAACAATGTGAAGTTTTCAGATCAAGAGCCAAGCCAGATTGTTTCTGAAGCTGCTACTTTACATTCCAGAGGTTCACACTGCATGTATCAATGCCTCACTGTTCTTATCCCACATCCCTCTCATAAGTGAAGTCAAGACCCCTTTTGCAGGTTCAGTGCAGAAGCTGGAGAGTACAGAGAATTGAGGAAGAAAGGGAACTGCTGACGTTAGAGGAGATCTGTGGAGAGGAAAGAGAAGGGAGGAGTGTTAGGAGTGAGAAGAAGGAATCATGAGAAGGTTAGTGCTTGAGGAGTGGGGAGGAGGAGAAAGTGAATGAGTGAAGAGGGAAGAGGAAGAGGGAGTAGGGTGAAGAAGAAAAATGGGTTAATAGTGTCGAAGCGAAAGAGTGAGAGCAGAGGATGGAACCATCGACTAGAGGAAGAATGGAACATCAGCACAACTGGAGGTCAGTGAGTGATGAGGAAGTACAAGACAGGGAGGTGAGGAGCAGATAAAGAGTGTGTGAAAGGGAAGCTGAGAATGTCATGAAAGTAGGTAATTGACAGAATGAGAGGACAAAGACAAGCTGAAGGGAAAAATGGCACGAACAAGATTGTTTGGGGGTGGCTGAAGACTACTTTCTCGGTGTACAGATGTTTAAAATCCTGTTGTGGAGGAATGGAAGATTGATGATGGACAATTTTGAATTTACTGGCATGATGGGGCAACAGATGTTGCTGATTTCAGCACAATATGGAAATGCTACTGTTATGTTTTCATTACAAGGTTCTTGAGCAAACTTGCTATTTTTATATATTATTAATATAGCATGTGAGGAGTTGAAAGTGGAGAAGGATTACCACCACCCCACATCATGCTGCAAAAAGCTTCCATAAAGCCCTTATTTACAATGCTGGTCTCTAACACAGACTGAAGCAAGACTTTCCAGGCGCAGATCCATGGTCTTGCGAGACTAACGGATGCCACCAGGACAGGATAATGCAGGGAGAATTTAGAACAATCACTTCAACCAGTAAAGAGATGAATACATTTGTGTACCACATCAATTAAAAGCAGGGTGTCAATTTTCTGCAAGAATGTCTTCAAGGGTATCAAAGCTATAGGCAGTTGGTAGAGGTACCAAACATTGATACAACCACAGAATTTATGTAGCCATAAGTGGGGCTTCCCTTTACCTAAGAGAAATATGACCTCAGACATGGTATATTGACCACATTGGCCACCCACCTCTCAATCTCAGCCCACTCAGAAGTTTAAAACTACTGATAGGTTAGTTGACTGGCACAATGGAGAGAACTGTTTGATGCAAAGAAATACTTGTAGATGGAATGACTGGAATTCTCGGCACTTTTGGGAGTATATGTTATCAAAAGTAAACAAGGCTTGTCCACATCATGTACCAAGATACTTGTCCTGCAGAACTCCTTCCTCTGGCTTCATTTCCTGTGGCTTCTATAGGTTTGGTGCTTTCTTCACACGATGTCCACTCTCCCTTCTTCAACCTTCAGCTTCCATGGGCAGCAAGCCCTGGGACTCCAAGGTATTACAAAGGACATTCTACGTGCAATAGCTCTCCAGATTTTCATCCAGCTCTATTGAATGGAACTCCAGAGGCAGATCACATTAACCAGCTGCCCTTTTACAGAGCATTTAGCACAATGGACCAAGAATGAACTTCCCGGTAAGGGAATGTTTACATTAATATAGCTTAGAAATGAATAAACTACTGAGATGAAATTCATGACAAGTATGTTCAATTGTTGGATAATTACATTCTAAAAGGATCTTGCGACTATTTTTATAAACGAGTGCTTAGCATCTGTTTGCTATTCAAGTCAATGGTATTTTATTTCCACTTAGAAGAATATCTAAAGCCTCTGCTAATCCTTTCACACTACGTTATACTGCTAACACTGTGAATGTAGTGAAATCCTGATTGAGGTGCATTTCTCTATTTTAAAGCGCTATTAGCTTATCGCTTCTCTCAAAGATTAGCCAAGAAAACAATGAATTAACATGCAAATACTCTTTGTACAAAAGTTTCCAATATGTCATAAGAACATAAGAAATAGGATCAGGAGTAGGCCATCTGACCCATCGAGCCTGCCCCACCATTCAATAAGATCATGGCTGATCTGTCCATAAACTCAGCTCCATCTACCTGCCTTCTCCCCATAACCCTTAATTCCCCTACTATGTAAAAATCTATTTAACTGTTTCTTAAATATATTTAGTGAAGAAGCCTCAACTACTTCCCTGGGCAGAGAATTCCACAGGTTCACCACTCTCTGGGAAAAATAGTTTCTCCTCATCTCCATCCTAAATCTTCTCACCTGAGTCTTGAGGCATGTCCCCTAGTTCTAGTCTCACCTACCAATGGAAACAACTTTCCTACTTCTACCTTATCTATCCCTTTCAAAATTTTGTATGTGAGTATAGTCCCAGGTGACTCAATCTCTCCTCATAGGTTAACCCCTTCATCCCTGGAATCAACCTGGTGAACCTCCTCTGCACTGCCTCCAAAGCCAGTATATCCTTCCTCAAGTATGGAGACCAGAACTGCACACAGTACTCCAGGTGCGGCCTCACCAGTACCCTGTATAGTTGCAGCATGACCTCCCTGCTTTTGAATTCAATCCCTCTAGCAATGAAGGTCAACATTTGTTTGCCTTCTTAATAATCTGTTGTACCTGGCATGATACTCATCAAGACTACAATTTACTCTTGTCCTCTAGTACAAGTTTGGCACTGGCATTTGATGTACTGAAGAAAGGAAACTAGCTCCCAGCCTGGGTCAAAGTGGCATTGCACATCAGGTGCGTTAGCTTCCTCTACATCAAGTTCTCAAGATTATTATTATAACTTAAAACAAAAGCAGGAATGGACCATCTGTCAAATGAAAGATGGGTGAGGAATCCAGTGTACAAGAAGGGATAAGACAACTTTGGATGAGCAGCAAGATATGTGTAGTTGAAGAAACAGTAAAAATCTGATAGCCAAATCAAACAGTTTTATGAGGTTTGAAGCCAGGGAGTTCACCTACTCAAAATGGAAGTAGTGGGATTTTACTGAAACATCAATAACATCACGGAAATGAACTTTGTATGATTGTAAAACTGAGCTGACAATAAGAAAAATGCTTGGAAGGATATATTATATAACCTTTCAACCATTGGAATAGAATCACGTGCTCCGTACATTAGACACAACTACATCATGTTCCACACTTAAATTGGCAATACAATCTAAATCTCTCATTCTCCTGAGGTATACAGAAGGCAACACAAACTTTCTAACTGCTGGCAGTTTATAAGTTTGCATTAACCTCTTAACTTCTGTTCCCTCTGCGATAAAGGTCACCAAATATTTACTCCATTGTGTCTGTTGGAGTTTCAGTGTGAGAACTGCAGAAATCCCAGGAGACTTATTTTTCAAAATCTAGCTGTTCCAGTACCTTTTCCACAACCACGTGCATTATTACCTGACTGTTCCTTTTGTGTTCCTAAGGACTGAGGCGGCAAAGCTCTGGGTCACACCAACCAGACTGATTCCATCCACTTCCACAATCAGGTCATTCACCTGGATTCTGAATAAAAGTGAAGAAATTGAACATTGGCTGAATACAAACAAGCAAATAAGCGAATTGCATATTTACAATGGCGACAGTCAAACAGAAAGCAACAAATACTTGCTCAGTTCAATCATCAACATAATAAAAAGTGGAATTTCAAGACAGATAATTATCACAGAACAGACTGCATCCAAAACCTTTTTGAATGGTCATGTTAGAATGATATATTAAATTATCACTGCATAAGTGGCATTCTAAAATAATATATTCGTTTAAAATGAGAGGCTAGTTTATATGCTATTGCACAAAAATATATCTGTTAAGAGTACAAGCTGATAATCTCCTGTCGATGTACTACTTTCAAAAGATCTATATGTAAAAAAGAACAGGATTACAGAGGAAAGAACAGATTTTAACTTCAGGTTCTAACAATATACATTTAGGAGACTGACTCCTAGGGGGCAAGGTAGCAGTAAAGATTATTATGACAATCACAAGTAAGAGAAGGATCTTTGTTTTGATATGTTTAATCTAACCCTAGAGAGCAGAGATCATTTGCTGCATAATCCACATGCTTATGAGAAGTCAAGCACTAAAATGGGAGACCTATTGTTGAATTTGACTCTTAACAGAATGATTCCCCTGCTAAATGATGGAGCAGCAGTGGAGACAGCTGAAAAGAGTATTATAGGGCTAAAGAAACTTGCAGAGAAAACCTAAAATGGTAACACCAGAACAAAATAACCTTGAAATCCCCGGACTGCCTGTAATGATGCATTTGTGGCTAATAACATGAGTTGTGCAGTATTTATTAATCTCAGCCTAGCAGGCCTGGAGGATGACAGTTACACAATGGCAGGCTGCATCTTTCCCTTTCAAAGAGCAAACTGGATTGGATTGGATTGATTTATTATTGTCACATATACTGAGGTACAATGAAACCATGTCTTGCATGCTGTTCATACAGATCTATTCATTACACAGTGCACTGAAGTAGTACAAGGTAAAACAATAACAGATGCTCAGAAAATGCAGTGTAGGTAAACAATAAGGTGCAAAATCATAGCGAGGTAGATTATAAGGTCATAAGTCCATTTTATCATGACAGAAAACCATTCAACAGTCCTATAACAGCTCTCCTTAAGCCTGGTGGTACATACATTCAAGGTTTTTGTATCTTCTGCCCAATGGGAAAATGTTCGGAGTGAGTAGTGTCTTTGATTACGCTGGCTACTTTACTGAGGCGGCAAGAAGTATAGGCAGAATCCACGGAGGCCCAACAGTGGCCTGACACAGCAGCTCTGAACTGCTCAAGTCATAAACAAGCACATTGTCACTAAATTCACCATCAATAACAGTGTTGATAGTAGAGATGGGGGTTAGGAGAGCAGCCAAAGATAACAGACCAAAGTCTAGCTTAAATGTACACTCAATGCTTGTTGATAACCTACACTGAACCAGATTGTTCACAAAGTACAATAGTGGGCAATTTATTACTACAGGTATTCTAGTTATGTATGTGTAATATTATGTACAGTTTCAAGAGGGTGAATGGTTCCGTATGACTACAGACATGGCTGTGGTCACAGCAGACCTTACTTAAAAGATCTACAATTGCACAACACTGTTCAATGGGAGCGACAAATCTTGGTTTTGGTATTGGTTAATTATTGTCACATGTATCAAGATACATTGGAAAGCTTATCTTCCATACTATTTATACAGATCAAGTTATTGCACAGTGCGATGAGCTAGAATGAGATAAAACAATAACAATGCAAATAAAGTGTAAAAGCTACTGAAAAAGTGCAGCACAGGTAAATGATAAAGGGCAAGATCATAACGAAGTGCATTGTGAGGCCAACAGTTCATCAAGAGGTTCAAGAATCTGATAACAGTGGGATAGAAGCTGTCCTTATTACTGTAAATCTTACTGGTATTGTTCGGCACACCACTGAAGGCAAAGGAAAATGAAGGATAAATACTACTACACAGAAGATAATTGGGTAAAAGTACCATAGGAGGCCATTCCACCCATTGAATCTAAGCTGGTTTTCAGAGCATAGCCATCATTTCAAAGAACAAAGAAACACAATAGAATCAATGAAAAACCAGACACAAAGACTGACGAATGACCAATGTGCAAAAGATGACAAACTCTGGAAATGTACAAAAAAGTAAATAAATAATACTGAAAATATGAGTTATAGCATCTTTGAACGTGAGTCCATGGGTTGTGGAATCAGTTCAGAGTTCAGCACTGGTTCAGAAACCTGATGGTTAAAGGATAATAACTGTTCCTGAACCTGGTGGTGTGGGACCTGAGGTTCCTCTACCTCCTTCCCAAAGGCAGTAGCGAGAAGAGAGCATGGCCTGGATGGTGTGGTCCTTGATGACGTGGCTGCTTTCTTGTGGCAGCGCTCCTTGTAAATATGCTCAATAGTGGGGAAGGCTTTGCCTCTGATGGACTAGCTGTATCCACCACTTTTTAAGTTTTTCCATTTTTGGATAATAGTGTTTCCCTACCATGCTGTGATGCAGCCAATCAGGACACTCTCCACTGTGCATCTACAGAAGTTTTTCAAAGTTTTAGATGTTATGCCAAATCTGCACAAATTTCTAAGGAAGTAGAGCGGCTGTCGTGCCTTCATTATGATGGCACTTACATGCTGGTCCCAGAACAGATCCTATGAAATGATAATGCCAAGGAATATAAGGTTACTGACTCACTACACCTCTGACCCACTAATGAGGACTGGCTCTTTGACCTCAGGTTTCTTCCTCCTGCAGTTAATAATCAGCTCTTTGGCTGTACTGATGTTGAGTGAGAGTTCGTTGTTGTGGCACCATTCAACCAGATTTTCAAACTCCCTCCTATAAGCCAATTCATCACAATCTTTGATTCAGTCAGCAACAGTGGTGTTAGAAAACTTAAATATGGCATCGCTGTACTTAGCCTTGTGGTGATAGGTATAAAGCGAGTAGCACAGGGGGATAAGCACACAGCCCTGTGGTGCACCTGCGCTGAGGGAGATTGTGGAGAAGATATTGTTGCCAATCCGTACTGACTGGGGTCTGCAAGTGGGGAAATTAGGATCCTGATGCACAATGAGGTATCGAGGCCTAAACCTTGGAGCTTACTGATTAGTTTAAAGGGGATGGTAGTGTTGAGTGCTGAGCTACAGTCAATGAAGAGCATCCTGATGTGTATATCTTCACTGTCCAGATGTTCCAGAGCTGAGTGAAGAGCCAACGAAATGGCATCTGATGTTGACCTATTGTGAAGGTAGGTAGGCAAATTGGAGCCGATCAAAGTACAGTAGCTCCTCAGGAAGAAGTTGGTATACTTCATCCCAGTGGACGTAAGCGCTACTGGACGATAGTCATTGAGGCAACTTACCACGTTCTTCTTAGGTACTGGTATGATTGAACCCTGCTTGAAGCAGGTGGATACCTCAGACTGCTGAAGAGAGAGATTAAAGAACTTGCAAACTCCACACGGAGGCAATTGAGGTCAGGAAAGAATTCAGGTCCCTGCAGCTCCTCAGCACCATGCTGTAGCCCATAAATTATGTAGAATGTTCACTTGTCTTTGAAGAAACAGATTAAAAACAATAAGTGTGCCTCACTTTCAAAGTTCGAAGTTCAAAATAAATTTATTACATCTACTGTATGTTACTATTTTATTGCAGGCATTTACTTGAAAAAAGAAATACAAAAGAATTTTACAAAAATACTACACATAAGCATACAAAGACTCAGAAATAACCAATGTACAAAAGGCAAACTGCGAACCAGTTGCAAAGAGTCTTTGAAAGCGAGTCTGTAGGTTATGGAATCAATTTGGAATACAGGTGATTTCATAATCTAATCGCCAATAATGATACCAATAGACCAAGAGCATCAGGTTATAAACTGGAGTTTCCTTTAATTTAGTGGAGTCTCAGTAAATAAATAAATTGGCCTCTCTGCTATCCTGTCTTTTTGATTGGCAAGATAATGTTAGCTGCCACTTGATTAAAACTTCAAGGCAAGGATTAAAATGTATTATCATTGAGGCATTTAGTCTGTCCAGAGCAGTGATCACAATCATGGTTACAAAACACTAATGGCTTACATTAACACAGTGATCCATTCCTATTACACTTTACTGCTAGCTTAGCTGTATGGAGAACTGGACCTGGAATGGACTGAAAGATGGTCTATTTCCCTCCACAGAAGCTGCCTGACTGACTGAGTTCACTTAGCTTTTTGTATGAACTGAAACTGGCCCAGCCTAATCAGTAAGGACAACATATTAATAGAGCATTCATCCTGCCAGGTGACCTGTTTGAATCTCTGTGATCGGATCACATTTAATTTGGAGTGGTGATCACTGCTTATAGGCAGTTTGCTTTGGTTTAGGGGTGATGAGGATTGACTTGCCATTCCCTAATAGGAAAGCGATGATTTCCTTCGTAGAATGTGGACACTACATTTTGGAATAGCTGGCACAATGTTGGCTGTCAGAGCCTATATATTTTGGAAACATGCCTCATTAATGAGATCAGTATTGACTGTATTGCTGCAGTGGGTGAACATGGAAAGGTTTGACCACCATTATTGATGAGCTTTCCAGATAATGAGCAATTTGTTACATTTTAATGCTGTCAATGCAATAAAATGCTGTCATTTATTTTTAAAGGTACAAGTAGACAAATATTAATATAGGAAAATATAGATGCATTCTGTAGATACTAAGGTTAGAAATACAATGACTTTGCTTCTACCATTTTCTACAGAAGAGGGAAGAGAAAGGGCCAAACAAGTGTAAGAAATTAATCATGCAACAACTATTAATGATCAATGATATGGATGACCTATGAACCATAATATTTAGACTCAGCCACCTAGAAATATGATCATGTTGCTCTCCTCTCTCTATGCTCTACAACTGAAAATGCAGGATAGATAGAGAGAAAAGTAACAGCGACCAATTCTGAGTCATTTTACATTATTATAGATATTCAACCATGACTCACTTGAGTCACACTTGCCAGTGGCTATACTTCATTACGAGTTTGCAGAGATTCGGTACATCACCAAAGGCTCTTACAAATTTCGACAGATATACCATGGAGAGCATTCTGACTGGTTGCATCATTACCTGGTATGGAAGCGCCAATGCACAGGATTGAAGGAGACTGCAGCCACCTCCATCACGGGTGCAATCCTCCCCACTATCGAGAGCATCTTCAAAAGGCGATGCCTCAAGAAGACAGTATCCATCATGATGGAGCCTCATCAACTGGGACCTAACTTCTTCTCATTACTACCATCAGGGAAGAGGTACATGAGCCCAGAGACTCACAGTCAACACTTTAGGTACAGCTTCTTTCCCTCAGCCATCAGATTTCTGAACAGTCCATGAACCCATGAACACAACTTTGCTATTCCTTTTCTGCATTATTTTTTATACTGTAATTTATAGATTTTTTTTGTTATACACTATACTACTGCCAATGATAATAAACCTTATTCTGATCCTGAACCTTTGAAGACACACCACGTGATACCTGTCCCTGTACAATACTCCTTCTGAAGAACTGTTGGGAAAATAGTCTCCATCATCCTGGATTATCTGATACTGAATATCTCAGGCCAACCACATTTTCAAAGTGTAGCACAGAAATGGGACCCCTCTGAGGTAAGTCCATAACTCATTTTCTCACCCAATTATTTCCAGCAGTGCAAAACCACTCAGCAATTCACAAGGTAAATATGTGAACATCCTTACTGCATACATATTTCTATCCATTAAGCCGATCCCAATTGGTAGTCATCACAACTCTCACTGACCAATTCTGGACACCATGCCCTCCCCGTGTCTTCATGCGTTGACTATATAACATGCCCATAATGATATAGTATACTTTCTAGGTCATCACATATTGTGAAGTATTATCAAACTGTTCAGCTTTGATGTCCAAAGCAGGAGATACCCTTGATCAATGACAAACAGTAAGACTAGTAGTTCTGTAAAAAAAAATTCAGAACCTTAAAAAGCAGCCTTTCAATAGATACATTATTAAATTCTTTTCTAGAAAAGCACCAATGGGATTAAGGATTTCCTGAGTTCTTTTATGTGCAGAGAGGTGTTATCATTCGTACATCTCACAGTACATGTTCAGCTCCTGTTCTCAATTAATATATTTTGTACCACATTAACTATTCCCTCATCTTAAAAGAACATATTATTCTGTAATGTCATTCATGGATCCATGTTTCTATTTAATTTGAATCCCAATCAATTTGGCAAAATTTAATTTTAAAAGAAGACTGTTAAAATGAGTATTAATAAAAAAACTTCCACATAACCTCATTTTCCTCCTTGGGCAAATCACTACTTTTTCTTGCAACTATTTATTTATAGACACACACTTCTTTCACTCACAGCTTTCCTAAGAGGAAACGTTGAGAAGCCTCTAAAATTAAATTCAAGAAGCCACAGATTGTGTGACTGTAGATAAATGGCAGATCTTTTCAACTAAAAAGGGCCCATCTTAATGGTACAATGCTGTAGAGAATGAGGTTTTGTTAACAACACCCCTTCTCACCCTACTGATACTAGAGTTGAAAGCCAATCATTTTGTTGTGCTAACAAATAATTCACAAGTTATTTTTACTGTATGCATATTCCATAATAAATGCATTTAACCTGTTCATTATATCATAAGAAATATTGTAATTTGCACAAGAATAACTCAATAATTCACTCAGATCAGCAGCAATAACTAGACATTGAAGATTTAGTGAAATGCCATTAAAATATATTTCAAGCCTCAGATAGCTGACAAAAATTGAAAGCCATTTTTGGTAAGAAAATACAATTGACATTTAATTTTAGTATGGAAATTGTGACTACTGCTAAAGCTGATAGTACCGAGTGACTGCCTTGAGGAATATCACCTTTCACTTGGATGAGTGGAACTCACATTGAGCCTTTATGGAAAATATTCTTTAACACCGCATTCCAAAATTAAAAGAAGATTGTGAGCTACCATCTGTTTAGCTTCTCCAATAATTATGGGAATAAAGGATAATCTGCATCCACTCTCTGCACAAGGAGGTAATTTGTAAACCCTGTGTCTAACCCCTTATCATTTTGTAATATCACTAAAGAATGCAGCAGCATTTGAAAAGCATGGAAATTTGCTGCAATAAATTCAATTAATTTAATAACAGATGCGGGCAAACTCTACAATTTACATGCTTTATATTAAAAGCATAATAGAAAATCTATTCTCTTCAATAAGAAACAATTATGAATAAAACACATTAAGATGATAATAAACTACAACTGTCAAGTTTCAATAAACTGCTTTCTGAGATTAAAATGTACACTTAAAAATTTTGTCCACAAATAGCATGATACAATTTTGTTAAGAACCCACTTATGCTAGATTGGTTCCTGGTCTTCTGTTTATGAAGTGTTAATGCAGAGGAAGATCAAGATCCATGTTTTGATATTACTATCACAAAATTCAACCAAGTTAAGAATGGCTAAAGATCACCATGAACACCAACTGACACTCCTGCAGGTGCAGGCCTTCATTATGCCCATGAAGGACCCTACCAGCCTAATAGCTATCTTCACCATGTTCTAATTACAATCAGCTCTCAATGAGTATACTCAATCGGTCTTCACAGTTACAATACCCATCTGAAACCCACAATTAACTTGAGCTCCTTTCCCATTTCCGCAGTGGCTGAGATACAGGATGAAGGCCTCTAAAGAGGTTTTGATGTGTGAGTGCTGTTCTATTGCACAGAGCAACTTCGGCTTTTCTGCTTAATAGAATACTGCGCTGAGAGGCTCATACACAAAACATCTTATTACACTTACCAGCAGCATTTCCACCTCTCCCCCACCAACACTGCACATCAACAATTAACTCACCTTCCCAGTACAGTACAATCTGTCAGTCTGGAACATTTTTGAAATTAACTATCAGGCATCTAAGTGCTTCAGTATTTACTAAGAATTTATTAAAAAATTCTATCTCTTTAATTGCAGTCAAAAATGTTTTTTTAATGTTTAAATACTTAATCAACTTAAATATCCAATACCTTTAAAGTCAAACTTAACACGTATAACTGACATCGAACACTAATAACTGTGTGATATTTTAAAGTACATAGACGTGACACAAGCATGCATAACATGTTAGATTATGATTAACAGTGTTACTGGCCTACAGATATCAAATCATACCTGCCGTCTCTGTGAGCAGCTCCACCTTCAGTTACTGTCTTCACAAATATTCCAAGTTTTTCCAATCCCATATCTGCTCCAGCTCCCATTCCAATAATGCTTATACCTAGGCCATCACCATCTACAAAAAGAGATATATTTCAGTTTAGGACACATGTTCAAAAGTATCTTCAAAATAAAATATCCCAAGTGGGACATACAGCAACAAAGGGTAAGGAATCTGTACTAAAAGTGTTTGGAGCATGTTTTAATGGAGGTAATTATCACCATTGTTAAAATTATATGTTTTGAAGGTGGAAGCATATATGCAGCAAGACAGAAAGCTTAGGAGGGATATTCCAGAATACAGTGGATTGCAGTTAATTGGGACACATTGGGACAAGTGTATTTTGGCCCAATTAAGCGGGTGCCCCAATTAGCCCAAGTTTCATGGAAATAGTTAAAATGGTATTAAAAAAAGACAAACTACCATTTAATTGAGTAACAAATTATGTATTTAAATGAAATACAGAACAAATTAGAACATTACCAATACTACCACAGTACTATAAAGCTGTATTAGTTCATAATAGTTATCGACAGAGGAATTCAAACAGTGTACGCTGCCGTGTTCTTTTGATTGCCTGTAAATTAATAAAATCAGCGCAGACACATAGGGTAATTTTTTCAGCCAGTATCAAATCTTTTCGTAGTATCTTGGCAAGAGTTTGAAATTTTTTGGAGTCAAAATAAAAAAATAAAATGATCAAAAGTCACTGCGTTTTGGATTGGCGTCCTTCGGCCCAGATGGATAACACGCACCTGACGCTCTTTAAAAACTGTTTGCTTTAAGCATGGTGCAGTGTCTAATGGCCACACAAGTACAAGCGACTGATGCAAGTTAGAAACTGTTCGGTAACAGTCTCCTGTCCCAATTAAGCAGTATAGTGTCCCAAATAAATGAAGGGAAACCCAGCTATTTTCTGGATTAGTTTTTGTTCTTTAAGAGTTGCCCCAAATAAGCTGCTGCCCTAATTAGCCAACAGCCTAATTAACTGGAATCCACTGAATTTGGATTCGATTCAGGAAGTCATATACATTTACAAAACAGGAAGAGGCCATTCAGCCCATTGTATCTATGCCAATCAGTATGTCCATAGTCCTATAGGTTACAGTTCTTCAGGTACGTTTTACATGTGGTGGGGGTTTTGCTTCCACTCCCCATTCCTCCTCCAGTCTGTTGATCTTACTCATGCAATGTTGTTTTTCCTCAGCTTCTCCTGTAATACTTCTACCAAATTAGTTACATTTATCTCACAGTGATACCAACCTTCCTGCTAAAAGAGCAGGTTCTTTCCGCTTACTTTTCCCCTCATAATTTTACATAAAACAATTCAACCTCTCCTCAGTCACTTTTGTTCCAAACCACCCTGGACTGGACATTTTTTCCTCAACATTGTAATTCTCCAGTCTGGATAATATCTTCATAAATCCCTTCTGTAGATATTGAGTGTTATCATGATCTTTGTGTAACGTGGGAACCAGAATTGTACTCAGTACCCCAGCACAGATTAATTAATGTTTTATATAATGAGAGCCTGTTCTCTTTGCTCTTTTTATACCTTAATCATTTAAGGAGAGTAATATATTTACTTTCTTCAAACCAATATCCACCTAATCTGTTCCACCAAGTAAGTCACATATAACCTTCTGTGAAGGTCTTGACCATTTTTGAACTCTACAAGGTGATATATTCCTTCCCACAGAATTTTCTAACAACTTTCTCACTGCTAATGTCAAGCTTATCGTTTGCAGTTACAAACTGTTATATTCTTTGCTTGGTAAGCAATGTTGCCACATCAACAAACTTCCAGTGCTGCCACACTATTTCTGCAACCAAAAGTAATGGAAAACTATACCCAAGCACTGCTCTATTTCCTTCCTGGCCTCTTGCATGACATTAGGATTCAGGTTATTCAGACCTGGCAATTTACCTATTATTAAAGATGTCAGATCCTTAATTTGTCCCTATTCTCTCCATTTATTATTCCTAGTCTCTTTCTTAATATCAACACCTGTAATATCTCTTTCATGTAAAGACATATACAGAGTACTCATTCAGAACTTTTGCTTTCCACCTCCACACTCTATGGTTTTGATTTTACACAACATAACCCACTCTTTTCTTTCTAATTCTTCCCTTAACTTATTTACAGAGTATCTTCAGGTCTCCCTTGATATGGATCAGCAACATTTTAATCGCACACCTATTGTCTTTCAAATTTCCATTTTAAGTTTGCACTCCACCTTCTGCACCCGTACAATCTTTCTGTTGTACTGTGCTTTTGAAACCTGTTATTTTTCTACTTCATCTTGCAGATGTCTTCCTCACATTCAGTGGGAGCCTGGAATTGGAATTGGATCTCACTCTGGTGGTTCAATAGAAATGTGTTCTAAACCTTTACTAACTTTAGGTCCTCTGACATTGATTTATCGTCAGTTACTTCCAGTACATTTATGCTCCATTATATCTCACCTTGGTAAAGGAGACATTGCCCCAACTTAAGCTTTTAATCCGGACCTATGGCTGCTTCTTTCTGTAAATTCTCCCCACCTTCTTCACTAGCTCAACTTCAGAGCCTAAACTAAGTCCAGCACTCCTTTTGGGCTTGCTCCATAGTGATTTAAAGAAAAATGCTTGAACGCATTTCAAGAATTCTGCTCCTTTTATACCCTTTACTCTAGTACTGTCCCAGTTAGTATTAGGACAGTTAAAGTTCCACCAATCACTATCTTATTAATTTCTGGAGTTACCAGAAATCTGCCTGCTTATTTGCTCTTTTATATCCCCCGACTGTTCAGGAATAAGGAGAACCCCGTCACTGTGACTGTTCTTTTTCATGTTCTGCAATTGGACCCTGAAGGTCTCCTTATTGATTTTTCTGGCATAACATCCATTCTCATAGCCATTTTGTTTCCTCCAACAAAATTAAGGAATCAATACAACAGTGAGGATGGATGTTGCTATATATCAGAATCAGGTTTAAAATCACTGGCATACGTCATGAAATACATTGTCTTTGCGGCAGCGGTACAATGCAATGCATAGTAATGGAGAAGAAAAAACAATTACAGTATTATTTCCATATATAAATAAAATAGTTACATTAAGTAGTGCAAAAATAATTTTTTTTTAAAGTAGTGAGGCAGTGTCCATTCAGAAATCAGATGGCAGAGAAGAAGCTGTTCCTGAATTGTTCAGTGTGTGTCTTCAGGCTCCTGTACCTCCTTCCTGATGGTGGCAGTCCGAAGAGGACATGTCCTGGGTGCTTCTTGAAGAATCGCTCCTTGAAGATGTCCTGGATACTACACAGGATGGTGCCCACGATGGAGCTGACTAAGTTTATAACTTTCTGCAACCTGGTTCACCAGTGTTGTTTGAAAGAGAGATGGAGATGTTATTTCCGATCTGCATGGACTAATCCGATCTTCCGGTTAGAAAGTAAGGATCCAGTTGCACAGGGAGGTGCAGAGGCCCAGGTTTTGGAGCTTTTCGATCAGAATTGTAGGAATGGCTGTGTTGCATGCTGAGCTGTAGGCAATAAGCAGCTGACATAGGTATTAGTATTGTCCAGGTGATTCAAGGCTGCATGAAGAGCCAATGAGATCACATCCATTGTGGTGATAGGCAAATTGGAGTGGGTCCAGGTCCTTGCTGAGGCAGGAGTTGATTCTAGCCATAACCAACCTCTCAAAGCATTTCATCACTGTAGATGTGAGTGCTACTGTTAAGGTAGCTCACCCTACTTTTCTTGGCACTGGTGTAATTGTTGCCCTTTTGAAGCAGGTGAGAACTTCCAACTGTAGCGATGAGAGATTGAGCCTGTTCCACACTGGCCTGAGGTGGGATATACACCACCAACAAGATGATGGCTGAAATCTCCTGAAGCAGATAAAATGGCAATTGATCCTATTTATCTCTCCCACCCTCCTCTGATCTTTCTAACCTGTAAACCATGTAACCTGTCTCGCCACTACTTCTGCCCATCTTTAAGCAATGGTAATGATGTTATACTCCAATATATCTGTATGTGCACACAGTTCATTGCTCCACAATAAATGGCAGATAATTAAATATTACCAAAGAAGCTGGATTCTTATTTCCCAGTTCTCATTTTATCTGCCTTCTAAACTCATTCCTCTGGTCTCCAAGTGTGTTTATTAAACTCTTGCCTTCCATGTCCATGTTGACTCTCTCTCCTCTGAAACTGCTGAACGTTCCATTCGCCTGCCAAGCTAGTTTAAACTTCTCCAAATGCATAAACAAGGCAAAACTTAAATCAGAATCAGGTTTAATATCATCAGCATATGTTGTGAAATTTGTTGTTATGTGGTAGTAGTACATTGCAATACATAATAATAAAATCTGTGAATTTCAGTATATATATAATATACACACACACTGTACATACATATATATTAAAAAGTTGAACTAAATAAGTCGTGTAAAACATGTAGTGAGGAAGTGTTTATGGGTTCACTGTCCATTCAGAAATCTTATGGCAGAAGGGAAGAGCTACTTCTGAATCATTGAGTCTGTGTCTTCAGGCTCCTGCACCTCCTCCCTGATGGTAGCAATGAAAAGAGGGCATGTCCTGGGTGATGGAGGTCCTTAATGATGGATGCTATGATTTTAAGGTATCGGTCCTTGAAGATTTCCTGAATGCTGGGGAGGCTATTGCCCATGATGGAGCTGACTGAGTTTACAACTTTCCGCAGCCTATTTCGATCTTGTGCAAGCAGCAACCCCCCACACCATACCAGACAGCAATGCAGCGAATTAGAATGCTCTCCATGGTACTTCTGTGGAAATTTGTGTCTCTGGTAACATACCACATCTCTTCAAACTCCCAATGAAATATAGCCACAGTTATGCTTTCTTTGCAACTGCATCAATATGTTGGGCCCAGAATAGATCCACAGAAATGTTAACACCTGGGAACCTGAAATTGCTCACTCTTTCCACTTTTGATTCCTCCATGAGAACAGGTGTGAGTTCCATTGTTTAACCCTTCTTTAGGTGCACAATCAATTCTTTGGTCTTACTGACATTGAGTGCAAGTATGTTGCTACGACACCACTCAACTAGCTGATACATCTTGTTCCTGTACGTCTTTTTGTCGCCATCTGAAATTCTCCAACAATAGTTGTGTCATCAACAAATTTATAAATGGCATTTGGCATATAGATGGCAAGGCAGCCCATATTAACTGTACTGTTCTTACCCTCTGCAGAACAGTTGCAATACCAAGAAACCAAAGTCTTCCCTCCTTCAGCATCTCTTCAGCCATGATTTTATTTCTGATATCTCCATACTTGTGTTAACTGATGGATAGCATTGGTAGAAATGCAGAAATAACTATCTTTAAGGAAATTAAGGAGCTGAACCTCATTTTCCTGCAGATGTCATCTTCTTTACCTGTTTCATTAACACAATCATTGGATCTTCATCCTTCCATCTCAGAATGCTTTCCAACTGCTTTGTGCCATTCTTAACGCTGGAATAAATTCTGTTGCCACAGAAATGCCAACCTCTCGTTCGATATCCATCACTGCAGTTCTTCTGACACTTCAACCCTCATTTGTGTGCTATTGACTCGGCAATAGCTGTAGCCCCTTGAGGAATAAACATCTTTTTTTTTCCCAGTCTTTTTAGTCTTTTAGTATTAATTAAGATTTGCGATATTTTCAGTAGACTGCTGTAATATTTATCTGGTCTGGCTCATGGTTACTCATTCTCCTCCTGCTTGTAAATGCAGAAACTTTCTGGGAATGTGTGATCCAATCATAAATACACTGTGGTAATGCCAGCCAGCACTCTGGCTCTGAAATCCAAGCCACTTCCTGCATATTTAGATGTCCAACATACAAGAAGCATCTCGGATTTCCCACATGACACTGCAGGTGCCTACTATTCGACCAAGGAGTCTACAAAGCTTCTATGTGTTTAAGTGACAATTAAAATAAAGTTCGCTCTCAGGTCATGATTTTGGACTGGTTATATTGTTGTTTAATTTATTAATTTAGCCCGATCTTGA
This sequence comes from Mobula birostris, assembly GCF_030028105.1. Lineage (NCBI taxonomy): Eukaryota > Metazoa > Chordata > Chondrichthyes > Myliobatiformes > Myliobatidae > Mobula > Mobula birostris. The sequence goes on from NC_092402.1 coordinate 33,840,929, forward strand.
AATAAAGCTAATAGTTCTCCTATTGTTTCATCCAATTCCGAAATGCAGAAGAATCTCCATGGAAATTTCACAGGAATGATGCAGAGTTTTGACTCCAAACATTGGCAATTTCTTTCTTCCTTCTGATGCAGCTCAACCCATTGAGTTCCTCCAGCAATTTGTTTGATAGCATTCTTGACCATTTCTGGCTGCAATTGCAAAACAGGAGAAGGCACCTCTACTCACAATCTTTGTGGACAAATCTGCTCACCATCAGATGCATACCTAATGACTTTATCATCCATGTGTTGGATTCTGATGCTTATAATCCGCGGTTCTTTTGGAAGTCAAGAAAAAGGCATAAAACTTGTTGCTTTACAATTGTTTTATTAAACACAAAGAGAACAAAAAGATTTGAAAATGTAGAGCTGCAAAAGTCTAGTAGCTAAGAACAGAGAACAGAAAGACTAAAGAAAAAGACAGCAAACCAACGTAGTTGACCCTTCTTATACCACAGATGAGAGATTCCATTCAAATTTGTAGATTTCATTTCATTTTTAAATCTTTTTATTGATACATAATCTTCTACAGCTATAAAATACAAAAATTCAACAAATTAGTATATATATAATTAATAAAGCTGAAGAAAAAACTTATATGCTAATGAAAAAAAAATTTATAAAAGAAAAAGGAAAAAAAGAGAACCCCAGCTAACTAAAAATAAAACCCACTAACTATAAAACAAAAAAAAAGAAAAAAAAACATTAGGAACCAACTCCCAGAGCAATACGTCTTACAATTATATATATTTATAGAAGAAAAGGAAAACAACAACTGCCAAATCACATTTATATAACATAAAATTGGAAGGAAACCATGTAAATTAATTCAAATTAAATGATAATATTTAGCAAAAGAACCCCACCTTCTCTCAAAATCAAATCGGGGATCAAAAGTTCTACTTCTAATTTTTTCCAAGTTAAGACATAACATTACTTGGGAAAACCATTGAGTTAGTGTAGGAGCAGAGGTATCTCTCCACTTCAATGAAATAGCTCTTCTTGCCAACAATGTAACGAATGCAATTACATGTTGGTTTGAAAATGAAATACCCTGAATATGATGCGGAACTATTCCAAATAGAACAGTCGATGTATTAGGTTGTAAGTTAATTTTCAAAGCTTTAGAAATTGTAGAGAATAAAGATTTCCAAAAATATTTCATTGAGGGACATGAACAGAACATATGTGACAAAGTAGCTACTTCATTTTTGCACTTATCGTAATAATTATCTATATTAGGAAATATTTTGGATAGCCTCTCCTTTGTTAAGTAATAACGATGAACAATTTTAAACTGAATTAAACAATGATTGGCACATATCAAAGAAGAATTAACCATTTTCAGAACTCGCGACCAATCTTCATTAACAAAAGTCATATTAAGTTCTCTCTCCCAATTTTGTTTTATATTTAGTGAGAGGTTATCTTTTTGTAGTAAAAATAAATTATAAATTCTACCAATGGAGTCTCTCACTAAGGGATTCATATTCAAAATAGTGTCCAATAAATCAGATTCTTGCATATATGGAAACATAGAAACATATTTTTGTAAAAAATGTTTAACCTGTAAATACTGCAAGAAATGTGTATCAGAGAGAGAATATTTACTAATTAACTCTTCAAAAGACATCAATCGACCATCACTAAATAAATCTGCAAAAGAACAAATCCCCTTATTTCTCCATAAAAGAAAGATGGGATCAGTAATTGAAGGTTTAAATAGCAAATTTCGAAATACAGGACTAGGCAATTTAAATTGTTTAAAATTAAAAGAGTTACGAAACGGAAACCAAATCCATAAGAACTGTTTAATAACAGGGTAGAAATTTAAATTGGAAATTTTAGCAACTTGTAAAGGTAATGGGGCTCCTAATAGTGAAGTTAAATAAAATTGATTAATAGCTTTAAATTCTAAATCAATTCAAGCTGGGTTTTGATTCTTATAGAGCCAATATAACCAAAAACATAATTGTCAAATATTAACAGCCCAATAATATAATCTTAAATTAGGTAGCGCGAGTCCACCATCTTTTTTTAGATTTTTGTAAATGAAACTTATTAACTCTTGGTTTTTTATTATTCCAAATAAAGGACGAAATAGTAGAATCAATTTGATCAAAAAATTTTTTGGTTAGAAAGACAGGTATATTTTGAAAAATATATAAAAATCTAGGTAAAATCATCATTTTCATGGCATGAATACGACCTATTAAAGAAAGTGTAAGAGGATTCCATCTAGAAAATAATTGTTTCATAGAGTCCAATAAAGGACCTATATTAGCTTTATAAAGATCCTTATATTTTTTTGTAATGATAATACCCAAATATTTAAAACAATTCACAATTCTAAATGGAATATCCTTATATATAAAAACAGGAATATTTAAAGGGAACAATTCACTTTTATTTAAATTAAGTTTATATCCTGAAAATTTTCCAAAATCATTTAATAATTCCAGAAGATTAGGAATAGATTCTTCAGGATTCGAGATATAAACCAAAAGATCATTTGCATAAAGAGTAATTTTATGTATGGTCCCATTTATAGAAATACGATGAATATTTTTAGCTTCACGAATTGTTATAGCCAAAGACTCTAATGCGAGATTAAATAATAAAGGACTATGTGGTATCTATGTAAAGTATAAAATATTAAAAGCTACAGTACCTAAGTTATGAAAATATCAAAGGCAATACATTCTTCAAAGTATTCATAGGATTATGCATTTGTTTGGCAGATTAGTACGCCCGCTTATGTGAGTCTGAAATAGTTCAACAATGATCACCCATATACAAGTAAACAAAATGTTAACAATGATAAAGCATATTAGTACTCATTGTAAATTATGGAAATTGGCAAAAACAACTAATATTAGAATAAACTTCAAAATGATCAGTAGTTATCAACTTTGTTCAAAGTCTTCTGACTGACTGGTGATTTGTTCACTGTAGCCCAGCCGTGTAGGCACTGGATCAGGAGGTTACCAGCACATTAACCACAGCACTTGTTGTCCTTGTTGAATACCACTTTAGCTTGCTTACAGTGGCTGGTGTGTAATCACTCACTGTTACCCTTCTACCTTCACCAACAAGTTGGTTAGTAACTACACTTGTTAAAGACCTTCTTACTGAGCTTTCAGTAGATCCTTCTGGTTTCTTAATCAGGACACACTTGTCAGTAATCAGTGTGTCCTCCTTCTGTTGGATCACTTCAAGCAACAGAAACATGTTGAGACGCAGACTGCACAGTTTGGGTTAATTTCACACAATAGGTAACTAAACTGTCTGCCATAAATTGTACACCAGCCTCTCTGAGATCGAGGGCTCCTGGCAGGGATACAAGATGTCCTGTTACCACCTCAAGTGGATTTCATTTAGTTTTCTTCTTTGGGGTTGCTCTAATGCTGTACAAGGCCACAGGAAGAGCCATAGGCCATGCATGTTATGCCTCTCTTGTGATACTTAGTCAGCCGTTGTTTGATGGTACCATTCATTCATTCAGCTTGTCCTGATGGCTCTGGGTGATGTGGACAATGAAAAGACCATTCAACGTTCATCAGTTGATAATTATTCCTGACAAACATTCCCAGTGAAATGTGTCGATGTGATTGATCCCCATCTAAGAATATAGTCCTTGATTATGCTCCCCTTGCTGGACAGCTTCCACACATCTTGTAAATTTGTCCACTAATACCAGTATGTCTGAATATCCTTGACACTTTGGCAAAGAAATGTAGTCCACCTGTAAGTGTAAAAATTGACCATATGGGGCAGGAATACTTAACTGCAGCAGCTTTTCCGCTACTTTAGGATTCATTTTCCGGCATGTCATGCATCTTTCAAATGTTTATCAGGCTTGTGCCTTGAATTTTGGATTCCACCACTATTGGGAGAATCTGTTCATCATCTTTTGCACTCCAATGTGTCCTAGAGAGTGCATATGCTGTGCCAGATAAAGAAGAAACATAGTTGGAGCTACTAGTCTATGACTAGTGCCATATCTCCACACTCCATCACTATTTAATTTCCCACCATTCTCCATCCAGAACCTTTTTTTCCCTGGTTAGAACATTGAGCTTGCATCTTGTATTGTCCATCTGTAATACAGAGTTCAACGTTGCTTCCATAATTCTAGTTGTCGGGTTCACTGCATACTGTATGTTCTTGGTGCTTCTTTTATTTAATTTACTCCTTCCTGTGCTGCCCTTTTTGCAATGTCATTGGCAAATGCATTTCCATGGTTTTCCATTGTAGTCATTTTGGAGTGACATCTACATTTTAATACAAACATTTCTGACCACAGTTGTTTGACATTCGTAAGTCCATGTACTAGTTGGCCATTCTTGATTGGGGTTCCTTCTGCTGTAAGAAAACCCCTTTGTTTCCATGAGTTTCCAAAATTATGAACTGTAAAACCATATTGAGAACCAGTGTAGATATGATCTGACCTTCCTTCTACCAACTTACAGACTTCCAGAAACAAAGGCCCATCCAGCCATTCGAATTCCTCTCTCAATTGTTGAGGACAATAAGTGTACAGAATTAGATCTGGGTTCAATAGAGGCATTTGCCTTGTAATAATTTGTATCTTCATGGCATGTTATTGTTCTTGCACTATTATGGTCATCATAGTCTTCCATGTCCTATATAACAGTATAGCTGGATTCACTGGACTTGCTTGCTGGATGATGATAGTCAGTGTCTCAAGAACAGTGGCCCACTTGAACCACTGAGCAGCTGTTATTTGAAAGGCTCAAATGCTACATTATCTAATTTGGCAGAGTAATAGCCAACAGGATGCTGTCGGTCTCCATGTTCTTGAGTTAAGACTGCATCATGTAGCCATGTTTCTCATTGACATACAGGGTAAATGGTCTACCTGTACTGGGGATTCCTCATTCAGCTGCAGTACGCAATGCTTCCTTTAAAGTTTGAAATGCTTTCAGTTGTCCTCCATTAAGAGTCGCAGGGTCACCTGAGCATTTACTGCCCCTTCAATAGACTGATGAGAAATTTCAGCATATGAATTGACTAATACTCTAATGTAGTTGCATAAACCCAGAAATGACCGGACTTGCTGAACTGTTGTTAGGGGCTTTGCTGACTCAATGGCTTTTGCATGATCTTCAGTGATTTCCTGATTACCTTGGAAAATTTTCCAGTCTCAAGTAAATTACTTCCGCTTGTTGTAATTGTGCTTTGTCTCGATTTGCCTTGTGACCTTTGTAGATAATTGAGCAAATAATGCACACCATGTTGATGCTGGTCTGCAGTTTCAGATTCAATCATGACATCATCCACATATTGTATGATATTCAAATCAATGGCTGCTAAGTCTCTCAAGGGTTGTCTCAAAGCCACTTGATAGACAGTGAGACCGTTGTGAGGCTCTTGTGGTAGCCTCGTCCACTAGCATTGTTGACCATCAACTGTGAAAACCAACCACAGTTAACATCCAGGAGCCAGTCATACTGACCAGAATCCATAAGCAAGCCAGTAATCCACTTTCAGTCTCTAGATATCATTTGCTTTCTTAGCAGACCAGACTGAACTGTTCAATGGGCTGTGTACCTTAACATGGATTCCTCGCTCCTGCTGCTGGTTGACAATAGGCAAAATACCTTCTATAGATGTTCTACTCAGAGGATACTGCTTCTTACAAGGTGGCATCTTACCAGTAAACTCAACCGACTTTATTTCCAGCAGATCACAGTCGTTTTTATTTTTCAAACCTATGATATGATTGGTTAATTCAAATTTGACCAACCACATGAAATTCCAAATGACTTTATCCTCTACAAACTCAAGAGTGGAGTTTAAGGTTAACAAGACATACATTCCAAGAAGTTGTGAGATATTTCTCATAGATGAGGACCAAGTTGTACTTCGACGGGTTTGTTTTTGATTAATGTAATTCTCTGTCCTCCTGCACCATATGCACATTTATATATATCAGTCAGTGGTACTTTGCACCTTTGGTTATACTCGTTAGCTCAGCTCCTGTATCTAATAAGAATTCAGCACATTTATTTTCAATCAATAAATTAACATATAAGCCATCTAATTTTTGCTCTATTGAGGCAAGCAAGGGTTGCTGGGAAGGGTCTAGTCAGTTTTTTTGACCATGCCCATGGCAATATGTCTATTATATCCACCATTGTTTGTTGAAACCGTGTCATTAAATTAGAATCTTCCAAACTTAGCAAGGCAGGAGATTCAACTTGCTGTTGAACTTGTTTCTGTTGTCCACCTCATTTCCTATGCCAACACTTTGAAGCCCCAATGCCTGTCAATACCACAGAAGTGACACAGTATCTTAACGGATTGGTCTCAGAAATGTGAATCAGACCGCGATCGCTGTGATACACATGGTGAATTCCAGTCCAGTTTCTTCAGTTGGTTAATAGGTGATGGCTGTTGATCCACCTGTAGTAGCTATGGCTGTTGATCAACAGGTAACTGACCTAACTGCAATGATCTTAGTCGGATTTTGGTATCTTGCTCCATTTGTTTGGTGGCTTGTACTAGCTCAATATATGTAACAGCATTTTTGCTCCAATTCAGTTTTGTCAGCTTCACCATTTTAGGAACTTCTGGTTTCAAGCCATCCATAAAAGGTTGATTTTAAGGGAACGCATGTTATCTTAATTTATGTTCCGGACTCCTGAATAATGTAACCATGCTGTACTATAGCACTCATCTTCAAAAACATCCTCAGAAACCTTTTGCTTGCCATCAACCACTTTCCTCCAATCTGCCTGCATTGGGGCCCATACAACTAACCATCATCTCCCATGCCATCGTCAACTCTATCACACAACTGCTTAGTTTGCTGAGAAGACAACATAGTAGCCAAAATTTAGATGCCATCATATGGGTGAAGTTAGTATACGTTCTTGATATGTTGAAGTTCAGCTCAGGTCTTTAAACTATCAGTTTTAGGAGGTAGAACTTCTTTGGACCACTTATCATTCTTGTCTGCTTCAGGTAGTTGATGATAAGTCACAGTCTCCTTTCATAAGTTCCATTTCTATGCTTAAGTGCTTTCACATCTTTAGTCTTTATTGGAACAAGCTGTAACATAGTGCCAATCTTACTGTTTCATCACTGTCTTTCTCATTTCAGTCGCTAGAGGCCGCTATAATGTCCGTGTCATGTCCATCCTGTCTTTCCATGGAGTTCAGACAGTGTTGCTGTCTCAAGAGACTGTTCAACGTAGGCTGTAATTCCTCAGAATTCATATGGTGCCGCTGTCTCCAGGGACTGTTCAACGTAGGGAGTGTTCCCCAAGAAAAATCATTACTGGCAGTACCACCCACTTGAAGTACCGGCGGCATTTCTTTTTATCAACTCAGTCTGCCTTGAAGCTCCGTACACTACACTTTCGGTTGATTACATTTATCGTGTTGTTTTCTCACCCATTCGGTTAATGAAGAAACTTGCTGTTTAAATTTTTTACCATCCATATTACGCTGTTTTTGTGGTTTATCACAGGCTTCTGTTTCTTTCCCTATTTGGTCAGTTAACTCACAAATTCATTTCTCAGGTTTAACCTGTTCTTCTAACCCAACACATTCGCACTTCCTTAACTACGTTAAAAATACCATCACCTGGGCATTGTTTTTTTTGCTTGAAGTCATTTCCTGGATCTTATCCCATGTTTTCTCAATATCATCTAAGAGCCATGTTTCATAGGCTCAACATTGATGGTGTATTTTGTCCGGATTTTTTCATTAATTTTATCAAACTGGATTTTTTTTTCCAATTAAGAGCTCAAACCCTCAGTTATCTGTTCAAGTGTAACTGGAGATTCTGCAGTTAGTTTCATGACTTTGGCCATTGTTTTAATTCAATCGCATGTAACACTGAATTCATACGTACATTTTATTACTTTGACCGCGATCTCGAAATGTTAATAGATTGCACCTAAAATTTTAAATAGGTTGTCCTGCAACCAAAGTTTTCTCATGTACTCCAATGATTGGCACATATTGTGCCCCATCGCTTGTACATATTTAATATTTTTTCCGCGCTCCACTGGCTTGCATATATTTGGCGCTCCACTGGCTTGCATATATTTAATTTTTTTCCGCGCTCCATTGGCTTGCACACGTTTCGCGCTCCACTGGCTTGCATGTATTTAATTATTTTCCGCGCTCCACTGGCTTGCACATATTTCGCGCTCCACCACTTGCACGTATTTAAATTTTTTTACCGCGCTCCACCAGCTTGCACGTATTTAATTTTTACAGATCTGTTTTTTTCAAATAGCAATGTAGTAGTTTCCTCACTGCTACTTCCATCCGATGATGTATTGAAGCCAGAACTAGGTTTTCTCTCAGACAATTTTGAATTAGGAGAAGCTCTTACCTCCTTTGTTTAGGCGCTGAAAATTTCCACTTTGTCTGGGATTCTTCCAAGTCCTTAAATCTTCGCAACCATCGTTTGCCGACTACGCCAAATTGTTGGATTCTGATGTTTTTAATCCGAGGTTCTTTCGGAAGTCAGGAAAGAGGCATAAAACTTGTTGCTTCACGATCGTTTTATTAAACGCAAAGAGAACAAAGAGAATTGGAAATGTAGAGCTGCAAAAGTCTGGTAGCTAAGAACAGAAAACATAAAGACTAAAGAAAAAGATGGCGGACCAACTTGGTTGACCCTTCTTATACCACAGATAAGAGACATTCCATTCAAATTTGTAGATAAGACTTAACCAATCAGATAACCAATCAAATAATACACCAGAGAAGCTTCCAGAACTTTACAGAATGATACAAAGAACTGTAACCACTAGGGAACATACTGAACAATTGCATATACATACTGTGACCCCTAGGAAATATACTAAACTGTTATAGGTATATAAGCAGTTGGATAAAATACAAGCACGTGGCTAATTATTAAGCTGCAAAGAAAATAACTAAACAGTCTACCCTACATGTGTGACACTCTTTTCCACCCTTCCCAACAATGAGTACACTGCACTAGTTTCTTTTTTTTGTTATTTATAAAACACTCTACTGACACCTATAGACCCAGACAGGACAACTTGACAAGTGACTCTAGCCAACAGAACGTGCTTAAACAGACACTGAGTGCTTTCTACAGCATTCAGTAGCTGAGCTGCAGCTGGAGGAAGGAAATGGACAGGCTAATTATGCAGAAGGGTACAGAAAGGCTGAGTGGAGGCATTGCACCAAGAAAAACTCTAAATGTGACTTAAAAATGAGGAACAGATTAGGTCTACACCACCTGCTGCCACTATTCTCCTTACCAATACAATTACTGCAGCTACTCCATCCACCTTGCTACATGAACACAGCACTATCTCCACTCGCCTTGTGCAAAGCACATTATCAATACATACTTGCATATTGCATCAAAAATACACCAATAATATGGTTTATATTCATTGGAATTTACTGTCAATATCATAAGAACAAGATAACACCTTTTTCTTAACATTTGTGAATACAAAATAAAATGAATAATTTAGAGTCAAATTGAGGCAATTGAGGCAATTTCCGTAGTTATTTCCGCTGATATTTCTTGATGATTTCCATCTTTACACTTTAAGGCACCAGCAGATCAGTAGCTTCATCTGCTCATTTTAATCTACACTTTATTTATCTATTTCTCAACATTATAAGCACATACCAAAATAAGAGTACCTTGGACAAGTTTGATCATTCTAAATAATTATTATTTTCAATCTAAACACGAGGTCTGTAATTTCCTCATAATTTTGTAATAAGTACCTTTTTCAAGTTCCACAGGAAAAAGGTCCAGTCTTTCCACTCTTTTTTCCAACTCATACTCTGCTGATGCTGCCATGGGATCCACGTCATCATTGCGCCGGTCATAGTCTTCATTGGAATAGGTGGTGAACACCTGCCAAACAAAAAAAAAACAGAAACATTTTAGTTTTAAGTCTCAATGTATAGACCTTACAAATCATCAATGTTACAGCAATGTTCCAGTCTTGAATTAGCCTGCTAGGAAATTGGGAATGAACATCAATTAACTATCACAGATTAAAAACTTTTCCACTTTACATTTAATTCTACTGTCTCACTTTAAGTTAGGAAGTTAAGCAGACTGAAAGTATCTTGCAAAATGTGAGACAATCACTTGGAGACATTTTCTGATCACAAAAAAAAGTCACCAGGGCTTGGCTTTGTTCAAAGCAGACATCCCACCCTGCAAAAACTCATTTCAGGGAGGTAGCACCATCAATTTGTGGGAGACTTCCGGGAGAGGTGGGATGTCTGCAATAGAGTAGCTCCTTAGCAGCTAGCCAGCTAGTTTAAGTAACGTTAGCTATGCTAATGAACAAATGACACCTGTTAAACTCACCTCAGCACGTCTTTTACAGTCTTAACCCACCATGGGCAATAGAAAAGTCACTGTTGCAAACAGTGCAGTGAGCAACACCATCATTATTTTGACCCCCCCATTAGGCAGGGGTACACTTTAGGGTAGTCTGGGGTGACGTACGTTTTATATTTTTTTTTGGAACACTCTGCCATGGCACACTCTCTCTGTCGTGGTCACTCGCACACTCTCGCTTGCTTTCTCTCTCACTTGCTTGCTCTCGCGCTGTCTCTCGCTCGCTTGCTTGCTCTTTCTCGCGTGCACGCACGCTCTCTCTCGCTTTCTCTTGCTCGCTCTCAAAAAATTGATTTCCGTGATATTGTATATGATTTGTGGGTATCAGGGAGCCACTATTCGTATGCAGGAGACTCCCAGAACTTCCGGGAGAGGTGGGATATCTGTCAAAGGGACTAAGGGTAATGTTTCCTTCATGTGATATGTTTTGCAAAAATCACAAGCATAAGTGTTATTAAAGTATGAAATAAAACAACAAATGCTGGAAAACTCAGCAGGACATTGTAGAGAGAGAAACAAAATAAACATTTCAAATTCAATGACTTTTTATTAAAACAGTTGTATGGCTGCACATGATATAAGCCTAAATTATGTGCAACTTGCTTCCTCAGCCTTCTGACCAGGGATGATCAGCTTGCTACTTCCTTAAAATGAACTTCAAATTGCAACCATTCTTCACTCCATTTCAACCTTCCATTACATTAATCAGAAATTTGACTCCATCTACACTGCTGGTGCCCCAGGAAAGCAGCAAACATAATCAAAGAACCCTCCCACCCTGGTTTTCTTTGTTATCTCTTCTCCCCCAGGCAAAAGATAAAAATGCCCAAGAGCTCAAATGATCAGTCTTGAGAACAACTTCTCTTGCACTTCAATCAAACTCTTGAATGGATCTCTCATAAGCTAAAAGATGAATTCTTGCTCTCCCAATGTACCCTCACTGTGGCCCTTACACCTTGTCTATTTCCAGTGCATATCCTCTGCAACTGCATTTTGCATTTTTTTAAAAATTATCTCAGTGTAATTATGTATGGTGTGATCTTTCTGGACAGCATGTAAAACAAAACTTTACACTGCATCTCAATACCCATGATAAACCAATCCCAATAAGTTATAGATAATTTAAATGAAACACTCACTGGATGAGATAGTGCCATCCAGAACATCACTGAAGCAAATAACATCCCAGAAATATTCTCAGTTATAAAATTCATCCCCCAAGAATTAAGTTGGCCTGCTGGTGAGCTCTTGGTGTTAGGGAGTAACTGCGATCTTGGAAGAGTGTTATCTTTAAGTAGATGCGATTACGTCAGCACGTTTCAGGAATTTGAACTTGGCTCTCTTGCTTGCCACAGTCATGCATGTGCTCCCAATATTGCAGCAATGCATGAACCCAGCTGTTGCCTCTGGCACAAAGCAGTTTTGCTCTCAACTCTGTCACAGGCAGGGCCTAGCCCAGCTTTGCAAGGAGAAGGGGCCAATAAAAAAAAAAAAGCAGTGCTACAGAAATGCCAACAAAAGTTCCAAAGCCCTCAGTCCTGGGAGAGGAAGGATCTTTGGCTGGAGGTATGAAGTCGTGTGGTGAAAGCAGAAGCTACACAGCTGATCAACCTTCTATCGGCCCAGGACAGAGAACTTTGGCGAGCTGCTGTCAGCGACCTATGCCACAGTTGGGGTGATGGCTTAAGAAGTAGTAGTTTTGCTCTTCATTTCCAGCCACTCTCTAACAGCTTTCAGGAACCACATCAACAGAGTAGGGACAGAACAGGAGCTCAGAGAGAATGGGACCCATGGGTGGGGAGTGGTAAATAGAAATCAGAGTAGGTAAGCACAGGAAGTTGTAAGGGGAAAAAAAAAGACAGGACTTTAATGAGAGGCAAGGATCTAGGGAAGAGGACAGGGACTGCAAGGGAGACAGATAGGAATCAGAGTTGGGAGTGGGAAGAGATAAGAAGTGTGATGAGAGAGCTCTGAATGGCAGTGAACCCAAGTGCAGAGTAAGGTCTAGAATTAACTCAGACTCAAAATAAACAAGACAGCACAAACAAAATCCAAAGGCAAAATCACAAACAGTAGTACTAGAAATAGAATTCCTACAATTGAGCACTAGGTATCTGTCTGTCTGTATCTTGTTTTACGGCGGTTGGCATCCAGCTTGATGGTGCATTACCGCCACCCTCTGCTCCAGAATGTGCAGTAGACATACATTCATTTTACACATGCACCACCCTCCCATCTTTGACTATCCTATTTCTGTCTGTATCCTATTCCTGTCAGCACAAGGCCTTTAAGTACAGACTTTCCATGAAGGAATGTGGCAGGCAATAATTGGTAGTCTGAGTGTTAAAGGGACAGTGACAGCCAATCATACTCCGGGAACTGGAGTGCTGAAAGTCGGATGCCCGCTGCTGTTCAGCTGGGACCATGCCAGAACCACACACCACCCCCCGCCCCCAACCCAGCTCCTGACAGCCCAGAACAAACTGAATGGTGCTGATGAAAGTCCTCTATCAAGTTGGGGTCCAGGATGTCCTATGAAGGAATCCAGCTTCTTTCTTCTGGGCCATATCCCTCCCAATCCATGAGGGACAGCCTTTCACCTGGAATAATGCAGGTGTCCAAAAGTTGCTGGACTGTGTAGGCAGGTTGTCCCCTCAACAATTCTAGGAGGTAGAAGAGATTTGGGAACTGAAGCTAAAGGACTGGCACTCAAGGGCTTCAGGCGGGATATATGGAACATGAGGTGAATCCACATGGTGTTCGAGAGTTGGAGATTATATGTAAATGGGTTGACATATTGCAGGATTTTGAATGGACTGATGTAATGAGGGGCTAATTTTCTGGATTCAACCCACACAGGGAGAGCTCTCATTGACAGCCAGACCCACTGACCAGAAAGAAGTGCTGGTCCCTGTCTTCCCTGGCGGCCGGCCTGGTCTTGCCGTTGTCACGAATTAGCCAACGACGTTTCTCTCGCCATAACCCATTTCTGGTGACACCTCTGGGCCAATTGCTCCACTGATGGGAATTCCCCCCTCCCCCCACACCTCCACATCTTGTTCCGGGAACAGCAGAGGATGGTACTCAAGTTGGCATTCGAAAGGGGACATCCCTATAGACAAATGCTGAAGTGTACTGGGCGCAAGCTCCACCCAGATCAGGTGGTAGGATTCCCCAAGGATAGAGATCTGAGCGTTCCCTCTAGGTCCCGGTTGACCCTCTCCATTTGCCCACTAGTTCACGGATAGAACTCAGGCGACAGACTGGCAGAGGCCTCATTGAGCTCACAGAAGGTATTCCAAAACCAAGAGGCAAACTGGGGGCCACAATCGGAGATGACATCCTGGGGGAAACCATGAATCCTAAAGACATGCTGTAACATGAGCATGGCAGTCTCTGAAGCCAACGGTAGTTTGGGAAAGGGTACAAAGCAGCATGCCTTGGAGAATTGATCTACAACTACCATGATTACTGGATTACCTCAAGATGCCAGAAAATCTGTGACAAAGTCCATAGAAACATGGGACCAAGGGTGAGTAGGAATGGGGAAAGGCTGAAGCACACCTTGAAGCTGTGCTCTGGGTTCTTTATTTTGTGCACAGACATCACATGCTAAGCCATATTCCCAGACATCTTCGGTCTTGATGGACTCGATGCCCAGCCAGGTTTGAAGTGTGTACCCAGTTGAGCACCTCTGAACAAATAGGTTTGGGAACAAACATATATCAGGGAGGACCATTACCCGGTTTACCCTGGGCTGCTCCTGGGCTCAGTGTATTATCAAGTGAATGTTCCAGCAGATGGGCGCCAGCACTCTAGACAAATCAGAGGTACTGGAGTTAGAGGTGGAGGGTTCTACAGGCAATTCAGAAGGCATGTCGGAAGTTAACTCAGGAAGTATTTCGGGAGGTAACTCAAAAGGTGCCTTAGGCTCCTTTGGAGGCATTTCTTTTTGCACTGGTTTGACCAACCCAAAACGACACCAGTAGTCCAACTGACTCTCGGGTTGTGGGATGACCCAGAATGAGTGGTATTTCTGGAGAGCGAATGAGATGGAGCTGGATTGACTCCACATGCTGGCCAATCTTGAGTTTGAGTGGGGATGTTTGGTGATTGATCTGCCCCAACACCAAAAGGTTTCTATCCAGGGCCGTGGCAACAAGCTGCCAGTTGAGATGCAAAAAGGGAATTTCCAATGTTCTGGTCAGTCCGAGATGTTAGAGTGAGGTTTTTTTGGGTAGGTGATTTGTTTACACTTAAATGACTTTGGCCACCAGACTTCTATTTTAACTGTTTGACAAAGGACTGTCGGCTGAGTCCACCACAATGGGCTTCCTAAAAGGGTATGAATACCAGATGCTTCTGGCGCCATAGTTTGACCTAATGCTGTAGTTTCGAAGACAGTATTATCTATACATTATAAATATTAATTGTCTTCTATGTTAGCACAGGAAATGCCGAATAACTGTATCATAGACTTAACTTACATTCCTAAAGGCTGTGGATACCAACCCAGACACATTGGCGTCGGAAAGAAAGGATAGTGTGATATTTTGTATGTAGCTTCAAGGGGAAGCACTGTCTATACATTGTCTATAACTTTTTAAGTAGCGATTGCCTTTGTGTTTAGCATATAAATATCGAGCCCACATTGAGCTAGCAGACCTTTCTGCGGAAAGCGTATCCGTCCGTAAGATGCCTGCTTGTTGTGTCAAATAAAGAAGCTGCTTTGTATCTTCCAGTGACTCTGTCCGGTAATTTCATCCATGTTACAACACGAGGTTCAAAAAATTCCCCGCTGCACCAGTCAATAAAGGCACTTGGGAAATGTTTCTGGGAAAAGCGACACGGGAAGTACCACTTCAGAGAGAGGAGAGCCTCGTAACCTCACACCTCCCTATGCTGGATGGTCCTGGGAGTTTCCCAGCTACTTGGGACAAGACATCTGATAATGTCCAGCCTCTCCACACTAAAAGCAGCACCTCTCCCTCCTCCTTCTCACTTTTTCGGCTCGAGAGACCCTAGTCTGGCCTATTTGCAAAGGCTCCTCAGAGGCTGGGATCAGTGGTAGTTGAGGAGGAGTCCTAGCCAGGGAAGGTGAGGATGGAGGATAGCCAGGGAGAGAGTCTCTTTGAAATAATCCCCTTCATCTATCCCTTCTCCTTTCTGTTAATTGCTTATTGAGTCAAATCACCAAGTCCATAAGACTCTCTAGATCCTCCACCGGGTCTTGGGCAACAAGAGGATCCTTTTGTTCGCCATTCAATCCCCTCCGGAGTAAGGCAGTACGTGCTTCCACATTCCAACTGCTCCCTGTGGCCAAGCTACGAAATTCTCTGGAATAATCGTCCACAGACCCATTCCATGGCGCAAATTGAGCTTTATTACAAATGCACATCCTCAGGCAGGATGAGAACACCCTCCTTAAAGTCTGTGAAAGGAGGTCTGCCCTGGCACAGATGGGTGAGTCCTTCTCCCAGAGTGCGGCAGCCCAGGCAAGGGTTATTCCAGTAAGGAGTGAGATGATATAGGCTACCATAATGGCTCCAACAGCAATTGGATGGATGTAATGGAAAGCCAAGGAGCACTGTACCAGGAATCTTCTCCGCATATTTTGCGGTTACCGTCATACTATTTGGGAGCTGGTAGGTGCTGCGATCCGTCATGAGTATTGACCCAGTCTCCAGACTGAACAAGCCTGGAACTGGCAGCCACACCAGCTGAACTCGGATCCTGCCTACCAGAGTCGGAGAGCTTCTGGAGAGTGGTAAGGATCTCCTGAAGCATTTTGTCATGTCTGCCTACAGATGCTCCCTGGTAGGCTAATACAGTCCACAGACATTCATACTCTGCTGGGCTCCTGATGGCTCAATCGTGCTGTAACAAGAGAGCTATGGACAGTGGGGAACACGAATGCAGAGTGAGGTCAAGAATTAACTCAGACTCAAAATAAACAAGACAACTAACAAAATCCAAAGGCAAGAATCACAAATAGCAGTACTAGAAATGGAATTCCTATGATAAACACTGAGTACTCAGCATGAACCCGTGTTTCATATGTGTTTTATATACAGAGAGCGGAAACAAGATTGGATGAGGACTAAGCAATCAGGAGGGATGGTTGATGGGGGATATAAATGCCACCGGACGAGGTACGCCCAGGCATCATCCTTGATGAAGGTGGCAGAGTTTGTCATCAAAACATTAGTTAAAAATCAATATCTGTACCTGGTTGGAAGCCCGAGAAGAGTTTATTCATCATCTATGCTGGGAAAGCACTAGATCCTTTCTCAGAGGGGATAACTTCACTGAACCTCTCTCACTCTATCACTGAACAATTCCCACAACCAATGGACTCACTTTCAAGGATTCTTAATCTCATGTTCTTGATATTTATTGCTTATTATTATTATTATTTTTTTCTTTTTGCATTTACACAAAAATTGGTTGTCTTTTGCACACTGGTTGTCTGCCTTGTTGGTATGGTCTTTCATTGATTATGGTTATTTGATTTATTGAGTATACGCAAGAAAATTAAATTTAGGGTTGTATATGGTGACATACATGTACTTTCATAATAAACTTACATTGAACTATCTGTTCATTGCTGTTAAAAGACAGAAATTGCCTAAAGATGGTGTGTCCCCATTAGTTCCAAGGCCTCCACTTACTGCACTGACTTTTTGTAGTGCTCCTAGTACATGAAAAAACACACAGATCAATACTCGCTAAATTTACAAGAAATCAAAGTATATCCACAAATTAGGGATATGAAGAATTATACCTGGGAGAGATGAAATTTAGAAAGCAGATACTAGTTGGAGTGATTGCGCAAGGGCGTGGGGAAAATCTACTGACGAATTTAAAAGGGAAAGGTCAATAAAACAGTCAATATGTGAATAATTGAATGTGATTGTAACTGATTGCTGCAATGGATTTTTTTTACACAGACAGCTTATTTATGGAACGTGGCGGGGATTTTTTTTTATTTTCCCAAAGAATGGAACACGAGAAACACTGAAGAAATATTATTAAATGTCCTTGAGATAGTGGTGATAATCCACATTCTGAATGTGCTGGGGTGTGTATGATGAAGCAGGTCCTACTGTGTGGTTGGGTGGGCAGTTCTAAGACTTTGGCCCAATGACGATCAAGCAACAGTGATTAATTTCAGTGAGAATGCTGTGTTACTTGGCAGGGAACCTCTGCAGCTGCTACCCTTGTCTTTCTGGATGTTACAGATCATAGTTTTTAGAAGTGTTATAAAAGTAATTCTACATAAAATACAATACAATATATGGAATCCAAAGTAGCCTGATATATGTGCAGTGTAATTTCTGTAATTGGAAGTAACCTCACTGGTGCAGAACAATGTATGTGGCATATTTTGGCCTAATTAAGCAGCTGTCACAATAAGCTAAAGTTTCATGGAAATAGTTAAAAAGGTGTATTAAAAAACAGTAACAAATTACAGGTGTCCCCCGCTTTTCGAACGTTCGCTTTACGAAACCTCACTGTTATGAAAGACCTACATTAGTTCCCTGTTTTCGCTAACAGAAGGTGTTTTCACTGTTACGAAAAAAAGCAGCGCGCTAAAAAAGCAGCGCGCTGCTAGCAGCCACTCTCCCCCAGATTTGGAATGGCATTCTCACCGACATTGCTTAAACACGTGCCTGTGAGCAGGCGTTAGTAAGATGAGCTCTAAGGTATCCGAAAAGCCTGAAAGAGCTCGTAAGGGTGTTACACTTAGCATAAAACTAGACATAATTAAGCGTTTTGATCATGGTAAACGAAGGAAGGACAAAGTGAGTTTGGCTTGTGGAAGTTGACGAAGATAATTTTGAAGAGGTTTTGGCATCTCATGACCAAGAACTGATAGATGAAGAGCTGATGCAATTGTAAGAGGAAAGGATAACAATCGGAACTGAATGCAGTAGCGAACTGAACATGAAGCAACTGCATGAAATTTTCGCTGCAATGATAAAGTACGACTTTAATTTTGAAAGGGTACGTAGGTTTAGGGGATATTTGCAGGATGGTTTGAGTGCTTACAAAGAAATGGATGATAGAAAAATGCGCAAGGCTAAGCAGTCAAGCAAGCCTTCCACATCAGCCACAGCAGACGATGAACCTCGACCTTCGACATCGAGGCGGGCAGTCATAGGAGAAGATGAGCTGCCTGCCCTAATGGAAATAGACGACGATGAGATGACATCCCAGTGTCCCACCACCCCAACCCCCAGGCCGTGGACAGATACCGATTCGTGGAGATTGCAGTGGTAGCCGGGAGGCACACAGCACATCTTTAAGAAAAAAAAGCCGAAATAAACATGCTAATTAATTAGGCGCCGCCCAGGACGTAATTGTCGGCCCAGATCAGAGGCGACGCAATTGGCAATCGCCTATCGCCTCTGATCTGGGCCAACATTTATATGCCGGACGGCACCTAGTTAATTAGCATGCTTATTTCGGTTTTTTTCTTAAAGATGTGCTGTGTGCCTCCCGGCTACCGTTGCATTCCTGCATGCTTCGCGGCCATGTATCGGTCGGCGGCCTGGAGGGTGGGGGCCACTGCACCACCCAAACTCCGACGACTCAGCCTAACACACCATCATCAGTGTGCTCGATGTCTTCCCAATTCCCGTAAGTGATACTACACTGTACATACATTATTTCTACTTTATATCAGCAGTGTATTTTTACGTGTTATTTGGTATGATTTGGCAGCTTCATAGCTTAAAGGTTACTGGAGAGCGCTCACATGAGATTTTCTGCCGATGGCGCTTGCATGAGATTTTCGCTACGGACAACAGTGCAGGCAATGATTGTGGAAAAGTATTTCCACTTTATATAGGCTGTGTATTTATCATATCATTCCTGCTTTTATTATATGTTACTGTTATTTTAGGTTTTATCTGTTATTTGGCATGATTTGGTAGGTTATTTTTGGGTCTGCGAACGCTCACAAAATATTCCCATATAAATAAATGGTAATTGCTTCTTCGCTTTACGACATTCCGGCTTACGAACCGTTTCATAGGAACACTCTATCTTCGGATAGCGGGGGAAACCCGTATGCATTTAAATGAAATACAGAACAAATCAGAACACTATCAATACTACTGCAATACTATAAAACTGTATTAGTTCCTAATAGTTACAAATGGAGGAATTCATCTGTGTTGCTTTCTTTTGACTGCAAAATCAGCGCAGATACCTAGTGCAGATAATGTCAATGATTGCATCCTTCAAATCTTCATTTTTATTGTAACATTCAAGATGATTGTCAATACCTTCCAATTCTTCATAGTTCCTAACTTGTAGGGCTCATGAAATCATTTCATTTTCACTGTTTCTGGCATCTCTGAGCCTGAATGCTTGAGACCACAGTGAGCAAAACAGTTCTGCATTGACTTACTGCTTATTTATTGCCAACTATCAGTGACAGAAAAAAATTGCTGCTTTTTGAACACCAACACACAGAACTGACGCTATTTAAAAACTGATCATTCAAAGCACGGAGTTTTGTCTCACAGCCACGCAATCGCATGACTACCACCAGGTAGAAACTGTCTCCTTCCCAAATTAAGTGGCA
Organism: Mobula birostris; assembly: GCF_030028105.1. Lineage (NCBI taxonomy): Eukaryota > Metazoa > Chordata > Chondrichthyes > Myliobatiformes > Myliobatidae > Mobula > Mobula birostris. Next base: position 33,860,954 of record NC_092402.1, read on the forward strand.
TAGTGTCCCAAATAAACAAAGGGAATCCTGGCTGTTCTCTTGATTAATTTTTGTTCCTTAAGAGTTATCTCAAATAAACAGCTATCCCAATTAACCCGATGGTCCAATTAACTGGAATCTACTGTATATGCTTCCTGTCAATTTACTAGGTTTATTAAAAACATTATAATACTGTAAAACCTAAATGGAAGTGAATTTAAAAATGTGTTACAGTATGAATAAGAAACAAAAAGCGATTGTGCATAAAATCTGCCAAACTGACACTACCAAATTCCTGAGCATACCAGATTATCAGGGATTTAATTTAACTGTAGTACTTTGTCAACATTTTCAGGAATAGTTATGTTAATGGTTTAACAAAGAGACAGCTGCAAGAATGTGCTGGGAATTGCTGCTATTTCTGGTTAATATATTTACTTCGTGTCTGAATACAGCAACCTCTTCTTTAAAATGAAAACCTTATCTAGGTGGGGTTATTTGTTTCTATTTTCTTTAGATAGCATTTACATATCTGTATGTAGTTAAGCTGAATAGCAGAAACGTCTGTATTCTCCTTTGCTCTGTTACAGAATGCTTCATGGTCGTCATAGAGAACAGTTACCAAGGTTACATCTTCTGATAGGGTAGTGGACCATTGGAAAACTGCCAGTGAACAATTGATGCTAATGCTGGATGAAACCAAGACTGAAAGCAGATTGGCTAAAACAGGCAGAAATTGGCTAAAATTGTTAACATTTCAGAGTGATATAATGTATGATGTTTTTCATGCTGGTATAAGCAAGAGAGAGGATACTGTAACACTTTGAGCTAACTCACTCAGCAATCACACAGATCGCACTGCAGTCAGTAACATTCTTGGGATTGTAATGTTCTAAGACTTTGGGGTGTTTAGATATATGCCATGGAGCCTCTCTGACCATACATAACATTTCAAGCACAGTTCCAATTCATTTATATTTCAAGAAACTGGTTACGGTTAATGTATCCACCAATTAGCCAGCACCATTAAGTACCACTATTTCCAAAGCACTTAGCTCAAAACAATCTAAAAGAATATCAAGGGGAATAAATGGGCAATAATTTGTGGACTAGGTTTAGAGATCAGAAAGGAGCTGACTGGCCACATCCTGTACATTGAATATAGGCTGATTTAGTGCTGAGATGGTAACAGATGTAACAGAAAAAAAAAGCACATTTGGTCTTGCAACTGAAAAGAATTTGAGCAGAAGTGTACAACTTTTCTGGCCCACTGCCTTTATTAAACTAAACATGACAATAAAAGCATAATGGATTATTTTGTAATGTTTGTGGGATCTTGCTGTGCACAAAATAGCTACACAAGTTGTGCATGTGATCCTATCTATTATACTTTAAAGAATGTACAGAACTCGGTGGTATGGGCAGTGAACATATGCTTCTTTTCCTGGGATGTAGGGTTGTAGGAGCAGTCCTGATCTACCTGCGTGCATGTTAAAGCAAGAAGCTTAGGAGGGTTACTGGCACCTAATGGCGACCTCTTTGCTTGCATCTTCGGAAACAGCTCTATTTTCATCTTTAATGTCTCTATTTTCCCCCTTCAGGGTTCTTTTGAAGACCCTGACCCGGAGTTGCTTGCTGACTACGGTTCTTTGCGGGAATGGGACCCGCTCTCCGGGTTTCATGAATGACCATTGTTCGGCACACCAAGGGCTCGGCCTAAGAGCTTTGCTCACCTTTGGAGGACTGAGATTTCATGGCTCTGGAGATGGGGGGGGGGGATCAGTGTGTCGTTGGAGACAGAAGATCTCTGGCTGTGTGCCTAGAGACCCTTGTTCTTTGGGCACAGAGCTTGGAAAAGCGACGCAACAGACTTTTAACATCATAAACCAGCAAGTTGTTTGTTATGTCTCCCCTCTCACTGTGAAATGGAGACATCTCTTTTTCCCTTATTAGGGAGAGAGAGAGAGCCTGTGGTATGTCACATACTGGGTGAACAAGTAGTCTTTGGGGTAACTGCAAGCCTATGTCTTTGATGTTGCTTTGCTCACGCTTGAGTGCTTGGTGGTGGGTGCTGATGCTTTTTTTGCCAGTGGGGGGAGGGGGATTGTTGCTTGCTGCTGCTTACGCGCGGGAGGAGAGCTGGGGGGGACTTTGGGGTTCTAACATTTAACTGTCATTCATTCTTTGGGGCACTCCTCTGTTTTCATGGATGGTTGCAAAGAAAAAGCATTTCAGGATGTATATCGTATACATTTCTCTGACATTAAATGTACCTCTGAAACCTTTGAATACATCGGAAGTATATTTGTTACTTGAAGTGAGATGACCTTGAGGCCTTGAGTGGGTTTGGTCCACTCCAGCACACTGATGGCTGCCTCAAGGTAGAACAAAATTTTCAGAACCCTTTGATGAAGAGAATTCCAAAGACTCACAAACGTAACTACACATCTTTGAGGATGTGAGAGGAAATCAGAACGCCTGGGAGGGAACCCACACAGTCAAAGGAAGTGCATACACAGCCTTACAGATAGCACCATTGGTCAGGATTGAACCTAGCTCTCTAATACTGTGAGACAGTGGCTCTCCTTGCTGTGTCACAGTGTCACCTCTTCTGTGCTAGTTTCCCATAGCAACCAAATTCCTGAAATTTCAAAGAATTCACCACTTCTTTTAATAACCCCATGATCTAGCCTCCACAGCCCTCCAGGATTGAGAATTCTAGGGATTTTCCACCACCTGTGAAAAGAAGCTCAGTTTGAAATGACTGCTTCCTAATCTTGAAAATACTGCTCTCTAACCCTGTAACTATGAAAGTCACGATGCAACCACAACATCTAAAACAAAGACCTCACTAACCACCCTAGAGAACAAGTATCTGGACCAAACCATCCGCACAATATATTTCCACTGTTCAGCAGAGAAAAGAAGGAATTTGCTCATACAAGTATTAAATCTTTCGAATACTCAATCCAAAGGACCCATGGAAGGTCAGACACTGAGGATACTCTTAAAAAATCATTTTAGATATTAAGGAACTCAGGGAATATTGGATTAGCATAAAAAGGTAAATGGTAAATGATCAGCAAGATGTCGTTGAATGGCAAAGCAGGAATAAGGACAGAATGACTGTTTATTTTTCTATTTCTGACAGTATTATGTTAGTTATGACTGAGGTAACAGAACTCCAATACCTAGCACCAAAACCTGGTCATTCATATATGAATAGTCATGACCATCATACAAATAAAATGAATTGTTTTGATTGGTCAACTCCAATACTGGTTCTGCAGGAGGATCGGACAATCCTTGCTATTTTTCCATCCAGCAGTATTTTTGCTTAATTTTTGTTATAGATCATTATTTGAGACATCAATTATTATAAACAAAAGTGGTCTGAAAATAAGTTCAGGAATAAAAATTAACACTCAGTCCCACAATAGGTTCTGAAACATAATTCTACTGCCTTCCACAGAAACAAACAATAAACAATGAACTCCCAGACTATTCATTTTCAAGTTTTAGAAATTAATGAATAAGTGAAGTAGTAGATCATGTGTCCAGTTAAGCCAGATCAGCACTCAGCGAGAACATGATTCACCTTCAACCTCAACTCCACTTACTCACCCCAATACCATACTTTTTGACTCTTTTATTCTATTGAAGGATTTGACCACACTATATGGCATGCCTAATTTTAGTCATTTTCTGGTACCCTTTTAAATTACCTCAATGCACACTGTTGTAATGAACTGATGTAATATAAACAGTTTGCAAATTTTTCAGTGTACCTCAGCACGTGACAAAAATAAATCAAGTTTTCATTTTACCAATCTACCTCTGCTTAAATTTTTTCAAAGACTGCTTGCACCGCCCTTTGAAAAAGACAGATTCGAGAGATAACAATTTCCTTAATCTCTGACTGAAATGGGTGAACATTTATTTTTAAACAGTTATCCTAGTTCAAGAGGAGACATCCTCTTCTCTTCCACACTGTCAAGACCCTTTGGCTTTTACCCGTGCCTCTCACTCCTCCAAACTTCAGTGGATACAAACTGGTCTGTCCAATCACTCCTCATAATCACCTACCCATTCCAGCTATCAGTTCAGTAAACATTCTTTGAAGTATTTCCAACACAGTCACATCCTCACCTAAATGAAGTGACCAATCATGAACACAGTATTCCAGATTTGGTCTCATTTATTTTGTTCTATTATAAATTAAATAAATGGCACTCACGAAGGATTGGATTCAATATTTAAATGAAACACAATGAATTTCTCAGAAAAATCAACACAATCTTGAATACACTTCATATTGCTCTAACACAAATCTCCACTCCAACCTCAAATTATCCTCAGACTCGGTGTTCCAGAAATTGAGAGATCCCAAGGTCGCAATAGTAAGTGTATTTGGAAAATATGGTTGCAGAATCAAGGCTTGAGTGCTGGGCGGAGCTCCCTATTGGGTATGCAAGTTTGTTAAATTTATACTTTGAGGAACAATAATTTCCCAACATTGTGTCTGACTGTTCAACTGAACTAACTTAGGTAACTGGCAAGATTTGCTTCCCACGTTGTGCATGTAAAACCGAATAATAATAGTGATTATCTTGACAATGTGGTGCTGTTGCAAGCTGTGAAAAACAGAAACAGAAGAGACAATGTTCATCTCTGGCAGGCATAAGTGCAGTGGCCAACTTCACTGTGAAGACTGGGACATGAGTGCTCGATCCACCACCCATTTTCCAACAATGCCAAAGATGAGTTTTATTCCCATTATATTTACAAAATGATTATTATTTCAAACCATGATCCTGCACTGGAAAGGATTTCAACTAAGTTATGAAATTTAACACCATGCAAATGTGCCGTCACTGCAACACTCAATTTTGCATTCAGCTGAGCTTTTCTTGATATTTTACTAGAACTAGGGGACATAACCTCAAGTTTCGGGGGAGTAAATTTAGGATGGAGATGGGGAGGAACTGCTTTTCCCAGAGAGCAGTGAATTTGTGGAATTCTCTGCCCAGTGAAGCAGTGGAAGCAACCTCTGTAAATATGTTGATTTTCCATGCTCCTAACTGCCAGAAAAGTCCAGATTGTCTGTATCTTTCAGAGGTTCATTTATTATTAAAGTATACAACTGAAATTCTTCTTCTCCAGATAGCCACAAAACCTAGAAAGGAAAGAATGGCACATACAAAATGCTGGAGGAACTCAGCAGGCCAGGCAGCATCTATGGAACAAAGCACAGTCGACATTTCGGGCCGAAACCCTTTGGCAGGACTGGAGAAAAAAAGCCTAGGAGTAGATTTCAGTCCTGCTGAAGGGTTTTGACCTGAAACATCAACCTTTTTTTTTCCATGGATGCTGCCCAGCCTGCTGAGATCCTCCAGCGTTTTGTGTGTGTTGCTTGGATTTCCAGCATCTGTAGATTTTCTCTTGTTTAAGAAAAGAATGGCCACTGTTGAGGGAAATTATAATAACTTGGGGTGGTGGAGTGGTGGGGTAGAGATATGTCCTATCAAAAGGAGGTGTAAGGCATTCCTTCCCTCTGCTAGCCAGCAGGTCACCCTTGGGCAAGGTGTAGACACTCAATCAGGGTCACATGAAGCAATGGAAGCAGGTGGTGGACGATCGTAGTAGCTGGTGCTCATCACAAGTTCTGATTATGCGACCACTGATGCCAGGCAGACAATCTCTGAAAAGTATTGATAATGGCTGGGATCATCTGTCTTGTAAAGACACTGCCCAGAAGAAGGCAATGGCAAACCACTTCTGCAGAAAAAATTGCCAAGAACAATCATGGAAAGACCATGATTGCCCATGTCAAACGGCATGGCACAAAATGAATCAACAATAATAACTTACAGTATATATCAATTTGAAACTTTGAATGTGTTGTTAACTATGAACAATGCCATACAGAAAGTACCTGAATCAATCTGCACGATTACAATGGGAAGCCCTGATTTTCGAAGTGGTGTATTTTTTTCTATTTCATCTATTTTTAGCATTTCACACATCTCCCAACCAGACCACACACATACTTAACAATACTACCACTATCGAAGCACATTTCAATGTGTTTGCAACAAACAAAAATGTTACAATCAAATTTTGATTCATCCTTTGAATGTTTTTCCAGTTTGACCTCAAGAGTCATAAAGCACTACAAGCTTGCAGACACCACACCACTCCAGGGTCAACCAGAAACAAACATAACCTTGGAACAGGGGCTGGCTGTTGCCTCAGATGGCCTCAGTGACATCTCTGGCCCCATGAATAGCCACCTTGACCATGCCCAGGAGCAGATCTGTGCTCCAACTTGAAACATCTTGCTCACCCTTCACCCTGAACTCCCAGTTAAAGATTAGATTGATGTCATAAGTTGTATCCTTCTTTTCATGGCTTTGACTTGTCTTATCTATATGATCACCATTTCTATAATTAACTACATATGCTGCATTCTCTTCATTAATCAGCCAAGGGGTCATTGATTCAGCTGTCTTAGTCCTCATTCAGGTATTCACATACCTCGCCAATTTCCCATCTGGATTCCTTCATTTAAGATGGCTCTGAAAGCCTTGCCAATATCTCACATAAAAAGGTGCCAAATGTTATTTGATCAGTCTCTGGTGAAGTGCTTTTGTATATTTTCCATTAAGGGCTCTTTAAAAGCACACTTCTGTGGTGTAGAGATGAATACAAGATAATTACATGAGGGTTATGCAATTTTCACTTTTCTTTTGATAAAAATAAGCTGCTTTCTACTGGTCTACCACCATCCCCCATCCCCCCTCCCCCCTCCCCCCACACACACATAGCAGTTTGCACTCTAATATCACATTCTAATCTGATTCCAGCTATTGCACTTTTCCATCTGGCCAATCCAGTTTACTGACTGCTCCTCTAAGGCTGATGTAAACTAGTCATCCCAGGTACTGAATCTAATGGGGAAAACAGCAAAGCTCTAATAATCCTCTACCCTACTATTGATGGTTTAACATTTGGCTCACCAGGCAATGTTTCCTGCATTCCCTTTAAACTTACTGCATTCACTGGGAAACATAATACAGGGAAGGGCAGAGGTCTAATGATCCTCCTAACACTTGTAATTGTCCTCTGCAATGACTCAGTTTATTGTATTTGGGTGTTCAATGGTCAGCTTGGGCTCAGGGGCCAAAGGGACTGTTTTTTGTGACCATCACCTATGTTTACAGATGCACCATCACTTGGAATAGCAACTGCAAAAAATTGAAGTGTTGCGGGCACAGCCCAGTTAGTCACGGAAACCAGCCTTCCCTCCATTAATTTCATCTAAACTTCCTGAGAAAGTAGCTACCATAAATAATCAGGGACACAACCCACTCTGGTCAATCTTCTTCTCTCCCTTCCCATTGGGAAGAAGATAAAAAAAAACTTGAGAAAATGTACCATCAGAATCAAGGACAGATTTTATTCCACTGTTACAAGACTCTTGAACATACTTCTTACATGATAAAGATGAACTTTTGATCTCCCAATCTACCTCATCATGGCCTTGCATCTTATTGTCTACCTGCACTGCACTTACTCTGTAACTTTAATACTATACTAGGCATTCGGTTATTGTTTTCCTTTCATACTACCTCAGTGTACAATACTAATGTACAGAATAATCTGTCTGGATGGCATGCAAATGTTTTTCAGTGTACAATAATAATAAGTACTTTATCGATCTCGAGTGGGAAACTATTTTGTTACAGCAGCATTTATAAACACACTTAGTAATAATAAATAATATAATATTAACTAAAGTACAGAATAATAATACAGGTGTCCCCCGGTTTTCGAACGTTCGCTTTATGAAACCTCACTGTTAAGGAAAAAAAAAGCAGCGCGCGATAAACGGCAGCGCGCCCCAAGTAGCAGCTCTCCCCCGGATTCTCGCCGGCATTGCTTTAATACGTGCCTGTGAGCAGCCGTTAGCAAGATGAGTTCCAAGGTATCGGAAAAGCCTGAAAGAGCTCGTAAGGGTGTTACACTTAGTGTAAAACTAGACATAATTAAGCGTTTCGATCATGGTGAACGAAGTAAGGACAACGTGAGTTTGGCTTGTGGAAGCTGACGAAGATGATGTTGAAGAGGTTTTGGCATCCCATGACCAAGAACTGATAGACGAAGAGCTGATGCAATTGGAAGAAAAAAGGATAACAATCGAAACCGAGTAATAATAAAGTATGACTTTAATTTTGAAAGGGTACGTCGGTTTAGGAGATATTTGCAGGATGGGTTGAGTCCTTACAAAGAACTGTGTGATAGAAAAATGCGCGAGGCTCAGCAGTCAAGCAAGCCTTCCACATCAGCCACAGCAGACGACGAACCTCAACCTTTGACATTGAGGCGGGCAGTCATAGGAGAAGATGAGCTGCCTGCTCTAATGGAAACAGACGACAAGATGACACCCCAGTGTCCCACCACCCCAACACCCAGGCCGCAGACAGATACTGTACCGATTCGCGGAGAATGCAGCGGTAGCCGGGAGGCACCGAGCACATCTTTAAGAAAAAAGCCGAAATAAACATGCTGATTAATTAGGTGCCGCCAACACGTAATTGTCAGCCCAGATCAGAGGCGATGCAATTGGAAATCGGCACTGATCTGGGTGACAATTACATGTCGGGTGGCACCTACTTAATTAGCATGTTTGTTTCGGCTTTTTTCTTAAAGATGTGCTGGGTGCCTCCTGGCTACCGCTGGACCCCTGCATGCTTCGCGGCAATGTATCGCTCGGCGGCCTGGAGTGTGGGGGCCACTGCACCACCCAAACTCCGACGACTCAGCCTAACACACCATCATCAGTGTGCTCCATGCTTTCCCAATTCCAGTAAGTGATACTACACTGTACATACATTATTTCTACTTTATATCGGCTGTGTATTTTTACATGTTATTTCTGATTTGGCAGATTCATAGCTTAAAGGTTACTGGAGAGAGTGTTTTTGCCAACAGCGCTTGCGTGAGATTTTCTGCCGACGGTGCTTGCGTGAGATCTTCGCTACGGAGAACAGTTCAGTAATGATTGTGGAAAAGTATTTCTACTTTATATAGGCTGTGTATTTATCATATCATTCCTGCTTTTACTATATGGTACTGTTATTTTAGGTATTATGTGTTATTTGGCATGATTTGGTAGGTTAGTTTTAGGTCTACAAACGCTCACAAAATTTTCCCGTATAAGTAAATGGTAATTGCTTCTTCGCTTTACGACATTTCGGCTTACGAACCATTTCATAGGAACGCTCTACCTTCGGATGGGGGGAGAAACCTGTATACAATGATTTACCAATGTGCGATAATAATGTACAAAATAATAAAACAGAGACTATTGTACTATGATGTGTGTTCTCCTGTCGCACAGAGATGAACTGTTGTATGTGCTTATTGCATTTGGTTGGAAAGATTTCTGTAACGATCCTTGTGACAGTGGAGCTGAATGAGTCTGTTTGAAAGGGTGCTCTGCTGCTTATTCAGTAGGTCATGGAGAGGATGTGCCTGATTGTCCATAATGGATAACAGTTTGTTTAGTGACCTCCTGTCCACCACTAACTCAAAAGAGTCTGGGTTGTAGCCAAGGACAGTGGTACATGTAACAGTAATAGACCAATTACAAGTCTACCATCAGAAGAACTGCACTAAACAGGTGTAGGGACATCAATAGAGATGACATTGAATAGCCTGTAAAATCTGCTTGTTCGGCATCACCAAAGCCCCTGGCATGGAGTGGTTTTACAACATCACGCTGCCTTGGAAACACAACGCATAACTAAGATGATATTAGGTGAGAGTGTCACTGCTCAACTCCTCATCTCAACCAGGGCAACTGTTGACATTCTGTAAAATAGTTACAAATGACCAAAACTCAAAAAGAAAACATCTGGCAGGGCTCCAAACACATATCCACATAAAGCTAGCAATTCTGGTGGCCCAGATGTGTTAGAGCATTCATAGGAGCTTGGTGTGGGGTGCCCTCTGGCGTCACCTCTAATCCAAGCTTTTCTTTTCGGTTTATTAAGATTGCAACTGGGAAGATGCTAGAGAGCCTTCTGTCAGGGAGAAGATGTGGGCATTCATTTCAACAACATCTCAGCTAATCCAGAATTGGCCGGATTTTGGGGGAAGTAATCCCAGGTTCAAACCCAGCCGGCTCCATACACGCTTTCCATCCGTGCTGGGTTAAGCATCAAGCTAGCAACTCAGCCTTGTAAATAAAAACAAACAATTACTGAAGAAATGGCAAGGTTGCCACCCAATGCACCACAAGGTGCAGAGAGGAACAACAAACATAATCCCAGAATTAGAAGAGTTGAGACCTCCAACGATAATCAAGCTCTCAGATCAAAGAGAGGTGGCAGCGGAAAGTGCTACCGTCTCACAGCCCCAAGCACTCTGGTTCAATCCTGCACGTTCTCTCTGTGACACTGTGGTCTTCCCTTAGATATGCAAGTTTCCTCTCATGCCCAAAAGCACGTCAGTCGGTTATTTGGTAGGTGAGTGGCAAAAGAATCAAAGGGGTGGAAATAGGTGTCAAGAACTGCAGAAAATAAAGGGGAACTGGGACCGATGGGATTGCTCGGCTGGGAACTGGCAATAACAGAATATACTGAATTGCTCTTTCTACAATGCAATGAGTAAGGACATCAAGAGCACCAAAACCTATACAGTCATGGTCTAAGAGAAGTTGGGATGAAGGGAGAAAATAACAGAAGTAAACACGTCAACAGAAGTGTCAAAAGTGAACAGACTTAGAATCAGGTTTATTATTATTGACACTTCATTAAATTTGTTGTTTGGTGGCAGAAGTACAGTGCATGACATACATTACAAAAGCGGGATAAGTGAGGTAGTGTTCTTGGGTTCATGGACTGTTCTGAAATCTGATGGCAGAGGGGAAGAAGCCATTCCAAAACACTGAGTGTATGGCTTCAGCTCCTCTACTTCCTCCCAGATGGTAGTAATAAGAAGAGGGCATATGCTGGATGGTGAGAGCCCTTAATGATGGTTGCTGCTTTCTTGAGTCACTGCGTCTTTAAGCTATCCTGATGGTGGGGAGGTCTGTACACTCGATTGAGCCGGCTAAGTCTACAACCTTCTGTAGTCTTTGGTGACATACTAAATCTCCTCGACCTCCTATTGAAGTATAGCCATTGGTTCCCCCCCCCCCATTCTAATCCTTCTGTAGGATTTAAACACTCTAATCCAAAAAATGGTATGTTCTAATCCTGTTGCAGAAATATTTAAATTATAAATTGTGATTAATACTCATGATAAAGAGCCATATGGCCATTACAGATTAAAAAATTATTTCCCCAGTCCTACTAACACATCCAGAGTGCTCTTTATTTCAGTACAATGCAACTGAAAATGCTCTTTGGATGAAGTGAAACGCCAATATGACTTTCTCGGGGTCATTTCACTGCTCTACAAAATACCAGTGTGAATGGCACTTGTGCATCTGATATGATGTTCATCTCAGGAAGACATAAAATGGTGACTTTTTCTTTTACTGTAAATATTATACCTTGGCTCTCTTTGGAGCAATTATCATGGGACACTTACATAGTAACTGTGCTTTCACTATGCAGTCCTTGATTAGGTTCCATATTTAAGACCCCACCCAACATCTCAGCATGACTATCCCTCCCATTGCCCAATCTCACAGCTCCAGTTCTCCCAAGTGCCAATGAGACCAGTCTCCCAATGATTCAATGTTTCAAATTCTCCAACTCTCCAAAGTCCTGATGCGCAGGATCAATCACTGCTGTGATCACCTGATCATCTGATGTGCCAAATGGAGGCCCCAATCTTCGATCACTTCTCCTCACTTTTAATTTTCTCAAGACCAACATAATCACCATGCTCCCAAGCTGATAACTGGCCCTCACTTCCCCTCAGAAGTAACTTGTTTCAGATTGTGTTTTTTTTCCTACTCTTTTCAGTAGTATGAAATGAAAACTCTAACACCACTTCAGTAATGCTTGAGAGCATGGGCATTGTTGAGCTTTGCACAGCCCACCACCAAAATGATCATTGGTGTACTTCATGAAGACCATGCCTTCATCAGCTATAAACCTGCAATGCAGTTCTTAAAAATAAGCTGCACTGCAGGTCACTCTGTATTAATAATGAAATGAAGAATGAGACTTAGTTTTAGAGCAGTCTAAAACTTATATACTAATATACTTAGGACACATTCTGTGAAGCCTTTTCCATCCACCCCCTCATAACCATCTGCTAAGTAGACTTGAAGGAGAAGCAAGAGCAGACATTGTGTCTGTTCAGTCTCCATGTCGGGAAGTGGAAAAACATCTACAATGACTAAGGTTTCCAAACCAGAACAAAGCAGATCGCAAAATCCACCTCGTTGCAGAACTGACTATGGGGTTGATCTATACATTCTGTGGTTGCGAAGAGGTTTAAAGTCAAACACAAATCCACCTCTATTTATCCACTCCCTGTGTTTCAGCAATAATTCCATTGTGGGGTGCCAAATGAGCTTACTCTAAAAAAGAAAGACATGCCTGGGCATGTGGGGCAACAGGAGATGAATGGAAGGACGAACATCTGAAGAAAGCAACTGTGCAAAATAAGCCATGCTTTTCATTTCACTGGAAATTTTGGGTTTCCCCAAAATGGCATAATTCCATCACCACACAGAGTAATTTCTTGCAATAAAACTGAAATCTTGTTAAAATTGTTTATAAAGCATGAGTGGGGATTTTTTTAAAAAAAAGAATAATACTATTCTAAATCTTCTATCCCCGACTCTGGCTAGGAATCCAACATAAACTCAATTGGTGCAAAAGAACAAAAGCTCAAGTCTTCTTTTAAGAGTATTTTATAATAGTCAAGTAGATGAAAAGAAAATCATTAGTGTGAACAGAACTTCAATAGGTAATGAAGAGTGAGAAAAGCGTCATGAAATTGTTTCATTTTGTGGATTTAATTTTCATGGCTTATGATCACTAACACAATCACTGAGTCTTAGTTGTTTTCTTTGGCATCACAAGCGGTATTATTGATGGGCCACATCAACTTTGAGCAATATTTCCTTTTTTGTGTGGTTCAAATAATGCATGAATTAGTTTAGTTTAAAAATTCCCTTTTGTGTCAGCATTGCTAGTCAATTGTATTCACCATAATTCTGCATTAACTTACTCTACAGCTTCACAGGATTTGTTTTTAAAATGAATCAACTATTCACTGCACACAAATGCTTCACTATTAACATCTTTGTCTGCACCTCATACATTAATGATACACTTTTCTACGGCAATTATAATTCATTTCTAACTCATAAAATCAATTAGCTTAATTCTGAAAGCCCAGTCTGCAGAGCACAGTCTGCTCATTTCATGCTCTCCTAAGATACGTCAGAATATATTTAAAGATAGGGATTTTCAACTCTCGCAGTTTTGGCTTTCTCATTCCTCCATCACCAAAATCAGCAATCTTCCAGTATTCTCATCCTTTCTTCACACATACACACATCTTCGTCCCTCTTAAACCATGAAAAGGACCATCCTTGCAATTAATCGTGCATTGTGCAGCTTGATGTCATAGAATTACAGAATAATACAGGGCAGATTGTACTACTTGATCTTGCACTCCACTGACAAGTCAGTGCTGGAGTCTCCAACTATTTAAAGATTTGACCACTTGTAACAAAATAAGTGAGTATTCTGGAGCTGGGCTAATTGTATGCCTCTTTCAAAGAGCTGCTAGAGGGACAATGGGCTGAATAGCCTCCCTCTGGGCTGTCAGATCTGAAAATTCACCCCCAATAGTTTCATAGCTTGATTCTGGAGGAAACGTGTGGAGAGGAGTCCAGAGACTTCCTGAGCAGCTGTCATGTATTTTCTGATGGCAGACCAGAAGTGAAAATGGCATCAGTCCAAGTTACTTCCTTCTCTAATTTCCACCATCTGCAGCCTGACACCGCTGCCAACACACATTTTTCTCTGGTCTTCCCTCTCCCTAAGCCCTCAACAAGGACCGTTTTCTCTGTAACACCCTGGTTCATTCCACAAGTGACTACAACTGCACCCTTTCACCAACACCATCCCATGTCATCAGAGATATAGACCCTTTATTGCATCCCTTCTCTCCCTCTAGGACAACAAATGCTCTTTCCAGGTATCGTTTAGTTTAGTATACGTTCTGCTACTGAATGACCCTTTAACACACTTTCCATCAATTTCTGTACCTTTACCTGCAAGTCTGGAACAAGCAACCATTCCAGGAAATCATGGGGGTAAGAGGCCCAATAGTCAGTGTTGAGTTGAAGCCCAAGAGGATATTCAGGACTGTGGATCAAGAGTGGTCATGGATTAGGAGCTGGGAATCATGATATCCTTGTGGTTCCAGCAATCTGTGGATGGGGGGGTAGTGCCAGGCTCTGAGCAAGTGAATAATTTAATTAATCACTTGCTTTGCTTTAGGTCCTATGCTTGCTCCCATTCCTCCCTCACCCGCACCACCACCAAGACTGGAGGATAGTGAGCAGGAACAAGGAACGATTCAAGTTCCCAGTGTGCCAATGCTGGAAGCTGCAAATGGAAATCCCACTTAAGTTGTACTGCTGCAGAGAAAGTCATCAGAATCTAGTTATACTAAATGTACTGACTGTTGGAGGAGGCTCACAACCATATTAACTAATTCCTTGAGCTAAGCTCTAAAGAAGCACTTCACTGGGAGTGATATCATGAGGTCCATATCCAACACAGAAAACAGATCATATCCAAGCACAATTTCTGCTTCGAAGTATAAGAACACCAGAATATAGGAGCAGGAGTTGGTCATCAGACCCTTGAAGCCTGCCCCACTATTTCATATGATCCTGACTGGCTTCAACTCCTTTTCTGCGCCATTTCTAAATACTACTCCATTCCTGGATCTATTAAATAATAATCCACCTCCACTCTAAGTACTTCTAATGATGAGGCTTCTACCACCCACCAGGGCAGAGAATGTGAGAGACTCATCACCCTCTAGGAGAAGAAATTTCTAAATATCTTAATTTTAAATAACTAGTCCTTATCTTATAGTTTCCTCTCATAAAACCATCCCAAACAACCCTGTCAAGCTGAGCAGAATTTATGGACTAGTTGGATAAATAATTGCATTTCACTCTAAAGAAACAACAATCTTCATGGGAATTCAGCAAAAATCACAGCGTTTCAATGTTGGAACATAATTCATGGGAACAAACCATCACACTTCCCTGTCTCGTTGCCAGCATCGAAGAAGACTTACCCCAGCTGACAAGTGAAGCTGCACTTAAGCTTTAGACTTCAAACTCCCAGACCATAAATTTCCTGATGAATAGAGCATTACAGCACTGGAAAAGGCCTTTTAGCCCATCTAGTCTGTGGCAGCTTAGTTTCCTGCCTAGTCCTATCAACCCACACACAGACCATAGCCCTCCATACCTCACTCATCTATGAGATGTACCTATACCTCATGTACCTATACAAACTTCTCAGGTGTTATAATTGAACCCACATCCGTCACCTCCGCTGGCAGCTCATTCCACGCTTGCACTATCCTGAGTTTAAAATTCACATTCAAAGTAAATTTATTATCAAAGTACATTTATGTCACTATATACAACCCTGAGATTCATTTTCTTGTAGCCATTCACAAAAAATAAAAGAAGCACAATAGAACAATTAATGTGCAAAAGACAACAAACTGTGCAAATACAAAAAGAAAAAAATTAATATAGGTGTCCCCCGCTTTTCGAACGTTCGCTTTATGACTCCTCACTGTTACGACAGACCTACATTAGTTACCTGTTTTTGCTAACAGAAGGTGTTTTCACTGTTACAAAAAAAGGCAGCGCGTGCCCTGAACAGCCAAGCTCCTCCCCTGGAACCGCCTTCTAGCCGGCATTGCTTAAACACATGCCTGTGAGCATCCGTGCTTTATTTTGAGTATCTGTTTGAAAGATGAGTTCTAAGGTATCGGAAAAGCCCAAAAGAGCTCGTAAGGGTATTACACTTAATGTAAACCTAGACATAATTAAGCGTTTCAATCGTGGTGAACGAAGTAAGGACAAAGTGAGTTTGGCTTGTGGAAGCTGACGAAGATGATGTTGAAGAGGTTTTGGCATCCCATGACCAAGAACTGATAGATGAAGAGCTGATGCAATCGGAAGAGGAAGGATAACAATCGAAACGGAATGCGAACGGACCGAAAGTGAAGTCGTCCAGGAACTGAACGTGAAGCAACTGCATGAGATTTTCACTGCAATTGACAACAATGATTGCAGAAAAGTACGACTTTAATTTTGAAAGCGTATGTAGGTTTAGGGCATATTTGCAGGATAGTTTGAGTGCTTACAAAGAACTGTATGATAGAAAAACGCGCGAGGCTAAGCAGTCAAACATACTGTCGTTTTTCAAGCCTTCCACATCAGGCACAGCAGACGACGAACTTCGCCCTTCGACATCGAAGCAGGAAGAGATAGAAGAAAATGCCCTGATAGAAACAGATGACGATGAGATGACACCTCAGTGTCCCACCACCCCAGTGGTCTCAACCTCGGGCCACTGATCGATACATTGCCGCAAAGTATACAGTGGTGCAGTGGTAGCCGGGACGCACCCAGCACATCTTTAAGAGCCGAAATAAACAAGCTAATTAATTAGGTGCCGCCCGGCACGTAAATGTCAGTCCAGATCAGAGGCGACACAATCGACAATTGCCTCTGATCTGGGCCAACATTTATGTGCCGGGCAGCACCTAATTAATTAGCTTGTTTATTTCGGCTTTTTTCTTAAAGATGTGCTGGGTGTGTCCCAGCTACCGCTGCACCCCTGCATGCTTCGTGGATTGGTATCGGTTGGTGGCCTGGAGGTTGGGGACCACTGCACCACCCCAAACTCCAACAACTCAGCTAACAAACCATCATCAGTGTGCTCGGCACTGTCTTCCCGATTCTGGTAAGTGATACTATAATGTACATACATTACTTCTACTTTATATAGGCTGTGTATTTTTATGTGCTATTTGGTAGGATTTGGCAGCTTCATAGCTTAAAGTTTACTGGAGAGAGTGTTTCTGCCAAGAGCGCTTGCGTGAGATTTTCGCTACGGTGGACAGTGCGGCAATGATTGTAGAAAAGTATTTCTACTTTATATAGGCTGTATATTCATGATATCATTCCTGCTTTTACTATATGTTACTGTTATTTTAGGTTTTATGTGTTATTTGGCATGATTTGGTAGTTTATTTTTTGGGTCTGCGAACGCTCACAAATTCTTCCCATATAAATTAATGGGAATTGCTTCTTCACTTTATGACATTGCGGCTTATGAACCGTTTCATAGGAACGCTCTACCTTTGGATGGCGGTGGAAACCTGTAACAGTAATAATAATGAGGAAATTAAATGAGAAAGTTATTAAAAGAGGAAATTGAAAGACTATGTTGCATGAACAGGGTATACATTGTCCCAATAGTAATATCTACAACTGGTATCATCCCAGTGTCACTACACAATAGTATTAAACAGTTACACCTACACTGTAATATTTATGTAAATCCCCAAAAAGCCACAATATTAAACACCACTAGAATAGTCAAAAGTTCCTAGTAATCAAAAAATGAGTGTGCTTGGCTATGCCTATACCTCAGGTTTTACCAACTTGAGCTGAGAAAACAAGTAATAAATAATAATTATAAATAAATAAGCAATAAATATCAAGAACATGAGATGAAGAATCCTTGAAAGTAAGTCCATAGGTTGTGGAAACAGTTCAGTGATGTGGTGAGTGAAGTTGAGTGAAGTTGAGTGAAGTTATCCCCTGTGGTTCAAGAGCCTGATGGATAAGGGGTAATAGCACTGGATAACAATTTTTTTTGAAAGTGGCGCTTTCTTAGAAATTTATTTTCTGATAGACTGCTTGAAGCTGAACACAAATATAATCTCAGCCTACTCGTATCACATAGGAATTTGGAGAAACAAGAAATTAACTTTTAGTGAATATAATGTGTTTAATTGCATACTGGTGCTGATGCTTTGCAATAGTTCAACTGAGCTAAAAATGTTTTGTTGATGACTTTTGTTTGTGCTCAATGTCTGAGGCTTTTTTCTTAAGTGTCCTACAATAATCAGCCAGCAATGATGGATTTCAGTTGCTCTGATACCATTTCTCCATGACCACAATGTCCTGGTGAAACCTTTCACCACGCTCCTCACTGACAACGCCAAGATTTGCAGGGAAGAAGTCTGAATGGGAATGCAGAAAATGAATTTTTAGTGACATGTTGCAGCTCATGGTTTTGTATGCTTGAAGAATGCTGTCTAACAGCTGCACATAGTTTGGTGCTCTGTAGTTGTCAAGAAAAGCATCATCCTTGAATGCCTTCCATGCGATTTTCTCCAGTCCTACTAGAAGTTCGTTGAATCGCCTGTCATCGATGACCTATAAGAGAAAGTCTGCAGATGCTGGAAATCCAAGGAAAACACACAAAATGCTGGAGGAACTCAGGCCAGGCACCGTCTATGGAAAAAAATACTCTTTTCCATAGATGCTGCACTGCCTGCTGAGTTCCTCCAGCATTTTGTGTGTGTCATTGATGACCTGTTTGATTAGTGGACCAACAAAAATGCCTTCCTTAATCTTGGTATCAGTTATCCTGGGAGACATCTGTCTCAAATATCGAAATCCTTCATGGAGATCTTTGTGCCCAGTGACAGTAGATTCCATCCTTGCAGCCTTGAACCCAGTAATTCTGCTTTTGTCTTTGACAAAACCAAGTCTCTGATCAGATCATTTAACTCCAATTGAGTTATCAGATGAGACTCACTTGATGTAAAGGGTTCAAAATCTCTATACTGTCATTTTCCATTCCTGAATCATGCATCATGGCATCTTCATTTGCCTCCTCTATACTCCATGTTCTGTTTTTCTAAAACCAGTCCCACTGTGCAATATCTACCCTGCCTAAGCATGCCCAGGCATGCCTGGACAAGATAGAAACTTTTTCAGTTTATATTGTGGGCAACATTTTAATTGACCCAAGCTTCTTCAAATATGTCTTAACAATCTACAATAAGGAAATGCAAAAGGACAGCCACACTCAAGTTGTTCATAGAGTCAAAAAAGTCATAAAGTCATAGAGTAATAGAGCATGGAAACAGGCCTTTCAGCCCACCTCATTGATGCCAACCATCCAAACCGATTCCATTTACCCACATTTTGCCTGCATCCCTCTGAATATTTTGTATCTACGTACTTGTTCAAATGTCTTTTAAATATTGTTTTTTTTGTATTTGCCTTAACCATCTGGCAGCTTACAGTGGCATGCAAAAGTTTGGGCACCCCTGGCCAAAATTTCTGTTACTGTGAATAGCTAAACGAGTAAAGGATGACCTGATTTCCAAAAGGCATAAAGTTAAACATGGCACATTTCCTTAATATTTTATGAAAACTTTTTTTCCCATCTTTTACAGTTTTAAAATAGCAAAAAAGAAAAAGTACCCAAAGCAAAAGTTTGGGCACCCTGCATGGCAGTACTTAGTAACACCCCCTTTGGCAAGTATCACAGCTTGTAAACGCTTTTTGTAGCCAGCTAAGAGTCTTTCAATTCTTGTTTGGGGGATTTTTGCCCATTCTTCCTTGCAAAAGGCTTCTAGTTCTGTGAGATTCTTGGGCCGTCTTGCATGCACTGCTCTTTTGAGATCTATCTACAGATTCTCAATGATGTTTAGCTCGGGGGACTGTGAGGGCCATGGCAAAACCTTCAGCTTGCGCCTCTTGAGGTCGTCCATTGTGGATTTTGAGGTGTGTTTAGGATCATTATCCTGTTGGCTTTTTTTTTTTTTTACAGACAGTGTGATGTTTGCTTCCAGAATTTGCTGGTATTTATTTGAATTCATTCTTCCCTCTACCAGTAAATGTTCCCCGTGCCACTGGCTGCAACACAAGCCCAAAGCATGATTGATCCACCCCCGTGCTTAACAGTTGGAGAAGGGTTCTTTTCATGAAATTCTGCACCCTTTTTTCTCCAAACACACATTTGCTCATTGCGGCCAAAAGTTCTATTCAGAAGGTTCAAAGGAACATCTAAACAAGCCTGGTGCATTTTGGAAACAAGTCCTGTGGACTGATGAAGCTAAAATAGAACTTTTTGGCCGCACTTCTCCTTTTTTGTTATTTTGAAACTGTAAAAGGTGGAAATAAAGAAGTATTCTTGCTTAAAATATTAAGGAAATGTGTCATCTTTAACTTCATGCCTTTTGGAAATCAGGTCATCTTTTACTCGCTTAGCTATTCACAGTAACAGAAATTTTGGCAAGGGGTGCCCAAACTTTTGCATGCCACTGTAAGCTGTATATGTACATACCAGACTTTGCATGTAGAAATGGCCCTCAGACCCTTTTAAATCTTTCCCCTCTCACCTTAAGCCTATATCCTCTAGCTTCTGATTCCCTTTCCCTAGGAAAAAGACTATATGCATTCACCCTGTCTATGCTTCATGACTTTATACACGTCTGTAAGGTCATCTGTCATTCTGCTGTTGCCAGTACAATTTTCTATGCAGTGCTGTGCTGGGGCAATGGCATCAACACGGGTGATGCCAACAGGCTCAATAAACTGATTAGAAAGGCTGGCTCTGTTCTCAGAGTCAAACTGGACACACTGGAGGCTGTGGTAGAACAAAGGACCCTTCGGAAAATCCTGGCAATTCTGGACAATGTTTCTCACCCTCTGCGTGCCACGATTGTTGAACAGAGGAGCACTTTTAGTAATAGACTAAGACAACTGCACTGCTCCAAAGAGCGCTATATGAGATCATTCTTACCCTCGCTTATTAGGCTCTACAGTGAGTCAACCTATACCCAGGGAAGTGATGACCCCCTCCTGTTAGACTGCTTGAGGTAACTTACTTTTTTTATTCTTTCTTACTTCGCTTCTAATAGTTGTCTATCTGTGCACTTGTAATGCTACTGTGACAGCGTAATTTCCTTTGGGATCAATAAATTATCTACCTATTCTCCTACACTCCAAGGAATAAAGTCCTAGCCTGTCCAATGTCTTTCCATAACTTAAGCTCTTAAAACCCGAGAACATTTTTGTAAATGTTGTGACTAAGTTTTTGGATGATACAAAGATAGGTGGGGGGGTAGGTAGTGTTGAGGAAGCAGGGAGTCTGCACAAAGACTTAGACCAATTGGGAAAATGGACAAAGAAGTGGCAGATGAAGACAGTGTAGGGAAGTGCATGGTCATGCACTTTAGTAGAAGGAATAAAGGCCTAGACCATGTTCAAAACAGGGAGAAAATTCAAAATTCAGACTTGGGAGCCCTTCTGCAGGATTCCCTGAAGGTTGACTTTCAAGTTTAGTCGGTGGTCAGGAAGGCAAATGCAATGTTATCATTCATTTCAAGAGGACTAGAATATAAAATCAAGGATATAATGCTGAGTTTTTAATATGGCATTGGTCAGACTGCACTTGGGAATACTGTGAGCAATTTTGGATTCCTTATCTGAGAAAAGATGTGCTGGCATTGGATAGGGTCCAGGGCAGGTTAATGAGAATGATCACAGGAATGAAAGGGCTAACGTATGAGGAGCCTGTACTCGCTGGAGTTTAGAAGAATGAGGGAGGATCTCATTGAGACCTATCGACACTGTGGAAGACACTAGCAGTATGCCTGATAATGTAGTGTGTGAAAGAAGAGAAGTGGGTGCAGTTACTGTTACAAGAGAGAAGGTGCTCAAAAAGCTGAAAGACCTAAAGGTACATACACAAGTCACCTGGACCAAAGGAACTGCACCCTAGGGTTCTGAAAGAGGTAGTATTAGAGATTGTGGTGGCATTAGAAATGATCTTTCAAAAATCATTGGACTCTGGCATGGTGCCAGTAGACTGAAAAATTGCAAATGTTACACCACTTTTTAAGAAAGGAGGAAGGAAGCAGAAAGGAAATTATAGGCTAGTTAGCCTGACCTCAGTGGTTGGGAAGATGTTGGAGTCAATTGTTAATGATGAGGTGATGGAGTACTTGGTGACACAGGACAAGATAGTACAAAGTCAGCATGGTTTCATTAAGGGAAAATCCTGCCTGACAAACCTGTTGGAATTCTAGAGGAGACTACAAGTAGGATAGATAAAGGGGATGCAGTAGATGTTGTATATTTGGACTTTCAGAAGGCCTTTGACAAGGTGCCACACATGAGGCTGCTTATCAAGTTAAGAGCCCATGGTATTACAGGAAATTTACTAACATGGTTAGAGCATTGGCTGATGGGTAGGAGGCAGCGAGTGGAAATAAAAGGATCCTTTTCTGGTTGGTTGCCAGTGACAAGTGGTGTTCTGCAGGGGTCGGGGTCGGGACTACTATTTTTTACGCCGTAAATAAATGATTTAGATTATGGAATAGGTGGTTTTGTTGCCAAGTTTGCAGATGATACAAAGATTGGTGGAGAGGCAGGTAGTGTTGAGGAATCGAGTAGGCTGCAGAAGGACTTGGACAGATTAGGGGAATGGGCAAGAAAGTGGCATATGAAATACAATGTTTGAAAATGCATGGCCATGCACTTTGGTAGTATAAATGTGTAGACTATTTTCTAAACGGGGATAAAATCCAAAGATCTGAAATGCAAATGGATTTAGGAGTCCTTGTGGAGAATACCTTGAAGGTTTACTTGCAGGTTGAGCTGGTGGTGAGGAAGGCAAATGCCACGTTAGCATTAATTTCAAGAGGTCTAGACTACAAGAGTAAGGATGTGATGCTGAGGCTTTAAAAGGCACTGGTGAGGCCTCATCTTGGGTATTGTGAACAGTTTTGGACCCCTCATCTTAGAAAAGGTGTGCTGGCATTGGAGAGGGTCCAGAGTAGGCTCACAAGAATGACTCCAGGAATGAAGGGGTTATCAACGAGGAACATTTGATGGCTCTGGGTCTGTACTCACTGGAATTCAGAAGGATGAGGGAGGATTTTATTGAAACCTTTCAAATGTTGAAAGACCTAGACAGAGTAGATGTGGAAAGGATGTTTCCCATGGTGGGAGAGTATAGGACAAGAGGGCACAGCCTCAGGATAGACGGGAGCCCTTTCAGAACAGAGATGCGGAGAAATTTCTTTAGCCTAAGGGTGGTGAATTTCTGGAATTTGTTGCACATGCAGCTGTGGAGGCCAGGTCGTTGGGTGTACTTAAGGCAGAGATTGATAGGTTCTTGATTGGACATGGGATCAAGGGTTACAAGGAGAAGGCCAGGAACTGGAGTTGAAGAGGAGATACAAAACAAGTATCAGCATGATTGAATGGTGGAGCAGACTTGACGGGCCAGATGGCCTAATTCTGCTCCTATGTCTTATGGTCTATTGAAAGACCTAGATAGAGTAGATATGGAGAGGATATTTTGCATAGTGAGTGAGTCTAGCGCCAGAGTGCACAGCCTCAGAATAGAGGCAAATCCATTTAGAACAGAGATAAGAAGTAATTTCTTTAGCAAGAGGGTACTGAATCTTGTAGAATTCATAGCCACAGCCATTCAAAACCAGTGTCTATTAGCGTATCGATATATGAACATGCATGCTTGATAATGTCACCACATGTGGCAGTATGAAAGGGGAGCAACACCCAGATTAGGGTGAGTAGTTATAGGAGGTACCTTGTGCACTTTCTCAATGGACAGTCAGCACTTTGCTCAAAAAGGCATAGCTGATTTATTCTACGCAAACACGAGAAAATCTGCAGATGCTGGAAATTCAAGCAACACACACAAAATGTTGGTGGAACGCAGCAGGCCAGGCAGCATCTATAGGAAGAAGTACAGTCAACATTTCGGGCTGAGACCCTTTGTCAGGACCAACTGAAAGAAGAGATAGTAAGAAATTTGAAAGTGGGAGGGGGAGATCTGAAATGATAGGTGAAGACAGGAGGGGGAGGGATGAAGCTAAGAGCTGAGAAGTTGATTAGCAAAAGGGATACAAGGCTGGAGAAGGGAGAGGATCATGGGACGGAAGGCCTTGGAAGAAAGAAAGGGGGAGGGGAGCACCAGAGGTAGATGGAGAACAGGCAAGGAGTAATTGTAAGAGAGAAAGAGAGAGAATAAATAAATAAATAAATAAACAATCAATTAGGGATGGGGTAAGAAGGGGAGGAGGGGCATTAACGGAAGTTAGTGAAACCAATGCTCATGCCATCAGGTTGGAGGCTACCCAGATGGAATATAAGGTGTTGTTCCTCCAACCTGAGTGTGGCTTCATCTTTACAGTAGGAGAGGCCGTGGATAGACATATCAGAATGGGAATGGGATGTGGAATTAAAATGTGTGGCCACTGGGAGATCCTGCTTTCTCTGGCGGACAGAGCGTAGATGTTCAGCAAAGCGGTCTCCCAGTCTGCGTCGGGTCTCGCCAATATATAAAAGGCCACATCGGGAGCACCGGACGCAGTATATCACCCCAGCCAACTCACAGGTGAAGTGTTGCCTCACCTGGAAGGACTGTCTGGGGCCCTGAATGGTGGTAAGGGAGGAAGTGTAAGGGCATGTGTAGCACTTGTTCCGCTTACAAGGATAAGTTAGTACAGTATTATTCTCATGACATACAAGAGGCAGTAAACATAAAAAGCTGATGGCTGAAAGTTCAACAAGCAACTTATTCTTAAAATGGCTCAATTTGTTAATTATGACTTTGATCATCATAAAAGGAATCAAGTGGTGTAATAAAATAATTACTCATTGGGGCTGTGACTGCAGAATATAGCTCTGTGCAGAAACACATTTGCATTTCCTCTGAAAGTCCTTTTGCATAACTCGGGCAAATTTCATTGCAAACTTGCACCCTCCAAAAAACTCAAGCGAGCAGTAAGTTGGCTTGTCTTTGGTGGATGGTATGTTGAAATTTAATACAAGTAATTCCAATAAAAAGCTGGAATATACTGCACAAGCGTATGGATTCACCCTGTCCCCACGATCAATACAGTTAAAGGAAAATGAAGGAGTAAGCAATGTGAGATGTCCCACACATACACTTAGAAAGTAAATATTAAAGTCCAATGCTATCTATTAACATTTTTTAAAAATCTTGTTCCCAGAGAGGACCTGATTTCATGGATGTCAATCTCTCCACAGCTGATGGAATTAACAACTTTGTCAGGAAGTAGCTCTCTGAAATGACTGATATCCTCTTTTATGTTCTTTGATGTTCATAAAAGCACTAAAATATCAGAATCAGAAAAGACTCAATAGCACCTCCTTGTACAATTTTCTCTAATCCAGTGGTCCCCAACCACCGGGCCGCAAAGCAAGCACTACCAGGCCGCGAGGAAACGATATGATTTGGCGATATGTGTCAACTGCACCTTTCCTCATTCCCTGTCACACCCACTGTTGAACTTGAACGCATGCGAGATCATTACCCACGCGTCTTCCATGTCAGCGTGGGAAGAAGATCAACTCCTCAAGCTTGCAAATGACGGCGGGCTGAAAAGTATGTTTGACATAACATCTCTGTCAGCATTCTGGATCAAAATCAAGGCTAAATATCCTTAGATAGCCATGAAAGCACTGAAAACGTTGCTTCCATTTCCAACATCATACCTCTGCGAAGCAGGGTTTTCTGCAATGAATGCAACGAAAATTAAATTGCGGAATAGAATGGACATAAGGAACTCCCTTCAAGTATTGCTATCCCCCATCACCCCTCGATGGGACCATCTTGTTGCAAGAAAACAAGCCCAGGGCTCCCACTGATTCAGCGATATTGGTGTGTTGCAATGATTTTATATGTTCATACAAGGAAAGTATGTGCTGTGTGTTTAATATCCAAATGTTACTTAAAATGTTATGATGCTATTGACTTAAGTGACTTATAATTGACTTATCCTTATGTTCATGCCAGGAAAATATGCACTGTGTGTTTAATATTAAATTCGTTAGATAAACCCTTTTAGAAACGAAATTGAGTGTATTAGCCACTTACAAGTGACTTATAGTTGACTATCACCTATATTCCGGTCATGATTAACCCCGTCCCCCCCCATCAGTCAGCCAGTCTGCAAGGATATTGTCGATGTTAAGCCGGTCAGCGGTGCAAAAAAGATTGGGGACCCCTGCTCTAATCTCATCTGTTGAGCTTTCTGATGGATCCTGAACAGTTATTAGATGCAACTTCATTTAAAATTGATCTGAATCATTTCCTTCATTGGAAATTTGGAAGGGTAGGAATGGGTTAAGTAACCTTGGCTACATAGTGAACCCTTATCCTGGCATGTAGCAAGGCCTAGGACTTAGGCCAGTGTGTCTGCTTGATGTAATGTTAAACAATAAAATAAGCAAATTATACTAATGTACCTATACACAGCAGCACCTCTACTTCCTTAAGAGTTTGCAAAGATTTGGCATAACATCTACAACTTTGACAAACTTCTATAGATGTTTGGTGGAGAGTATATTGACCAGCTGCATCACGGCCTGGTATAGAAACACCAATGCCCTTGAATGGAAAATCCTACAAAAAGTGGTGAATACAGCCCAGTTGATCATGGGTAAAGCACATCTACATGAAAAAATGTCGCAGGAAAGCAGCATCCATCATCAGGTACCACCACCCAGGACATACTTTCCTCTTGCTGCTGCCATCAGGACAAAGGTGCAGGAGCCCCAGGATTCACACCACCAGGTTCAGGAGCAGTTACTACCCTTCAACCATCAGGCTCTTGAATCAAAGGGGTAACTTCACTCAACTTTATTTGCCCCATCATTAAAATGTTTCCACAAGCTATGGACTCACTTTCAAGAACTATTCATCTCATGTTCTCAAAACTTATTGCTTATTTATTTATTATTAGCATTTACTTCTTTTTGTACTTACACAGTTTGTTGTCTTTTGCACATTGGTCGTACGACCAAGTTGGTGCAGTCTTTGATTCTGTTATGGTCATTATTCCATTATGGATTTATTGAGTATGCCCGCAAGGAAACGAATCTCAAGGTTGTATATGGTGAAGTTATACATAATTTCTTTTAAGATGTCAGAATGCCTTGGAAATTCAAGTGTTCTTCCACTAACTTTGAAATAATAAACCCTTAGTTTCCAAATGTCTTGAATGAAATGAGATCCCAATAGTTAATCTCCTAATCTAAATCAAAGCAAGTCCTGAGATACCAAAATCACTGTAACATGGTCATAAAGATGACCTGACTGGAAAAGATGCTGTAGAATGTCCATGTCAACAACAATACCAAAATTACAAAGTAAATTTATTATCACCATATACAACCCTGCAATTTGTTTTCTTGCTAGGATATTCAGTAACTCCAATAACCATAACAGAATCAGTGAGAGACCGCAGCTAACAGGACAGGCAAACAACCAAAGTGCAAAAGACAACAAAAAAGAAAAAAATAATAATAATAAATAAATAGGCAATAAATATCGAGAACATGAGATGAAGAGTCCTTGAAAGTGCTTAGTTTTGTGTTCCAGGGAACCAATCAATGGAGATCCCACCAAGCAGCACTGCTCTGCCAATCACATTTCAGTCCCACTAACTTGCACTGACTTCTTAACACCAAAGAGTCTATCAATCCTCTTGCATAAAGAATTCACTATTCTTTGAGTGAAAACATTTCTTCTTAGCTCTACTCTGAATGGATCATAATACAGTTTGACATAGTTTCTGTTAAGATGTTACAATGCCTTGGTACAAGTGTTCTTCCAGATTTGACAGTATTGTCTCCTTCTCAGGTCCTGCGCTCCACATTACAACCATCTTCTGGGTAAAAATACATTCCTCAGCTTCCCCCCCCCCCCCCCCAAACCTCTTACTCATTACCTTAAACCCAGCCCCCTGGTCTAAGCCCTCTCCACCACAGGGAAATGTTTCTTACTGTCCTACTCTATCAACACCTCTCATAATTGTTTTTTATATATATACTACAGGTTAACCTTCAGCCTCCTCTGCTCCAAGGATGTTCTACTATCTACTTACGCAGGACTCAACTCCATTTAATTTGATCATTCAATTCACCAGGAAAATGGTTTTACTCTATTGAACTCGGTTGGAAGTTGTCAGAAGAGGTTCCTTTCAATTACACAGAGAGAGCACTGTGTTGAGAGTGGAACACTGAACTATCAGATGAACAGCACTGAGGAAGCATTGCATTATCAGAGGAGCAGATCTGAGGGAGAAGTTGACTATCATAAGTGCCGTAATGAGAGAGGCTGCATTTCAGAGAAGCAGTACTGAGGAAGTGCAACATTATCAGAGGGGCAAGACTGAAGGAACCTAGAAATCCCATACTGCCAGAGGCAGTAAAGCAGTAGCCTGGCACTGTGGGATCTGCCATCTTTCAGATAAGATCATAAACTCCTGAACTAGCAAGGGGAGCTTCACTCACCTCAATACTGAACTGAATCCACAACCGATGGACTTATTTTCAAGGACTCTACAGCTCATTTTCTTAGTATTATTCATTTATAATTTATTATTTTTTCGTATTTGCAGTTTGCCTTCTTTTGTCAGTCTTTTTGTGTAGTTTCTCCTTAATTCAATTGTACTCCTTTGTTCTACTATGAATCCCTGCAAGAAAATGAATCTCAGGGTAGTATACAGTGAGATATACGTATTTAAATAATATATTTACTTTGAACTAAATCAAAACATCATCTTCTCCCCCAGTTGGACATAAAATGTTTTGTGGCACCATTTCAAAGAGAGTGAGGAAGGTTTTCAGCATCTTTAGGAAGAGGTACAGTCGACATTTTGGGCCGAAACATTGACTGTACCTCTTCCTAGAGATGCTGCCTGGCCTGCTGCGTTCACCAGCAACTTTTATGTGTGTTGCCTGAAAGTCCAGCATCTGCAGATTTCCTCATGTTTGCAAGTAAGGTTTTCCTAGTGTTCTGACCAATATCTGTCCCTTGTTCATTGCTACAAGCTTGGGTACTTTGTTTTGTGATATTACTATTTATGGGAGTGTTCTGTGTACAAGAATTCTTCCAATCCAAGAGCAAATATACTTCAAAAATATTTAATTGGATGCAAAGTACTCAGAATATCCTCTAAATAGATAATTATGATGAGAGCACCAAAGGCAGGATCCCTCGGTTTGACTGCACTTATGTATTTGGTTCTAAGAAATGTGATTTGCAAACCTCAGACAAATTCAACAAGTTCAGCCAGTAAGCACTTGGTGCAACAACCATGAATGGACCATTGTGTTTTATACAGCACTTAAACTCTTGAACAGATGCTGGAGTAAGCTTTGTGACCCAAGTGTCCAGGCAATTAGTTTATTTTAAGGTATGTAATACACTTCACTGATTAGTGAACATAATTACAATACAATGTAAGAGACTCCTTGGCCCTTACATGCCCTGTAAAATACAAGTTCTTTCTGTCCAATAATAACAGTTGTTCACTTCTTGCTTTGTTTAATCTTTTTCAGGGGTCTATGAAGCAAAGGATTTGTGATCATGAGCAAACTTAATCTTTCTTTTATAAGCTTATCTTGAAACAAACAGCATCACATCCACCACTCTAAACTTTCAATTTCTGCACGATTTGTGCACACCATAGTGGTGTGTGTGTGTGTGTGTGTGTTGTCTACAAAATACATGGCAGTTGCTTATCCAAGCTACACTTGACAGCATCTCTCACACCTGTGACCTCTAGCACCAAGGACAAATGCATGGGAACACCACTGCCTGCAGTTAAACTGTGCATTGTCTAACTTGGAATGATATAGAAACATAGAAACATAGAAAATAGGTGCAGGAGTAGGCCATTCGGCCCTTCGAGCCTGCACCGCCATTCAGTATGATCATGGCTGATCATCCAACTCAGAACCCTGTACTCAGGAGCCTTCCCTCCATACCCCCTGATCCCTTTAGCCACAAGGGCCATATCTAACTCCCTCTTAAATATAGCCAATGTACTGGCCTCAACTGCTTCCTGTGGCAGAGAATTCCACAGATTCACCACTCTCTGTGTGAAGAAGTTTTTCCTAATCTCGGTCCTAAAAGGCTTCCCCTTTATCCTCAAACTGTGACCCCTTGTTCTGGACTTCCCCAACATCGGGAACAATCTTCCTGCATCTAGCCTGTCCAATCCCTTTAGGATTTTATACGTTTCAATCAGATCCTCCCTCAATCTTCTAAATTCCAACGAGTACAAGCCCAGTTCATCCAGTCTTTCTTCATATGAAAGTCCTGCCATCCCAGGAATCAATCTGGTGAACCTTCTTTGTACTCCCTCTATGGCAAGGATGTCTTTCCTCAGATTAGGGGACCAAAACTGCACACAATACTCCAGGTGTGGTCTCACCAAGGCCTTGTACAACTGCAGTACCTCCCTGCTCCTGTACTCGAATCCTCTCGCTATAAATGCCAGCATACCATTCGCCTTTTTCACCGCCTGCTGTACCTGCATGCCCACTTTCAATGACTGGTGTATAATGACACCCAGGTCTCGTTGCACCTCCCCTTTTCCTAATTGGCCACCATTCAGATAATAATCTGTTTCCCTATTTTTGCCACCAAAGTGGATAACTTCACATTTATCCACATTAAATTGCATCTGCCATGAATTTGCCCACTCACCCAACCTATCCAAGTCACCCTGCATCCTCTTAGCATCCTCCTCACAGCTAACACTGCCACCCAGCTTCGTGTCATCCGCAAACTTGGAGATGCCGCATTTAATTCCCTCATCCAAGTCATTAATATATATTGTAAACAACTGGGGTCCCAGCACTGAGCCTTGCGGTACCCCACTAGTCACCGCCTGCCATTCTGAAAAGGTCCCGTTTATTCCCACTCTTCGCTTCCTGTCTGCTAACCAATTCTCCACCCACATCAATACCTTACCCCCAATACCATATGCTTTAAGTTTGCACACTAATCTCCTGTGTGGGACCTTGTCAAAAGCCTTTTGAAAATCCAAATATACCACATCTCCTGGTTCTCCCCTATCCACTCTACTAGTTACATCCTCAAAAAATTCAATAAGATTCGTCAGACATGATTTTCCTTTCACAAATCCATGTTGACTTTGTCCGATGATTTCACCGCTTTCCAAATGTGCTGTTATCACATCTTTGATAACTGACTCCAGCAGTTTCCCCACCACCGATGTCAGGCTAACCGGTCTATAATTCCCCGGTTTCTCTCTCCCTCCTTTTTTAAAAAGTGGGGTTACATTAGCCACCCTGGGCATTTATCTTCACTAGGTTCATACCCGACAGCACAGTGGGAAGGACTATAGTATTTCATAGCTTCTCACCACCCTGACCTCAAGGGCAATTAGGAACAGGCATTTGGTGCCAACCTTGCCAGTGCAGATTGGATTCCAGAAAAATAAGTTTGTAATTTCTAATGGTTCAACACCAAGTACATATTGTGTAGCCCCCTGACAATCTAATAAAGAAATATCAACCTCAAAACAGGATGGATAAAACTTATCAGAATGTTTAGTATCTTAACAGCTTATCAATTTAAGGCCTATTCAGATTACTAGTTTCCTGCCCATTGGTGGACTTCTGCCTCTGAATTGACCCTGCCATGACCCTTTACCCAATTTCCTGCATTTCATCCATATGTGGCTAATTCCAAAGAGGAAGCAAATCAGTGAAATCTGGCGATGCTGGGTGGAGCTGAAATCTGTCAGTAGAGAGGAAGGTACCAAAAGAAAAGTACTTTTCCAGGCTTTGTGTTGGGCTATAGTACAAATGAACGAAGCAAGGAAATCCGTACTTGAATTTACAAATGTAGTTTGAGTTATGAATACTGACAAGGTTGGTGTTATAGGATCTCCCACATCCACCTGAAGAGGCAGATTCAATAAATTTACCTCATGGCAAGTGCAGCATTCCCTCAGGCCGAGAGTGTGTACTCATGTCTCTGGAGTGGGGCTTGCACTCACAGCCTTCTAACCCTTCAGAGACAACAGTGTTACAACTAACACCTGAAATACCAATCACTGAGGCCTGAGCAGATGAAGGGGTCTCTAATATCTGTTACTTCCCATCGAAAGTGTGCATCATTGGGCTCTCCACCACTGCCTCAGTGACTGTCACATCCTCTGTCCCGGTGATCATTGGAGCTTGTGGAATCAGTGGGAATATCTTAGATCACTTGGCAAAGCCTCCCACCTCTCAATGCAGCAGCGAAAAGCTTCCTTCAAATGGAGTGGAGAGGGGGTGGAGTAAAAGAAAATTGACACGAGGAGTGATCAGACAGAAGTTGGACTTTGACAAGTTTCTCTGACAAATTTAGTGTGGTAGATACTTTGCGAGAAACCTCAATGCTCTGCATGGGAAAAAACAAGCAAAATCAAAATTGTCCTCATCAGGTGATGAAATACCCGGGGTTTCACATGGGTGAAGGTACATCTCTCATTGATACATGTACTGTATCTTTGCTCCTGAAACAGGTCAGCTAAGTCAGAACAAAGATTAAGATACAAAAGGCTTGAGATGGCAACTTACACCAAGAAATTCAACTGTTGCATTTTTTAAAATCAAGTTAATTAATTGAAACTCAAATTTCCCCCATCACCCATCCCCCAGAGTGAGTCACAGATATGCTCACATCTTGGTCACTTCACTTCACTCCAGAAATTCAACTTGCAACTTCCAGAGTCACCACCCATACTCCCTTGACATGATCTCTGGGAGTGGTGACAACTAAGGTTTACTGCAAGCAGCCACTGTCCACGACAGTCACGACTGCCTTGCTTCTGTACTCACGAAGGTGGACTTCAGATTCCAGCCAATAATCTGACTTGAAGCTACCAACAATGCAATGCCTCATTTTGTTAGGGTTTGAGTAGAGTCAGTGGAGGTGGGAGAAGGGGGGGGGGGGACCTTGACCTATCTGCTCATCTGAAACATATTGGGCCTTTAAATATTATAAGAAGACTGTCTATCTTTGATTTAACAATAATTTCATTTTTAATGACCATGTCAAGGTTTCCATATGTCTCTGGATGCATGATAGCTAAAGCAAAAAAACTGAATCCAAGAGGGAGGTACCTGCACAGTGCTGAATGTTTCCTAACTCCATTTACAGCACAGGGTCCCCACAATCTCTCCACAATCTCTCCCACATCCCTGAGTCTTCAGCCTTCCAGGCAGAGGTTCAATCTAAGTGGCTTTAGTTTGTCAATCACTGGAGATCTGCAACTAAATTATGGTAGACATTCAGGAAAATTGGTTTCCAAACTTAACAACTGTTTGGTAAAACAGAGGTAACTTCCACATTACAACACATGACTGAATTTCTGCATTTTCCCCAAATCTGCCAAACACACTTCTACAGAAGACTACCAAGAAAAGCTAGCAAGTTGGATAGGCTGGGTCTATATCTTCCCCGGACCAAAGGAGGCTGAGAGGTGAGATGATAAAGTACATAACATTAAGACAGGGATAGATATGGTAGATATCCAGAGTCTGCTTCCCATATTGAGGGGGTCTAAAACTAGAGGGCACAGGTTTAAGATAAAAGACATGAAGTTTAAAGGTCAATGTTTTCCCCACACAGAGCATCTGGAATGAGCTCGCAAAAGAGACGATGGAGATCCAAAAGGCATTAGACAGATATTTGAATGAATAAGGCATGAGATATGAGATTAATATACAGGTCAACCTTCACTAATCCGACACCATCGGGAACTGAGGAGTGCCGGATTAGTGAAAATGTCGAATTACAGAAGGATCACATTAAGCATAATCAGTGCCGGATTATCGAAGGAACCAGGTTACAGGTAGTTGGATTAGTGAAGGTTGACTGTAGTATAAATAAGCATTATGAACAGCACAGATGCAATGGGCCAAAGGGCCCTTTCCATGCTGTACAAGTCTACGACTCTGAGTTCCAGCAGGGCCTTTACAATGTAGCAACAATGTGGATCTCTTTTCGATCATTTCATCCATGTTTTGGTTTGCATTTCCCTTTAGTAGACCACGCATTAGTGAATGCTAGCACTGGGATACAAATAAAAATGTCAAGATCAAACCTCCAGAGGACAATGCTACCGGTATCGGTGATTTTGGGTTAAACATATTGAAGGACATCACTTCATCTTAAATCACCTCAGAAACAGCAAGCTCTGGATCCATTATTAAGATACACATTTCTGAAAAAGTGCGAGTTAACATCATGGTACATGCAATTCCACCTAATTACCGACTCAGTAATGTTCCCATTTCAGTGGTTCACCGCACAGCCATTTACAAATTGCCTGTTTAATTCAAAAATTTCCAAGGAAATCTGATCCATATATAATCCTAATTCATATGTTAGGTTGACTGTTAAACTAATTTGCATTTATCAGTATACAATTGCACTTAATCTGTTTTCTTTTATTCATGAGCAGATCTAATTGAGCAGGCTGGAGAGATGCCAAGATAGAGGTTGAAGGTGCTATACAGTAACATGGACAGCTTTTATAGAAATTAGATCATGTAAAAACTAATTTTATCTCCATTAAACCATTATTTCTATTGCAATCGATACAAACCATCAGGCCCTTCATTGGATGGTTGCTCTACTGCTGTGCTGGATGACTCGGTTGATGTTTCTCTTGAAATGTACTTCTTGTTGAATTGTTTTCTGTGTCTCAATGCTGGATTAAGCATTTCTTTCTAAACAGTGAAATAACGTAAATAGTTTACATGGAAAAACAAGACTAGTTTTTTGGAGAATGTCACTGGGGTGCAAATCTATCTCATGCACAAAACAATGACAAGCCACCGATGTGGGCTAAATGCTTGAGATCTACAATTCAACCAAACCCGAGCAGTGATTTCATTTTAATGACAGATGAGCTGGGAGTATGGTCTAAATCAGTAACTGATTTAGCTGGTGAAGTGGTGACAATATACTGTTACATATACTGAGATACAATGGAAAACTTAGTTTTGCAAGCCATACATATCACTTCAAGGGAAAGACAATAACAGAACGTAGAATATAGTGTTAGGGTTTCAGTTACAGAGAAGGAGCTGCAAAACCTGGGCTTTTGTACCTCGGTCTGCAACTGAATTCTTGACTTTTTGGGAGGCCACAGTCAGTACGGATTGGTAATAATACTTTCTCCTCGCTGACAATCAATGGTGGCACGCCTCAGGAGTGTGCGCTTAGCCCACTGTTCTACCCTCTCTACACCCATGACTATATGGCTAGGCACAGCTCAAACACCATCTATAAATTTACTGATGACATTACTGGTGCTAGCGGAATCTCAGATGGTGATGAGGAGGCATACAGGAGTGAAATATTTTGAACTATTTATTTATTTTATTTCTTATTCCAAGTTATGGTAATTTCATATGTATTACCTGTACTGCTGCCACAAAACAATAAATTTCACAACATACATTCAGTGGCCACTTTATAAGGTACATCCATTCGTTAATACAAATACCTAATCAGCCAATCATGTGGCAGCAACTCAATGCATAAAAGCATGCAGACATGGTCAAGAGCTTCAATTGTTTATACCAAACTTAAGAATGGGGAAGAAATTGGACCCAAGTGATTTTGACCATGGAATGTTTGTTGCTGCCAGACGGAGTGGTTTGAGTACCTCAGAAACTCCTGACCTCCTGGGATTTTCATGCACAACAATAAAGTTTACAGAGAATGGTGTGATAGACAAAAAAAAATCCAGTAAGTGGCATTCTGCTGACGAAAAAGCCTTATTAATGAGAGTGGTCAGAGGAGAATGGCCAAACTGGTTCAAGCTGACAGGAAGTGGCCACTGAGTGTATGTCACTGATAATAAAGCTGATTCTGATTCAGTGCAGCACAGATAAACAATAAGATGCAAGGCCTTGTGCAAGAAAGATTGTGAGGACAAGAGTTCATCTTTAGCATACAAGAGGTCCATTCAAGAGTCTAATAACAGTGGCATAGAAGCTGTGCTTGAGTCCAGTGGTGGTGCATGTTTTTAAGCTTTTGTATTTCCTGCCAAGTTGAAGAGGGGAGAAGAGAGAATGGCCAAGGTGGGATAGGTTTTTGATTATATTGGTTGATATTGAGGCAACAAATTTGTGATAGACTGAGCTGTTCCCACAATCGTGAATTAGCTAAGATAGACTGGCGAATGACACTTAAAGGGTTGACGGTGGATATGCAATGGCAAGCATTTAAAGATTGCATGGATGAACTACAACAATTGTTCATCCCAGTTTGGCAAAAGAATAAATCAAGGAAGGTAGTGCACCCGTGGCTGACAAGAGAAATTAGGGATAGTATCAATTCCAAAGAAGAAGCATACAAATTAGCCAGAAAAAGTGGCTCACCTGAGGACTGGGAGAAATTCAGAGTCCAGCAGAGGAGGACAAAGGGCTTAATTAGGAAGGGGAAAAAAGATTATGAGAGAAAACTGGCAGGGAACATAAAAACTGACTGTAAAAGCTTTTATAGATATGTGAAAAGAAAAAGATTGGTTAAGACAAATGTAGGTCCCCTACAGACAGAAAGAGGTGAATTGATTATGGGGAGCAAGGACATGGCAGACCAATTGAATAATTACTTTGGTTCTGTCTTCATTAAGGAGGACATAAATAATCTTCTGGAAATAGTAGGGGACAGAGGGTCCAGTGAGATGGAGGAACTGAGGGAAATAAATGTTAGTAGGGAAGTGGTGTTAGGTAAATTGAAGGAATTAAAGGCAGATAAATCCCCAGGGCCAGATGGTCTACATCCCAGAGTGCTTAAGGAAGTAGCCCAAGAAATAGTGGTTGCATTAGTGATAATTTTTCAAAACTCTTTAGATTCTGGACTAGATCCTGAGGATTGGAGGGTGGCTAATGTAACCCCACTTTTTAAAAAAGGAGGGAGAGAGAAACCAGGGAATTATAGACCGGTTAGCCTAACATCGGTGGTGGGGAAACTGCTAGAGTCAGTTATCAAAGATGTGATAACAGCACATTTGGAAAGCAGTGAAATCATCGGACAAAGTCAGCATGGATTTGTGAAAGGAAAATCATGTCTGACGAATCTCATAGAATTTTTTGAGGATGTAACTAGTAGAGTGGATAGGGGAGAACCAGGGGATGTGGTATATTTGGATTTTCAAAAGGCTTTTGACAAGGTCCCACACAGGAGATTAGTGTGCAAACTTAAAGCACACGGTACTGGGGGTAAGGTATTGATGTGGATAGAGAATTGGTTGGCAGACAGGAAGCAAAGAGTGGGAATAAACGGGACCTTTTCAGATTGGCAGGCAGTGACTAGTGGGGTACCGCAAGGCTCAGTGCTGGGACCCCAATTGTTTACAATATATATTAATGACTTGGATGAGCGAATGACATTAAGCTGGGCGGCAGTGTTAGCGTGAGGAGGATGCTAAGAGGATACAGGGTGACTTGGATAGGTTAGGTGAGTGGGCAAATTCTTGGCAGATGCAACTTAATGTGGATAAGTGCGAAGTTATCCACTTTGGCGGCAAAAATAGGAAAACAGATTATTATCTGAATGGTGGTCGATTAGGAAAAGGGGAGGTGCAACGAGACCTGGGTGTCATTATACACCAGTCACTGAAAGTGGGCATGCAGGTACAGCAGGCGGTGAAAAAGGCAAATGGTATGCTGGCATTTATAGCGAGAGGATTCGAGTACAGGAGCAGGGAGGTACTACTGCAGTTGTACAAGGCCTTGGTGAGACCACACCTGGAGTATTGTGTGCAGTTTTGGTCCCCTAATCTGAGGAAAGACATCCTTGCCATAGAGGGAGTACAAAGAAGGTTCACCAGATTGATTCCTGGGATGGCAGGACTTTCATATGAAGAAAGACTGGATGAACTGGGCTTATACTCTTTGGAATTTAGAAGATTGAGGGGGGATCTGATTGAAACGTATAAAATCCTAAAGGGTTTGGACAGGCTAGATGCAGGAAGATTGTTCCCGATGTTGGGGAAGTCCAGAACGAGGGGTCACAGTTTGAGGATAAAGGGGAAGCCTTTTAGGACCGAGATTAGGAAAAACTTCTTCACACAGAGAGTGGTGAATCTGTGGAATTCTCTGCCACAGGAAACAGTTGAGGCCAGTTCATTGGCTATATTTAAGAGGGAGTTAGATTTGGCCCTTGTGGCTAAAGGGATCAGAGGATATGGAGAGAAGGCTGGTGCAGGTTTCTGAGTTGGATGATCAGCCATGATCAGACTAAATGGCGGTGCAGGCTCGAAGGACTGAATGGCCTACTCCTGCATCTATTTTCTATGTTTCCATGTTTTTAATCCTCTGCAATTTCTTGCAGTCTCCGGCACAGCACCTGCCACACCAAGCTGTGATGTATTCAGATAGGATGCTTACAAAGGTGCATGGATGGAATAACAAGATATACTGATGAGGGAGTGGCCTACACAGTCACTACAAATGAGTTAAATCAACGGTGTTAACTGTACAAGAAAGAACCTTATGGTACTGTATATTGCCCAAGGAATTTTTTTCTGAACAAAGTTAACAGAAGTTCACTCTACCTAAGCCCGTGACAGTATGATAAATCAGAGCATATGTTAGGAAAGTTAAAATGCCCTATGATGACAAGTTTATTATTCTTATAATGCTGCTTTTGCCCTTTTCCTTTCCAGTCCTGACAAAAGGTCTTGGCCCGAAACATTAACTACTCATTTCCCTCCATAGATGCTGCCTTACCTGCTAAGTTCTTCCAGCATTTTGTGTCCATTTCTCCCTGCATATTTGTTCCTCTAATTCGTGTTGCCTATTTGGGGGCCTATGGTACAATCTCAACAATGGGATCACCCCCTTCTTATTTTTCAGCTCCATCCATAAAGCTTCAATGATGATTCTTCAGCAAGTAATCTCTGACAACAGCTGTTACATTCCTCTTAATGAAAAATACAATTCCCTCCCAGTCTCTCATTCCACCACCACTCTCCCACCTAAAGCACCTGTACCCCAGAACATTAAGCTGCCAGTGCTGTTCTTCCTATAGGCGTGCTTCCGTAATCTCTAAAATATCCCAGTCTCACATAGCTATCCAAACCCTTAGTTCATCTGCCTTACTTGTCACATCTCTTGCATTGAAATAAAAGCTATTTAATCCAATAGGCTTTCCTTGACCCTTGCCATTCTCCTACCTGTCATGCCTATCAAACGCTGTCACTTCGGCATCATTTTTCAGCCTTTCATCTGCCTCCCTGATGTCTGGAATCCCAACCCCTGCCAATCCAGTTTAAACTTAGTAGCACTAGGAAATCTGCCTGCCAGGATGTTGCTCCCCCTTCACTTAGGTGTAGCCCATCCCTCTTACACACTTCACCACTGCCCCAGAAAAATTCCCAATGGTGCAAAAACCTGAAACCCTGCCCTCTTTACATTTTTTTCAACCACATATTTATTTGCCATCTCCTCCTATTTTTATTCTCATGTGGCAGTGGAGATAATCCAGAGATTACTACCAACTGAACTTGAGTACCAAAGAGACAACACACCATTTCACAGTCTCTTTTACAGCCACAGAATCTCCTGTCCATCTCTCTAACTATTAACAAACACGAGAAGGTCTGCAGATGCTTGAAATCCGAGCAACACACGCAAAATGCTGGAGGAACTCAGCAGGCCAGGCAGCATCGATAGATGACCTGGTCTCGGCCCCAAACATCGACTGTACATTTTTTCCATAGGTGCTGCCTGGCCTGCTGAGTTCCTCCAGCATTTTGTGTGTCTTGCTCTAACTACTGAGTCCCCATCACAAAAGTCTTTCCTGCCTTCACCCTTCCCCACTGAGTCTCAGAACAGTCTCAGAACCAGTCCTGGTGACACAGACCTGGCTACTGCCAACTTCACTTCAACAGTCATTCCACCCCTCCCCCCACACCCCCACACCACTAACAAGATTATTGAAAATGCTACACTTGTTTTTGAGGGGTAATGATCACAGGAGATTCTTGCACTGTCTGTTTACTCCTTTCTCCTTTCCTGGTGGTCACATAACTACTTCAGCCATCATCTATCCTGTTGATTATTTTTGCCGACATTTACGTGCCAGGTGGCACCTAATTAATTAGCATGTTTATTTCGGCTTTTTTCTTAAAGATGTGCTGTGTACCTCCCGGCTACCGCTGCATTCTCCGTGAATCAGTATCTGGCTGCAGCCTGGGGGTTGGGGTGGTGGGACACAGGGGTGTCATCTCATCGTTGTCTGTTTCCATTAGGGCAGGCAGCACATCTTCTCCTATGACTGCCCGCTTCAATGTCGAAGGTCGAGGTTCGTCGTCTGCTGTGGCTGATGTGGAAGGCTTGAAAAACGACAGTGTGCTTGACTGCTAGCCTCGTGCATTTTCTATCATACGGTTCTTTGTAAGCACTCAAACTATCCTGCAAGTCTGCCCTAAACCAACGTACCCTTTCAAAATTAAAGTCGTACTTTATCATTGCAGTGAAAATCTCACGCAGTCACTTTCGGTCCGTTCGCTACTGCATTGGGTTTTGATTGTTATCCTTTCCTCTTCCAATTGCATCAGCTCTTCATCTATCAGTTCTTGGTCATGGGATGCCAAAACTTCTTCAACATCATCTTCGTCAACTTCCACCAGCCAAACTCACTTTGTCCTTACTTCGTTCACCACGATCCAAACGCTTAATTATGTCTAGTTTTACGCTACGTGTAACACCCTTACAAGCTCTTTTAGGTTTTTCCGATACCTTAGAACTCATCTTGCTAACGGCTGCTCACAGGCACGTGTTTAAACAATGCTGGCTAGAATGCTGTTCTGGGGGAGAGCGGCTGCTCGGGGCACGTGCTGCCTTTTATTGCGCGCTGTTTTTTTTTCGTAACAGTGAAAACACCTTCTGTTAGCGAAAACAGGTAACTAATGTAGGTCTTTCGTACCAGTGAGGTTTCGTAAAGCAAACATTCGAAAAGTGGGGGACACCTGGAATTGTCATTGCAACAGTGCAGGACAGCTGGGTAAGAATTATCATAGAACAAATGAACAGTGCAAAGGGTAACAAGTGGTTTTCATAACTGGAACTTAAGATAATTAGAAATCCCAAGCATTAAGGTATTGAGTGCATGATTTTTTAAATGTTCTGCTACTGTTTTGCATAATATTTTCATTTGTCTATCTCAGAGCCATATTTTTACAATATCATAGAAATGTTCTGTATTCCAACATATCCAGAAGAACTGCAGCCATCTCCCAAAGGGCCTTACACTTTCTAATGCAGAACAAATTAGTCTCCCAGGTGAAACACAACATAAATTTCTCTGAGTTAACAACTCCAAAGAACCAACTTGCCTCTTCAAATATCTACGAGGGACTCAGATCTTGAAGTTAGGGACCAGCCATGTTCACTATTCTCCATCAAAAAAATGGCCTACATGATTTGGACTATATTACATAGAAAGACAGAGTTAAAGGCGGTAATGCACCATTAAGCTGGATGCCAACCGCCGTAAAACAAGATACAGACAGAGTTAAGTCTTTAAATTTGTGATGACTTGAGTGTTGATAACAGGAGAACTAAGCTCTGTGGTTTTAGCAGATATCCTATAGGAAAATGAATAAAGGATTCTCTGCATGGTTTATTTAACATGGAAGTCCAGTGGAGTTCCAGAAAGAAGTCACTAGGGTATGGGAATTTGCCATGAAATGTTATTAGTAATTCAATCACACTATGAAAAATATAACTTCAATTTTTTTGAATGTACCTAAAAAGACTAAGGTAATATGTCTGAATGACTGGTGTCGTGTCGTACTCCCCTCAATAGTAAGCAAATGCGTTGAGAGGCTGGTCAAGGACTACATCTGCAGCACGCTACCACCCACACTGGACCCCCTACAATTCGCCTACCGCCACAACTAATTGACAGACGACGCAATAACCACAGCTCTACACACCGTCCTTACACACCCGGAGAAGAGAGGTGCTTATGTGAGAATGCTGTTCTTGGACTGCAGTTCAGCATTCAACACCATAATTCCCTCCCGGCTTGACAAGAAGCTCAGCAACCTCAGCCTTACCCCGCCTTGTGCAGCTGGATCCTGTACTTCTTGTCAGATCGTCGGCAGGTGGTAAGAGTGGGCTCCCTCACCTCTGCCCCTCTGACCCTCAGCACAGGTGTCCCTCAGGGCTGTGTACTAAGCCCCTTCCTTTGCTGCCTGTGTACCCATTACTGAGTCACCATCCACAGCACCAATCTGCTAATTAAGTTTGCTGACGACACTACACTGATTGGCCTAATCTCAAATAATGAGGCAGCCTACAGAGAAGAAGTCATCACCCCAACACAGTGGTGTCAAGAAAACAACCTCTCCCTCAATGTCACAAAAACAAAGGAGCTGGTTGTGGACTACAGGATGAATGGAAACAGGCTAACTTCTAATGATATCAATGGATCTGGGGTTGAGTGGGTGAACAGCTTTAGGTTCCTTGGCATACACATCACCAAGGAGCTCACGTGGTCTGTACATATCGGCTGAGTGATTGAAAAAGGCACAACAGTGCCTCTTTCACCTCAGACGGTTGAAGAAGTTTGTGTGCATCCCCAAATCCTGAGGACTTTCTACAGGGGCACATTTGAGAGCATCCTGACTGGCTGTATCACTGCCTGGTATGGAATTGTACTTCCCTCAATCGCAGGACTCTGCAGAGAGTGGTGCAGACAGCCCAGCGCATCTGTAGATGTGAGCTTCCCACTATTCAGGACATTTACAAAGACAGGTGTGTAAAAAGGGCCCAAAGAATCATTGGGGACCCGAGTCACCCCAACCACAAACTGTTTCAGCTGCTACCATCTGGGAAACGGTACCGCAGCATAAAAGCCAGGACCAACAGGCTCCGGGACAGCTTCTTCCACCAGGCCTTCAGACTGATTAATTCATGCTGATACAACTGTATTTCTATGTTATATTGACTGTCCTGTTGTACATAATATGTATTATAAATTATTATAAATTGCACATTGCACATTTAAACCGAGACGTAACATAAAGATCTTTACTCCTCATGTAAGTAATAAAGTCAATTCAATTCAAATGTACAAACTACTCTAACCAAATCAGGACTATAGCTCTGAAGAAAGCCTTTGGCTGATTTTTCACTCATATCCCATTTCTTACATAGGTAACTCATTTTGCTCCCAAAAGGAGTATTTCCTTACAATTCTACAAAAATGGAGATAGAATTAACTAACACAAACCTATTCTGCAATATCTTTACAGAGGTAATAGACTTGTTCTGAGAATTAATATTTGCAGAGATATAGATATATTATTAAAAAACAAACCTTACTGATATTGCTCATCCCCAAGTGTCCTTCAGAAGATTGTGTATCACAACATCTGTTCAGTTAGAATAAACAGAGGTTGTCACAAACACCAAAAATTTTCTTCATTGGTAATCAATTCCAGTAAGAACTCTCTCAGGAGAAATTTGTTAGAACATTACATTGATTCTAATGACAAGCATAAATTAGTTTACTATTCTGAAACAAGTAATTTGGCTTTGGTTACTAAATACGTGCAAAAGGACCGTTTGTTGACTATACGAGGAGGAACTTCTTCAGCCAGATGGTGGTGAATCTGTGGAAATTGTTGCCACAGAGGGCTGTAGAGGCCAAAACATTAATGTATTTAAGGCAGAGATTGATAGGAGCTTGATAGGTAAAGAGGTTAATGGTTATGGGTTACAGGAAATAGGTGGAAGAAAGGGGTCTGAAAAAAAAAATCAACCATGATTGAATGGTATAGCAGATTCGAGAGGCCAAATGGCTGCATTCTGCTCTTGTATCTAATGGTCTTGTGCTTCACCTCTATCCTGAACTTCAAAGTACCCCATGTTTATGGCTGCAACTCAATACTACTACTGATCTTAATTATAAAAGCAGAAAGAAAGACAAAACAACTGTCAAGGTCAACTTGAATTGGAAGTTAAAAATATGATCAAATGCACTTGAACAGTAAGGTACATTTCT
This sequence comes from Mobula birostris, assembly GCF_030028105.1. Taxonomy (NCBI): domain Eukaryota; kingdom Metazoa; phylum Chordata; class Chondrichthyes; order Myliobatiformes; family Myliobatidae; genus Mobula; species Mobula birostris. The sequence continues at coordinate 33,904,891 of NC_092402.1, forward strand.
TTCATCTTAAAATATCAATGTCAATTAAACATATAGTAAAATTTGTGTAAGTATTTTAAGTGGAACTTGTAACTAAATCACTTGCAATGGACTTTTACCTTGAATGGGAAGTGTTACAAAGATTCTCAAAAACAAATTTACCTTTCCCTGATAAATCCTAGCAAAAGTGAACACTATTTTCCATTTCATTATCAGCTTTTCTGTTGTGCACTGCTAATCCAGCACAGCTTCACTTTCTATGGGTCCTCAGCAGTTACTTGTTCTTTACCCAGAAGTGTTCTGAGCAGTCTCAGAGCCTTTTAACATTTAGAGCCTTCAGTTGGGGGCAAACACACATTTGTCTCTCTACCAGCTGCAGTGAGAAATGCAAACCAGCCAATATCGTTATTCCACTGCAAGGATTGACCTACTTACTGTGGTCCCAATAGTTCCTGAAAATCTCCTGCTTCTGTCTGGCAACCAATAGAGAACAGTAAGGGGGAGGACTACAAGTAGAGAAGTTCAGTACTACAGATGCCGATTTAGAATTGCTCTCCCAAAACTACAATCAACAATTGCAACTGCTTAAGGATTTCATTATCTGAAACAAACCTGATAGTCCAATAGAAGTATGCTAAAATCCATAATACTTCCATTTCATGGGGGGGTGGGGAGAATACTACAGAAAATCAAACTGCAGTTGCACATGAGCCACTGGAGTTTTGTATTCACTTTCGTTTCACAAAATTCCCCATCCACTGCCTCAACCCATCATACCTGCCAGGCGAGTTTATCAGCTTTTATGAAAATAGAACCCACCAGGGAAGCATTCCCTCCTGCGTCTTGGTGTACAGTGGACCATTTCTGTCAGACTGTGATGGCTGCCGTTGGGCAGCAGAGACTTGCAGCCAGTCTCTATGGAAGGTCAAACGTGAAGGTAGAGTACAGGCAGAAATGCTAGGATTCTTAGCAGTGTTGGGGAACAAATGAATCTTGGGGGTCTACGTCCACAGATCCCTCAAAGTTGCTGCGCAAGTTGATAGGGTGGTTAAGAAGGCATATAGTCTGTTGACCTTCATTAGCCAGGGCACGGAGTTCAAGAGCCACGAGGTAATATTGCAACCTTATAAAACTCTGGTTAGAACACACTTGGAATATTGTATTTAGTTATGGTCACCTCACCTTAGCAAGGACGTAGATGCTTTAGAGAGGGTGCAGAAGAGATTTATCAGGATGCCACCTGGATTAGAAAGCATGCCCAATGAGAATAAGTTGAGTGAGCTAGGGCTTTTCTCTTTGGAGCGAAGGAGGATGAAATGTGACTTGATAGAGCTGTAAGAATGATAAGAGGATAGCCAGAGGCTTTTATTTCCCAGAGCAGAAATGTTGATACAGAAGGACATAATTTTAAGGTGACTGGAGGAAAGCATGGGGAGGGAATGTCAGAGGTAGTTGTTTTTTTTTTAAAAAAAACACAGAGAGTGGTGGGTACATGGAGCGCAATGCCAGGGTGGTAGCAGAGACAGCTACATTAATGACATTTCAGAGGCTCTTTGATAGGCACGTGGATGAAAGAAAAGTGGAGGGCTAAGTGGGAAGGAAGCGTTAGATTGATCTTGGAGTAGGTTAAAGGTTGGCACAATATTGTGGGCAAAAAGGCCTGTACGGTTCTATGTTCCATGTTCTTCACAGGTAATCAATGAGGTAGGAAGGTAGATGGTGGAATTAATGAAGTAAACTTTTTGGCACAGCTTCACCATACAACACTTGAGCAGACTTAATAAAACTGCATGTTCTTTCAAGCACACACTATCCTGTTTTCTAAGTTAGTGTTCCCTTTTTTTTACTGAATATTCACCATAAAGCTGATTAAATAACAACAGGGGGACAACAAACAAGATGCTGGATGTGGGTCAGGCAGCATCTGTGGAGGGAAATGGGCAGCTAATTTGTTGGGTCGAGACCTTTCATCTAATCTGAAAGATAATGGGAATATAGTTAGTATAAAAAGGTAAAGGGAAAGGGTAGAGCAAGAGCTGGCAAACGATAGGTGGACTGGGGTGAGGCGGGGGGGGGCGATAAGCAATGGAGTAAAGCTTCTGTCCTGATATAAAAATCAATGCCCTTTTAAGTTGCTTATTCCTGAGATAACAGCTGACTGTTTGTCTGTACTTTCTTCCATTAACAATCTATATAATGCAGTTGCTGTTCACTTTGCGATCTATTCTCCTAGGAGAGAAAAAGATAACTAGGCAACCACTCTGCTAAACACCCCCTCAATCAGTGAGAACAGCTTTCTGAAAGAAGACTGTGATTGGGGGTTTCACACTCCAGGTAAGAGCAAGTGATAGCCAGTTTGGACAGCTTGCCAATCACTGGAAATCTAACTCTGTATGTGTATCGCTGCCCAATTTAAAACTCTTTCCACAACTATTGCATTCCTTGAACAGTGTTGAAAAAGCTTTAATCCAACCTACAGTACAGGGAAAAAATCTCATACATTTTGATTGGAATGGTTGAAGCTGTTTTTATATATAAATTTCCCACAAATATTTTGTCAATTCAGAAAGAATGGGGTGGATTTCAGACCAAAAGTGTGTTCTGTGTTCTAAATGGAAGCCAGGATAGAGGCAATGTTGTAGGGTATCTATTTTATTTTCCAGATGTTTTCAGTGGACTTAGTAAAGGTAGATGAGGCTAAATATTAATAGAAATGATTACACCATTATTTGTTGAAGATGATCATTGCCTGGCACTTGACCAAGTCAAATCTTACTTGCTACTTATTAGCCAATCCCTGAGCACTGTCTGAACACAGGTGAGCAGAGACTGCTTCCTTGCCCGAGGTACAAATGCAACTAAATACAGTGCAATCATTAGCATACATCTCCTTATCTTTCTGACATGGGTTCCCAACCATTTTTATGCTATGGACCAATATGATTAAGCAAAGAGTCTGTGGACCCTAGGTTGGGAACCCCTGCAAGTAATTGATGAAACAACCAAAGATAGTTGGGCCTGGGATACAACCCTGAGGAACTCCTAAAGTAGCACATTGGGACTGAGATGATTTACCTCTAAACAATGCAATCATATTCAGCTCTTCTGTCCATGTTATTTTCAAGATTATAACATGGTTTGTAGCTAAGCAGTCCTGGCAAAATTCAAAATGAGCATCAGTGATCTGGTTTTAGTGATCAAGAGGTGCTTGAAAGCACTACTGAAAGTACATTAATTTACATCAGTGATGACTGGACAATTACACTCTGTGGCCACTTTATTAGGTACATCTGCTAAATAATGCAAATTTCTCATCAGCCAATCATGTGGCAGCAACTCAATGCATAAAAGCATGCAGACATGGTCAAGAGGTTCAATTGTTCATACCAAACATAAGAATGGGGAAGAAATTGGACCCAATTGACTTTGATCATAGAATCTTTGTTGCTGCCAGAGAGGGTGGTTTAAGCATCTCAGAAAGTGATATCTTCTGGGATTTTCACACACACCAGTCTCTAGAGTTTACAGAGAATGGTGTGAAAACAAAAAAGAAATCCAGTGAGCAGCAGATCTGTGGGTGAAAATGCCTTGTTAATGAGAGAGGTCAGAGGAAAATGGCCAGACTGGTTCAAGCTGGCAGGAAGGTGACAATAACTCAAATAACCACACATTACAACATTGGTATACAGAACAGGATCTCTGATTACACAACCCTTGAAGTGGATGGACTACAGCAGAAGACCACGAACATACACACAAGTATCAAATTTATTAGATACATGAGGTACCTAATAAAGTGGCCACTGAGTGTGTATTCGTCTGGCACTTATCCAAATGACAAGTCCGGGAAATTTTCCAGATCACTGGGTAGATGGCAGCAGGGAGGTGGTGAAAGGGCTGTATTGAGACCCAGCTTAATATGGAGCAGACGACTTTAGCACCACACTCAGAATCCTGTCAACATTCAACCTATGCTGCATACAGCACTCAAATGTTTCTTGATGCCACATAGATGAGCACAAGTTCCCATATGCAAACATTGAGTAGTGACAGTCCTGATTGCAATGTACTGCTGTACCTAGGGTTCTCCTAAAAAATTAACAGATGGTTCACCATTCTTGTGTCATTAATGACTTGCCATTTCTAAGATGGCCTAGTTTACTGCCATAATGTCACTTGCCTCTTCATCTCATCTGCTGCTAAAAGCAACACCTTTACATTTGTTGCCTCTAGTTTTGACTATTCCAACAAATTCCTGTGGCCATTTATCACACCAGTGGGTTGCAACTTGTGCCCCGTCCAATTCCTTCATCACTCCAACATCTGTTGACCTGCAATGGATCAGCTAAGGAGTACCTCAATTGATTTCATATTCCGCAATGCCATGGACCAATACCATTAAGCAAGGGATTTGTGGACTCCAGGTTGTGAACCTCTGCACTATGGTACTGTTTCACAAGACGTTGTATCCTCTTCCAGCCCTACCTTCAAGATAGCTGCTCTTCTCCAATTCTTACTCTTCACCACTCCTGCATTTAATTGTTTCAATACCAGTGATTGACTCAGCTGCCAAGACCCACATCTGGTATTCTAAACTTCTCTGCCTCTCTGTCTTCTTGCTATATTAAAGGTGCTACGCTATTTGTTTGTTTATTTATTTATTTTAAATTGAAATACAGGTTTCCCCCGCCATCCGAAGGTAGAGTGTCCCTATGAAATGGTTCGTAAGCCGAAATGTCGTAAACCAAGAAGCAATTACCATTTATTTATATGGGAAAATTTTGTGAGCGTTCGCAGACCCAAAAATAACCTACCAAATCATGCCAAATAACACATAAAACCTAAAATAACAGTAACATATAGTAAAAGCAGGAATAATATGATAAATACACAGCCTATACAAAGTAGAAATACTTTTCCACAATCATTGCCAGCACTGTTCTCCGAAGCGAAAATCTCACGCAAGCGCTGTTGGCAGAAAATCTCACACAAGGGCTGTTGACAAAAACACTCTCTCCAGTAACCTTTAAGCTATGAAGCTGCCAAATCATACCAAATAACACGTAAAAATACACAGCGGATATAAAGTAGAAATAATGTATGTACAGTGTAGTATCACTTATCGGAATTGGGAAAGCGCGGAGCACACTGATGATGGTGTGTTAGGCTGAGTTGTTGGAGTTTGGCTGGTGCAGTGGCCCCCACCATCCGGGCCACCGACCGATACTGATCTGCGAAGCAGGCAGGGGTCCAGCAGTAGCCGGGAGGCACACAGCACATCTTTAAGAAAAAAGCCAAAATAAACATGCTAATTAATTCAGTGCTGCCCGACACATAATTAATTAGCATGTTTATTTCAGCTCTTTTCTTAAAGATGTGCTGTGTGCCTCCCGGCTACTGCTGCATTCTCCGCGAATTGGTATCTGTCCGCAGCCTGGGTGTTGGGGTGGTCTGTTTCCATTAGAGCAGGCAGCTCATCTTCTCCTATGACTGTCCGCCTCAATGTCAAATGTCGAGGTTCGTCATCTGTTGTGGCTGATGTGGAAGGCTTGCTTGACTGCTGAGCCTCACGCATTTTTCTATCATACAGTTCTTTGTAAGCACTCAAACCATCCAGCAAATATCCCCTAAACTTACGTACCCTTTCAAAATTAAAGTCGTACTTTATCACTGCAGCGAAAATCTCACGCAGTTGCCTCACGTTCATTTCGCTAATGAATTTGGTTTCGATTGTTATCCTTCCCTCTTCCAATTGCATCAGCTGTTCATCTCAGTTCTTGGTCATGGGATGCCAAAACCTCTTCAACATCATCTTCGTCAGCTTCCACAAGCCAAACTCACTTTGTCCTTACTTCGTTCACCACGATTGAAACACTTAATTATGTCTAGTTTTACGCTAAGTGTAACACCCTTATGAGCTCTTTTAGGCTTTTCCAATACCTTAGAACTCATCTTGCAAATGGCTGCTCAATGCAACGTGTTTAAGCAATGCCATTCCGAATCGGGGGAGAGCGACTGCTCGGGGCGCGCACTGCTTTTTATCACACAATTTTTTTCGCGCGCTGATTTTTTTCGTAATAGTGAAAACACCTTCTAAAAGCGAAAATAGGGAACTAATGTAGGTCTTTCATAACAGTAAAGCGAAAGTTCAAAAAGCCGGGGACACCTGTACAGCAGAGTAGGCTCTTCCAGCCCTTAAGCAGCACCGCCCAGCAATCCCCCAAATTAATCCTAGCCTAATCACAGGACAATTTACATTGACCAATTAGCCTACCAACCAGTATATCTTTGCAAAGTGGGAGGAAACCAGAGCACCCAGAAGAAACCCATGTGGTCACAAGGAGAACGTACGAACGCCTTACAGCCAGCGCTAGGAATTGTATCCAGGACACTGGTACTGTAAAGCGTTGTGCTCACCACTATACTACCGTACCGCCCCAGTATTAATATAATTGATTTTATTGTGACTCGCTGAATTAATATTACAGCTATCGTTTATCCCAATTACTGCAGTTAGCTGATCCAACCATACACTAGTTTTGCATCTTGTCATTGAGTATGGAGAATACCTTTCAAGCGAGTCCATCACAAATTGAATGATTCTCTCAGCATTGTTCTAATAGACAAAAAAGTGTGATACAATCGGCTTTCCACTTCATTTACTTTATGCAATGATTTTATCAAATTTGACAATTTGTTCATAGTCAATGAAATAGTGAGAAGATCTAAGGGAGAAATGTTTTTCACCCTAGGACTTTTCTCTTGAAGTGCAGGAAAGTAAGGGGTAGTTATATGCAGATGTACAAAATCACAAGGGTCACTGATAGATGAATGTGCATGGCCTTTTTCCCAGGACTGGAGAATCAAGAACAGGAGGGCATAGGTTTAAGATGAGAGAGGAGAGATTTTTTTGATATATATATATACACTTGGGGCTGGTCAGTATATTGAATGAGCTGCCAAAATAAATGATTGAGGCAGGTACAAAAGCAACATTTAAAGGCACTTGGACAAGTACATGGATAGGAAAGGGATATGCGCCACACACAAACAAATGAGCCTAGCATGGATGAGCATCTTGGTTGCAATGGACCACTTGGGCCAAAAAGCCTGTTTCTGTGCTGAATGACTCTTTGACCCAGATGGTGGCAAAAATTGAAAGGCACTGCCTGAGGAGTGACCAGGCAGGTTCTGTCACAACATCAAATACATACTTAGACAAGCACTTGAAAGACCAAGGCGCAGCAGGCCGAAGGCAAAGAGGTAAGAAATAGTGGCCTAAAGGGCCTGCCTTCTTGCTCTATGACTCTATGGTTGAAATACATGTAACTTTATATCAGACAGAAACATTTCAGTGTGGCAAGAAATCAATTAAAATGTAAAAGAAATTGCTTTACTATTTTAAATTAGTTAAGATCAAGATTGGAAAGTACATCAAGATATAATCTTAAAACTTTGAAGCAAGTACGAAAAGCAATATTATGGCAGACCTTTATCCTGAAAAGCCAATCAGTAATTGCTTGACCATTTCCTCAATATATTCAACCTTATATGGCACTGTTTTACTAGTTAAGCAATTCACGAGGTTTCTTTTTACAAAGTTCCCTTTGTAACTGAAGAATCCAGGAATTAAAGGCTTTTTTTTAAAGAATATGTGTTGGAACAGTGTTCAATAAGCATTGGATAAACATATCTGTTATACAGTAAAATTTCTCCAGTGCAATAAGACTGCACTTCATTTGAATTTGTTCCTTGAAACATTGTGTAAAGAATATAAAAGGGACTAGAGAAATGATTTTTTTTCTTTTTCAGTTGGCACTGTGATTTCAGGAACTGGCATGTGATCGTGTTTGTGTAAAACTCCTTCACCTGCTACTTTGTGTTAATCCTCTTCAAAATAACCCTTTCAAAGTAAATGCCTTGAACTACCTTAAAATCATAAAGCAATTTCATATACATTTTAATAGTTCTGTTGTCAATATTTCAACACTTCATTTCAATCCACAAGAATGAAAAGGAAACAAACTCCGGAAGGACATTTGGAATATTTAACAATTCACAGCTGCTGCTTGTCTAGAATAAAATATACAGTTAATGAAATCAAACACACACACAACACACACACACACACACAAATACAAATCCACCCATACATAAAACCTTTTTGCAAGAGTGTGTTATAAAAGAGGACCACCTCAAATATTATAAGAACTTGATTTGGATAAGTTGAGAATGTGAACTTGAATAACACCAGGGGTCGTTCCTGGTGACTGTAGTGATGACTTGCAGCAGAATGAAAAGCTTGAGCATGTAGATATTAAGAAAGAAGATGTGCTGGAGCTCTTGGAAAGCATCAAGTTGGATAAGTTGCCGGGACCAGATGAGATGTACCCCAGGCTACTGTGGGAGGCAAGGGAGGAGATTGCTGGGCCTCTGGATATGATCTTTGAACCATCAATGGGGACAGGAGAGGTTCCAGAGGATTGGAGGGTTGTGGATGTTGTTCCTTTATTTAAGAAAGGGAGTAGAGATAGCCCTGGAAATTATAGACCAGTGAGTCTTACTTCAGTGAGTTGATGGAGAAGATCCTGAGAGGCAGGATTTATGAACATTTGGAGAGGTATAATATGATTAAGAATAGTCAGCATGGCTTTGTCAAGGACAGATCATGCCTTACAAGCCTGATTGAATTTTTTGAGGATGTGACTAAACACAGTAGATGTAGTGTATATGGATTTCAGCAAGGCATTTGATAAGGTACCCCATCGCAGGCTTATTGAGAAAGTAAGGCAGCATGGGATCCAAGGGGACATTGCTTTGCGGATCCAGAACTGGCTTGCCCACAGAAGGCAAAGAGTGGTTGTAGATGGGTCATATTCTGCATGGCGTTCGGTGACCAGTGGTGTGACTCAGGGATCTGTTCTGGGACCCTTACTCTTTCTGATTTTTATAAATGACCTGGGTGAGGAAGTGGAGGGATGGGTTAGTAAGTTTGCTAATGACACAAAGATTGGAGGTGTTGTGGATAGTGTGGAGGGCTGTCAGAGGTTACAGCGGGACACTGATAGAATGCAAAACTGGGCTGAAAAGTGGCAGATGGCGTTCAACCTAGATAAGTGTGAGGTGGTTCATTTTGGTAGGTCAAATATGATGGCAGAATAGAGTATTAATGGTAAGACTCCTGGCAATGTGGAGGATCAGAGGAATCTTGGGGTCCGGGTCCATAGGACGCTCAAAGCAGCTGCACAGGTTGACTCTGTGGTTAAGAAGGCATACTGTGTATTGGCCTTCACTAATCATGGAATTGAATTTAGGAACCGAGAGTAATGTTGCAGCTATATAGGACCCTAGTCAAACCCCACCTGGAGTACTGTGCTCAGTTCTGGTCGCCTCACTACAGGAAGGATGTGGAAACCATAGAAAGAGTGCAGAGGAGATTTACAAGGATGTTGCCTGGATTGGGGAGCATGCCTTATGAGAATAGGTTGAGTGAACTCGGCTTTTTCTCCTTGGAACGACAGAGGATGAGAGATGACCTGATAAAGGTGTATAAGATGATGAGAGGCATTGATCGTATGGATAGTCAGAGGCTTTTTCCCAGGGCTGAAATGGTTGCCACAAGAGGACACAGGTTTAAGGTGCTGGGGAGTAGGTACAGAGGAGATGTCAGGGGTAAGTTTTTTACTCAGGGAGTGGTGAGTGCGTAGAATGGACTGCCGGCAACGGTGGTGGAGGCGGATACGATAGGGTCTTTTAAGAGACTTTTGGATAGGTACATGGAGCTTAGAAAAATAGTGGGCTATGGGTAAGCCTAGTAATTTCTAAGGTAGGGACATGTTCGGCACAGCTTTGTGGGCTGAAGGGCCTGTATTGTGCTGTAAATTTTTTATGTTTCTATGTCATGCTATAATGTGAGTGACTGTGCCACAGGTACATTTTCCATTATAGAGGGAAGTCATGTTTTCAGGTTATTTCTTCCAGATAGTTTTAATGAGCTTTCTCAGATAGGCAAAAGGATAAATGTGCAGACACAGGATTTCTGTGTAATTGTTCATTTTTGCATAAAGTACCAGCCAGCCAAATAAGGCCAACATGTCACCACAAATAAAGCTCTTTGTTTGTGGCGTAACTAATAAACATCCTCTCTGTCTGACGGAAACAATGATTTCAGTCCCTCTGAAAGCGTGTTTTGTGCTCAGTTGTCATTTCATAAACCCCCTACTTATGGCCGTGAAATAGTCACTGTACAAATTCAAACCACTTTCTCTGAAAGTGATCCTCTCATACTGACATCACATCTTACTGCCTGATTACTCTTGAAGACTGCAAAGAAGAGTTCAAGTGAAATCAAGTCTTAAACAGAACTGAATAGAGAATTAACTTGGCCTCACTCCAGAAGCCACTGACTCCATTGGTGATACAATTCCATTTTAAGTTTTTAAAAAGGGACATTTTTTAATTTTGAGTTTAGAGACCTTCTGTTCAATGATCAGCCATCTGTGTACAAACAGACAAGATCAAATATAGTTTTGGTTTCCAGTCCATACCTGACATCCAATAACATCTTAAACACAAGAGATTCTGTAGACACTGGAAATCCAGAGAACACACACAAAATGCTGGAGGAACTCAGTAGATCAGGCAGCATCTATAGAGAGGAATAAACAGTCAATGTTTTGGGCCGAGGCCGTTCATCAGGACCGGAAAAGAAGATGGAAGAAGCCAGAATAATAACATCTTGCCAGAAACAGAAAAAAAAAAACGGATGAGTGAAACATAATTGCAAAAACAATACCATGCCGAACTGAGGATAAGAAGGCAGAACCTAAAATCTACTCACTGGGACACAGACATGAAAAAAAAAATCAGCAGAAGCAGTAGTATGAGGATTTGACTGACTGCAAACAACAGCATACAGAAACATCATGAAATTATTACAACAGGGCCACTCAGTCCATCATGGTCAAATTTTCCAGGTTCTTTCTCCTTAGCTGCCAATTATTTTCCCTCAAGGGGCTACCTACTTTCCTTGATTGACTTTTTTCCCATCCATCTTACAAACAGCAAATTCAAAATCATAATTAGTCACTCCACAAAAAAACTTTTCTCTTTATTGCTCCCCATGTGCCTTTTGCTCACTATTTTGAATCTACGTCCCCTGTTCTTCAGGTCATCCACTCGCAGAAACAGCACAGTGAGTGCAGATACAGAACCAAAGGCTGAGAACTTGGGAGGGATAGGAAGTAGCAAAACGAAGGGAATCAGGCCACTCTTGCTTACTTGTGCATGAGTGAGGAATTATCGTTCTGGTGGATATTCCTGAGGAATGGAGGGGGAGGGGCTAGCCCATCAAGCTGAATCATTCAGAGACCTAATGTGAGATGGACTTGACCACCAGAGCTCCAAATTAGCTAACCTTTAAAAAGTGCTGAAGAGCAGCCAGAGGTGAAAAATGAGGGTTAGTAAGCTGCTGACCAGAGGTGGAGGCAATGCCACAAAAAGTTACAGGAGTAGTAGAGGGTGGACATGGTGAGGGAAGAGGTCTGAGATCAAAAATTATCAGGATCATCCTACCAAGAAAGTATCTGGAATTGATAAGGAGGAAATGGATTGTGGGGAAAGGTTAAAGGCGATGATCATGGCCTTCCTAACATTCACCTCAAAAAAGTAATAGCTCATTCACAGTTTGATGGTGTATGAGCAGTGCCACTGCCCAAATACAATGAAGCCCTCAAATAAAAAGATGGAAAGGAATCTTCACCTCATTAGCTCTGGATAACTCCCATCAACTGCCACCAAACTCATTGTTTCCTTACCCCTCAATGCTCGCTTCTACCTCGTACTCAAGATCCACAAACCTGACTGTCCAGGTAGGGCCATTGTCTCTGCCTGCTCCTGCCACACTGAACTCATGTCCTCACACGTCAACTCCATTCTATCCATTCCATCCTTTCCTACATACATCTCCAACACTTCTCATGCTCTCGATCTCCTCACTAACTTTCAACTCCCTGGCCCTGACCACCTCACCTTCAACGTGGATGTCCAGTCCCTATACACATCTGTCCCCCATCAAGAAGGCCTTAAAGCTCTCCACTTCTATTTCAATAAAGGAACCAACCAGTTCTCCTCCATCACCACCCTCTTCCATCTGGTAGAACTGGTCCTCACCCTCAACAATTTCCCTTTTGGCTCTTCTCGCTTTCTCCAGACTCCAGGGCACCCACATGGGCCCCAGCTATACCCGTATTTTTATTGGCTACGTAGAACAGTCCATGTTTCAAGCCTTTTCTGGTAATGCTCCCCAACATTTCTGCATACACCCATGTAGAATTTGTCAATTTCATCAAATCTGCCTCCAACTTCCAAGCTGCCCTTAAATTCATTTGGTCCATTTCTGACACCTCTCTCCCCCTTCTCGATCTCTGTTTCCATCTCTAGAGACAAATTGTCGAACAACATCTATGATAAACCTACGAATTCCCATGGTTATCTTGATGAAACCTCTTCCCACCCTGGGCCGGCTGGTGGCACAATGACATCAGCGCCAGACTCTGGAACGGAGGTTCCCGGGTTCGAACCCAGTCGGGTCCACTCCCGAGTACACTCTCCATCCATGCTGGGTTGAGTGTCGAGATCACAACTCAACCTCGTAAAATAAAGGGAAAAATACTGTGAAATATCTGTGTGAGGAGTGGCGCGCCACACAGTCTCTCTCACTCCACGCCTTGTAAAAGCATGAAAAAGATATCGTCCCGCCGACATCATGCACGCATAGACACGGCAAAAAAAAAAAAGAAAAAAGAAAAAAAGAAACCTCTTCCCACCCTGTCTCCTGTAAAAATGCTATTCCCTTTTCTCAGTTCCTTTCTCTCTGCCACATCGGTTCCCTAGATGCAACTTTCCTTTCCAGAACATCAGAGATATCCAAAGGGATCCTACCTTCAAGCATATTTTCACCCCTCCCCCCACAATTCCCTTGGTCATTCATCCCTCCCAGCCCTTATCCCTGCAAACGGCCAAGGTGCTACACCAGTGCCTCCATCTCGTCCCTCACCTCCATTCAGAGCACTAAGCAGACCTCCCAGGTGAGCAACGCCTCACCTGTGAATCCGCTGGGGTCGCCTATCGTATCTGGTACTCCCAATGCAGCCTCCTTTACGTTGGTGAGACCCGTCATAAATTGAGAGACCACTTCGCTGAGTACCTCTGCTCAACCGCCAAAAGCCGAACTGCATGGTGGCCAAACATTTAACTCCAATTCCTATTCTGACACGTCAGTCCATGATGTGGTCTCCCTCAGAGTGAAGGAGCAACACCTTATATTCCATCTGGGTAGCCTCCAACCTAATGGTATGAAAATCGATTTCTCTTTCTGGTAAAAAAAAAAATTCCCACCCCCTCCCTTCTTTTTCTATTCCCCACTCTAGCCTCTTACCTGTTCTCACCTGCCTATCACCTCCCCCGGGTCCCCTCCTCCTTCTCTTTCTCCTATGGTCCACTCTCCTCTCCTAACTGATTCATTCCTGTGCAGCCCCTGAACTTTCCTTTCCACCTTACCTTCTAGCTATCCTCCTTCCCCTCCCCCCTCCCTTTTATTCTGGCATCTGCTCCCTTCCTCTCCAATCCTGAAATGTCGACTGTTTATTCATTTCCACAGATGGTTCTTGACCTGCTGAGTTCCACCAGCATTTTGTGTGTGCTGCGATGGAAAGGAAATGTTAGAGCTGAACAGTATACATTGTTATAAGAAGGTCCCATGAGCTATGTAATGTCATAGATCCAGCGATAGGACTCAAGGATAATGGAGTCTTGGTATGTGATGGTGTGTGGCAGCAGTTCAAGAAAGTGGCTCACTACCACCCTTGCAAGAACAATCAGGGACCGGGAATAAATTCCAGTCTTGCCACCTGTACCTGTGTCCCAAAGATTAGAAGAATCAGAAAATAAGATGTCCTTTCTGCAATCATATCAGAAAGAATGGAGGATCTATCCCAAAGTGGTAAACAATGGTGAAATAAGGTGTATGATTTGATCCACGGAGGAATCAGTGAGGACCTAAGGTCACAGCCATGAAGAACACTGATTATGCCTGTAGTGATAAACATTTCTGTTCTATGAAGTGGGAAGAAGAAACCTCACTGGAGGGATTCAGACAGGGGACATGAAGAGAGGTGCTGGCTGATCTGGAAAATGGAGCAGTCATTTTTAAAGATAGAGAAGGCAGTCAGAGAAGCAACAAGTAGGGAATGAGGAAAACAATGAGAGATCTATGAAAAGATGACACAGACTTCAAAGTCGTGAATTTATGAAGGTTTTTGCAGGATGTGGAACTTCAGAGTTCGTTTCAGTGGCAGATAGGTAATGATGTTTGAGGGATAGAAGACATGCAATGTCAGAATGGTGGAACATTCAGAAGTTATCATAATGAAAGGGAATAAACAGATAACAAATGCTCACGGTGTTAACAGGATACACCTATTTGAAAGTTAGGCATCAACTTTATCTAACTTGCAACTTATTAAAAGATGGACTTGTTTGAAAGACACATTTAGCATTCGAGTTGCAGAGCAAATGCAATTTCTCTGTATAAAAGGATGTAAAGTGGCAAGTTCAGGATAAATGGTAGGTTTCAGGATGGCCCTGTGACAGGGGGTGAGGGGTGGGATACTGTGTTAATTTCTCAGATACAGAACTGTCCTGGTGAAGGACTAAAGATGAAACTTTCTATTCTTGTGAGTGAAGGAATCCCATCATGACCAACCTCCTTCCCTCCCTCACTGACTCTTGCATTGAATTCCCTGCTGATCTCACTTCTCCAGAAGGGGACAGGTGGTCTTCTTGTCCAAGAGATCAAGACGGGAGTCAAGCAAGTCCTTTTGGCCGGCTTTGCAGCACAGCATCACATGCCTGGATTTTAGGTAAAGTCCTCAGAGAATTTCCAGAATAAAAGCTGATGGATCAAGTGAAACACCCTGGAAGGTTATGCAAAGTTCTTTAAAATTCTTTAATTGATTATAATCTCCTTTAATGAACACCAAAGAGTGTCTTGAATGTCAATCAGGCAGATGCTCATCAAGCTGCTCTCAACTCATCATTACTGCATCTTGTGCTTTATGTGAACTAAATCAGCCCTTTAGTCCACAAAACTGCACCAAGATCACTAAAGTAATAATTAACTGCCTAATTAAACTATGCCTACACGAGGTCCACATCCCTCCTTCTTTATACATTCATATCCCAATTAAAGAACCTCTTAAATACTTCTATCATAACTGCCTCCACTGCCATCCTTGGCAGTGCATTCCAGGCACCCACAGTCTGATAGCACAATGATTAGGGTTGGCCAGCATTCATCATAGCACAAGGAGAAGTCACATGATCATTCTTTGTCCAACCCAAACTTTGGAATCATTGAGAGCAAGGAAAATGGTCCTTCAGCCCAGCAAGTATGCCAACCTTCTGTGCACTACATTAGGATGTCATGACCAACAGTTGTACAGCACAATAGATAGTGTAGACAGAATCTTTTTCTCAGGGTTGCAATGTCTAATATCAGAGGGCATCCATTTAAGGTGAGGGTGGGTAATTTCAAAGGAAATGAGAGAAGCAGGTTTCTTACACAGAGAGTGGTGGATGCCTGGAATGTGCTGCCTGGGTGGTTGTAGAGGCAGATAAATGAGGGACTTTTAAGAAACGTTTAGATTGATATATGAATATGAGGAATGGAAGCATATGGACATTGTGTAGGCAGAAGACATTAGTTTAGTTGGCAAATTTGATGAATTTAATTGGTTCAGCACAACGTTCCTGTGCTGTACTGTTCTATATTCTATGTTCGAATGTTTCGCATTCATTGAAACAGGACCAAGTTATAGTGTCTGCTGACCCGAAGGTTGTTATGTAGGATTGGTACTGTCCACCTTAATAATCACAAAAGCCTCCAAGACCAAGGATATAATCTTTGAAAAGATACTGGCAACAGGAGATCTATTTTTAGAAGGAAAGGGAGGGACAGCCACTAATATTGTAGTAATAAACAGTCTATTTCTCATCAGTATTCTATTTTTGGCTACCTGGCAATTTTGCCCTTCACTAAATTCGGTGTTGAGGACAGGAAATTGATTCCTACATCTCAGTCTTTTTTGTGATGAATTTTCCATACTTCAGCTTTTGTAGCTGGTAATTCCAATATCAAAATGTCCTTCTTCTGACAGAATCTGCTGTAAATAGATAGAGCAAAGCGTAGCAGATGCTGGGAAACATAAGCAGAAAATGCTGTAAATGGTCAGCAGGTCAGGCAGCACCTGACAGGAGAGAAACAGAGTCGAATGTTTGGGCCAAGGACCATTCATTAGAACCGGGAATAGTGATGTAAGGGGGTTTCGATTTTTATGTTACTGCGGAGGCTAATAAAAATGGTGTCTTTGTTATGTTAATCTGGGGAATGCGGCTTTGTTGTGTTAAACACTGAGAAAGTTTGCGCTAACAGTTTGTTTTTGCTTTAGAGTCTGATAAGAGAGTGCTATTAACCAATTGGGATAGTTGTTATGGTTTTGGTGTATTTGAAGATACTGTGTGCGCGGGGTTTTGGGGCAGAAGGCGGGAGAGCGAGACAGAGGATGGACGAGGTGCTGTGAGTCCGCTAATGGGGTCGGACCCCAAGCAGGACGTTTGGCGAGGAGACGGAGACGGACTCTTGTGGAGCGTCTGGTCGACCACCGTTGTTGGTCCCAGGCGGCCGGTCGAGGTGGTCCGAGGGGTCGCAGGGTGAAGAAGAAGGTCCTTGAGGTCCAACAGTTTTTGTGCACGAAGAGATTGAACTTTGATAAGTGTGACGCCTTTTATTTTCCTTTTATATTTTATTCTCTTTTAATTATATAGTTCCAGTAATATCTATAAACTGTAAATCATTTAATTGCATCTGGTGTATTGTCTGTTATTTGGGCGGGGTGGGGTACCTCACACAGCATCCACACAAACGAATTACCCAGTTTGGCGGGGCCGAGGCTGTTTCCCTAGACGACAGCGAGCCGAGCGACCCTGAGGGTGGCCGGGGGGGGCTACAGTGAGAAGATTGGTGCAGTGGAGGTGTAGCAAGCTTTACATAACTCTCAGTGTACAGGCTTTGTGATGAGTGGGAGGTTTTAGTGAGAGGGATTCAAGGAGCCTTCTCAACAGTGGCCTTGGTTGGATAATGTCATATTGATGCCAGTCAGGTTGGTGGGTATTTTCACTTACTGTATGCATTTCAGATATGGTGTAGGAACAGAGAATGGGGTACACTTCAAGGGGCCTTTTTCAAATTAAATGTATTTAGAATTTCTAAATTAAATGCCAAGTACCACATATTGTTTGGGAATCAAAATGAGATTTATTATTACTGACATGGGCAGTTGTGAAATTTGTTGTTTTGCAGCACAGCACAGTGCAATACATAAAATATACTATAAATTACAATAAGAAATGGATATAATAAAAATTAAGTAGTGCAAAAAGAGAGCAAAAATAGTGAGGTAGTGTTCATGGGTTCATTATTCATTCATAAATATGATACTTCAGGGTAAGAAACTGTTTCTAACATGTTGAGTGTGATCATTCAGGCTCCTGTACCTCCTATCTGATGGTACTGTAGTAATAAGAAGAGTGCATGTACTGGGTAGTTCTTAAAGATCTGTGTAGTTCTTGTCTCCCTTTCTCTTCACCATTTACACCTCGGACTTCAACTACTGCACAGAGTCTTGTCATCTTCAGAAGTTTTCGGATGACTCTGCCATAGTTGGATGCATTAGCAAGGGAGATGAGGCTGAGTACAGGGCTACGGTAGGAAACTTTGTCACATGGTGTGAGCAGAATTATCTGCAGCTTAATGTGAAAAAGACTAAGGAGCTGGTGGTAGACCTGAGGAAAGCTAAGGTACCGGTGACCCCTGTTTCCATCCAGGGTGTCAGTGTGGACATGATGGAGGATTACAAGTACCTGGGGATACGAATTGACAATAAACTGGACTGGTCAAAGAACATTGAGGCTGTCTACAAGAAATGTCAGAGCCGTCTCTATTTTCTGAGGAGACTGAGGTCCTTTAACATCTGCCGGACGATGCTGAGGATGTTCTACAAGTCTGTGGTGGCCAGTGCTATCATGTTTGCTGTTGTGTGCTGGGGTAGCAGGCTGAGGGTAGCAGACACCAACAGAATCAACAAACTCATTCGTAAGGCCAGTGATGTTGTGGGGATGGAACTAGACTCTCTGACAGTGGTGTCTGAAAAGAGGATGCTGTCCAAGTTGCATGCCATCTTGGACAATATCTCCTATCCAGTACATAATGTACTGGTTGGGCACAGGAGTACATTCAGCCAGAGACTCATTCCACCAAGATGCAACACAGAGCGTCATAGGAAGTCATTCCTGCCTGTGGCCATCAAACTTTACAACTCCTCCCTTGGAGCGTCAGACACCCTGAGCCAATAGGCTGGTCCTGGACTTATTTCCTGGTATAATTTACATATTACTATTTAACTATTTATGGTTTTATTACTATTTAATGATTTATGGTGCAACTGTAATGAAAATCAATTTCCCCCGGGTTCAATAAAGTATGACTATGACTATGATGGATGTCACCTTTTGAAGGCATCCCTTTTGAGGCTAGTACTCATCACAGAGCTAGTAAGTTTACAACCCTCTGCAGCTTTTTCTGATCCTGTGCAGTGGCCTTTCCATACCAGATGGAGATGCAACCAGTTAGATTGCTCTCCACGGTACATCTGTAGAAATTACCTCGAGTCTTTGGTGACATAGCAAATCTCCTCAAATTCCTAATGAAACAGAACTGCTGGAGTGCCTTCATTGTAATTGCATCAATATATTGGGCTCAGGGTAGACCTCCAGAGATGTTGACACGCAGAAACTTGAAACTGCTCACCCTTTCCACTGCTGACTCTGCAATGCGGATTGGTATGATTCCTTGACTTCCCCTTCCTGACGTCTACAATCAATTCCTTGGTCTTACTGATATTGAATGCAAGGTTATTGTTGCCACACCACTCAACCAGCTGATCAATCTCACTCCTGTACACCTCCTTGTCACCAACTGAAATTCTCCAACAATAGTTGTGCCAATGACAAATTTATAGATGGTGTTTGAGCTGTGCCTAGTCACACAGTCACAGCTATAAAGAGTAAAGCAATGGTCTAAGCACATATCCTTGAGGTACTCAAGTGTTGATTGTCAATGAGAAGATGCTACTTCCGATCCACACTTACTGCGGTCTCCCAATGAGGAAGTCAAGGATCCAGATGCAGAGACCCAGGCTTTGAAGCCTATTAATTAGTACTGAGATGATGGCATTGAATGCTGAGCTGTAATCAATAGACAGCAACCTGGTGTAGGTATTACTGTTGTCCAGGTGGTCCAAGGCCAAGTGGACAGCCAGTAAGATTGCATCCACTGTTGGCCTATTGCGGCAGTAGGTCAAATGCAGCAGGTCCACATCCTAGCTTAGGCAGGAGTTCATTCTAGCCACAATCAATCTCTCAAAGCATTCCACCACAGTAAATGTGAATGCACTGGGCAACAGTTGTGAGGTAGCTCATCCTGCCCTTCTTACCACCAGCATGATTAGTGCCCTTTTCAAGCAGGTGGGAACTTCTGGCTGCAGCAGTAAGAAACTGAAGATGTCCTTGAACACTCCCATCAATTGGTTGGCACAGGTTTTCGATGCAGTACCAGGTACATCATTGGGGCCTGACACCTTGGGAGGGTTCACCCTCTAGAAAGATGTTCTGATGTTGGGACAGTGTTAGATCAAACCTCAGGAATATAGCTGGGCAATCAATTGGAGTGCATTTTGGAAGTAGCAACCACAGGTCTGTACATTGGTAGGAATGAAATGGGATAAATGAGGTCAGGCATTGGTGGGAGGTTGATTTTGATAGCATAAGACAAGATCTGGCAAAAGTAGAACAGGAGCAGCTATTTACATCTGCATCTGACTAGTGGGAGTCATTTAAGAGTAAAATTACAAAAAAGTTCAGAGCTAACTTTCCCATGAGGGTGAAAGATAAGGAGACAGCAAGTCCAAGAAATCATGGAAACATTTCAATTCTTGATATTCTTTGCTATCATTTCAGAGGACCTGTCCTGGACGCAGCATGCAAGTGCAATTGTGAAGGAAGTACGGCAGCCCTCTACTTCCTTAAGAGCTTGTGGAGACTCAGCATGGCATCTAAAACTTTGACAGACTTCTATAGCTGTGTTGTGGAGAGAAAAGTAACTGACTACATCACAGCCTGGTATGGAAACACCAATGCACTTGAACGGAAAAGCCTACAAAAGTAGTGGATACGACCCAATTCATCACGGGTAAAGGCCTCCCTACCATTGAGCACATCTACACAAAAAGCTGTCGCAGGAAAGCAACATCCATCATCAGGGACCCCTACCACCCAGGTCATGCTCTCTTCTCGCTGCTGCAATCAGGAAGGTGGTACAGGAGTCAGAGGACTCACACCATCAGGTTCAGGAATAGTTATCACCCCTTAAGCATCAGGCTCTTGAACTAAACAAGATAACTTCAGTCGCCCCATCACAGTAATGTTTCCACAACCTATCGACTCACTTTCAAGGACTCTTCATCTCATGTTCTCAATATTTATTGTTGGTATTTCTTTCTTTTTGTATTTGCACAGTTTGTTGCCTTTTGCACACTGGTTGAACACCCAACCTGATGCAGTCTTTCATTGATTCTATTATGGTTATTATCTTATTCTGGATTTATTGAGTATGCCTGCAAGAAAATGAATCTCAGGGTTTTATATATATATATATATACACTATATACATAGTGTGTGTGTGTGTGTGTGTGTGTGTGTAAATTTACTTTGAACTGTACAATGAGAACATATGGAAACACAAGAGACTGCAGATGCTGGAATCTGGAGCAACAAACAGAACTGGTTAAGAGTTTCAACCTGAAACATCATCAGTTCGATGCTACTCAACCCACAGAGTTCCTCCAGCAGATTGTTGGTCGCTAAAATAAAAACAGGAGGTTTAGAGAACTGAAGAGAGGAGAGGCCCTTCAGGAGTAAAGAACATGCAAATGAAAAAAATATATATATATGGACAGGAGAATAGTGGGGGTATAAATCCCAAAGCATTTTATAAGTATATTAAAGGCAAAATAGCCAGCAGGGAAAGAGCAGGGTTGATTCGGGATCAAAGTGGCAAACTGTGTAGAGCCAGAGCACACAAGTAAGATCATAAATGAGTACTTCTCATCTCAGTTTACAGAGGAAGACATAGTAGTTGGAAAATTCAGGAAAGGAATGGTCTAGTTTCATCCCACATGCCAAAGGCATGCTGATTAGTATGTTAATTGGTCCCTAGTGTGCAGGGGAATGGCAAAATTTGGTGAGGATTGATGGGAATATGGGGAGATCAGGTTAAAGGGAAAATATGATGTGGAACACTGGTTTGCTCTGTGAGCCAGTAGACTGTAGGACCAAAGTGGTCTCTTCTGTTCTATGGAAACAACAGATTGCTTGCTGGAATGAAGGGATTATTTTAGGAGGAAAGCTGGGCCTAGCTTCATTAGAGTTTAGAAGAATAAGGTGTGCTTCAGGCGCTTTACAGGTTTCACAAAGTGGAATCTGAGAGAATAGTCCCTGCCCCATGAGGAAATCTGGAACAAGGAGCTTCGTTTCAGAACAAGGAAGCAACCATTTAAATTGGGAACATGGAACTTTTCTTTCTCTCAAAAAGTTGTGAATCTTTGAAATTCTTTGCTCCAGAGATCTGTGGAGGCTGAGTCACAGAATATAATCAAGGCTCTGGGGAAGTCAGGGTTAAACGGAAAGGCCAAGAACGGATCTGACTAAGTGGTGGAGCTGCCTTGAATGATCATGTGACCTACTTCCGCTCCCATGACTTATGTTCTATGGTCTTATATACTTCCTTTTTCAAAAAAGGAAAGACACTTCAAAAAATACTCCTTCACATGTTTTCAGTCTCCACACTCATGCTATCTTTGTGGTCTCTTAAAGATTCCTGTTTTTTTCCTCAGTAAACTTTCACTTCAAGTATTTATAAAGTACTGTAGGATTTTCCATGATTTTTCCCCCAGAAATTTTCATGCATAACCTTCCTAATTTTGTTTCTAACTTTACTTCTGCACTTACAAAACATTTTCTGTGGAGCTGAGTTCTCAATATCTGTCATACACTTCCTTTTTTGCCCTTACAAATACTATGCATGTTGCTGGGCTGGGACAAACACCTCAAGGTTCAGTGCCTTCAAGAAATCAACAGTGCAAAAGGGAGAAAGGCTAAAGAAATAAAAACAGTAATATACTGTGCTCAGTACATTGAGTGTTAAGGATGCAGTTACAGTTACTTGATGCAGTCTAGAGTTGAAAATTTAAACTGAATTATGCAACAAGAAAATTAACCACAAATGGACAAGTTGTACATGCCACTGAGTATTTAATTGCTAATGTAATATATATAAAATAGAGCGGCACAGTAGGATAGTGGTTAGCACAACACTTTACAGTACTAGGGACAAGGGTTCAATTCCCACCACTGCCTGTAAGGAGTTTATACGTTCTCCCCGTGACTGCGTAGGTTTCCTCCGGGTACTCCAGTTTCCTCTCACAGTTCAAAGACGTATCTGTTGGTAAGTTAATTGGTCATTGTAAATTGTCCCATGATTAAACTAGGGTAAAAATTGGGGAATTGCTGGGCAGTGTGGCTCGTAGGGCCGGAAGGGCTATTCTGTGCTGTACCTCAATAAATAAAATAAATAAATGTTTAGTAAGTGAAAATTCTGTGGCTTTGAGCTTATAGACACAAGTAATTCATGTAATTGGATACAAAGCAAATACTTGCAAAAATGTTTAAGGCATTCACAGTGCTGATGTGATGCAAGCAAAACTTCAACACTACTTTATACTCGTTCACAATTTCTGCTCAAGGAATCTTCATTTGTTCTTCGTTCAAGCTAATATTTAAATTTCCTGCCACTATAGGGAGTTGTTAGCTTTGAACACTTGATTTTTGTACGACAAGGAACAAATCCATTTTTCTAGTATCATATTGCTAATCTTAGTATTTTGTTTTTAAACATCATTGAGACAACTGCTCTGTATTTCCTGTTTCTCAAAAATACATTTTTTGGCATTATATAAACATTAGAAACTGAAAATCATCTGAATTGTATGCTGTTACATTGCTGAGATAATGTGCTTGAAACTTTAATATTGATTGGCAAGAAATTTGGGTTAAATGGACATTTAGCTAACTGAAACCGTAAATAAGTGTCAAATAAATCAATTACATCTCTTTGAGGAACGATGTAGAGCAGTAATAAAGATTCTGCCTCAAAAAGACTTTTCACAAGTCTCCACAATTTCTTCCTCTCCATTTTCTGGAACTAAGATAACAAGTATGAAGATTTCAACATCTAATGTTCACAAAGTGGTTCTGCATTTCAACAGCCACTTCATAACACACATACAAGTGCTCATCAAAGCAGACAGTGGTTTAAAAACCAACCTGTAATAGAAAAGCTTTCTTGTACTTGCAGAAGACTAACAATGGGTCAGTCACTGCTATGTTCTGGAGGGAGATCCAAATGGCATTTACACGGGCATTATGAAGTCAATAGATAAAATTTGTACTGCTCTAGGGATGTAATTTACAGAAACATTTCATTTCCTAATGTGAATGTACTATTATACTACTTGTCACTGTAGTCTTCAACAGTAAAGAATGAAGCATGCATTTATTTATGACCTCAAAAGAGAACATACGATTGGGAGATTCTAACAGTGCTGTGCCATGGGACACAAGTTTATTTTGTCAAGAATCTCCCTAGCAAGGTAAATCACCTGCAATAATTAATCATCAAAAGCATGAAGCATCTGTACTTCAACTTGTTCTGTCCCTCATGTTTCCCATCTTCTTATTAAACTCATTAACAGATGAAAAAGCTTGGTGGCATTACATAAAGAATACATCAGGGTGTATTGTGTCTCCACTACCTGGATCACACGTTGATATCGTGTGAAGGTTTGTGTGCTTAAAGAACTCCATCATGCGATGCCAACTCAGGGCCACCCATGATGGAACAGATGTGGACAAGATGCCAGACGAAGATTGATCCAACCCCGGTACCACAGAGAGACTCACATCTGCCCCTCTTGGGCCACACTTCAATTAGAGTGTGAATGCCATACAAAACAACAACAAGGGCATGTTATTTAAGACTCATTAACATCTGTGCAAATTTGGTTTGCTACGCACTCTTTGGATAACATGACAGCTAATTTGAACAAAGACTTAATTTTGTCATTATCATTATGCAAACTGCATACACTAGATAGCTACAATTTTAAATATAAAGTCTGAATGGAAACTAATCATTTGTATTTGTATACAGTTCTGGCACAGTCTGGTCTGCAATGGTCCCTTTTACCAGTCATCAACATTTAGCAGCAAATACATTACTAAAGCATGAAATTTCTATTCTCATTTCATTACTCTTTTTATTCCAGCTTCCAAATGAACACTAGTACTTGCACATTGTCTTCAGTGGCCATTTATTGCAACAGTGCCAAAGACAATGTCAGCTGGGTCAGCAGAAGGCTGATTCTGCACAAAGTAAAGATCATGAGGATGGTGGTGAGGTGCAGAAGCTAATTTTGGTCACCAGGGCTAAATGAATGCAAGATTAATATGTGTCACTTGTACTACCACCAGGCTTAAGGATAGCTTCTACCTACAAGACTATTATATAGTTGCTTAGAAGGCTAAATTGGAATCTTGACCCCACAATCTACCTCATTATGATCTTGTGCCTTATTGTTTACCTACTCTGCACTTTCCCTGTAACTGTTACACTTTATTCTGCATTGTTATTGTTTTACTTTGTTCTGGCTCAATGCTCTGTGTGATAATCGAATCTATATGAACAGTGTGCAAGACAAGCTTTTCGCTGTACCTTGGTACATGTGACAACACTCATCATCATCATCATCAGGTGCCATGTCCAGATTGAGCTTTGACTGCCATGGCCCACACACTCCTGCTTTGGGTCAAGTGGATCAA
Organism: Mobula birostris; assembly: GCF_030028105.1. Taxonomy (NCBI): domain Eukaryota; kingdom Metazoa; phylum Chordata; class Chondrichthyes; order Myliobatiformes; family Myliobatidae; genus Mobula; species Mobula birostris. The sequence continues at coordinate 33,929,980 of NC_092402.1, forward strand.
TTCATTGGTATTCATTTCCAGTTCTCTGGCTGCTGTCTCCATCATCATTTGTCTTTGTCTTCCTCTTGCTTTCTTCCCTTCAATCTTTCCCATAGCTACTGTGCATTCTAACTCCTCTTTCCTAATCACATGTCCAATGAAGTTACGTTGCCTTTTCATGATCTCATACATTATCTTTGTGTTTGCTCTGTTCATGACACCCTCATTAGATATTCGATTCATCCATGATATTCTTTGCATCCTCCTCAAAAACCACATCTCTGCTGCTACAATTTGTTTCCTCATGTTACTAGATATTATCCAACATTCTGAGCCATATTACATAACTGGATAAATGTAACATTTCAGTATTCTGAGGCAGGTTGTCATGCCTAGTTTAGTATTAGTCAGTATACTCTTCATTCTCATAACGGTGTCTTTTGCATCCCTATTCTTCTTTTGATGTCCAAGTCGCTCCTGCCATCTGATGTCACCCAGCTTCCTAAGTTGCAAAAGTTCTTTACTTGTTTTATGTCTTCCCCGTTTATTCTCAGCCTGCAGATAGGATTCTCCTTCTTTTTGGATATCACCATACATTCTGTCTTTTTGCAATTGATAGTGCAAAAATGGGTCTATCTTCCTTCAACAACTATATCAATTAAGTTTTGTAGTTCTTCCTCTGTAATTGCAATTAACACAGAGTCATCTGCATATCTGAAATTATTGATGTTCTCACCGCCAACTTTGATTCCCAAGATGTCTCCTATTTTTTGTAATATTAAATAAATCAGGGGAGAAAACACACCCTTGTCTAACACCTCTCTTGATTTTCGTAAACTGACTCACTTCTCCATCTATTCTTACAGATGCAGTTTGTTCCCAGTACAGATTTCTGATTAGGCGGAGGTCTTTCGAATATAGATCTAGAGCTTTCTGTAATATTTCAAATAACTTATTGTGCTTCACTTTATCAAATGCTTTTGTGTAGTCGATAAAACAAGCAAATCTTTTTGCACTTGAATAGCTCATTCTGATAGTACCCTTAACATCAATATTGTGTTTCTTGTACCTTTGTCTTTCACAAAACCACATTATTCTTTGCCTATTTCAGCTTGTATCTTACTTTTAGCCCTTGTCATCAAAATTCTTAGAAGTATCTTGGTGACAATACTAATAAACCAAAAACCAAAACTAAACATGTTCAAGGGGTGATCAGAGATGTATGACAAGTTTCTATCTGTGTAAAATCCTGAGCTATTGACATAATCCCACACAATTAGTGCTTTAATCATTGCATCAAACATTGGACATTACCTCAGTATGCGAAGAGCCTTAGACATCCATTCCCTTTCTTTAGGCGAAATGCTACATAAAGCCTTTCTATTACATCAGTGGGCTTCGGGGCTTAATTATCACACATTACTGCTTAAACATTTTCATTGATTTACTAGTCCCTTAAGTGCATCCTCAATACTTGGTCACTGATATATGTACCATAGTTATCTATATCCCTCAGATCTCCCTAGTTTATATTTGACAAGTGGGATTACAGCCACCAGTTTAAGGTTCTTATCCCATCTGGTAAATACTGGAGCTCAACTGAACTCATCATCCTCTGTGTCAGAATTGAAAGTGGCACGGTAGTGCAGTGGTTAGTCTAATACTTTACAGTGCCAACAATCATGATTGGGGTTTAAATTCCCACTGCTATCTGTAAAGAGTTTGTACGTTCTCCCCGTGACCGTGTGGCGTTCCTCCCACATTCCAAAGACATACGGGCTAGGGTTAGTAAATTGTGGCGACACTTGTGGGTTGCCCTCAACACAATCCTTGGGCTGCGTTGGTTGTTGCCACAAACAATACACTTCAATGTACGTTTTGATATGCCAATGACAAAATAAAGTTAATCTTAATAGAATATAGAACAGCATAGCACAGGAACAGGCCTTTCGGCCCGTTATGCTGTGTCAAACCAAATTAACAATCAAATGGCCAACTAAACTAATCCCTTCTACCTACACAATGTCCACATCCCTCCACTTTCCTCACATTGATGTGCTTATCTAAACTTCTCTTAAAAGTCCCTAATGTATCTGCCTCTAACACTACCCCAGGCAGTACATTCCAGGCACCCATAACTTTCTGGGTAAAAAAAAACTTGCCCTTCTCACCTTTAATGCATGCCCTCTGGCTGACATTACGACCCTGGGAAAAAATACTGTCTATTTTATCTATGCCTCTCAATCTTATAATCCTCTATCAGATCTCCCCTCAGCCTCCACTGCTCCAGGGAAAACTACCCAAGTTTGTCCAACCTCTTGTTATACCTCATGCCCTCTAATCCAGGCAGCATCCTGGTAAATCTTTTCTGCACCCTCTCCAAAGCCTCGATATCCTTCTGATTCATCCTTCATTAATCTGATAACTGTTTGGAGTGCAGCACCTGTTCTCCCGCTAACGTCTCTGCCATCAATAGGTCTATTTCCAGGACCCACTCCAACGGGGAGCCTGGGTTTCCCTACATTAGTAATCTTTGCAACAGTTTTTAAGTAGTTGTATCTTCAGAGGCTTATGTACAAGTGTCAAATTAACCTTTAAGCATTTTTAAGAGTTGTAAGTCAGTCCCCAAACTCAAAGCCACCACCTTTGAGTGAGGGGACTCAACAGGCTTGAGACCGAGAAGCAACAAGAGCGGAATGAAGACTGATGAGAACCTCCAAATTCCATTGATCATCCTCGAGGTTCCATAGTTTCAGATCCCTCAATACACACTGCCTACCCTTCAGAGGAATCATACCCCCTGTGTTTCTGGTAGAACACCAGAATCAATCCCCGTTCAAGGCTTAAATCCCCTTGGACTACCCAGTCATCAGCATAAAGGATAACAAGGTTTGATTGTGGTTCTCAAGACAACTAGATGGCTGACGTTGGAGGGTAGGTGAAATACTTAAGTTGGAGAAAGACAAGAGAAAAAAAACATGATCTGGCACAACTTTGTTTTTAAGTGCAGTGAGTATTCAGAGTTATCAGGAGCAGACTGAGAGCAGATGTAGTTTGTTAATTTGAGATGTTGCATTAACACTAGCCATGTCCTTGCAAATGTCTGACTACACTCAAAGGTATCTAATACAAAGTTGCTGAAGAACCTGTCCTTAGCCCACATATTTTGTAATTACAGTACAAACAATTACCTACTCAAGAGTAACCACACTCGAGTTGTCACAAGGTTGAACTTCCTGCACAAGATTTAGCATGTGGATAGTGAGCATCTACTGGCAGTTCAGCAGACTGGCAATGTGCTTATCTTAGCTGTAGGAAAGCAAAGGATAGAAGCCACGAACTTTGTCACAAGATGAGTAATTGGGTTGCTCTATTTTTGCTCTGAACGGATGAAACTACCAAAAACCACAGGAAAAGAGCTGCAAGCAGACTGTTGTTCTTATCAAACAAATTATGGATTTTATTGCAGGTAAGTGATGAAAATCCGAAACCAGAGATACGAGGAAGAAAGAAAGACAAGTAATAAAAACAAATAAATATTGTAAATACCCGGCCGGTCAGAAGCATCTGTGAAAAGAGAAATTGAGTTAACATTTGAGGTCACTGACCTTTCATCACATTTTGGAAAATAAATATTAAGCTTGTTTCACTGCTAAATTTTCTGAATGACCTGAAATGTTTATTATGTATCTTTTGCATCACATGCGTAGTGACAACAGTTGAGTACCACCATGTAACCCACAGCCTTTACTTAAACTCACAGTAAAACCAGGAGCAAATCTCACAACAACTCGGCCGGGAGATGCAAATTAAAGGAGTCCAAACTGGGAGATCAATGTGTCACTGTCTCCATCTGTTTTGCCTGAGTCTTCAACACTGTATATTGTGTTATATTATTCCAGGGTCTCAATGTCTTTTGCAAGATTTCAAAATCAATTACTGTCATTAAATCAGACAAACAATGCCTGTGATGTCACCATGCACACAAACTGTGCTGTAAATTTTCAGGTAAATCAAAACTGAGCAAAGTTAGAAAAAATACAAGTTTAACATTTCTGACTTTTTCCCCCTTTCTCCCTCATGGGGCCAACAATTTGTGTGATTACCACCCTGACAATTTTTGTTTTAATTTTCCAAATTACAAGATTGTTTGGAGATCATCCAATTACATGTCCACTTTTCCCATGCATAAAAGTTGTCAGCACTTACTCATAACAATGTAAAATAATGGTATCAGCTAAATCTATCCAGCCAAAGGATCCATCAAACCACACTAATCTTTCAGGCTCTGAAAGATATATGCAAGTAGGAAGCCAAAACCAATGTAGTATTTTAACACCACCATCCTCACCAGGTCCAAATACCATTCCACCCCAACTCCATCTTCACCATCCCTGCACATGCACCATTTTGCCTCAACTCCAAATACTTGATTCATTCCAGCTCAAATAAAATTTATAAAATCTAATCAAAATCCATACCGTTACCTTGACAGCTTTAATTCAATACTTATTCTCCATTATCTGATAGCAGTATGTTTTCCAAAGCATTAGTACAGATTATGCAATGTTCATATTACACACTACTTGATCAAGAATGTTATGAATTAAACATACTTCAGACTTCTTTTCTTCAACATTTCTCTATTTTAAAATTTGCCTGCAACTTCTAATTAGCTGTTGTAAAATCCAATGAGCTACAAGAACTGATGGTGACTGTGTTTCTTTGGGGAATGGTTGCAAAGTGAAAGACTTGAAAAGTAAAATTGCCAACTAACTTAAATATACCATCCAAAAAAAACCAAACAAATATAAATGGTCCCATTAAGCTACTACTCTGTTTTACATAATTCAGTTTTCCATAACCACAATTTTCTGACTCAGAGGCGTTATCTCATCATATTGTGATTTATATTTATTTCCTCAACCACACAGAGCAGAAAATGTTTAAAATGGAGATTTATTTTGAGTGGTTTGTAGATGTACCAGCAATCCCAAATGTCAAGATATTGGCTTTGCTTGTATGCAGCACAGTGGCATAGCTGGTAGGGAGGAAAACCTGTGAACCAAATTTCTATAGCAAAAACCTTGGAGGAACTGAGGCATTGAACAAGATCTGGAGAGGCAAAGGGATGGTCAACTTTTCTGGTCAAGACCCTGCATCAGGACTAAGTATTGAGGGTGGGAGGGATGGGGAGTGGGAAGGAGACCAAGCACATAGAAGTGAAAGGAGGGATGATCCTAATAAGAGAATTCACCCTACAGTTTCAGAAGGAGAAGCTAAAGTCAGATGTATCAGAGAAGAGTTGGCCAAAGTTGATTGGAAGGAGACCCTAAAAAAGATGACAGTACAGCAGCAGGGGCTGAAATTTCTGGGAGTTATTCAGGAGACACAGAATCAGTTCATCCCAAAGAAGCAGCAGTTTTCTAAAGGGAGGATGGGGTGACAAGGGAAGTCAAAAAGAGCAGGAAAGAGAGGGCACACAATATTGAACAAATTAGCAAGAAGCTAGAGGATTGGAAAGCTATTTAAAAAAAAACACAACAGAATGCAACTGAAAAAGCAATAAGGGGAGAAGATAGCTAGCCAATAATATAAAAGAGGACATTGTAATTGTTTTCAAATATATCAAGAATAAAAAAGATAAGACTGCTGGAAAATGATGCTGGAGAAGTAGCAATGGGGACTAAAAGAATGTCAGATGAACTAAGTATTTTGCATCAATCTTCACAGTGGAAGACACCAGAAAATGCCAGAAATTCAAGATAGCCATGGGATAGAAGTGAGTGTATTACCCAGGAGAAGGTTCTTGGGAAGCTGAAAAGACTGAAGGCAGTGAAGTCATCTGGACTGGATGGACTAAACGCCAGAGTCCTGAAAGAGGTAGCTAGAGAGGTTGTGAAAGACAGTCAAAGACCAGAGGGCACAACCTCAGAATGAAGGGACATCCCCTCAGAACAGAGATGATGAAGTATTTCTTTAGCCAGAGGGTGGTGAACCTGTGGAATTCATCACCACAGATGGCCATGGAAGCCAAGTCATCGGGTATATTTAAAACAGATGTTGATAGGTTCTTGTTTAGTCAGGGTGTCAAAGTTCATGGGGAGAACACACGAGAATGATGTTAAGAGGGCAAACTACATCAGACGTGATCAAATTGCACAGAAGACTCAATAGACCCAATGAATTATTTCTCCTCCCAAGTTTCATGGGTGAGGCAGGGGCTGGCAGGTGGAACCAGGTAAGGAGGCATATGGAGCCAGAGGAGGTGGGATGCAGCTGGGAGAAGGCAGCTGGTGGGGATAATCGATAGAAACAGGTAAGGACAGAGAGAGGAAAAAAAAGATATATACGAGGGGCGATTGATAAGTTCATGGCCTAAGGCAGAAGGAGTCAATTTTAGAAAACCTAGCACATTTATTTTTCAACATAGTCCCCGCCTACATGTACACACTTAGTCCATCAGTCATGGAGCATACGGATCCCTTTTTTGTAGAAGTGGTCCACAGCAGGGGTGATTGATAAGTTCGTGGCCTAAGGTGGAAGGAGATGAGTTATACAGCTCTCATCACATGCACATGCAGTTCAATTCTGAGTGAAAATGCAGAAAGTTTGAAGTTAATAACTCATATCCTTCTATCTTGGGCCACAAACTTATCAATCACCCCTCGTAGACCCAGTTGGGTGTGGGGAGAGGAGGGGAGGGCAGAGACAGAGGCTGGAAGGTGATAACTGGAGGTAAACGAGTCTGAAGATGCTGAACTATGTTAAGTAAGAAGGTTATTAAATGGATCCAGATAAGGGAGGGATTCTGGGCAGGTGGAATCAGTTGGGGAAGAGGATCAGAGAACCAGCAGACATAGTACGTGATTGATAAACAGATGGAATCAAATGGGGAGAACCTCAATGGTTCAGATGAAGAGAGGAGCATGGGAAATGCTGGTTCTCTGAAGGATGGAAAACTCAGTTTTAATACTATTGGTTGAAGACTATCCAGGTGAAATATGAGGTGTTATTCTTCTCATTTGCATTTGGCTGCACCTTGGCAGTGGAGAAGGCAGATGGCAGACAGATTGTTGTAGGAATGGGAAAGAGGATTGAAATAGCATGCAAGCAGGAGCTCAAAATAGCAGCTGCAGATACAGCAGAGGTGTCTCATAGAGGTCATATAGTCTGTCTCACCGATATAGAGGAAGCTACACAAAGAGAACTGAATGCAGTTGGAGAGGTATACGTGCATCTCAGCCTGACTTGGAATGGCTGTTCAGATCCCTAGACACTGGTGAAGGAGGAGATGGAGAGACAAGTATGCATGTCCAACAGGGAAAGTGCCTGGGCACAGAAGGGTTGGGTGGGTAGGGATGAGCAAAGCGTAGTGTTGCAGATAGAGTGATCTCTGCAGAATGAAGGAACTGTTGGGAAGGGGAGAAGTGACTGGCAAGACCCCACTGCACTTGGTAGAAATAACAAAGGATGACTACTGGACGACAAGGCTGGTAGGATGAAAGGTGAGCATTAAAGGAATTCTATTTCTGTGAAAGGGGGTAAGAGGAGTAAGCACATTAGTCCAGTAAATGAAGTACATACAGTTGAGCAGAAACCATGTTTCTAAAAAAAAAAAAATGAACATTTCAGATGTCCTGAAGTGTTACACCTAGTCTGGAGAATCAATGTGATGGAAACAGAAATTGAGACAAATTTCAAAGTTGTAATATTTACGAAATATTTCCTTCTGTTACCATATTATCAACTTCCTTTTTTGGAGTATAAAAGTGAATGAATAAGGAATAACAAGACTTTGCTCGGTGAAATGCAATTTAAGTCTCAATTTAAAAAGTGGAGAAATTATTTCCTTTAAACATAGGCCTTGAATTCAACGACGAACAAAAAAAGTTAATATTAATGGAGGGCCAGAGCTTCCTTTATTTGTAATGACTGTTCCTGTTTTCCAAGAAGTTTTGAACTCAACAAAAAGTGCTGAAAGATTAAGGTAATTTTTTGATGTTTACCCTTAATCACTTCTCACCTTTATGTGAAAAGGTGAAGGAAATGTCATGAGAAAGTTGTCCTTTTGGTCTCATCAACAACTTGCAATAGCTAGAGAATAATAGTCATGAGGAGTGATGAACTAGGCTGGGATTGTTTTCTTTGGAAAAAAGGCAACCGTAAGGAAACATGATTGAGATTTATAATTCATAAGAGATCTTGACAAGGTGAACAGGAAGGACTTGTTTTCCGAAGCAACAAGGACTATAAGTAGAAACTATAAATTTAAAGCAGAACAACTACTTTAAATTTATAATCCCTAGTTATTGTTGCAGTTGCTACTGGGCCAGGTTGCTGGCTCTAAGGGGCAGTAATTAGAGCTACTGCTTCACAGCTGTAAGCAAACTAGGTTCAAAGCCTGACCTCTGGTGCTTTCTGCGAGGAGTTTGCATCATCTCCAGGGGTCTGCACGGTTCTCTCCAGGTACTCCAGTTTCTTCCTATATCCCACTTCCACTACAGTGTTACTGGTTAACTGGACACTATAAATTGCCCTAGGAGTGTAGGTAGGTGTCAGAATCTGATGGAAATTGATGGGAAATGTGTGGTGGGGGGGTGGAGGCAATTAGTATAAATAGTTGCTTGGTGGTCAGAGCCAAACTTGCTAGGCTATTTCCACACTGTACCACACCACATGACTCTATAAAAAAAAAGACCATAAGACATAGGAGCAGAATTAGGCCATTCAGCCTATCAAGTCTGCACTGCATTCAATCATGGCTGATTTTATTATCCCTCTCAATCCTACTCACTCGCCTTCTGCCCTATTGATCTCCACTTTAAATGAACCCAATGGCTTGGCCTTCACAGCCATCTGTGGCAATAATTCCACAGGTTCACCCTTTCAGGTTAAATAAATTCCTTCTCATCTCTGTTCTAAAGGGATGTCCTTGTATTCTGAGGCTGTGCCCTCTTGTCCTACACTTCCCCACTATTGGAAACATTCTCTCAACACTCACTCAATCTAGGACTTTGACTATTCAATACATTTCAATGAGATACGTCCCCTTCCCATTCTTTTACACTCCAGTGAGTACAAGCCCAGAGCCATCAACCACCCCGCCTTACATTAACCCTTTAATTCCCATGATCATTCTCATGAACCTCCTCTGGACCTTCTCTAATGCCAGCACATCCTTTCACAGATAAGGGACGCCAAACTGTTCACAATAGAATCATAGAGAACTACAGCAGAGAAATGGGCTATTTGGCCCATCTAGTCCACACCAAACTATTATTCTACCTAATCCCATTGACCTGCACCTGAACCATAGCCCTCCATACCCCTCTCATTAATGTACTTAACCAAATTTCTCTGACCAATGCCTGATAAAGCCTCAGCATTACATCCTGAACACAAAATACTCTGCAGATGCTGGGGTCAAAGCAACATTCACAACACGCTGGAGGAACTCAGCAGGTCGGGCACAATCCGTGGAAATGATCAGTCAACTTTCAGGCCGGAACGTTGACTGATCATTTCCACGGATGCTGCCCGACTTGCTGAGTTCCTCCAGCGTGTTGTGAGTGTAGCATTACATCCTCACTTATATATTCTAGTTCTCTCGAAATGAATGTTAACATTGCATTTGCTTTCCTTAATACCAACTCACGCCTCAAGTTAACTTGCAGGGAGTCCTACATGAACACTCCCAAATCCCTTGCCCCTCTGATTTTTGAATTTTCTCTCCATTTAGAAGATAGTCTACACCGTTATTACTTCTACTTAAGTACATGACCACACACTTCCCTACACTGTATTCTATCTGCCACTTCATTGCCCATTCTCCTAGCCTGTCCAAGCCATTCTGAAGACTCCTTGCTTCCACAACGCAGCCTGCCCTCCACCTATGTTTGTATCATCTGCAAACCTGGCCACAAAACAATCAATTCCATCACTTAAATCACTGATATACAGTATAACGTGAAAAGAAGTGGTCCTAAAACTGACCCCTGCAGAACACCACTAGTCACTGGCAGCCAACCAGAAAAGGTCCCCTTTATGTCTACTTGTTGCCTCCTGCCAGTCAGCCAATCTTCTATGTTGGTATCTTTCCTGTAATACTATGGGCTCTTAATGCGTTTAGCAGCCTCATGTGCACCACCTTATCAAAGGCCTTCTCAAAATCCAAGTAATCAACATCCACCGATTCTCCTTTGTCTATCCTGTCTGTTATTTCCTCAAATGAATTCCAATAGATTTGTCAGGCAAGATTTCCTCTCAAGGAAACCACGCTGACTGGCCTATTTTATCATGTGCCTCCAAGTACCTCGAAACCTTATTCTTAGTAATGAAGTCTAACATCTTGCCAACCAGTTTAGTCAGGCTAGCTGGCCTATAATTTCCTATCTTTTGCTTCCCTCCCTTCTTAAAGGGCAGAGTGACATTTGCAGTTTTCTAGTCTTCTGGAACCATTCCATAATCTAGTAATTCTTGAAAGATCACTAATAATGCTGCTATAATCTCTTCAGTGACCTCTTTCAGAACCCTGGGGTGTAGTCCATCTGGTGCAAATGACTTATCTACTTTCAGACCATTCAGCTTCCCAAGCCTCCTCTCCTTAGTAATAGCAACCGCACACACTTCTGCCCGACACTCTTAAATTTCTGGCATGCTGCTAGTGCCCAAAAGGCAGAATGGTGTTAGAATACCAGATCACATTGAAGAAATCCTTGGATATCAATTTGAAGAGCTGTAATCCATGGACAAAGAGTTGACAAGTACAATTAACATCAAGAATACAGACACAATGGGCCAAATGGCCATTTTCTGTGTTGTAATTTCTATGATTCTATGAATATTAATAAAACCATGTTTAATAGAGAACCACAAAGACCTACCAGAATCCTTGAGGCCACAGAAACAAAGTGAACAGGTTTTATCACCCACTCTATGTGTTTGTAAATTTTTTTTTTGTAAGTGCATTTATGATTCCTTAAAAATACTTTTATTATAAAAGTCTGAATTGTTTAATTATGTATTCTTATTTCCACTTTTCTAACTGGTTTTCAGCTGAAATGAGCTGGGTGAGCTCTCACCCTCTGGCAGTACACACAAGAATGACATGAGGAAATGTGGTTGTCTGTTCACATGCTGGGCAAGGAATATCACAGTATCAGTGCAAAGTCAGCTCACTCATGAAGTGTCACTTAGCATTCCTTGAAACTAAGAACATTAGATTTTGGCACAAAAAAAGCTACAAAAACAAACTTAGCAAGCTAACTTGGCAGCCAAGTTGAATGTCGTTTTGCATCTTTAAACAGCTGGAGGCCCACAGACTAGGAACCAAAGCAGCTTTCAGTACGTAACTGAATCGGTTACTCTCGATATCTTTTCACATCTTAAGGCTCTCCCCCAGCATTTTTCTTATTTTTTCAGTTCCCTATTATACCTAGCAGTGTTGTGTTGTAATCCTAATAACATGCTCCCCAACTTTACCAGAAAACAATTTACCAGTTCTGTTCAAAAGTTGTCTTTCTCATCTTGAGAAAACATAAAACACACTCCATGAATCTGGGCACAAAACTGCACAATGCTTGCCAGTATCTGGCATTATGCCAAGTGACTTTCTCACAATAAATGCTCACCTAATGACCAGAGATAGATTAAACATCATAAAATGACATACAATTCTCTAAGCTCCCTCATCTTTTTTGATTGCGAGTGAAATGTGAATGATCCAAATGTTGATTCAAAAGCCAACATTCTGTGTTTCATTACGTTGTTTAATCTTCTTATGCATGCAGAAGATTTTTAGGGTTGAAAATTTATACCTGGAGCATGATCTCAACCTTAGCAGGCATAACATTAAAGGAAATTCCATGAACCTGGAATTTGAGTCAGCAAGACATCAAAATTCCTTCAGTATTTTTGAAGAACTTTGCCAGGCTTTCTGACTGTGGTCCTTCACTTAGCCCCAAGAACATATTGATTAGAGATTCAATCCATTAGCCGATGCGATCTTGCTGACTACATTGAGATGGAGGTTTTTACCTACATAATACTGAGCTAAAATACCAACTAAATATGCGCAGATCAATCCTTTAACGTACAAAATTAGTGAATGTAATATTCTGGCACATCAGCCTTTGTGTTTGGATTCTAAAGTTACAATTTTAAGACAACCTGAAAATCAAGAAAATGGAATCTGCTTTCTGAAAGAATTCAATTGAAAGCTAAAACATCAAAATTTCAGAAGTTAAGTACAACTGCCGTGTGTGCAAAATTGCATTTACCTTACCAGTTAGGATGAAACTTTAGGCAATTAAATTTCCTCTGGTAAATAATGTTATATCATAAATGCTGAGTTAATAAATAATGACCACTTTGAGATGACCTCCAGGTATGAGGAATTCAGTCACTCCATAGTCTTCTAGTCATTGCTGAAACCTCCATCCTTTGCAGGCCCCACTCCAGAATAAGTAAATAATTTTCATTAACAAACACCTCCCTTTTAAGAGACTACTGGACAGGTACATAGAGCTCAGAAAAATGGAGGGCTATGGGTAACCCTGAGTAATCTCTAAGGCAAGGACATGTCCGGCACAGCTTTGTAGGCCAAAGGGCCTGTATTCTGCTGTAGGTTTTCTATGTTTCTAAGATACAACCTATTAACTTAGGGGATTCGATAGTTAGGGGGACAGATAAGAGGTTCTCTGGCAGAGATAGAGAATCCCGGATGGCCTGTTGCCTCCCTGGTGCCAAGGTCCACGATATCTCGGATCGAGTTCTCAGTATTCTCAAGAGGGAGGGTGAGCAGCCGGATATCGTGGTCCATGTAGGGACCAATGATGTGGGTAGGAAGAGTAAGGGGGTCCTGAAAGGTGAGTTTAGGGAGTTAGGTGCCAAGTTAAAGGACAGGACCTCCAGGATAGCAATCTCAGGATTGCTACCAGTGCCACGTACCCAGGCAGGTTTAGAAATAGTAAGATAGCGCAGATCAACATGTGGCTGAAGACATGGTGCAGGAGGGAGGGCTTCAGATTTATAGATAATTGGGCAGTTTTCCAGGGGAGGTGGGACCTGTTCCGGTGGGACAGTTTACATCTGAACTGGAGGGGGACAAGTTTTCTACAGAGGATCCAGTGGATTTAAACTAGATACAAGGAGGGAGGGGAACCAGAGTGTAGGAACAGATGTAGGGGAGAAGGAAGGAAAAGAAAATAGTAAAGATGTTTGCACAGTTAGTGATAAACAGAGAGTAAGAGGTGGAAAATTTCTTAAATGCATTAATTTTAATGCTAGGAGCATTATAAGAAAGGTGGATGAGCTTAAAGCATGGATTGATACCTGGAAGTATGATGTGGTGGCTATTAGTGAAACGTGGTTACAGGAGGGGTGTGATTGGCAACTAAATATTCCTGGATTTAATTGCTTCAGGTGTGATAGAATCAGAGGGACAAGCGGGGGAGGTGTTGCATTGCTTGTCAGAGAAAACATTACAGCAGTGCTCTGGCAGGATAGATTAGAGGGCTCATCTAGTGAGGCTATTTGGGTGAAATTGGGGAATTGGAAAGGTGTAGTAACATTTATAGAGGTGTATTATAGACCACCTAATGGGGAGCAAGAATTGGAAGAGCAAATTTGTAAGGAGATAGCAGATATTTGTAGTAAGCACAAGGTTGTGATTGTGGGAGATTTTAATTTTCCACACATAGACTGGGAAGGCCATACTGTGAAAGGACTGGATGGTTTGGAGTTTGTAAAATGTGTGCAGGATAGTTTTTTTGGAGCAATACATAGAGGTACCAACTAGAGAAGGGGCAGTGTTGGATCTCCTGTTAGGGAATGAGATAGGTCAGGTGATGGAGATATGTGTTGGGGAGCACTTCGGGTCCAGTGATCACAATACCATTAGTTTCAATATAATTATGGAGAAGGATAGGTCTGGACCCAGGGTTGAGATTTTTGATTGGAGAAAGGCTAACTTTGAGGAGATGCAAAAAGATTTAGAAGGAGTGGATTGGGACAATTTGTTTTATGGGAAGGATGTACTAGAGAAATGGAGGTCATTTAAAGGTGAAAATTTAAAAGAAGATACGAGGTTGCTTTGGCAAGTAAGGTGAAAATAAATCCAAAGGGTTTCTACATTATATTAATAGCAAAAGGATAGTGAGGGATAAAATTGGTCCCTTAGAGAATCAGAGTGTGGAACCAAAAAAGATGGGGGAGATTTTGAACAATTTTTTTTTCCTTCAGTATTCACTAAGGAGAAGGATATTGAATTGTGTAAGGTAAGGGAAACTGGCAGGGAAGTTATGGAAACTATGATGATTAAAGAAGAGGAAGTACTGGCGCTTTTAAGGAATATAAAAGTGGATAAGTCTCCAGGTCCTGACAGGATATTCCCTAGGACCTTGAGGGAAGTTCGTGTAGAAATAGCAGGGGCTCTGACAGAAATATTTCAAATGTCATTAGAAACGGGGATGCTGTCAGAGGATTGGCATATTGCTCATGTTGTTCCATTGTTTAAAAAGGGTTCTAAGAGTAAACCTAGCAATTATCGGCCTGTGAGTTTGATGTCAGTGCTGGATAAATTGATGGAAAGTATTCTTAGAGATGGTATATATAATTATCTGGATAGACAGGGTCCGATTAGGAACAGTCAACATGGATTTGTGCATGGAAGGTCATGTTTGACAAATCTTATTGAATTTTTTGATGAGGTTACTAGGAAAGTTGACGGGGGTAAAGCGGTGGATGTTGTCTATATGGACTTCAGTAAAGCCTTTGACAAGGTTCCACATGGAAGGTTAGTTAGGGAGGTTCAATCGTTAGGTATTAACATTGAAGTAGTAAAATGGATTCAGCAGTGGCTGGATGGGAGACACCAGAGAGTAGTGGTGGATAACTGTTTGTCAGATTGGAGGCTGGTGACTAGTGGTGTGCTCAGAATCTGTACTGGGTCCAACGTTGTTTGTCATATACATTAATGATCTGGATGATGGGGTGGTAAATTGGATTAGTAAGTATGTAGATGATATTAAGATAGTTGGTGTTGTGGATAATGAAGTAGGTTTTCAAAGCTTGCAGAGAGATTTAGACCAGTTAGAAGAGTGGGCTGAAAATTGGCAGATAGAGTTTAATGCTGAAAAATGTGAGGTGCTACATTTTGGTAGGACTAATCAAAATAGGACATACATGGTAAATGGTAGGGCACTGAAGAATGCAGAGGAACAGAGGGATCTAGGAATAATGGTGCATAGTTCCCTGAAGGTGGAATCTCATGTGGATAGGGTGGTGAAGAAAGCTTTTGGTATGCTGGCCTTTATAAATCAGAGCATTGAGTATAGGAGTTGGGATGTAATGTTAAAATTGTACAAGGCATTGGTAAGGACAAATTTGGAGTATTGTGTACAGTCCTGGTCACCGAATTATAGGAAAGATGTCAACAAAATAGAGAGAGTACAGAGAAGGTTTACTAGAATGTTACCTGGGTTTCAGCACCTAAGTTACAGAGAAAGGTTGAAGAAGTTGGGTCTTTATTCTTTGGAGCGTAGAAGGTTGAGGGGGGGATTTGATAGAGGTATTTAAAATTATGAGGGGGATAGATAGAGTTGACGTGGATAAGCTTTTTCCATTGAGAGTAGGGGATATTCAAACAAGAGGACATGAGTTGAGAGTTGGGGGCAAAAGCTTGGGGGTAACACGAGGGGGAACTTCTTTACTCAGAGAGTGATGGCTGTGTGGAATGAGCTTCCAGCAGAAGTGGTAGCGGCAGGTTCGATATTGTCATTTAAAGTAAAATTGGATAGCTATATGGACAGCAAAGGAATGGAGGGTTATGGGCTGAGTGCAGGTCAGTGGGACTAGGTGAGAATAAGCATTCAGCACAGTAGAAGGGCCGAGATGGCCTGTTTCCATGCTGTAATTGTTATATGGTTATATAATTACCACACAACCTAAATAGCACCCTGCCAAAGTCACAAGATCTGAAAGCAATTAAACAAACAATATGGTACATAAGACCTGGTCTCTAGAACCAGCTGCAAACCAGCCATGCTGTTCTAGTACAGTAACGGCATTGGCATTCACAAGCAATATGGAAAATCACCCAAGTATGTCCTTGTTTACAAACAGCAAGGGAAATCTAATCTTAATATTTAAACTTCTCTCCATGATCAGTAAAGTGATGGAAAGTACAGCCAACATTGGCAAATGCCACTCACCGATCCACAAATTTAGGATTCATTGGGATCACATCTTCAGATCTCCTCTCAAGTCTTGGTCCAAACATCGACTGTTAAGCTGAATTCCAGAGATGTGATGAGATGTAGTTTCAATGAGCCCTGGTTAACCTGAGTTCAATTGGCATCAGGACTCCAATGATCAGGACCATATCTTGCACAAAAACAGGTGATTTTGGTTGTTGGAGGTCAATCATCAATCATATTGGGCAGTTTACTGGTAAAGCAGATAGGTCTCCTGCCTCATGGTCTACAGACCTAGTATCTGTTCTGATCTGTGCTCCAATCAGTGTCAAGTTTGCATGTTCTCCCCGTGATAGCTGGGTTTTCCTCGGTGCTCTGCTTTCCTTCCACATCTCAAAGACATGCTGGCCGGTAGGTTAATTGGGTACTTTAAACTATTCCTAGTGTAGCTGTGTGGCAGGAATTGATATAAAAATGAGATGAATAGGCTAATGGAAAGCAAGTGGATTAATAAAATTGCTTTGAGATCTAGCACAGACTTGAATGGTTGAATAACCTTCTTCCATGTCTATTTTATACAAAAATAAACATGCAACATGGAAATATCATCATTGTTTATACTTTATTGTCGTCAAACAATTGATACTAGAACGTACAATCATCATAGCGATATTTGATTCTGCGCTTCCTGCTCCCTGGATTACAAATCGATAGTAAATATTAAAAATTTAAATTATAAATCATAAATAGAAAATAGAAAAATGGAAAGTAAGGTAGTGCAAAAAAACTGAGAGGCAGGTCCGGATTCTTGGAGGGTACGGCCCAGATATGAGTCAGGATCCATTCAGCAGTCTTGTCACAGTTGGAAAGAAGCTGTTCCCAAATCTGGCCGTACGAGTCTTCAAGCTCCTGAGCCTTCTCCTGGAGGGAAGGGGGACGAAAAGTGTGTTGGCTGGGTAGGTTGTGTCCTTGATTTAAGGAAATCACTACAGAACATCCTCAGGGTAATATCCCAGAACCAACCATTTTCAGCTGCTTTGTTAATGCCATTAAAGCAAAAATGAGAATGTCCAATTCTATTCACATCTCCTCTGCAAAAGAATAAATCCTGGTCTGCATGTAACATCACTTAGGCAACACTCAGGCATAGGCAGACAAGTGGCAGGTAATATTCGTCCCACTAGAATGCCAGGCAATGCCCAATCCCTATGAAAGAAAGCTTAACTACCTACCCTCAATATTCAATGGCATCACCAGATCCAGGTCCTGTATCATCAACATCCCAGCAAATTCCATTGACCTGAAATTCAATATGACTGCCCATCTAAACACCAAGGTTGCAGGAACAGGCAGGGGCTGGGTACCCTGTGGTAAGCATCTCACCTCCTAACATTCCAAAGCCATTCCACCCTCGACAAGAACATGCAGCAGCTTCTTCTCTCAGGCTGTGAAACTAATGAAAACCCTGCCACCACCGAGGTCTCATCACTAGGATAGTGAGCTGTTTACTGTTTACCTGTGCTGTGCTTTACTACAAGGGGTGCTTGATAAGTTCGTGGCCTCAGGTAGAAGCAGTCAATTTTAGAAAACTTAGCACATTTATTTTTCAACGTGGTCCCCTCCTACATTTACACACTTAGTCCAGCGGTCGTGGAGCATACGGATCCCTTCTTTGTAGAAGTCGGCGTCTTGGACCTCCAGAAAGTGGTCCATAGCAGGGGTGATTGTAGCCTAAGGTAGAAGGAAATGAGTTATACAGCTCTCGTTACATGCACGTGCAGTTCAACTCTGAGTGATTATGCAGAAAGTTTGAAGTTAATAACATCTCCTTCTACCGTAGGCCACGAACTTATCAATCACCCCACATACGTGCTGCATGTTGCATACGTGCTCATATGTTGTGTGGGTGCACCGTGGTCCAGAAGAATGTTGTTTTGTTTGATTGTATATACGTAGAATCAGGTGACAGTAAACTTGAACTTGTCAAAACCATACTGGAATACTGTTTGTTTACCTGGGTCAGTGCAGTTCCAGACACCATCAAGAAACTTAAAGTTAATTGGAATGGAGCAGTTGTCTTATTGGTTCCCTGATCACAGCCATACATTCTCTTTGCCTCTAATCCACCATGTACAAGGTGTATACCATCAACAAAATGCACTACAGTTACATGGATAGGTTACTCCAATAATATTACCAAACCCATAACATCCACAAGTAGGAGAGACATGGGCTTTGGGTACATGGAAACACCAAGGACTGCAGGTTTTCATCCAAGATGCACATCGTCCTTCACCATTCCTTCCTCTTTACTGCGCCTGTATCTTAGAATTCCCTCTCCAACATCACAGTGGAGGTACCATCATAATGGTTCAGGAAGGCGGCTCACCAACAAATTATCATGGATAATTACGGGTTAGCAATACATCCAGACCCCAACAGCATACAACACCAGGTGAAACTTTCTCCTCCAGTAACAAGGCGCATTGTTATAAAACATTAAGGGAAATACCTCTTGGGGCATAATCAGAAAAAACAGCACTCAAGCAAATTAAAGACAGCAATGGAAGTGAGGTTCTTAAAGTAAAGGAACAACACACAAAATGCTGGAGGAATCAACAGGTCAAGCAGCATCTATGGAGGGAAATGGACAGACGAAGTTTTGGGTTGAGACCCTTCATCAGGACTTGTAAGAAAGAGGGCAGAATCCACTATAAAAGGGTAGGTGGTGGAGCAAAAGCTGGTAGGTGATAGGTGAATCCCAGTGAGAGAAGGAAGATACCTCTCCCTCCTGCCTCTCTTTTCTTCTCACTCTTTCATACTGTCTTCTTCTCTCTTTCATTCAGTCTTGATGAAGGATCTCAACCTGAAACATTGACTGTCAATTTCCCTCCACAGATGCTGCCTGACCTGCTGAATTCATAGAGCATTTTGTGAAAATGCCCATCTATAGTCGGGTGACGGAAAGGAAATTGGAAATCTTAAGAATATCTGTGGTTACACTGCCTGATGGCACAGCAGGAAGAAAAGGCTAAAAAGAGTTGAAGAGTAATCAAGGGGAGAAGAAGCAGATGCTTGCTAGTGTGACGTGGCCACAGTGCTGATGAAGTCCTGAGCCACTGGTGATCCTGCACCACAACAAAGTTTACAATGGTGAGACAGGGTCACAGTGTGAGGCAACTGACAACAGGACAGTGGAACTTTCAAATGCTGCAAACAATAAGGAACAAGAAAACTCAAATGCAAAAATGTTTTGACCACTAAATAGGAGGTTGGCAGAGATTTTAATCTAGACATTAACATCAGAATAAAACTCTTTAATTCATCTCTCACTGGGGATTTTAGTTTGATGTGTTCGTTGTTTTACCTGACAGTTCTATGAAGGTTATAGGTTGCACCACTGAGCTATAATTTATGGTAAGAGCAGAAATGCACAAGTAGTAACATTATTAGCTACACTTGATGCTGGAAAATTGTTAGGCACTTGGAGGATCAGCACATGGAACTGCCTGGATATGATTTCATCTGGAAATTATTACTCTGGGTTAAATCACTTTTTTGCATAAT
This sequence comes from Mobula birostris, assembly GCF_030028105.1. Classification (NCBI taxonomy): domain Eukaryota; kingdom Metazoa; phylum Chordata; class Chondrichthyes; order Myliobatiformes; family Myliobatidae; genus Mobula; species Mobula birostris. The sequence continues at coordinate 33,949,722 of NC_092402.1, forward strand.
TCAATCTCTAGGCTAACATATCACAGCAACCTTATTTAAAACACTTTCTAAATAACACTACCATATATCAGGGTATAAAAAACAACCAATATGTTAACCAACTAAATCAGACAACACAAATATCTATTGCATGTTACACAGAAATATTAAAACCAAGGAAACTACCACACATAAGGCAGAACAAAATCCTCATGTATAGTAGGTAAATTGAAAATCAGCAAACCATACAGCATCAAACTGATTATCATATAACAGGAATAAACACAAAATAACTCATATGTGCATAGTTGTATCCATAAATATGTAACAAACCAAGTGATCACCCAAAAGCACAGAAATACTGGCAGAAGACTAACAAGAACACACAAAAACAGGAGCAGAAGGCCACCAGTCCTGTCAAACCTGCATTACCATTCAAAATTATGGATAATCTATGCTGACCTCTACCTCTCTTCAGTGCCAGTTCTCCATAACCTTCAATTCCTTGATCTTTTAAATATTTTAAATCTATATCCACCTTAAATCTAATGATCTGACTGCCACCATGTTCAGGGGCAGAGAATTCCAGAGATTCACTGCCTCAGAGGAACAAAGCATAAAATTTTAAATGATTTTACCCTTATTTTGTAGCAATGTCCCCTTGTTCAAACAGAAACAGGCAGGACCAAGGACATGATTTTTCCAAAACAAGAAACTAATGTATCAAACATAGATACAATCACTGTTGGCAGCAACACATGTGATTCACAAGTAGGCACAATCAGTGTTGTAATGTGAGCATTATTAAAAGTAGGTTAATACTAATTAGGATAATGGGGGGTTCTATTTCTGTTCTTTTCACTTCCAGTGGGCTTTGTATATAGTGTCCCTGCCATGCTGTACGAGTTGTAAAAAAAAGCCTCTGTATATACTTAACGGTTTTGAAGTTCAACATAAAGTTGTTTCTTTGGCATGAAGTTGTCGAGTGTGCCTTTTTCAATGAGTTTTAAAATGAGTCCATGAAAAGGTAGGCAATGATATACCTCATTCAGCACCAAAAAAAAAGCTGGAAGCAGGCATCTTTGCTTTTTTCTCTTCTAACCAGTCCCTATCAGAGGGGGGGAAGAAGGGAAATAAATACTGAGGCAAGTTTTAAAAAACAATTAATTATGTGTTTTCTTATTTAAGCTCTTGGATAAACGTCAGGTTAATTGAAGTGCCTCAGATGGGCAAATTTGATCTATCCATCAGCCTGAATACAAAATGAACCACTGTGTGAAAGTGAGGCAGTCAATCTCGGGTGAGAGTGAGGACAAATTCACTGGGCTCTTCCAGCTCCAATTATTCATCCTCTGAGTTGACTGTTTTGATGATCTGAGGCTGATTTGCTCTGCTGGTTGGTGGAGGACAATGAAGAGCAGACAAGGTCAAAACAACAAAATCGGTTAACTGGCAGCTTCTCTTTTAGTTTCTTGTATGCTCTTGTATCCCTTTTACAAAACTACAAATGAAAATTGCTTCCAGTTTAAATAGCAAGGTATGACACCTCAATTCAAATAAGTATAAAGTTAAATAAAACCTTTAGTATTTACAGCCATTAAAGCCAGCATAAGTGTTCCACGCTATTCAGGTGTTTCAATCCACACCCTTGGCTCCCCTTTAATTCCAGAGATTCCAGCCATCTTCCTGCCTCCAAAACCCTCTGCTAAATTCAGCTCTAAATATGCTTCTGAATCCTTCATCAAATTTCTCTTTATCTAAAGTGCTTTGGCATGTTCTGCCACTGGTAAAAAGTGATAACAAACATCTACAGGCAGCAGTCTTTGGTTAATTTCCTCCTATTACAGAACATATGTCTTGATTGGATGATAAATATCGCTAGTAATGTTTTCACTCATGCATTGTAATTTCACACCAATTCCCACAAAACTGACCATTTTCTTCATTTTTGGAGGTAAACTCAATTGATTTGTTTGTAGCAAGTCAGCATGTTTTTTACATTGATCACTATATTAATGGCACCGTAAGAAAATTGTTCAAGTCTTAGTACATTCAAGCTTCCGATTATTCACCAATAACCACCTTATCCCTCTCTTTGCTTTGACTAATATTTACATAAAAACAAAACTTTTGCACACCAGTAATCTAGAACAATGTCTTTTCTCCTCAAGGATGCTAGCTGTATATTTCCAGCATTTTCTGTTTATTGTTCACGGCACAAACACCTTTGTGACTATGCATCATTGTCAATGGATTCACAACCCACAGCTCTCTGCATTATGTCTTAGGGACTGCAGTTATCCTGACACACACACAAAGGTGCAGCTGTAGAGTCGCTAACCTCTTTCAGTTTTGTGACTCAGGCACACCTTTAACATGCTAGGTGCAACGCAAGTCACAAACACATGGCTGAAAATGAACCAAGAGCACAGTGCGTGTTGCTCATTGTGCAAGAACAAGTGTTTGCCTTGTAAGAGGAACAGCAGCAGAAAATTGCCTTTCACATAATATGTGATGTGAAGTATGGTCTCTAAGTGCCCACTGCTTTATTCAATATGGAAAATGATAGCATGCCATTAATCAGCTGCCACTATTCCATATGTTTGGCAACGTGTTCTCTGTGAAACCATGAAGAGGCATTGGCAGTCAACAGAGAAACTTGTCACCTATTTCGAGACGAAGAGAGAATGAAAATTAGAGGGGTGTATGGCAGTGTTCCAATTTAATATCATTTTGCGTTACTTATTTTCACTTCAGACCAACTTCATTTTATCAACAAGTAACAACAAGTGTATGAAGAGACGGGAAGGAAGAGCAGAGCTTGACTGAGAGTCAACCACTTTTTGGCGCAAGTTAAGTAAGACTACCTACCAAGACATTCAGAAGGGATGAAGTACATTCCTAATTTATTAAAGGTTAATACAAGGCTCAGGAAGAGTCAACTGGTGCTCCCCTTACAAATGCCATACAGCTGCTGGGCACATTTCATTTAGCAGCTGGTGGGAGAACAGCGTGGCAATGATGTTTGTATGCTCAAAGTGTGTCTTACAGCTGTTGTGAAAGACAACACATTGCTCAAAAATTATGATTGCAGCATTCGAACGCCTGTTAGAAATGTTCAGCTTTGTCCACCAGTGCCAATATCAATATTGTTCAATACATTAAAAAATGCTTACACAATAACAACCAAGACAAATAAAAAAAAGATTAGCTTTATTTGTCACATGTACATCGAACCATGCAGTGAAATGCATCGTTTGCATCAAATCAAATCAGTGAGGATTGTGATGGGCAGCCCTTTAGTGTTGCCATGCTGCTGGTGCCAACATAGCATGCCCACAACAAATATACAAGCTACTTATAGACAGCAACAAGATTTGAACCCCAATCTTATAGCTGTAACCGCTGCATTACCACCATGTCTTTTGAAATATAAACGCATATATTATAATACTTTTTATTGAAGGCTAGAGCTGCGGCTTTTAGGTCCGGGGATACCAGTCGCTACACAGAATCCAGGAAAGCCATTAAAAGTGCCAAGAGGCAATATCGAGCCAAGTTGGAAGCCCAGGCTAACCAGAGGGATGCCAGTAGACCATGACAGGGTCTAAATGAGATCACTGGGTGCAAAGAAAAGGCTGGGAATATCAATAACTGTGGCACTTCTCTTCCTGATGAACTTAACGTATTCTACGCAAGATTCGAACAGAAGAGGAACATCCCGTTCCCTCTGGATGAACTGGACCTGGTGGCATCGAGATTCATCGTCACCGAGGAGAACGTTAGAAGCGCCTTCCTGAAGGTAAATCCAAGGAAGGCTATGGGTCCAGATGGCGTCCCGGGACGGGTTCTCTGGGCCTGTGCAAGCGAGCTAGCTGGAGTGTTTGCTGACATCTTCAACTGCTCCTTGCTTCAGTCTAAGATCCCCTCGTGTTTTAAGAAGGCAACGATAATCCCGGTGCCAAAGAAGGGCAAGGTGGCATGCCTGAATGACTATCGACCTGTGGCTCTGACATCAATTGCTATGAAGTGCTTCGAGAGATTGGTTATGACACACATCAACCACAGCCTACCGGTCAACCTCGACGCTTTGCAATTTGCCTACCGGAGCAACAGGTCAATGGCAAATGCCATCTCTCTGGCCCTACATTCCTCCTTAGAACACCTGGAGAATAAAGATGCATACGTAAGGCTCCTTTTCATTGACTACAGCTCTGCCTTTAATACCATCATTCCAAATAAACTGATTCCTAAGCTCCGGAACCTGGGCCTTAGCACTCAGATCTGCAGCAGGATCTTCAACTTCCTCACAGACAGGACCCAGGCTGTAAAAATAGGGGACAAGCTCTCCTTTACAATCACTCTGAGCACCGGTGCCCCACAAGGCTGTGTACTCAGCCCCCTGCTGTATTCACTGTACACCCATGATTGTGTAGCCAAGTTTCCATCAAACTCAATACACAAGTTTGCTGATGATACCACAATTGTAGGCCGTATCTCGGGTAATGATGAGTTTGAGTACAGAGAGGAAATTAAGAACCTGGTGGCATGGTGCGAAGACAATAACCTATCCCTCAATGTCAGCAAGATGAAGGAATTGGTTGTTGACGTCAGAAGGAGTAGTGGATCGCATGACCCCATTTACATCGGTGGTGCACAAGTGGAACAGATCAAAAGCTTTAAGTTCCTTGGGGTCAATATCACAAATGACCTGACTTGGTCCAACCAAGCAGAGTCCACTGCCAAGAAGGCCCACCAGCGCCTTTACTTCGTGAGAAAGCTAAAGAAATTTGGCCTGTCACCTAAAACCCTCACTAATTTTTATGGATGCACCGTAGAAAGCATTCTTCTAGGGTGCATCACAGCCTGGTATAGAAGTTGTCTTGTCCAAGACCGGAAGAAGCTGCAGAAGATCGTGAGCACAGCGCAGCACATCACACAAACCAATCTTCCATCCTTGGACTCACTTTACACCGCACGCTGTCGGAGCAGTGCTGCCAGGATAATCAAGGACATGACCCACCCAGCCACACTTTTCGTCCCTCTTCCCTCCGGAAGAAGGCTCAGGAGCTTGAAGACTCGTACGGCCAGATTTGGGAACGGCTTCTTTCCAACTGTGATAGGACTGCTGACCGGATCCTGACCCAGATCTGGGCCGTACCTTCCAAATATCTGGACCTGCCTCTTGGTTTTTTTGCACTACCTTACTTTACCTTTTCTATTTTCTATTTATGATTTATAATTTAAATTTTTAATATTTACTATCGATTTGTACTCCAAGGAGCACGAAGCGCAGAGTCAAATATCGCTGTGATGATTGTACGTTCTAGTATCAATGTTTGGTGACAATAAAGTATATTGCTTGCATAGATCTATTGACACCTTTTCCATTTGTCAAAGGTGCAAAACTGTTGGTGTTTTCATGTTATAGTCAATTTCATTATAAGTGTCACAAAATCCTGCAGTATCAGACCAGAATACAGTCTACTAATAAACTCACTGGCAAATACCTTACAGTATAAGAGAGCTGTCAATAAGTAATCTTCAGACCCCAGTGATTTTGTTTTCATCTCTACCACCGCAATTTTGACAGAAAACTTATCTACTGCCCAAACTAAATTTTAAATCAGATTAAAGTGGTAAGCATGGTGAAATATCCCAAGAAATCCTCAAAACCTTTCCCTTTGCCATATTTCTCATTTCAAGAGGAGTAGAATGAAGTGCATATAAATTGTTTTACTCAACCAGTTTCAACATGATGGATTCACTGTATTCCAGTGTTTTAACGATGTAGTTTATCATTCTGTTTACTGCTTTGGTTTCTCGTCTACAATGACAAAGCATAATAAGAATCCCAACACCTGAAAATCTGCAGATGCTGGAAATCCAAAGCAACACACACACACAAAGTGCTGGAGGAACTCAGCAGGCCAGGCAGCATCTATGGAAAAGAGTAAACAGTCGACGTTTCGGAATGAGACCTTTCATCAGCACTGAATAATAAGAATCTGCTCTTTCAGCAATACAAGACTCCATTACGTTCAAAACCATCTATTCACATGAGCATTTTCAGATACATTTTCAACTGTTGTCAGTCTGTCCACTTGCAAGATCTGCTTAAATACTTCACCCACTATACTGTTATTGCTAATTGTAAGCCTGGTATCATGATCAAGATTGATTAAACCTATTCCAATTTCTTATTTCATAAATGGAATTCCAGCTATTTAAGAAGATTAACAACAGTATGAAGAATTGACTCTTGACCCTACCACTCAGCTCAAATTCTCATGCCCACATTATTCCACAGAATTTATTGCTTCTTCTCTGCTAGCCTAGTCACTACCAAATTTTGCCTGAAATTAGATGCTGAGGTTCAAGTTAAAGTCAAGGAAATCACAAAACACTGAAAAACTCGTCTTGTTTCCATAGCAACATTTCATGCTTAACATTACAAAGTATTTCTCTGGTCTAGTTACATGTTGGGACTTCCACTATCAATGTGGGATGTGACCTCAAAAACATTCATCCTGTACTTTTCTCTTCCAAAATCATTTCTCCCACTTTTCACACTCCAGTTTGCCGACAAAGGTCAATTTAAATTCACTGCCTGCATATTGCATCCATTCAAATTATACATTTAAATTAGCCGTTTATCAGATGTACAGCTGGAGAGACAACAGAGGCTATTAGTTTTAGCGTTTTCATGATTTATGTATTCTCAGCTGTTTTTAACCTGATTCCCCATATCTGATTTCTGACTGCACTTTAACTGTCACCAAATGATTTTCAGTGTTTTCCCCTGTCACTAGGCAAAACAGTGATGTTATTGTAAATTCTAAATTGCATCCCATTTATTGCAAAACCTGCTGAGAATGAGAGTGATTAATTAGCCATTGTCCTTTCTCCAGGACCAGCCATCCTGTGGGCTACATTTCACTACTCTCTGCAGTTTATTCATCTAGCTCTAAATGTGGACTGTGCCTTGTAGGACCTAAGCAATAAAAGCCTGTGGAAGTAGCAAGAGTAAATCACAATGGCTCATCATCATATATTATTTCTCTGAGTGACTTAACTGTAAAAAATGAATTGTTTCACCAAAATAATACCACTTGCTATCTGCTTGCACCCAATAGATGAAACAACTAAATAACAGATTGGCCGATTAAGATTCTGAGCTTATAATTTATGTATTCTTTTGCTCTTTCCACTAGCCATTCATCAAACATCACTTTACAGTTATGAGCCAGCTTTTGATACCTCTGCTAGTCTACTGATTAAGTGCTTAGAGATACAGATCTGCTGGATAAATCAGTCTTACCAAGGAGCTTATTAACCCTGTCCACAATTTGCTAATCACTGGGCGTTTCTTTCCAGGGGCAAGTGTGGAGGTAGCAAGTTAAAAGCCTCATCCATTTATTAACCAAGTCACCAACATGTCAACAATAATAACTCCCGTACTAAGTGACCTTAAAAACAGAATTAGATTGAAAGCTTTCAAAAAGGGGGATAATCTGAAGGAACAAACTTATTTCAAAAGTACTGCCTCCCAGTAGCTTTGCTGGAATACAAATGTGCAAAATTTTTTTTTGCTTCAATTCTTTGTTTTGACATTAAGTGTACAAAAACAAGGTTTAAAGAAATTAAAGGTGACTGGAGAAAGTCGACACTTCCAGCTTATTTACTGTATTTTAAACAAAGAACAAGAGGAGAGTTTGAAGTTTATCAATGGTTGATTTTGATTAAAGTTATTAGTGATCTACAGTGCAATGGATTCCAGTTAATTGGGACACATCAGCACCAGTACATTACGGGCCAATTAATCAGCTGCCCCAAATATCCAAAGTTTCATGGAAATAATCGGGCTGTATGGGGCATACAGGGAGGGGTAGCACCTCCAGTGAAGGGGCTTGTCATATACATCCTGGGACAGCTCACTCACCTTTGGTTCTCACCAGACACTCAGCTCTCACCTGTGGCTCGAAGTAGCTGTTCGTTTGCGACAGCAGCCACATCCCAGAACACCACTTCAACAGGTGGGCTAAACCAGGTATCATACCCCAGTGAGATAGGGACATGTTGTCCTAGCATGCAAAGTCAGCTCTGGCACACTGAGCGGTTGAGATCTACAGTGAGATCCAACAACTAGGAAGGCAGTACTACAATGCTCTGTGGTGAGCAAAGCACATGACAAGGCACAGAAAATGTCATGATCATCCATTACAACCAAGCAACACCCCAATTTGTGACGCTTGTTTATACCACTGGACCTGAACTTCTAAGGTCAACAGAGTGGAACTGCCCCAGTGCAACAGCTTTTCCCACTTTAAAAACTCTCCTGGACAGGTTTTCCTGTCATCGTCAGACATGATGGACAACCACCATGGAAATAGTTAAAAAAGTATTAAAAAAAACTTAGTAACAAATTATGTATTTAAATTAAATATAGAACAAATCAGAACACTACCAATACTACTACAGTACTATAAAACTATGTATTACTTCTTAATAGCTACCAATGGAGAAATTCATACAGTGTGTGCTGGTGCATTATTGTACCCCTTTTGCCAATCAACTTCCCAGCTCTTGGCTCCATCCCTCCCCCCCACTCCCCCCATCTTCTCCTATCATTTTGGATCTCCCCCTCCTCCTCCCACTTTCAAATCTTTTACTATCTCTTCTTTCAGTTCGTCCTGACGAAGGGTCTCAGCCTGAAACATCGACTGTATCTCTTCCTAGAGGTGCTGCCTGGCCTGCTGCGTTCCACCAGCATTTTGTATGTGTTGCTTGAATTTCCAGCATCTGCAGATTTTCTCGTGTTTGCATCTTCTGTTTTGTTCTTTGCTGCTCAGATGATGTACAGAATAATGATTGTGGATATATCTCGCAATTTTGACTTGTGAATCAAGCCAAAACACATGCTGCTGTCCTCAATAATGAGGTTGAGGTCGACAGTTCTTTTCTCCCCTATTTTCTCTTATATCCTGAGCCAGCATTTATTGTCCATTCCTTGCCGCCCTTGAGAAATTATCGTCTACCACTTTCTTCAACTGTGGCAGCCTTTTCAATGAAGATATGCCCACATTACTGTTAGCAAGGAAGTTCCAGGGTTTAGTTCCGGCAACAATGAAGGAACAGCAATGGGTTGGTACAAAAACAAGCAAGATCACTGGAGACTGTCTACTAATCAAAATGCCATGGTGATCACAACCAGTCAACTCATATCTGTCTAGCCTCAAAAACTTCCAGTGACATTAGATATTGCAGTGATATGCAATGTTATACAATTTCTAATGCCAGTCTATACAGACTGTGCAGTGCATCTTTGCAAAGTTTAGAGTACAGTAGTTCGAGAAAACTAAAACAATGCCTCATCTTCAGACAAGATAAATGACTGGACATGACCGATGGCACAAAACCATTTCTCCAGTCACAGGCAGTGAAAATTGGAGTGGATGTTGCAACCAAGATAAACAAGATGTTCAAAATAATTACTTCTTCAACTTGTATCAACAATGGATACGATCAAAGAAGAAGCAATGGTTTAATCCTAAACCAGCTGACAGACCTTCTAAATTTAGGACTTCCTTAGATCAGGGGTTACCAATCTGTTTTATGTCATGGACCCCTACCATTAATTGAGGGGTCTGTGGACCCCAGGTTAGGAACCTCTGCTCCAGATAGATAACTGAGGACTTCAAGCAGCAGATCCACACACACAAAGTTGATATATGGATGACTCTAACTTTCCACTTTGAGAAGGAAAGTGGGGGGGAAGGCGGTAATGTGGGAGGAGGAGGCAAGATAATGAGTTTCAACCGTCACTATTGATTTTACCAACATGACTTACTTCAGAGTAGGAAAAACATCATTTTGAAGGCAATTCCACAACTCAATCACAATGACCACAGGCCCCAAAGCCCACGGAGTCTCCAGTTCAGTTATGGAAAGGTATGATTCCAACAATTAGAGCTTTTTCCCCTATGATGCCACACTGACTACCTGTTTTTTTTTTTACCAGGGCACCTCAATGCTGCCTTGGTGCCCTGGGAAGGCATTGTCACGTCACTATTGGAGTTCATCTCTTGGGCCCATGCATGAACCAAGGCTGCTATGAGGTTTAGAACTGAGTAGTTCTAGTCTGGGCATCAGTAACACGTGACTAAGAGACAGTTAGCAACAGCTTCTGTCACTTTGTTGATGATGGAAATGATGTGAATTGAATTGCATTGACCGAAGGCTGACGTGTGATGGTGGTGATGCCTGGAGAAAGCCAAGATAAATCTTCTATTCAGTACTTCTAGCTGAGCATGATTATGTAGGCCTAAACCTTGTCCTTAGCACTAACATGCTAGGCCTGGCCAATGTTTAAGCCACCTCCTCTCATGAGTTGTTTAACTATCCACCACAATTCATGACTGAATGTGGCCTGACTGCAAAACCTGATCTGATCCAATTGGTTGTGAGATCACTTAAACTTCATCTCATACACACTGTTTCTGCTGCCTGTGACACTTGGTCACTCCTACTAATACTATCATGGACAGATGTCACAGCTGGGGGTGAGACTGAGCAGGTTTATTCTTTATGTTGCTTTGTTCTCTAGCTTCCATAGACCCGATCTGGTAGTCGTGTGCTCCAGGGCTTGAGCAGCTCAACTTGGTGATGCTAGTAAACACGAGGAATTCTGCAGATGCTGGAAATTCAAGCAACACACATCAAAGTTGCTGGTGAATGCAGCAGGCCAGGCAGCATCTATAGGAAGAGGTACAGTCAACGTTTCAGGTCGAGACCCTTCGTCAGGACCAACTGAAGGAAGAGCTAGTAAGAGATTTGAAAGTGGGAGGGGGAGGGGGAGATCCAAAATGATAGGAGAAGACAGGAGGGGGAGGGATGGAGCCAAGAGCTGGACAGGTGATTAGCAAAGGGGATACGAGAGGATCATGGGACAGGAGGCCCAGGGAGAAGGAAAAGGGGGAGTGGGGGGAAAAAATACCCAGAGGATGGGCAAGGGGTATAGTCAGAGGGACAGAGGGAGTAAAAGGGAGAGAGAGAGAGAGAGAGAAAGAATGTGTGTATATAAATAAATAACGGATGGGGTAAGGGGTAAGAGGTGGAGGTGGGGCATTAGCGGAAGTTAGAGAAAAAGTTAGAGAGTTGGTGATGCTAGTGTTGGTGACAAAACTTTGAAATCCCCCACCAAGGGTACATTCCATGACATTCCTACTTTTAGTGTTTCTTTTGAATGTTGGTAGTAGTAATCAGGATTGTGTCTCCAAATTTAACCTGATGCCATCAGACACCATGATGTCTGGAGTCAATATTGAGAACCCTCAAGACCTACTCTCACCCATTGCCCCCTTCTTTGGATGTATTCTGCTGGTGGGAAAGAATATGATGGAGGAGGCCGGCATGTGGTCTACAAGGGATGATTTCCTGAATTTGACTTCGTCGTTGCCAAAGGGAGACTTTGCAAGATCATCTGGGCAGGAAGTGAGTTTGCCATGTCCAAAATCTGTGCCCAAGTAGATTCTAGGTGGTTTGTGCAGTTGTATTCTCTCTGGTACAACTGACTGACTTGTGTGTCCAATTCAATGTCAACCAAGAGTCAACCACAGTCTGAAGTCCAAACTGGTTAATGGTGACAGATTTCTTCACCAGAACGGACATGAATAAACTGGTGAGTTTTTATGCCAGTACTTTGATGCATCTTTGCTGATGACTAACTTGTATTTTGTTTGTTGCAGATTAATTCTATTAGTGCCTGACAAGAGCCTGACATCTTCCCTTAACCCCCACTTTACCTCTTGTAATAGCACCTTTCCCAATAGCAACTGCAGGCAGGATGTAAAAATGAGTCCTAAATGACCCAAGGATATCAGGAGCACTATTAGGAATAATTATTTGAACATGAATTGTTCTACTCTTCAAGTATTGAAAGCAGCTGAGCCTGTGCCTTCATTTAAACTTGCTGCCCTGTCAATATTAAAAATAATTTTAATTATGTTTAATGTGATTGTCCACAGTTTATGCAACCTAGAGAGTTTCTTCTCAATCTTTCTCATCAGAGTGGATTTTTAAAATAATCCTTTACGCACTTTTATAAATATTCTATATATCAGTGTAAGGAATGTCAAATGAGTATGCAAGATCCATTTGTCATGTGTTTTTGGTGTTATCTGCATCAGCATGCTGAAATTATATAAAGGCATTCAGAGGAAATGGCTCATCCAGCACCATAAACAGACAATACCCTCTCTGGATTCATGAAACAACAGCTTAAAAAGGCATCAAGACCATAGTAGACTATTGACCATTAATCATCAGGCTAATGTGGGTGGATATCATCTATTTCAGTCAACTCTGTAAACAGTGCAAACACCTATACAGAATTCTGGAATGATGCACAACATTTGGCGTGGGCATCATAGTCATTCCATATCACTAAAGGTGTTTGAAATTCAGTGGAAGCACCTCAACATCCGATACTTATATATTTGCTGACTCTCTCTGGGAGGTTCCTAAGGTTGTCATAGCCGGGGGTGGTAGTGAGAATAAACTCCCACTACCGCCGCAGAAAACTGGTGCATCATGGGAGACGGAAGATCGTAAGCAGCAAGCTGGCTGCTCGCTGTGTGCCCAGAGACGCGAGTTCTTTGGGCACAGAACTCGAAAGCAGCGACGCAACAGACTTTTAACATCGTAAATCAGCGAGTTGTTTTGTTATGTCTCCCTTTCACTATGAAACGGGGACACCTTTTTTTCCCTTATTAGGGAAAGAGAGTCTGTGGTATGTCAAATTACTGGGTGAATGAATAGTCTTTGGGGTATTGCAAGTTTGTATCTTTATTGAAACTTTGCTGCACAATTGAGTGCTCAGTGCGGGATACCGATGCTTTTTTGCTGGTGAGAGAGGGAGGATCGTCGCTTTGCTGCCGCTTATGCGTGGGAGGGTAGGGGGAGCTGGGGGGGGCCTTTGGGGTTCTAACATTGAACTGTCATTCATTCTTTGGGGCACTCCTCTGTTTTCGTGATGTTTGCGAAGAAAAAGAATTTCAGGATGTATATTGCATACATTTCTCTGACATTAAATGTACCTATTGAAACCTATAAAGTGCTCCAAATGGCATGCAACTCTAACAGTCCCCAACAACCAAGTCCAACTCTTAGCCTTCATGTGTGGCTTAGCTTCTAGGCCTGGCGGAACTGTTTCTACTGACAGGAGAAGGGACACGAAAAGGCGGACCACTGGCATCTCAAAACCAGCTGCTTTGGGCAGGTGGGGCTCGTCAGCCTTGGACAGTAGCCTGTCTAGGAGGTGGGAAACTCTGATTTTAAACCTCCGCTGCCTTGCAGGCATACCCACCCATGGGAAAGGCTTCGGGAGTAAACCCCGAGGAAGAAATCCGGAGCCGGGGTCCCTAAGGCAGTTTGATGTTGTTTACAGCTTCACTCTGGCAACCTCTGCGATGACACCAGTGCCAAGCTGTATCGGCACTTGCCCTTCTCTTGGACTACATCAGTGACGTGGAGAGGGGGAACCCACTGCATGGGGAACAGCCGGTTCTTCAAATCTTCCCATCCAGGCTTGTGCCCTGGAGAGGACACAGTCCACCAGAGGTGCAAACCCATGATCCCCTGGGATCCATGGCTCTCTGGGAATAAAGTGTGCCACAATGCCTTTTCATTCTACTGCGATCTTTGTGTTGCAACAGTGACAGAGACATCATTGTGAAGTGAGAACTCATGGCAATGATATTCTGCTAATCATAGAACACTTGGATCTGTAATATAGGTGGATGAAGCTGAGCACATCATAGAAAATGGCACATTAATGAAGATGTTTAAGTTTTCATTGTAGAAATCAACATGCAGTGTACACAGTCACAATGCAGAGTAGCTATTCTGGAACTCCTGGTAAAAAGCACCTTTCAACAAAATCTGCTTATTTTGAAGATGATTTATTCTAGAATGCTTCAAAAATGGCTTCTTTAGATCCATAGTGGTTTGTGTAACATATTCTGAAACCCATTGAAATTTAGTAAACCCCTTAACAATCCAGGGTTTAACTACTGGATATGCTTTACGAAACCTTACCACCTCTTCTGTTAAATCCACTGCTTTGCCTAAGCTCTTCAGTCAATCCTTCCAATGTCCCATTCATTGGCTTAAAATTCAGACTGATTTCACCTTGATTAAAATTTCTTTACATTAAAAGCACTATATTAATGCAGATTTTACTGTTACCTTTAAGTTCAATATGAATACAACAATAGAACTCCTTCTTAAAAGGTGGAGGAGTTGGGATAGGGAAGAGAAGAAGAATCCTTTTAAATAACTTACATACATATAAATTAAGAGCAGGAGGAGGTCACTCAATCCCTGAAGCCCGTTCCACCACTGAACAGGATCATAGCTTGTGTGATTGTGACTTCAACTTTGCATTCTTGTCTACTCACCATTAACTATCCAAATTATTTGCTATACCTGCAAATCATGCACTAGGACACCCTCTGCTTCTCAGTTCCATTACCTCTCATCATGCAGGTAATATGCTCTTTCTCCACCTTTCCCGTCAACATTTCACATTCTCCCACCAAGATCCTCCATATGTTAAATCTTTGCTCACTTACTTAGAGCAGCCTACTGATGTTCACTTCACAATATACTTTACTAACTGAATGTGCTATCAAGTTACTTAAAACCACACCTTCAATGATTTTATCCAAGTCATTTAAATAAACTTGTAAAAATTGTAAAAAGAAACAAAAGCCACCGAATGGACAATATAAAAATGAGATTATCTTTAGCTTCTTACTGGCGAAAATCTGTGCAGGAGAATAATCTGTCTCCAAGGGTTTCTCCACTTTCATTTTATTGCAACGCACTCTCTAGACTGCCCTCATTAGATAAACTGGTGGTTTGTGAATCACATCCATGTGATCAGTTGGAACCAGCGCATCTAGAGGGTCTGCAGCCTCTTCAAACACTAATTCCACCAGCTACTGCTTTTACACTAAGTTAGGAATTAGCATGCCAAGAAACTACCACAAGTAAAGAATAACTGCCCACCCTGTGAACAGTGGTTGAGAATATTTAAGGCTTTAATCCATAGATATTTGATCACAAAATCAATTAAGGCGCATGATGACCAAGTAGGAGAAAGTAAATACAATTTTGGTGGATGGCAAAGAAATTCCAAGGGGCCATGTGGTCTACCCTTGCTTCTTACTGTTCAGGCACCTTGCATATATCACCCCTGCTCAATTCCTGGGAGTGCACGCAATTAATCTGAGTTTGCTGGTTATACTGTGATTCTTGAAGTGGTGAAGGTGGAATTTCAGCTCATCAAAACTCATCAGCTCCAAGATTTGCCTATTACATCCACTGGACATTACTGACAACCACATCCGTCTGCCCCAAGCCACTGCTTACACATTCCACAGGACAAATTTCCAACAAAGAGGGTAGACTGGATGTGGGTTTGGGATTTCCTTTAACTGCCAGCACTCTGAAAATACAACTCCCCCTCAAAACAGTGAACACAGCCCAGCTGTGTATCCACCTTCCTTGACTCAGACTTGAATACACATTTCTGTAACTTAATACAAGAGCACAATCATTGATACAAGGTTGACGACTAATATATATATATATGGTAATATCTCCAATATAAATTTAACACTTCCTCCAACTTTAGTTGCTTAGCAATTACATGTATCAAGATGGACCATTTAAAGATCACATTGACCAGAAGTTCTCTCTCTTGCTTCTATTACACTGGTGACCAAAGATAAATTTCTCCAATATATTTCCTAATGTGTTTGCCAAACACCTTTAAGAATTCTTTATCTACAGCGGTCTCTTATATGTGACAGAGTTCAGAACAAAGAGAAAATTTAAAGAAAATGTTAATCAGTATGGCATTACATATATTTATTAACCAGAAAATAGTTGTTTCTGCTTGGACCCAAGTTGAATTTTATTTGAATAACACTCCCCTGGGAATTTTCTTTTAACAAACCAAATGTTAAGAAACTAATGGATGCAATGAAAGTTTTTATTCTATTGATGTTTAAAGGCAAAAAAAAAAATCTGCATCATAGATGATATCAAGTTTTATGTGACTACTGTATATGATACACAATGTCTTGAGTAAGTTTTGTGATTTATTTACATGTTCTGTTTCATGTAGTTCTTGTGACGAAACTTCTGGCTACAATTAGATTAGGTTAGATTATGAGGACACGCAGTCCTCTTTTATTGTCATTTAGTAATGCATGCATTAAGAAATGATACAATATTTCCTCCGGTGTGATATCACAAAACACAGGACAGACCAAGACTGAAAAAACTAACAAAACCACATAATTACAACATATAGTTACAACAGTGCAACAATACCATAACTTGATGAAGAAGTCCATGAGCACAGTAAAAAGTTCAAAGACTCTCAAATGTCCCACATCTCACGCAGACAGAAGAAGGAAGAAAAACTCTCCCTGCCATGCCGACCACAGTCCGACTCCGGGTTATCCAAACACTTCGAGCCTCCGATCAGCTCTCCGACACCCAGTACTGAGCGCTATCTCTGTCCGAACAATTCAACCTCAATCTCGGTCGCCCACAGCAGGCAAAGCCGGGGATTTTGAGGCCTTCCCTCCGGAAGATTCCCGACCGCGCAGTAACAGCAGCGAACTGGCGTTTCAGAAATTTCTCCAGATATTCCTCTGTGCTTTCACATCTATCTCCATCAAATCAGAATTGTCCACGGCCCCTATTGAACGGATACGATATCATTTTTCACAGGAGGGCTGCGCGCACACAGCGTGTTGCTCGCTCTCCTCCCACCTCAGCACCAGCCTTTCACCATTTACCTGAATCAGGTTATTAGACTCATCAGTGTGTGCACAGCATTACACAGGGATGGATTCAATGTAAGGAAGTGTTGAATCACCTGACCAGCAGAGGAATTGTAACAATTGAGTGTTCCCATCTGCTTGATAGGAGTCAGACCTTTATACTGCACCTTTTTTCTGAACCCATCCATCCCCAACAGTGCAAGTTTCCTCTCCTCCTTATATTCTGAATAACTCTTTAAGGGAAAATCTTGGTTAGCAACAAATGCTGACTTTTTGAATACTTATACCTACAAAATTTTTAAAACATTTGTTTCTTGCCGCTTCCCAAGTGAAATTCTTCTACAAAGAAAACAATTGTTAGAAGATGATCATAATGATTATGAGACATAATTTTATTCTTGTGCTGCAACTATTTTTGATATTTGTAGCACAGAGCCATCTTGTAAAAAGAAATTCTATAATAACAGCATGCCAAAAAAAAACGGCCACTGGAAATCCTGCATTTACATCAAACTTCTTACCCTCTCAGGTTCTAGTAGACATCACAATATTTCAGTGACTGTATATTCACTCCTAGAATGCCAGAAGGAAAACAGAAAACTTGCACACTGCAAAATCCCGTCAACAGCAAAGAATCCAGTAATCTGTTTGTTACAGTAACTGAGAAGCAAATATTGAGCAAATATTGGAAATAACCCCCTTATCCCAAGTGTTGATGAGTTGAAGTACAGGAAGAGAAAGAAAAGATGCCATGACAACAACCTTTCCAACAATGTTAAGGAAATAAAAGTCACTGACTTCAAGGTGGTGGGGGGGGGGGGGTGCGGGTTGCACATACTCCTGTCTACATCAACAGTGTGAGGTTGAGGGCAATGTGAACTTTAAGCTCCTAGATGTGAACATCACTGAAAGTCTGTCCTAGTTTAATCACATTGATATCAGAGTGAAGAAAGCTCATGAACACATCTTCTTCCACAGAAGACTAAAGAAGTTTGGCATATCCCATTGACCCTTACCAGTCTTTAATTGATGTACCATGCAAAGCATTCTATCTGGATCCATCACAGCTTGGTAAAGCAACTGCTCTATTTGTGAGCAAGAAACTGCAAAGAACTGTTTACACAGCACAGCATGGAAACCACCCTCCCCTCTATGGACTCTGTCCAAATTTCTCACTGCCTCAGTAAAGCAACCAACTTAACTGAAGATTCCAATCTCTCTTCTCCCATTAAGCAGAAGATACAAAAGCCTGAAAACAGGTACTACCAAGCTCAAAGGACAGCTTTTATCCCACTGTTATCAGACTCTTGAATGGGCATTTTGGACAACAAGATGGATTCTTGACTTCACAATCTACCTTGTTATGATCTTGCACTTTATTGTTTCTCTGCTCTGCACTTTCTCTGTAGCTTTTACATTTTTACACTGTATTGTTATTGTTTAACCTTGTTCTTCTTCAGTTCACTGTGTAATGATTTGATCTGTATGAACAACATGCAAGAAAAGGTTTTTCACCATATCTTGGTACGTGACAATAATAAACCAATACCAATCTTCTTGTGAGGCAAAAAGGGTTTAATAAATGCTCCTAATGAACAGTCTCAGCCCAAAACATTGACTCCTTTCCATAGATGCTGCCTGACCTGCTGAGTTCCTCCAGTATTTTGTGTGCGTTGCTTTTAATTTCTAGCATCTGCAGATTTTCTCATGTTTTTAAGGGTTTAACATCTTTTCCAACAAGCTGCACCTTCACACCTTTATCAGAACCTTACTGAGAGAATGAGGGGCAATCTTACATAAACATACAAAATCTTAAAGGGCCTGACAGGGTAGATGTTGAGCTCTTTCCACTCGTAGGAGAATCTCAAACAAGGGGACGCAGTTACAAGATCTAGGAGGTAGTCTTTTAAAACAAAGGTGTCTTGGTACTTCTCCTAGCAGAAGGTAATGAATCCCTTGAATTCTCTTTCCCAGTGAAAATTACCTCATTGGGGATCTTTCAAAAGGAAAGCAAAGATAAAAGAATAGAGAGCTTTGGAGAACTGGCACAGAAAAGGAGACGAGGCCTAGGCAGTCCTGGGCAGATCAACCATGATCACATCACATGGCAGGGCAAGATTGAGGATCTGAGTGGCCTACTCATATTTTCATCTTCTAATGAAATATCAATTTTTTTGTTGATTCTCCAGCAAGGGATCTGAACTTGTAGTTTCCGATCCAGAGCAGAGAGTGCCACTGTGTAAGCGATAACCGGCACATTCACCATGTAACAGGGAAGAAAACTATATTATAGGAAGTCACCACAGACACAGTTCTGTCACTGACTGCATTTCTGGTCTCACCTAATTTTCCAGTTTAACTTGAATGTAAAACAAAAACTCACTCGTGTTATTTTATTGTAAATATTGCAATGAAGAGTGCTCTCAGCTTTCACTAAGGTGCCTTATGGGACCTTGAACCATGGAATAATTTAGATATGAGGAGAGACTGGAAAGTCTGGGCTTAAATTCCTTGAAGCAGAGAAGACTCAGAGGAGGAAGGTACAAAAAATTATAAGGGCAAATATAGGGTGAAATAGAAAGAAATGTTTCTTCTTAACAAAGGTGTCTATAATTTAACGGCATAGTCTTAAAGATAGGAGATTATTTTTTTTAAACCCTGAGGATAGTTGAAATCTGGAATATAACTGTCTGAGAGTGTGGTAACAGGTAAGAAGCATTTCAATGAATACACTTCAACAGCTATGTTAACAGGCCAAGTGCTGGAAAATGGGATTTGGATAGGAATAATGGAAAATTCTTGAAATAATGAATAGATTGGGCCACATCTATGAAATAGGAAACAAATTTAAAATTGTCTGCAGTTCTGGTCACCCACCTACAGGAAAAATATTGATAAGCTTGAAAGGGTGCAGAGAAAATTTACATCAGTGTTGTCAGGACTTGAGGACCCGAGTAACAGGTTGGGTTTAATAGATTAGGACTTCATTCCCTGAAGTACAGGAGAATGAAGGGAGATCTAGAGGGATACAAAATTATGAGGGATATAGATAGGGTGAATGCACACAGGCATTTTCCCCCTCAGGTTGGGTAAGCCTAGAACAAGAGGTGAAAGGTGAAATATTTAAGGGGAGTCTGAAGAGGAACTACTTCACTCAGAGAGTGGTGTAGAGCTGAATGGGCTGACAGCAGAAGTGGCAGATGGAGGTTCAGTTGTAACATTTAAGAAATGTTTAGATAGGAACATGAATGAGACAGGTATAGGGGGTTATAGTCTGGTGCAGGAAGATGGGACTCAGCAGAAAACAAGGCCAGCGCAGACTAGAAAGGCCTGTTTCTGTGCTGCAGTGATTTATGACTCTATTTCAAGTCATCAGAACTGGAAGGGGAGAAAACAACTTGGTTTAAAATTAGCGAGAGGATCAGGAAAAACAAGTAATATCTCTGCTAAGATGAGGCAGTGCTTGCCATGGGGATAGGCTGTAAAGATGTCATCTAGTCAACGAGTTAATGAGAGCAGTTGAAGGGAGAGAATACGATCAAAAGAATACAAAAACTATAAAATTAAAACATTTAGAGAGTGTGAAAACAAATAAAGAAATTTAAGAGTTGTAAAACCTTAAGGCAGTGATGAAGTAAGAAGCTGGGAGGTGACAGATGGAAAAGGCAAAGGGCCAAAGAAGGAATCTGACACGAGAGGAGAGTGGACTCTGCGGGAAAGGGAAGGAGGAGGAGGGGCACCAGAGGGAGGTAATAGGCAGATAAGCAGAAGAGAAGAAGACGGGAGCCAGAGTGGGGAATAGAAGAGGGAAATGGGAGGGGGAAAATTACCAGAAGTTAGGGAAGTCAATGTTCATGCCATCAGGCTGGCGGCTACCCAGATGGAATATGGGATGTTCCACTTAGCTTCTTCTCCCTTCTTTTCCAGACCTGATGAAGAGACTCAGCCCAAAACGTCAACTGCTTATTAATTTCCAGAGATGCTGCCTGACCTGTTGAGTTCCTCCAGCATTTTGAATGTTTTAATCTGGGTTTCCAGCATCTGCAGATTCCCCTGTGTTTATATAAGAATCAAAATTAACTGTGTGACCCTACCATGGCATTGCATGTTAAATTTTCTGGTATTTTAGTGAGATTTATTGAATTTGACCAACTCCAAATGCAAAAGAATTAGAGAGGCAGCAGATTATTTCCAAGCTATTAATATCAAAATCTCTCTATCATCTGAGAAAAGCCCACATCTGTTCACTTCAGACCTAAATGGTACAAATAGGAAACACTGTCAGGACAGTAAAATCAAAAGCATTCACGACATCTTCAACAGCTGTTACTGAATCTCCCCATGTTTTTAGCTTGGTTACCGATCTTTAATCTGATTATTAAAGCAGGTCTCAACACTTAGACCATTTGATTGTAATGCTTCTGTTGACTATGATAATTCTAATCTAAATGGTTCATTTGCAACTCAAGAGTCTCAAAAGCTAATAAGTCTTAAAGAAAGAGCACCGCCAAAGAGGGGAACATTTACATTAAATTACAAAGCTCACTCTTTCTTTATCAGCTATTTCTGATTCACCTGGCTGCCATAATTCTTCCTTCATGATGGTAAATGACACATCTGAAGACTCAGTTCCTGTGAGAAACTAACAGGGAATAAAATGCTATGGCAACAATGATGACCTAAATAAGCAAGATCTGATAAGTGAATAAAAATAGACAAACTAATATGATGTAGAAAGACCTACAAATATGATTTTTAGGATATAACTCTGAGGAATTGAGCTAAAAAGAGCTGTGGAAGCTCTTAGTAACTGAGGCCCTAGCTGTCCACTTTGAGTGAAAACCACACATAATAATCACAAAAAGAATGGATGCAACAAAATTTGTGTCGTTACTAGAGGTAAAAAAGACGTCATCCTTACTTATTAAGGGATACATTTACAACGTTACATTGCCCTACCTAAGGAATCTGCTGAAAATTGGAAATTCCCTTCCTGCCATGAGGAAGTTGTGATTTTAATTCACTTAGGATGAGATGCTCTCCCCTTCAGTTTCAAAATGTAAACTTTGCACGAGTTAGCATGCATGTATCAGAACGTAGTATATTGACTAAAGACCTGGATAAATTTACAAGTTTTTTTTTTTAAAGTAAACAAAAACAATTCATGGGATATTAGTTGAGCTCCCAGACTGATCTAACAACTTTATATGTTAGTATCAAAAATGTCAAAGTTATTCACTAAACCTAGTTTATTTTGTACAAGGCAAAATATTCATACATGTGTAAGGGGGTTTTGTCTTTTATGTTACTGTGCAGGCTAATTAAAATGGCTTCCTTGTTATGTTATACATAGGAATGCTTCTTTGTTATGTTAAACGCTGAGAAAGTCCTTCCTGCTAGCAGATTGTTTTGTATTATCTATTGATATGAGGACGAATGAACCAATTGGGATAGTTGTTATGTTTTTGGTGTATTTGAAGATGCTGTATGAGCGGGGTTTGGGGGCAGAAAGCAGGAAAGAGAGACAGAATGGACCAGGTGCTGTGAGTCCACTAACGGGGTTGGACCCCGAGCGGGGCATTCAGCAAGGAGGGGAGACGGAGATGGACTCGTGTGGAGCGTCTGGTCGACCACCGTTGTTGGTCCCAGGCGGCCGGTCGAGGCGGTCCGAGGAGTCACAGGGTGAAGAAGAAGGGTCCTGAGCTCCAACTGTTTGTGTACAAAGAGATTGAACTTAGTGTGGCGCCTTTTATTTTCCTTTTATATTTTATTCTCTATTAATTATATAGTTCCCGTAATATCTATAAACTGTAAATGTATCTGGTGTATTGTCTGTTATTTGGGCGAGGTGGGGTACATCATACAGCATCCACACAAACTATGACCCAGTTTGGCGGGGCCGAGGGCTGTTTCCCTAGATGACAGCGAGCCGAGAGACCCTGAGGCTGGCCGGGGGGCTACACATGCTTTGATTTTTCATGTCCTCATGGGTGATTTCAATACCATTTATGGGATTGAGAGGGAAGGAAAGTGGTGGTGCGTTGGCACAGTTAGTGAAGCTGCTGCTTCACAGTTCCAGCATCCTGGGTACACTCCTGACCTCTGGCACTGTTTGTATAGGAATTATACATTCTTCTTGTGACCGCTAGGCTTTCCTCCAGGTCCTGCATCTTCCACCCGTGTCCCAAAGACATGCTTAATCGGTAAGTTAATTGGTCACCACAAAAGGCCAGGAGAACCAGAGCAACTGATGTGCATGAATCGGTTATAGGAAATAAATGGGGGGTGGGGGGGAGGAAATAGGTTAGGATTGATGTACTTATTACAAATAAGGCTAATCTAATCTTCTTAAATATTATGGGGCAATTTCTAATTCCCCACCTCCTACTAGGTACCAACACCATTCTCCCAAACAACGCTAAATATCAACAAAATTTCCTGTTCAAGACAAGAAAATATTTTGACAAAGAGCTTTCTACAGTAACAAAAATTTCCTTTCTTAAGTGGAGAATTCACCATTCACCTCACTAAAATCCACTGATGACCCATAATACATAAGAAAGGTGCAATTGTTACTGCCAAAAAATAACTCAAGTATTGCTACATTCATTCTGTGGTGTGATTATTTGTTACAATAGTTTTAAGTAGATAATTGCACCTTAATGTACACGAAGAATGTAAGTACAGGTGTCCCCCGCTTTTCGAACGTTAGCTTTACAAAACCTCACTGTTACGAAAGACCTACATTAGTACCCTGTTTTCGCTAACAGAAGGTGTTTTCACTGTTACGAAAAAAATCAGCACGCGATAAAAGGCAGCGCGCGCCCTGAGCAGCCGCTCTCCCCCCAGATTCAGAACGGCATTCTCGCCAGCATTGCTTTAACTCGTTGCATTAAGCAGCCGTTAGCAAGATGAGTTCTAAGGTATCGGAAAAGCCTGAAAGAGCTCGTAAGGGTGTTACACTTAGCGTAAAACTAGACATAATTAAGCGTTTCGATCGGGGTGAACGAAGTAAGGACTAAGTGAGTTTGGCTTGTGGAAGCTGACGAAGATGATGTTGAAGAGGATTTGGCATCCCATGACCAAGAACTGAGATGAACAGCTGATGCAATTGGAAGAGGAAAGGATAACAATCGAAACCGAATTCATTAGCGAAATGAACGTGAAGCAACTCCATGAGATTTTCGCTGCAATGATAAAGTACGACTTTAATTTTGAAAGGGTACGTAGGTTTAGGGGATATTTGCAAGATGATTTGAGTCCTTACAAAGAACTGTATGATAGAAAAATGCGCGAGGCTCAGCAGTCAAGCAAGCCTTCCACATCAGCCACAGCAGACGACGAACCTCGACCTTTGACATCGAGGCGGGCAGTCATAGGAGAAGATGAGCTGCCTGCTCTAATGGAAACAGAGGACGGGATGACACCCCAGTGTCCCATCACCCCAACCCCCGGGCCGCGGACAGATACCGAATCGTGAAGAACACAGCGGTAGCCGGGAGGCACCCAGCACATCTTTAAGAAAAAAGCCGGAATAAACATGCTAATTAATTAGGTGCAATCGGCAATGATCTGGGCCGACAATTACGTGTCGGGCGGCACCTAATTAATTAGCATGTTTAATTCAGCTTTTTTCTTAAAGATGTGCTGGGTGCGTCCCGGCTACCACTGGACCCCTGCGTGCTTCGCGGCAATGTATTGGTCAGCGGCCCGGAGGGTGGGGGCCACTGCACCACCCCAACCTGCGACGACTCAGTCTAACAC
Source organism: Mobula birostris (assembly GCF_030028105.1). NCBI lineage: Eukaryota > Metazoa > Chordata > Chondrichthyes > Myliobatiformes > Myliobatidae > Mobula > Mobula birostris. The sequence goes on from NC_092402.1 coordinate 33,974,327, forward strand.
ACCATCATCAGTGTGCTCAGCGCTGTCCCGATTCCGGTAAGTGATACTAAACATAAGTACATACATTATTTCTACTTTATATCGGCTGCATAATTTTATGTGTTATTTGGTATGACTTGGCAGCTTCGTAACTTAAAGGTTACCGAGAGGGTGTTTTTGCCAACAGTACTTGCATGAGATTTTCTGCCGAGCGCGCTCGCATGAGATTTTCGCTACGGAGAACAGTGCCGGCAATGATTGTGGAAAAGTGTTACTGTTATTTTAGGTTTTATGTGTTATTTGGCATGATTTGGTAGGTTATTTTTGGGTCTGCGAACGCTCACAAAATTTTCCCATATAAATAAATGGTAATTGCTTCTTCGCTTTACGACATTTCGGCTTACGAACCATTTCATAGGAACGCTCTACCTTCGAATGGCGGGGGAAACCTGTAATGAAGTCAATTCAAATGGATCATCTTTCTACCACACTGGACACTCCGTTGAATCTACCACATGAGAACTCAGATGCTGGAAATAAATAACATTGTGATCTGTTCATTAAACATAGTTGATGAAACTTTTCAATAATTGTATTTGAAATTACAGGAAAGTCCATGAAAGATTCAGTATTGAAAACTGTTTTTGAATATACATTACTTAGACAGATTTTGACCAATGTACAGACAAGGTCCTGAAAACAATCCAGAATCTTCACACTCATTTTGTAAATAGAGATCAGTCGAGTGGGGTCATAGTGTGCTAGTACCTACTATTTCATACACCGGTAGTAGCAGATACTTTGACAGAAAGGATTTTGCTTCAGCTTGAAACCAAGCACAGAAGTCCTGTCAGATTGAACGAAGCAACTGCAGCAAGTTTTGTTTGCCAATCTTGAAACATTGGCAAGCAAATACAAGATTTGGCAAAATTGTAGGAATAAGCTACCAAAAAACTCCTCTTCCATCAAATGATTTCAGGTACGCAAATAATTCCACATGAAATAAAAACAGGAAGCAAACATACTCAACTTTTATCTCTCAGTAGATCTCAGTGTCCAGCTTTGCACTGCAACTTGTATGATATAATAATAGTCATTAAGTGCTTAGTAAAGAGAAAAAGGCACTCTAATATTCCAAGCTTTGGCTCTGACTCTAAACAGGCATCGGAAGATAATGCAGCAGCACAAAGTCCCCAAGCAGTGCTAATAAGAGGGCCAACTTCAGGGCACAGGCCCTTCCCAGAGTTTATTCAACTGAAGAATTATAGATGCGATGATCAAAAGGGAAACACAGTTCAGTACAAGGAAAAATTCTAACAGTGAAATTATTAAAATGCACACAAATAATTCACAACGTTCAATGCCATTAAGACTCAGATGAATTCTAACAAAGGAAACATCAAATCAAGACACGAGAGAACTATTATTAAAGTGAGCAATAGTTTTCTCTCATATGTATGAATGAGGCATTGTGCAACACAAGTACTGAATAGCTTTTGGCTCCTACCTATGCAAAAGGCCTTGCAGAGAGCACACATCCAGCACTAACAGCTCCATTTATTTATAATACTGTATGTTTCACCTTATAATGGAGCATACTGTTCTCTTTGTGCAACACAAACCTGAACTGGGAGTGGGTTCGATATCCCAGTGCATCAGCAAAAGGACAAGCTTTTGACTATGTTTGATCTTTATCTTGAAAATCAGGCAATATTATTTGCAGCTATAATTTACTCAAGAACTAAAGTTAGTTGTTTAATTAGCAAAGCTACTAGATGCATAGTGCAGAAGGTGAATACTAGAAAAAATTTAACAAGTGAACCTCTCCTTGTTTATTACCAAATTATGCTCAAGCTAAAAGTTAACATGTGATGGTAGGTGTTGTGTAACCTTAATACCACATAAAATATATTATGACAGTTATGTATATTATGTACAAAGAATTTTAAAATAAGAAAATCGGACCATAAAACATAGCAGAATTAGGCCATTTGGCCCATTGAGTCTGCTCCACTTTTCAATCATGGCTGATTTATTTTCCTCTCAAAAGATTCATTTTCTTGCAGATATTCACAATAGCTACAAAGAACTACATAGAATCAATGAAAAGCCACACACAAAGATGAACAAACAGCCAATGTGCAAAAGACAACAAACTGTGAAAATACAAAACAAAAGAAAAATACTAAATAGTAATAAATAAATAAGCAATAAATAAAGAGTACATGAGTTGTAGAGTCCTTGAAAATGAATCCATAGGTTGTGGAATCAGTTCAGTGTTGGGGTAAGTGAAGTTATCCCCTCTGGTTGAAGAACCTGATGGTTGAGGGGAAGTAACTGTTCCTGAACCTGGTGGTGTGATACCCGAGGTTCCTGTATATCCTTCCTGACAGCAGCAAATCTGGACCCTCTCCAATGCCAGCAGATCCTTATTTTTTCAGATACAGGGCCCAAAACTGCTCACAATACTTCACATGCAGTCTAATCAATGCCTTATAAAGTCTCAACATTACATCCTCGCTTTTATATTCTAGTCCTCTTGAAATGAATGCTGACATTCCAATTGTATTCCTCATCACTGACTCAACTTGCAACTTAACCTTTAGGGAATCCTGCGCTAGGACTCCCAAGCCCTTTTGCACCTCTGATTTCAGAATTCACTCCCTATATGTAAAATAGTCTATGCATTTCTTCCTTCTAATGAAGTTCATGACCATACACTTCCTGACACAGTATTCTATCTGCCACTTCTTTGCCCATTCTCTTTGTTTAATTTGGCATCCTGGTCAGCACAGATAACATGGGCTGAAGGGCCTGTTCCTGTGCTATACTACTTTATGTTCTTACCAACCCATAAATGTCTGCTTCTTGTGATTTTCTGCCAATATTCTCCTAACAGACTTGAAGGAATGCTTTAGAAACCTTTGTAAGTTTGGAATTCTAACTCAAATCAAACGTAAGACAGCATATTCCACCATGTGGGCTACACACAACCAATTCCTAGAGCAATCTACTAAAAATAGTCAAAATAAGATGGAAACATCACATGTAAATCATCACAAAAATGACATTTAATTATCATGCTTCATTTTTCTAATTATAGAAATAATATAATTTCTAATTATAGATGTCATAAGAGTGCACATAATTCAAATGAAAATGAACTAAAGCCATTTTTTGCATTAAAAACTGAATTACTCCAAACATTTTAACTGAGGGGCATAAATAACATAACAGAGCAGGAACTTAAGGCTTCTGAAATCATTACATAATTGGAGAGAATTGCAAATAACATGTAGAGCTCAGTAGTTCAGACCACAACCCCATCACAGAACTCAATTTATGTGATGAGTGACCTTCGAGTAAGTTGCAAAATGGCCACCACTGTTCAAATTTTACTAACATAAGCACAAGCTACAAAGAATGTGACATAAAAATGCTTTCTGTGCCAAAATAGCGATTTTATGAATTTGCGATAGATCACATGTCAAAGTGTAATCGAAATTCAAATGAAATTCCAGGTCCCTTGAAACATTCACCATTGCCACTAAACTTCAATTAAGACGTCATGTAAATTAGTATTACCTCAAAATACTAGTCTATAGGATGGCTCCGGGCAATTCCCTAGGTCAAGTTATTAAAGGAAAGGAAATTAGTCATTCTTCTACCACAATATATTCTAGCTGCAATATGCACAAACTTTGGGAGATACAACAAACACCAAGGCTGCTTCGCCAGAGGGGCAAAGTAAACAAGTGTCACCTGTGGCTTAGTGGGTAGCTCTTTCACTTCTGAATTGGAAATTTGTGGATTTGGTCCATTCCAGGGATTTGAATCAGGGATTTACACTTCAATACCGGCTGACCAAGTCTTGCATTGTTGGAGGTCCTGTCTTTCCGATGAGAGCCAACTGCTCAGCCAAGTAGATGTACATGTTTCAAAAATCAGAGGACTTATTTCCCACTGTCTTTGACAATATTCATTCCACAATCAGCATCACCAAAAAAATGTTTACTTGATGATAAACACATTGCAGAGAGCAAGCTTTCTACAAAGAGCCAGCTTCTACAAAGAGCCAGGTGGCTGGCACATTTTGAAAGCCAAAATGGTACAGATAATGGACATCTAAAATAAAATTAGAAAACGCCACAAGTACACAGCAGGTCCTGTGACTTCTAAGAAAGGAGAAACATAGTTAGCAGATCAGGTCAAAGGCTGTTGGACCTGAAACATTAACTCAATTTCTCTTTTCTCCATTACTGTCTGATCTCCTGGGTCCTTCCAGCATTAGCTGTATTTATTTCACACTGTGACATTTTGGGCCCTACAAGTGGCTACAACTCAGTAAGTATTGAACATAAGCCCTGAAGTTCTGAAAAACTACTATAGGTCTGCCTTTCCTTTTTTTTGATCAAGGGATGATATATTACAATTACAAAACTAGGCCTTCTGTTCTTTTTATTGCCTAAACACACAAGGTGAGGATGAAGCCAGACTGAGTTATAGTTCCTCCCAGTCAAACTGCTCTGACTTGCTGAGCTCTCTCATGTTAGTGAATGAAAGCAGTGCAATCAGTCAGCTGTGGGACAGTGCCCAGCAAGTATAACAACAACCTCTACAGCCAATGTAGAAGTATGTTTTATAACCTCCCTTCACTCCTGCAACAAGGAGTTTCTTCAGAAAAATTCAGTGCTTCATACTTACCCCAGCTACTTTCAGCACTTGCTACTGAGGAGGTGTGGGTAACTCAAAATACAGCTTCCCATAGACAGGCAGGTGTACTGGAAGAACACTCCAGTAACAAAAACAGTCAAACTAACCAACCAAGCACATACCCACAAATATTTAGAAGTTTTGTAAGCTGCCTGCAAAAGGTCACTGTGTATTGCCAGCTCCATCTTGATTTATTTCACCCGATGATGGATCTTCAATCACTACTGGAGCTCGAAAGGCACCTGAAATTTACTGAGCCAAAACACTTGCAGAATCAAGCACCAAACTCATATTTATCCTTTCTCTGCCACTTCATAAGTCATCCTAAAGATTTGTAGCTGCTCTGTCCCTCCAACCCAATTCCCCTGGGTTTTTAACCCTACAAAGATGCCCTGCATTTTAGCTCAAGTAGACATCACACTGTGAACATCACAGTTTCATTTCAAGCAGAAGATGACTTTAAGGCAGGTATATTCCAATTTGCAACGCATCAAGACCATGCAATACTGTAAACATGATCAAAAACGTTTACGTCCCTAAATGCACAGAGATCTGAATTACTGAGCAACACACACAAAATGCTGGAGGAACTCAGCAGGTAGCATCAGCAGGACCTTCAAAGGGTTTCGGCCCTAAATGTCAACTGTAATTTCCCGCCCCCACCCCCACAGATGCTGCCTGGCCTTCTGAGTTCCTCCAGCGTCTTGAGTGTGTTGCTCAGATTTCCAGCATCTGCAGATTTTCTCGTTCGAGATCTGATTTACTGGTGGGTTATTACATTGTGCATTATGCTACTCCTGGTCTTTAAAAAAAAACTCCACAAAGAATACTGGGTAAGGACTGCAGCAAAACATCTGTGTTATCTTTAAGTGATAAATGATTACTTTCCATCACTTTACCATGTATGTCATGTTTAAAAATATATAAAGTAATACTTACATCTTATTGTTTATCTGCACTGCACTTTCTCTGTAGCTGTAATGCTTTATTCTGCATTGTTACTGTTTTACCTCAATGATCTGAACTGTATGGTCAGTATGCAAAGAAAAAGCCTTTCACTGTACATATGTACATGTGACAAAATAAACTTATTCTATTTCCAAGCTATTCTGTTAACACACACATATTTCCAATGTCAGAAGACTGGAACTATCATTCATTTCAACAACTATTCCACTAAAAATACAAGCCAAACCTTAAAAGTCATCAATGCAACACAGCAGTGAAATATGTTGAACTAGAGACAGCCATATTGCTTTAAAATGCATTTATTCAACTAGTAACTAAGATAAAATCTATACCAAATAATGTCTAAACTTGAATTTACCGAACACCACTTAAGTAGCTACAATTCATACAGAACTACAATTGGACTTAAGACAGAAGAGCAATGTGAAATACCTCAGCTGTCACTATCTCGCTAAATCAACTCAGCTCAGAGTTCTACTGCTGACTCAGCTATTACAAAACTCATGTTAATACTCAGTAATTCAATTTGACTGCACAATTTCTGCTTCCTCGATATTGACTTTCATTGTTCTCCATGTCCAGTACAAGACATACAGGCCTTATAATCCAGCAGGATCTTCAATCTATTTCTGTGGTTACATCAGAAAGAACAATGTCCTCTTTGCTTTATTTGATTACAGAACATTTTTAATATATTAAGAAACAACCTATTTTGGACTGTTCTCTTCTTCCCTAAATAGTTACTACCAATTGCAGCAGACTTGCTTACTTGGATATCTGATGACATTTCAATGTTGCAATCAAAAAAAAGTTATCTTTCATAAATAAATACTCTGAAGCACAGTTGTTAATTTATAACTTCTTCTCAAACCAATAACACTAATTTTATAGCCAAGAATAAAATTCACACATGAAGGTTCTCTGAATCAGCAAAGTATAATCTGAGGAATAACATCATTTGGCTTGGCAACAGGAAATTGGAGCTTCATTGGGAGAGAAGTGCCCAGCTGGTCTCTTCCAACATTTGTAAAAGTAGAGCAATATGTTGTCACCTACAACCTGGAGGCACAATATTCCAAGTAGAACTTCTGTAAATTGTGTCTTTACTCGGAGGATGGATGCAATGTTTTTTTTTTTATTTACCACACATTGGGAAAATTATTTTAAAATTAATAATCCATCTTCCATAGATTTCTCAAGCTTTAGTGAACCACTGTTAGCCACTTCATGCGTACGAGCCAATTAATTTTAAACTGAGGAAGATATCCAATGAGATAGACAACAGACTTGTACAACCTTACCAAACACATGCCCACAAACATCAACAATAATTCCTCAGCTCAGTAATCTATCTGAATTTTGAACTCTTTCCATTTCTCTGTGAATGCTTAAATAATTCGATGTTCATATGTCTCATTAATCAATGCATGTGTCACATTTGTATTGCTTCCACATGGATTGTAACAAATGGCATATCAATCTAAAATTTGTGGAAAGAACAAAAGTGTTTGCAATAATATAAAGTCATTCACCATTTCTATATACTAAAGTGTTTGTTAGCAACTAAGCATATTTGTAGTGTTGCTGATGCTCTGATATTGGAAAACACCAAAAATTGGATGAGGGATAGCCCCAATACCAGAAGTGAAATAATGACCAGATAATCTTCTTTTAGTGATGTTGGGTGAGGAATAACCTTCAGTTCTTCTTCATGGTAGTGGCTAAGTTATTTAGTTAGTAACCAAAAGCTTAATGATCCAAAGATGAGGTCAGATCCCAGTATGCATACATCTTGCGCAAACCTGCCTGGTTCATCAAGGTCCCCACATGGAACAAAGTCTGTTTTCCTTACCTGCCCTTATCATTGTTTCATGAAGTTGTCAGTGACACCAACAGCTCATGGAAATATGAGCAAAATATGGAGAATAATATGTTCTTATGGAATTTGTGAAATATGTAAATTGCTATTAACCTGTAACAGGATATCCAGATGTCCTGTTGGAAATTGTGCTCTCACAGGATAAGCCTAGAGATTTGACGTATAAGCCATTCACTCACAGTCTAACGCTGAATGATCAACAGATTTACTTACTGACACTACCTTGCGTTTTCTCCGTTGACCTTCTGCACACTCAAACAGCCAAATTGCCCACTCGAGCACTGTCGTTTCTTTAAGGTAATAGAAGCTTAAAAATTAATTTAGAACAGAGATCTGTTGCAGACAATTCAGTTAGTAGATCATTGCTGGGAAATTTTCCAGGTGCAACAGCAGACAAATATTTATCCCTTCAGTACACTCCTGCTCTGTATCAGCAGTCCAAATTAGATACTGACAATACTCTACCCTTATGTGGTTATGTTACTTTTGGAAGACTAAAGTCATCATCTTAGGCCCAAACTCCAATGGCATTAATTCTAAAACTGTCTCCCCCAAATTTGCCCCAACTCTGACCACAAAGGAAAACAGACCATCTTCTTCCTTTGTATCCATCTGCACCAAAGTTGTGCTTCTGTTCTTATATCAACTCCACCAAAAAAACATCCTGTTTCTTCCATTGTAATAATAATCTTTGCACCTCCCTCCACCGTGCTTTTGTTCCATCTCAAATTGGTGACTCCAGTGCTCTCCAGCTAGTCTCCCACCGTTCCATCCTTCATAAACTTATCCACCACTCTGCTGCATCTCACACCAAGTATTGCTCACTTTTTGCCCCTTTGGTCATTGATCGACATTAGCTCGCAATCTGCCAATGCCACAAGTCCATTCATCACCTCACTCTCTATGGTGTCATCCAATCAATGTGTCTGCTACTCAAGTTACTAACACATCTCTTGTTCCTTTCTCCCAACCTCAGGGTCTGTGTCTTCAAATGTCCCGGCCCCAAAGATTGGAAATCCTTCTTCAAGCACACTGCATCTCCCCTCGTCTTTATCCTACATCGCTGATGTGCTTAAGTCCTTTCTAATAGTTTCCTTCAATTATTTTTGTCACTTTTGTTCAACAACATGCTTGTGACATATTCCTGCATTACTTGTGCTCTATATGAGATTTTTTCATTATATTCTTGAAAAATCACAGAATATTCTTGTGCATTCATCATGGGTGTACTGTAAAAAATAATCACTAGTTAAGACATGCAAAGTCACTATATGAATAGAGTGCATCTTTAATTATCAGGCTATTCCAGGGAAAATAGCCTTGATGTTTTAAATACAAAGTTTGTTGGGGCAGTTTTTTAAAGTTCTAAATAAAGCAGAAAAGAACAAATTACTGAGCATAAGTAACCTCACCAATCAAGTACAAATATTACTAGCCTAATGAGCAAGTGCAACAATCACCAGGTTAGATTACCACATTCAAATGACAGATGAAGTTTAGTTGGGAGACTGGTAGAAAATTACAGGTTAGATTTTAGTTCTAGAAGCTGCATTTAAATGTCATCAAAGCAAGTATGTAAATCAGTGTCAACTTAGTACAAAACGCTTGTGTGCTACCAATTATTTGTTCAACAAAAACATCACATACAAAAACAGATTTTCAGCTAGCCAAGGCTGGAGCTATTCAATAAATTCTATTTTCTGTTCTTTCCCCATAACATCATATGTTATTTTTCCCTTCAACCATTTCCATGAATGCTTCAAACAGTGTATGTTTATACACACAACTGAGGCCTATCCAGTGAGTTAGTAAAAATTCAGCATCACTGCCTTAATCTTGTTTTTGAATGTATTTATTTTTCAGGATGTGGTTTTGGTAGAAACGCCTGCATTCATTACTTGTCACAAGTTGCCTTTGAGAAGGTGATGGTGAGTCACTTTGTTGAACTGCTGTAGTCCTCCTGATGCTTCTGGGATTTACTCAAAACCATGTTGAAAGACTAGCAATGTATTGCCATGTAAGGATGGTATATGAATTGCAGAGGAACTTGGGGGTAGTGATGTTCTCATGCATCTGGTATCCTTGTCTTTCTTGGGAGATGCTGTTGGTCTAGCCCAGGAGAATAGCCGTAGTGCATTTTGCAGCTGATACATGGTGGATGCGCTAAACCTCAGTGAACCAGTCTTGTACATAGTGAAGTCTTTGGAGTATCAAAAGGCAAGTCACCAGCTGCAAAATACCGAGCTTCCGATTTGAGCCATGACATCTATATAAGCAATCCAGCTAAATTTCTTGCCAATAGTGGCCCACAAAATGTTGACAATGGGGGAAATGGCAATGGCAGTAACCAATTTCCCTCAGGATCAATAAAGTATGACTATGACTATTGAACGTTGAGAATACATGTTCAGACTCTTGTCTTGTAGAGTGCTGTCATTGGCTGGCACTTCTTCAGTGCCATACCCGAATATGGTCAAGGTATACCTGCACACAGGAATGGTCTGCTTTATCTTCTGAAGAGTTGCAAATGGAATCAAGTGATGCACACATCAGTGAACCTCACCATTTCCGACTTTATGATTGATGGAAGGTCAGTAATAATGGGGCTGAGTTTGGTTGAGCCAGAGGAATTCCTATTGTGATATCTCAGAGCTGGAATAATCGATACCTAACTATCACAAACATCTTCCTTTGTTAGAGTATGACTCTGTTCACCGGAATTCTTCAACTTCAATGCCCATTGACTTCAGTATTTCCAAGACTCTTTGGTACCCCATTTGGTCAAATACAACCTTGAAGTCTGTTCTTTCACTAAAAGAGCTTAATCTCAATTATTTAGTGTTTTTAAAAGTTTTCTTAACCTGACCTCTCACCTTCAAAGACATGTGTCCACACAACCCCTGCTCCTATAAGCCCTTTGGTATTCCTACCTCCGAACTCTAGTGACACAGATTCAATCCTGACTTGCAGTGTTGGTTGCATGGAGATTGCAGATGGATTGTATAGGATTCCCTTTGGTGTTCCAGTTTCCTCACATACCATTCTTGTTAGTAGGATAATTGGCCACTGTGCAGCTGAGCTGTTGGAGAGCCAAGGTGGAGTTGATGAGCATGTGAGAATAAATAATTACTGGGAAATGAGTGTGGCGTGGGACTAGCAGAATTGGTCTGTGCTCCATCATAGACTCAGTAGGCTGAATGATCTCCTGAATCATATGGGAGAAATGTAAGGGATGTTACATTGATTTGTATTGTCAGCAGCTAGAGATTTGTGGCCAATCCAGGAGAAATGAAATAGCAGACAGACTATTCAAACACTCACCAGTAATCACACTGCTACAAAAAAAAAAGGCTGATTACATATGTAGCAAGCATGGCACAAGCAGGCAAAACTTCCAGATATTGATGGGGGGGGGGGGAGGAGGGAACAAGTACATGGAACAATGGAGCAGCATCCTGTGGAGGAAGAAGGCCAATGGACAACTTAGTGGGACCCCAGTTACCCTCTCATCCAGGTCACCTGGTCAACAGCTGATGAGCTAAAATGGGGATACACAGCAAGTAAATGAGGAAAGAGACAGACCATCCAACATCTTATGGTCTTCCACATTTGACAGACAATAAAGTGGTCTTCATAATTTTAAATTTCCATCTATTTCACCCCTCCTTAAGACTGTGACAAGGGGAGATGAGTCAGATGGATTTCCCAGTCTCTCTCAGCACTTTACAATTAGAATGAAAGGATATTTTATTACATCCTTCTGCTGCGCCCCGAGCTTGGTTGAGATTACACACCAAGGAAAAAGAGACAATATGAATTAGAAAGCCAAATGGCCTCATCTCATGCTAAACCATCCTGTAATCCTATGTACTACAGTGACTCATCTGCAGACTTCAAAATTATACATTGGATACCTAAATGCAGGCCAATCATAACATACAGGGTGATGTGTATGGCACTGTACATCTCCATCCGAACTGTACAATGCTTAACAACGTGTACACTCCTGCTACTACTGGCCTCTTTAATTCCATGAATTTTACTTTTTCTAACAGGTCTTGTGGTATTATGCTAATTGCCTTTTCAAAACAAAACACACACATCAACATAAATATAAATCAAAATATTAAAGACTTAAGAAAATCTTGCAACCAACTGCCCACAGAAAGCAGAAATAGCTAGTAATTATTTTTGTGCTGTAAATTAATTAACATAGTTTACAATGAATTTACTAAAAATGAAAAAGGCTTTATTCACAAGTCCACCACATCCTGTCTACATACATAAATGACCGCACTTCAAAAGTATTTCACTCCTCAGGGTACAGTTTATTGTATAAGTATTATTAGAAATTATATTTACACTTCATGACAAAGAAATACACAATTCATTACCTATTTACCGGTTTCACTGAAAGCATCACAGAAAAAGCATTACTTTTTAAAGGTTTGGGATCATGTTGCACAATTAGACAATACAAGGAGTGATCCTGTGGGCAAGTTCCAGTTAAGATGGAAGAGACAAAGTCTGGGATTATTTAAGAATAAATGGATGTTGTGATGAGAATGCAGGGGGGTTGGGGAAGGAGACTGCCCATTTTTCCCCCAAAATGGATAAGCCTGGATAACTTGGGCTTTTTTCCCCCAATCATATCCACTGTTAGATCATCTAAGTAAGAGTACAGCTACAGGAGATAGATCACTTTCCACGAACTTTAAAATTGGTATTCCAACTAATTAAACAATATCTGAAAGTAACCACTTTCTTTGTTCAGTAAATGTCCTGGTTAAAACCTACTAGTGGAAAATGTCTTCAAATTTAAGTCCATTTCCTCCTGCATTAGAAATGGTTACACAGGAAGTCTTATTAATGCCCCTTCCTGTTATACGTAGGAACTTCTGTGGTGACCAGTTCAGAATGATAAGAATAGTGAAACCAATAAACTTTATAGGTTCAATGTGCAATGTTCTCAGTACTAAACAAGTCAGAAAGTGGCTTGTACACAAAAATGCCCTGCTAAACCAGTGATATGTACAAAATAAAAAGCACATTTTTTTTTTTAAATTCTGCAACTCTGGAAGATTTTTATTTCTAACTAACAGCTAATGAAAGAAAATCTAACTCCAGGCTTCGTTCACCATTAAATACCCAACAACAGATAACAGCGTCCCTACAGATAATCTTAATCAGCAATACATAAACATCATGGAGTAACAATATACTCTTGAAACAAAGAGTACATGTATAAAGATATAGATTACTCTATGGATGAAAAATATTTTATCTCAATATTTCACTTGCCTTCTTCAAAACACAGTACTGATTTAATAATCAGTTAAGTATAATAAATACCAGTTCCAATTTGCATAAACAGCTAAACTGATCCCGCCCACCTACAGAAACACCAATGAATGCAGGTACTAATTTCCATGGTGACAGGATACCTAGAGTTAACAGCATGTTAGAATTACTTGTAAAATGTCATTCTCCTACTGAGAGTTACGATTCAGGCTGCAGGATCATTCAAAATCTCAGCCAATCAGTTAGTTGGATAATAAAAATAATTAAAGTGAATTCTGTAAAGTTCATATTATTAGAACTCAAGTTGTCCATAAAGTAAGCAACATGAGAAAAGTTGTTTTCCAATAGATATGACTAAATCCACAAATCATTTATTGTTTTTTAATTCTTAAATAATTATCAATACCAGAGAAAATAGTATACTAGTCGTAGAGCGTCTAGTGATATTTCTCTTCATTCTCTTATCTTCCACTTAATACTTAGGGATACATTAATGATAACAACTATAGCAGTTGTAAATTTGTAAATCTCCTTCATTTATGTTATTTCATGGCATGATTCTATTTACAAGCCCTGGCTAAATTTTCATTTATTGGACTTACTTTAATTGATGCTGTACTGAAGCGAATCTTCCTGTGTGGAACAGGCTCCTCTTCGTCAGATAGCCCAGTGATTTCTGAGTAGCCACTTTCAGGTTCAAATGCATCATCCTCATCATCATCCAGACAACTTCCTTCTGATTCATCACCTACCCCACTAAAGGCGCTAATATCCACCATGTCAGCCTCCGAGAAGTCTTCACCTTTTTTGCAATGGTCATCTCGATCAATGTCATTTTTGGCTTGTTCTCCATCCTCAAAGGAACCAGCTTTCGACGACAAAGACTCCTCCGCCTGATGTGTAATCCCCTCTGCAGACTCCAATGATGGAGGCTGCAAATTATCCAAGCATTCCTTCGGAAGATTTCTATTTTCTGAATTAACATCCAGGCCTGGTGCTGTGGCGTCAACCAACTGAGGCTCACAAGTCTCTGAAACAGCTTCTACTGGCTGTAAGCCTCTGCCAGTTTCAAGATCCTTAGGGGCAAGTTCTGAATCTTTTTCATCGTCTGTAGATTTAGATTCCTTCTCCAACTCTGCAGTGTCTTTCACATCCACAGGTCTAATTTTCCTCACCTCTTCATTTTTTTGTGACATTTGTGTGGACGCCACAGGCCTTGTTTCTTTCAGACTGTCCCCTTGTTTCACCAGCGATGCCAGCTTCTGGGCTAGATTACTGCTGGATGGAGATCCAATCAACAACTTATCCGTCTGTAGTTCCTCACTTTCTTTTCTGAGTTGGCTAGGGCCTGCAAGATCAAGGGAGAAGTCACCATCGCTGTTAGTCCCACTGTCTGTTTTAAGTGTATCCTGTTGGCTTTTAAGAACTACTTTTGATTTTTTTGGGAATGGTTTTGTGTTGAGTGAGGAGGTGCCATGCCTGATCACCTTGTCTAGGACACCAGCCTTTTTCTGATGTGCGCCACTCTCAAAAACTGCACTGAGCTGGCTCACTGTGGGTGAGATAGCTTCGGTCTCCAGGCTGTCTAGGGACTCGGTACTTCCATTGAATCGAACCACCACATCCAGCTTGCTGTCCTTGAGACCAGCCCTCTCCTTTTTCAGCAAGATTCTGTTGGAAAGGTTCTTCTCCTGGATGTTCTTTTCAAACATCTTTCTGGTCTCCTGAAGCTTGGAGAAAGGTCTCTCGCTCTTGGTGTCAAAACGGCTCACTCTCTCTGAGACACTGGTGCCAAGTTTCAATAGGGCACTGTGGTCCACGTTTTCATTGAGGCTGCTGGCTCTGGGCAGAGACAGGCGCACAGATCTCTCCTTGCCTTTGGCTGGGATGCCAGTCGCCTCGTTAGGGGTGGTACCCATCTTCTGCAGGAACATGTTTTTAATCCTGTGCACGTTAGAGCCGTACTTCTTGCCCCGGCTCTGCTTCTTGCCCTCGGCATCCTCGTCCGGCTTTTCTTCCCCGTTGCTCGTCTGACTGGGGTTTTGCAGAGCCTGGATCTCTGCCTCATAGGCATTGCGATGGGGAGAGGGACTCCGCAAGCTGGCTGGTGAGGATGCTTCAGTCTTCATCATGTTTAATTCAGCACTCTCCTTATCCAGATCTGCATAGTTTCCGAAAGCACATTAAGAAAAAAAAAATACACTCTACAGCACAAGACTCAAGGTTTCATTCTGTCGAGCTCAAGAAGGCGGCTTATCCTGTAGCTCTCCATCTGAAGAAAGGAAAATAAAGACTAAAATAAATCTCAGCAGTAAATCAGCAAATACACATCAAAGAATGCACGCCGTGTGGTGGATTGCAAACATGTAATCTGTTTGATTGCATCAGTTTGAGCACCAAATCCTGATCGCTTGATCTTTCTGCATTATCAACCAACAGTGGATCAACCGGGCTCTCCCTGGGTCCTAGGCTCCACTACATGAAGTTAGAACACTGTTTAGCAATTTCAGGGCATCTATTGGCAATGCAGTCTCAGCCAATCAGTTAAGGGGGGGCGGGGCTGTGTAGCAGACAATGTCATTTTACTCAGTAAATTTGTTCAGAAAATGGAGTCTGTTTAAAAGTAAATGGAAATAGAATTTAAGTCTAAATGCACAGGTACTGCAGAAATTGACAAATATAAATTAGGTGCATAAAATAATTCCCAGGCATTTACTGCAGTGTGGGCACCAGGCTTGACAGAAAGAAGATTAATCCAATCTGCACTCTAGCTGTGGATAGCATTCAAATTCTATGCAGCTACATGCCCATAGTGTTTGAATGTGTCATTTCTTTTTGTTGATTTGAGCAGATATGTTTACCTCAAACCCACTTTTTAAAAACATCTAAGCATCAAAATTTCAGCTTCTTAAATATGACCTTGGATTTTATATCTTAAGTTTACTAAAATGTATCTAAATTCATGCAAAAGCCAAACTCTGAGCTGCATTAAAACTTTGGCAAGCAAATTCAACATCTTAGAAAAAGGAATAAAAACAATGAGAGATTCTGGAACAAAAACAGAAATGACCTAGTATTTGTGATTTAATGACATTTTCAAATATTACATTGTATTCTGTACCCCTGTAGAAACCGCCTTTATTAGTTTAAAAGTTTATAGACAGTACACTGTATTAACCTGCTTGTCAGCACAGAGAACAATGCAAAATTTATACATTTGTATTATCTTAATTATTAATAATGGCACTCTAACTTACAAATATCTAAAATACACTGCTAAATACAATCTAAGAAGCAAAATATTGACCAGAGTACTCATACTTCCTCATTAATGGACACTTTGTCTACAAATGGGATTTTATACAATGTGGAACTCTAATCAACAATAATAATGGAAAAATAAATCTTTCAATTATGACTTTTTGAAAAGGAGGAAGTTTCTTATTTAGAACATGATAGTGGTATTTATATTTAAATAGAAGGTATGTTAAAGAATTCTGAACCATACAGTTATTCTAATTGTACTTCCCTGAAGCAGATTCCTAACCTAAAGATGAACTTTCATAACTTTTCTGAAGTAGCAATGAGCTATCTAAATTTTCTATAAAGTCCTAAACAACAAAAAAAGAGATGGCACAATAGTGTAGCAGATACTGGAACATTTTACATTGTCAGTGACCAGGGTTCAATTCCACCGTTGTCTGTACATTCCCCGTGAGCACATGGGATTCCTCTGGGTGCTCCAGTTTCCTCCCACATTCCAAAGACTTAGGTTAGTAGGTTTTGGCTCCGGAAGTGTGGTGACACTTGCAGGCTGCTCCCAGCACATCCACAAACTGAGTTGGTCATTGACACAAATGACATATCTCACTATATGCTTCATTGTTGAAGTGACAAATAAAGTTACTCTTTAAAATACAGAGGCAAAGCTAAGCTACTTAATCCTTTTCCTGCTCTAGTTTATAGAAACTAGATAGAAAATTGGTTGGCAGACAGGAAACAAAGAGTAGGGATTAACGGGTCCTTTTCAGAATGGCAGGCAGTGACTAGTGGGGTACCGCAAGGCTCGGTGCTGGGACCCCAGCTATTTACAATATACATTCATGATTTAGATGAACGGATTAAAAGTAACATTAGCAAATTTGCAGATGACACAAAAATGGGTGGCAGTGTGAAATGTAAGGAGGATGTTATGAGAATGCAGGGTGACTTGGACAGGTTGGGTGAGTGGGCAGATGCATGGCAGATGCAGTTTTATGTGGATAAATGTGAGGTTATCCACTTTGGTGGCAAGAACAGGAAGGCAGATTACTATCTGAATGGTGTCAAGTTAGGAAAAGGGGAAGTACAACGAGATCTGGGTGTCCTTGTTCATCAGTCACTGAAAGTAAGCATGCAGGTACAGCAGGCAGTGAAGAAAGCTAATGGCATGTTGGCCTTCATAACAAGGGGAGTTGAGTATAGGAGCAAAGAGGTCCTTCTGCAGTTGTATAGGGCCCTGGTGAGACCCCACCTGGAGTGTTGTGTGCAGTTTTGGTCTCCAAATTTGAGGAAGGATAATCTTGCTATTGAGGGTGTGCAGCGCAGGTTCACAAGGTTAATTCCCGGGATGGCGGGACCGTCAAATGTTGAAAGATTGGAGCAACTGTGCTTGTATACACTGGAATTTAGAAGGATGAGAGAGGATCTGATTGAAACATATAAGATTATTCAGGGATTGGACACGGTAGAGGCAGGAAACATGTTGCCGATGTTGTGGGAGTCCAGAACCAGAGGCCACAGTTTAAGAATAAGGGGTAGGCCATTTAAAACGGAGTTGAGGAAAAACTTTTTCACCCAGAGAGTTGTGGATCTGTGGAATGCTCTGCCTCAGAAGGCAGTGGAGGCCAATTCTCTGGATGCTTTCAAGAAAGAGTTAGATAGAGCTCTTAAAGATAGCGGAGTCAAGGGAAATGGGGAGAAGGCAGGAACCGGCTACTGATTGTGGATGATCAGCCATGATCACAGTGGATGGCGGTGCTGGCTCGAAAGGCTGAATGGCCTACTCCTGCACCTATTGTCTACTATTTATCAAGATCATGGCTGAACTACTTTGGCTATACTTTCCTGCCCCATCCATGATCTCCCAATACTCCTCTGACATCCATAAATCTCTATATTGAAATCTTTCCATGATACAGAATTCCAATAGTTCACCACATGCTACATTTCTCCTCATCTCAGTTCTAAATGTTCTACCCCTTATTCTGAGACTGAAACTTCTGGTCAGCAACTCCTTAACAGAGGAAACACCCCCCCCCCACCATAATAACCCATGAACCATGTAAGAATTTTGTAAGTTTCAATTAGATCACCCCATTCTACTAAATTCCAGAAAATACAGCCCTAGTCTACTTAATCCCTTCTCAAAAACCAAGCTGCCCCTCCAGTAACCAATCTGGTGAACCTTTGTTGTATTTCCTCTATGACAAAAACATCCCTTTTTAGTAAAGTAACCAAAGTGGTTAATCATGTTCCAGGTGTGGTCTCACCATGCCCCTAAATAAGTGCAATGAAAGGCCTTTACTCCAGTAGTTACATCCTCTGATAATAAAGGTCAATATTCTATTTGCCTTCTCAATTGCTCATTTCACCTGCATACTCGTTTTCAGTGTGGATGTATGATTTATGAATGTCTCCCTAGATGTATCCCTATAGATTAGAAGCATTAAGTATAAGTACCTTTTGAATATCAACATTTCACACTCTTTCACCATTTAAAACTACTCTGCTTTTTTCTATTTTGTATACTGGAGCAGATGACATCACATATTTCCACATTACATTCAATTACCTTGTTCTCACCCACTCATAGCTTCCTGCAGCATCTTTCTATCCTCCCTGCTCACAATCTTACACTCCATGTTATCAACAAGACACATATATAACATTTGACCCCCTCAGCCAAATTGTTGATATAGACTGAATAGCTGGAACTTAACATCCGCTAATCACAGCCTGTCAGCCTGAGAAAAGCAGATTTATTTCTGTAAGTGGTCTCTGCTATTAACCAGTTCTCGAACCATGCCAGTTATTATTTCCCGTTCCACGTTAACCTTGCTTACCAATCTCACACTTCAATATATGGAAATCCTTCTGAAAAAGTCACATTTACTCCCACTGTATACTTTCTCTCTATTAACTACATCCATTGGTATCCCCTTATCTAATCTTCTAGTCACATCCTCAAAGAACTCCAGCATGTTAATCAAACAGGATTCCCTTTTCTTAAATCCTCACTGATTCCGCTCAATCCCATTATTCTAAGTGATCTGTTATTACATATTTCAGCACTTTCACCACTATATCAGCACAAGTCTACCAGGTCAGTAGCTCTCCACTTTCCTTCTCTCTTTTGTTAAATAGTGGGGTTACATTTGTTACCCTCCAATTCACATGGACCATTCCACAATGTATCGAGTTTTGAAAGATGATAACCAATGCACCTACTATCTCTACAGCCATTTCTTTCAGAAGTTTGGGATGTAGGTCACTGGGTCCCTGGGGTTTATCAGGTTTTAATCTCATTAACTTCTTATGTATTTTTCTCCTTGAATACTAATTTCCTTCTATTCCTTACTCTTGCCAGACATTTCATTCTCCTGTATTTTCTATCAGATTTTTTGTATCTAATTTCACGGACAAATGCAAAGTATTTATTTAATTTTTCTGCCATTTTCTTATTTCTCGTGTCTCTGTAATGGACCCGTATTTTCTCTCACTGGTCTTTTCCTTTTTATGTACAATAGAAGTTATTGTAGTCTTTCATTATCTCATGTTCTGGGAATTCTTTTAAAGGTGAACAGAAAGTTGCTAAGACAAGGAATGCTAGAGATCAGTTGTAGAGACACACAGAGTGAAGAGAAAATTGAAGATCAGAAATGTATCTCAAAGTGCAATAAATTTTAACAAACTTGAAATTCCACAAAAGTCATACGCGGTGCCTAGTAACCATGTTCCCTTTCTTGGTTTTTGTTTCCAATCCTAGATGTCCTCCAAGTTATTTTCATAATACATTTGTATGTCTACATTTAGCATGGAAATTATTTATGCAACCTTGTCATGATTGAGTCACTTTGATAGCACAATGGTATTTCATTTGAATATCACCTAGCTTCTTAACCTGTTCCACAGGGATAATCCAGCTAGTTCTCTTGTCAAATTAGCATAGCCATTACCATTTACAATAAAATATAAAATCTAGTATGTGAAAATAAGAGCAAAAAATGCCACTTTGAAAATGATACTGATTTATATCCAAGGACTAAATAAATTAGTCATAACTCTGACTACAGAAATTATCTTTCAATAAAATTTCAGATGACTTTAAAAAGAAAACAATTGCTGCTTCTGGTTAGAGATTGTATATTACTTAAATGACTTGGAATTATCAAACAGATTAAATGCCCTTTAATACAAACTGACAATATAAATGGTCATTTAATACTGAAACTCCAAACAGATAATGTTAGAAACACTTAATAGGTCAGGTAGGATCTGTGGAAAAATAAACAGAGTAAATAATTCAGGTAAAAAAACACTTCATTAGAACTTGGAAAGTGAGAAAACAAGTTAGTTATCTAACTAGACGTCTAACTGAGAAAATAAACTTGTTTTTATGCTTTTCAGTTCTCATTAAAGGCTGTTAACATGATACATTAACTCTTGTTTCTCCTTCCATAAGTACTGCCTGATCTGCAGAGTGTTCCTGCATTTTCTATTAGTTTTTCAGCATTTTAGTGTCTCTAGTGTTCCCATTTTCAGTCTGGAACTGGATAGGCATACACTCTAAATAATCACTCAGAATCCATATTATAATCAGACCAGTGCTCAACTAATACCACTCCATCCTTATTGTATAAAGAAGGACATTTACAATAAAATGCTGGAGAAACACACTTAGAATGCAATCCTATTTATTTTTGTTGCAATATAGTGTTTCCTCTGAATGAATTAAAAATTTAGAAAAGGTTAATGCAAATTGAACCTCCTAATCTTGAAACTCCTATGATTGATAAATGTCATTAAAATCCATTTAAATTACTCGAGCTACTTTGTATCTTAGCTGTATCTTCATGAAAAAATGTTACAGGATCAGATGCCAATACACTTCACTCTTTCTACATTTCAAGTTTACTGGCCTTCACAAACATTTCCTACTAATTGTTCAATTGTTGCAGGAGACTAACTTTGATAGTTAAAGAGTATGTCCAGCTAAATGCAACTATCAATCATACCACATATTAAACTTAATGAATGCTAATTCCTTACCACCTCCTTTCTCAACAGGCAGCATTGGGTACATTGTATCTGATATTAAAAATTATATGTTCACCACAAAGTATCCATTAAAATAATTAAAAGTGAATGAAATGTTAAGCTAGGGCCAACAAGTAGAAAATACTGTACTTTCTTTTGTAGAGCTATAAGGGAATGAGTGGTTTATTGCAAAAAAACCATTGGCATCACACCTTCAATGACCAAAAGTTACAGCTCCCACAATCCAGTGATAACACTCTTTTCAGCGGCCCCTTGGTGACATAGTGCCAAATATAAAAGACCAAGAATGTAACTAGTTTTTGTATATTGGTGTTTTTTTTTTAAATTTCGACGACAGAGAAATGTTCAATCCTTTTCTAAATGGTTGGTTTGCTGAGTCAAGTTACTTCTCCTGAATATTTGATTCAGGAGTACATTATTGGATTTCGGTCGAATTATGAAGAAAAACTTCCATTTATATAGCCCTTTTCATGTGTTCAGGATACACCAAAGTCCAACTTTTAAAGTGTAGTCACCATTGCAGTGTAGTTAAACATGAATACGCTCATAAATGTAATGTGTTAGGGGCTTTCATGTTCTGGCTCTCTCCTGGATCCCAATGCTTCAACCTATGGGGTCTTCTACATAGATATAAATTGTATATACACACTCTAGAAGCATTGCCGCCTTCAATTGGAAATGAATATGCATTATAGTAAGAAATTAATATAGATAACTATGAAAGTTTAAAAGACATTAATGTATATCGAGCTACAATTTAAATATGCATATTCATTTAAGGCATCAATACATCCAACGTACATGCATTTTACATTAATTCCGGTATACATACATAAATGTCTGCACCGCACTGTTGCAAATGAAACCCTGTAGTCAGCGGCATTGAGATCCAGAAGAGAGCCACTACACAAAAGGCCTGACTCCGCTGCGTTTCCTACGTGTTATTTCCCATTTCCCTAATAGCTGTCATTTCAGCCCAAAACGTCGGATCCGGTAAGCGTTACAAACAGGAAACGTTTACATATTAGATTAGGTTTCCCTTTTTTTTATATAAAAAAAAGAAAGCTTTGGTGTCGGTCTCATTCTGCAAATGCTCTGCTATTTCTGTGACTTACATAATCGTCCGTTTGCAGTTCTCCTCTCGGTTTTTGCAGTGCTGTTTCCGCGATGTGCCGCAGTACTGGGCTTTACCAGCCACACATGTCATACTGCCTTTAACCATCACAGCCACGCTGCAGGCGGAGCTTGTAAACAATACCCGAAAGTGACGTTGGTAGCGTCTTTGTGTGTTTTCTATTGCAAATTCCACTTATTTATTTTTAAGCGGAAGCACTAAATATGTGCTTAATTTTAATTAGCTCAATTCAAATATTATTAAGTGGTGCTGTCAAAAGAGCGGTATCTTGCTTTTATTGTGACAAGGTCGTGTCGTTTGCTTCAGAACCCCTGGCTGGTCCAGGAAAATAACATTTTCCTTCGGCCAGGTAATGCTTTGTATGTCGGTTCCATCATTCAGCTGGAATGAATACAAAGATGTCACAGTGAAAAGGCTGTTCTATAAGCAATAATTTAATATTATAAACATTTCAATATCTAAAAGCCACTTCCGTTTTTGTGTCTTCCTCATTCCTTCCAACCTCCTGTATTGATTCACTTTGAACAGAAATTTATACCACATCTTAATGACCTGATCTAAACCGCTTGCAAAAATCAACCTACTTTCTACCCAGTGCCTCCCAGTTCATTTTTTTGGAAGTAGAGCACATTAGAAAGATTTGACCTATGATTGGATGTACGCTCTCCAAGCGCTCTTTTTCAGCCAATGGAAGGCTAGGATTTTTGAGATTGGCATTTTCTCATCATGGTGACCAGGTCAAACTCTGCTGCATTTTTTGAACATAAAAATAATCAAATGAAATGCAATTTGGTCAAATCATTTGTTGTAATAGTTTATTAAATTGAATACAAATATGGTGTTGATCTGATTATATAATTGTTTTCCTAAATGTATGTTGGGAGATGCAAATTATACAGGTAGTTGGTAATATTATTAAAATAAACCATTAAAGGTGAATTCCTTCATAAGTATCGCATGTTGCTCCAACAGTTTGAAATTTTGAGGATTAGTATCAAACTCCCTTTCATTCTTGATTACTCTAAAATATTGAAGAAGTCAATGCAATTATTTTCCTTTCCCTGTCTTAGGGATGCAGCGTTCCGAAGTTCCATAGAAATCTGGTGGAGAAATCACTTACAAATTGATTTCTGTTCTATGAAAATAACTTCAGGTGGTTACAAGATGTAAATATACTGTGCACCAGACTTTATTCATGTATTGCTGTAAAGTATTATCACCCATATAATAACCAGAGCATGAGCCTTGTAGTATACTACCCATGTTTTCATACAGAATTTCATGTCATTTCTTTCTATTTTACATTTTCTAGTGCAAAGTAAGAGTAAATGAATGTTGTTTTCTACAAGTGCTGTAGCTGAACACCGTGATAACGACAATACATAACGACAGTCCTAACTTTAGAGCAGAGGGCCTCTTAACAGTGTGCTGCTTGGTTTAATACGATGATCTCAGAAAAGCGCTACAAAAAGGCCAAAGCTGAATATAGCTGAACTGAGGGGACCCAATCAGACAGAAGATCCAGATTGGGGATACTTCAAACAGAATGAGGAGATTGGTGAGATTATATTTTTGAACATCATACCACCAGCCACAAGGCATTTATCATTCTGTTTGCAGGGCTATAAGATGGATCCTCTGCTTGCACAAACGACATCAGTACCCTGTAAATGAGTTTAACCGCATGAGTTTCCCATGTCTTCAAGTGCTCAATGTTAGCTGGAATACTGAGAGGCTTGATGTATCAGTCCACCAAACTGGAAAAATGTGCCTACATGGAGCTTTTGTTTTGATTCCTTAAAGAGAACCCATATTTATAC
This sequence comes from Mobula birostris, assembly GCF_030028105.1. Classification (NCBI taxonomy): domain Eukaryota; kingdom Metazoa; phylum Chordata; class Chondrichthyes; order Myliobatiformes; family Myliobatidae; genus Mobula; species Mobula birostris. The sequence goes on from NC_092402.1 coordinate 33,998,442, forward strand.
AATATATTTATTGGCATTATAAATGAAGAATCTCTGTCTTTGTTCTAGGGAGGAAGGGGGTCTGGCAGCCACTGTAGACCTGGCAATTAACAGAATCAATGGAACAGAATCTATAGTCATATCCACATCTCAGTGTCTCCAACCAATATTTTTAACTTCTTTTAAGTTTTGAATTTTTTTCTCATCTGTCTCAAAATCTCTACCTATTTGAAACATTGGGCTCTCTTCCAGGGAGGGTGGGACGTGAACAAAAGAGACCTGAACCAGAAGGGGACAAATAACCTAGCGGGAAGGTTTGCTAGTATGGCACAGTGGGGTTTAAATGAGAGTTGGAGGGGGATAGGAACCAGAGTTCCAAAATAATAAGTGGAGAGGTTGTGGCTACACATCCTGTTAAGACTTCAGTCAGAGTCAGGAATCAAAAGGTTGAGCATGGTGCGACTAATGTCCTGAGCTGGGTACCTCTCGATGCAAGAAATATTGTAGGAAAGGCAGATGAGCTCAGGGCGTAGATCAACACCTGTAATTGTAGTATTGTAGCCATTAGTGAGACTTGGTTGCAGGAGGGGCATGTCTGGGAATGAAGGGGTTAAAATATGTGGAGCGTTTGGCAGCTTTGGGCCTGTACTCACTGGAATTTTATTTTTGTGCGCATGCGCCGGTCGTGCATGCAGCCTGTTACAGTTGCTCCGTAGTTTCTTACTTTTTAACTTTTTAACTTAGTTATTTGCTGTATTTTTTTCTCACGGTAACACATTGAAGCTGCACCCCCTCTAACATGCTGGTGGAGAGAGTTTTACTTGTTTTTTTAGCGCTAGAATTAGTTACATTCGGGCACGTCTCATTAGCGTGGCAGCAGGATGGCCGCATTGTGTATTCCAGGGACCAACTGATTGCGCTCATGCCCGCCGGCTTAGCGAACAGAGCAGCGGACATACCGGCTGAAATCTGGAGGAAAACACACAGAGGATGCAGAGAGGGATCAAAAAGGCGAGGGAAGAGGACCGGGTCGACACAACAGAGGCTTTTGGAGAAGAGAAGTTATAAGTCGTGTCTCCCCTCTCTTATCATGGGAAATGTGAGATCACTGGGGAATAAAATGGACGAACTAACTGCACTTCTCAGGAGTCAGAGAACATTTCAGGAGAGTAGTGTCATGTGCTTCACTGAGACGTGGCTGCACGAGGACATACCCGATCAAAGTGTTTCCATAGAGGGCTTCCAGACCATTCAAGCTGACCGGAATTGCACTGAGAGCGGTAAGCGTAAAGGATGGGGGCTTGCTGTTCTGGTAAACAACAGATGGTGCAACCCTGGGTATATTACGATCAAGGAACGTGTCTGTAGCCCGGATATTGAACTTTTTGCTGTTGGACTCCGGCCATATTATTTGCCAAGGGGAATTTCACATGCAATTGTGGTTGTTGTGTACATCCCTCCCTCTGCCAACCCGACATCGGTGTGTAACACCATTTACACCGTCATAGGCAGATTACAAACCCAGCACCCAAGTGCCCTCATTACCATCTCAGGTGACTTCAACCATGTTACCATGGCTAGAACACTGCCCAACTTCACGCAGTATGTGAGCTGTACAACCAGAGGGGAGAGGACTCTGGATTTGATGTACGCTAACGTTAAGGATGCATACAGCTCCTCTCCCCTCCCCCCACTGGGAAGGTCAGGACACAACCTGGTGCATCTCAAACCCTGCTACGTGCCTCTGGTGAAGAGTAAACCTGCAACCTCGAGGACAGTGAGGAAATGGTCGGAGGAGGCTTATGAGGCGCTCCAGGGTTGTTTTGAGGTGACAGACTGGCAGGCACTCTGTGAGCCATGGAGAGGATATTGATGGGCTCACAGAGTGCATCACTGATTACATCAACTTCTGTGTGGACTGCAATGTTCCGACAAGAACTGTCCTTAGTTATTCAAACAACAAGCCATGGGAAACAAAGGACATTAAGGACATCCTGAACGCTAAAAAGAGGACGTTTAGAGATGGAAATAGGGAGGAGCTGAGGGCAATACAGAGGGACCTGAAAGCCAGGATCAGGGAGGCTAAAGACAGGTACAGGAGGAAGCTTGAGTGGAAACTCCAGCAGAACAACATGAGAGAGGTCTGGAGGGGGATGAGGACCATCACTGGGTTCCGGCAAACTAGCAACAGAGGAGCTGAAGGCAGTGTGGACAGGGCCAATGAACTTAACCTGTTCTTTAACAGATTTGACATTGTAGCCCCTGCCCATCCCCCACATGAGCCATCTGTTGTCGGCCCCCAACCAACACATAATCCACTCTCCCCTCCTACCCCTCCTCACAGTCCCCCACCCTGCTCTCATGACCCTTCCCCACACAAAACCACCACGGTGGGCTTCACAGCTGAACAGGTGAGAAGACAGCTGAAACGTCTCAACCCAAGCAAGGCTGCAGGACCAGATGGTGTCAGTACCAGGGTGCTCAAAGCCTGTGCCCCTCAGCTATGTGGAGTACTTCGCCATGTCTTCAACCTGAGCCTGAGGCTCCGGAGGGTTCCTGTACTGTGGAAGACGTCCTGCCTCATCCCTGTGCCGAAGACGCCACGCCCCAGCGGCCTCAATGACTACAGACCGGTGGCATTGACCTCCCACATCATGAAGACCCTGGACAGACTTGTTCTGGAGCTGCTCCGGCCTATGGTCAGGCCACATTTAGATCCCCTCCAGTTCGCCTACCAGCCCCGACTAGGGGTTGAGGCTGCCATCGACTACCTGCTGAACCGTGTCTACGCCCACCTGGACAAGCCAGCGAGCACTGTGAGGGTTATGCTTTTTGACTTCTCCAGTGCGTTCAACACCATCCGCCCTGCTCTGCTGGGGGAGAAGCTGACAGCGATGCAGGTGGATGCTTTCCTGGTGTCATGGATTATTGATTACCTGACTGGCAGACCACAGTACGTGTGCTTGCAACACTGTGTGTCCGACAGAGTGATCAGCAGCACTGGGGCTCCACAGGGGACTGTCTTGTCTCCCTTTCTCTTCACCATTTACACCTCGGACTTCAACTACTGCACAGAGTCTTGTCATCTTCAGAAGTTTTCGGATGACTCTGCCATAGCTGGATGCATCAGCAAGGGAGATGAGGCTGAGTACAGGGCTACGGTAGGAAACTTTGTCACATGGTGTGAGCAGAATTATCTGCAGCCTAATGTGAAAAAGACTAAGGAGCTGGTGGTAGACCTGAGGAGAGCTAAGGTACCGGTGACCCCTGTTTCCATCCAGGGGGTCAGTGTGGACATGGCGGAGGATTACAAATACCTGGGGATACGAATTGACAATAAACTGGACTGGTCAAAGAACACTGAGGCTGTCTACAAGAAGTGTCAGAGCCGTCTCTATTTCCTGAGGAGAGTGAGGTCCTTTAACATCTGCCGGACGATGCTGAGGATGTTCTACGAGTCTGTAGTGGCCAGTGCTATCATGTTTGCTGTTGTGTGCTGGGGCAGCAGGCTGAGGGTAGCAGACACCAACAGAATCAACAAACTCATTCATAAGGCCAGTGATGTTGTAGGGATGGAACTGGACTCTCTGACGGTGGTGTCTGAAAAGAGGATGCTGTCTAAGTTGCACGCCATCTTGGACAATGTCTCCCATCCACTACATAATGTACTGGTTGGGCACAGGAGTACATTCAGCCAGAGACTCATTCCACCGAGATGCAACACAGAGCGTCATAGGAAGTCATTCCTGCCTGTGGCCATCAAACTTTACAACTCCTCCCTTGGAGGGTCAGACACCCTGAGCCAATAGGCTGGTCCTGGACTTATTTCATAATTTACTGGCATAATATACATATTACTATTTAACTATTTATGGTTTTATTACTATTTATTATTTATGGTGCAACTGTAACAAAAACCAATTTCCCCCGGGATCAATAAATTATGACTATGACTATGAATTTAGATTTAGATGCGACAGATCGGGAGGGATGAGATTACTAATCAAGGAAAATGTCACAGCAGTGCTCAACCAGGACAGACTGGAGAACCTGTCTAATGAAGCATTATACTTATACTTAACTTTATACTTTATTGTCGCCAAACAATTGATACTAGAACGTACAATCATCACAGCTATATTTGATTCTGCACTTCCCGCTCCCTGGATTACAAATATTAAATATTAAAAATTGTAAAAATTAGTAAATATTACAAATTTAAATTATAAATCATAAATAGAAAATAGAAAAATGGAAAGTAAGGTAGTGCAAAAACACCGAGATGCAGGTCCGGATATTTGGAGGGTACGGCCCAGATCTGGGTCAGGATCCATTCAGCAGTCCTATCACAGTTGGAAAGAAGCTATTCCCAAATCTGGCCGTACCAGTCTTCAAGCTCCTGAGCCTTCTCCCGGAGGGAAGAGGGACAAAAAGTGTGTTGGCTGGGTGGGTCGTGTCCTTAATTATCCTGGCAGCACTGCTCCGACAGCGTGCAGTGTAAAGTGAGTCCAAGGATGGAAGATCGGTTTGTGTGATGTGCTACGGCTTCTTTCGGTCTTGGACAGGACAACTTCTATACCAGGTTGTGATGCACCCTAGAAGAATGCTTTCTATGGTGCATCTATAAAAATTAGTGAGGGTTTTAGGGGACAGGCCAAATTTCTTTAGTTTTCTCAGGAAGTAAAGGTGCTGGTGGGCCTTCTTGGCAGTGAACTCTGCTTGGTTGGACCAAGTCAGGTCATTTGTGATATTGACCCTGAGGAACTTAAAGCTCTTGACCTGTTCCACTTGTGCACCACCGATGTAAATGGGGTCATGCGATCCACTACTCCTTCTGACGTCAACAATCAATTCCTTCGTCTTGCTGACGTTGAGGGATAGGTTATTGTCTTCGCACCATGCCACCAGGTTCTTAATTTCCTCTCTGTACTCAAACTCATCCGAGATATGTACCCGAGATATGGCCTACAATTGTTGTGTCATCAGCAAACTTATATATTGAGTCTGATGGATACTTGGCTACACAATCATGGGTGTACAGTGAGTACAGCAGGGGGCTGAGTACACAGCCTTGTTGGGGCACCGGTGCTCAGAGTGAATGTAGAGGAGAGCTTGTCCCCTATTTTTACAGCCTAGGTCCTGTCTGTGAGGAAGTTGAAGATCCAGCTGCAGATCTGAGTGCTCAGGCCCAGGTTCCAGAGCTTAGGAATCAGCTTATTTGGAATGATGGTATTAAAGGCAGAGCTGTAGTCAATGAAAAGAAGCCTTATGTATGCATCTTTATTCTCCAGGTGTTCTAAGGAGGAATGTAGGGCCAGAGTGATAGCATCTGCCATTGACCTGTTGCTCCGGTAGGCGAATTGCAAAGCATCAAGTGGAACTGAATAATAAGAAAGTTATGATTATGTTAATAGGGCTATATTATAGACCACACAACAGCCCAAGGGATTTAGAGGAACAAATTTGTAGAGAGATCACAGACTGCTGCAAGAAACACGAGGTTGTTATAGTAGGTGATTTTAACTTTTCTCATATTGACCAGGGCTCCCATACAGTAAAAGATTAGATAGGAGAGAGTTTGTCAAATATGTTCAGGAAAGTTTCCTTAATCAGTATGTAGAAGTCCCAACAAGAGGGTATGCAATACATGATCTGCTGTTAGGGAATGAGGCAGGGCAGATAACAGAAGTTTTTGTAGGGGAACACTTTACATCAAGTGATCACAATGCTATAAGGTTCAAAGTAATTATGGAAAAGGATAGGTCTGGTCCACGGGTTGAGATTCTAAACTGGAGAAATGCCAATTTTGATGGTATCCAAAAGGATCTGGCAACTGTCAATTGGGACAGGCTATTTTCTGGCAAAGGTGTATTTGGTAAGTGGGAGGCCTTCAAAAGTGAAATTTTGAGAATACAAGGGTTCTATGTGCTTGTCAGAATAAACAGCAAAGATAACAGGTGTAGGGAACCTTAGTTTTCAAGAAGTATTGAGGCAATGGTCAAGAAAAGAAAAAGGAGGTGCATTGCAGGTATAGGCAGGTAGAAACAAGTGAGGTACTTATGGAATATAAGAAATGCAAGGGAACATTTAAGGAGGAAATCAGGAGGGCCAAGAGAAGGCATGAGGTTGCCCTCGCAGACAAGGTGAAGGAGAATCCAAAGGGATTCTACAGATGTGTTAAGAGCAAAAGGATTGCAAGGGACAAAATTTGTCCTCTGGAAGTCAGATGTATTTACTCATGAGATGGACACAGAGTCTAGAGAAGGAAGGCAAAATGGCATCAACTTCATGGACTCTATACAGATTACAGAAGATGTGTTTGTTCTCTTGAGGCAAATTAGGATGGATAAATCCCCAGGGCCAGACAAGGTGTTCCCACTGCTGGGGCCCTAGCAGACATACTTAAATCATCCTTAGCAACAGGAGAGGTACCAGAGCATTGGAAGATAGCCAATGTTATTCCACTGTTTAAGAAAGGCTGTAAAAATAAAACAGGAAAATACAGACCAGTAAGCTTGACATCAGTAGTGGGAAAGTAATTCGTAAATATTCTAAGGGACTAGATATATGAGTATTTGGATAGACATGGACTGATTAAGGATAGTCAGCATGGCTTCATGTATGGTAGGTCATGTCTACCAATTTCATCAAGCTTTTCAAGCAAGTTGTCAAGTTTATGGGTTAGGACTGTATTTAGAACATAGAAGATTGAGAGGAGATTTGATAGAGATATACAAAATTATGAGGGGTATAGACAGGGTAAATGCAAGCAGTCTTTTTCCACTGGACTACAATCAGAGGTCATGGGTTAAAGGTGAAAGGTGAGAAGTTTGAGGAGAACATGAGGGGAAACTTCTTCACTCAGAGGGTCATAAGAAAGTGGAATGAGCTGCCAGCACCAGTGGTTCGTGCAAGCTCAATTTCAACATTGTAGGGAAGTTTGGATAGGTACATAGATAGTAGGGATATGGAGGGCTGTGGTCCAGGTGCAGGTCAATAAGAATAGGCAGTTTAAGTGGTTTTGGCATGGACTAGATGAGCCGAATGGCCCAGAGCAGGTCAATGGGAGTAGGCAGTTTAAATATTTTGGCACAGACTAGCTGGGTTGAAGGGCCTGTTTCTATGCTGTACTTTTCTATGACTGTTCTTTTTCTCATCATGTATTTTCTCTCTCTCAAGAGCTAAAGGACTGTTCTTATTATATCCTGTTAGAAGTGGTAGTCTGTGTGCCTCCTTGAAACCTCTGCTGTTGATCCAGCAGGACATTAGATATAAACATGATAAAGTCTGTAAATGCTGGAAATTCAAAGCAACACACACAGAATGCTGGGGGAGCTCAGCAGATCAGGCAGCGTACTATGGAAATTAATAAACAGTCAGTTTTGGGCCAAGACCCTTCTTCAGGACTGAGAAGGAAGGGGTAAAATGCCAGAATAAAAAGGTAGGGGGAAGGGGAAGGAGGATAGCTGGAAGGTGATAGGTGAACAACAGGAATTCTGCAGATGCTGGAAATTCAAGCAACACACATCAAAGTTGCTGGTGAACGCAGCAGGCCAGGCAGCATCTGTAGGAAGAGGTGCAGTCGACGTTTCAGGCCGAGACCCTTCGTCAGGACTAACTGAAGGAAGGTGATAGGTGAAGCCAGGTGGGTGGGGAAGGTCAAAGGCTGGAGAAGAAAGAATCTGATAGAAGAGGAGCGTTGACCAATAGAGAAAGGGAAGGAGTGGAACCGGGGGATGTGATAGGCAGGTGAGAAGAGGTTAAAGGTCAGAGTAGGGAATAGAGGAAGATGGAAGGGGAGGGGAAGGGATTTTTTTCATACAGGAAGGAGAAATCGATATTCATGCTATCAGACTGGAAGCTACCCAGACAGAATACAAGGTATTTGTCATAACGGGGGCAGGTGGGGGACACTGGTGGCGGACCCAAATGCAACACACAGACACTGGAGTACTTGGAACAGGACAGGACAAAACTAAATGACGGGACAGGAACACAGACTAGGCTAGGGAAGCAGGACCAGGACGAGGGACTGGGAACAAGGAGCCTGGGCGTGGACTCCAAGCCAAAGACTGGACGAGGACCCAGAACCTGGGTTTTGACTCGGGCTCGGACCCCAAAACCAGGCGAAGACGAGACGAGGCCCAGGTCCCTGGAGGTCAGGCGAAGACGTGACGAGGCCCAGGTCCCTGGAGGCCAGGCGAAGACGTGACAGGGCAAGGGTACTTCGAGGCAACTCCTGGACAGGACACAGAACTCCACCCCACTGAGGCATGGACAGGGAGGAATAGACCCAACCACAGGGTAATGGCAATCGGCCTGGCTTACCCAACGGAGGCAAGGGACAGGAAGGGACAGAACCAACCACAGGGTAACAGCAAGCAGCCTGGCTTACCCGACGGAGGCAAGGGACAGGAAGGGAGCTAGGTCCAGGGTGGCTCCAAGACTCGAGGCGGCCAGTAAGCTCGGCGGGCTACGGAACAGCCAATCCATATCCTGATGACTGCACTAGCCTTCCACCAATGGGTTGCTCCAAGGGGAGACTGACAAGATGACCCAGCACCCACACTCGATCCCAGGGCCACTTATATTCCCAGCCACAAGATGAGCATCAGGTGCTTATGGTTAATTCCAACCGAAACCAGGGACAGCCGGAAGACCCGGAGTCTAGAGTCCGCGGACCAGACTGTTTACAGGAATGCGGACTTTGGACCAGACCATGACAGTGTTACTCCTCCAACCTAAGGATGCCTCGTCTTGGAACAAGAGGAGGCCATGGACCTGCATGTCAGAGCAGGGATGGGAATCAGAATGAAAAAGTTTGGCCACTGGGATGTTCCATTTGTGGTGAATGGTGCTGAGGTGCTCAACAAGTGACCCCTCAATTTATGACAGGTCTCACCAATGTAGAGGAGGCCACATCAGGAGCACTAGACACAAAAGACAACCCCTACAGGTTCACAGGTAAAATGTTGCCTCACCTGGAAGGACTGTTTGTAGCACTGAATAGAGGTGAGGGAGGAGGTGAATGGGCAGGTAGGCTGCTTGCAGGGATAAGTACCAGCAGAGAGATGAATGGGGAGCAAAGAATAGAGAAGGAAATTGCAGAAGGAGAAACCCCTATGGAAAGCAGGGGGAGGGGTGAAGATATGCTTAATGGTAGGATCCCTTTGGAGACGGTGGAAGTTGCAGAGGATGATGTGTTGGATGCGGAGGCTCAAGGGGTGGTAGGTAAGGACAAAAGAAACTCTAGCACTGTTAAGGCTACGGGAAGATGGGGTGAGCGCAAATGTTCGGGAAATGGAGGACATGTGGGTGGAGGGCAGCATCAATATGGAGGAAGGGAAACACAGCTTGTTGAAGGAAGTGGACATCTTGAACTGAAAGCTGCATAATGGGAACAGATGTGGTGGAGGCAAAGGAACTAAGTAAAGGGAATAGTATTTTTACAGGAGATAGAATGGGAAAAGGTATAGTCAAGATAATCGTGGTAATCAGTTGGTTTATGAAAAATGTCAGTTGACGGCATGTCTCCAGAGATGAAGACAGAAAGATCAAGAAAGGGGAGGGAGTCATCAGAGATGGACCAAGTGAATTTAAGGGCGGGGTGGAGGTTAGAGGCAAAGATGATTCCTCCACTACATTGACAACTGCATTGGTGCTGCTCAGCATGGGTGCATGAAGCAGCACCAATGCAGTCGTCAATGTAGTGGAAGAAGAGTTGGGGAGTATTACAGAAGGCCTCGAACATGGACTGTTTGTGCTACATAGCCCACAAAGGAGCAGGCCTAGCTGTGACCCATGCGAGGGCCCATGTCTACACCTTGAGTTTGAAGAAAGAGAGAGGAGTTGAAGGAAAAATTGTTGAGGGTGAGGAGTAGTTCTGCTAGACGGGGGAGGATGGTAGTGGAGGGGAACTGGTTGATTCTTTTGTCAAGAAAGAATCAAAGAGCTTTGAGGCTTTCTTGATGGGGGATAGAAGTATAAAGGGACATTAGATATGTATTCAGTTATCCAGTTCCCTTTCAAAGAAAACTGAAAATATTTACTGCCCATTCTAAAATTAAAAGTCAAATGTATTTGAATATATGACACAGGGTGACAGTGAAATTGCATGTAAATCAGAACTATGAAGTCTTTGCAGCACAGGAACAGGTCAATCAGCTCAGAAGCTGCCTTCTCCTCCTCCTTCTCCAACACCTTACCCATTATGCCCACACCCCTACACAACACACCTGGTATCTACGTGCTTATCTATTTTCCTGTTGAATATATCTTTTAAAGTGAAGAGATGAGCTTTATTTATCACATGTACATCAAAACATGCAACGAAATGTGTCATTTTGCATCAAATCAGCAAACCCTGACCCATACATCTTTGGAATTTGGGAGGGGAGGAAAGCACACAGAGGAAATGCACGCAGTCATGGGGAGAGCGTACAAGCTCCCTAAAGACAGCAGCAAGAATCAAATCCCAGTCTTACAGATGGCACTGTAAAGCAATGCACTAATTGCCACACTACGGTGCCGACCTATTTGTCTCAACCACCCCCTAACAAAATGATATCCATACTCTATCTATACTATGGTTGAAGTTCACCTTGAATACCCCACTGCATTTATTAATGTCTATCTTAAACTGGTTCTGATCTCCTCTAGAATCATAATCCCTATACCTATCCATTTATAATCATGAAGTCCTCAATCAGATTACTTTAAAACTTTGTTTCCTTATAGGAAAGAAGCTACCATAAGATTATTCAGTCAATTTTGAAGTGGGAGAAACAAAGATTTAAAGTGCTGTAAGTCCTCAGTTTATTGCAGTTGTGGGTGATTGTACAATCTGCTGTATTGCATGAACATCAATGTTCAGTACAATTGGTTTCCTGGTAAATGAAACAAGTATCTGAGGCTTTACCTTCGACAAAGTGTTTTCCAGGTTGTGCACATACTATAATTAATAAAACAGTAGGTGGAGCTACCTAGATAATTGTCCTAGAATTATTTTCTGCCTATGGTTGCTGCATGCGAAACCGGTGACTATTACGGTCATGTGCCTGCTGCATAGAAATGCAGGAACAAGGACACAAACACAACCAAATCAGCTTCACAAGAGGGAGGGATTTCATCGGGGAAAGGTATACATTCAAATTGGACCAAGGTCAAGTCAAATGAGTTGCAGATTCAGAAGCCTGAGTTTGGTGGGGAGGGTGGGGGTGAGGGTAGAAATGTTGAGTAGGGTTGGAGATGCTGCTGACCAGTGGTGATAGAGTGGGTGAAGTCTGACCAGTCTGATTTGGTACAAGGACGTCTGGTGGAATAATTGGTTGCTGAGGAAATAGTGTGGCAATCAGTGTGTAAGGGCTTCTAATAACCAATAGCTGAATGGTTGAATTCAGTAAGGAGCAAATGAAAAATGGGAATTCAGGAAGGATAGAGGGATAGATGGACCAGGATGTCCGTGCTCAAGGTAATAGAAAACCAGACCTCGCCAAAGTTGCCTGCAGAACGAGCGGGTCACCCCAAAGCAAATAAAAGATCTGGAATCTTCATCAGATGTGTATTGCATATCAATGGATCCCATTAAGCATGCCTAGTATCCTCTATGTATCTTGCACTAAATGTGGAGAGGAGCTTTGAGTGAAAAATGGGACCATTATAAATTCTTAAATTTTTGATCATACTCTTTCATAGTAATTGGATTGCACTGTGTGAAAAGTTAGAGGTTTATGTAATTTCTAGATAAGTGTAAGTAAAATAGTGTAGTGAGGTGTAAAACCAATTATAAGTAGAGCATGAGGTTGTTATTTTTAGCTAATGAATAACAAGAAATCTCCCTCAAACATCTATTTGGAAAAGTTTTTTCTTACTTAAGGAAGTTGACAGTGGCTATACTTTATTAGGAGTTTGAAGAGATTTGGTATGTCAACAAATACACTCAAAAACTTCTATAGATGTAGTGTGGAGAGCATTCTGACAGGCTGCATCACTGTCTGGTATGGGGGGGGGGGGCTACTGCACAGGACTGAAGGAAGCTGCAGAGGGTTGTTCATTTAGTCGGCTCCATCTTGGGTACCAGCCTACAAAGTACCAAGGACATCTTCAAGGAGCGGTGTCTCAGAAAGGCAGCGTCCATTATTAAGGACCTCCAGCACCCAGGGGATGCCCTTTTCTCACTGTCACCATCAGGTTGGAGGTACAGAAGTCTGAAGGCACACACTCAGTGATTCAGGAGCAGCTTCTTCCCCTCTGCCATCCGATTCATAAATGGACATTGACCCCTTGGCCACTACCTCACTTTTTTAAAATATATAGTACTTTGATTTTTGCACAATCATGAATCTATTCAATATACATATACTGTATAAAGTATACTGAATAAGATTTACTTATTTATTATTTTTTTCTTCTACATTATGTATTGCATCGAACTGCTGCTACTAAGTTAACAAAATTTCACATCACATACTGGTGATAATAAACCTGATTCTGATTCTAAACAGTGCTGGCAAGTATCAACAATGTAAAATGCCCAGTATGTTCCTATTTTTATTACTTTAAGAATGCCTGTTCGAAACTACTGACCAATTCTATTTGATGGGATGTTATATGGCGGAAGAGTAAAAGTGAGGGAGGAAATGGTGCAAGAAACAAAAGGTGTTGATAATTACAGTTATCTAGTGACGGTTTTGTAAAAGAAGTACTGAGATGATATCTGACGTCATCTGTAATTGTTCTTATTCCTCATTTTGATTTTGGAGTGCTTTTATTTGCGAAAAAAAGCACAACAGCGCCTCCACTTCCTCAGAAATCTGCAGATACAGCAAGTCATCAAAAATCTTGGCAAACTTCTTTAGAAGTGTGGTGGAAAGTGTGCTGACTGGCTGTATTATGGCCTGGTGGTGGAAAATTCTATAAAAGATAATAAATTCAGTCCAGTGCATCACAGGTAAAATCCTCCCAACAATTCAGCATATCGACATAAAACATTGTCATAGAAAAGCAGCATCCATCATCAAAGATCCTCACCACCCAGGCCATGCTCTTGTCTTGCTGCTGCTTCAGGTGGAAGATACAGGTGCCTCAGGACTCACACCACCAAGGTTCAAGAACAGTTACTACTCCTCAACCATCAGGCTCTTGAAGAAAAGAGAATAACTACACTCACTTAAAGTCTCTTTTACATTGTTATTTTATGCTCATTATTTATTGCTATTTACTTACTATTTTCATTTATAGTTTGCTTATCGTTTCTGATGTTTACAGATCCTGTTTCCAGTTGCTGCTCTATAGATTTGCTCAGTATGCCCGCAGAAAAAGAATTTCAGGGTTGTATATGTTGACATGCATGCACTCTGATAATAAATTTTACTTTGAACTTTATGAACCAGAATGCATCTCCGAGTGAACTTTGCAATAACTGAAAATACTTGATTTTTCAGATAAACTGAAAAGCGTCCAAGATGAATCAAAAACAAGCCAACAAATTGAGCCTTCTTTTTGAGGAATCTGTAAATTATTTGCAGCATTAATTTATTGTACTGTACATACAAGATAAATGTTCTTCATAATGTCAAACCTGCTTTTCAGTAATCTCACTTTAGTAAATGTGACAACCTCTTGGGCCTTAATCTCTTCTACCTTAACCAATATGACTAAAAACACCTCAGTAAGTTGGGTCCCATGCTTCCCTGTGCAGATGCCACTGAATGTGAAGAAAAGTTGGCTGTGCTATCTTTCACTGGAGGCAGTTATCACCTGCCACTTATGTTATGCAAATGTTACCTGCCACTTCTCAACCCATGCTTGGAACTCCCTATCTAATATCACCACATAGGATCTTCGCCACATAGTACACAATGAGTCATGGTGAAGCTCACCCTCACTTCTCAACCCAACTAGGGATATTATTTAAAAACCATATTCAAATATATTACTTAGGCTACCAGAATTTCACCATGAAAGACAAGTTGTTAAGCTCAGGGCTTAAATTGATGATCCACTCCTGTTTACAAATGGAGTTCACACGAGGACCATTGCATGAGAAAATTGCCCTCTGCAGGATGAGGAAAATAGTTCTATTACTAAATCCATTTGAACTGATGATCAAGCTGATCAGTCTAAATCCAATGGGCATGAAATTATTCTGGAGCGGTATGCAAGATATAATTTCAACTTGTTGGTCCTTCCAACAATGAGAGCTGGTTACCAAAAAAATAGTAAAATTAGTTTGGATATAAAGCAGATTACCATGCAAAGTCAACTTTATGCATACTTAAATGAAGTATTTTAAATGGGACATAAACTTCCAGTAAGTGAAAATGTGAAAAAAAATTCTGAAACATGCACCTAGTCAAAACCGATGTTCTCTACTATACCCTCAGTTTGTTGGCCGGTGGTGTAGTGGCATCTGCACCTGACTTTGAGGCAAATGGTCTCAGGTTGCACACCTTCCATCTGTGCTGGGTTGAGTGTCGAGCTAGCAACTCGGCCTCTTAAAAAATAGACAAAATGCTAAAGAAGTAGCAACGCTACTGCCTGATACACCACAAAGCGCGCAGAAGAACAAAAACAACAACAATATACTTCTGTACCCCCTGTACCTAATAAAGTGGCCTCTGAGTGTACGTTGATGGTCTTCGGCTGCTGTAGCCCATCCACTTCAAGGTCCGATATGATGTGTTCAGAGATGCTCTTCTGCACACCACTGTTGCTTGATTGAGTTACTGTCACCGTCCTCTCAGCTTGAGCCAATCTGGCCATTCTCCTCTGATTAACAAAGTGCTTTCACCACAGAGTTGCTGCTCACTGGATATTTTTGCTTTTCACAAGGAAAGAAAAGCTCTGGGTGAATTTTTTTCCTTCCCTTCTTTATAACTACTCAGCTAAGACAGTAGAGATGCCAGGCAGGACAGTGGAATGCTTCTCTTGCTGAATGTGGGAGGGCAGGGAGACCTCCAGTGTCCCTGACGACTACAACTGCGAGAAGTGCATCCAGCTGCAGCTACTGACAATCCATGTTAGGGAAATGGAGCTGGAACTGGATGACGGGGGCTGAGGGGGTGATAGACAGGACATATAAAGAGGTACTTACACCAAAGGTGCAGGACACAGGAAACTGTGTGACAGTCAAGAAGGGGAAAGGGATTAAGGAGTCATTACAGAGTACCCCTGTGGCCATTCCCTTCAACAACAGGTATGTCACTTTGCATACTGTCGGAAGGGTGACCTAGCCGAGGAAAGTTACAGTGGTCAGGTCTCTGGCACTGAGTCTGCCTCTGTGACTCAGAAGAGAGGGGTGGGAGGGGGGAAGAAGAAGCACTCTGTGGTGATAGGGGATTCGTTAGTTAGGGGAACAGACAGGAGGTTCTGTGGGTGAGAACAAGATTCCTAGATAGTATGTTGCCTCCCAGGTGCCAGGGTCCAGGATATCTCAAGTCCTCCGCATTCTTAAATGGGAGGGTGAACAGCCAGAAGTCATGGTCCATGTAGGTACCAATGACATGGGCAGGACAATTGATGAGCTTCTGCTCAGGGAGTTAGGTGCTAAGTTAAAGGGCAGGACATCCAGGGTTGTGATCTCAGGATGGCTACCCATGCCATAAGCTAGAGAGGCCAGAACTAGGAAGACTATACAGTTTAATAGATAAGTAAAGAACTGTTGTAGGAGGGAGAGCATAAGATTTCTTCAGATACACAAGTGTAAAAGAGAGGCAAGAGTGGATATCGGACCACTGGAGAGGTAGTAATGGTGGACAAAGAAATGGCAAACAGAGTAAGTATTTTGCATCAGTCTTCATTGTGGAAGACACGAGCAGTATGGTGGAAGTTCCAGGTCTCAGAGGTCATGAAGTGTGTGAAGTCATGTACTTGGATTTTCAGAAGGTCTTTTTTAAAAAGATGCCACAAGAGGCTGCTAACAAGCTACAAGCCCATGGTATTACAGGAAAGATTCTAGAATGGATAAAGCAGTGGGTGATTGGCATGAGACAAAAAGTGGCAAAAAAAGTGAGCCTTTTCTGGATGGCTACTGGTGACTAGTGGTGTTTGACAGGGGTTTGGTTGGGACCGATTTTTTTTTTATGTTATATGTCAATGATTTGGATGATGGAATTGATGGCTTTGTTGCAAAGCCTGCAGATGATATGAACATAGGTGGAGGGAAAGGTAGTTTTCAGGAAGTAGAGAGGCTACAGAAGGACTTAGATAGATTAGGAGAATGGGCAAAGAAATGGCAGATGGAATACAGTGTCGGGAAGTGTATGGTCATGCACTTTGGTAGAAGAAACAAAATGGTTAATTATTTTCTAAATGGAGAGAAAATACAAAAAAACATGGAGGTGCAAAGGGACTTGGGATGCCTTGTGCAGGATTCCTTAAAGGATAATTTGCAGGTTGCGTCTGTGTGAGAAGGGTAAATGCAATGTTAGCAATCTTTTCAAGAGGACTAGAATATAAAAACAAGGATGTAATATTGAGACTTTATAAAGCACTGGTGAGGCCTCATTTGGAGTATTGTGAGCAGTTTTGGGCCCCTATCTTAGAAAGAATGTGATGAAACTGGAGAGGGTTCAAAGGAGGTTCAAGAAAATGATTCCAGGATTGAATAGCTTGTCATATGAAGAACGTTTGATGGCTCTGGACCTGTATTCATTGGACTTCAGAAGAGTGAGAGGTGACCTCATTGAAATCTATCAAATAGTGGAAGGCCTTGATAGAGTGGATGTTTCTTATGCTGGGAGAGTCTTAGACTAGAGGACACAGCCTCAAAATAGAGGGGTGTCCTTTCAGAACAGGCGAGGATGAATTTCTTTAGCCAGAGAGTGATGAATCTGTGGAATCCTTTACCACTGACAGCTGTGGACGCCGAGTCTTCATGTATATTGAAGGCAGCGGTTGACAGATTCTTGATTGGTCAGGGCATGAAGGGATACGGGGAGAAAGCAGGAGATTGGGGCTGAGGAAAAATAGATCAGCCATGATGAAATGGCAGAGCAGACTCGATGGGCCAAATGGCCTAATTCTGCTCCTATATCTTATGGTATTTATATTTTTCTGCAGTGGTGTATGGCCAAGACACATAATAATATAATACTTCATACTATCAGATTTCTCATATCATATCAGGAGCTTGCAGGCTCACAGATTTATTTAATTACTATTTCAATAGTAAGCAACACAATTCAATTATCAGATGTGGAGGATTTTCTCCTGAGTGGCAACAGGGAGCAGGTATATGTCCTATAGATGTGGGTAGGAAGCTCTTCAGGGGCCACTGACCAACTTCTCATTCACTTATCACTTCTATGTATTTTTGCCAGTAGTGATGGGGGGAAAACCCAGAAAACAGGTGAGAACATTCAAAGGACATTACAGGTCAGGAATAAAAATCCAAAAGTAATCCTGCCATTTTCAGCCCAGCAACAGCTTCTGCATCAAGAGCTTACTTGATGCCTGGAATCACACTTCTCGAATCAGGCTGTCAATCTGCATAAACAGAGTGAGAAAAATCATCAAAGAGTGAGACAGAGGAAGCAGCTATTCTGTTTTAGTTTTATATAGAAAAATAGAAAATAGGTGCAGGAGTAGGCCATTCGGCCCTTTGAGCCTGCACCGCCATTCAGTACGATCATGGCTGATCATCCAACTCAAAACCCTGTACCAGCCTTCCCTCCATACCCCTTGATCCCTTTAGCCACAAGGGCCATATCTAACTCCCTCTTAAATATAGCCAATGAAGTGGCCTCAACTGTTTCCTGTGGCAGAGAATTCCACAGATTCACCACTCTCTGTGTGAAGTTTTTCCTCACCTCGGTCCTAAAAGGCTTCCCCTTTATCCTCAAACTGTGACCCCTCGTTCTGGACAGAACATTTATTGTAGACCCCTCGTTTATTGTAGAAAAATCTTTTTAAATGCCTTTCTTGCATTATTTGTCTGTTTCTTTAGATTTTTTCCTTAAATATTTACCCAATTCCCTTTGAAAGACTGTTGAAACAGTATCATCATGCTATCAGCCATGAAGGGTAATGAAGACTTTCCAGTCACTTCTGATACTTTTGCCACCCACTATATATTTGTGTCCTCTTGCTATCACATGGACATCACTGGAAAGCAAACTAAACCTTTCTATAAGCACCTCTATAAAATTTCCTCGTAGTCTTTTCTGCTCCAAGGAGAACGCAGACATCTTCAGTAAATTAAATATTTTAAAAATTGTAAAAGCTGAAAATCTAAAATAGAAGCTATCTTCTTTAAAAAAAAAGTTCAGTTAATCAGGCATTTCATTCTTCATCAATGCCTGCACCTTGCTTTAAAGAATAAGGATTTTTTTTATTTGACGTATGTACATCAAAACATACAGTGAAATTCCTCCGTCTCCGCCGCATCTGCTCTCAGGATGAGGCTTTTCATTCTAGGACGAGGGAGATGTCTTCCTTTTTTAAAGAAAGGGGCTTCCCTTCCTCCACGATCAACTCTGCTCTTAAACGCATCTCCCCCATTTCACATACATCTGCTCTCACTCCATCCTCTCGCTACCCCACTAGGAATAGGGTTCCCCTGGTCCTCACCTACCACTCCACCAGCCTCCGGGTCCAACATATTATTCTCCGTAACTTCCGCCACCTCCAACGGGATCCCACCACTAAGCACATCTTTCCCTCCCCATCTCTCTCTGCATTCCGCAGGGATCGCTCCCTACACAACTCCCTTGTCCATTCGTCCCCCCCATCCCTCCCCACTGATCTCCCTCCTGGCACTTATCCGTGTAAGCGGAACAAGTGCTACACGTGCCCTTACACTTCCTCCCTTACCACCATTCAGGGCCCCAAACAGTCCTTCCAGGTGAGGCAACACTTCACCTGTGAGTCGACTGGGGTGATATACTGCGTCCGGTGCTCCCGATGTGGCCTTTTATATATTGGCGAGACCCGACGCAGACTGGGAGACCACTTTGCTGAACATCTACGCTCTGTCCGCCAGAGAAAGCAGGATCTCCCAGTGGCCACACATTTTAATTCCACATCCCATTCCGACATGTCCATCCACGGCCTCCTCTACTGTAAAGATGAAGCCACACTCAGGTTGGAGGAACAACACCTTATATTCCGTCTGGGTAGCCTCCAACCTGATGGCATGAACATCGACTTCTCTAACTTCCGCTAAGGCCCCACCTCCCCCTCGTACCCCATCTGCTACTCATTTTTATGCACACATTCTTTCTCCCACTCTCCTTTTTCTCCCTCTGAATATACCTCTTGCCCATCCTCTGGGTCCCCCCCCCCTTGTCTTTCTCCCTGGGCCTCCTGTCCCATGATCCTCTCGTATCCCCTTTGCCAATCACCTGTCTAGCTCTTGGCTCCATCCCTCCCCCTCCTGTCTTCTCCTATCATTTTGGATCTCCCCCTCCCCCTCCAACTTTCAAATCCCTTACTCACTCTTCCTTCGGTTAGTCCTGATGAAGAGTCTCGGCCTGAAACGTCGACTGCACCTCTTCCTACAGATGCTGCCTGGCCTGCTGCATTTACCAGCAACTTTGATGTGTGTTGCTTGAATTTCCAGCATCTGCAGAATTCCTGTTGTTTGCATACAGTGAAATGCACGGTTTGCATCAAATCAAATTTATGAGCAGCCTGCAAGTGCCGCCGCACTTCTGTCGTTAACATAGCATGCCTACAGCTCACTAACCCCAACCATACATCTTCGGAAAGGGGAAGGAAAGCAGAGCTTCCAGAGAAAACTCACGCAGGCATAGGGAGAATATACAAACTCCTTACAGGTATTGGCAGGATTTGAACCCTAATCAGTGATTACACGTGTTGTAATAGGAATACGTTAACCACCACTCTACCCACTTTCAACACCACAGCAATGAAAATTGTTGTCATCTCATAAGTACGTCAGTATTATCAATTATAGCAATTTATTTAAGAAACAAACAGGAGTGTCATCTTTGCATTGCTCATTACCGGTAACAGGAACAGGTGAGATCCCACAATCCCACTGAGGAACTGCTCTGTTGGAAGCACAAGTGAAAAGTCAGGCTATACTGTTATAACCCAATTATCAGTTTGGAATTGCAGTAATTGGATTAGGAGGTGGTGAGTATTGTCACAACATTTGGAGGGCTACTTGAGCATTTGTGGTCTGTAACCTCATTGTAGGATTACTTTTGTGGATTCAGATCAGTTGGATATTTACTTTACACAGAACAGGGAGAGGGCATTCGACCTGTGGGTCTACTGGCAGAGTATTCCCATCACTCATTCCCCTTTGCCTTTGTCTGCAACTTGTTCGCTCACATGTCCATCGACTCCCCTTTGATTCATTCACCACTTACCTCCACTAAGAGGTAATTAACAATAACTGGTTAACCTCGCCACACATTCTTGGGAGGTGGGATGAAACTAGAGCTCCTGGAGAAAACCACCTTCAGGAGGAGAACATTCAATTTCTGCACAGACAGCATCTGACTGGATCTATGAGGTGGTGGCAGCACTAATTGCTGTTACTACCGCATCACCCGAGTGCTTAGAATAAATTCTCCAGTTATCTTTTGTATATGTCAACATAGGAAATTTTCTATCTATGCAGAAAAAGTTCCATCACAATGTCTGAATTAATTGCTCCATTACTGAGGACTAAAAACTTCATGCAAGTTTAAAAACCAGAAGAGTATTTAAGTATTTTTATCTAGTCAATAAACTTCCTTGGGCAGCATATTGTCAGGACACCGCAGCAGGGATCCAGTCGCAGACCTAGCACTGTGCACACAGTGATATTAATTGAGTAACAAATCCCAAGGTACAAACAAAGTCAGCATCAAAGTTCAGGCAGAGATTAAAGCATCCAAAGAAATCAAAAAACCAGAATCAGGAAACAGGCAGAGTCAATATTCAGACAGACAGAGTACAGATACAAATACTGGAAAGGCTCAGCAAAATTCACTAGCACAATCTATCAACAAACAGGTGAAATCACAGGACTGAAATACACTGACAATAAACAGAGAGGCAGATGATAGGTGGAGCACAATGAGACAGAGGTGGCAGCAAAACAGGTAATAATGAGAAACAGGTGAGAGGCAGCATACCCAGTAATACAGAGGCTGGGGTAGAGCAGGAACAGGGACAGGAGCACATGGGGCATGGAAACAAACAATAGCACATGGCGACACCTCCTGGCGTCACAGCAGGTAGAGCTGGGTGCTTGCGATGAAAGTCCCTGATGAGAGAGGGGTCCAGGATGTTATGGGTGGGGACCCAGCACCTCTCCTCAGGACTGTAACCCTCCCAGTCCACAAGGTACCAGAGGCCACGGCCCAGGTGACAAACGTCCAGCAGTTGACGCACCGTGAAGGCCTCTGACCCATCGATGAGCTGGGGGGGTGGGGCAGTGGTTGGGGACAGGACACAGTGGGTGGCTCATGGAAGGTGGGATGAATATGGCAGAAATTGGAGGAGAGCTTGAGAAGGACGGCAGCAGGGCTGATGACTTTAGCAATGGGAAAGGCGCCAATGAAGCGAAGGGTGAGCTTGCAAGAACCCACCTTGAGGGGCAGGTCTCGGGCTGAAAGCCACACACACTTGTCCCTGGCAGCAACGTGGGTCCTTGGAACAATGGCGGGCAGCTTCACGCTTGATTCTAGCAGAGGCATGGAGAAGGGCAGAGCGAGTGCGACTCCATATCCGCTGACAACGGCAGATGGAACGCTAACCTCCTCTTCCTGGGCAGGAAACAGTGGAGGTTGGTAGCCAAGGCAGCATTCAAAGGGGAACAGACCAATGGATGAGGATGGATGAGAGTTTATGGTGTATTCGGCCCAGGGTAGCTGCTGACTCCACACAGGGTTCTGGGAGACCAGACACTGTAATACCGTCTCTAGCTGTTGGTTGGTCGCTCGGTCTGGCCATTGGTCTGTGGGTGGAATGCTGAAGACAGACTCAGAGGCACCCAGAAGATTACAGAATGCCCTCCAGAAGTTGGATGTGAATTGAGAGCCCCTGTCTGACAACATCTACAGGTAAACCATGTAAGTTAAAAACATGCAGTACTAGTAATTTGGCTGTTTCTTTGGCAGAAGGGAGTTTAGGTAAAGGAATGAAGTGTACAGACTTGGAGAAACGATCAACTACTGTGAGAATGGTGGTGTTACCATCTGATGGGGGAAGACCGGTGACAAACTCCAGGGCAATGTGGGACCAGGGTCTCTTGGGGATCGACAGGGGTTGTAACAGACTAGCAGGTGACCGGTTAGAGTTCCTGCCCTGAGCACAGACCGAGCAGGCCGAGACAAAGTTGCGGATGTCATCTCCCATGGAGGGTCACCAGAGCCGCCGACTGATGAAGACCTGAGTAGGCATGGTTTCAGGGTGACAGGATAACCGGGAAGAATGACCCCACTGCAATACCTGTGAGCGGACAGAGCTGGGAACATAAACACGGTTAGTGGGGCAGTGACTAGGGGCTGCCTCGCTCTGTTGAGCAGCTTGCACAATGGATTCAATGTCTCATTGCACTGCACCCACGAGACAACGAGCAGGGAGGATGACATAGGGAGAGGGCGTCATGTTTTCCATCCTTGGAACCGGGGCAGAAGAACAGAGTAAAATTGAATCTTGAGAATAACAGGGCGTACGAGCTTGACAGGATTTGAGACACTTGGCCGTACGGATATATTCCAGAATCTTGTGATCAGTTCAGACTAAGAATGGCACCTTGGTTCCCTCCAGCCAATGCCTCCACTCCTCCACTCCTACAGAGCTAGCTTCACAGCCAGCATCTCCCGGTTTCCGACATCGTAATTCCGCTCCATGGGAGTGAGGTGGTGAGAGAAGGTGCAGAGGTGTACCTTCTCATCCTTGGCCAAACGCTGAGAGAGCACAGCTCCTACACTAATATCAGATGCATCCACCTCCACAATGAACTGCTGGTCAGTGTTGGGTTGAACCAGGATGGGGGCAGAGGTGAAACGTTCCTTCAGGTCAGAGAATGCCTTTTCAGCAGCAGAGGACCAGTAGAATCTGACAGCCAATGAAGTAAGAGTAGTGAGTGGTGCAGCCAGTGTACTGTAATTTCTGATGAAACAGCGATAGAAGTTAACAAAGCCCAAGAAACATCGCAACTCTCGACGAGTCGAGGGTTGGGCCATTCGACTACCGCTTTGATCTTCTGTTGGTCCATCTGAATGGAACCGCCTGAAATTACATACCCCAGGAAGGAGACGGTATTGTGATGAAACTCACATTTCTCAGCCTTCACAAAGAGCTGGTTCTCCAGAAGGTGCCGGAGAACTCTGCAGACGTGACCTGTGATAGGTGGAGCACAATGAGACACAGGTGGCAGTAATGCAGGTAATAATGAGAAACAGGTGAGAGGCGGTGCACTCAATAATACAGGGGCCAGAGTAGAGCAGGAGCAGGGTCAGGAGCACAAGGGGCATGAAAACAAACAAGAGCAAATGGTAATACAAAACCACAGACTGATGGGTAGGGGGAAAACACACCAAGATAAAGTTCAACTGGAGGTACTGACATATTTTTAATTTGAGCAAATACCATTACAATAGAAAGAGTAAGAGAATTTCCAGATATGCAACTTTATAAGATTGAATGTGATAAGAGACTCTTATGTACAGGGCCCATCTCTCCCCTTTTACCACAATCAACTGAAAGTTGTATTTTTTGTGAACTGTTGTATAGTTGAGAAACTGGACTATTTCCTTACTTTGACTGTACAAAGAAATGCTTTCTCATAGAATCTGAAAACAATTCAAAGCAAAACTTGCCTGGATAATGTCACAAATGGAATAACTGCTTCTTAAAGGAATTATTAGTTGTCTGGGAATCTGGGAGCCTGCTGCAATAAATATTGAATCATCAAATTTAAATTGCTTTGATGAAAGAAATGTTGATGGATTATTGCTTAATATGTGATTGTCTCACTTCAAGTGAATGTACACATCATAGAGATCTTATTATTGCTTTACATTTTAACACATTTATCCAACTAAGCAGTCATTGTAGGTTAATAATACTTACAACCTAACACATCAAATAGAAATCTTAATGACCAAAATACGTGTAATATACATTGACCAATATTTGAAAGACTGCCTGGCAGGATTGTCTCTTCAGAATTGACATGCAAATATCATGCATGGTAAATATTAAAGCACATGAATGCAGTGGATTCCGGTTAACTGGGACACATTGCGACAAGTATATTTTGGCCCAATTAAGTGGCATAGTGTCCCAAATAAACAAAGGAAATCCTGGCTATATTCTTGATTAGTTTTTGTTCTTTAAGGATTGTCCCAGATAAGCGACTGCCCCAATTAACTGATGGTCCATTAATCGGAATCCACTGTACTTCCTATGGTGAAGAAATGCAGTACAGTGAAATCTGCCCAGCATTATAAACCGAATGATGAAGGCACACAAGAGGTTCCTCATATTCTAATCATAAGACCATAAGACCAGAAGACATAGGATCAGAATTGGGCCAGTCAGTCCATCGAGTCCACTCCACCATTTCATTATGGCTGATTCTGGATCCCATTCAATCTCATTCTCCTGCCCTCTCTTGATGCCCCGACCAATCGGGAATCTATCAACTTCCACTTGGAATACACCCACAGGCATGGCCTCCACCACAATCTGTGGCAGAGCATTCCACAGATTCACCACTTTTTAGCTAAAAAAAGAAATTCCTCCTTACTTCCATTCTAAAAGGTCGCCCTTCAGTTTTGAAGCTGCGCGCCCTCTAGTTTTGGATACCTCCACCAGAGGAAACATCCTCGCCACATCCACCTTATCTCGTCCTTTCAACATGCAGTAGGTTTCAATGAGATCCTTACGTGTTCTTCTAAGTTCCAGTGAGTACAGGGCCAAAGCTGACAAATGCTCCTCATATGTTAACCTCTTCATTCCTGGAATCAACCTCGTGAACCTCCTCTGGACTCTCTCCAATGACAATGCATCCTTTCTGAAATAAGGGCCCCCAAACTGTTGACAATACTCCAAGTGCAGCTTGACTAGTGTCTTACAAAGCTTCAGAATTATCTCCTTGTTTTAATATTCTATTCCCCTTGAAATAAATGCCAACATTGTATTTGCCTTCTTTGCCAGAGACTCAACCCATGAATTAACCTTCTGGGAGTCTTGCACAAGGATCCCCAAGTCCCTTTGCACCTCTTATGTTTGAATTTTCTCCCCATTTAGATAACAGTCTCCACTATTGTTCCTTTTACCAAAATGCATTATCATACAGTTCCCAACACTGTATTCCATCTGTGACTTTTTTACCAATTCTTCTGTCCTGCTGCAATCTCATTGCTTCCTCAGCACTACCTACCCCTCCACCTATCTTCATATCATCCACAAACTTTGCCACAAAGCCATCAATTCCATTATCTAAATCACTAACAAACAATATGAAAAAGTAATGGTCCCAATACTGACCCCTGAGGAACACCACTAGTCACCTGCAGCCAAACCTTTATTTCCACTCACTGCCTCCTGCCTGTCAGCCATTCCCGTATCCATGCCAGTATATCTCTTGTAACACCATAGGAATTTATCTTGTTAAGCATCCTCATGTGAGGCACCTTATCAAACGCCTTCTGAAAATCTAAGTCAATGACATCCACTGCCTCTTCATTGTCCACCCTGCTTGTTACTTCCTCGAGGAATTCTAACAGATTTGTCAGGCAATATTTCCCTTTACAGAAACAATGCTGACTTTGACTTATTTTATCATTAGTGTCCAAGTATCCCAAAACCTTGTTCTTAATAATGGACTCCAACACTTTCCCAACCACTGAGATTAGGCTATCTGGCCTATAATTTCCTCTCTTTTGTCTTCCTCCCTTCTTAAAGAGTGGAGTGACATTTGCAATTTTCCAGTCCTCCGGGACCATACCAGAATCAAGTGATTCTTGAAAGATCATGACCAATGCATCTATTCTCTCTTCAGCAACCTCTCTCAGGACTCTGGGATGTAGTCCATCTGGTCCAGGTGAGTTATCCACCTTAAGACCTTTCAGTTTGCCTGGCACGTTTTCGCTTTGTAATAACAATGGCACTCACTCTTGCTCCCTGACACTCACGGACCTCTGGCATACAGCTAATGCTTTCCACAATGAAGACTGAAGCAAAGTACTTATTAAGCTCATCTGCCATTTCTTTGTTCCCCACCCCACCCCCATTACTACCTCACCAGCGTTATTTTCCAGTGGTCAAATATCAGCTCTCACCTCCTTTTAACTCTTTATATAACTGAAAAATCTTTTAGTATCTTGCTTTATATTATTGACCAGTTTGCCCTCATATTTCATCTTTCCCTTTCTTATAGCTTTTTTTAGTTGCCTTTTGTTAGATTTTAAAAGCTTCCCAATTATCCTACTTCCCACTTACTTTTGCTACATTATATGCCCTTTCCTCAGCTTTTATGCTGTTCTTAACTTCCCTTGTCAGCCCTGGTTGCCTAGCCCTGCCATTTGAGAACTCCTACTGTTGTTCATATCTATCCTGCACCTTGTGAACTATTCCCGGAAACTTCAGCCACCTCTGTTCTGCCATCATCCCCACCAGTATCCCCCTCCAATCCACCTGGGCAAGCTCCTCTCTCATGCCTCTGTAATTCCCTTTATTCCATTGCGATACTGCTACACGTGACTTATGCTTCTCACTCTCAAATTGTAGTATGAATTCAATCATATTATGATCACTGCCTCTTCAAGGTTCCTTTACATTAAGTTGACTAATAAGACCTGGGTTATTACACAACACCCAATCTAAGATAGCCTTTCCCTAGTAGGCTTGAGCACAAGCTGCTCTAAAAAGCCATCTCGTAGGCATTCAACAAATTCCCTCTCTTGTAATCCAACACCAACCTGGTTTTCCAAATCCCCTTGCATATTGAAGTCCCCCATTTCAGCTATGACATTACCCTTATTATATTTCCTTTCCAGCTCCCTTTGCAATCTTAACCCCACATCTTGGCTACTATTTGGAGACCTATATATGATTCCCATAATGGTTTTTAACCCATGTAGTTTCTTAACTCCACCCAAAAATATTCGACATTCTCTGACCCTGATCATGATGTTGGCAACCTTAATAACTACACTATTTTACCATATGATTCCACTCAAAGAGTATGAATCTGATGGGACAGTTCTCTCTATTCCTATAAACCAACAACCGTCACAAAGCTCAAATGCAAGAGATGCATTGGATCACCAAGACTTAAAAGATATGTATTTGAATTAGAAAATGGTTGTTTCCCTTCATTGTGGGTGTATCCAAATTCTGTAATTCTCAATTGAGCTGCATAATGGCAAAACTTTCACCAAAGGACCACAGCAGATGAAGAAACCAGTTCACCTCCTTTGGGGTAATGGGGGATGCACATTAAAGGCTTAAAATCTCTGACACATTGACTTTAATCTTTCTTGGAACATTATATTATTCAAAGGATGGGGAGATAACATTAATAAGAAATTATACCTTAACTCAGTTATAGCTCATGAAACCCTACAGGTTTCCTTGGCTGCTTAGGTCTAAGGAATACACACTCTGGTCCTGCCAAACCTGTGAATTGAGACGGTTCTCCCACAAAAAGAAGCTAGATATTTGTGTTGACTTAGGCCATGAAATTACATTGATATTGTTAAAGCTCAGAATTTAATCAAAAATAATTTACAGCCATCACAATGTAAAACTCTGCAAAGGCTATAAGTACAGTTTCCAATTTAGTTATTTTCTGATTAATATACTTTAGAGAGTTTTAGGTTTAGCAAGCAAATTAAATTGTTGCTCTAGGGGACTGGATTTAATTAGTTTTAGCACAAAAAAGAATATGGCTTAATTCTGGCCTCTTGGGCATTCTTGATTTTAATGCAGTTCAATTGGTGGCTATCTCTTCGTGGATGTCTGAAACCCCTCCCAAAAGCTCTCCCTCTCCCTACTTCTCTTTCCTTCTTTAAATCTAACCCTGTGGCTAAGCTTCTAGCTACCTGCTCTCATATCACCTTACATGGCTTGATGCCAAATTTAAGTTAAAGTTGATATGGTTAAGTTTCAAACTGTAACATTGAAAACACCATTGTGCAGCACAACCAAGGGAGACCCATATTCTATAGGGCAGCTGAGGTTATAAGACTATTTGAGGTGAGAATTACAGATCTGGAGGCTGAAATGTATAGCCATCCGCTCGTGTGTCTTCTGTATCACATGGTAGATTTGCAAATTTAACAAAAAGCCCACGTATGACCTTTCTGGCCTAGTTTTTCCTCAAAGATGCTTCCAGTTGCTCTGGGCTTTCAATGTAAAAACTAGTTTAATTTACAGAATTGGAAACCAATATTTCAATAATTTTGAGGCCACATGTTGCCTGTGCCGATTGGCTTCTGGGTTCATGAAACCCAAGTTTAAAAATGTGACCGTGTCCTATTTTTTCTCTGGTGGCCATCCCAAGGTCCCCTCCCTCTCCCCACCTTTCCCCACCCAGAACACCCTACACTAATGAAAATTCCCAGGCGATGCTCCTCCTACAAACTGTGATCATGAATGTTCATCTCTTATATCCCTCAACATTCTTTTCCTTCTCTGCTTACACAAGTACTGGATGCTTGTTAACTGGGAAACATTGTCCATGTGTGAATCTGAATCGTGAATGCTAATCCATCTTGGACTAAGAGCATTTCCGTTAAGGCTGATCGTGTCCTTATCCAATTTCCCACATAAATATATCTTACAAGCTAGATTCCTGAATAGAAAGAGAATATTGGCTTGATTTATTTTTCTCCCCCTCCCATGGTAGTCTACATCATGGAATTCTCAAAGTGGCCCAAAATTTGCACTGATGAGTGGTTTAGAAGGAAAGGAACCTGAGAAAACTTCAAGGATTTATCAAGAGTAATTTTGAACTTTTTCCACAGGTTGCATTTCTATAATAAAACTTCAAGAAACCAGCAAATTAAAAAATTCATAAATGTTATAAATATTCCTTCAGTAAATCATAGTGATGTGTGAGCTGTAAGATTGCTGTTGTGTTTGATTCAGCCATAATTGCTATTTAACCACACCCCTGGGCCTAAAAATCAAATTTTATATGTGAGGATATTCACCCAGTAAAACATTCCAAGCCTCTACAGCTATTTATAATAATAAACATTTAATGTCTAGTATTTTAAATGGTATTTTAGCAGATCAGTCAGCATCTATGGAGGGAAATGAACAGTTGACATTTTATCCCTAGACCCTTCATCTCAACTGTTATTTCTGATACTCCTTTAATCTCAAATGCTCTAAACTAGGCATTGTGAAATATTCAAAATGTTTATTGAAAATTGTTTGCTATTTCCCAGTGTAATGTGATTTTACTCATTTCAGTATGATTGGATGTTCTGCCTGATTGACGACTTCACTTTCATTGAATGCTGGAGATCTTCTTGAACTGGGTTAGATAGTCACCAATATGACAAAGGAGAGACGGACAGTACAAAGATCCATAGACCACAATGGGCAGCTCTCTTCAAGGTCAGCTGTGATTTCTATTGCCCCATGGGGAAAGTCTCAGCCTCTGAATTTTTTTGAATGGACTTGCAAAGGTTGGATGCCTTCTCACAAGCAAGGAAGGAAAATTAGAGCTAGTTAGGATCTCCAACATACCATCTACTCAGAGTGATGGAAGCTTCACATCAGATCCTATCAACTACTTTCCTATCTTACCTGAGAATTGGACACAGAACAAATAGTACCTCACCCTCCTCTAAAGCATGTAGAAAACAGGGATGGAAAACAGGAGTAAATTAGCAACATACATCAGGTTTGCAAGATACAGTATTATGTATGTTTTCTGGTCCAGTAATGACATCCAGAAGCTGGATTGTTTCATGTAGAGTCCACATCATAGATTGGGTGATATTGTAGGGGATGTGTTGCACCCTCTTGAAACTTAAAAGGATGAAAATAAATTATGGCAAGCGTTCTTATATAGTATGAAACACTTTAATATATCAGGCTGCAGAACAGATTGTCTGTTGAGGGGTTAAAAAGCTAATTCTGCGTGGAAGAAGCTAATTGTTAGGCACATGCTTGAAAGAAGCACAGCTGTATGTAGAATCAGTCTATCAACTACCAATGATGCCCCATTTCTTTGTTCATTTACTGAAACCCTTCTGTGTTTTTTGCTATTAGAAATGACCTTTCACACAGCTTTCTTTCAGATTCAGTTGTGCAAGCAGTCTGTTGCTGAGGACAGTGACAGATGAAGTCTTCAGGGAATCTCATACCATCTTTCACTGCTAATCTAAAGCCCTCTGTGGCTCTTACATCAATATTCAACAAGCTTTGCTATATTTAGCTACATTAACAAAACAACCCGCTCCAGAACAAAACACTAGAAAAAAGGTCAATTGCATTATATGATTCCAGCTATATTAATGCTCAAGTTAATCTTTTACAAAATGGAGACAATTGTGCACAAACTACATCTTTATAAATAAAAGCCAATATTAGTGCAATGTGATTTGGTCATGGTGTTTCAGACATTTGTAAAAATCTAACTAATTTTTTTTCCAGATCCAGGAATCAACTGAAGGCTGTTACACTCACTGAGAGAGTTTAGTATAATGCTTTCCTTAACCTCAGAATGTTCTTCAACATGTAATAGCTGTTGTTTTGTAATGCAGGAAGAGCACAACCAATGTATGGGCTATGACCAGACGATGGCTGTGAAATTTGGTTCTGTGGGAACTTTTGTTTGAATTTGATGGGGTTTTTTTCTGTTTGTTTCCAGCTTGCCTAACAGTATTCA
Source organism: Mobula birostris (assembly GCF_030028105.1). Taxonomy (NCBI): domain Eukaryota; kingdom Metazoa; phylum Chordata; class Chondrichthyes; order Myliobatiformes; family Myliobatidae; genus Mobula; species Mobula birostris. The sequence continues at coordinate 34,029,244 of NC_092402.1, forward strand.
TGCATTCACTCTTTGAAGAGCATTATGCTGTTTGTCATATTGGGAATAGCAGTGTCAAAAGCAATGCTCATGCAGACTGGGAGGATTAAACAGATAATGATGCCATGATAAACATATCATGATAGGTTAATTTGTCCCCATAAATTTTCCCCAGTGTGTATGTGAGTGAAGAATGTGGAGAGTTGGTGGGAACGTGGCAAAATAAAATGGGATTAGTGTAAAAGGGTACTTGGGGCATTGACTTGGTGTGCCAAAAAGCCCCTTTCCCTGCAGTATTACTCTGTGACTCCAACTAAATGGACTGCTCTGGACACACTTTGCTGTATCACAAAAAAACACTGGAGGAGCTCAATGAGTTAGATAGCATTTATGTAGGGAAATGGACCTCATCTTGAGTCCAGCTGATTCTTTGAACAAGGATGGCAAAGCAGTGATGGCAGAAGTTCTGCATTCTGATCTTGAATAAGAGCGGCCTGAGCTTCTAGTACAGTGTAGACTTACCGTGCATTGTGTTGCTGCTATAATGGAAGCTGATGAATCAGACTTCAGAAGCTACGTTCATTTGTACAAGGCAATGATCGGACTTTGTAATACTGCAGAGACCAAAGGAAACCCAATCAATGATATACTTGCAAAAGACTAAAATGCAGTTACAGCAACAAGTTTGGAAAGCTAACAAAATGTTATTGTTTAATGCAAGGGGAAATTAGTGCAAAATTAGAAAGTTTACACAGGACATTGGTGGAACTATACCTTGTGTTCTGTGGGTGGTATTAGTCCTTTTAATTGAAGAAGGAGATTAACATATTAGAAGCTAATACCTGGAATGAGCAAGTCACCTTGTGGAGACAAGCTGGATGGGCTAGGCTTATATTTGCTGGAGTTTAGAAAAGAAGGGACATGCTTGAAACATAATTCTGAGGACTACTGATAGGTGTGGAGATGTTCCCTCTTGTAGGATACTCTGGAACTAGGGGTCATAGTTTAAAAATTGAGGGGTCACCCATTTAAACTAGAGATGGGTTGATTTTTTTTCTTAGAGAGTTTGAGTCTGTGGAACTCTTCCTCAACTGATGGTGAAAGCAGAGTTCTCTGAATATTTTTGAAGCAAAGGTATCTTCTTGATAAACAAAGGCAATTGGACAACAGAAAGCATTCTGACTAACTGCATCATGGCCTAATATGGAAATTCCAATGCACAAGATCATAATATCACCACACCACCAGAAAGACCACAATGCATCATTCATTTCATATACCCATCAACCTTAGTCACTTGGCTTCATCAAAATCTTCACCCATGACCCATGCATCAGAATGCATGTGCGATATCCTCTCTAGGGATCTTCCATCTGTTCTGACCATACCACAGCTGCCCAATGACTCATACTGTGCAGAAGCTATGGATGAATCAGGATGACCAGTGGTAAATATGTGACAATAATACTGGTGGGTCAAGTTGGTAACATACAGCTAACAATTACAGTCTAAATTAAACACTGCAGTTAACCATAGGATTCACAAAATCATTTAAAAGTAATTACTGTAAGATAATGAGACATTTTAACTTTAAGTTCTAATTAAAATGTTGACTAGTTTGCTTCTCAATGTTCATTCAATAAAGGAGATAGAACGTAATCTTAATATCCTTTATGAAATACAGCCAATGAGAAAAACTGCTCCCCTGTCACGGTCCGGTCCATAAAGTCCGTATTCCGGTTCACAGTCCGGTCCATCGACCCTTGCTCCAGGTTTTCCTGTCTGCCCTGTTTCTGTTCTTGTTGAGCTCTAATTGAGGCAGCTGATGCTCGTTGGGGCTGGCTGCATAAATACCTTCAGAGGCCAGGGCATGGCTGCTGGATTGTTCTTGTTCTTACTCCTTGTGTCCCTTCCTCTGCCTTCTGTTTCCTCGCCTGAAGTCCTGCCTTGTCTTGCTGGTAACTCTCGCCTCACCTGAAGTTCTCGTCTCGCCTTGCATTGCTTGAAGCCTTGCCTTGTCTTGCTGGTAACTCTCACCTTGTCTTGCCTGCACTCTTGTCCTGGAGCCACCCTGTACCTAGCTCCCTTCCTGTCCCTTGCCCCCGCCCAGGTAAGCTAGGCCGTCTTGCCGTTACCTGCGGTTGGTTCTGTCCCTTCCTGTCCCTTGCCTCCGTCGGGTAAGCCAGGCCGTCTTGCCGTTACCTGCGGTTGGTTCTGTCCCTTCCTGTTCCATGCCTCCGTCGGGTGGTGATCCGCGCCCTGCCCAGGAGGAGCCTCTGCCTAGCCTCAAGCCAGAAGACTCCAGCCTCCTGCCTCCTGCCAAGCCTCGTCTCTAGCCTCTAGCCTCAAGCCTGAAGACGCCAGCCTCCTGCCTCCTGCCAATCCTTGCCTCTAGCCTCAAGCCTGAAGACCCCAGCCTCCAGCATCCTGCCTCCTGCCAAGCCTCACCTCATCTCTAGCATCTAGCCTGAAGACTCCAGCCTCCTGCCTCCTGCCAAGCCTCACCTCAAGTCTCTAGCCTCTAGCCTGAAGACTCCAGTCTCGTCCTGCCTGCCAAGCCTCGTCCCTGCCTAGTTCTGGGGTCCGAGCCAGAGGCAAGACCCAGTTACTGGGTCCTTGTCCAGTCTCTGGCTCGGAGTCCAAGCCCAGCTTCCTAGCTCTCTTGTCCAGTCCTGTTCCGGGTTCCCAGTTTTCGTGTCCATGTCCTTGCCCTCAACCTGTATCCTAGTCCTGTCCCTAGTACTTCAGTGTCTGTGTCTTGCACTTGGATCCGTTCCCAGCCACCTCCTTATGACATCCCCAGCATTGTCTGCCTTTTTCACAACCTTATTCCTGCTTGAAAAAGAATTCTCAAACATACATTTGTTACATCTTGCTAAATTACTTTAACATTTAATATTATAATGTCCACATCCTAATTCTTGCATAATTTGGTTCATATTTCATTTCACTCTTTAATTATTTCTTTGGTTCTTTAGATCTTAATGTATTGATTTCTATAAACCTTGTTCCCAATTACACATTCTTTCTCAATCCACTGAAATGATGCAATATGCTTTTGATCTAAGTCCAAACCTAATGTCCTCTGTTCCCTGATGGCAGTAATATACAGGCCTCAAAACAGTAGCTGGGATGTGGACCACAGATTACAACAGGAAACAGAAAAGGTGTGTCAAAAGGGCAATGTTATGATACTTGTGGGAGATTTTAACATGCAGGTCGATTGGGAAAATCAGGTTGGTCATAGATCTCGAGAGTGAGTTTGTTAAACACCTACAAGATGGCTTTTTAGAGCAGCTTGTCATTGATCCTACCAGGGAATCAACTATACTGGATTGGATATTATTTTATGAACTGGGGGAGATTAGGGAGCTTAAGGTAAAGGAACCCTTAGGAGACAGTGATCACAATATGACTGAGTTCAATGTGAAACTTGCTAGGGAGAAAGTAAAATCTGATGAAACAGCATTTCAGTGGAGTAAAGGAAACTACAGTGGTATGAGAGAGGAGTCGGCCAAAGTAAATTGGAAGGAGATGCTGGCAAGGATAACAGCAGAGCAGCAAAATTGAGAGTTTCTGGGAACAATGAGGAAGGTGCAGGATAGATATATTCCAAAAACAAAGAAATATTCAGTTGGCAAAATAGTACAACAGTGGCTGACAAGAGAAGTCAAAGCTAATGTAAAAACAAAAGAGAGGGCATATATTTTTATATATATATATTTTGGCATCCGTTAGTCTCCTGAGACCATGGATTTGCACCTTGGAAGGTTTCCAGGGCGCAGGCCTGGGCAAGGTTGTATGGAAGACAGGCAGTTGTCCATGCTGCAAGTCTCCCCTCTCCATGCCACCGATGTTGTCCAAGGGAAGGGCACTAGGGCCGATACAGCTTGGCACCGGTGTCATCGCAGAGCAATGTGTGGTTAAGTGCCTTGCTCAAGGACACAACACGTTGCCTCAGCCAAGGCTCGAACTCGCGACCTTCTGATCACTAGACGAACGCCTTAACCACTTGGCCACGCGCCAACGCATATAACAAAGCAAAAATTAGTGGAAAGATAGAGGATTGGGAAGCTTTTAATAACCTACAGAGAGTTACTAAAATAATCATTAAAGGGAAAAGATGAAATGTGGAAGCAAGCTAGCAAACAATATCAAAGTGGATAGTAAAAGTTTTTTCAAGTCTGTAAAAAAAATAAAAGAGAGATGACAGTGGATATAGGACCTCTGAAAAATGAGGCCAGAGAAATAATAATGGGGAACAAGGAGATGGCAGATGAACTAAATGAGTATTTTGCGTCAGTCTTCTCTCTGGAAGGCACTAGCAGCATGCCAGATGTTGAAGGGTGCAAGGGAAGAGAAATGAGTGCAGTTACTACTACAAGGGAGAAGGTGCTCAGAAAGCTGAAAGACCTGAGGATACATAAGACCAGATGAACTGTACCCTAGTGTTCTGAAAGAGGTAGTAATAGTGATTGTGGATGCATTAATAATGATCTTTCAAAAAAAATCATTGGACTCTGGCATGGTGCTAGAAGACTGAAGACTGGAAAATTGCAAATGTTGCTCCACTCTTTAAGAAAGGAGGAAAGCAGCAGAAAGGAAATTATAAACCAGTTAGCCTGACCTCAGTGGTTGGGAAGATGCTGGAGTCAATTGTTTAGGATGAGGTTATGGAGTACTTGGTGACATAGAAACATAGAAAATAGGTGCAGGAGTAGGCCATTCGGCCCTTCGAGCCTGCACCGCCATTCAGTACGATCATGGCTGATCATCCAACTCAGAACCCTGTACCTGCCTCCTCTCCATACCCGCTGATCCCTTTAGCCACAAGGGCCATATCTAACTCCCTCTTAAATATAGCCAATGAACTGGCCTCAACTGTTTCCTGTGGCAGAGAGTTCCACAGATTCACCACTCTCTGTGTGAAGAAGTTTTTCCTCATCTTGGTCCTAAAAGGCTTCCCCTTTATCCTCAAACTGTGACCCCTCGTTTTGGACGTCCCCAACATCGGGAACAATCTTCCTGCATCTAGCCTGTCCAATCCCTTTAGAATTTTATATGTTTCAATCAGATCCCCCCTCAATCTTCTAAATTCCAGAGAGTATAAGCCTAGTTAATCCAGTCTTTCATCATATGAAGGTCCTGCCAACCCAGGAATCAATCTGGTGAACCTTCTTTGTACTCCCTCTATGGCAAGAATGCCTTTCCTCAGATTAGGGGACCAAAACTGCACACAATACTCCAGGTGTGGTCTCACCAAGGCCTTGTACAACTGCAGTAGTACCTCCCTGCTCCTGTACTCGAATCCTCTTGCTATGAATGCCAGCATACTATTTGCCTTTTTCACCGCCTGCTGTATCTGCATGCCCACTTTCAATGACTGGTGTACAATGACACCCAGGTCTTGTTGCACCTCCCCTTTTCCTAATCGGCCACCATTCAGATAATAATCTGTTTTCCTGTTCTTTCCACCAAAGTGGATAACCTCACATTTATCCACATTAAATTGCATCTGCCATGAATTTGCCCACTCACCTAACCTATCCAAGTCACCCTGCATCCTTTTAGCATCCTCCTCACAGCTAACACTGCCGCCCAGTGTCGTGTCATCCGCAAACTTGGAGATGCTGCATTTAATTCCCTCATCCAAGTCATTAATATATATTGTAAACAATTGGGGTCCCAGCACTGAGCCTTGTGGTACCCCACTAGTCACTGCCTGCCATTATGAAAAGGTCCCGTTTATTCCCATTCTTTGCTTCCTGTCTGCCAACCAATTCTCTATCCACATCAATACCATACCCCCAATACCGTGTGCTTTAAGTTTGCACACTAATCTCCTGTGTGGGACCTTGTCAAAAGCCTTTTGAAAATCCAAATATACCACATCCACTGGTTCTCCCCTATCCACTCTACTAGTTACATCCTCAAAAAATTCTATGAGGTTCGTCAGACATGATTTTCCTTTCACAAATCCATGCTGACTTTGTCCGATGATTTCACCGCTTTCCAAATGTGCTGTTATCACATCTTTGATAACTGACTCTAGCATTTTCCCCAACACCGATGTCAGGCTTACCGGTCTATAATTCCCCGGTTTCTCTCTCCCTCCTTTTTTAAAAAGCGGGGTTACATTAGCCACCCTCCAATCCTCAGGAACTAATCTAGAATCTAAAGAGTTTTGAAAAATTATCACAAATGCATCCACTATTTCTTGGGCTACTTCCTTAAGCACTCTGGGATGCAGACCATCTGGCCCTGGGTATTTATCTGCCTTTAATTCCTTCAATTTACCTAACACCACTTCCCTACTAACATGTATTTCCCTCAGTTCCTCCATCTCACTAGACCCTCGGTCCCCTACTATTTCCGGAAGATTATTTATGTCCTCCTTAGTGAAGACAGAACCAAAGTAATATTCAATTGGTCTGCCATATCCTTGTTCCTCATGATCAATTCACCTGTTTCTGTCTGTAAGGGACCTACATTTGTCTTAACCAATCTTTTTCTTTTCACATATCTATAAAAGTTTTTACAGTCAATTTTTATGTTCCCTGCCAGCTTTCTCTCATAATCTTTTTTCTCTTTCCTAATTAATCCCTTTGTTCTCCTCTGCTGGACTCTGAATTTCTCCCAGTCCTCAGGTGAGCCGCTTTTTCTGGCTAATTTGTATGTTTCTTCTTTGGAATTGATACTATTCCTAATTTCCCTTGTCAGCCACGGGTGCACTACCTTCCCTGGTTTATTCTTTTGCCAAACTGGATGAACAATTGTTGTAGTTGTGACATGGGACAAGATAGAACAAAGTCAGCATGGTTTCCTTGAAGAAAAGTTTTGCCTGACAAACCTATTGGAATTCTTTGAAGAGATTACAAGTCGAATAGTTGAAGGGGATGCAGTGGATGCTATGTATTTGGTCCTTTGACAAGGTGCCACACATGAGGCTGCTTACCAAGTTAAGAGCCCATGGTATTACAGGAAAGCTATTAGCATGGATAGAACATTGGCTGATTGGTAGGGGGTAGAAAGTGGGAATAAAAGGATCCTTTTCTGGTTGTCTGCCAGTGACTGCTGGTGCTCCTTAGGGGTCGGTGTTGGGACCACTCCTTTTTATGCTGTATATCAATGATTTAGATGATGCAATAGATGGCTTTGTTGCCAAGTTTGCAGATGATATGAAGATTGGTGGAAGGGCAGATAGTGTTGAGGAAACAGGTAGGCTGCAGAAAGACTTAGACAGATTAGGAGAATGGGCAAGAAAGTGGCAAATGAAATATAATGCTAGAAAATGCATGATCAGGCACTTTGGTAGTAGAAATAAATGTGCAGACTATTTTCTAAACGGGGAGAAAACCCAAAAATCTGAGATGCAAAGGGAATTGGGAGTCCTTGTGCAGAGCACCCTAAAGGTTAACTTGTAGGTAGAGTTGGTGGTGAGGAAGGCAAATGCAATGTTATCATTTATTTCAAGAAGTTTAGAATACAAGAGCAGAGATGTGATGCTGAGGCTTTATAAGGCACTGGTGAGGCCTCACCGTGAGTATTGAGGACAGTTTTGGACACCTCACCTAAGAAAAGATGTGCTGTCATTGGAGAAGGTTCAGAGGAGGTTCACAAGGATGATTCTGGAATGAAAGGGTTAACATAGGAGGAACATTTGATGGCTCTGGATGTGTACTTGCGAGAATTTAAAAGGACAAGGGGGGATCTCATGGAAAACTTTTGAATGTTAAAAGGCCTTAGACAAAGTGGATGTGGAGAGGATGTTTTCCATGGTGGTGTTGTCTAGGACAAGAGGGCACAGCCTCAGGATAGAGGGGCATCCATTTAGAACAGAGATGTGGAGAAATTTCTTTAGCCAGAGGGTGATGAATTTGTGGAATTTGTTACAACAGGCAGCTATGGGGGCCAGGCTGTTGGGTGTAAGGCAGAGAGTGATAGGTTTTTGATTGACAGTGGCCTCAAAGGTTACCGGGAGAAGACCAGGGAGTGAGGTTGAGGAGGAGAAAAAGGATCAGCCATGATTGAATGGCAGAGCAGACTCAATAGGCCAAATGGCCTAATTCTGCTGCTATGTTTATGGTTCCAGACAAGGTTCATCTTGTGATCTTTTCATTTCCATTCTATCTCTGCCAGGCTGTAACATTTAAGCTAAATAACAGCTTTTGTTCAGGATCCCACTCTGAATTTTCCTTTGGGCATGTTGTGCCTCAGTTCATCTCCCCCACATCCTTAAACCCATCCAAAATTTCCCCTATGGTCATCTGCCTTAGGTCCCCTTTAACCTCTGCTGACTAAATGAGGTTTCCTTTCCCCCTCGTGAGTGGCTGTATCAGGAGAACAGGTCTAGAACACTAGCTAATGAACAACCGCATGAAAGAGTCACAAGTGTGAACCATGCCACCTTTATTTTAGATTTCATAAAGACACATCACACAAAACCTAACAGTGCATAATACAGGTCATTGTGTTGCCAAGACTGTGGTGAATGTGATGTAATACAGAGAGCCTGACTGAATACAACCCCACCATAATCCCTCAAGCCAGCCTCTGCCTCAAGTTGCCAGTGACTACCAAATTTACCAGAACACTCTCCAGCTTTTCCAGAATCAGAATCACGTTTATTATCATAGGCACGTGACGTGAAATTTGTTAACTCAACAGCAGCAGTTCAATGAAATACATAATCTAGCAGAGAAAAATAACAATCATAATAATAAATAAACAAGTAAATCAATTATATGTATTGAATAGATTTAAAGAAGTGCAAAAACAGAAATACTGTGTATTTACAAAAAGATGAGATAGTGTCCAAAGCTTCAATGTCCATTTAGGCATAGGATGGCAAAGGGGAAGAAGCTGTTCCTGAATCGCTGAGTGTGTGCCTTCAGGCTTCTGTATCTCCTACCTGATGGTAACAATGAGAAAAGGGCATGTCCTGTGTTGTAACGTGAGCATTATTAAAAGTAAGTTAATACTAATTAGGATAATGGGGGGGGGGGGGGGTTTACTTCCACTCTTTTTACTTCCGGTGTGCTCTGTATATGGTGTGCCTACCATGCCGTATGGGCTGTGAAAGCCTCTGTATATACCTACCGGATTTGAAGTTCGACATAAAGTTGTTTCTTGGGCATGAAGTTGTCGAGTGTGCCTTTTTCAAAGTAGAAGTTACTACATATATGTTTGGCAATGAGGTGAACCGATTTTGTGAACGTATCAGCACGTTTTTCGAACGGGAGCTTTGCGTTTCAGATGGCTATGTTTGGAACTATCAGTGAATTTCTGGAAGGAAACGAGGACTGGCCAGAGTACGAGGGAAGGTTGGGACACTTTTTCTGTGCTAATGGAATTACTGAGGAGGCTAAGAAGAGCTCTATTCTCCTGAGTGTGTGTGGGGCAAAGACTTACAAGCTAATAAGGAATTTAGCCACTCTGCGGAAACCGGGGGACATTCCATATGATGAACTGGTCAAGTTCGTGGGGAACCACTACAATCCGAAACCTTCTGTGATAGTCCAACGGTGTAAGTTTCACAGCTGTTTCTGGAAGCCAGGTCAGTCTGTGGCCAATTTCATGGCCAAGCTTCGGCAGCTGTCAGAGCATTGTGATTTCGGAGCGGTGTTGGAAGACATGCTCCGTGACAGATTGGTATGCGGCATTAATGGTGATGCCATACAACACCGCCTGTTAGGGGAAACTCCACCGTTGATTTTCAAGAAAGCCTTAGAGATTGCCCAAGGCATGGAGATGGCTGCTAATAATGTCAAGGATATCCAGAAAGGACATGGGGGATCACAGTCGGCGGCAGTGCGCCAAGTCAGGAGGGAGACTGGTAAACAGGCAAAGTGGGTGGAATGTTTCTGGTGTGGAGGGACGCACTATGCAAACAAAGACACTGTCTGCCATGCTTGTAGCAAAAAGGGACACTTAGCTAAAAGGTGCAGAAGTTCAAAGGGTAAGATTAAGCCTGGGCAGGGGAAAGCTCAACAGGATCAGGCAGCCACACACCATCTAGAAGAAGCAGATGGAGATGCAGCGTGTGCCTACAACATGTTTGGAGTGGAAACAGATGAGGAACCACCTGAACCATATTATGCCACAGTCACTGTCAGGGGAAAGGACATTAAGTTTGAAATTGATTCAGGGGCTACTGCATCGGTCATTAGTGAGGAGACCTACAGGAGGACATGGGGGTCCAACCTGCCTCCCATTAGACCATCAATACTCAAATTTAGGACCTATACGGGGCAGCCCATACCTCATTTAGGGATGTTATATGCGGACATTTCAGCTGGGGGTCAGAAGTCTGGAGCCAGGCTAGTGATAGCTAAGGGCAGGGGACCCAGTCTTTTGGGTTGTGATTGGCTTCACAAAATCCAGCTAAACTGGCATGAAATTAAGTATGCACACACGACGGAGGACATTCTGCAGCGGTACAGTGACGTTTTCAGGAACCCAGTCCTGTCCCAAGTCAAGACTTTTCTTTTACAAGGCTGGCCCAGAGTTGTGGAAGGAGAGAAACTGAGGCCTTATGCCAAACGCAAGACAGAACTCAGTCTGCAGGATGGCTGCATTTTCTGGGGGGTGAGGGTCATCGTGCCTCCCCCTGGCCGTTCACAGATTGTGGAGAAAATTCATGAGACTCACCCAGGAGTGTCTGGAATGAAAAGCCTTGCAAGATCCTACGCTTGGTGGCCAAGAATGGATCAGGATTTGAAGAACAAGGTAAAATCATGCATGCAATGTCAGACTAATCAGAATATGCCGCCACCAGCTCCCTTGCACCCATGGAAGTGGCCAGACCACCCCTGGTCTAGGCTACATTTGGACTTTGCTGGCCCTTTTATGGGGCAGATGATTCTTGTAATGGTAGATGCGCATTCTAAATGGATCGAAGCTCACATCATGAGCAACATCACAGCCCCCTCAACCATAGACAAACTCAGGCAAGTGTTTGCAGTCCACGGGTTGCCTGACACTCTGGTCACTGATAATGGCCTGACGTTCACCAGTGAACTGTTCAGTGAGTTCATGCAGCAGAATGGCATTCATCACATTCGGACGGCCCCTTTCCACCCAGCCTCCAGTGGTTTGGCTGAGCAGGCTGTTCAGACAGTGAAGGAAGGCCTGAAGCGGATGACAGGGAACTCTCTTAGCATGCGACTTTCACGTTTCCTGTTTAAATACCACCTCATGCCACAGACTACGACTGCCCACACTCCAGAAGAGATGCTGATGGGGTGTAGGCCCAGGTCAAGATTGGACCTGCTGTGCCTGGACATGAAGGTGAAAGTGGAGAGAAAGCAGGAAAAGCAGAAGGAGGGACATGATCAACATGCGCGAGAGAGACAGTTAAAACCGGATGACAATGTCTATGTGAAAAACAATCAGCAATGGCTGCCTGGGGTTATTCTTAAGCAGAGTGGTCCCGTCTCCTACGTTGTTAAGTTGACTGATGGGCGTGTTTTCCGCAGACATCAGGACCATGTGCGCCTGCATCATGATACCGGCTCAGAGGCAGACAGTTCCATGGAGTTTCCATTTGTGAGACAGACTACGGTGGAAGCATGTCCACCAGTGACTTTGCCAGAGGGCGAGACACTGGCAGAGGGGTCGGGGTCCCCTGAGGAGGATGAACATTCTCACGCAGACACACAGACCCCTCTCATGCCCCCAAAACCAGATCCACCCAAAACACACTCACCAGCGGTGCCTGCGGGGTCACCGGGGGTAGTGAGCAGATCACAGCACACTCGTAAACCTCCTGACAGACTGAATCTTTGACGGGACAGTTCTTTTTTGTTGTTAGATTGAATGTTGAATCTGTCATGTTTTCCAGATATTTTGTATTGGTAAACTGTTGCTGAGATACTAGTATAAGTTTTCAGGGGTACGTTAATAATAACACTGTTTTTATTTCCTAGTTTTTACATTTGGGGAATGTTGGATTTTAAACGAGAAGAAGTGTTGTACTATGAGCATTATTAAAAGTAAGTTAATACTAATTAGGATAATGGTGGGGGGGGGGGGTTACTTCTGTTCTTTTTACTTCCGGTGGGGCTTTGTATATAGTGTACCTGCCATGCCGTATGGGTTGTGAAAGCCTCTGTATATACATAACGGTTTTGAAGTTCGAGATAAAGTTGTTTCTTGGGCATGAAGTTGTCAAGTGTGCCTTTTTCAAAGTAGAAGTTACTACATCCTCGGTGATGGGGGCCCTTAATAATGGACACTGCCTTTCTGAGGCACCGCTCCTTGAAGATGTCCTGGATACTACGGAGGCTGTTACCCAATATTAAGCTGACTAATTTCACCACTTTCTATAGCTTATTTCAACCCTGTGCGGTAGACCCCCTCTCCCCCCATGCTAGACAGCAATGCATCCTGTCAGAATGCTCTCCACAGTACATCTGAAGAAGTTTTTGCGTGTTTCAGGTGACAAACCGAATCTCCTCAAACTCCTAATGAAGTATAGCCTCTGTCTTGTCTTCTTTATAGTTGCATCAATACGTTGGGTCCAGGTTAGATCCTCAGAGATGTTTACACCCAGGAACTTGAAATTGCTCACACTCTCCATTTCAACCAACATCCTACCAACATTGCTACAGAATATAGGGAAGGAATTATAGCTTGTGTAAACACAGCACCTTACCTGACTTATTAATGTTCCAAAATTATTCATAGCCAATGAACTACTTTTGAAATATAGTCACAGTTGTGATGCTTATTTTGTAGTCACAATTGTGATATTATATCAGCCAACCTATGCAAACACCACACAGAGCATCAACCTCACACAATCTCTTTTTAGCAGTTAGTTGAAAAATAGCAAGATGTGGTGGCAGACCCTTTTGCTTTCTCATAATGTCATTTTAGGGTTCATCTGAAAGGACAGTTCTTTGAATCTCATATCTGAATAATGCAACCTTCAGATATACAACCTTCCTTCAGCACTGTACCAAGTAATCATACCCCCTATTCCTCAGAGCAAGGTCTCACCTCACAAGATTCTGACTCAGAGGGAAGATCACAAGCAATGAGACCCAGTTGGTGTCATTACAAAAATATTGCGACTTTCAATTACTTTGGAATCCGTATAACTCGTTGCCATGGCCTTTACATTGACACATTAGTGAAATCAAATATGAAATAGAAGTGTGACACCTTAGATTGATCAGTGTCAGTCCAAAATGGAAATACAAAATCAATCTCCAACTCCTTTGTTGGTCGGCCTACATCGAAACAGTTCCAATAAATTCAGTGAGCAGCGGATTGATAAGTCACCAGAGTGGTCAGGTCAATGTAAAAGTTTAACAGCTGTGTACTGAAGGCAGGGAAAGGTTGGGGGTAGGAAGTGTGATTAACGACCAGTAAGAAAGCATCTGTGTGGAAAAGTTTCAATAATTTTAGATTAATTAAGTGGAACTCGGTGGGACATTGTTGGAACTAATTTTCTATTGAACAGCAGCAGTTAAAACTATTTATTCCCATGATATTAGGGAGCCTGCTTCATAACTCTTGAAAGTTATAATTATTTAAGAAAATATTTTAAATTGTGAAAGAGTTGGAGTTTTCGAGCCATGCTGCTATGTGTGTATTACCTAAAGCTATCTTTTTAGATTAGCTATATTAACGGGCAGCACCTGTTGGTCATTGACGCAAATGACGCATTGCACTATATGTTTCGATGTTTTGAAGTATATGCGACAAATAAAACTAATATTTCTAAAAATGGTGTAATAGTAGTCAACAACAAAGCACAAGTATAATTACTAACCTTGAAACAAGTTACTAAGACGCAATGATGTTTGTGGCTGGAGATCTCTTTCTTCCAACGAATAGTTGCAGCCCGTTAGGAAGAGCATCCTTGCACTCAGCAACAGTGATGTCATCAAATTGCTCACGCAGCCACTCAGAATTCAAAAGAAATCTCACAAAAAAACAGTAAGGAGAAATTAAATCTTTATCCAACATTTTAAAAATTTCAGAGTGTGAGATAGAGATTAGAACAGGAATATTAAGTTAAAAGGGAAATGAATTAATAAGTTCAAGTTCAAATTCAAATTCAAGTTTATTGTCATCTGATTGCACATATGTACAACCAAACAAAATAACATTCCTCCGGAGTGTGTGCACCCACACAACATATCATGAAGAAACATTTTGTAATGTAAAAAAAAATGAAAGCTCTAAAAAACTGAATTAGAATCATCTTTTTTAAAATTAATTTTTAAGTACCAAGAAATTTGCTAATGGTCCAAAATTTATTTAAAATTTCAGTTAGACCTACAAAAAGTAGTGCATACTGCCCAGTCCATCACGGGTAAAGCCATCCCCAACATTGAGCACATCTACAAGGAGGTTGTCACAGGAAAGCAGCATCCGTCATCAGGGATCCCCACCATCTAGGCCATGCTCTTTTCTCACTGCTGCCATCAGGAGGGAGGCATAGGATCCTCAGGACCCACACCACCAGCCTCAGGAACAATTATTACCCCTTAACTATCAGACTCCTGAACCAAAGGAGATAGCTTCATTCAACTTCACTCACCCTAACACTGAACTATTCCCACAACCTATAGATTCGTTTTCAAGGACTCTTCCTCAAGTTCTCGATATTTATTGCTTATTTACAGTATTTATTATAATTATTCAGTTTATTTTTGTAACATAGAAACATAGAAAACCTACAGCACAATACAGGCCCTTTGGCCCACAAAGTTGTGCTGAACATGTCCCTCCCTTAAAATTAGTAGGCTTACCTATAGCCCTCTATTTTACTAAGCTCCATGTACCTATCTAAACATCTCTTAAAAGACCCTATTGTATCCGCCTCCACCACCGTTACCGGCAATCTTTAATTTTTGTATTTGCAAATTTTTTTGTCTTTTGCACGTGTCCATCTCGTGTGTGGTTTTTCATTGCTTCTATTGTGTTTCTTTGTATTTACTGTGAATGTCTGCAAGAAAATTAATCTCAGGGTTGTATATGGTGACATATATGTACAAATGTACTTTGATAATAAATTTACTTTGAGCTTAGACTGAGAAACAAAATGTAGCACTTTTTAGGCATCTTATAGTAAGGATAGTTTTTCAACTCACCAACGTGTCTTCCGCCTATAGAATGGTGCAAAACTGTGTGACTGTGGAGGCTCTTCACACAATGTTTTTTTGACTCACAAGTGTAAATTAATTCTCTTACCTTTCTCCCCAATATATTTTTGTCCTTGGAAAAGTGTTTAGATTTTGAAAGAATAGGTGTTAATGTAAAGAAAAAATGTGGACAATTTCTAGAAAAGTATATAACTTTCTGGGTGACAACTCTGTACCATCAAAACAGAGATCCAGAATTTCTCGAGCTTACAGTATATCCTCTGAGCAAAGGTGTATTTGTGGGAGTAGGAAGACCCACAGATTATTGGCAAGAAGCCTTAGCAGAGGCATTACCTTTGATGAGACTGCACCAGTGGAAACCTTTTAAAAGATGTTTTATTTGTCTCATGCACTTCGAAACATATAGTGAAATGCTTCATATGTGTCACTGACCAACAAAATTCAAAGACTATGCTGGGGGCAGCTATCAAGTGTTGCATGCTTCTGTTGCACAGTTCTCTAATTATGTTTTCAGAGTTCAAAGTAAATTTGCTATCGAAGTATATGTTATCAAGTATGACTCCGAGATTTATTTTCTTGCAGGCATTTGCAGTAAAACAAAGAAATACAACAGAATCAATGAAAACCTACACACAGACTGAAAAGCAACCAACATGCAAAAGAAGAGTTACTGTTGAAATACAAAAAAAAACAAAAAGGCAAATAATAATAATAAATAATACTGAGAACATGAATTGTAGAGTCCTTGAAAGTGACTCCAGTGATCAGTTCAGTGTTAAGTGAGTGAAATTGTCCACACTGGTTCAGCAGCCTGATGGTTGAAGGGTAATAACCGTTCCTGAACCTGGTGGAATGGACTAAGGCTCCTGTATCTCCTTCCTGATAGCAGCAGTGAAAATAGAGCATGGTCTGCATGGTGAGGCTCCTTGATGATCGATGCTGCTTTCGTGTGGCAGCGCATTTTGTAGATGTGCTCAATGGTGGGGAAGGGTTTTTGTGTGATGAACTGGGCATTATCCACCAGTTTATACTTTATACTTTATTGTCACCAAACAATTGAGACTAGAATGTACAATCATCACAGCGATATTTGATTCTGCACTTACCGCTCCCTAGATTACAAATCGATAGTAAATATTAAAAATTTAAATTATAAATCATAAATAGAAAATAGAAAAATGGAAAGTAAGGTAGTGCAAAAAAAACTGAGAGGCAGGTCCGGATATTTGGAGGGTACGGCCCAGATCCAGGTCAGGATCCGTTCAGCAGTCTTATCACAGTTGGAAAGAAGCTGTTCCCAAATCTGGCCGTACCAGTCTTCAAGCTCCTGAGCCTTCTCCCGGAGGGAAGAGGAACGAAAAGTGTGTTGGCTGGGTGGGTCGTGTCCTTGATTATCCTGGCAGCACTGCTCCGACAGCGTGCGGTGTAAAGTGAGTCCAAGGACGGAAGATTGGTTTGTGTGATGTGCTGCGCTGTGTTCACGATCTTCCGCAGCTTCTTCCGGTCTTGGACAGGACAACTTCCATACCAGGTTGTGATGCATCCTAGAAGAATGCTTTCTACGGTGCATCTATAAAAATTAGTGAGGGTTTTAGAGGACAGGCCAAATTTCTTTAGTTTTCTCAGGAAGTAAAGGCGCTGGTGGGCCTTCTTGGCAGTGGACTCTGCTTGGTTGGACCAAGTCAGGTCATTTGTGACATTGACCCCGAGGAACTTAAAGCTTTTGACATGTTCCACTTGTGCACCACTGATGTAAATGGGGTCGTGCGGTCCGCTACTCCTTCTGAAGTCAACAACCAGTTCCTTCATCTTGCTGACGTTGAGGGATAGGTTATTGTCTTCCCACCATACCACCAGGTTCTTTGTAGGTTTTTCCATTCTTGGCACTGTGTTTCTATGCCAGGGCATGTTGCAACCAGTCAGGAAACCCTCCACTGTGAAGTTTGTCAAAGTTTGTCAGTACCTCCAGTTGAACTCTGTCTTTTTGTGTGTTTCGCCCTAGCCATCATTCTGTGGTTTTGTATTACCATGTGCTCTTGTTTGTTTTCATGCCCCATGTGCTCCTGACCCCGCTCCTACCCTACTCCGGCCCCTGTAATACTGAGTACTCTGTCTCTCACCTGTTTCTCATTATTACCTGTATTGCTGCCACCTGTGTCTCATTGTGCTCCACCTATCATCTGCCTCTCTGTTTATTGCCCAGTGTATTTTAGTCCTGTGTTTTCACCTGTTTGTTGCCAGATTGTGCCAGTGAGTTTTCCTGAGCCTTTCCAGCATTTGTATTGCATGTCTGTCTCCTGATTCTGGTTTTTGGATTTCTCTGGAATTTTTTATCTCTGCCTGAACTTTAACACTGACTTTGTTGCGCCTCTGGATTTGATACTCAGTA
The DNA here is from genome assembly GCF_030028105.1 of Mobula birostris. Taxonomy (NCBI): domain Eukaryota; kingdom Metazoa; phylum Chordata; class Chondrichthyes; order Myliobatiformes; family Myliobatidae; genus Mobula; species Mobula birostris. The sequence goes on from NC_092402.1 coordinate 34,046,731, forward strand.
AATATCACAGTGTGCACAGTACTTGGTCTGCAATTGGGTCCCTGCTTCAGCACCCTGACAAAGTTTTAGATGACATGCTGAATCTACGCAAACTTCTAAGAAAGTAGAGGTGCTGCCATGCTTTCTTTGAATAGCACTCATACGCCAGTCCCAGGACATATCCTCTGATATGATAATACCCAGGAATTTAAAGATATTGGCCCTCTCCACCTTCGATCCCCTAATGACTACCGGCTTAAGGATGTCCAATTTCTTCTTCCTGTCATCAATAAGCTCTTTGATGTTGCTGACAGTGGGTTGTTGTTGTGGCACCATTCAGCCAGATTTTCAATATCCCTCCTATAAGCAGATATGTTACTACCTTTGATTTGGCCAGTAACAGTGGTGTCATCAGCAAACTTAAATATGACTTTAGAACTGTACTTAACCTCACAATCATAAGTATAAAGTGAATAGAATGGGGGGCTAAGCACACAGCTTTGTCCTGCACCCATGCTGATAGTGATTATGAAGGAGCTCCTGTTACTAATCGGTACTGACTGTGTTCTGCAACTGAGTAAATCAATGATCCAGTTACACAAGGAGGTATCAAGGTCTAGGTCTTGGAGTTTATTAGTTAGTTTTGAGGGGATGATAGTGATGAAAGCTGAGCTGTAGCCAGTAAAGAGCAACCTGATGTATGCACTTTTCACTGTCCAGATATTCCAGTGCTAAGTGGACAGCCAATCTACTGTGGACCTGTTGTGACAGTAGTTAAATTGTAGTGGATTTGGAAACTGAAGTCACTCTTCAGGCAGTAGTTTCTTTGTGTGACTTACCACTGTTCCAAATCATTTTGTTGGCATAGGCACACACTTCTGCCAAATTTCTCGCCACTTTGACTCTGAGAGAGCAAACCAGCAGAGACCGATCTTCATCATTTGCTCTAACGAGACCCGGAGGTATCATTCAGCAGATTCATGATGAGAACCCTGTCAGGATTTGTAGGCAATTACTTTCTACAAAGTGAAACCTAACATCATGAATGGCAGTGATGCTTCACTTCCAGATGAACTAAATGCCCTTTATGCACGCTTCGAAAGGACAAATATAACTACAGCTACGAGGATTCCTGCAGCACCCAGTGATCTCTGTCTCAGAGACTGAAGTCAGATCGTTTTTCAAAAAGGCGAGCCCTTGCAAGGCGACAGGCCTTAATGGAGTATCTGGTAGGGCTCTGAAACCCCGTGTCAACCAACTGGCAGTGTGTTCAAAGACATTTTCAGTATCTCATTGCTACAGTTGGAAGTTCCTACTTGATTCAAAGGGGCAACAATCATACCAGTGCCCAAGAAGAGCAGGGTGAGCTGCCTTAATGTCTATTGTCCAGTAGCACTCACATCTATGATGATGAAATGCTTTGAGAGGTTGGTTATAACTTGAATCTACTCCTGTCTCAGGAAGGACCGGTCCAACTACAATATGCCTATCGCCACAATAGGTCTACAGTGGACATCATCTCACTGGCTCTCCACATGGTCTTGGATCACCAGGACAATACTAATACTTATGTCAGGCAGCTACTTATTGACTACAGCTTGGTGTTTAACACAATCATTCCCACAGGAATGATCAAAAATCTCCAAAACCTGGGCCTCTGTATCTCCCTCCACAACTGGATCCTCCACTTCCTCACCAGAATACCTCAGTTTATGTGGATCAGAAATAACGTCTCCACATCACTGATAATCAACACTGACACACCTCAAGGACGTGTGCTTAGCCCGCTGCTCTACTCTTTCTGCACCCATGACTGTGTGGCTAGGCACAGCTCAAATGCCATCTATAAATCTGCTGACGATACAACTATCGCAGGCAGAATTTCAGACAGTGATGAGAAAGAGTACAGGAGCAAGATATATCTGCTAGTTGAGTGGTGTTGCAGCAAATACCTTGCACTCAATGTCGGTAAGACCAGAGAATTGATTGTGGACTTCAGAAAGGGTAAGATGAAGGAATACACACCAGTCCTCATTGAAGGATCAAAAGTGGAGAGAGTGAGCAATTTCAAGCTCCTGGCTATCAACATCTCTGAGGATATGTCCCAGGCCCAAAATATCAATGCAGTTAGAAACAAGGCATGGCGCCAGCTATATTTCATTAGGAGTTTGACAAGATTTGATATGAAATCAAAGACACTTGCAAATTTCTATAGGTGTACCATGGAGAGCATCCTAAAAGGTTACATCACCGTCTGGTATTGGCGGGGGGGGGGGGGGGGTTGCTACTGCACAGGATCCAAATAAGCTGCAGAGAGTTGTAATCTCAGTCAGCTCCATCACAGGCACAAGCCTCCATTAATATCCAGGACATCTTCAATGAGCGATGCCTCAAGAAGGCAGTATCCATCATTAAGGACCCCCATCACCCAGGACATGCCCTCTTGCTACCCTCAGGGAGGAAGTACAGGAGCCTGAAGGCACACACTCAGTGTTTCAGTAACAGTTTCTTTCTCTCTGCAAGAGAAAATCTGCAGATGCTGGAAATCCAAGCAACACACAAAAAATTCTGGAGGAACTCAGCAGGTCAGGCAGCATCTATGGAAAAGAGTAAACAGTCAACGTTTCGGACCAAGACCCTTCATCAAGACTGGAAAGAAAGATGAGAAGTTAGAACAAGAAGGTGGAGGGAGGGGAGGAAGAAGTAGAAGGTGGTAGGTGATAGGTGAAACCAGAAGAGGGGGAGAGGTGAAGTAAAGAGCTGGGAAGCTGATAGGTGAAAGAGATAAAGAGCTGGAGAAGAGAGAATCTGATAGGAAAAAAGGGAAGGGGGGAGCATCAGAGGGAGGTGATGGGCAAGTAAGGAGATGAGGTGAGAGAGGGAAATGGGATGGGAACGCTGGGGGGGGGGGCAATGATCGGAAGTTTGAGGAATCAATGTTCATGTCATCAGGATGAAGGCTACCCAGATGGAATATAAGGTGTTGCTCCTCCAACCTGAGTGTGGCCTCATCACGGCAATAGAGGAGACTATGGACTGACATGCTGGAATGGGAATAGGAAGTAGAATTGAAATGGATGGCCACAGGGAGATCCCGCTTTTTCTGGCAGACTCAGTATAGGTGCTTGGTGAAGTGATCTCCCAATCTATGTTGTGTCTCACTGATATACAGGAGGGCACACCAGGAGCACTGGACACAATATATGATCCCAACAGACTTACGGGTGAAGTATCGCCTCACCCGGAAGGACTGTTTGGGGCCCTGAATAGTATTGAAGGAGGAAGTGTAGGGGCAGGTATGGCACTTGTTCTGCTTGCAAGGATAAGTACCAGGAGGGAGATCGGTAAGGAGGGACAAGAGAGTGACATAGGGAGAGATCCCTGTGGAAAGCGGAAAGTTGGGGGGTAGGAGAGAAAGATGTGCCTGGTGGTGGGATCCAGTTGGAGATGGCAGAGGTTATGGAGAATTATGTGCTGGATGTGGAGGCTGGTGGGGTGGTAGATGAGGACAAGAGAAACCCTGTCCCTGGTGGGGTGGCAAGAGGATGGGGTAAGAGCAGATGTGTGTGAAATGGAAGGATGGCGCAAAAAGAGCAAGGATGTAATGCTGAATGTTTACAAGGTATTGGTCAAACTGCGCCGAGTATTATGAGCAGTTTTGGGCCCCTAATCTAAGAATGGGTGTGCTGGTATTGGAGAGAGTCAAGAGAAGGTTCTTGGGAATGAAAAGCTTAACATATGAGAAGGTTTGATGGCTCTGGGTCTGTAATTCTTGGAATTCAAAAGGAGGAGGGGGGAGTCTCACTGAAACCTACCAAATGGCCGTGAAGAGGAAAGCCTAGAGCCTCATCCAGCAGTAAAGATGCCCCTGTAGAAATGAGATGAGAAAGAATTTCTTCAGCCAGACAGTGGGGATTCTATGGAATTTGCTGCCAAAGAGTTCAGCAAGATATGTACTAAGATAAAGGGCAGCTCCTCCATGGTTGTGATCCCAGGATTGCTACCTGTACCATGGGCTGGTGAGGCCAGATATTGGAAGATTATACAGTTTGACCCGCAGCTAAGGAGTTGGTGTAGGAGGGAGGGTGCAGATTTTTGGATTATTGGGTTCTCTTCCAGGGAAGGTGAGACCTGTACAGAAGAGACAGTTTGCACCTGAACTGGAGGGGGACTAATATCCTAGTGGGAAGGTTTGCTAGTGCTGCACGGGGGTTGGGGGGCACATTAAACTAGAGTTGCAGTGGGATGGGAACCAGAGTGCCAGACAGATAGTGGAAAGGTTGTGGAGGCAGATGTTGTTAAGACTTCAGACAAAGTCAGGAATCAAAAGGATAATCATGGTAGGATTAATGTCCTGTATATTTCAATACACAAAGTATCATAGGAAAGGAAGATGAGCTCAGGCATGGATCAACACCTGGAATTATGACGTTGTAGCCATTAGTGAGACTTGGTTGCAGGGGGGACAGGACTGGCAGCTCAGTATTCAGGGATTATGTTGTTTTAGATGCAATAGAGTGGGAGGGATTAAAGGAGGAGAGATGACATTACTAGTCAGAGAAAATGTCACAGCAGTGCTCAGTCAGGGTAGACTGGAGAAATTGTCTGGGTGGAACTGGGTAATATGAAAGGTATGACCACATTAATAGGGCTATATTAAAAACCACCCAACAGTCTGAGGGATTTAGAGGAATAACCTTGTAGAAAGATCACAGACTGTTTTAAGAAACACAAGATTATTAGAGCAATACACAAAAAATGCTGGTGAATGCAGCAGGCCAGGCAGCATCTCTAGGAAGAGGTACAGTCGACGTTTCAGGCCGAGACCCTTCGTCAGGACTAACTGAAAGAAGAGATAGTAAGAGATTTGAAAGTGGAAGGGGGAGGGGGAGGGGGAGGGGGAGATCTGAAATGATAGGAGAAGACAGGAGGGGGAGGGATGGAGCCAAGAGCTGGAAAGTTGATTGGCAAAAGGGATACAAGGCTGGAGAAGGGAGAGGATCATGGAACGGGAGGCCTAGGGAGAAAGAATGAGGGAGGGGAGCACCAGAGGAAGATATCGTGAGAGGCACAGAGGGAGAAAAAAGAGAGAGAGAAAGGGGAAAAAATAAAAAATAATAAATAAATAAGTGTCGCCTCCTTCCAGGTGAGGCGACACTTCACCTGTGAGTCAGCTGGGGTGATATACTGCGTCCGGTGCTCCCGATGTGGCCTTTTATATATTGGCGAGACCCAACGCAGACTGGGAGACCGCTTTGCTGAACATCTATGCTCTGTCCGCCAGAGAAAGCAGGATCTCCCAGTGGCCACACATTTTAATTCCACATCCCATTCCCATTCTGATATGTCTATCCACGGCCTCCTCTACTGTCAAGATGAAGCCACACTCAGGTTGGAGGAACAACACCTTATATTCCGTCTGGGTAGCCTCCAACCTGATGGCATGAACGTTGACTTCTCTAACTTCCGTTAATGCCCCTCCTCCCCTTCTTACCCCATCCCTTATTTATTTGTTTATTATTTTAAAAAGAATTTCCCCTTTCTTTCTCTTTCTGTTTTCTCCTTCTGTCCCTCTCACTATATCCTCCTCTGGTGCTCCCCTCCCCCTTTCTTTCTCCCTAGGCCTCCAGTCCCATGATCCTCTCCCTTCTCCAGCCTTGTATTCCTTTTGCCAATCAACCTTCCAGCTCTTGGCTCCATCCCTCCCCCTCCTGTCTTCTCCTATCATTTTGGCTCTCCCCCTCCCCCTCCCACTTTCAAATCTCTTACTATCTCTTCTCTCAGTTAGTCCTGATGAAGGGTCTCAGCCTGAAACATCGACTGTGCTTCTTCCTATAGATGCTGCCTGGCCTGCTGCATTCCACCAGCATTTTGTGTGTGTTGCTTGAATTTCCAGCATCTGCAGATTTTCTCGAGGTTGTTAGAGCAGGTGATTTTAAATTTCCACATATTGACTGGGAATCCCATACTGTGAAAGGACTAGATGGGATGGAGTTTGTCAAATGTGTTCAGGAAAGTTTCCTTAATCAGTACATTGAAGTCCCAATGAGAGAGTGGGCAATACTTGATCTGCTATTAGGAAGTAAGACAGGACAGGTGACAGAAGTTTGTGTAGGGGTACATTTTGCATCTAGTGATCATAATGCCATTAGTTTCAAAGTAAATATGGAAAAAGAAAGGTCTGGTCCATCGGTTGAGATTCTAATTTGGAGAAAGTCCAATTTTGATGATATCAGGAATGATCTGGCAAGTGTGGATTGGGACAGGCTGTTTTTGGGCAAAGGTGTATGTGGTAAGCGGAAGGCCTTCAAAAGTAAAATTTTGAGAATACAAAGCTTGTATATGTCTGTCAGAATAAAAGGTAAAGATAACAGGTTTAGGGAACCTTAGTTTTCAAGAAATATTGAGGCCTAGTTAAGAAAAAAAAGGAGATACAAAGCATTTATAGGCAGTTAGGAACAAATGAAGTGCCAGTGCAAGAGAACACTTAAGAAAGAAATCAAGAGGGCTAAAAGAAGGCATGAGGTTGCCCTAGCAGGCAAGATGAAGGAGAATCCTAAGGGATTCTACAGAAGAAGGAGGAGAAGATGGCGACGCGACACAACTTGTGCGGGCACTCCAGTGAATGATATCTGTTATCTGTTAAGTAGGGTGCCGTGCACAATTCTGATTTGATGGATACAGATGTGAGAGAACGGAGGAACATCTGGAGAAACTTCTCAAATGCCTTTTTCGCTCCCATTGTTACTGCGTGATCCTGAATTTCCGGAGGGGAAGGCCCCGAGTCCTTGGCTTTGCTTGTTGCTCGGTGGCCGGGACGGAGTCGAAGTGCTCGGCAGAGATGGTGCTCGGTGCTCGGTATCAAAGGGCTGGTTAGAGGCTCGAAGTTTTCGGACAAACTCAGTGTCGGCTGTGGTCGGGTGCTTCCAATGCATCGACAGTTGTCAGTGCCTGGAGGTTTATGGCAGGGAGAGTTTCTCCCTTCTGCCGCCTGCTATCGGGAGTCGATCGGAACTTTGAGACTTTTTTTACTGTTCCCATGGTCTGCTCTTTATGGTATTGTTTTGCACTGCTGTAACTATATGTTATAATTATGTGGTCTTGTCAGTGTTAGTCTTTGGTTTGTCTTGTTTTTTTTTGTGATATCACTCCAGAGAAACATTGTATTATTTCTTAATGCATGCATGCATTTCTAAATAACAATAAATGAGGACTGAGTGTCCTCATAATCTAATCTAATATGTTCAGAGCAAAAGGATTGCAAGGGACAAATTTATATCTTCTGATTATACTAATATTTATTATCACAAGATCTTGCTAATTTGGGGATTACTACATTTAGCAAGTCCCAGAGAATGAGCAGTTTGTAATGTTACAAATACATTTTTAAATTTTGCACACTACAGTGTTGTATGTGTATTGTTTTTGTACAGCATTTTATTGAAGAGAACCTGTGAAACTTATTTTCAATGCAAGATTTGAGTAAGCCAGAATTTTACTTTGGACTGTTTAGAATTGGAGATAAACTTTTTGCTACTAAATGTACAGCTGTCAAAATGGCTGAAAAAAAATACAAAAATAGTACTGTCACAGAAAACCAATCACATTAGGTGTTAGAATGCTCAGCTGCTATGAGCCTTCTTCCTCATGTTCCTGTCTATCAAACTTCAGGCACTTTCTCTTTACCTTTTAAAGGAAGATGGCGATACAGAGAGCTTGGATTTATTCTTCTGCAGGCAAGTTTTTGTTGATATTATCTGAATTTTCCATCAAGAAATGAAACAATGGATTTTAATGTGAGAAAGTACATATCAAAAGAAGTATGTTTTGTATCATAAGTTGTATTTTGTAATTTTGTATTTCTTTCTACCATTGTATCCTGTTTCTGACAGATAGAATCTGAATACAGCCTTTCCAATAATTCAATCCAAACTGAACGATACCATTGATATATTATTCTCCTGTATTTAACAAAAATAAAGTATTTCTTTATCAATTTCACTTTGAGCAGATGGCCAGGATGTGCAGTAGCAAAAGTATGCTAGAAAGAGATTTTTTAAATCAACTGTTATTAAATTTCTGTTTTGGTGATATTGTGGTAAATGTATTTTTAGCAATCTTCTAAAATGGATTATGAACAGATCTACCACAAAGAAATAATCTAATTTCATAGCACAGTTATGTTTTTTATGCTTTGTACATTGGAAATAGGGTATTTGTTATACTTAACGCAATTTGGATCAGCCAAACAGAACACACTACTCTTTATTTAGGTGGTGAAAGGCAAAGTATCCCAATTCTTTAAAAACCTTGTTTTTTTCTTTCTTGGATAATTCGATGGTTCTCTTTGGCTATGGAACTCAGGTATAGAAAATGAATGATACCAACTTGGAGTTGTTAATGGAGAATTGTTTGACAAGCCAACAGATGATCTGCCTCTGCGAAACTCCAAAGCAGATGGAATGGTTTAGATTGAGAGATTGATAGTCATGGGAGAAAATAGGTAAGGTTGGTAATCTTGAAGCATAGTCAATTACTTGCATGAAGTAGGAAGGTTAGGGTCTGAAGAAGAACTGGTTAACTGTGTATGTATAAGGGGGCTTACCTTGTTGAATTCTCATCATTGGCTTGTGAACATTCAAAGCAGATTTAACAGGCACATTAGCACATGCTTCTGCATGAGTGTCACTGCACAGAAAACTCTGGAAGTGGCATTCAGATGCACATTGCATCTCATCAGATATTCAATGTCCTTCATGCACCGTGTGTCACATACACAGAGGACGTAGAATGAAAATTATACTCTTTGTGAATTTCACACAAGTTGTTTGATTTTCATTAAGCTACTTACTTTTCATAGATATTGAACTACATATTGCATGAAAAAGTGGCAGTGTGTAATCCAGGTTCAAGGTACATACTTTCACCAATAGAATGTCATACAAATGAAAGTATAATCATTATCATTAACTTCAAGAACTTGCAACAAGTATGAGCTTGAGGTGATCTAGATCCTTCCTTATTCAACAGAAATAATATGTGATTTAGATTTAGAATTGTCAATATAATAACCATTTCAATAAGCTACAGTGTTTTCTGAATGTATATGCTGTATATGAATTAGGAGTGGGTGTAGACCAATTAGCTCCTCAAGTTTATTTCACCATTCAACTGTAGCGTAGTGGTTAGCACAATGCTTTACAGTACAGGCAACCCGGGTTCAGTTCCCACTGCTGCCTGTAAAGTGTTTGTACATTCTTCCTGTGAACACATGGGTTTCCTCCGAGTGCTCGGGTTTCCTCCCACAGTCCAAAGACATACCAGTTGGTAGGCTGATTGGTCATTATGAATTGTCCTGTGATTTGGCTAGGGTTAAATCGGCTGTTGCTGGGTGGCGTGGCTGGAGGGGCCCGGAGGGCCTTCTCCACACTGAATCTCTGTAATAACAATAATAAAAAAAAAATTGCCACCCGTCCTTAGTAACATTTCACTTTCTTAGTTCACAATCTACTTCTGTCTTAAAAATATATATTCTGCCTCCACTACCCACTGAGGAAGAGTTGTCAAGCCTCATGATTCTCTGACGTAAAAAAAATTCATATTTGTCTCAAATAGGTGACCTCTTTTGTTTAACTGTGACTCCCTAGTTCCAGATTCTCCCACAAGAGGAAACAACCTCTTCACGTTCACCCTGTCAAGACTTTCAGGACCTTATAAAATATACGATATATGTTTCAAGGCCAAAAATATCTCTTTGGTCTGTGAAAGGTTACTGGAAGCAGGTGGGAAGGTGGAGTTAACATTACAATTTGATTGACCATGATCTTATTTAAGAGACCAGCTGGCCTACTACTGCCTTTCTTTATATACCACCTTAATGCTTTTTTTGTCTAGAGTTAATTTGTAAATTCAAATTACTGCCTTGTGTGGTGTCAAAACAAAGAACAAAAATCAGCTTCCTGTAAATTAACCTGCCTTTCCTATGCTGGAGTTCCTTTGATAACCATTTTCTTGAACTAACTGCTTTGAGGGTTAGTTTAAGCATATTATGCACATTTAAAATTTTAAGGGGTGAATAGAGAGGAACAGACATGACTATCTCCTTGCTTAACACTGTTTTCTTGTGTTCTAGCCAATAAAATATTTCATACAAATACGGATAATAAATGTGAATGTATACTTAATAACCAATAGTGTCAATCTTTAAGTAGGTCTTTCCCATGAACAGAGAATTCTGAGTATAGGTATTGACATTACTTGAGTATAGGTAGTGACATTATTTGCACAAAACTGAATCCTGCTTGAGAACTGCACCCTGCAAACTGGCCATGACCTGGAGGGTTGAAGTTTGCTCCAGCGTTATTTAAAGGTGCCTTTACTCAACCAGCTATGCGAAGGAGTCCTGGACACCCAGCTTCTTCCAGGGAAGTACCTCTTTTGTGCAGTCAGCATGGGCAACGTGTTAGCGTGGCAGTTAATGTAACACTTTACAGAACCAGACATCGAGGATTAATTTCCGCTGCGGTCTGTTTGTGCATTCTCCCTGTGATTGTGTGAGTTTCCTCCAGATGTTCCAGTTTCCTCCCACGTTCCAAAGAAGTACAGGTTAGTGAGTTGTGGGCATGCTATGTTAGTGCCGGGAGCATGGCGACACTTGCAGGCTGCCCCCGGCACATCCTCAGACAGTGTTGATTGTTGCAGCCAACAACGCATTTCACTGTATGTTTTGATGGTTCAATGTACATGTGACAAATTTAGAAAAGCTTATAAATGAAAGCTAAACAGTCAAGCTTTATGATTTGCCTTCCCCCACTGATCATAGAACAAAGAACACAGAACAGTACAGCACAAGAACAAGCACTTCGACCCATTGTGTTGTGCCGAACCAAATAAATTAGGAATCAAACGGCCAAATAAATTAAGAATCAAATGACCAACTAAACTAATCCCTTGTGTGTACACAATGTCCATATCCTTCCATTTTCCTCACCACCATCCCCGGCAGTGTATTTCGGGCACCCAGCACCCTGTGTAAAAAAAATTTGCCTTTCACATCCCCTTTGAAATGATTCCCTCTCACCTTAAGTGCATGCCCTCTGGTATTTGACATTTCAAGCCTGAGAAAGAGATACTGTCTGTTTACTCTATCTGTGCCTCTCATAATCTTATAAACGTCTATCAGATCTCCCCTCAGTCCCCACCGCTCCAGGAAAGCAACCCAAGTTTGTCCAGCCTCTCATTATAGCACATGCCCTCTAATCCAGGCAGCATCCTGGTAAACCTCTTCTGCACCCTCTCTAAAGCCTTGACATCCTTCCAATAATGGAGTGAACAGAACTGTATGCAATACTCCAGATGCGGCCTAACTAGTGTTTTATAAAGCTGAACCATAACTATCTGACTTTGAACTGAATGTCTCAACGAATAAAGACATGCATGCCATATGCCTTCTTAACCACCCTATCAACCTGCCTAGCCATATTCAGGGAGCTATGAAGTTGAACACTAAAATCCCTCTGCTCATCAGCACTGTTAAGAGTCTTGCCCTTTACTCTCTCTGCCATTTCTCTGGCCTATCTGCAAATGACCCATATCCTGCTCTATTCTATTCTTTGCTAGTCTTCTGCGCTATCAATAGCACCAACAAATCTTTGTATAATCTGAAAATTTACTAACCCACCCATCTACATTTTCATCCAGGTCATTTATATACATCACAAACAGCAGAGGTCCCAGTACAATCCCTACAGAACACCAGTAATCACAGATCACAGGCTCTAATCATGTTCCCACAACCATTCCCTTTCCAATCCTGATCAACTCTCTTCCTCTGAATCCTTTTTCTCTTTCTACATGTGAGTGCCTACCTCCACCACCTTTTAGATCTCCTCCTAAATTTACTTCCTCTGCAACCTCTACCACCCATGATGATGAGAGATCTGAGATGAAAGGCTATTGTGCAGCTCTCTTGAACATGTGCCTGCTGATCTTGTTCTGCTCAGTAGCAGAAGTTTTTATTGGGTGGCTGTTGGCAGAGTAGACATGGAGAGAAAGTGAGAAATTGCAGAGCATTCTGTACATGACTCATATTGTGCCTTTATGGGAGGAAGTGAATACGAGCACATCTTCAAAAAACGATGCCTCAAAAAAGCAGCTTTCATCATTAAGGACCCCCATCACCCAGGACATGCTCTCTTCTGATTACTGCCATCAGAGAGGAGATACAAGAGCCTGGAGAAACACGCTCAATGTTTTAGGAACAGCTTCTTCCCCTCCCCATCAGATTTCTGAATGGACAATGAACCAACCCATGAAACTACCTCACTATTTTTGCTCTCTTTGCACTACTTATTTAATTTAATATATATATATATTTCTTACTGTAATTGATAGTATTTTTATGTGATGCACTGTACTGCTGCTGCAAATCAACAAATTTCATGGCATATCAGTAATAAGCCTAATTCTGATTCTATGGTTGTGAAATAGTTTCTTGTACAGTTGGCTGCTTTGTTTTGGATGGGGGAAGCTTTATAGTATTGTTGGAACGCCACCCTGTATATAGCAATTCCAAATAAAAAGAAACATTGTTTATCACTCAAACACAAATCACAAGAGGCATGTTTGTTCCATTGATTTACTTCATATCTTTTGCTTTGCAGTATTCCTGACTACAATATGTTCCATATTCGCTGATCAGAATGTGGACCACATGGCAGAGGTCTTTTTCATGCATGTATTAGAGAGGAACTACTTTCAAGAAAGGTTTCACTCCTCTCAAGAAGCACGTGGTGAGGAAAACAATCTTGCTTTCAATCTATTTACACTCCAACTTTAACTTCAATGCAGCAGCCTCTCAGTTTAGCACTGATGTTAAATCAACAATATAAATACAAAGGAAACCCCAACCTTAATTATGAACCAAAGTAGCATGAGCTTAGAGCACAACTTTGATGCAATATCAAGCCTCGTCTTTAGAAACCACATTAAACCTTAATTAAAACGTTCACAGAGCAAAGCATTTTTCTGACATATGTCAGTTTCTAACTTTGGGAAGAAAGCTTGGATGATGTAGTCATGAAGGCATATATAGAGCCCTCCCCAAAATAGCAATGCTGTGTTGCCCGCCAGGCACAAACGATGGATGCCAAGTAAATGAAGTTCTGTCTGGTTGAAAATATCAATCAAATGTTTACAGTCCTAAGCAATCTTTACATATGGTAGCCTTGTTCTGTTGTAAAAATAAAGAATTGTATTTTGAATAAGATCTAGCTCTGGAAGATGATAACATGATATGAATTTGGTTTCTATCTGTATTTGCACTTTTGCAAAAAAAAATCCTGGGTTTCAATGCTCAATTTTTAGAATAAAATTTTCTGAGACTTTGAGCCTGTCTCTTCTGAGACTTTTGAGTGGTTTATGTTTTCAAGGTTGTTCCAAACAGTTAAGTTTATGAGTAATCATATATTAAGAGTAAAATATAATTAACATTCTGTTCTCCAGTATAAGTAGACTTCTGTGGTTATTCACAGGAGCCTTCCCGAGGGATGGTATGAGAAACTTGAAAAAGCTCAGACGTAATGAATGTGGACAATTAGAGGAAAGGACAATCAGGAGATAACATAATTACAAGGCCTTTGAAAAGTCTCAAATTAAATTTTTGTTAAATCTGAAAGAATAACCTAGTAGGATTTTGGGAGGTCAAACTGAAGAAAAAACAAGATCAAAGCATGGGTTTAGCTTTATTCGCCCATTACATAACTACTACTTGAAGGCTGCTGAAGTCAAGGTACTGTAATGTTGCAGCAGAATCTTGAAAGATAGCTTTCCATCCATACAATTTAGTTTCCTTCGCAGAGTCAAGGTGGGAGTAGGGTGGTCCAGTCAAAGTTCTTGCTGAAGCAAACTATTATTGCTACTCCTCATGCATGCCCTGTGCTGCAGACTTCTTGGAGAATCAGAGAAGATGATACCTATCTATCAATAGTGATATTTGATTCTTTCCTTGGCCTATAATAAATAACAATACGTTATTTCATGGCTCAGTTCTTCTGAGGCATTACCCATAATAAGCTGAAACAAGCTTTCATGTACTGTAGTCCACCAGTGTGCTCTGTTTACAGAAACCCCTTTGAAAAATAGGACTTCCAGCAGTTGAGATGGAATGGTTTCATTTCTCTTTGCAGGCATAGATCTTGCATGAAGGACATAGGCCACTTGTATTTTTCAATTTACTTATTTGAATTTGAAATAGAAATGACTTTTGCTTTCAGATTGTCAAATCGGAATCATTTGCCATAAATGTGAGGTAATCCTGAATAAATTCCCAGATGATTCCGAAGGAAGCTCCTTACTCTCAGAGTGGTGAAAATGTGCAAAAGATAACCAAGTGAGATTTGAAAAAGTTTGAATAACATGAGGGAGAAGGAAATAAAAGGAAATGTGGACAGAGCTGGATGAAGTGATGTGAGATGAGGGTCACGGGGAGCATAAATTCTAGCATGGGCATGTTGGAACAGATGCACTGCTCATTCCACATATGCATTGGACATTTTACAATTATTATTTTGGGAACAGTAAAACCTCACCCATTAGAAATAAAAATTGAAGTGGGAGGAAATGCTCGGGAGGCAGTCATAATATTAACAGATGGAAATAATTTCAAAAAAAAACTATCTGTTGGAGGAACTCAGTGGGTCAGGCAGTACCTGTGGAGGGAAATGAACAGTCAACATTTTGAGTCAAAACCTTTCTTCTGGACTGCCACATAGACTGTCCAATTCCCTCCGCAGATGCTGCCTGAGCTGCTGAGTTTCTCCAGAGGGCTGTTTTTTGCTCCAGGTTCCAGCGCCTGCAATCTCTTGTATCCCTACCTAATGTTGCAGGTGATCAAGCTTTCATAAAAACTGTCCCAGTCCTAGCGCGTTTAATGTAAAATTGTCACTTCTTTCGTTATTCAACCTCTGCTCTCTACTTTAGGTATAGTTACCAGTACCCCCATCACTTTCAGCACCAACTTACATGACCACCCTGATCGTCCTCGCTGGCTTCGTTTTATTCAACGCACCGCATACCATGATGGAATTCTTTATGGAACACCAACTAAGAGAGATGTTGGACAGAAAATAATTGAAGTATAATGATTTTTCTATATCCAACAGATATATTTTAATATTCTGATAGTATTATATACTTGTTTGAGCAATATTCACAGTGAATATATGCTGTACTTATAATCAACTTTCTATTTAGAATTCCAGAGTACTATCATTATATTCTGTAACAAGTCTGTTACGCTCCAACTACAGTACTGAATTGTTCTTGACCTAAATTCATTTATTGATATCCTTTGTGTAGGATTAAAGTGAGAGATCCATGCATATTCTTATACTGATGCCATTTTGATTATTTCTATTTAAAGTAATATTCAACCTTTATTGACATAAAAAGTATTGTTAATGTCTATTTAAGGTTTAAAAATATTTTGACTTTGTACTGACCGATGCATACATAAAGTTTGAGATGTAATTCTACGTCTCATTAATTTAGGTTACTGCTGTTAATAGGAAGACATTTGAGACAACAAGGCAAGACATTGTCATTAATGTTGAAGAACCAATAGGTAAGATCCCATAACATAAATTGTTTGCTTCAGGAGTACAGGCTGATTGAATTGAAACATACACTCAGTGGCCACTTTATTAGGTACATCTGTACACCTGCTTGTTAATCCAAATATCTAATCAGCCAATCACGTGGCAGCATCTCAAAGCAAAAAAGCATGCAGACATGGTCAAGAGGTTCATTTGCTGTCAGACCAAACATCAGAATGGGGAAGAAATGTAATGAAAGTGACTTTGATAGTGGAATGATTGTTGGTGCCAGTCTGGGTGGTTTGAGTATCTCAGAAACTACTAATATCTAGAGTTTACAGAGAATGGTGCAAAAATCAAAAACAAAAAAATCCCATGAACAGCAGTTCTGCAGGTGAAAATGCCTTATCAATGAGAAAGGTCAGAAAAAAGCGGCCTGACTGGTTCAAGCTGGCAGGAAGACAACAGTAACTCAAATAACCACACGTTACAACAGTGGTGTGCAGAAGAGCATTTTTAAGTGGATGGGCTACAGCAGCAGAAGACCACAAACATGCACTCACTGGTCACTTTATTAGGTACATATTTGTTTTTATTAACCACCTGATAAAGACAAAAAAAAACACTTCTTAAAGTGTGGTCTTCTTGAACAATGTCTGGTCATTGCTGCAATGTAGGAAGAGCAAGAGCCAATTTGTGCAGAGGAAATGAACATAAACAGCAACTGGATAATGACAAAGGAACTTGTTTTTAGAAATGTTGATTGAGAGCAAAATATTAGCCAGAATATTGGGAATACCTCCCTTGTTATCTTGTGAATTATTGCCATGAGTTATTTTACATGACATATGTAAACATATGGGGCCTTGGAATCATGTCTCATCCAAAAAAAGCACCTCTGACTATGTGGCACTCCCTCAACGTGCTTGACATTTAGTGCTCAAGTCTTTGGAGGGAAATTTAAACTCAGAGAAAAGAACGCTACCAACTGTGCTACAATTTCTATTTATTCTTTTCCAGAAACCAACATGTTCTTTTAGATTTTTACATGGTACGTACATTATGCATCTTTGTTGTTAGTCAAGTTTCTGAACAAAGTCATGCAATAATTGACACCAGTGGCATCACAGGAGTTGCCAGTCAGTGTTGAACTCAGTGTAGGACTGCCTTAGCTCTGGATTTTGCCCTCAGAGTTTATTCCCGAAGCCTTCCCCAGGTGTGGGTATAGTGCACAACAGCAGAGGGTGGCGATCAGAGCTTTCCTTCTGCGAAATGAGCTCCATATGCCCAAAGCAAATGGTTTTAAGTGCCACTAGCCCACCTTTGTCCTTTCTCCTCTCTGTAGAAACAGTTCCACCAGGCTTAGTAGCCACATGTGAAGGCCAGGAGCTGGACTTCGTTGTCAGAAGCTAGTTGGGAAGCATTTAATAGATAAAACATAGGAAAACCTACAACACAATACAGGCCCTTCAGCCCACAAGGCTGTGTCGAACATGTTATTACCTTAGACATTACCTAGGGTTACCCATAGCCCTCTGTTTTTCTAATCTCCATGTACCTATCCAGGAGTCTCTTAAAAGACCGTATCGTATCCGCCTCCACCACTGTCACCGGCAGCCCATTCCACGAACTCACCATTCTCTGCGTAAAAAAAAATTACCCCTGATATCTCCTCTGTACCAACTTTCAAGCACCTTAAAACTATGCCCTCTCGTGCTAGCCATTTCAGCCCTGGGGAAAAGCCTCTGTCTATCCACATGATCAATGCCTCTCATCATCTTACACGCCTCTATCAGGCCCCTCTCATCCTCCGTCGCTCCAAGGAAAAAAGGCCGGGTTCACTCAACCTGTTCTTGTTAGGCATGCTCCCCAATCCAGGCAACATCAATGTGTTTAGTCACATCCTCAAAAAATTCAGTCAGGCTTATAAGGCACAACCTGCCTTTGACAAAGCCATGCTGACTATTCCAAATCATATCATGCCTCTCTAAATGTTCATAAATCCTGCCTCTCAGGATCTTCTCCATCAACTTACCAACCACTGAAGTAAGACTCACTGGTCTATAATTTCCTGGGCTATCTCTACTCACTTTCTTGAATAATGGAACAACATCCACAACCCTCTAATCCTCCGGAACCTTTCCCATCCCCATTGATGATGCAGAGATCATCACCAGAGGCTCAGCAATCTCCTCCCTCGCCTCCCACAGTAGCCTGGGGTACATCTCGTCCAGACCCGGTGACTTATCCAACTTGATGCATTCCAAAAGCTCTATCACATCCTCTTTCTTAATATCTACGTGCTCAAGTTTTTCAGTCAGCTGTAAGTCATCCCTACAATTGACAAGATCCTTTTCCGTAGTGAATACTGAAGCAAAGTATTCATTAAGTACCTCTGCTATCTCCTCCGCTTCCATACACACTTTTCCACTGTCACACTTGATGGGTCCTATTCTTTCCCGTCTTATCCTCTTACTCTTCACATACTTGTAGAATGCCTTGGGGTTTTCCTAAATCTTGTCTGCTAAGGCCTTCTCATGGCGCCTTCTGGCTCTCCTAATTTCATTCTTAAACTCCTTCCTGCTAGCCTTATTATTTTCTAGATCGCCATAATTACCTAGTTTTTTGAACCGCTCAAAAGCTCTTCTTTACTTCTTGACTAGATTTATAACAGCCTTTGTACACCGTGGTTCCTGTACCCTACCATCCTTTCCCCATCTCATTGGAACGTACCTATGCAGAACTCCACGCAAATATCCCTGGAACACTTGCCACATTTCTTATGTACATTTCCCTGAGAACATCTGTTCTCAATTTATGCTTCCAAGTTCCTGCCTGATAGCCTCATATTTCCCTTTACTCCAATTACACGCTTTCCTAACTTGTCTCTTCCTATCCCTCTCCAATGCTATGGTAAAGGAGATAGAATTGTGATCACTATCTCCAAAATGCTCTCCCACTGTAAGATCTGACACCTGACCAGGTTAATTTCCCAATACCAGATCAAGTACAGCCTCACCTCTTGTAGGATAATCTACATATTGTGTCAAGAAACCTTCCTGAACACACCTAACAAACTCCACCCCATCTAAACCCCTCACTCTAGGGATATGCCAATCAATATTTGGGAAATCAAAGTCTCCCACCACGACAACCCTGTTATTATTACACCTTTCCAGAATCTGTCTCCCTATCTGTTCCTCAATGTCCCTGTTACTATTGGGTGGTCTATAAAAAACACCCAGTCAAGTTATTAACTCCTCCCTGTTCCTAACTTCCACCCACAAAGACTCTGTAGACAATCCCTCCATTACCACCCCTGGCTATGACAACCTTAAGGAACCAAGTGAGGAAATTATTTTGAGAATGTGGCCGTGAAGCCACATCAAATCATCAGTGAGCCCTGAGTTTCCATCTACTAATCATGCTCTTCATTGCTCTTTGTCAAGTAATTGCAAAGTAAGTTAGCTATTTTTCATAAGTTAATTCCTTTGGAAGGCACATTTTATTTTGACTCTTACCACTAAACAATTAAATAAACATATGGAAGATTGCCCTCAGGAGAGGTTGGAGTTCGAAGGATGGGTCAGGGTTGGGAGAAGATTCATAGTATTGATCTTCTTAAATAAACTACATACATTAACTAAAGTATATCACTTTGCTTAGATTTCAACTGGAATTTATTTTTTTTCTATTCAGTTTATCTGTTTAAATTTTAGAATGTGAACTGATTGTATGAATTTGAAGAAAGTTATCTGTCAACTAATGACACGTACTCCAAAACAATTAGTAGAAAAATTAACACTAGCAGTGAAATCAAGAAATGAATGCTCTCTGTAATTAACAGTAAAATCATGCATGTGTGAGGCAAAGGAAACAGAGGGTTAATCTGGCCAACTAAGGTCACACTTTTAGAGAAGCTCAGAAATATTTTCACCAAAGATTCAATTAAAAGAAAAAGAAGAACAAAGCCAATATCTCTTCACCTTCTGGTCACCTATCAACCCTCTTTACTCTTGACTTGTTATCTGGTTATTTGGAGCATTCACGAGGATGTTGCCAGGACTAGATAACTTGAGTTATAAAGAGAGACTGGACTGTTTCCCGTGGAATGTAGGAGGATGAAAGGTAACCTTACAGAGTTCATGAGGGGCAGAGATAGGGTGAATAGTCACAGTTGCTTTCCCAGTGTAGGGGAATCTAAAACGAGAAGACATAGGTTTAAGATGAGAGAAGAAAGATTTAAAGAGCACCCGAGAGGCAATTTTTTCCATATGGGTGGTGGTGGGTATTTGGAGCAACCTATCAGAGGAAGTTGTGGGGAGGGGGAACATTTAAAAGTCATTTAGATAGGTACATGGAAAGGGAAGGATTAGGGGGATATGAGCCAAATTTTCTGCAGAAGTTTAATGTTTTTTTACGCTCTGGGCAGAGCTGTTTTGACAAAGCATAGACTATGAGGCAATATACCTCTGTTTCTAATGTACATAGGGGGATTTTACATTTACAGTTTTAGTTAAATTAATACTGTTTTTTGCTGCAGGCTTGACATTGCCCTACCATGTTGAGTTCTATGTGAAAAACAGAAATGTGGATGAAGTATTGCCCTTGGAAATGCAACAGTATTTCCAGGACAGAGTGTCAACCATTTGGGATTCAAATCATTTGACCATGATCAACATCACCTCGGCACTGGACAGAGGAGGTCGCGTTCCACTGCCTCTCCCAGGAAGGAAAGAGGGGTAAGAAATCATATTCAATTGTAGGTGAAGTTGGAGAAGCGCTTATCTGTATGTATTTACTTTTGGATTAAGAGGCACTAAGAACAATGAAAGATTGCCCTTGAACTAAACAACTATTGTTCAGTAGTAATTGCCCTGCCCTAACTGCCTTTGAATAGAACAGCTATTGCCCCTTTAATAGAACATTCTTCTTTCCTAATAATTAAGAAGCTGTCAAATTGCTCTAGAACTGGTGTCCTTCCCAACAGGGTGTTTGTGAAGGAATGAAGTCTTAATGACGTATGTCCAGTTGATTTATTTAAAAGGCTTACTGAACACTGAACTTGTGTCTCTGAGACATTTGTCCAAGCTTATCATTCCTAGTCCACTATGCTATGATGTCCTGTGTATCAGTATAGCAACTGAAAGGGGAAAGGATTTCCTGAATGGTCAAAATTATTGGAACAGTCAGTACTTTGTTTTGTGCAATCCCTTGCTTATCCATTGCTTACAGTTAGGGGTGTATGTTGTGACATGTATGTACTCTGATAATATATTTTACTTTGAAATTTGAACTTTGAAATAGAATCAATTAGATCTTCCAAAAATTGAGAGAGACCTTGAGGGAGAATAACTTACAAATCTATTAGGAAAGAAAGAGGGAATAGGCAGCATATACTTGATGGGATGAACAGATTCCTGGTCTGTAACAATTCAATGATTTATTCCTACAAGCTACTTAATTTATGTTGTGACTGACTTATTTTAAATCATGCCTTTGCCATAAAATGCCAGAATAAATAGTAAACAGAGTTATATACAAAATCTTTCTCCAAACCGACGCATTCTGTCAGTGTTTGTAGCACTGCAGAGAATGATATTTTGAAGGAAGAGTGTGCACTAAAAGTTAAGTTTTATGTTAACACATCTCTCAACAAATATTGAATTGTTATTTCCAATTAGAGGCTGGTTCCTTAGCTAAATAAGAAATTGCATCAAACCTAACCAGTAATTTGAAGGTTCACTATTTATATAGATAGCCATACAAGAAGCAAATGAGTGGAAATATATTGCATTATATTTTTTATTATGGGTAGTAGCTCCGAGAATTATCGCAGTACATAGTGACTATTTTTAATTTGTTGCAATCATGAGACACTTTCAAGTACAGAATGGAATCTGGCAGAGAACAAATTTTGCCATGGCAACAATAACCTGTGTGAAGAACCCAGTTACTGTTGAGGATTAAACTTCTGCCACATGTATTAGATCTGGCTATTCAAACATAGCACAGATTCATTCAAAATTCCCATTCTGCAGCTGGGTGACTGATACTGATAGCAGTCATAGTGCTTTATCCCTCGGTGGAAATAAACTGTTTTTTGTGTCCATCAAGTAAATAGATATATACAGAATGATGCTAATCTATCTCAAGAGTATTATTTACACTGAAACAATATGGCTTGATTGCATTATCAACTGGTATGTAAATATCAACACAAGTTTAAGCTGAGAGGAAGGAATTTTAAAGGAGATGTGATGGGAAAATTTTTTTTAACGTTCTGCCAAGGGGGGGGTGCGGTGATGGAATCAGATACAATCACTGTTTTAGAAGCATTCAGACATGCACTTGAACAGCAAAGCACGGAAGGAGACAGACCAAATGTGGGTAAATTGGATTAGTATAGATGGGCAAAAAGATAGCAATGGACAGATCGGTTGAAGGGTTCATTTCTGTGGTATACATTTTTATGGTTGTGTCTGTATCAATGATGAAATAAAGTGTATTATTAGTTTACTACTTTCAAATATCTTTAATGCGTCAAAACTTTGAAGAGTCAAATTCCTCAAGGGTTCTGTTGTACTTCCCAATGGAATTGCTACACAATCCCTGGAAAACAATGTGAATTAACTGCCATAACAGCTGAGATTAAGATTAGCTCTATTTGTTACATGTACATGGAAACATACAGTGAAATGTGGCATTTGTGTTGAATCAAATCAAATCAGCGAGGATTGTGCTGGACAACCTTCAAGTGTCATCACTCTCCTGACACTAACATGACATGCCCACAGTTCACTAACCCCATCTATATGACTTTGGAATGTGAGAGGAAACCAGAGGGCCCAGAGGAAACCCATGTAGTCCTGGGAAGAATGTACAAACTCCTTGCAGTGTTGACTGTTAGTTGTGTTTGGCAACTGAATAGGAGTACCTCTGAGGAAATCTACCCAGTGCAAAAAGAAGCAACACACTTTGCAAAGGATTACTCAGCATTCTGTTCCATTACTCAACCAGTTACAGGTACAGTGTGATCCACACAGTTGTTTTTTTTTCATTTTTTCATTGCTCTGCCTTCGTCGGGGGAGGGGAAACTGTTTCAAGCACTATGCTCTGGCAAAACCAAATTCAGTATTATAATAATTTTGATAACTGGGAAGAATTTACTAAAAGAACTGAAAAATTGTAACTATTTTAATGCATGTAATCAGATGAATAAAGGGAAAGATCATGAAAATCAAAACAACTGCAGATGCTAAAAATCTGAAATAAGAGCCAAAAATGCTGGAAAAATTCCAAAGATCAGACAACATCTGTGAAAAGAGAAACATAATGATTGTTTTAGATTGAAGGGCTTTCTTTATTTAAAAAAATATATATTTCCCTAATGGATGAATTGAAAGCTTGTCAATAAATCCAGTGGAAAATTAGGAGAAAGATAGTTGTGAAGAAAGTGCTTGGATGGTAAGAGCATTTAAAGAGAGTCGTAAATGTATATGAGGGAGAAAGGAATGGAAAGCTCGATTGATGGAGTTGGACGAAACAAGGGAAGATGAGGTTTAAGGGTTGTATAAATATCCAGAGTGGTTCATAGGCTATTTCTGTGTAATTACTATGTATTTCTATGTAATGCACAAATGCATTAAAGGACACCTGCTAGGGATGTGTTCATTAGCCCAACACTGCAAATTTATTTTCAACCCATTTTCTCAGGTGTACCTTTTAAATCTACTTCTTATCTTTTTTTTCCTCCAGTCCTGCCAAAGGGTCTCAGCCCGAAACATTGACTGTACTTTTTTCCATAGATGCTGCCTGACCTGCTGAGTTCCTCCATCATTTTGACTGTGCTTCTCAGGTATAATCCTTATACCAACATACATTTATGTTTTACTGACAAACTAGCAGATGACTTCATTGTGGGTTTTACCCAGATTATGGAAAAACAGTGAAGTGCAATGGTCCCTGTAGCCAATTAATATACAGTTTCAAATGTTAATTCTCAGTAATGAAGTTTGTTCCTTGTTCAGCCAAACATCTATCTGGAGAGAGAGAAAAAAGATCTCACTTAGTGCATGGAATTTTGTTAAAGGATTACTTTAAACAGTGGAATGTATGATGTTATCTAGACTACTGGCATCCATTAGCTTCATTCAGTATTGGTTGAGATCTTGGACACAAGGTGCTTTAAAAGAGTTGCCAACATTAAATTTAATCTGCAGATATGAGAAATAGAAGATAAAATGGTAGAAATACTCAGCAGAACAAACAGCAACTGTTGGGGTAAAAAGAGATTTTAGTTCAGCCTGCATGACATGCATTCATGGCATCTTACTTACTGTCATGGATTTGCTTTAAGGTTGAAGGTCCCACACTCAAATGCCCTTCCTGTCTCATGTAAGTATGGAGTCAAGGTCAGTTGTCTTCATTATAGTTCACATGAAAGGAATATTTTGAGGTAACATTGTTCTGTCATATTTTATCTTCTTGTCTGATCCTGAAAGCCAAATTTACCCTGTAACTCTTCCCAGGAATGTTTATCTTTAGATCATTATCAAATAATTTCTAGCTAATTTCTAAGGTAAGGACATGTTCGACACGGCTTTGTGGGCCGAAGGGCCTGAATTGTGCTGTATGTTTTCTATGTTTCCCTTGGTTCTAAATACCATGTCCAAGTCGGCATTACTTCTTCTGGCTTCCTTTGTGTTTTGCGGGATGACCTCTACCAATGCCAACTCTGAATTATTTTGTTTTTTTTATTGAAATTCACAATGCAGAATTAAATACTGAAAATTTACAAAGGTAATTCATTGACACAAACTCAGGTATGGATACTATTGCTAACTGAAATTCTCCCAACCTTCAGGGAGGCCATGTAATTTGCATGAATTTCCTTGAGACAGGGAGAATATTGCAAGTTTTCCTTAATGATATCACTTTCAACACCAGTAGGTGGCACACATATAAAAGAAAATGTATTCTACATATTAATTTGTCAAATTTCATTTCTTTGAATAACCAGCTCACCGACGTTGCAAACTGAAAAGAATATTCAAAACCCACATTTCCCATCTGAGCTCACAAATAATTAATAATAATTGCCCAGTCAATTTTTAAATCTTTCAAAATCTCTGCCAGCCCAAACAAGTATAAAGATCCTGCCCAGAATTACAGTAATTCCAGGGCCTAAAAATGGAGCAATTGAACAAACTGATTAAAATGGAGTTTGTTTTGTTTTGGCTGAAGGGATTAGTTTAATTTTGTCATTATCTTTATTGGTTTGGCACAACAGTGTGGGCCAAAGGGCTTGTTTTGTGCTATACTGTTCTATATTCTATGAACTAAATTCAAACAATTACTTTTAGATCCATGCCAAAACAAAACAAACTCCACTTTAATCAGTTTGTTCAATTGCTCCATTTGCTTGTTTCTGGATGACCATGAGTGGCACAGTGAGATAGCTACTAGACCTGCCTCCTCACTGCTGCAGCAATGTAGGTTCAATCCTGATGTCCATTGCTGTGTGTTGAGTTTGTATATTCTGCCTGTTTCGGAGTGGGTTTCCCCAAGATCTCCAATTTCCTCCCACATCTCAAAGGCATGTGAGTTGATAAGTTAATTGCCCTCTATAAATTGCCCCTGGTGTGCAGGTAAATGGAACAACCTGGCGGTTTTGTTGGGAGTGTTAACAAAATAAAATGGGACCTAAAGAGAATTGTTGCTTGATGGATATGCTTCTATTCCAGGAACGGACGATCTACTGGGAGGAACTCAACAAGTTGAGCAGCATCTGTGAGGGCAGGGGGAGGGGCTGGTGAAGGAATTATCAATGTTTCAGTTTGAAACCCTGCAGTAGGACTGAGTGGAGAGACAAGATTTCAGTATTATCACAGTTAACTTGGATAACTAGCCCAGCATCTCAATGATTGGTCCATAGATATGAGTTAAAGTTCCCATCACAGCAGCTTGGGAACTAAGACTGAGGTAATTAACTAAAAAGTCCATAGTAGGATAGGACGAGTAATGATGGGCAGGGAACACCGATTAGAATATTGAGATCACAGAGTCAACAAGCACAGAAGCAGGTCCTTTGTCCCACTGAGACTACATGGAAATTCAAGCATTTACCCACACTAATCCCAGGGGTAGAATAGTGCTTTTCTCACCCAGTTATGTCTCTGTCTGACTCCAGACCCACCAATGTGTTGACTATTGTTTCAAGTGGTTTAACAAACCACTGTGGCATAAGGAACTATGAAAAGATAACAAATTATCTCTGCTATCATCATCTACAACTCCTGAACAAATAAATAGATCATACTGTGTACATACACCTACTGATGCTTCTGGACACATCTTCAGTGATGTTCCTGGAATCATCGGGTGTTTTAGAAACATAGAAACATAGAAAATAGGTGCAGGAGTAGGCCATTCGGCCCTTCGAGCCTGCACCGCCATTTATCATGATCATGGCTGATCATCCAACTTAGAACCCCGCCCCAGCCTTCCCTCCATACCCCCTGACCCCCGTAGCCACAAGGGCCATATCTAACTCCCTCTTAAATATAGCCAATGAACTGGCCTCAACTGTTTCCTGTGGCAGAGAATTCCACAGATTCACCACTCTCTGTGTGAAGAAGTTTTTCCTAATCTCAGTCCTAAAAGGCTTCCCCTCTATCCTCAAACTGTGACCCCTCGTTCTGGACTTCCCCAACATCGGGAACAATCTTCCTGCATCTAGCCTGTCCAATACCTTTAGGATCTTATACGTTTCAATCAGATCCCCCCTCAATCTTCTAAATTCCAACGAGTACAAGCCCAGTTCATCTAGTCTTTCTTCATATGAAAGTCCTGCCATCCCAGGAATCAATCTGGTGAACCTTCTTTGTACTCCCTCTATGGCAAGGATGTCTTTCCTCAGATTAGGGGAACAAAACTGCACACAATACTCCAGGTGTGGTCTCACCAAGGCCTTGTACAACTGCAATAGTACCTCCCTGCTCCTGTACTCAAATCCTCTCGCTATAAATGCCAGCATACCATTCGCCTTTTTCACCGCCTGCTGTACCTGCATGCCCACTTTCAATGACCGGTGTATAATGACACCCAGGTCTCGTTGCACCTCCCCTTTTCCTAATCGGCCACCATTCAGATAATAATCTGTTTTCCTATTTTTGCCACCAAAGTGGATAACTTCACATTTATCCACATTAAATTGCATCTGCCATGAATTTGCCCACTCACCCAACCTATCCAAGTCACCCTGCATCCTCTTAGCATCCTCCTCACAGCTAACACTGCCCCCCAGCTTCGTGTCATCCGCAAACTTGGAGATGCTGCATTTAATTCCCTCATCCAAGTCATTAATATATATTGTAAACAACTGGGGTCCCAGCACTGAGCCTTGCGGTACCCCACTAGTCACCGCCTGCCATTCTGAAAAGGTCCCGTTTATTCCCACTCTTTGTTTCCTGTCTGCTAACCAACTCTCCACCCACACCAATACCTTACCCCCAATACCGTGTGCTTTAAGTTTGCACACTAATCTCCTGTGTGGGACCTTGTCAAAAGCCTTTTGAAAATCCAAATATACCACATCCACTGGTTCTCCCCTATCCACTCTACTAGTTACATCCTCAAAAAATTCTATGAGATTCGTCAGACATGATTTTCCTTTCACAAATCCATGCTGACTTTGTCCGATCATTTCACCGCTTTCCAAATGTGCTGTTATCACACCCTTGATAACTGACTCCAGCAGTTTCCCCACCACCGACGTTAGGCTAACCGGTCTATAATTCCCCGGTTTCTCTCTCCCTCCTTTTTTAAAAAGTGGAGTTACATTAGCCACCCTCCAATCCTCAGGAACTAGTCCAGAAACTAACGAGTTTTGAAAAATTATCACTAATGCATCCACTATTTCTTGGGCTACTTCCTTAAGCACTCTGGGATGCAGACCATCTGACCCTGGGGATTTATCTGCCTTCAATCCCTTCAATTTACCTAACACCACTTCCCTACTAACATTTATTTCACTCAGTTCCTCCATCTCACTGGACTCTCTGTCCCCTACTATTTCTGGAAGATTATTCATGTCCTCCTTAGTGAAGACAGAACCAAAGTAATTATTCAATTGGTCTGCCATGTCCTTGCTCCCCATAATCAATTCACCTGTTTCTGTCTGCAGGGGACCTACATTTGTCTTTACCAGTCTTTTCCTTTTTACATATCTATAAAAGCTTTTACAGTCCGTTTTTATGTTCCCTGCCAGTTTTCTCTCATAATCTTTTTTCCCCTTCCTAATTAAGCCCTTTGTCCTCCTCTGCTGAACTCTGAATTTCTCCCAGTCCTCAGGTGAGCCACTTTCTCTGGCTAATTTGTATGCTTCTTCTTTGGAATTGATACTATCCCTAATTTCTCGTCAGCCACGGGTGCACTACCTTCCTTGATTTATTCTTTTGCCAAACTGGGATGAACAATTGTTGTAGTTCATCCATGCAACCTTTAAATGCTTGCCATTGCATATCCACCGTCAATCCTTTTGGGTCTTTCAACATCAGACAACCTCCTCCAGGTGACCCAGCCGGGGCTGATCAGACCCCAGCTTGTGTCCAGATGGCTAGCTACTTATGACTCCATGGCTCCCCTCTTTTGAGCCACAGCCATCTTGAGGCCCTCTCTGCCGCATCGGTGGTACTGCGGATGGCTCTCCTCTTCCTCTCTCCTTCGATGCCCAAAATACTGAAGGCCCTAACTAAAGAATGGGCTATGAATCCCCTACAACCAACCTCCACTGGGAGACACCTCGCTCTCCATCCAGCCTGCTGACAGTTGCTGACCACTCCTGCGTACTTGGAGAGCTTCCTTTCAAAGGCCTCTTCCAAGCGATCTTCCCGTGGGACTGTCAGCTCCAGCAGCACCACTTGCTTAGTAGACTCAGACACAAGGACAATGTCTGGTCACAGGATGGTAGCTGCGATAAGGTTGGGGAACTTCAGCTGCCGTTCGAGGTCCACCAACAGCTGCCAGTTCCTTGCAGAGGTCAAAATGCCAGCAGATGTTCTTTTGGCAGGTATTGGCTGCTCCCCAGCTCTGACAAAGGCAATGGTCTGCATGGAGGTTCGGGACCGCTTTGCCCACTCAACTCCTGCGCTGACGGCTTCGGCAATGGTCTTCAGGACCTGATCATGCCTCCACCTGTACTGTCCCTCACCAAGTGCCCTTGCACAGCCGCTGAGGATGTGCTCCAGGGTTCCTCGCTTGGAGCACAGTGGGCACGCAGATGACTCTGCCTTGCCCCATGTGTGCAGGTTTGATGGGCTTGGAAGCACATCGTACGCTGCCTGGATGAGAAATTGGATGCGGTGTGGTTCGGCTTTCCAAAGATCAGCCCAGGTCACTTTCCTCTCAACCGCATTCTCCCATCTTGTCCAAGCTCCCTGTTGCTTCATTCCCACCGCCTTGCAGGCTCTCATCTCCTCCACTATTGCTCTCACCTCCTCCTGAACTAAACGATGCCTTTCCTTCCCTCTGGTGTCCATTTGGGGAGTTGGAAAGGATCCTAGCCCAGCTCGGCCTCGTGTGACCACTCCCACCAGCCTCCTGTGACGCAGCCTTGCCTCTGCCTCCTGAACAGCTTCCTCTGCCCTCCACTTCCTGCTAGTCCTCACTTGGATCCCTGCTCTAGCCACCTTCGGGTCACTTGAGTCCCTATACTGTAGCATTTCTCTGGCTCTTGTTACCTTGAATTCTTCCTCCAAGGAGTTGAACGGCAGTTGTAGTTTGTTGTGGTGTCCATAGAGTGCGATGCTGCTCAGACTCTTTGACAGCCCCAGCCATCTCCTGAGGTGGTTGCTAACCCTCCTCTCTAAGGTTTCGACTGTCGAGATCGGAACTGCATAGACGAGGAGGGGCCACAGGATTCTGGGAAGAATGCCATGCTGATACACCCAGGCTTTAAACTTCCCAGGTAGGCCAGACTTGTCCACAGATTTCAGCCAGCCATCCAACTTGGTGCAAGTTGTCTGAATGGATGTTGTGTCCCTTAAAGAGCTGTCAAAAACTTTGCCCAAGCTCTTGACTGGCTTTTCTGTGATGGTTGGGATGGCTGTGCCTGCGATGCTGAACCGGAACTTGTTCTCCACCTTCCCTTTCCTCAGCACCATCGATCTTGATTTGGCTGGTTTGAGACGCATCCGGGCCCACTCCACCACCTTTTCGAGCCCTTGCAGAATCCCCCGGCAGCTTGGGACTGATTCTGTGGTGACTGTGAGGTCATCCATGAATGCCCTGATAGGTGGTTGCCATTGAGCGGAATTCATTCTGGGCCCTCTGCACTCTGGTTAAAACATCAATAGTTACTTATTTTTGTGCAGTTCAATATTCCTGGATGTCTGATATTTTGTTTCACCCTAAAATGACAGCAACAACATCTAGTTGCCTTGGAAAACTGCCTAAAGCATAATTGTTTACACATAATATAAAAATCCCAAGGTTCTTACTAAATGCCCTCAAATTTTGCTTGTGCTTTGGAGATCATAAATGTGGTTTCATTTTCACCTGCTTTGTACTTCTAAGGGAAACATATATCATTGAAAAATATACGTATCTTGATTTCCACAATTTACCCAGCAAACAGGGAGGTTACAATCATAATGGGATTTCTGAGAGGGTGTAATATCATATTTTCTGGGAATGTCCTGTTATCAAAGACTATTGAGTGGGATACACAATGCCCTACAAGAAGTCTTTAAATGTGAAATACCCTTAGAAAGTAAGACCATATATTTTGGGTATGTACCTCAAGAATGGTTGAAAAGAGATAAATATTTAATAAATATACTACTGGTGGCTGGTAAAAAGACTCTTACCAGGAAATGGTTATCACAGGAGAGCCCAACTTTAAATGCATGGATGGAAATTACAATGGACATTTACAAAATGGAGAAGATAACAACAGCTGTTAATCATAAGTTGGAGCAATTTGATTCATACTGGGAAAAATGGTTTAACTACATAGCACCTCATAGGCATGATTTTATTCTCACAAATCAATGAACATGTTGTAAAAAATAAAGATCACTCCCTACTTGTACATGATTTTCTCCTTTTGCTTGTTCTTTCTTTCCTCTCTTTTCTCTAAGTGTATACCTCGGATAAATATTATGTGGAGATTTGTGGCATACAGTATATGACTATATGATATAAATATACAATATCTGAAATACATCTTATGGAAATGTTTCTTTGATGATGAACTTCAATAAAAAATAAATTACAAATAAAGAAGAAAAATATATGTATCACGATATGCTTGTTTTACAGTGTGTATATAAAAGTTGGTTCCAATATTCCCTTCCCTTCTTGCCTGGAGGAAGAAGTACTTCATGGCGAGCAATGCAATGAACAAGATGAACAAGTGGGACCCATCAACTGTGAAGACGCATTTAGTCCTCAGTTTATTATTGATTGGTGCAATATTTTATTGGTAGGTTTTATTATTGTAGAGCAATATTTTGTAAAAATTAGTAATAAAAATACAAAAGCACACAAATACTTACTTTGTATGGCAAATCGTAGCTCTCATTTGAATTCTGAACAATTCTGAGAAAAAAAGCTTACCAAGTTTAGTTGTATGAAAGTTTGAGCAGAAAAATGTGAGGGAAAGCTGTCTTCTATACCTAGTTGACAAAATTTTGCAATGAGCATTGAAGAAATAGCACCATAATCATTGAAAAAATGGTTTGATATTTGGTGACACGGCATGTTGTTCTCAGCTGATTATCACAACAGCTGGGAAGCCTCTGCATGCCATCAGGGTTCTGCACAAGCATGTGTAGTGTATAAACATCATAAAACTACAGATATGGAAAATCTGAAATTAAAACAGAATATGTTGGAAGCAGACACTAGGCCAGTCAGCATTTGTGGAAAGGGAAAGAGAAACATTTCAAATTGATGACCCTTTGCCATAACTGGGAAAGAGAGAGTGTAAGTTAGCTTTAAGTTGAAGAGGTTGTGGTGGGAGGATGAATCAGGCAAAGGGAATATCGCTGAGAGGGTAAGGCCAGGGCTGTCATGGGGACAGTTCTTGATGAAGTAACCAGTTGATTGACGAGCTGTTTCTTCTGGGTGCTTAATGTTCTTCCCATATCACTAGCAGGCTAATTGACTGTTATGACTTCTGCTCAGTGAAGAAGAATTAAAGAAGAGTTGATGGGAATGTGTGAGAAAAAATGAGTTGCAGGGAAATAAGGATTGGGGGAACAGGACTAATGGGATTGCCGGCTGGGAGCAATTCAGAAGTGATAATAATGCAGAGTTCAATTCCATTCACAACCCTTCTGAAATTGATGATCTCCAAGCCTCCACAGAACAAGTAACACTTGACCACAAAAGCCCCTTGGACGAAAGAAGTTGTAACGGCTCAAGTGACCAACAAGAGGAAGTCTAATCAAATCAGTTACTTATGACAATCAAATGCATTAGCATTTCCACTGAGGAATATCCCTTTTTGATTGGAACCTCAGCCACCACTCTGGATATTTATTCTTAATTTTGTTGCAGTGTCTGTCTTGTGCACCAAGAAGGAAGGGCAGCAGGTTATGAGATTGCCAATCCTCACATATTCCTCCAAGTCACACAACTTCCTTATTTGGAAATATGTCACTGGTCTTCCATCATTCTTGGGTCTCAATCTTGGAACTGCCTCCCAAACAGCTCTGTGGGAGTACCTTCACACTAAGGACTCCAGTAGTTCAAGAAGCTGATGCGCCTCTGCCTACCCAGGGGCAATTAGGGAAGGTCAATAAATGCTGGCTTTGTGAGCAATGGGCATGTGACACAAAGTGAATATTCTCTTTGAAAGACTTCACAGTCAAATTAGGTACAGAGACTGAAATAAAGAGCTAGAGAAAAGAATGGATTATGAATAAGTGATAGGTTAAGAATATATTTATACATATTTATTCATATGCAGATATATCAAATAATCCACCTTATATTTTTCTTTACAGATTGATAAATCCAAACCAGATTTACCTGAAGCTGATGTGGTTCCTGGGGATGGTATCCTTACTGATAGTGGAGAATACAGTCCACCTTCAGATTTCCTCGAAACTAGGGACTACTATTTGGACTATGTGGTCACAATTACAGTTCCTTTAGTAATTGCACTGATTCTGTGTCTCATCCTTGCTTACATAATGTGTTGCCGGCGAGAGGGAGTGTAAGTTCTGTTTTAAGGGCTCAGAAATGTATTTTGTTGCATTCTGCTAATATTCAACAAATTGAAAATGTGGCAAGGACCATGTCCACTTTGCTTTGCATCATTCTGGAAAACAGATTGATCATTTCTTGAAAAAATTGAACCAGTTGTGCAAATTCACTGTTAGGTTCATTCACCATGGACTGGTGCCAAGAAATTAGTCCATGTATTCCTCTTGTTAGTCATTCCCAGTGGTGATATGTTTGCTTTTAAGTGGAACTGGAATGGGATCACATTCAAGTAAGTTCACATAAGTTAAGTACTGCACTCAACATCTATTCTTCATCAAAATCCCACCCCCAGACCAAATATGACGGACAACTCCCTCCTATTCATTAACCGCCACAGGGCCTGACCACCTCGCCCAACACCTCAAACATTGAGCAACCTAATTTTGATCTCTGATCCCTTGATCTGCACCTTTACACATGCCTCATCGCTGACCCTTCCCCTACTTCAATCTTCTGAGTACTTGTGAACACCTTGATCCAAACTTTAATTATTTAAAGCCTTGATTCCTTGATCACCCAAACCCTGATCCTCAGTGGAGGTTCACAATCTCCACAAGCCCCAATTATCTGCTTGCCAACCACTATCATCACCACTGATCTTCTAAGCGACAGCAACCCGCCATTCAAAATGATGGTTGCCAACTCCTCTTGCCCTTTAACCTCCAGGCTAATCCTGTTGCCACTGTGAATATGGAGAAGAAATTGCCCAGAATTGCTTCAATACTCACCAAATATATCTGTGCCACCATGTAACAAATTCTAGGTCATGGCCTCAGATGACAAGTCATAATTCAAATGTTATTTTTAATCTTTTAAATAGTCTAAGACAGTGGTCCCCAACCTCAGGGCCGCGGACCGATACCGGGCCGCGAAGCATACAGGGGTGCAGCGGTAGCTGGAGCACACCCAGCACATCTTTAAGAAAAAAACCAAAATAAACAAGCTAATTAATTAGATGCTGCCCAGAAGCCAGTCTTCATTAGAGGAACTGAGGTGGAGAGGGTCAATGACTTTAAATTCTTCGGCATTAAGGATCGATGTTTCTCTCTCTGAAAAGTGTCAGAGGATCTATCCTGGGACCAGCACGTAACTGTCATTACAAAGAAAGCACGGCAGCGCCTACACTTTATTAGAAGTTTTTGTAGATTCAACATGTCACCTTGATCCTGACAGCCCTGTCTTTTCAGCCTGTCTGGGCTGGCGTTTAAACTGACCAAACAATGGAACAGCTAAAGGCTCCAGCGCCCTGGAAAGAGGAGTGAACATCACGTAGAGCAAGTGAAATCGGCAATCGCCTCTCATCTGGGACGACATTTATGTGCCGGGCGGCACCTAATTAATTAGCTTGTTTATTTCGGCTTTTCTCTTAAAGATGTGCTGGGTGTGCTCTGGCTACCACTGCACCCCAGTATGCTTCGCGGCCCAGTATTGGTCCGCGGCCCGGAGGTTGGGGACCACTGGTCTAAGAGTGTCGGTCAATAAAGAAACCATGTGCATCTTTCATGTCCTTTGAACACTACAAAGCACTTCATAGCCAATGAAATACTTTCCGTGGCCTTTCACTATAGTAACGTAACAACAGCCAGTTTACACACTATGTGGTTGACAAATGCAATTGAGATAAATTACCACATAGTAAGGAAGATTTTCAACTACTTTTTGATATGGAACTGCCATGACAATTTAGTTTTCCATTATGAAGATTTTCCAACCTTCATTTCCTGAGGTGCCCAAAAGCAGCAACTGAGTTGCAATACGTGTTTTGTGCCAGAAAGTATAGTTTAAAATCCAGTGCCAGTTTTGGTGATGTTAAAAACTTAGTTCAATAATTTGCTCCCTTGCATATTTTCCTCTCTAGATTGAGTTAAAATAAGGCATATTTTGAGTGAAAACAGGATTTATAAATTTGCACTCAAGATTGTCCAAGTAAATATTGTGTTCCCTAAACTTTTCCTGTCTCTCGAAACTTTTAGCCCAATGATGCATTCTTTCTTAAAGTCAAATGTTGATAAACCAATGCCCAGAAATACATATGCAAAGATGTGGTATGTGATACACAGACAAAGAAATAGTCCACCATGAAGTTCAGCAGATCAGAGAGAGAGAACTGCACGTAAGTTCTGCTGCTGAAGATTCATATTGGAGACTCTGAAGACCATGAAGGAATTCTCAAGATATACACCAAGAAAAGCTATATGTTTTGTGCAGCCTGCCAAAGTGCTTGCATGTAATGTCTGGAAAACATAGGAAAATCTACTTCCAGCCTTCCTCATGACTTTGTATGAGGCATTACTTTTTCAACATGAACATTGTGAATATAAGCACTTCTTCAGTGCACTGTGACATTCAATGGAATTGATCCAGAGCAAATCTAGGTGCAAAACCAAACAGGTCTTGTTCTTAATCCAATCTCCTTTCCCTCAAAGGCAAAATAACCTTTTCTTAACACAATTTCAAGGTGGATAGCTGAGTAGAGATAAGATCTGGCTCAAATCAAGGACAGAAACAGGAAGTGGTATCAATGAAAGGCAAAAATAAGATGGCACACAAATATTTTAAGGCAATATTGAATGAAAAGGAATTAGTTTGAAGCAGTTAAAATAGAATGATAGAAGTTAAATTGATGGAGTGAATCCTTTCTGATGTTAAATTAAGCACGTCTGACTGGATTTACCAAATTGCATTCTAATTACAATTTAAACTGATTTCAATGTGTTGATTAGTATAAGTTTCTCCTTTGAATTCTTCAATATTGCACTTGATGCTCTCCGTGACTTTCCCCTTCCTTTATTCAAAGTACTTTTGACACTTATTGTTTTGTTTAATTGCAGGGAAAAACGAGATGCAAAGACTTCAGAGTAAGTTGGCATTTTTTCCCCTTTCTGCGTTTTAGTTAAAATAAACCTTATGATAAAAGAAATAGGTATTTTGAATACAGTAGAACAAACTGTGTTCATATGTACAAAACAGTGTGATACTTACGCAATGGAAATTGTCCAATGTTTAAATGTGGAATATTTACAGGAATTCATCAGAAGAGGAATAATTGTAAAAAGGATGCAGTTCACAATTTGCTGTTTTTTTTTAAAGTCACAGATCATTAATAAGCCAATGCCCAGAATTTTGTATGCAAGATCGTGGTCAGTAAAGAGCCATCCAGTGGCAATTTTCAGAGCTGAGAAAGCCAATAGAATTGATGCTAGTTACAAGGCTTCTGGCAGACATGAGGATATTAAAGTTGGTGATGGATTTGAAATCCAATTTACAAGGGTGGAAGATAGCCACTAATGTAATCTTTGCAACAGGAATGTGCCGGGGACTGTTAGCTACAGACAAACTCATTGTTACCTTGATTTTTTCTGCATCTGTTCAATCTAGAATAGTACCTACTTCCCCCCTTATGCCACTCCTACACCACCCCCCCCCGCAGCTTTACAATCTTCTTGTCTCCTTTTCAGTTTTGATGAAGTGTCTCTGACCTAAACATTGACTCTTCCAATAGATGCAGCTGGACCTGTTGAGTTTTTCCAGCATTTTCCGATTTTGTTTCAGATTTCCATTATTCGCTGCTTTTTGGGTATTCAAATAGCAATTAATGCATCGGTTCATGTGCTAAGCAGGTGACAGAAATATTGGTTGCCATGGTGAACAATATTGTCTCTTTTCCCACTGGTCTATTAATAGAACCAAAGAAATGAATATCATATTTCAGTATAGTGCTTCATTTGAGAAAGCCTCCAGGTAATTGACACAGTTTTGAGGTTATTTAGGCAGCGGGCTTACTTCACACCATCACTCCCTCCATACTCACTGTATGACGTGGTGTTCACATTTCATTGGCTGTAAACTTTAGGAGGCATGTGGTGATTGCTAACATTGATAAAGGTACAGGATGCTGTATGTC
This sequence comes from Mobula birostris, assembly GCF_030028105.1. Classification (NCBI taxonomy): domain Eukaryota; kingdom Metazoa; phylum Chordata; class Chondrichthyes; order Myliobatiformes; family Myliobatidae; genus Mobula; species Mobula birostris. The sequence goes on from NC_092402.1 coordinate 34,083,484, forward strand.
ACTTGTGTGGTTTGATCTACCGTAAGTGCCACACTGTACCTAGTGTAGTAAATGGCTGTTGTGTGTTCTTTATGCTGGATGTTGGAATCCTGGGAGACCCAGAGTCTCCCAGGGAACTACATCTGCATGAAGTGTATCCAGCTGCAGCTCCTTGAAGACCGTGTTAGGGATCTGGAGCAGCAGCTGGATGACCTTCGGCTTGTACAGGAGAGTGAGGAAATAATCAATCAGAGTTACAAGAAGTAGTCAGCTCAATTTTGCAGGAAGCGAGCAGCTGGGTGACTGTCAGGAGAAATGGAAATGTGACTAGGCAGTTAGCACCGAGCACCCGTGTGGCCATTCCCCTCAAAAATAAGTACACTGTTTTGGATACCATTTTGGAAGACCTCCCAGGGGAATGCCACGGAGAGCAGGTTACTGGCACAAAGCATGGGTCCTTGGTGCAGAAGGGAAAGAACAAGAAGAAGGGAGCCGTAGCAATGGGGGCCCAACAGTCAGGGGAACAGACAGGAGATTCTGTGGACATGAACGGGACACTGGGATGGTATGTTGCCTCCCAGGTGCCAGGGTCAGGGACATCTCATACCGTGTCCACAGCATTTTGGAGAGGGAGGGAGAGCAGCCAGATGTCTTTGTACATATTGGTATCAATGACTTAGGAAGGGAAAGCAAAGAGGTCCGGAATAGAGAATTTAGAGAACTAGGTAGAAAGCTGAGAAGCAGGACCTCCAGGGTAGTAATTTCTGGATTGCTACCTGTGCCAACCGCCAGTGAAGGTAGAAACAGGATGGTTTAGCAGATTAATGTGTGTCTGAGAAGCTGGTGCAAGGGGCAGGACTTCAGTTCTAGGATAATTGAGATCTCTTCTGGGGGAGGTATGACCTGTTCAAAAGTGACGGGTTGAACCTGAACCTGAGGAGAACCAATATTCTCACAGGCAGGTTTGTTAGAGCTGCTGGGGAGGGTTAAAACTAACTTGGCAGGGGGGTGGGAACTGGAGTGAAGGGACTCAGGATAGGACGGATGGTAAAAAAGCAAAGATGGCATGCAGTCAGACTGTCAGGAAGGGCAGACAGATGATAGGACATAATTGCAACCAGCAGGGTGAGCATCAGTCCACTAGGGATGCAGAATCAAAAGGAGTAGCAAATACATCATTCAAAGTGTTATATCTCAATGCATGGAGTATAAGAAATAATGTGGATGACCTTGTTGCATTATTACAGATTGTCAGGTATGATGTCGTGACCATCACTGAATCATGGCTGAAGAACGGTTGTAGTTGGGAGCTGAATGTCCAAGGTTACACATTATAACAGAGGGAGGGGAAGGCAGACAGAGGGAGTGGAGTGACTCTGCTGGTAAAAAATGGCACCAAATCAGTAGAAATATGTGACATAAGATTGGAAGATGCTGGATTGAATTAAGAAATTGCAAGGGTAAACAGACCCTGATGGTAGTTATATACAGGCCTCCCAACATTAGCTGAGATTACAATGGGAAATAGAAAAGGCATGTCAAAAGGGCAATGTTATGATACTCATAGGAGATTTCAACAGCCAATTGGGAAAATCACATTGGCCATAGATCTCAAGAGAGTGATATGTTGAATACCTACGAGATGGCTTTTTAGAGCAGCTTGTCATTGAGCCTACTAGGGTATCAACTACACTGGATTGGGTGTTATGTTATGAACCGGAGGAGATCAGGGAGCTTAAGGTAAAAGAACCCTTAGGAGATAGTGATCACAATATGATTGAGTTCAACTTGAAATTTGATAAGGAGAAAGTCAAGTCTGACGTAACAGTATTTCAGTGGAGTAAAGGAAATTACAGTGGTATGAGAGAGGAGTTGGCCAAAGTAAATTGGAAGGAGATGCTGACAAGGATGACAGCAGAGCAACAATGGAGTGAGTTTCTGGGGAAAATGAGAAAGATGCAGGAAAGATGTATTCCAAAAACAAAGAACACCCAAATGGCAAAATAGTACAACCGTGGCTGACAAGGGAACTCAAAGCTAATGTAAAAGCAAAAGGGAGGGCATACAACAAAGCAAAATTTAACGGAAGATAAAGGATTGGGAAGCTTTTAAAAACCTACAGAGAGCAATTAAAAGAATCATTAGGAGGGAAAAGATGAAATATGAAAGCAAGCTAGTAAATAATATCAAAGTGGATAGTAAAGGCTTTTGCAAGTATATAAAAAATAAAAGAGAGATGAAAGTGTATATAGAACTGCTAGAAAATGAGGCCAGAGAAATAATAATGGGGACAAGGAGATGGCAGATAAACTAAATGAGTATTTGGAATCAGTCTTCACTGTGGAAGACACTAGCAGTGTGCCAGATATTGAAGGGTGTGAGGGAAGAGAAGTGAGTGCAGTTGCTATTACAAGGGAGAAGGAGCTCAAAAAGCTGGAAAACCTAAGGGTGCATATGTTACCTGGACCAGATGAGCTGCACCCCAGGGTTCTAAAAGATGTAGTGGTAGTGATTGTGGAGACATTAGAAATGATCTTTCAAAAATCATTGGACTCTGGCATGGTGCCACTGGACTGGAAAATTCCAAATGTCACTCCACTCTTTAAGAAAGGAGGAAGGCAACAGAAAGGAAATTATAGACCAGTTAGCCTGACCTCAATGGTTGGGAAGATGTTGGAGTCAATTGTTAAGGATGAGGTTACGGAGTACTCAGTGACACAGGACAAGATAGGATAAAGTCAGCATGGTTTCCTTTAGGGAAAATCTTGCTGGAAAACCCTGGTGAAATTCTTTGAGCAGATTACAAGTAGGATAGATAAAGGGGATGTTCTGGAAGTTATATATTTGTACTTTCAGAAGGCCTTTGACAAGGTGCCACACATGAGGCTGCTTACCAAGTTAAGAGCCCATGGTATTACAGAGAAGTTATTGGCATGGTTAGAGCATTGGTTGATTGGTAGGAGGCAGCAAGTGGGGAATTAAAAGGATCCTCTTCTTTTTGGCTGCCAGTGACTAGTGGTGTTCCACCGGGGTCGGTGTTGGGACCACTTCTTTTTATGCTGTATATCAATAATTTAGAGGATGGAATACGTGGCTTTATTGCCAAAGATGTAGATGATATGAAGATTGGTGGAGGAGCAGGTAGTGCTGAGGAAACAGGTAGGCTGCAGAAGGACTTAGACAGATTAGGAGAATGGGCAAGAAAGTGACAAATACAACACAATGTTGGAAAATGCATGGTCATGCACTCTTGGAGTAGAAATAACTCTGCAGAATATTTTCTAAATGGGGAGAAAATCCAAAAATCTGAGATACAAAGTGACTTGGGAGTCCTTGTGCAGAACACCCTAAAGGTTAACCTGTAGATTGAGTCGGTGATGAGGAAGGCAAATGCTATTTTAGCATTGATTTCAAGAGGTCTAGAATACAAGAGCAAGTATGTGATGCTGAGGCTCTATGAGACACTGGTGAGGCCTCACCTTGAGTATTGTGAACAGTTTTGGGCTCTTTATCTAAGAAAGTACGTGCTGGCATTGGAGAGGGTTCAGATGAAGTTCACAAGAATGATTCCGGGAATGAACGGGTTATCATATGAGGAATATTTGATGGTTCTGGGTCTGTACCCGCTGGAATTTAGGAGGATGAGGGGGGGAGCTCATTGAAACCTTTCGAGTGTTGACATGCATAGACAGAGTTGATATGGAAAGTATGTTTTCCATGGTGGGGGAGTCTAGGACAGCCTCAGGATAGACAGGCGCAGATTTAAAACAGAGATGTGGAGAAATTTCTTTAGCCAGATGGTGGAGAATTTGTGCAATTTGTTACCATAGGCAGCTGTGGAGGCCAGGTCGTTGGGTGTATTTAAGACAGAGATTGATAGGTTCTTGATTAGACACAACATCAACGGTTACAGGGAGAAGGCTGGGGAGTGGGGGTGAGGAGGAGAAAAAAGGATCAGACATGATTGAATGGTGGAGCAGACTCAAAGGGCCAAATGGTTTATTCCTGCTCCTATGTCTTATGGTCTTAAGTCTTCAGAGTTTCAACTCCTGAATAGTTATTATTATAGAATAGCAGTACATGTTGCAGTGGAGACACAAGAGACTGCAATGCTGGCTGCAAGAGGTATTCTTAAATTTATTTTGCTGTGATTATACCTATGGTTTCAACCCGTCTTACACAATCTACCTTAAACACAGTATAACCACACTGCTATAATCAAAAATCAAAAGCTGAAGATAAAATGTTTAATGTCAGAAAGGGCCAATGCCACCTGGGCTATGACAAAATGAACCACAATTAAACAGTGGAAGTGTCAGGCAGAGGTGATGCAGTTAAGTTTCACTCTATCTTCAGAGAATGTATCAAACAGATGGTCGGAGGTATTCTTCCATTCAGATAGTAGAAGGGGTTGAAATAATAGGGCAGATGGTGGGATGCTGAAAATTAGGATTACATAGAAACTTAATAGCTATTGTTTCCGAATGATCCTGTTTATGTGATGAGTAAGAATGTAGTAGAATGGTATTAACACAAAGCTTTGCAATCTCCCTGGATACAGTTTCCTCTTCTACACTGATACTCTTACAGACAAGAAAATGCAATTCAGCCTTCTCAAAAAGAGAAGGGGGTTCACTTTAGTCTGTGTCTTTTTCTTTGTTTTATCTACAATATTTTAAATCAAATACATTTGAGGTTGTCAGGCATACACACAATATGAAGTGATGGGGTGCCTCAGTAGAAAACTATATAATTCAGCTACATCATGCCACCTGGTGTTTGCTTTCTGATGCATAACTATCAGTGTTCCAAAGGTTTCGATGCAAACTGTGGTTTGAATATAATTTCCAATGTTCACAATCACAATTTGAGCTATAAAATGCAATGTTTTAAATTGAGAGAGATCGAGTATATTACATAATGATGACCAATATTTGGCATTGTGTAAACTTGCTGGTAAATATCTTCACAGAAAATGCTGGTGACTCTCACAGCTACCTGGACTATTCCTCTTCCCACCCTGTCTCTTGCAAAAATGCCATCCCCTTCTCGCAATTTCTCTGTCTCAGTCGCATCTGCTCTCAGGATGAGGCCTTTCATTCCTGGACGGAGGAGATGTCTTCCTTTTACAAAGAAAGGGGCTTCTTTTCCTCCACCATCAACTCTGCTCTCAAACGCATCTCTCCCATTTCACGCACAGCAGCTCTCACTCCATCCTCCCGCCACCCCACTAGGGATAGGGTTCCCCTGGTCCTCACCTACCACCCCACCAGCCTCCGGGTCCAATATATAATTCTCCATAACATCCACCACCTCTAATGGGATCCCACCACCAAGCACATCTTTCCCACACCCCCCCTTCTGCTTTCCACAGGGATCGCTCCCTACGTGACTCCCTTGTCCATTCGTCCATCCCATCCCACCAATCTCCCTCCCAGCACTTATCCTTGTAAGCAGAACAAGTGCTACACATGCCCTTACACTTCCTCCCTCACCACCATTCAGGGCCCCAGACGGTCCTTCCAGGTGAGGCGACACTTCACCTGTGAGTCAGCTGGTGTGATATACTGTGTCCAGTGCTCCTGATGTGGCCTTCTATATATTGCTGAGACCCAACGCAGACTGGGAGACCATTTTACTGAACACCTACGCTCTGTCCGCTAGAGAAAGCAGGACCTCCCAGTGGCCACACATTTTAATTCCACATCCCATTCCCATTCTGATATGTCTATCCACGGTCTCCTCTACTGTAAAGATGAAGCCACACTCAGGTTGGAGGAACAGCACTTTATATTCCGTCTAGGTAGCTTCCAACCTGATGGCACGAACATTGATTTCTCTAACTTCCATTAATGACCCTCCTCCCATTCTTACCCCATCCCTTATTTATTTATTTATTTATTGCTTTTTCCCTTTTTTTCTCTCTCTTTTTTCTCTCTCTGTCCCTCTTACAATTGCTCCTTGCCTGCTCTCCATCTTCCTCTGGCACTCCCCTCCCCCTTTCTTTCTCCCTCGGCCTCCCATTCCATGATCCTCTTCCTTCTCCAGCCTTGTATCCCTTTTGCCAATCAACTTTCCAGCTCTTAGCTTTATCCCTCCCCCTCCTGTCTTCTCCTATCATTTCGGATCTCCCCCTCCCCCTCCCACTTTCAAATCTCTTACTATCTCTTCTTTCAGTTAGTCCTGACGAAGGGTCTCAGCCGACTGTGCTTCTTCCTATGGATGCTGTCTGGCTTGTTGCGTTCCACCAGCATTTTGTGTGTGTTGCTTGAATTTCCAGCATCTGCAGATTTCCTCATGTTTAGTAAATATCTTGACATCTTTCTTAACCTGTGCCTTGATTTATACCCCCCATTCTCAGCTTGTGTACTAAGTAGTAATGATGATGCCATCTTTTGCTCAGGGTAGCTATCCCAGAAGACCATATATCTTGTGAAGTCAATTTTTTTTGAAAATGTAGTCGCTGGTATTTGATATTCCTTGAAGCAACAGCCAATTCGCAACTAATTTTTTAAAAGGTCTCAGACAAATCAACAATTACTATTTTGAGAAATTGATTACAAGAATAAGTATTTCTTAAGATTCCAGTCCTGCTCTTCGTGGAGTCTTCTACATGCAAATCAATAAACAAATAAGTTTTCACTTTAATGTATTATCCAACATTTGAGATCAATGGAGCAATCTCTCAGTCTTTTCTTGGATGTCAACAAAGGTTGTGTGCTTAAATCTTTGGAATGTGATTTAAACCCACAACTTTTAGACTCAAAAGTCAAGAATAATACAAGGCTAAACTGCAGCATTCTTCTTCTCATTTAACCTTATTTTAACTTAACCTCTTACAAATCTTCATTTTTTTGTTTAAGAATAATATCTTACACTCATAATTTTAGTCACAGGAATCACTTTAAATGACCATGGTTTGAAGAATTGTTAAATGCTTCCCCTGGCAAATCTTTCCAATTGTTTTGAATCATTTTATAGTTATGCTGGAAATAAGTTACATCAACATGGAAATGACTCATAAAATTTGATATATAAAATCTCTCAAATTTATAGGTTAATAGTCTCATAATTAATGTGTAGAATTGCACATTTTTGCATTTGATATTTAAATAAGTGTAGAAGGTTGTCATACATTACAACAGGACATTGATAGGATGCAGAGTTGGGCTGAAAAGTGGCAGATGGAGTTCAATCTGGAAAATGTGAAGTGATACACTTTGGAAATTCAAACTTGAATATAGATGACAGGGTTAATGGAGGAACAGAGGGATGTTGTGTCCATGACTATAGCTACCACACATGTTGTTAGGAGGTTAAGAAGGTACTGTATATGGTGTGTTGGCCTTCATTAGTTCTGGACTTGAGTTCAAGAGCCACGAGGTAATATTCAGCTCTGTGAAACTCTGGTTAGACCATACTTGAAGTATTGTGTTCAGTTCTGGTTGCTTCATTATAGGAAGGATGTGGAAGTTTTAGAGAGGGTGCAGAGCAGATTTATCAGGATGCTGTCTGGATTAGAGAACAAATCTTATGAGGATAGGATGAGCAAGCTAGGGCTTTTCACTTTGGAGTGAAGGAGAATGAGAGGTGGCTTCACAGAGGTATACAAGGTAAGAGACATAGAGTGGAGAGCCAGCAACTTTTTCCCAGGATGGAAATAGCCAACACAAGAAAGCATAATTTTAAAGAAATTGGAGGAATGTATGGGGGAAAGGGGTATGTCAGAGGTAGTTTTTTTTTATACACCGAGAATGATGAGCGCATAGAATTCACTGCAGGGGTGGTAGTCAAGGAAGATACATTAGGGACATTTAAGAGACTCTCAGGTAGGCACATGGATGAAAGAAAAATGGAGGGCTATGTGGGAGCAAAGCGTTAGATTGATCTTGGTTAAAAGATCAGCACAACATCATGGGCCGGAGGCCTGTACTGCGTTGTATTGTTCTATGTTCCATGAAAGTGGGTGAATGAGTATAATAACATTATAAATAATTCTCTGATAGATTCTCAAAGATAATTTTACAAGGAAGACAATTTTCAAATTCCTCATTACTTTATAGCAGACTTTGCCAGCTACATAACAATCCAACACCATGTCTTATATATCCAACCACTCCACCACCTATGTCCTCCCCCAAACTACCATATTGACCTGAATTTTTGCTGGAGCTATGTTCAAGTTAAAGTTCAAGGAGAAGTTTTTAGTTTATTGTCCTTCCGCTGTACACATGTATACAGCAGGTAAACAAAACACGCTTTGTCAGGGACCAAGATGCAAAACACAGTACATACATCACATACAGCACATAAAATAATATTAATAGATGTATTTGCTAACTTCAGAAACTTCAAGGAGGTCAGGCTCAGCTGACTGGGATTCCTGTTCCACCAATGAAAACTGTAGATCTTCTGTCCAGGAAAATAAAATTAATGATTATTTAACTTTTGCCTTTTCTTTTCAGTATTCAACTTGTCCATCACCATTCAATTCAAGATAATACCAGTGAACTCAGGAATCTGGCTAAGAGCAGGGATGGCTTGCGGCCTCTGTCCACTCTCCCCATGTTTAATGCAAGGACTGGAGAAAGGGCACCTCCTCGACTCCCTTTTAATCCTGATACATCCAGAGTTCCTCTTATTTTGGACCAACAGTAAGTTCTAATTATTCACAATATGTAATGGCAATGAAATACGCAACGTATTGTAAAGAATCAATGTATACGTCTTCTTCGTTGTATATATCGAACATAGATATTTATTGTGTTTGCTGAATGAAGGTGTATCTTTTAATTTTTTTCAGATCAAAAGGTTAGAATTAAATAAGCACCTTGATGACATTCATAAGCTAAACTGGACTGCCAAATGTAACTAAAAATTAATTTAATTGCAAAGTGTACTGTGAGTACATATTTGGTGTTTCAGGTAACCAGCTACTATGATTAGGAAAAGACAGAAGCATTCTCAATCTATTGACATTTAAAACATTAAAATATATTTATGATATATGCAAGAACTTTGATAGTTTAGTTTGACTCCAGATTATAGTTACACTGCAGTAAACAACAGAAATTAGCATTCATAAAAATGAAGTGTGTTCAACGTTGTAAAAATAATACCAGTATCTGACCTCACACCATATAGATATTAGGCCAAAAAAAGGCAATTGGTGTCAGAGGAAAGTGCTTAGAGTGGCCACTTTATTAGGTACACCTGTACATCTGCTCGTTAATGCAAATATCTAATCTGCCAATTATGTGGCACCAACTCAATGCATAAAAGCATGCAGACATGGTCAAGAGGTTCAGTTGTTGTTCAGACCAAACATCAGAATGGGGAATAAATGTGATCTAAGTGACTTTGACTGTGGACTGATTGTTGGTGTCAGATGGGGTGGTGTGAATATCTCAGAAACTGCTGGTTTGGGATTTTCATGCACAACAGTCTTCAGTCCATGAATGTACAGGAATACACTCAGTGGCCACTTTATTAGGTACCTCCTATCCACTAAGTGTATATAGGGAGATAGAGCAGAGAGAATTAACAAGGGAATTCTGGTGAATGATGGCTGATATACCCCAGGCCCCAACTCCTCTTCTGTGCTAGTTCCTCCTCATCCCTAATGTATAAGATTAACTTGAAAGACAATATAAATAATTTTAAGTATCAATCTAGAGCAGAGTATTTTTTAAGCAGTAGCTTATCTTCCCCTTTGCTTCCAATTCTTTGCGCTACTATCCTTGTTGAAATCAATAGGTTCTTAAATTTAATCTGTGGCAGAATCTGACTGATTTCCCATCAAAATGAGAGGAAGCCCCACTGCTGCCAAGTAAAGGTGATCAGCAAGGCTGTTATTTGCATTTCACAGTGTGTTCACAAGAAGGAATAGATCTGCAATTGTTGAACACTTGCAGCTCCAGTTGGAATTGGTAGCAATCACAAGCAGTCAAAAGTTTGTTAGGAAGCCATCACTGCTTGATTTGGAAATCCAATGGGCGACCAAAACACATGTGAGAATGGAACATGGAAAATGCTTTCTACTCTTAAAGACGTAATATTTTTCATTTAAAGAAAATGGTTGTGTTGTATTGTTGCATTCGAATAGTCAAAGAACTGATGTTTTAGATGAGGATTTTATCAAGTCGTAAATTATATTTATGCTTATTACTGTAAAACACATACATAACATTAAGCAACTTATACATTTACAATGGTTACAAATAAAAGTAATCATAATATGTCATCAGAAATTAATAAATAATTACAAATGTACTTTATTGCAAATATATATTCCTGTATTACGTTATAGTGGGCTTTTGAACATAAATTATAAATTTGCCCTAGAACAAAAAGGCAAAATTAATATTTTATATCAGAACATTATCCAGTACAATAAAAATGTTGCAGTATAATAAATAGCACAGGTTCATCATTTCATTTCACTGGTAAAGAATGGACAATTCAGAAGACCAGTGGCAAAAAATTCCTAAAGTGATACTTCCTTTTGTTTCTTTAATAACTTTTGTCACATTTTGATGATTCACTTAATTTATTCACAGTGGTAATCTGATCAGCACTGTAACCAACTGGAGACCATCACTCCTCATGCACACTTGTGGAAAGTAACAACAAATATTTGCATTGAAATTTAACATGGCACTAGGAGACGTTTTAGATTTTTTTTGGTCTGTGTGGGAATATCCTAAGTTTATTCGCAATATATTCATTAAGTAAATATGTATCACTGAATTATTTATCTACATAACTGTTAGTTAATCGTTTATTCATGATTTTTTTTTCATTTTTTCTCATCAGGGAACCACATAGTGATCCTTCTCCCAGGTAATTTTGCTTATTATCATATTGAAATACTTTAAAATTTAGTTTACTACATTTAAATTGTTAGGAAATCCAATTGTCAATTTGGTTTAAACGTTTTAAAAAACCATCTTGTGGTTCAGTAATCACTGCAAACAGGTTATTGACACCACCTACAGTTCAATGTATGATACTGCTACAGAGAATCAATCATTCACCAGTGAGTGATAACCACATCACTTTATGATTTTGTCCTTTGCAGAACCCAGCCAAAGACTCAACAGCAAAAGGATGTTGGTTAGTATTTCAGTACGTAAATTATATAACAATGTTTGAAATACAATTGTTTTAAAATATATGCTAAATATTTAATGTGCTTGAAGGTAAACAAAATATACAAAGTGAAGTTGGCTATTTGTCCCTTGAGCAGGTTCCATCACTCAGTTTGTTCATGGTTGATCTATAGTTTAACTCTATTTAAACATTGGTTTTGTATCCCTTAATAACTTAACTAACAAAATGTATCAGTGTCAGTTTGAAAGTTTGTTTTTAATTGGCAGAGTCTCAATTACCATTTGTGGTGAGATCCAGATATCCACCAGGTGAAGTGCTTATTGACCTTACCCTTGAACTCCCTGGATCTAACTTGAAGCATTCTTGCTCTACATTTTCCCACCAGAGGAAATAGTTTCCATCTGACTTGACAAATTGTTTCGTTACCTTTAATACCTCAATTTGGTCATCCCCCAAATGGACTACAATCAATTATATTGCAAGCTTCATCTGTGCAACATTTCTAGTGCGCCCTTCCTATTCTTGAGTTCTACCCAAATGGGCTCAGTGGCTGTAATCACCCATTCCTGCCCCTCTCTCAACCAAGTCTCTGTAATGATCACAACATTGTAATTCCATGTACTGATCCATGCTCTAAGTTCATCACCTTCACCCATAATACTCCTAGCATTAAAATATGCAAACTTCAAACTATCCGACCCATCATACCCATTATGTCAATTTTGCCTTTCAATATTTTCCCTGATATTTACCTTCTGGTTGGATCCTTCCCTTACTGACCTGGGGCTCCGGATCCCAGCTTCCTGCAAAACCAGTTTAAACTCTCCTGAGTAGCACCAGCAAACCTCCTGGCCAGGATATTGATTCCCCTCCGGTTCAGGTGCAACGCACCTGTCTTGTACAGGTCACCCCTTTCACACATAAGGTTCCAATGATCAAAGAACTTGAAACCCTGTCCCCTGCACCATCTCTGCAGCCACTCATTCATCTGTGCTATCACCCTGTTCCTACCTGCACTAGCCAGTGGCACAGGGAGTGACCTGGAGGTTACAACCTTGGAGGTCCTTTTCTTCCGCCTCTTTCTTTACCTATTCACTGTGTAGGACCTCTTCCCCTTTTCTGCCTATGTCATTTGCACCACAACCTCTGTCTGTTACCCCTTCCCCTTGAGAATATCTTGCAGCCGCTCATGGACCCTAGAACCCAAGAGGCAACACACCATCCTGGTGTCTCTTTTGTGCCACAGATTCTCCTTTCTTCCTCCTACCTATTGAGTCCCCTACAACGACCACACTGCCTGACTTTACTCTTCCCTGTCAAGGCTCGGAGGCAGCCACAGGGGTGCCACCAGCCTGGAGGCTGCTGCTGTAATCTGATGGGTTATTCTCCACCCCCAGCAGTACCTAAGGGGGTATACTTGTTGCTGGGGGCTCTGACCTGATACACACTCCTCTTGTCTGAGCTGCTGAAAAATAACTTAAAGCTAAAGAGAAGGCTATTTTTTCCTGCAATTATTGACCCTTTGCAGTTTATCCTCTGAGATTGTTTAATCCCTCGCCCTGTTGAATGAACTTTGCACCTCACTGGGCCCACAGTCTTTAATCTTTGGCCTGTTGCTGCATTTTTAAAGTCGTTTTCATTAAAGCTTGTTCATCATTTTAATTTGAGGAAATTTATCTTGTATGATAATACATTGATCCTTTTATCTAAATTGGTAAGATCTTAAAATGTTGTATGGTATTCTGATCATTTTTCACTGATTAAGTGTGGTAGAAGGAAAAAAATTCTCATCACATTTAAAAGGTACTTGGACTTGCATGGATACTATGAATGGCAAAAACCAATTACTGTTTATCTTTGCTACAATTATACAACTGCTGGGTGGTTCTTTATTGATCGCCACAGATTCAATGAGCAAAATGACCTCCATCACTAAATCTATCCTGATTTATTTATGATGTGTGCCAGAAACGTTCATGCCATTTAAAAATAGACCATTCTGGTATAATACAATCTCGTTCTAAACCCTATCACATTGCTTTCTCTACATATTCCACCATGACTGAATAATGACATGATTTACATTTCTCTATAACTGATAGTTCAAATCTTCTGCTTAAATTGTCTGTGCTGCCATGCAAAATTGTTATTTACCTTCTGGCTGCCCACAAGTTTGGGATTCCCATCTTGCCTGAAGCAAAAGTGCAGAATTTCTGCATGGTTGCTCTACGCTGACAAGATCACTGCACTCCAATGCCAGAGTCAGATGATACAACACAAGCTTCAACTGTTCCACTACCTAATATTTCTGAGGTCTAAGCAGGTAGAGGAACGTCAAACCCATTCGTTTGAATGTTGGCGAATGAATGTAAGGGAAAAGTATAAGTTAATTTATAACTTAAGTAATATTTTTGAAGAGTTTATTTGAATCTTTTGATTGCTCATGTTTCTAACTGTCTATAGTTAAAAAATTGAAAGCATTTTGTTAATAGCTTTTGAATGGTTTACAGGTTTGTGGATGTTTGTGAGACATTTAAAAACATTAAACCACTGATAACTTTTTCTGCCTTGAGAGTTGCTTAACTCTCTCTTGAGTGGGTCCAATGGTGCAATTTCTTCCAGGAAGCCTGTTCTGACTTGATTCGAGCCTTCAAAGCAGTTCTATGGTTAGGGTTATAATTTTATTTTGAAGACTTCAATCGGTCAGAATCTCGCTCAGAACATTGGTTAGAGCACACTTTGAATATTGCCTGGTCACCGCACTACAGAAAAAATTAGGTAATGTTAGAAAGAGTGCCAAAGAGATTCACCAGAATGTTGCCTGAAATGGAAAGCATTAATTACAAGGAGAGGTTACATAGACTGGGATTATTCTCACTGGAGCACTTGAGGCTAAGGGATCACATTATAGAGGAGCATAGAAAGTCATAGTCTTTTTTGAATGGTAAAAGAGTCTAAAACTTGAGAACATAGGCTTAAGGTGATAGGGGAGATATTTAAAGAGGAATCTGAGAGGCAAATGTTTTCACACAGAAGGTGGTAGGTATATGAAACAAGCTGACAGTGGAGGTGGTAGAGGCAGGTACAATCACAGTATTTAAATGAATTTGGACAGGTACATGGATCAGAAAGGAATAGAGGGATTTGAGGCAAATGCTGGAAAATTGGATTAACACAGATGTCATCTAGATTGGGTGGATGGGTTAGGCCAAAGGGACTGTTTATGAGTTGTATAACTCTATGATTCCAACTGGGTTTCTGAAAGAAATTGCACTATGGGACCCATTCAATGGATGGTTAAATAGGTAAGCTGCTTGTTAGAAATTTTAGGCCAATGTTTCACAACTTTTATTAAGGATGGATCTGTTGAAGCTTAAAGATGTTTCTTTTCAATCAGGTAAATAAAGTCTTAAACCAAGATTTCTGACTGGATGCTAATCACGCCTAGATATTTTGAAAACACATGTAAACTATGCCTTATGTTACTGCTTTTTAACAATGCATCTTATAATTATTATTAACATGTACATATTTAATTCTAAGCAACTTAGACTGATAAACAAAGAAGTACAATTATGCTTTTCATCTAATGAATGCGTTGCAAAATGAAACCACCAAGCTGCAAAAGGCTTTCATTGGTACATTATCATATACATATAAAGTGATATTATTTAATTTTAAGTGCAATGTGAGAAGCATTTTATAATTTTACATGCTTTATAACTGAAATGAGGAATTATTAGCGCAGCAGCTTTTCACCAAAATAAACTGAACAAAGATTTAGTGGTTTATGAAATTCATCTGAATTTCAAAATGGAATAGATGTTTTATCTTTTCTCAAGTTATTCTGTGGCATGTAATTATTATAACTATATATTAATCTCTTGAATTTTGTTCAGACTTTTTAAGAAACTCAAGAACTCAGCTTGTGTTAATGATGTTAGAGAATGAGCACTGTGATGGCGTAAGCATTTTCCTTCACATTACTGAAAAGTAAAATATGTTACAAAATGCATTAGTATTTCATATCAAAGCAGCATTTTTTGGCATTTCTACTAGAGTAGATTAAACTTACTTAGACTTTCTGTAAATGTATGTGTATCATGAGATCTATGATTCACAAATACAAAATAGTTTTATATGAATTTCAATTCATGTGAAAAAATCCTTGCTCCATGATAAGTCATTTCAGTATAAGAATGGCATGTCTTCACTTTGTTGAACAGAGCAAAGTCAACTGGAAAAGAATAGTTCTTAAAAATATACATTTATGGGTTATTTCACACTTACCTTCATTACCTTAAGGTGTTAACTGTTTCTACACTTTTTAAAAACAGAAAGACAATAGATGATGAATGTGATGTCTGGCTCCAACTCTTTGGCATTGTTTTTTTAATAGTAGGT
The DNA here is from genome assembly GCF_030028105.1 of Mobula birostris. Classification (NCBI taxonomy): domain Eukaryota; kingdom Metazoa; phylum Chordata; class Chondrichthyes; order Myliobatiformes; family Myliobatidae; genus Mobula; species Mobula birostris. The sequence continues at coordinate 34,098,979 of NC_092402.1, forward strand.
GTGGAAGATTAACAATTAATCTGAATTTATATGTTTCAAGTTCAAGTTATCGTTTATTGTCATTCAACCATTCACATGTAAACAGCTAAACAAAACAATGTTCCTTAGGGACCAAGATGCAAAAACACATACTATATATATACAAGTACGTATATCACACAGAGCGCATAAAATAATATTAACAGATTTTTTAAAAGTATTCTGTAGATGTACAAGTTGACGTAAGTGAATATACTACATATAGTTAAATATACAACAGTATAATGTTACTGGTGCTGTCATAACTCATGAGTACTGGGCTATTCCAGTTCTACAGTTAGAACCCTGAGGTACCAGCAGTAATTTATATTACTCATGAAGATGAGATGAGCATTTGTTCAAATACAGCAGGTGCAGTAGCGGAAACAGATACAACAGAAATATTTTTATCCTGGATGCCATCTATATTCATATAAAACTAATTAACCTCATTGTAGTTCTCATCCTTTGCTTTGGTCTTCAGATTCTGCAAGAAGCCCTAAATCTTTATAATTGGAGTCAAAGATTTGGCAATGTACAGAAAACCAGCAGTCTTTCAATTACTGTGGGCTTCTGACATTGAATGCTATTGTTGTGGCACATGCTGTTCTTATATCAGGTGAATATATTGACCTTGAATTACAAGGTAACATCAGCTCACTGGGATAAGGCTCTGGAGTAGCAGATTTTGTACGATGCGTTACAGAAATCATTGAAAGAAAACATCTTTCTTGGCATACTGTATTTAGAGCAAGAATATGGCACATTCTATTTCTTTAATAAATCTATGATATCCATTGAATAGGCACTGGTTTTCTTCTTTCATTTCCAGAATTTCCTAGATATCACTCAGTGCTACTATAGATGTTATTTTAAGAATAGAAACTGTATGAGCTCCAAAGCCATATTCTACCAGTGTATAAGAAAACAGGTTCCAATTGTTTTCAGAATGTTTGTCCTTTTTTTTATCACATTCTGTGTCTGATGAAAATGGAATTCTACAATGTGCAATGGTTATGGATTCTTAAGACTGTAATATGATTAAAGAAGGTAAAAGAACCCTGCCACGTTTGTTGTAATACCAGAGTCAAAGAGCACTACAGCATACACACAAGCCCTTTGTCACATCTAATCTGTGCCGAACAGTTATTCTGCCTAGTCCCATGGACCGTAGCCAAACTTCTCTTAAATGTTGCATTCAAATCCTCATCCAGCACATCCACTTACACCACCCTCTGAGTGAAGAAGTTAGTCTTTGTGTCTATCAGATCTCTCCTCATTCTTCAATGCTCCAGTGATAAAAGTGCTAACCTATTCAACCTTACCCCGTAACTTGGGTCCTCAAGTCCCAGCAATACCATTGTAAATTTTCTCCGCACTTTGTCAATCTTATTGATACATTTCCTGTAGTTAGGTGACCAAAACCACTCAAAATTTCAAAATTTGACCTCACCCATATCTTCTCCAACTTCAACGTAACATTCCAACTCCTGTATAGAATACTGTGATTTATGAAGACCAATGTGCCAAAAGCTTTCTTTGCAACCCTATCTACCTGTGACATCACTTCCAATTAATTATCAGCCTGTATTCACAGATCCCCTTATTGTACCACACTCCTCAGTGTCCTAACATTCACTGTGTAAGACCTACCCTGGTTTGTCTTCCCAAAATGCAACACTTCACACTTGTTTGCATTATATTCCATCTGTCATTTTTCAGCCCATTTTTCCAGTTGGTCCAAATCATGCTGCAAACATTAATAGCTTTTCTCGCTGTCCACTACACCCCATTCTTGGTGTCATCTGCAAACTTGCTGATCCAGTTTACCACATTATCATCTAGATCATTGATATAGATGACAAACAACAATAGACCCAGCACAGATCCCTGTGACACACCGCTCATCATTGGCCTCCAATCAGAGAGGCAGCCATCTACTACCACCTTCTAGCTTCTCCCACAAAGCCAGTGTTGAATCCAATTTACCACTTTGACATCAATACCAAGCAACTAAATCTTCTTGACCAAACCTCCCACATGCGACTTTGTTAAAGGCTTTGCTGAAGTTCATCCACTGCCTTGTCTTCATCAACTTTCCAGGTAACTTCCTCAAAAAACTCCATAAGGTTGGTTAGACATGACCTACCATACACAAAGCAACATTGACTATTCCTAGTTAGGCCCTGTCTATCTAAATTCTTATATATCAGGTCCTGTAGAATGCCTTCCAATAATTTACCCACTACTGATATCAGGGTCACCAGTGTATAATTTCCTGGGTTATTCTTGGGGCATTTCTTGGCCAACGGTACAACATTAGCTATCCTTCAGTCCTCCGACACCTCAATTGTGATAAGGATAGTTTAAAACTCTCTGCTGGGGCCCCTGCAATTTTTACACTTGCCTCCTACGAGGTCCAAGAGGACACTTTGTCAGGTCCTGGGCATTTATCCACTCTAGCTTGCCTCAAGACAACAAGCACTTCCTCTTCTGTAATCTGGATTAAGTTCATGACCTCACTATTGTTTTGCCTCAGTTCTTTGATTCTGTCCATCTCCGAAGTAAATACAGATGCAAGATATCCATTTAAGATTTTGCCCATCTCTTTCGTCTCTTGCTATCCAGTTATTCTTAATATATCTGTAGAAGTCCTTGGGCTACTCCTTCACACTGTCTGCCAAAGCAACATCATGCCTTCTTGTAGCCCTCCTGATTTCCTTCTTAAGTCATCTCTTGTATTTCTTATACACCATAGCACCTCATTCGTTCCTGCCTGCCTATACTCTCTGTGCACTTCCTTCTTCTTCTTAACCAGGGACTCAATGTCTCTCAAAAACCAAGGTTCCCTAAATCTTTTATTCCAACAGAAACATATAAGCTCTTTACTCTTAATATCTCACTTGTAAAGGCCTTCCACTTACCTGGAAACAACCTATCCCAATCCACACCTGCCAGATCCTTTCTGAGGCCATCAAAATTGGCCTTTCTCCAATTTTGAGTCTCAGCCTGAGGACCAGAACTATCCTCCTCCATAATTAACTTGATATTAATGGAGTTGTGATCACTAAATCGAAAGTGCACCCTGCACACACTTCTGTCACCCGCCCTATCTCATTCCCTAAGAGGAGATCCAGTATCATACTCACTCTAGTTGAGACCTCTATATCTATTAATTAAGAAAACTTACCCCGAACACATTTGACAAACTCTCTCCCATCTAGTCCTTTTACAGTGTGGGAGTCCCTGTCATTATGTGGAAAATTAAAATCACCTACTATCACAACCTTATGTTTGTTGCAACAGTCTGCGAATTTTACAAATTTGTTCCTCCAAATTCCACTGACTATTGGGTAGTCTATAATACAATTTCATTAACATGGTCATCATTTTCTTATTCCTCAGTCCCACCCATATAGCTTCAACAGACAACTCATCTAGTCTGTCCTGTCTGAGCACTGTCATGACATTTTCCCTGATTAGTAATGCCATCCCACCCCTTTTAATACTTCTTCTTTATCATGTCTAAAACAATGGAATCCAGGAACTACCCCTCCTACAAAGTTTTGCTAACAGCTACAATAATATAATTCCAGATATTGATCCATTCTCCAAGCTTATCTGCCTTGCCTGCAATACCTCCTTGCATTGAAGTAGACATGACTCAATGCATTAGTCCCACTATTTTCAACCTTCCCACAAGTATGTTGGTCTACTTCCAGTTCAGTTGCAAACTGTCAGGCTTGTACCCTTCTTGGAAGAGAGCCCAATGATCCAAAAGTCTGAAGCCCTCCCTCCTGCACCATCTCCTTAGCCACACATTAAGCTATATTTTTTTTCCTATTTCTTGCTTAACTAGCATGTGGCATGGTTAGCGATCCTAATATCACCACCCTGGATGCTAACTTGATCCTTTAAGTTAGCACCTAACTCCCAGAACTCAGTTTGCCGGACTTCATCACATTTCCTTCCTATGTCATCAATACTAATAAGGCTGTCAGAGACATCTCTGACTCTGGCACCTGGGAGGCAACATATCACCCAGGAATCTAATTCTTGTCCACAGAAACTCCTGTCTCTTCCCCTGTCACTACTGCTCAGCTCTTCTCCCACCCTTCCATTCTGGGTCACAGAGCCAAACTCAGTGCCAGAGACCTGACTGCTGTGGATTTCCTCTTCTGGGTCCTATTAAACCTAACTTCTGTTTATCAGCCCTTGTCAAATGCCTAATTACCTAATAATCTCAAGCTTTGCTAAAAGGCCTGAAAGGGCCCACTCATTTTTAAAATCCCATGCTCCTTCACTACAAACAATGGCTCGCACAATCTCAAGCTCCAAACGGAGGTTCAATGTTACGTTGTTTGGAATGGCAAAATAATAACTGTTTCATTGAGTGTTAAAAAGTTGACTAATCAGAAACACATTGGTTTTTCAAAAGGCATGAAGTCTCTTTCAGTAGGAAATAAGTCATCCTCTTTGATAAATTTAGGGCTAAAGCATGAAACATGCATTTAATAGAGGTATCACTATCAATTCCCAGTATGCACATAGAATATCTCATATTGTTCCGTTTTTAAAATGAGCAAAGTCATGCCAACTATTTGTAATATAATATTTTTAATAATTTACCAGAATTTTACGCAATAACAAGATAACTCTCAATAATCTATATAAATAGTTATTCATTGGAATCTTAGTCACCATCATTGTGAATAATTTGATTAATAATTACTAAGAGACCCCAAACCAAATGGATTGTAGAAAATCAAAATACATCCCTCAGAATTCTAGAAAAAGAATTAAAATATGTGGAAGACAATTTCAAGATGCTTGTATGAAAACTGTGAGACCCTTCTGTTATTAATTTGTGACATTACACAAGGAGCAAGAGTTATCTATTTGACCCTTTGCTCCATCACTCAAGAAGATCATGGCTGAGCAACTCCAGAACACATTTTGTTGCTCCACCCCATACCCTATACTATGCAGAAATCAATTGATCTTGTTTTGAATTCAACTAATAACTATGACTCAACACAGTGGGGTAAAAAAATTCCGAGTGAAGTAGCTTCTTTTTATATCAGTCCAAAAAGGCCAAGCCCTTACTTTGAGACTGTGAATCCACTTTTAAGACTCCTAAACTTGGGAAAAAGTATTTCCCTCATCTGTTCTGTAGAATCCACCAAAATGTTGTACATAAAATAAGCAACCACTCATTCTTTAAAGTGTAAAAAATAAGAGGGCTAGCCTACTCAGTCCCTCTTCACGTGAGAGACCTGTAATCCTAGGCAGACAGTCTGCAGAAATCTTCACTGCACTCCCTCTTCAGAAAGTGTACAAAAGTGGTCCACAGGATTCCAGTTGTGGTCCAACCAAGACCTTCTATCATTACAGTTAGTAACCTTTATTCCTGATTTTAAGTCCTCTAGCAAAAAAGAAAGGTATACTCTTATGTTTTGTAACTCCAAAACATCAAACTAGTCAAAAGAAAAGCATGGAACTGGGAATAACGTGTAACTTTTGTTTTCAATTTTAGTGAGGTCCACCCATATGACATGGTGGCATAATAATGTATGCCATTTACATACTTTTACATATAACCCACAATGCATTATGTAAACAACAAAGAATGCTTAATCAAACAATTTATTCACAATATTACTCAAATATTAATGAAGCATTAAATACACAAACCTCCTCCCTGCTTAGCAATAAACTCCAAAACCAATATAGAATGCATCTCAACCTATATACACATTATATATATGTGTGTAATGCCCTGGTCCATATATTTACTACTACACTGTATGTATTTCATTTAGCAGTTCTGTAAGAGTGGTCTGTTCTGCTTTCAGCCTGTTTGAGTTATTGCTGAAGATAAGGGATGATAAAGAATGTGTGCCATCCAATTATGATGGTAGAACTGAAGGGAGGTTTTCCTGGTGAGGTTGGGCTTGGGTCTTTTGTTCAGGGGGAGATGAAGAGAGAAAACGCTGGAGAGAACAGGTCATAGGATTCGACCCGGAGCGGGACCGTGATTCGATGAAGCCAGGGGCAATGATTGATTGAGGATCGGTGAATATGGTGAAACGTTGAGCTCCAACTTGTGCACATTTGACTGTTTAATTAAAATGGGCCCTTTTCTTCTAATTTTTCTTTACTAACCCTTCAGTTAAGTTAAGATTCATAAATATAATTCCTTTAATCATACGTAGTGTACTGTCTTACATTTCATGGCACTAATTTGTAACAGGGTAGCAAATTACACAGCATCCACACAAACCGGGATTTGGGTTGGGAGAGTCGTCTCAATCTCACGAGTTTGGCGGGACCGGAGATTGACTTCCCTAGGTTTACGCAGCCAAGGAAACCAGAGTGTCTCACAGTATACTACATAATACAACTATATGTATAGGCCTCTATAGCATAGCAAATTTTAAATTGCCCCAGTCAGGCTTAAAGATCTAATCACTGTGGGGGATTTCTTACTTTTGTGGGGCTGTGTGCTTAGCCTCCTGCTCTGTTCGCTTTACACATAACTGTGAGGCTAAGCACAGCTCCAATGCCATTTTCAAGTTCGCTGACGACACCACTGTCATGGACTGAATCAAAGGTGGTGATGAATCAGCATATAGGAGGGAGATTGAAAATCTGGCTGAATGGTGTCATAACAACAACCTCTCACTCAATGTGAGAGGAACTGATTATAGACTTTAGGAGAGGGAATCCAGAGATCCATGAGCCAGTCCTCATCAGAGGATCAGAGATAGAAAGGATCAGTGACTTTAAATTCCTTGGTGTTACTATTTCAGAAGGCCTGTCCTGGACCCAGCACGTAACTGCAATTGTGAAGAAAGCACAGAAGGGCCTCTACTTCCTTAGGAGTTTGCGGAGATTCAGCGTGACACCTAAAATATTGATAAACTTCTATAGATGTGTAGTGGAGAATATATTGACTGGCTGCATCGTAGCTTTGTGTGGAAACACCAATGCCCTTGAACAGAAAATCCTACAAAAGTATTGGATACGGCCCAGTCCATCACGGGTGAAGTCCTTCCAACCATTGAGCACATCTACATGAAATGCTATCCTTGGAAAGCAACATCCATCATCAGGGACCCCCACCACTGAGTTCATGCTCTCTTCTCATTGTTGCCATCAGGTAGAAGGTACAAGAGCCTCAGGACTCCCACCCACCACCGGGTTCAAGAACAGTTACTACCTCTTAATCATCAGGCCTTTGAACAAAAGGGGGTAACTACACTTAACTTCACTTGTCCCATCATTGAAATGTTCCTACAACCAATGATCTCACTTTCAATGACTCTTCATTTCATGTTTTTTTTATTTAATGCTATTTATTTATATTTACATTTATGCAGGTTGCTGTCTCCTGCACTCTGGTTGTTTTTATTTTTATTTACTTTTTTATTTATTGAGATACAGCACGGAATAGGTCCTGCTGCCTCTTTGAGCCACACCACCCAGCAACCCTCGATTTAACCCTAGCCTAATGATGGGACAATTTACAATGAACAATTAACCTACCAACTGGTACGTCTTTGGACTGTGGGAGGAAACTGGAGCACCCGGAGGAAACCCACGCAGTCACGGGGAGAACATACAAACTCCTTACTGGCAGTGGCAAGAATTGAACCCGGGTCACCTGTACGGTAAAGGACTGTGTCACCTCAATCAATGATCTTTCATTGATCCTGTTATTGTTATTATTTTATAGTTTTGTTGAGCATGTCCACAAGAAAATGAATATCAGGGTTGTATATGGTGACATATTGTCATAGTCCGGATCGGGTTCCCTTTAAATTTACTTTGTTTGTGTTACGATCTGGACCGTTGACTTCCTGTTTCCCTTTGGTTTCCCGTTTTCCCGTGTCCCTTGGGCTTGGTGATTAGAGGCAATTTACTCTCGGCTGAACCGGCAGTTTATAAGTCTCCGGCTTTCAGCCGTTTGGCGCGAGAATGTTAATGAAGTCACCAAGGGTAGTGCGAGCCAATGTCATCTGGCCGGAGCCAACTAAGTTTTTTGCCGGAGCAAGCCTAGTCTCTCCTCCTGAATCAAGTGCCAGCAAGCCGCCTTCCCTTGTCAGTACAGGTCAGTCAAAGTTAACCTGCCGGGGTGGGTCAAGAGCCCACCGTGGCTTGGAGCGTACTTCTGCCCATTTATAGTACTATCTATTGTTGTGTGGTCTCCATATCCATGTCCTGTGTCTAAAAGGGGTCCCGGCCCTGTACCCTGGAAGGGTCCTGACCCTGTGTCAAGAAGTGTCCCGACTCCATCCTGTGTCTAAGGATGATTCCCAGCTCAGTGTTTTATGTCCTGTGTCTCAGTCTGTCCAATGAATAAGAAAAGTCCTGACTCCGTCCTGTGTCAAAGGAGGATTCCCGGCTCTATGTTTTATGTCCTGTTTCTGAGTCTGTCCCGTGAATAAGAAGAGTCCCTGGCTCCGAGGTTTCAAGTATCAAGCCCTGGCTCTGGAGGTTTCAAGTATGAAGTCCTGGGTCCGAGGTCCGTGTTCCGAGTCCTGGCTCCGAGGTCTGTGTTCTGAGTCCTGGCCCAGACCCTCAGTCCCAGCCTAGTCCAGGGCCTGAGTCCTTGTACGTTACGCTATTCCTGCTTCTGCTTTGCTCTCCTTGTAACAAGCAATAAACTCAATTTAGTTAACCTCACAAGACGTGTTTGTGTCTTGCATTTGGGTCCACCCTTGTTCCCCACCTTGTGACACATATATGTACTTTGATAATAAAATTTACTTTGAAATTTAACACCTTTCCTGACAGGGGGTGGGGGGTGGTCACTCTGCTAGGCAGGTGAGACTTGTGGCTGTGAAACAATCTCAGGTTCTGGGGCCTCCTCTGTGGTGCTTGTAGGAGTTGACTCTGGAACAGCAGGAAGTAGTTCTGACAGCTCTGGCCACCTTTCTTCTCTAACAATTGACTCTGCTTTCGTCAACTGATAGATGTGTTCTCTCCAGATGACATCAGGCTCAATCCCTGTTGTGTTGTATTGTGTTAATCTTGCCAAGTACCCACTTTTGATCGCCTCTGTAGTCACTCACCAAAATTGCTTGTCCAAGCCTCCTTGTTTGAGGAGCATTCAATTTCTCTCAGCTGTTTGTCCTGCATACTCCTTCGGAGACTGGGTTTGAGCAGATCAAAGCATGAACGCAAAGGATGACCCAGTGCTACCAGGTTCGGATATGGCCCAAGTGCAGAGAGAGAGAGACACTGAAGCAGGTCGATAGTTCACAAACTTTAATACAAACAGTGTTAAAGGAAAATAAAACAGTAAACGCTAGGCCGAACAGGGCTGTTAACTAAAACTCTCAAAAGGAAAACGAAGCCTATACTGCGGCTGAAAAGAACATCTAAACATTAAACGAATAGCACTAGTCTTCAGAGTCAGTTGAATTGAAAGTCCAATATCTCAGGGAAGGCCGAATACAAAATAGCAGCGAAGTGTTGCTATGCTCTGTCCAAGTCCCGACAAGCCTACGGCGACAAGTATGGAGTTATCACGATTAAATAATAATTAGCTGACATGTGCAAATTCACAAGCGCAATTGCCGTATCTACTGTGCTGCCGAATCCGTGGTTGTGAAACCCAGAAACAGCATAGCTGGTGAGTTGTTAGTTGTGGAGTGTGCTGCATTGTGATATGCGAGGAGGAAATTGGTGAGCTTCTGACTCAGTATCAGTGTAGTGTAGTCTGCTGACATAAGACCATAAGATATTCAATCATGGGCTAATCCAATTCTTCCAGTCATCCCCAATTCCCTGCCTACTCCCCATACCTTTTGGTGTCCTGGCTAATCAACCTATCTATCTCTGCCTTAAATACACCCAATGACTTGGCCTCCACAGCTACTCATGGCAACAAATTCCACAGATTTACCACCCTCTGACTAAAGTAATTTCTCTACATCTCAGTTCTAAATGGACATCCTTCAATCCTGAAGTCGTGCTGTTTTGTCCTAGACTCCCCTACCATGGGAAATAACTTCATCAAATCTAATCTGTTCAGGCCTTTTAACATTTGGAATGTTTCTATGAGATTCCCCCTCATTCTCCTGAACTCCAGGGAATACAGCGCAAGAGCTGCCAGACGTTCCTCATACGGTAATCCTTTCATTCCTGGAATCATTCTAATGAATCTTCTCTGAACCCTCTCCAATGTCAGTATATCCTTTCTAAAATAAGGAGCCCAAAACTGCACACAATGCTCCAAGTGTGGTCTCACAAGTGCCTTATAGAGCCTCAACATCACATCCCTTCTCTTATATTCTATACCTCTAGAAATGAATGCCAACATTGCATTCACCTTCTTCGCCACCTGGAGGTTAACCTTTAGGGTATCTTGCACAAGGACTCCCAAGTCCCTTTGCATCTCTGCATTTTGAATTCTCTCGCCATCTAAATAATAGTCTGCCCATTTATTTCTTCCACTAAAGTGCATGACCATACACTTTCCAACATTGTATTTCATTTGCCACTTCTTTGCCCATTCCCCTAAACTATCTACGTCTCTCTGCAGGCTCTCTGTTTCCTCAACACTACCTGCTCCTCCACCTATCTTTGTATTATTGGCAAATTTAGCCTCAAATCCATTGATACCATAGTCCAACTCATTGACATACATCGTAAAAAGCAGCAGTCCCAACACTGACCCCTGAGGAACACCACTGGTAACCGGCAGCCAGCCAGAATAGGATCCTTTTATTCCCACTCTCTGTTTTCTGCCGACCAGTCAATGCTCCACCCACGCTAGTAACTTACCAGTAATTCCACGGGCTCTTATCTTGCTAAGCAGCCTCATGAGCGGCACCTTGCCAAAGGCCTTCTGAAAATCCAAGTACACCACGTCTACTGCGTCTCCTGTGTCTACCCTGCTTGTAATTTCCTCAAAGAATTGCAGTAGATTTGTCAGGCAGGATTTTCCTTCCAGGAAACCATGCTGTCTTTGGCCTATCTTGTCATGTGCCTCCAGGTACTCTGTAATCTCATCCCTAACAATCGATTCCAACAACTTTCCAACCACTGGTGTCAGGCTAACAGGTCTACAGTGCCTCCCACCCTTCTTAAATAGCGGAGTAACATTTGCAATTTTCTAGTCATGCGGTACATTGCCAGAATCTATCGATTCTTGAAAGATCATTGTTAATGCCTCCGCAATCTCTCCAGGTATTTCCTTCAGAACCCGAGGGTGCATTCCATCAGGTCCAGGAGATTTATCCACCCTCAGACCACTAAGCTTCCTGAGCACCTCTCAGCCGTAATTTTCACTGCACATATTTCACTTCCCTGACACTTCTGAATGTCCAGTATACTGCAGGTATCTTCCACTGTGAAGACTGATGCAAAATATGCATTCAGTTCCTCTGCTGTCTCTGCGTCTCTCATTACAATATGTCCAGCATTATTTTCTCTTGGTCTTATATCTACCCTTAACTCTCTTTTACCCTTCATATACTTAAAAAAGCTTTTAGTATCTTCTTTGATATTAGTCATCAGCTTCCTTTCATAATTCGTCTTTTCCTTCCTAGTGACCTTCTTAGTTTCCTTCTGTAAGTTTTTAAAAGCTTCCCAATCCTCCATCTTCCCACTAGCTTTGGCTTCCTTGTATGCCCTCTCTTTTGCTTTTACTTTGGCTCTGACTTCACTTGTCAGCCACGGTAGTGTCCTTCTTCCATTCGAAAATTGCTTCTTACTTGGAATATATCTGTCTTGCACTTTCCTCATTTTTCCTCATAATAATCCTCATTATGGATTATAATGTGTGAGTACAGCGTATGATGTCACCATTTCATTTAACTTTTTGAAAACACCTCACACAGCTTTATCCATTGCCATTTCTTCCCGATCTGTAGTAATGAGTTCAAAGGGTGGAGCACAGTCGCCATGCTTGGCAGGAATCTGTTATAGTAATTGACAAATCCTAGAAAGGACTGTAACTGTGACACGTCCCTTGGCCGTAGGGCATCCACCACTACTCGTTGTGGGACAAAAAGATTGATCGCAGTAGGTGATGCTTGGTTTAAAGAATTCACATTTGTTGTGTCATGCTCTGAACCCATAATCTTCTGATCTTTTTAATACTGTCTTGAGATTTTGGAGATGTCCCTTGTCATCCTCACTGGTAAAAATGATGTCATCCAGTGCCTGGTCCATAGCTTTCTGCCAGAGTACAGGTGCAGATGCTACTCCAAAATAAGCCTATTATAGCGATAATGTCCTTTGTGGGTGTTTATATTGAGAAACACTTTGGACTCCTCTTCCATCTCCATCTGTAAGTAGGCCTCATCTAAGTCCACTTTGAAGTGTTTTCCTCCAGAAAGGTATGCAAAAATATCCACTAATATGTGCAGAAAGTGTTAATCTTCTTCCAGTCCTGGGTTGATGGTGACCTTAAAATCACCACAGGTCCTGATAGATCCAATCGTTTTGGCTACTGGGACCTCTGGCATTGCCCAAGGGCTCCACTCAACATTGGGAAAAACTCCTTCAGCTTCCATGCAATCTAGCTCACAGGCTGCTTTGACATGGATGTATAAGGAACCGGATGGGCTTAGTAAAACTTGGGTGTGGCATTTTCATTTAACACAATTTTATCCTTGAAATGTTTCAGTTTTCCAATGTCATCCATGAGCGCTGTTGTGGCATCATCCAGTACCTTTCTTAATTTGCATTCAGTCCACTCCATTGAAGGGGATGTGGCATGCAAATGGTAGATGGAACTCCAATCAATTTGTAGTTGTCTCAGTCACTCATGATCCCACAATGCTGGTCCGCCTAGGTTTACCACATACAACCCCAATGTGGGTTGTTGGTTGTTGTATTTCACTGTTACAAATGTCATTCCCACAGGAGTTATATTTTCTCCAGTATAAGTTCTTAGTTGGATATCTGCAGGCTTCAGTTCAATATCTTTGAAGTGTCATTTAAATTCATTTTGTGGAATGACAGAAACAGCCAAGCCAGTGTCTAATTCCATTTTAATTAATTTGCTGTCAACTTCTGGTGTAAGTCATATTGCTTGTTTATTGTTACTTTTCACATGGTAAATCTTAAGGCTATATAATCCTGTATCATTCTCATCATTATCAGACTTTTCATCAAAAGCATGAAGATTAGTGCTCTTTTTGAAACTGCAACTTGACTTTTTAACTTTTGCTCTTCCCTAAGCAGTCCATTTATTTTTGTCTGCCCAACATGTTCTTTATCTGTGTCCTACTTTGCTGCATTTTCTGCAAATTTTGCCTTTAAATCTGCATTGGTCTGGTGTATGTGAGCCTCTGCCACAGTGGTAACATAATTTGTTTGGCCAGGCTGGTTTCTGTTCAGATGTAGCAATTTTATTCAGACTCACTTTTATTCCTGACTGCAACTCAATTGTGTCTCTGGCTGCTGTTTCCATTGATACAGTGATTTCAATTGATCTTTCAGTTGGAAGCTGTTTTTGAATGCTTTCATGTAAGATTCCACAAATTAAACAATCTCTCAGTATATTATTAAGCCCAACACTGAACTGATAAGGCTCAGACAACTTCAATTCAGCCACGTATCCTGAAATGGATCCCCCTTCCTTTTGAATCCACTTATGAACCTTAAGGCATTCTGCAGTCAGCAATGGTTTCAATTCTAAATGTTCCTGCATTACTTTCACGATATCATCAAAGTTCGTTTCGACTGGTTTGGTTGGAACAGTCAAACATCAAAGCAAACTGCATGCTCTTAAACTCAATGCACTCAGCAAAACTAGTACTCCTTTCTCATTGGCTATATCATTTGTTTTAAAATGCTGCTCAATTCGCTCAGTACACAAAATCCTGTTATCGCTTGTAGAATCTAACATGTCAATCTTTCTTATGTAACCAGTCATTTCTGCTCTTTTTTTAAAATTTATGATTATTTTCACCCAGTGCTCATTGTTTGTGAACCCAAGAAATTGTCCAGTTTCTGCCTTTTTTTAAAACTTGACTGTGTGTATCCCTTCTGAAGAACACATGCTGCGCTATTGAATTTTTAATTGACTGTTTCTCGCTGCACTTCTTTTTTTAACTTGCGTGTCTCGCTGCACTTCAACCAGTAGGTAGTCATTTTAAAAACTTCCTCATCACCACTGTTATGTTTTGTAACCCTCATGTTCTTAAAAACTAATTGAAAGGAAAACAAGGGAACTGGGAATGTGAGTCTAGCTTTGTTTTTACTTTAATCGAGGCCCACATGTGTGACACATATTACTGCAACGTTGTAACAACAACGAATGCTTAATCAAACAATATATTTACAATATTACTCAAATATTTTTATATTGTGGATTTTGGTTTTTGGATTACTCCCTTGGATTTGGTTGCCCTGGATCACTTCTGTAAATATGTGTAAATACTATAAATATATTGCAAACAGGACTGCCTGTGTCTGCTCTGTCCTTTTTCCCATCACAAACAATGCACCACACTGAGTTGTTTCCTCAATTCCCCTAGACAACGGCCATCAAGGGGACATAACACATATTGTTCATTAAGGAAGACAAGCTAGCCACAGAATGTGGTTAGAACATATGTTTTACTTATAAAATACAGAATACAAGACCCAAGTAGATAGTAGGATGCAAGTGACTTTCCTCACTTTTGTTTGACAGATTCCAAGTTAAAATTATACACCGTATCTACAAAATGGTATGATAGAATTTCTATGCCCAGGATCAATGAAATAATGTTTTAGAAAGTCTAAAGTTATAGCAAAAGTATAAACAGATATGCAGCCTTGTTTAAATGAAAAAAAGATTGCCTTTGTGATAGAATTGCTTTTGTGAAAGCATACCTACGCTTCCCAAATTTGACTTAATGAGTTAATATAGGCAGCTCAAACTATATGGAAATTTATATAAATATGTGTATGTCCAGCATTTTTGCTAATTTTAAGAATGAGATTATGCTAACAAGGTTGGCATTTATTGTCCATCGCTTAAGATACCCATCACTTAAGAACTGCTTGAATATTTGCATTCAATAACTAATATATTACTATGAGTATCTAGTCAGGTGACCTCACAGTTAAAATGTGGCCAACCCTGGTGTAAGTTAGAAGCAACATAATGGCCAGACTTGATAGGGATGACAGATTTCCTTTCCTGAAAAAATAGTATAATAAATCAGCTGTTTGAAAAAAATTACAATCTGACATCATGGTTATTTTGTCTGAAGCTAACTTTTTATTTCAAACTTTTAAAATGGAAATCAAAATTGTAAATCTGACATGGTAGATGTTCAACACTCATTCTCTGCATTTTGTCCAGTAGCTAGTAGTCACAATGATCAATCAACGCTTACATTGTAACAGAGCAATTCCAAAACAGTGAAACAAATTACACTATTTCTAGTCAAAAACCTTCCTATTAAAATTGTGAGAAGCATTAGTCGTAAAATCATACAGCATATTAACACAAGTGTTTAAAATTCAGATTAATCACTAAAAGCCAAGGCTGTTCGGCCACTGTTGCTTACTGTATATTTTTCTAATTCCTGCAAAGATTGCCCACATGCAGATATATAATCTACTGCTTTGTAAAATTAATATGTAAGTCATTCTTTAATCACGTATTTGCAGCATGCCATGGGGCCTATTCTATATACAACTGTAGCTATGCCTAGTTGTATGATCTATTTCTGTCTCGATTTACTTCACATGCTTAAAATAGTAGGTGGTCTTCCAGTTATAACCAGTTTCTTATTTGTGTAGTCCATTTGTTTCCAAATTTGAGTTCTCATATCAGAGGAGGTAAGGTTTATACTTCCTTCATCCAGACTTAACTATATACTTGACTTAATAGCACACTACTTGTTGCTCTATACTAATACATTTTCTGCAATATTACAATTTTAGTAAAATACATTTACTTTAGAAGTGCTGGAGATCACAATCTGTCTAATCATATAAAAGCTTGTAAGCCAAAATTGGATGAGTCAAGTATCATCCAGTTTTAAGATGTTTCTTGGACTATCCTTTTTTTAAATGTTTTCCTTAAAGCTTACACCACTAGAAAAAAACTAGACTGGAGTGTTGCTTAACTAAAATATATTTAGACAACTTATACAACATCTGTGAAAAGAGAAACATTTCAGGTGGAATTCTTTTGGTCATTTCCAGCATCTGTATATTTTATGATTATTTTATTTAACTTCTGCTGAGATTTTTTGAAGATATATTTAGGAAAAAAACATTTTGTTATATAAACATTTTTGGTAAATGTATTCACAGAAAACTATTTCACATAACCTTCAGTGTATTGGAAGAAGCACAAATCAAAAATGTCTCAATGTTTTAAGATTGATGCATAAAATATCTGCAATGAGTGGAAATCAAGTATGTTTTTGTGTATAATCTAATACTACATATTCAGTACTGTTTCTCAAGTTTCGGGACATTCGGGACTTCATTTATATTATGTTCTTGTTTGAAATATTACTGGTTTATTATCACTGGAATGTAAGAGGCCCAGGAGGGATCTTTATAAAGGGGTAGAGATAAGTGAACAGAGTCTTTTTAACAAGGCAAAGGAGGTTAGAATTGAAGTGCATCAGTTTAAAGTGTTTCATTGACATTACTCACTGAGAGGCAGGTTCCTCTCACTTTTCAAAACTTCGGCCAATTCAAATATTTGCATATTGAAGTCTTCTACTGTTGAAGTATTAAATGTTGAATTAAATGTTATAGTCTGTAGCAGAGAGCTCCTGTGGCAGGAATTGTCCCTCTTTCAATGAAACTGGAAATCAGGCAGCCTCTGCAGTAGTACTGTGGACTGCATTATTCTTCCCAAACTTGTCATCAGTTTCAAAGGGTCTCTGGGATGCCCAACAATAAAGACTTATCAAGCTGGCAGTGTAGATTAGAGAATTATCACAAAAAACAAACTGGAAAACTGTGCCATTGACGGTCCCTAGCCCGGCTGCAAAAGGACGAAGGTTGTTCTTCTTTCGTAACAACCGAGTGCTACAGAAATGCCAACAGAAGTTCCATCCCTGGGAGAGGAAGGATCTTTGAGGATGGGCTACACCTGGGGATAACTTGAAAGACTGGCCCAGGATAGAGGACACTGGCGAACTCATGTTGGTCAATGCCCCAGTTGGAGTATTTTACTCATTTAAAAATCATGATTAAAAGGTGCGACTAATGTCCTGACCTGCATGTATTTCAATGCAAGTATTATAGGAAAGGTGGATGAGGTGGGTGGATAACATCTGGAATTATGATATTGTAGTCATTAGTGAGACTTGGTTGTAGGAGGGGCAGGACTGGCAGGACTGGCAGCTCAAGTTTCCGGGGTTCTGTTGTTTTAGACACCACAGAGTGGGAGGGATTAAAGGAGGAGGGGTGGCATTACTAGTCAGGAAAATGTCACCAGTGCTCCGTCAGGACAGAGTAGTGAACTTGTCTGGTGAAGCGTTAGGGGTGGAACTGAGAAATAAGAAAGGTACGACCATGTTAATGGGGCTATATTACAGACCACCCAACAGTTCTAGAAATTTAGAGGAACAGATTTGTAAAGGAATCACAGACTACTGCAAGAAACATAAGGTTGTTATAGTAGGTGATTTTAATTTTCCACATATTGACTAGGAATCCCATACTGTAAAAGGACTAGATGGAATAGAGTTTGTCAGATGTGTTCAGGAAAGTTTCCTTCATCAGTACGTAAAACTCCCAACGGGAGAGCTTGAAATACTGGATCTGCTATTAGGGAATGAGACAGGGCAGGTGATAAAAGTTTGTGCAGAGGAACACTTTACATCCAGTGCTAACAATGCCATTAGTTTCAAAGTAAATGTGCAAAAAGATAGGTCTGGTCCGCAGGTTGAGATTCTAAAGTGGAGAAAGGCCAATTTTGATAGTATCTGGTTCAAGCTGTTTTCTGGCAAAGATGTACTTGGTAAGTGGGAGGCCTTCAAAAATGAAATTTTGAGGGTACAAAGTTTGTATGTGCCTGTCAGAATAAAAGGTAAAGACAACAGGTTTAGGGAACCATGGTTTTCAAGAGGTATACAGGCCCTGGTTAAGAGATTAAAGGAGGTGCATAGTAGGTATGGGCAGGTAGGAACAAATGAGGTGCATATGGAGTACAAGAAATGCAAGAGAGCACTTAAGAAAGAAATCAGGAAGGCAAAGAAGGCATGAGGTTGCCCTTGCAGACAAGGTGAAGGAGAATCCTAAGGGGTTCTACAGATATGTTAAGAGCAAAAAAATTGCAAGGGACAAAATTGGTACTCTGGAAGACCAGAATGGTAATCCATGTGCGGAGCCAGAACAGATGGGGGAAGATCTCAAGTGTATTTTTTGCATCTGTATTTACTCGGGAGACTGATACAGAGGCTATAGAAATGAGGCAAAGCAGCATCAACTTCATAGACCCCGTACAGATTACAGTGGAGGTGTCTGCTACCCTCAGGCAAATCAGGGTGGATAAATCCCCAGGGCTTTTCTGATAAATCCCCCTACGGGAGGCAACTACAGAAATTGCCGAGGCCCTAACAGAGATATTTAAAACATCCTTGGTGACAGGAGAGGTTATCAGAAAATGATGTTCCACTGTTTAAAAAAGGCTCTGAACAGAAACCAAAAATGGCCGGTGAGTCTGATATCAGTTGTGGGAAAGTTATTAGAAGGTATTCTAAGGGACTGGATAAATAAGCACTTGGATAGACAGGGACTGATTAAGGAAAGTCAGCATGGCTTTGTGCATGGTAGGTTATGTCTAACCAATTTTAGAGTTTTTCAAGAAAGTTACCAGGAAGGTGAATGAAGGCAAGGCAGTGGATGTTGTCTACGTGGACTTTAGAAAGGCATTTGACAGGGCCCCACGTGGGAGGTTGGTCAAGAAGGTGCAGTCACTCGGCACTCAGGATGATGTAGTAAATTGGATTAGACATTGGCTTTGTGGGAGAAGCCAGAGAGTGGTAGTAGGTGGTTGCCTCTCTGAGTGGAGGCCTGTGAGTAGTGGAGTGCCACAGGGATCAGTGCTGTGTCCATTGCTGTTTGTCATCTATATCGATGATCTGGATGATAATGTGGTAAATTGGATCAGCAACTTTGTGGATGACACCAAGATTGGGGGTGTAGTGTACAGCGAGGAAGGCTATCATGGCTTGCAGAGGGTTCTGCATCAGATGGAAAAATGGGCTGAATTTAATGCAGACATTAAATTCAGACTTCAGTAGGAGAAATCAGGGTAGGTCTTACATAGTGAACGGTAGGACATTGAGACGTGCAGTAGAACAAAGGGATCTGGGAATATAAGTCCATAATTCATTGAAATTGGCAGCACAGGTAGATAGGGTCGTAAAGAAAGTTCTTGGCACATTGGCTTTCATAATGTATCAAGTACAGAAAATGGGATGTTATGTTGAAGTTGCTGAAGTTGGTGAGGGCTAATTTGGAGTATTGTGTGCAGTTTTGGCCAGCTACCTGCAGGAAAGATGTCAACAAGGTTGGAAGAGTACAGAGAAAATTTACAAGGATGTTGCTGATCTGGAACACCTGAATTATAAGGAAAGATTCAATAGGTTAGGACTGTATTCTTTAGAACGTAGAAGACTGAGATGAGATTTGATAAAGGTATATAAAATTATGACGATATAGATAGAATAAATGTAAGCAGGCTTTTTCCATTGAGGTTGGGTAGGACTACAACCAGAGTCATGGGTTAAGGTTGAAAGGTGAGAAGTTTAAGTGTAACATGAGTAGATTTAAAAGGTTTTCTCCAGTCCTGCCAAAGTGTTTTAGCCCAAAACATCGACTGTATTTTTTTCTGTTGGGGAGCAGAGAAGGTTATTGGAGTCTCCCTACCCTCTGTCCAAGACCTCTTTCAGAGTTGATGCCTCCAGAAGACACAGTACATCATTAAAGACCCCTCACACCCTCTCCATGTTCTTCTGCCATCAGGCAAACGTTACAGGAGCATCAAAACTAAAACCACAAGGCTACTAAACAGCTTCCTCCCACAGGCAGCCAGACTGCTAAATAGCTGCTCCACCTGACTCTGCTTTGGACACTTTTAACTTGCACTGGACACTTACAACTGATTTTAACTGACATGTGGCTGTTGTGTTCTACTATTTATTGTTATGTTTATTATTTAGTGTTGCATTTGTTATGTTATGATTGCACTGCCCCTGAGAAACACTGTCTCATTCTGCCCTGCAGAG
This sequence comes from Mobula birostris, assembly GCF_030028105.1. Lineage (NCBI taxonomy): Eukaryota > Metazoa > Chordata > Chondrichthyes > Myliobatiformes > Myliobatidae > Mobula > Mobula birostris. The sequence continues at coordinate 34,119,216 of NC_092402.1, forward strand.
CTCATGTATGGTTAGAATGACAATAAAGTTTTTTGAATCTTTGAATCTTCTTCCAGCATCTTGTGTGTGTTGCACTCTTTTATAGAACTGTGGTAGTATTCTAAATTGTTCTGTATTCAGTATAAATACATTGTTACCTATTTGTCTTTTTTATACGTTTGTAAGTATTTCCATGAAACTTTGGCTAATTGGGGCAGCCACTTAATTGGGCCAAAACGTACTGGTCCCAATGTGCCCCAATTAACCAGAATCCTATCAGAGTCTCAACCTATCAGGGCTTTTTGTTTCCACCCTGCTGTCTTCTCTGCAACTGAACACTAATTTGCCTTGTCCTTTTCCCAGTTCTGATGAATGGTCTTTGCCCTGAGAATTTAATCCAGTTTTCTCCTTGCATTGACACTGTCTGACCTGCTGAGTATTACAGCATTCTGTTTTCTCCTTCTCAAGTTCAAAGGGTCTCAGACCTGAAACACTGTTTCTCTCTCCAGAGATGATGCAGGTCCTGCTCAGTGGGTCTGATTTATTTATTAACATACAGCGTGGGATAGGCCATTCCGGCCCTTGGAGCCACACCGACTAGCGATTCTCCACAGTTCATGATTTTGTGAGAATAAATGAAATTTCACAATTTCTCATTTACAGTTTAATTTGGATACTCAGACCAGCAAGCAGTGCTTCACCTCTTCCGTAGGTAGGCCGTGCAATAGCAAATTTAATATATTTTTAAAATAATTATCATACTCCAGCTTTTACCTTAATCTTATGTTCCAATCTTTACTTAGCTATCCGTAAAATGCGGATTTCTCATGATTTCCCTTCTTGGTTTGGTGTGTGTGTGGACAGAACAGGTCCCAGAAGGAAGGTCAGACTGTACCCCCACGGTCAGCGGGAGCGGCCGGTCCTTCAAGAAAACGACAGCTGCTAAAGGGAGCGGGAAACACTGACACCTGCAGTTGCTGCCTCGGGGGTAATTTTAACCGTCTCAAATTACCGACAGCAAATTACGCTTCATTTTACAAACACGAGGAAATCTGGAAATCCGAACAAATGCTGGAGGAACTCAGCAGGCCAGGCAGCATCTATGGGAAAGAGTACAGATCGGCCCCACACATTTCATTTTACCATCTTTCTCCTTGAAGACGGACAAAAAAAATGCAGCGCCACGCCGACTGTCAATCATTACGGCGCCAGCCAATCACTGCCCGAAAATATAGCTAATGTCAATCACACACTCGGTTCGCATCTCCAGCCCACAGAGTACCCGCAAGCAGCCAACCACAGGCCTAATTTTAAGCAGTTGTGGATTTCTTTCTTTCAATCACAGTCCAGGCACTGCTCAATCATCGAGTACGGCAGTCACAGAGCACAAAGCGACTGGCGCCATTCAATCCCCTCCCACCGCCTCGCGCAGGTTAGCGAGTCGCCAATCACACGCGCTTCCCAGCAACGGAAGCCCGGGAGGCAAATTGTACTCGAGCTATCGAGTGAACTGCGGCGAGCGGGCTGTGTTTTGGCCTGAAGGTGGTGCACTGACGTGGAAACCAGTCACCCGCCTGAGACGTATCTGTTGTGCCGGGGAGATCATTAGAGGAGCAGAAAAACAGATTGCTGTAGGAATTCAGCGGATCGAGCAGCAGCTGTAGAGGGCGAGAGGTCCTCCATGCATCCACAAAAGCTGTTCGACACGCTGAGTTCCTCCAGTAGATTGCTGCAGATTCCAGTATCCGCAGTCTCCTGTCCGTTGTCCGGACTATGAGAGCAACACGCGCAAAATGCGGGAGAAACGCAGCAGGAAAAGAGTACGATCGACTGCCTGGCCTGCTGAGTTCCTCCAGCATCTTGTGTGTGTTGCTCGGATTCCCAGCATCTGCAGATTTTCTCGTGTTTATGATCAGACTGTGAGAGGACGGGTTTCAGTAATAAGCTAAGCAAGCACTGATTTAAAGCATCGCTTTAAAAAACTCATCGAACTGGTGATCACGAATTTATTTTAAACCAATGTTCCCCTTCCTTCGTCCTTTCAATGTGTTGCTTTCACTCTAGTTGGTAAAACCAAATGGATTTTCACAATACTCCACCACAATTATCTAAATTATATTGTTATTTAGCTCAAAACGTATTTCTATAATACTGTGTTGAAGCTCAAATGCAGTACAGTACATGTAAGATGCCTTCAAAAGGATACAATGCCCCAAGGAATTTCACAGATGAGTTATAAATACAGAATATTACTAATCTGTTAATGCTGAATATTCCTGTTTTGTATTTTGTGCAACCTGGTTTTTGCACTCAGCAAAAGGAACAAATTCGCAGACAAAAGTTACTGGGTTCCCTGACTGATTACATCTATTCCGGCATAATTTTCAGATTAGCACCTTCCACGGGGATCTGCGGCGCCCAGATTATCAACAAAACTTCGCAGATATTCATGCTAAGTGTTCACATAGATAGTAAATTGGAAAATAATGCAAGAAACACTGGGTGCCATTGGTATTTTAATCATTTTACAGAATATAAAAATATTAAGAGTTAAAATACTGAAAATGAAATTGTAAGAAATAATATTTTAACGAATTATCATGAAAGAACAATTATACACAAAGTTAAGAATTTTCAGAATCAGTGAGATCGTATCCACATATAAATTACTACACCTGGTTCAACAAGATTTAACACCTCCTGTGTCTTTTCTGGTAATAATAATTTATTGGTTTTATTGAACCCAAGAAAACTGCCGCGGGCAATCCTATATAGAATCAGTCGTAACCTTGAAAGAAACATCGGCACTTCTACGTTTAATGCTGAATATGATAATTCCATAAGTTGCTTTCAGATTTCAAAACTGCTGACAATTTTACTGTCACCATAACTATTTGACTGTAATTTGGTCTTCTGCATTGAATACAAACGATTTTGGCGTTTCGCTTTTTTTAAACCCCCCTCTCACCTCCCCCGCCCCCGGAGACACACACAATCTTGGAGTGAAACAATATTATGTCCAATGGCACAGATCTGCTTATAATGTCTATATTTCAATATGCCAACAGTGGAATAAAACGGGCCAAAGCAAAGCAGTTATTAGCACAAATAAGCACGGACTTTCCAGAAATTCAGCACGTCTTGTTGGTGCACTACAACTTTAACTGGTTTTCTGCACCTTCTTGTGTACCCATTAAGTCTTAGATATAATAGACTAAAAACTCAGAAGATGTCTCGGTCCTTTAAGTAAAACGCACGAATATCACATTAGACAAAAAAAACTCTCACTCACGACATTAACCATGATTAGACAATACATTTGCAATGCGCATTCGATTACAATATTTAACTGAATCTTTTTCTCTGTTTTTGTTACCAAGGAAGTGAATATGGAAGTATACAGTATTTCCAATACGATTTAAAAAGTACCGCGATGTTGGATTGAAAACATAAAGCGGAAAACGAGATCTGTCATGAAATAAAACATGCAGTTAGCACAATAATGTTGTTAAGGAGAGCGGCACAAACGTATCTTGAAAAGTCAGAACTGAAAGAAATCCAAACCAATTCAGTTTAAACCAGCCGAAGACATTGCGCAGAGCTCCTTTCCCGTGTTCGCCAAGTTCTGGCAAAGGAACGCAAACGCGAATTAAAAACTGGAGCACTGCAACAGCACGAAATGACACGAAGCAGCTCTGTAGTCCTGCACTTCTTGTAATCTTACAGTTAACGCCCGTGGGCAGTCTTCACAGTGATGTGCAGATATGCGACCAGCATAAAAATTATCATAGAAAACTGTTGTCACCCACAGGAATGCTCTGAAATCGCTAATGTTTAAACCTTTAATCCGCAGTCTCCACCCTCCTGAATTTCACATAATTAATGGTGGTGGATATTGGCGAAGTTAATATATTTTTTCCGTTTTGAAATGTCGTAAACAATTTATATATTTCTTTTTAAAAGCGGGAGTTTCAGTCACGCAGTAACTGAGTTGATAAATGTTGTTCTAAGAAGCAGTAGCAGCTATAAAAAATATAATAAACTATTCATTCAAAATCTATTGTTTGTAAAGTAAATCACTGATGTCCCCTTCAAAAGTAAAAGCACCCGATGTGAGGAAAACAGAAATTAAAAATGGTAAACGTCACCGGCTTAGTTTTACAGAGCATTGTTCTTTTAAACTGGCCGTGTTGTCGCTGATGTCCCTGAAAATACTATTTTTTTTAACCAGCAAGGGCTAACTTCACTTGGGCAAGTCGCCTTACTTTATATCGTTGATGTCTCTATTTCTCGCCCCTTGAATGACGGAGAAGATAAAAGCTCCCGATTGTGTAAGGCGGTTTAATGAGTCACCCGAGACACCGTAACACGCAACATCACCTATGAAACTCCCATTTTACAGAAATATCTCAGCATACTATTTGAAGTTACATACACTGTGAATAAGAATTCCCTGACATCAATTCTGAAAGCACCCATGAGTAGTTTCTATTTGTTCCCTAATTTTACTTATGCAGTTACATTTAAAGGAATCTTTCCTTTGAAGCTTGCCATTTGATGTACCAATGATTGTCAAATCTTGATAATATTCCACTGAAATCTAAACATTTTTTAAAACTACAGATGCTCTAAATCTGAAATAAAAGCAGAAAACACTCACAGGTTAGGACAGGAAGAAGAAATAGGGTTAATATTTCAGGTTGAAAGCTTGGAAGAGATGTTCATGACAAACCTAAGATCCTGAATATCTATGAAGAAGACTATTCAATAAACCATATCCATAACAAAAAATATGTCTGCTGAATAATTCTACTTTTTAACTCCTGGTCCCTGGTCTTTTTAAGTATATCCAGGAGATTTTGCCTCCATCCTTTTAAGAAGTTGAATTCCTGACCCCCAAAAACTCCTTCAATGCAAGAATTCCTCAAATCCCCTACTGACCACTTTAAAATTCATCCCCCAGTTTCAAATTTCTCTGCTAAGTGATAGATCCTTCTATTTTGTTTATACAGGCATCTCATAATTTAACATTCCTGTGTACATACATCTACTGATGCTTCTGGACACATCTTCAGTGATGTTCCTGGAATCATCGGGTGTTTTGGGTCTTTCAACATCATATAACCTCCTCCAGGTGACCCAGCCAGGGCTGATCAGACCCCAGCTTGTGTCCAGAGGGCTAGCTACTTATGACTCCATGGCTCCCCTCTTTTGAGCCACAGCCATCTTGAGGCCCTCTCTGCCACATTGGTGGTACTGTGGATGGCTCTCCTCTTCCTCTCTCCCTCGATGCCCAAAATGCTGAAGGCTCTAACTAAGGAACGGGCTGCAAATTCCCTACAACCAACCTCCACTGGGAGACACCTCGCTCTCCATCCAGCCGGCTGATTGTTGCTGACCAGTCCTGCGTACTTGGAGAGCCTCCTTTCAAAGGCCTCTTCCAAGCGATCTTCCCATGGGACTGTCAGCTCCAGCAGCACCACTGGCTTAGTAGACTCAGACACAAGGACAATGTCTGGTCACAGGATGGTAGCTGCGATAAGGTTGGGGAACTTCAGCTGCCGTTCGAGGTCCACCAACAGCTGCCAGTTCCTTGCAGAGGTCAGAGTGCCTGCAGATGTTCTTTTGGCAGGTATTGGCTGCTCCCCAGCTCTGACAAAGGCAACGGTTTGCTTGGAGGGTCGGGACCGCTTCGCCCACTCAACTCCTGCGCTGACGGCTTCGGTAATGGTCTTCAGGACCTGATCATGCCTCCACCTGTATTGTCCCTCACCAAGTGCCCTTGCACAGCCACTGAGGATGTGCTCCAGGGTTCCTCACTTGGAGCACAGTGGTCACGCAGATGACTCTGCCTTGCCCCATGTGTGCAGGTTTGATGGGCTTGGAAGCACATCATACACTGCCTGGATGAGAAATTGGATGCGGTGTGGTTCGGCTTTCCAAAGATCAGCCCAGGTCACTTTCCTCTCAACCACATTCTCCCATCTTGTCCAAGCTCCCCGTTGCTTCATTCCCACTGCCTTGCAGGCTCTCATCTCCTCCACTACTGCTCTCACCCCCTCCTGAACTAACTCCTCAATTAAGCCTCCCTTTTCCCTTCTCCAACTAAAACAAACTAAGCAATCTTTAATCATAACTCAGTTACTCCATTCCATTCCTGAAGCCATCCCCCAAAATCTCACCTGTATATTCTCTGGAGCTATCAAGTCCTCATTGTAATGTTGTGGACCAGACTGTGAACAATACTCTAGAGCAAATTCTGAACAAACAGCACTAGAGGTCAGCACCGAAGAGATTGCTGGAACCATGAGGCAGCAGCACGGCCACTGTGTCTCTCTATGTCTTTTAATACGCAATTTATCAACAGTCTGCTTTCTTCATAGAGTTGTGGATATGGTCTCTAATTCCCTTTATTTAGCTTTATTTTGCAGTATCCTATCATTACCTAAGTAATCCCATGCATTGTTTGCCATTTCCAAATGCTTTGCCACTAAGTATCTGCTTCAATGCCCTTTATTATTAATATTTATTATGGCCAGGCCTAACATAATTAGAGTGAGATGACTTGTTGCAAGCTGCTCCCTGCAGATCTACTCATTTACCAATTCACCTGTAACATTAACATGGGCTTTATTCTCTCCACTAAGTATTTTCAACATTCTCTTTTGTTTCAGGTCTCCAGCAATTGCATTTCACAGATTCTGCATGTTCTTTAGTCATTTTTTCTCTTTTTCTAACAGCTCTCACTCTGTTTCTTCCTTCTCTTAGGTATTGAGGATGGAGTCACGAATGACTTAATTCCTCTCCAGTTCTTTTGGTTCTGAGGTTCATAAATCAGGCCAATGTGGAGACTGCGGACTCTTCCATTGTTTGGATAGGATGTGTCTGACAGGGCAGTGAGATAGGTTGGGAGGTGATCTGCTCCTGTATATGCTGAGCGTGCACTCCTAACAAATGGATTCAAGGTTCCCAGTCGTGTCCTGAACTCTTTCTCTGCTGGAGGGATCATAGGTTGGGGGATACCCATGAGTCAGTGGAGATGTTACAGTTTTTCACGAAGGCTTTGAACTTGGGATAGAGAGTCTATTTTTGGAGTCTGTCAGTAATACAAGTTATTTGTCCTGCCCATAAGGCTGAAAGTGGTTAGGGCTTAATGCTGGGAATACTGGTCTAGGAGAGGATACTGACTTTGGTTTATCTTTCTCGTGGAATTGGAGCTTTTCGTGGGGAGACTGTTGGTGGTATTTTTCCAGTGCTTCAAGGTGTCTGCTGCAGGTAGTTCAGGTGTCAGAAGTTTACAGAAGAATAACATTGCTGCTTGACAGGAGATGGGCCTTTGTCTGGGGTGTATTCACTATTCTCTCTCTATCCTTCCTCAGGTCTATAACTCTATAACTCTATCCCTTCCCTCCTCCCTTAAGATCTCATCTGCAATTCACTCACTTGCCACATTCATTATATTCACTTTAACCTCCAGAGTATCCCTCATAACCCCTATTTTCTTTGTCCCATTATTGACAGATGTGTCTTCAGCTTCTTAAGCTCCAAGATCAGGAACTCCCACCATAAATGTCTCCTACCTCTACTCCTTTAGAAAATTCTATGCAGCATTAACTCTCCTCACCTGCCTGTCACCCTCCCCTGGGTCCTCCTTCCCTTTATCCTTTTGTCCACTCTCCTCTCCAATCAGATTTCTTCCTCTCCAGCCCTTTACCTTTCCCACACACCTATCACCTTCCAGCCAGCCTCCTTCCCTTCTCCCCAGCTTTTTATTCTGGCATCTTCCCCTTTCCTTTTCAGTCCTGAAGAAGGGTCTCAGCCTAAAACATTGACTGCATATTCATTTCCATAGATGCTGCCTGGCCTGCTGAGTTCCTCCAGCATTTTGGGTGTGTTACTCTGGATTTCCAGCATCTGCAGACCTTCTCATGTTTAGCATTCCACTTTAACTAAACTTTTGGTTACTTGCAATAGTATCTTTTTTACTGTTGAAATGGATCATGTTATTGCTAGAATTAGATCAATTAGCAATAAATATGATAGACGATTAAACATGTCAAAGGTAACTGGAACATTAATATCATTCATTAAACTGCATTTGTTGCAAAATTAGCATGCTGCTTAAAGTATATTGTGATGTGACATCATTCAGCAATGAAGAGTTACCGAGTAACTAAAATTGATCTGTTTACCAATACCAATAGCAGGCAGGGCTTGCAGAAAATTGTTAAGTCAGCAGAAAGAAAGAGTGAAATAAAGATTGGCCATCATTGTTGGAGGTACACAATGTATCCAAGACAAATATGGATTTGTGAAATGATTTGCAAGGATTGCCTGTAAATCCAGTGAACTGATGCTAAAATTGATTGTTTTACCTAAAATATAACAAGCCCTTCTGTATTTGTTAATCTATCATTAGGTATTATACTCTTACAGTGTTAGAACAGGTATTAGTTTCTGTCTCTGAAACAACAAGCTGCAATATTTCAAGTTTAAGAAAAATGTTACTATTTCCATTCCAAGAATAAGCCATTTTCTCTATCACTTATCACTCAAAGATTTTACTAATTTCCTGTGCAGAGGGATTGGGGCAAAAGATGAAATAATAACATTCAGTGCTGTGGTAATGCAAGCGGTATTAATAGGTAAGAAGTGTGCTTACTTTCCACAGATCTGCAAAAGAAGAAAGATAAAAAAAATGATGGGAAAAAAATAACATTTGGCTTTTAGCTGACAGGAAGAAATGGCTGCATTCGGAACGGCTGAGCAGAAGTTACTAGTTAGAGTTGGAGGACTGAATCTTAATTTGTTACAGTATCTTTCAGTCTGAAGCCTTTTGGGATCTATAATTTTACATAGTGTAAAATTGTAGCAAGTAATTAACAGAGGATTGTTGATATCTCTTATTCAGTATACCACTGTGTTGTGACAGTTAAAGCACTAAAGAAATGAAAGGGAAAAAGATTGTAGTCAATTAAAAAGATGGCATAGGTTATGTGGACATAATGTTGCATTTTTCATATCACAATCCATTTAAAATAAGCATCAAGTGAAAATAAAGCTTTTAGTTTTAGGATAGTATGAAAAGGCTGCTATGATTTTAATAAATCTTGCATAGAAGCAATATGGTAGCAGTAGGACAGCCTCCTTTTAGGTGTTTTTACATCTGTGGGAAACAAAAGACAAACATATTTAAGAAATTTTTGACATCCTACATCCACAAAGATGATGAAGTTTATGTTCATGGATAATTTTTTATTCTCTTTGAATGGATTTTATTTTGAATGTTAACATTTCCTGATTTCTTACTAAGCGAGCACTGCCATTTCCTTTCTGTGCTATTTAGAACTCAAAGACTAAGTAAAGTTTTAAATGATTTAAATAAATGCCATTCCTGGAGTGAAGCTTTTCAAAAGTTCCTGTTTCAATGTTCTAAAAACTGCCAGAGCTTTCAATAATGTTGTTTAAACAATGTAAAAAAGGCCTTTTCCAGATGAACTGAATGACTGATTTTAAAAATAGTAATCGATTGATGTGAATCAATTAATGTGTGAAGAATACATATTCACCAGTATTTCTTAGATCATTTAACATGCTTTATTTCAGCATTCAAAATAATTAAAAACATCTCAATTATTATACATATACAAAATAGGTACATATCCATGTACTCGCCCCAGAAATGTCTGCCTCTTTTTCATCTCTTAAGTAGAAAAAAAGGTGTGTTGCTAAAAAAGCATGAAAAGGGCATTGAGATGAAACAGGAATGGCAAGGGAGAGAGGGATCCACATGCTTAAATTTGAAAAAGACAGGCAGTTTACCATGTTTTGTTTGCACATAAAAGCCTTCTCCTAGGGTATAGACAGACACTTATAAATAGCACCTCATTTGGAAAAAGAAGTTCACTGTATTCCTTGACAGTGAGTAATGTATCATAGCACCAGTCAAAGGTTCTTCAAGCTTTCCTTGATGTGCTGAAGGACTGAAAGAACCTAAGCTTAAATAGCACCTTTCATTTTGATATTTTTGTCTTAAAGCTGTGTAACCTATCCCAGCATTTCTTTTTGATTCACTGGCTTGTTGATACTTTAGGTAACATTTGTGTGAGGTAGCCCTACAAGTTTTATATTGAGGATTTGTATCTTCTGCACTACAACATAGGAAAGAACAGAATTTGATGGTTTCTTGCCACATGTAGAAGGACAATAACAAACTTTTGACATTTTTTCAAATTTATTTTGCCACCTGAAAATGGTACATACAATCTTTCAGTTTTTCTCTGCAGTGGTATATGGCAAAATGTCACCTGCAGTGATCTCTGAACTCCAAGGGGAAGTTTACACCTGACAAGTACTTTTTTCCTGTTGCCATAGAAACAGAACTTAAAAGTGTCCTTGTAGTTGCCCCACCCGTCTTCAGGCCCGAAGTTTAAGCAAGTGGACCGTGGCTGTCGAATGAATTAGAATTCAATGCATAGAAAGTTTAGAGATGACTGCAAGTAAATTTCAAGTCCGTTTTACAAGAAGCAGACTGGGCCAATGTCAACACCAAATTCTTGATCAGCGCCACCAACGTCCATAGGTGCAATGTCAATAATCGGCAGTCGTGTTGTTCTCATTGATTTGTATTCGAAGACTGTTCTGCCCCATTTGCCAGTATGTCTCTGTTGAGTTAAAGGAAAACCAAGAATCATTAATAATGAAACTTAACTACTGTATCTTGTTCAATGTATTTTCAGCCTAGGGATCCTGTAGAAGACGTGGGAGGGGGTGGAGTTTATTCTACTTAACTTGCATGCTTTTCATCCCACTTGATTAATCCCCAGATGGTGGAAGTCAAAACCCGCCCCACAAGATATTATGGTAAGGTGCTCCCCAGTAAATGAATCATAGGTATTCCTTCAGTAATTTAAAGTTAATTTCATTAAATTTAAAACATTGGGAACAAGTTTCCTGATAACTAAACTAGTTCTCATTTCTGCTACAGGTGCCATTATTAATAACCTATAGCCCTTAAGGTCCTGTTAATGGTATTGACAAACTCACCGTGCAACCATCCTCAGTAACTCTGTACGCCAATCGACTGTCGCCTTCTGCTCTGATTTCATTTTCATTGGATCCTTGGAAGAATACGGCCTTCTTCAGATTACCAGTTTCCTCATCCATGTAGGCAATGCTGTTCTTACAGTGGTACGTGATGTTCTGTGTTGCCTCAGATGACATTAAGCGCAGGAAGGTAATCTGGATTGCAACATCGCTGGCAAGAACACCATCATCACCACCATAGCCAAACTAAAATGAGAAAGAATGGAGTTTTCTTAAAATGAAAATTAAAGTTATTAATTTAAAAAAGCTTGTGTGACATTGAAGCATACTTCCAAGCATTAAGATGCTTCAAAGTCACTTAATAAACTGATAAATCATTTTTATTAAATACATCTATTTCAATTTACCATCTCATCACAAAACAAAATCAGACACATTTAATGAATAATAAATTGTATAAATACAAAAACAAAACATTTGTTGATACCTGGAAGCCACCCTCCATGTTCTCGCCAAACCAGACGTGCTTCTTCTCTTTTGGATTCTTGGTTGTGTACCAGTTCTTTTGTGGGATGGACTGTGGGCTTGGATAGACACATGTCTCACCAGTTTCCATGTTACAGAATACGCGGATGGCATCCAGAGAGCAGCCTTGGTTTGGATCAATCCAGTAATTATCTGTTGAAGAGTGTCGAATGTGTTTAATGTTCCACTTATAATTTACCCAATCAGCTTCAGATGTTATGGAGCTTTATAATACCCTGACAAAGCTAAAAGTTAATTCAAACCTAAGTAGAAATGCTATTTGCAGTTGTATTTTACTTACAGCAATTATTCCTTATTACATTGTATTTTCAATCACAGCATTTCAATCATTTGCCTTGTGTGTGATAATCCCTACATGCAAGTTTACTCTGTGGATGGTTGTGAAGAGTCTCGATGAGGTTCAGATTTTAGCTTACCGCTCTTCCAGTCTGGGTGGCACATCTTCAGGTCACGGCAAGTACGGGCTGGGTTCTTTCTAGTACCCTCTGGGCTGCGGATGCTCTCAATTTGCTGGGTGAGGGATTTCAGAGTGGTGTCAACTTGGATATCACGGTCTGCAACAGCACCAGCATCATCTGCCCTGAAGTAACGGAGAGGATCTGCACCTTTCTCTGGTGATGGTGCCAGGTACTGGAAGTCAAATCCTCCATGAGCTGGACCAGGGGGGCCAGGAGTACCAGGAGGTCCAGGTGGGCCCTACAAGGTGGTTAAAGTTTAATTAAGAAAACATCCCTTGAAGAAAATCAAGTTCCTAATCAATTGTAATGGCATCAGCTGAGTTATTACTTACAACAGGGCCAACTTCACCAGTACGACCACGAGGACCAGGTGGACCAATTGGACCAGGCAAACCACTAGCACCATCTTTACCAGAAGAACCAGGTGGGCCAGCAGGACCCTAGAAGAAAGGAAAAGTAATTATTAATGAAATCTGTCATCATTTTGTCAAATTATCCCTAATATTAAAGTTAGGAAGGATCTGCAATCCAAAATTTAATGTTTTCATTTTAGATATTTGATTTTATTAAATGAAGATTTATTTAAAACTGTTTTTGTTATAAAAATTATTGTAGCTAAAAAATAGACATCTCTTTCTGCAAGGAAAGAGATACTTACACGTGGACCAGCAGCACCAGAGGGGCCAGCAGGACCTTGTTCACCAGGAGGACCCTGTTTGGCAAAGTAAAATATTTAAACATGGTAATAATATTAGACAAAACTAATTATTTGAGGAATTAGAATAAGTAATTTCTCATGAAAATGGATAACTTACAGGAGGACCAGGCAGACCTTGAATACCTGGGAAACCTCTGTGGCCCTTAATACCTCTTGCACCAGCCTCACCAGTTTCACCTCTGTCACCACGTGGGCCAATTGCACCCTGTTTGTAAAGAAAATCCAGTTAGTTTCTGATATCTGGTATTTCATTGTTCACAATTCCAGAAACCTAGTAATAGAAAGTCCAGCTTGAGTTGGGTTAATATGTCCTACACTTTTTGTTTAAATATTAAGCTTAAACCTTTTCCATAAAGTTAATTACACATTGTTATAACTAATTGTTGTCTTTTCATTAATTAAGAATACAAATAGGTGTAAATTATTACAAATTCACTTGTAAATTTGTTTGCTAAGAATTATCATTGGTGGTGCGGACAAGTTTAGCTCTATGGAGTAAATGTGAACATTTTGTAAGATAACATTAAAAAGCAATGCTACTTACAACTGGACCACGAGGACCCATTGGACCAGCAGGACCAGCAGGGCCAGCAGGACCCTGTAAAATAAAGCAAAATGCAAATATAATTTTCAGATCAATACATCATTTTAAAACAATACATTTCAAATGATTGGGTTTTGATTAATAATGTTAAGTGAAAAATGTTTATCATTTTGAAGCTGAAATTGTAGAATGGATAAAAAGAGTTATAATTACAGGTTCACCACGATCGCCATTCTTCCCAGCAGGACCAACTGGGCCAGGAGCACCAGGAGCACCGGGAGCACCAGGAGCACCGGCTACACCAGCTTCACCACGATCACCCTAAAAGTAAATATAATATTAGTTTTTAATCATTATTCAAAAATAATTAACTGCTCATATTAACAATGTTTAGGAGCTTGAAACAGAGATGAACTACGAACCTTGGGACCAGGTGCACCATCACGGCCTGGGGCACCTTCAGCTCCAGGAGCACCCTGTAAGAGATAAGTATTAAAAAAAATTTAAAAACCTAACATTTTGATATTAAAACATCACCTTTATCTCTTTCACCAACAGTATTAAGATGCATTCAAGAAGGAGCTAGATAGGTATCTTATGGATAGGGGAATCAAGGGTTATGGGGACAAGGCAGGAACCGGGTATTGATAGTAGATGATCAGCCATGATCTCAGAATGGTGGTGCAGACTCGAAGGGCCAAATGGTCTACTTCTGCACCTATTGTCTATTGTCTATTTACTTTACAAACTGAATCAGAATGCCAGACTGAAAAAGTGAGAATCGCTTGACACAGGGCTCTATGATTCAGAATGAGATTGTCCCAAAATCCGATTGACACTACAGACATTTAGTGTCCAGTGGAAGTGAAAATACTTCCCACTTTAAAGATGCACAAGTTATGGAAGTGATGTGCAGGCATATTTATCTGATATTATAGCTGCACTTTTCACATCACCTAAAAAGTGAATATAACACACTCTCTCAACCCTTTTGTGGAAATTGCAGGTAGAGGTGGAAATGCAAATTCAGTATGTACTCCAACTAAGATCTTTAAGCAACTGCATTCCTAGAAGTAGCCAAGTAACTGATTTTATAATTGATTTGTTGAAAATATTTTGATTTACTATTTAATTATGTATTTATCCAAATAGTTCAATTTGGCAGACACACAAGACACTTGATTTAATACAAAGAAAAATTATGGATAATCCTATTTTAAATCAGATTTTTTAAAAAAGTGTGGGTGCAAAGAAAAAAAAAGACCATTAAAAAAAACGCAGGACTTGTTAACATGCAAGAATGTTTGATTATTGCACTTTGGAAACAAATGAAATCAACCCCTCAGGTGCTCTAATCTGGTTACATTCATACCTCACGTCCAGATTCACCAGGTGGGCCAGCTAAACCAGGTGGACCCATTGGGCCAGGAGGACCACGCTCACCAGTTGCACCAACTGGACCTTGTTTTCCGGGTTCACCCTATGTATCAAATAGAGAAAACAGTTCTGTTCAATGCACATAAAAACATTGGTTAAAAGATGTAAAAGAAAATATACTGTTGAAATATGACAGATAGTATTGTAAAGCAAATTAATATCAAATATATTTATAATCAGGAGGAAACCCTAACTTAAAAGTAAAATCAGCAGCAAATATCTTTTATAGATATTCTGATAGTCATATATTTACTGCTGATTCCACCAAGTAGTAAATGATTAGGTTGTTCAAATTTTTATTTGAGATGTAGCTTATTGCAAAGACTATAACCTACATGAAGAACTTCACAAAAACAAAAAAAAAACTACAACTCACACTTTGACCTTGGAGACCCATGGGACCGCGTTCACCTCTGGGTCCTGCAATGCCAACAACACCACGGACACCGGCAATACCCTGAGGTCCGGGAGGACCAGCTGCTCCCTAGGAGAGAAACAATTAATTGGAGAAGGTTAATAACAACTGAAATACTGGCTTAATTTTTAATATATTATAATTCACCCAAGTAATTGGCTTTTGATGTCATTAAATGCAAGTCAATCATTTTATTGTCTGAATCATTTTTTTGTTCATTTTGCATTAAATAACACATGAAGGATATGTACCCACTACAATTCACCATTCCAATATTTGCATCAAGTTATAGTTTTAAGGGATTAAAAGCTTTGGATTTTGACAATGCAAGATGAAATTTAACGGATGGCAGCAAATTGGTATCCCTTTGTAAATGCTTCCTTGAATACCATAAGTAGCATTCAACTACATTCTATTTTGTACCAATGAACAAGGAATTTCTCCTTTATTGCTTGCTACTTTGAATGCTTATACTAATTTGTTTCTTCAAATGTTAATTATGGCAGAAATTTTTCAAGTGACTGGTCAAAGGAAAAAAAAAGTGCAGAAAGCCTTCACCAGGAGCAGAGTGATTTAAACCACTTACAGAAGGACCATCAGCACCAGGAGAACCCTTCTCGCCAGCAGGGCCAGGAGGACCAGCAGCACCAGGCTCACCAGGACGACCAGCAGGACCAGTCTCACCTCGCAGACCTTTAGGACCTTCTTTTCCAGAAGGGCCAGGTGGACCAGGAGGGCCAGCATTTCCCTACAGATGAAGACAACAGCTAAAATACTTGTGTCTCAGTTTGTAACTTAATGAAATGAAAGCAAATAAACAGTTCAGAAAATTTCACACAATTGCCAATTAATCTTGTTAATATTTTATAAAGATTATATTTGGTATGCTTTTGTTACTAAATAAATACCACAATTGTACTTTGCTTTATAAATATCACATTGATTTGAAAATAAATTACCATGTTAAAAGTCACATCCAATAACTGTACTTACACTAGGACCAGGTGGACCAACTCTGCCAGCAGCACCAGGGAAGCCAGTAGCACCCTAAGATAAAGCAAATCATAATTAGGATTATTCACATGGTTATTTTGAATATGTATTCAAATTTGCAATTCATCTGATTGTATTTTTATTTACAAATATCATGACTGTATCACAGAATTTATCCTCATTTGTGAAAACACAGATTTTTAGATATTGAGGGATTAAAGGGATATGGGGTGAGGACAGGAAAGTAAAATTGATATAAAAATTTAGCCATGATGTTATTGGTGGGCAGATCAAGCACAGGAGCTAGAATGGCCTACTCCAGCTTCTATTTGATGTTTACCAAAACTGCATTAAACTGAACAGATGCTTTTATCAACGCTTCCAAAGATCTACAAAGTTTTATGCTTTATGGATCATCACTTGAATATAATACTAATGACCAATTGGCAAGTATATTTTTAAACTGTTTGATAGTATGAGACATTCTACTTGATGTCAATTGTATTAAATTATAGTGGTGAAAAAGAACACATTTTTGCTACTAAATAGCATATTTTATACAAATCAACAGGTATGAATTTCTGGACCGAATTTCTACCTCTTTTTCTGTGGCCAAGGTAAAGGAACTGAACTTAGTACTACATGGCCAGGGGCTTGATTCAAGGCAGTCTACTAGAATTTGAAAATGAAAGCATCAGCATCAGTGGAGCCTTGATTCTGTGATACTGGTCAGGATTCTAGTATTTAAAGTTAAATAGTTCAAAATACAAACTCACAGGTGGACCTGGAGCACCGCGAGCACCTTTAGGCCCAGCAGGACCGGTAGGACCCTGAGGAAGTAGAAAGAGAAAGATGGATTTGTATCAGATAAAGACATGTATGAAGACTAAAGGAAAGCAGACTTCCTTTTTAAGCACCGAGTTTTGACTTGAGCATACTTGTGTTTCTGGAATGTTTACTTACAGGTGGCCCAGCAACGCCGACTGCACCAGAAGGACCTGGAGGACCAGGATCACCCTTTGCACCAGTGTCACCAGCTTCACCTTTAGCACCAGGTTGACCATCAGCACCCTGTAATGATTAACAGAAAAAAGTCAATAAGCAATGATTACTTTATAACTGATTGCTTATCATTATTTTTATTTAAAGAGTAATTCTTGAGTAAATTCTACTATTTTAGTCACAATGCTCTTAGGAGGCCAAGGTAATATTTAATAAATTATGTGACATCTGTTGCACTAAATAGAAGCTTTAATACCAATATTACTTTCGTATAAGCTGATATTTATTTAAGCATAAGCACCTAGAACTCATCTGCATTATAACAAGAAAACCAGCAGCGTTCACCAATTTTATACATATTTCTTCATGAGTTAATGCCAGTGACTAATATGCTATAGACTTGTTTGGTCTGAACCTTTCTTGTTCTCTAGCAGTTTTCTTGGATTTCACTTTGCTCAAGTGAGTTCAATAGTATAATACTCAAAATAGGTTTCTGGTCTTTTTACTTCTAGAAGTACCAGCTTTTAATAACTAAAGACTCAATCTGAAGCTGCTTTAACTGGGCATACACATTTCTCCTGTGGTCACAATTCTGCACAGCTCTCTGTAAAACAAGCCTCATGGAGACTGACCCAAGTTAGGATCTTGATCTCCATACCCTCAGGAAGGTTTCAGATGCCAATTGAGTAAAAAGAAATACATCTGACAAAAGGGGTTGCATAGGACACCGACTCCACGAAGGCTTCATGCCCCCCCACCCCCCCAATGAAAACTTCCAGGAGGAACTGTGCCTATATAGGATTACCCTTCATTTCATATGTGATGTTTGGAAAAGCTCACATGTGGCATCATTAAAATCAGTATCAGGGTCACATTACTCTTGTTTCAGAATCCTTGCAAGGTGATCTCTTAATATATTCCATGTGACATTTTAATGTTCATTGCTGAAAAGCAAAATCAGAAAAATCTATTGGCTATTTAGAGATTTTTGCTGAATGTTTCTTCTATATTCACACCCAGAAGGGAGATTCGGCTGCAAGTGCAGAGTACCCAAAAGTGAAGACCCTCATACAGGACATTCATGCCCTTACAAACTTCTCCCTGGTAACGTCTTGCCACAAGTGCCCTATGAACATGGAAGCTGCCTCACATGACGCCTGTTCTTCAGGAGCATCTGTATGTTTCTCTGTTCCTTCTTCTCCAGCAGTCTCACATCATTCAAGCAACCACTTCTTCCATGCCAATGTTACCGAGTAACTGAAAGAGTGCTGGTTGTGTTATCCTTTACTAGCTACTTCAAGGTCAATAGATGTGAGGAAGTGTGGTGATAATGTAACAAAACCTAGAATGTCTGCTGCTCCGGAACACAGTCAAATGAAGGAATACACTAGTACTGCTGTAGAATTGGTGCTAATGAATTTCATTATTTTTTTAAGACTTTTCTGGAGCAGTATTAGGGAAACTCCTCATTCTCTTCTTTTAAAGATGAAACAGATGAAATTCTGTGCCACAGTTACTTTTTCTTACAAGATCCATGTCAAAACCATTTTATGTATTAAGTTCCTTTTATTAATGTGCAGACCACAGTTGCTAATTATTTATAACTTTTATATTAAAGGATGACAACACTTACAGGAGGACCAGCAAAACCAGCAGGGCCAGAAGGACCGGGTTCACCACGTTCACCCTAAAGAGAGAAATAGGAGGTCAGCTACATGTATGTCCTCAAGGAGCTTCAACACTTAGAAGCTGAACAAACTTAACAGGCACTACATTTTAAAATACAAGGATAAAACAGTGGTACATTTTGAATGGGCTTTACAACTACAACTTTGAAAAGACATTTAGGTAAGTACAAAGAGAGGAAAAGTTTAGGCAGATATAGGCCAAATGCAGGTAAATAGGACTAGCTCAGGTAAGCCCCTGGTTGGCATGGTGAGTTGGGCCAAAGGGCTTGTTTTCATGCAGTAAAACTCTAAGACTGGTTTGTAGTAGTTAAAAGTTTGCATGTTCTGTGTGCAATTCCCCCCCCCCCATTGCATACGAAACCCATCAACAAGATGGGAGCCTTGAAACAAATTATCCTTATACATATTTAACTACATAAAATATGTATTTAGTTGATGCGACATGTAGTATAGTAGAAGCTTTACATTACACTAAGATTCTAAAATTTGTTTCTATTGATTTCAATAGAACAAAGTTTTGGAACTGTACAATCACTGCCATGGCATGCACTTAGTGCAAGCAACCTAGAACGAATTTCTAGTTCATGGCCATATAAAATGAATTCTACTTACGGCCTGACCACGGGGACCAGCAGGACCAGCAGGGCCAGGAGGACCAGCTTCACCCTGTAATCAATGAATGCAATGATGTAGTTAAGACATAATAGAAAATAAGTTCAAAATAATAAAAACTGAATTTGATGTTTAAGTATTAACAACAAACAATATACATTTATTGAATGTCATTTGATTAGAATGATAATTATTGTGTTGATTGTTAATGATTTTGGAAAGAAATATATTCTCTGTAAGTGTAATGTCATTTTCTGTATTGATTGCCCGTGAAGTACTAACGCCATAATGAGGATAGATGGTATATGATATCAAGTCTGTAATGTTCTGAAAGGTATTTAGTTAACGATAAATAGAATTGAAATATATTACCTTCTCGCCAGGGGCACCAACATGTCCAGGTGGTCCAATTGCTCCAGACATACCCTAAGAATAATAATAATAATAATATTTTAAAATTAGTATCCCAGTTTTCAGTAACTTTGGACTATATTGACATTGTAAACTGCAGATAGAATGCAAATGCAAACAAACTTACTTAGATATGGAACAAGTTAAATGAATTGATCTAGGTAGGAAAGTGTGCTAAGTAAGAGTAACACAGTGGAACAGCAGTTAGCATAATGCCGTTACAGCACCAGTTAACCAGGTTTAATTCCACCACTGTCTAAGGAGTTCATGTGTTCTCCTTGTGATCACGTGGGTTTCTCCCAGGTGTTCCAGTTCCCTCCCAAATAAAATGTGCTGGATCTCCAAATAAAAGAAAAAGTGCAGGATGAAGACAGAGTTATAACATTCATTCTCTATCCTGAAAGCTTTGTTTAAAACCTCCTGCACTGTAAGTGCATATGATTGCCATTAGTGAAAAAAATAAATTCAAGGAATATGTGAATACTTACTCTCATTCCGTCTTTACCTGGAGGACCATCAGCTCCCTTTGGACCTGCATCACCCTATTAGAGACAGAAGGGCAAAGGAAAGAACAAAAGATAGTTACTTTTAAGCACAGGAGCATAATTTACACCATATTATATTGATAACTTGGTGAAATTTAACAAAATGTTAGAATATTCAAAGTAAGCAAACTCACCCTTGCACCTTTGGCACCAGGAAGTCCACTAGCACCACGTTCACCAGGCATACCCTGCAGACCAGGTGAACCTTGGCCACCAGGAGCACCTTGTGGACCAGTATCACCCTAAAAGGAACCAGAAGCTGTTACTATAACATCACTGGCTGCATTTAGCCTAAAGCTTTCAAAGTTAAAATGAATATATTTCTGGATATACTGAAGTAGTCCTTATGATGCTATGCACATTTTGAATTCATGTTCTAAACTGGAGAATATTCTAAAGAAAAACATCAGTGCCTCAATTATTCCTTTTATATTGAGATGTGTACTTTTATTTCATTCTTTAGAAGGTGCCATGCATAGCACAATATCCTTAAGTTGAGAGAACTTCATTTCATGCTGCTTCCATCTTATGCTTAATATGATTTAAAATTTTTATAGTCATATTTTACTTGTACTTTCAAATATAGAGTCAGCTGTTCCTGTTCCTTCCCCCGCCCCCAATCACCACCAATTCTTCCCACACCCCTCCCAATCCAATATTTGGTGTCCTGGCTACATTTCCCCCTAAGCCACATCCTACATGTACCACCTAAAGAGCAAATCAAACCTTGACCTGAATTCTGCAGACTATGTCATATTCAGCTGCTGAGAGACACTGGTTCATTCATTTTTAATTTCATGCATTATTTTCTATCCCCAATCCAATTGATTTCCTCCTGTTATTTTGCTCACAAATAATTAAGACCCACAGATGAACTCCTTCCCTACATAGTTTAATCCCAAATAGTGTTCTTTCTTACAAACATCTGCTCTGAGAGGAAATCAAATGAGTACTCAGATGATAAATCAAGTAGATTTAGTTCTGGAATGGCAAGTATGACAAATCATCTTATTTATCTGGAAATACTACCACTTATATCTGGTGGAAATCCCTTCCCTTTTATACATGTGAAGATTTACCTTGGGACCATCACTGCCGGGAGAACCAGGAGCACCACGAGCACCTGTTGGACCTGCAGGACCAGGAGCACCACGTTCACCAGTAAAGCCTCTCTCACCCTAATAAAAATAGTATTGGAACATTAGAGAAAAACAACCAGAAAAAGGGATGAAGTAAAATTATCCAATGCAAGATTTTCTTTGTAATAAGGATACATTTTAATAAACTTACTCTTGGACCAGTAAGGCCAGGAGGACCAACATCACCAGGCAAGCCCTATTGTACAAAAGTAAAGAAATAGTAATTAGACTTTTAAAAAAGCACTACATTCATAAAACAGCTTATCCATTCTGTTACATCAAATATTTTTTAAATTCAAATAATACAAATTGCATTATTGCACCATTACAAAACTGTAAGAATCTCAAACTGGCATCCTCTGTACAGTAATCCACATTCTTAAAATTTTGTATTTATAATTTTCTTATGGTTTACCCTATAGAGGGAAACTCCTGTTAATAGTTTTGCATTAAGTGTGTATATTCTCTGGCAATCAGAGAAGCCATTTTAGAATGTTTAAACCAAGAGTTTGTACACATGCCCTCTACAAAGGATATCAAATTTCTGTCAAATTAAACTAATAACATCAATTTCATCCCAGTTAAATTAATGGTTTCTTATATAGAATAAAGCTAAGTAAACTTAAAGATTAACAATACTCAGTTGTCAATATTTCTATAAAGTTTAAATTAATCAAAGATTATTTACATGGACAATGCAAACATTGACCAACAATAATTCTTCAAATGTTACTGTAATACACAATTATGTCACAATACAAACCTGTTCACCAGATTTTCCAGGTTCACCAGCAGCACCAGGAGGACCAGGGAGACCCTAAAGAAATTAAATCAGGATATTGTGTATTAATAATTACATAATGCAATGCTTTGATCCAAAACACTTAAAAACTCTTACATCCTCTTAAAATAATGGGATGAACTAATGTTTATACCTGGAAGCCAGGAGGTCCTGGGGGTCCTTGTTCACCTCTTTCACCACTGGGGCCCTGTGTAAAAAATGTTAGATTCAAATAATGACTGTGTCATATGCTAGTTTAGTTATTGCATGCATTATTAACTATAGAGTAATGTAACTGGATATCCAGTTTCACATGCATTACAGCTGTAATATTATCTTCTATAATAATATAAGTAATTCTAATATAAACATAAACAGTTACTGTACAATTTGTTTGAAAACTTTTGCTTCAACCCATATGTTTGTAAAGCAAAGAGATGAGGGGCAATATTTTCCTTTCATGCTTTCTAAACCAATCCCCAACTAACATTAAATTTGAGGTTGCCTCATTTATCACGTTGAATATATTTTCTTAGATTTTTCATATTTGACTTACAGCAGGACCAGCAGGGCCAGGAGCACCAACTTCACCATCTTTGCCAGGAAGACCCTAAAATAAAAAATAATTCTTTGATTACATCTGTCCTTGACATCTAGTGGTTACAAGTGTTACTCCCTAAAGTTTTGATGTAGGAATGTTGAATTCTAAATATTTTCAGTATATGCAGCTAATACTTACCATTAAACCAGCAGGACCAATGATTCCCCTCTCACCGGTTTTGCCTGGTTCACCCTATATAAGACATAGGATTAGAAAAAATGTTAATGAGATGATTGTAAATATTTAATCATGTAACACAACTTTTTTCTAATAAACTAGATGCTTCATGGGTTAAGAGGGACAAAAAATCAGCCATGATGGAATGGTGGAGCAGACCTGATGGCCTAATCCTGCTCCTATGACTTAAGGTTTCAATATTTCAATGCCTGTGCAACACAGTCTGTACTTCTGAAGGGATAAGCCATTAAGAAATTACAGATCACAGTCTTCTGAAGTAAAGGTTTTACACTTGTTTCAGCACCCAAATGCTGTTAGAATAGGGGCTGGTGTGACTATATGAAAGCAGATACTGAGCATGTCTTTGCAGCTGTACTTATGAGCTACAATTTGTTTTTTGCCAAACTTTAGCCAATTGATTCCAGTACACATTTCAGAATGAAAACTATACATTATATTATCTTTGAGTTTTCATACTTACAGCAGCACCCTTGGGACCAGGGAAACCCATCACACCAGGTTGACCTCTTGGACCAGAAGGACCAGGTGGACCAGGGCGACCATCTTGACCAGCTGGACCCTGTTAGGTTAGAATATACTGTACATTGATGCTGTGAAAATGATGCAAACCTAGATTTCTTCTGTGGAAATACTTGCTACGTATATTTAGTAACAGAACTTAAATTTAATATACATTGTCTTTATTTTTAATTTTATTTCAGCTCTCTATTTTTGATGACAAACTACAAGTAATCAGCTTAAAGTAAGATTTAAAAATTATTTTCAAGGGAAAAAGATACATACGGGAGG
This sequence comes from Mobula birostris, assembly GCF_030028105.1. Classification (NCBI taxonomy): domain Eukaryota; kingdom Metazoa; phylum Chordata; class Chondrichthyes; order Myliobatiformes; family Myliobatidae; genus Mobula; species Mobula birostris. Next base: position 34,143,118 of record NC_092402.1, read on the forward strand.
ACCAGGCTTGCCATCAGCACCAGGACTGCCAGGGCTACCAGTCAGACCCTAAAACACAAAAAGGTTTTTAAAAGTGCTTTATAATTACATCCCTTACTTTTCAGACAATGATTTGCAGCTACTAAAAACAATGGAAGAATGTCTCATAGTCTTATATATCAACTGAACAGAAAAAAAATGGAATCAGTAGAATACCACCTTTACATTTAAGTTACTCATACACTGCACCCATCCCCCCCCAACAATACATTAAATAGGGATATATTTCAATCACCTGCAAGTTTCAGAAAAGAGGCAAATGCATTGTGACTTTCTATATTAAGTAGTCTCAAGGGCCAATAGTAAATATTATCAATTTTGATTTGTAATCTAAGGTGTTTTAAAAGTAAGTTGAATTTTGCTTTCTTTTCCTTGCAGTATTGGCTTATATCAGGCATATTAAGCTAATTTGATAAAAATAATAGGTTTTGGTTTGAAAAAAAATGTAAAACTAGATCTTCCTCCAATTTTAGTTTGGGACACTTTAATTTTGTAATTTAAAAAGCTACAATTTAAGAAAATGATGCATATTTTACACTAAGAAACAAAATTGTCTCAATCATTTCCTTAGTATGCTTTTCATAGGTTTTGTCTTACACTATTAGGTTGTCTTCTACATTATTTATACATTAGTTCTGCAACGTAGCTTTAGAGAAAACTCACCCTTGTACCAGGCAGACCAGGCTCACCAGGTCTTCCAGCTTCACCAAGGGCACCTTTGGGCCCAGCAGGGCCAGTGTTGCCACGTTCACCGGGAGGGCCCTAGAGAAAACAGGCATTAGAAGAGTTTAGAGAAACTTATAAATGGTACTGTCCTTGTAACAAAGAACAAAACAGAAACGTTTTAACAAAATTTGCATACCTTGGGTCCAACAAGACCCTCAGAACCAGGGAAACCACGGTTTCCAGGAGCTCCCTGCAAAGGAATAAGAGATAATGAAGCAAGATCATGCACAAGTGGAGAAATATTTGATGCTAATTTTATTGTTGAAACCAATATTCAACCTACACGTTCACCAGGGCTACCAGGAGCACCCTGAGCACCAGGCTCACCACGAGCACCTCTTTTGCCCTCCTCTCCAGCTGGACCAGGTGGACCTTGGGGACCAGCAATGCCCTAGAGAATAGAAAATGTAATTAATAGTCAGTCTACTGGAGCAACTAATATCTCATGTTTTATAATTCAATCACATTTCCAATTAAAAATTAATTGTGTATAAAGCACAAGATGCATACTTACAGGTTCGCCTTTTGCACCTGATTCACCCTTGGAACCAGGGGCACCAACTTCACCCTAAAGTACAAACAAAGTTATGGTAACTATCGGGAGGTCAAAAACAAAGGCACCTTCATTTTATGATAATGATTAGATTCTGACTATATTCCGGAAATTCTAGAGGCTTACTCCTCTCCACCTCTGCGCCTCATAGGAAATCAGCAGAACTTCCAAGAAAGTGATACAGTTGTTTCAAGCTTTGTATAAAATTTACTTGGAGTTATATGACTGATACAAATAATCCACATTCTCATTAGATATTAGAAAGGGCATTCAGCAATATGCATGGGATCAATAGTATGCAAATTAAATAGCACCTGTCATTATCAAAATATTTTGCTAATGGAACACTGCATTGTCCTATTAAAATAATAATTAGTAGGAAGAATGTTGTTCATATTCCTTTTCTATTAACAGGGGATGAATCTAAATTATATGTGGCTTATAAAGCTACTTTAGATACTAATCTACGAGTCATACTATCATATTAGAAGATTTTAATACCAAAATGATCAGAAATCTTGGGAAAAGTGCCATCTCTGGGATAACCCTGATCCATAAGCACTAACAATATGATCTTGAATGCCATCACATTACTCTGGATAACTTAATGCTTACAATGATGCAAAATATTTTTGATAAATCCAGTAGTTACTTACGTTGTTACCCTTAGGGCCAGTAGGTCCAACTGCACCTTGTGGGCCACTTGGTCCTCTTGGGCCAGGGAAACCAGGAGCACCAGCAATGCCAGGGGCACCCTAGGACAAAAAAAAAAGAGAAAAATATATCAGTCAATGACACCAAGACATTACTGGAAGCAAATTCATTTTAGAAAAGCATTAATTTAATAAAATGTACCAGTGAGCTTTAAACGTGCATTATTATGAACTCTTGTTGCTAATCTATGTAAATATTCATCAGTTAAGTTCTATAGCAAAGGAAAGAGAAATGAAAAATAAAATTATTTGGGGGGGGGGGTTGGATTTCAGAGCTTGGTATCTCCATAGCCAAAGGTCTGGTTTCTAATGGTGGACTAGCTGATATTAGAAATGAGGAAGAGGAAGAACTACAGATATCAGGACTATAGAGCTGGAAATAACAGGGAGGTCATGAAGGGAATTGATAAACAAGGATGAAAGTTTCATAGAGCCAATACAAGTCAATGTATGAAATAGTACTGGATGTGAATTAGGACATGGACGCCAAAGATTTTAATAACCTTAACTTTATGGATGATCGAATATCAGATGCTGCCCAGAAATACATCAGGACTCTCAAGCCTAGAGATAACAAAGAAATGGCAAGCTTCAACAGAAGAAGAGCTGAGGAAAAGACGGATAGGTTATGCTACATAGGTGGAAATAGGACATAGCACTGGTTGGACCTCCTGTGAAGTCAACTTTGATGCCAAGTTGGCAACCTAGTTCAGTTTCAGACAAATACCTGGGAGTAGAATAGCTTCAGAATAGAGTTTTTTTTGGCAGGGGCTAATAATCAGAATTAACTGCTAGACTGACACTTGGTTCGAGAGAGAACTTACAGAATGAATTTTATACTCACAACTGCACCTTTGGGACCAGGAGCGCCATCAGTACCAGGGTTGCCCTAAAGGTAAAAACAAAGATTGGGTGAATGAGTACTTTAGAAAAGTAAACAACTTTTTAAACTGTTAAATAATTTGATTTTTAGTGCTGATACTTACAGCGGGGCCAGCTGGGCCAGCAGGTCCAGGACTACCAGGTTCACCACGAGCACCAGCAGGACCATCAGCACCACGGCCACCAGCAGGACCAACTTCACCCTAAGCCAAAAAAAAAAAAAGGCATTTTAACTAGGCTTTTGATTATTAGGGTTGCAATAGCAAATCAGCACTGGCAGGTTTAAAAGCTTTACTCAATTAACACTTGGCTTTTGATTTTCTCTTTTAAAGTATGAAGGATATCAATATATTTCTCAGAAGTAAATACCTCCAATAATCACTGTGAGGGTACAGGGAGATCATTTTTAGACATTTGTTTAGGTTTCCATACATGGCTGTGGTTTGAACCACAGAAATGAAAGAAGTTCGTTGTCAAATTGAGGTGTTCACTATAATAGTTTATTGATAACCTAATCGTGGTGATAACCCAATATTTCCATACAATTCTAAGGTGTTCTTGCTATAAAAGCCATTGACCAAATCGTCATTACATATGAAGCACATCTCCTGTCTCCATATGCACACTGATTTTATTCAGAGAACTAATTCCCAAAACCAGAGTCTTATATTCATAAGAACTTTACTCCTTTATTCCAATAGAGAAGTTACATTTGTTGTTATTGTTCCATGCTGCCCATTCCTAACATCTGGAATGTCATCTCAGATGGAAGTGTCAAAAGTATCATTGAAGTCCATGAAATTGAAATTTGGATGCTTACAGTAGTTCAAGGTACATTTAGTGCTGAGCCTATGTAACCAAAGATGAATTTCACCCACCAGACTTCAATGAACTAATGATTACAATAGAATGGAAATCCTTGGAGTCAATAGAACTCTTGTCATGTAAGGACAACTAGATATCTTTGATCCTAGATATCAAATCTATCAAAACTAGCAGTAAATTATGGAGCAATTTTTGGCATTTCCCAGTCTGCTTTGACAAGAATAAGTCAGTCATGACAATGTTCTCATAGCGAGATGAAACACAAGCTACCAAGGTTCACTTCCTACGAAGGGCAAATAACTTACAATATCAGTATCTCAAATCCAATCTAAATTTGTCTTGACCTGATCTTTGTACTAAATGTGTAGTGCTTTTTTCTTAACTTCCCTCAGTTCAGAAATCATAATTTCTGATGTGAAATTTTGAATGGACTCACTTACATTAGTAAACAAAAAACACAACTTTCAAAGTTCCAGTTGTGGCATGTAAACCCACCTTAGCTCCAGGAGCACCAGGGAAGCCAGGAGGACCAGCGGGACCAACAGAACCCTGAAAGACAAGTATTTAGCTTAATATTCCATTCTGATAAAAATGCGGAGAGTGTAAGAACATCAGTCAGATTAATTAAAAGTACTTACAGGTGGGCCAGCAGCACCAGCAGCACCATCGTTACCACGAGCACCCTAGAATCATTAAAAGACTCATTATTATATTTCTTTCAAGCTGTTCAGATTAGATATGCATAACATTTAAATTGGGGGTTAAGATATTATGACAAATCTTAAGGGCTTGTGATTCATTTAGAAATGTGATGTACACTTACAGCAGGGCCAGGAGGGCCAGGGCGACCTCGCTCTCCATTCGCACCACGTGGGCCCTGTTCACAGTAAAACATGGTGTTATTTCTATTCCATTTATTGCATATCATAAATACAAATACACTTCTGTTAATGACTTGAAACAATACAGATTATAGCTCCCTTCAATCAAGATGATAAACTGAAATGTGTTGCCTTGAATTGCCATCGGATTCTTTTAATTTTCATTTTAGCTTCAACTGGTCACAACTTTACCAAAAATTGCATGATGGCTGGTTTTAGCCATGTGCATCATGTTGCTCAGTTAATAAAGAATCCCATAGAAATATCACAGGTGTCAGTGTACTGTAACACAGTCTCCTCTTTTATAAGGAAATCCAGATTACTTAATAGGAAGAATGTAGATGATCGTCTCAATTAATAAGGCAAAACTTAATGTACCCAATTATTTTTAACAGCATTGTATTAGACACTTCCTGCCCTTGTATAAGACATTCTTTTCAAATAAATGTTAAATTTCACTCATATTCTAACAAATTTATGTTAACTTGCTTACCATTGGACCAGGAGTTCCATTTTCACCAGGAGAACCAGTTTCACCCTGTTGTGAATGGAATGATAATCATTTAGTGGACTAAATAATTACAGTGCAATACTAAGTATTGAGTGTTCAATTAGAAAGGGAAAAATGTGCTGAAATAATCACTCTTCCTTCTAAGTGAAAACATTACCTTAGGGCCAGCTGGACCAGTGTCACCCTTAGCACCATCCAAGCCATTGAAACCCTGTATACAAAGGGGAAAGTAATGAGAAACAATACTCTTAATGTCTTACAAATTATTTTGTCATTCTGACTTCAAAGTGTTATACAGATGCATTTTGCATGTTTTACTAAACCAAGTACTTCTCCGTACTGTTCGTTAAATACCAAAAAAGATCAAGCTATAAGATGGTCTTACTCTGTGTCCTTTGATTCCTGGAAGTCCAGGAGTTCCAGGGAAACCACGAGCACCCTAAAGACATAATAAACATTGGGTAAAATCAGGGAAGGAATACATTTGAATAATGTATTAACTCATGCATTTTAATGGGAAGGTAATATTTTTTCAATCCAAATGTTTACAATGAACAAAAGATTGCAAATCATGCACGGAATTAATCACAAGGCAGTAAGTAACTCACATTACATGTGATGAAGAAGTTGCATAATGTTCAAAGAATATCAACTGAAAATCTGTTACCTGAGGACCAGGAGGACCACGTTCACCGGGACGACCAGCTTTGCCATGTTCACCCTATAGAGGAAAGTAACCAATATAGCCAACATTAAAAAGGCAGTAGAAATTAAAGCTGAATATTCAGAACAAATCAAAGAGAAGCATAGCATGGATATCGATGTAGCAATAGTGTTATCTAGTATGTGCAATGATTGGAGTTAAATTTTATTGTATCAATGATAAAGAATTGCTTCAAAATATAATATAGCAACAAAAGATTTTAGATTTATTCTATTTCTACACCACTACTGCTGAAAATTCTACTTATTTATGCAATTTGTTCAATGCAGAAATAGAAGTTCACACGCACATGTACTAAGTACTTTTGCTGACTTCTTGGCTACTTACATCATCACCATTCTTGCCAGGGGGGCCAGGAGGACCACGTGGACCCATGGGACCCTAAGGGGTTAAAAATATCTAATTATGAATATTGAAACAGAAAAATAGAAGGATGTTATGTGTTAGCCAGAGGAAAATTGCAATATCTTTAATACTAAAGGCAAAAAAAAACTGAATATGCTGGAATCTATAACAAAAGCAGAATGCTGGAAAAAAGCAGCAGATGAAGCAGCACCTGCTGAGGCCAAAGGGGTAAATCAAAGTTTCCAACCAAGATCCTGCATCAGGTAGTGATGTCATCATGCATACACTTGTTAGGTAATATTTACAGGAGGTAAAGTGATAACTATGTTTCCAAACAATTTTAGCTTGATTGCAAATGAAAATTAAGTTCATAAGCAAAACTGCTTTATTGATTACTTACAGGTGCACCTGGTTCACCAGGCTCGCCTTGGTGACCTTGGAAACCTTGAGGGCCCTAAAGAGTAACAATAGAAGTAATATGTTATTAATAATTGCCTTTTTAGTATACCCAAATCAGTATTATTTTCAATACTACACACAGTATGCTTCCTTAGTTGCCAATGCTTAACTTAAGCTAAGGCTGACTTTTACACTCCATTTCCATAATTCAGTTATATAGAAACTCATGGAATGGTAGTTTATATATATATATATATATATATATATATCTCATACAAGTAGATAGCAACATTCTTAATGTTTATACTTTTGGATAAACCTCTATTTGTCTAAGTGTCAAAGGCATCCTGCAGTTGGATACCAATCAATACTTCAAAAAGATTACTATTTTGTGTACTTACAGGTGCACCAGCGGGGCCAGGAGCTCCTCTGGGACCCATTGGACCCTATGACAAATAAAGACATCGTGTTATGCACTACAATTACATGCTGTATTTTACATTCTATTGTGAAGAGAATCACATCTACTGAAGAACTTATTCAATAATCTCATTTAATTTAATCAAGAATCAAAGCATTTGAGTATCAACAGATCTTCCTATTGAGTTCATTAATATTTTACACTTTCTTCCATTTCAAATAACATTCTAATTCTCAGTAATTCATTATTTTACTTCAGAATGGTCAAAGTTGCATGCACCATTATGTAGGGGAAAGCAGAGTTTTTCTTTTTAAAGCATATACATATGTAAATATCAGTCACCAATTCTAATCAGCTCCCTTCATTCAGATCTATTGAAATCAATATAAATGAATGCAAGGAGACAAGTTTAACTAATGGTCAATGGATATATACATAGTGTGTACACTTGTTTACTAGTAGTTAAACTGTAGCAAACATTTAGGGAAATATCTTTCTCATTTAATTAAATTGAATATTGCATTTGCTCTCAAATACATTGAATGGAATAAAATGTAAAAACTCATACCATAGGTCCAGGCATTGGAATACCACCAGATGTTTTCTCACTGAAGCCATCATATTGGGGGAGGAAGTTCTGAAAAAGAGCAAAGATGATTTAGCTGCTTGACATCAGTAGAATGTATTGAGCATAATCCAAAGTGTTCCACTCTTTTTTTAAAAAACAGAAAATCACCAAGTTAGGGTCACTTACTCCGCCAAGGCCAGATGTTCCAGGTGGGCCAGGTGGACCAGGAGGACCGTCTCTGCCGGGAGTTCCAGGAACTCCATCTCTTCCTGGTAATCCTGGAAGTCCCTAAAAAAAAAGAAAGATAAATTTAATGTTTGGAGTTAAAGATCAGAATGTAATGTACATTAATTCATCTTTGGTGAATTTACTGGTTGAGCAAAACCGTTTATCACTCATTCATGTTACTTTTGTGGATTCCCAGCTAATAAACCCATTCCATCCTTTTTATGATTTTTGCTAAAGCATTCAGAGGCTAAATTGGTAATCCTTTGACTGTATATGGATAGAATATAGTACACAGATTTCTTATCCATTTTAACATTTGGCATCTAGTATAGATGGCATGATCAACAAGTTTCGAGTCTGTGGCCATTTTGTGGTATTGTCTACATAATAGGTATATTAAAACTTCATAACTTTGATAGAAATATATGAACAGAAGGAAGCTATTTAGCTGTTCGTGCCTGTGCTAAGATTGAATTAGATTATTGATTACTAGTATCTTAAATCTACCTACATTGGTCCTGTATTCCTCAATATGATGCCTGGCAAATGTCTATCATGTGTGGTTTTCAATTATTTTATTATCCTATCTTCAATAATATTTTACCTATTTTTTGTGTGAATAAATGCTTCCTGATCACACCCCAAAAGTTTTGGCTCTGATTGTAAAATTCTACTTTATTTTCCTTGACTCACTCTACTAGAATTTTCTATGTATTGTATCAGTGTTCTTAAATCATCCTAATGCAACAGAAAATGGCAACGTTATTGAAAACAATAACCTACTTACTCTATCACCCTTAGGACCAGGCTCTCCCTTGGGGCCAGGAGGTCCCTAGACAAAAAGTGCAATTATTATTAAATTTTGCAAATAATTTATTAAATGTTAAGAGATTACATTATAGTTTCATAATTAATGTTTATTTTGAATTCTGTGCATAAACAAAGTTTATCTTTACCTGAACCCTTGGGCCAGAAGGATACTGAAAAATAACAATGAGTAAATCAATGTGTGGAAATGTAATAAAGATGAATTTAAGTAAATTCTTTCAGATAATCCAGAAGTGAATTATGTACTTACTATTACACCTTCATCTGCTGTAAAAGAAAGGTTAATTTAATTAATAAGCTCTTCAAGAACTATTTATAACATTTCAATTACATAAGAATTAACAGGTTATTATAGGAATGGAGGGGTTGTTCCAAGAATTGGAACTTGATTGGTTTGAGATTTCTTCCTGGTTTAAGTTTAGTCTGACATCATCATTGAATCATACAGTGATGTAATTTCAGACATACAAAATAAAACATCAACATCTCTAAAACCATTTGAACAAATACTCCTAAATCGTCATAAAACTCGATATTTTATGTTATCAACAATCAAAGCTAACCAAATTTAAACTTCTTGTTTGCTATCCTTTTGCATGCGAGTTTAAGTACTACATAAACTGAAAACAACATTAATGCCACTTATAAAGGTTCCCAAACATTTCGTATGTTCACAGATATTCCTAGCGCAAATAATCATTGGCTGTGATAGTTTGCTAGTATCCCGATAACTTTTAGCTCAGTATTTCCAAAGAAGAAAACTGTCGACTTGCTCCCAATCTGGGGCCCATGGGCCCTTGGATAATGGCAAGGCTCCATGGCATAAAAAAGACTGGGAACCCCTTAAAGATGCCAATATTGATGGATTAAGTTTAGTTTCTTTGCTTCATTTCCGCTACTAGTCAGCCCTAATCCGTTTTGCCCCTATAATGATACAATTAAGTCTGTAAGTATATGTGTTACTGTCAAACAGTTGGCACTGCTTTTTATACTTATCAAACAACCAGAGGTCACTTACATCCTTGATCGGGGCAGACAGGGCAACACTCTCCGTCGGGGAGTTCAGCATTAGGGCAGTCGGTCTTTTCATCGCAGATTATTTCATCGCACAGGACCTGGCCACTGTCGCAGACGCAGATCAGGCAAGGCTCGGGTTTCCAGATATCGTTATTTTGGTATGTTTGTCCATCCTTCATGCAGCCCCCCGTGTCACCTGCAAAATGAACAGGGAACCTAACTGACACAGCACCGGGCGTTCGTTGATGCACAAAATACAGGAACAGAAACCTGGACGTCATCACCTACATCTCAAAACAGACAGACCACTTAATGAAAGAAGAGGATTAGTGTACCCAAATTTTGTGCAAAATAAAAGGTTCCTAATTCGAAGAGAAAACACTACAGCACAAATCAGCAATCACACGTCCATTTAACAACGCCTCTCAGAGATATTTGTGAATCAATTTTTCAAGCAACACGACTTGATGTTTAATTTTTCAGATGTAGAACAAAATTCCTGATATTTTGATAAAAGTATATAAATGAAAGCCATTGAAGATTCAACAGATGGCGCTTTAGCTCCATTCATGTTTTGCCATTCGTACAATTTATCATTTCTCTCTCCCGGCAGTAAATGGCGCACAACAAATCAAATAAGTTGTCCCAATCAATTAAATGTGATTTGACTTAAAACGTTTTCATCTTAAATTGTCGTATGCTTTGGGAATAATTATATGTTGGTTTGATGGGGTGGATGGCGAAAAGAGGTGAGGCAGATTAGTTTTGAAGGGCGCAAATTTGCGCCTTGACTGAAGATGGCGATGTTGAACCGCGCTACTGAAGCAATGCTTCCAGCAGAGAAATCCTGGATGTGGCACGCGAACATCTGGATTTCGTTTGGACTGGAGATTGTATGTAATCTTTCCACCTACACACTTACTTTATTGACTCGAATATTTTATGAATAGTTTTTAGACATTGTTTTTTTCGAACAAGTTATACCAACCACATATTTAGCATTTATGCATGAATTTAGAACGAATTCAATTTATGATCGAATCTGGATTTTGCCTTTTTAAATTGGGACTGTTTACCTTTTGAACATATAAACATCTTCTCAATCACGTTATGATCTACTTCGTTGCCCTGAAGATGCTATTTTGTGTATGCTAGAATAGCCGGACCTGTGCCAGCTTCGCCTCAGAGCATTTACCTTCCACGCTCTTAGGAGACACACCCACTCCGAACGGACAACTGTCTTGGACAATAGTGAATGTCCCTAAATCCTTCGTCCCACTTAGAGCGATGTTACGGTAACCGCCCAACATCATAACTGATACCACGAATTGACAGATTTTGTTTTATAAACCATTCCCTGGGGACCATAAAATGATTCCATAGAAGGAAATGCGCTCCAGTTAGCAATTTCCAAAGTTCTCTTAGAAATTATTATCAGCAAGTAACAACGTCTTAGCATCGGACACTGGTATCAGAATTTTAAACTACTCTTCCAGCTACAGGTTAACTTTATTACCTAACCCTTACCCCCTAGCCAGAAACAATACAACGCTACTCAACTTTATGCAATGTTTCAAGTCTCAGCACGCGGCGGCAATTTTTAAATTACTCGTTATTTTAATGTTACTTAGTAAGCAACTGCGAAAGAAAAGAACACAAGAACTGAAAAACAAAACTTACCATCATCTTCGGCTTGACATCTTCCCACTACTAACGTTGCTGCAAGTAACAGCAAAGTCCGAGTATCCACAAAGCTGAACATGTCTAGTAATCAGACATGTAGACTCTTTGGGGTAAAAGGGGTTCTATCTTTAGCGGCCGAACATGCAATTTCTGATGTTGTGTAATTCCAAGCTTCAGCACCGTGCCCCAGCAGAAACTTCCTACTGTTCCGTTCGCAGATCGAGGGTCCTTTTATGTGTGTCTTGGCTTCGGAGGTGTCAACGGGTGCCACCCACCTGCAGACAGGCTGGTCTCTTTCACCGGCTGAAAACAACGGAGTCCCCGCCCACGGGTGGGTCCAGGGGTTCCATCCCATCCACTGAAATTTACATGGAAGCTTCCTCCAATCAGAGAGTGGAGGGGGAATTATGGATATTCGCACTCAGCGCCATATGGAGATTGGACCAGCACGCACACTCTCCACACCCTCCCCATGAATTTAATTTAATGGGCCATAATTACATATTTGTGTGTGTATATACATATATATAAAGTTTAAACTTATTCTTATTGAAGGAAAGGCGTATCGAAGCGGTGTATTTGGCTTTATTTCATCGGGGTACCGAGAAGCAGAGAGACACGTCGAAGTCTGACTGGGTCACAGAGGGAGACGAGAGGCTGGAAAATGTTCAAGTGTGGGAATGGCTTCCATTTAACTAACCGAGCACACACGTAACCACTTTATTGATATGCCAACTCATCAGTTTTATATAAAACAATAGGAGCAACTTTAAATTCAAATTCACTTGCACCAAAAACTCTGGTCAAAAATCCTCCAAGAAACTACATAACATAAATTACTCTTTGAAACGTAAACTAACAGATAAAGAGCTTGCTGATTTTCTGATAAATAAACCACGCATTTGAAGTTTTTAGTAGCATTGTATGAACGTTATGCCCCATTATAGAATATTAAGTTGTAAAGTGTGAATAGCCCGGCGAGGCAAAGTTGGTACCAATGGCGCGTAGTTGGTGAGTGCAAGTATTGAGGCGTAAATACTTGTTCCCTCTCGACTCGACAAAACTCATTTCGGATACAAAGAAGAAGGCTAAACAATGAATGCATCGGGATCAGTAGGAAAAAAATCGGCAATCAGAAATCGTTTGAATTTAATTTAGTGCCGTGGCAATCGGATGCCATCAAATCTGAATATAGTGAGGTTGCAATGCTCTTATTGTTTGCAACAACATAATTTTTAGAACACCTGCTGGAATAATTATCGTTTTCCCTAATGGTCAGCACTCAAAACCCCACGAAGATGATCTGTTGGTCGGGCGTGGGGCAATGGTGGGGAAGGTATTCGTCAATTTAAAATAACATTTGAAAAGCGACTCTAAAACGAGAATTCTCTCCCTGATGTAAGCAAATCTCAGTCGAGAAGTTACTAAAATAACAATCGGTCCCAATAATCATTTAAATATTAAATGCTTATACCGAAAGTCTGTGTAACTTCCTCAGCTGAGGTGGCTAACGGGGAAAACTCCAATTGCTCGATGAGATGGTCTGTGCACCCATCTCGACGAACTTTAATTACTTCTCACAGACTGCCTTAATTTTCTGTCAGATGACGACCTAGTGGTTAAGTGTCTAGCTAATAACTTCACAAAACAAAGCCCAGCGTGGTCTCTTGCTTTGGCGCTTTTGAAATGGCACTTTGGTCATTTAACCGAGGCTTGCGTCTGAAAGAAGCAACTCAAATCATTGATTAGATGCAATCCGATTCAGTGCAGACTTCCAGGAGGTACTCCAGTCTTTGGAGAGACAAGCTACAATAGCTCTCAAAATGAGGGGGTTGTGGGACAGTGAAGGAGCATTTAACTATATTATGGTGTCATATTTTGAATTTCTTCGAAGGATTTGAAGGATATACTTTGAAACATTATGAATATCTCGTTAAACATTCTACGTTAGTACCCAGAATTGATCTGTAAATTCTCTCTCTCTCTCTCTCTCTCTCTCTCACACACACACACACACACACACACACTTTTTCTCTCTCTCTTACTCTCTTCGCTCGGACAGTTAAACGGATAACCCACACAGTACTCGACTCTCCAAAGACTCTGATCTCGACCTCGGATCTCTGATCCTGCCAGCTCCCCTTACGTAATGATGGAAGAATAATTAGTACCACGCTCTGCATTTTATTCATTCGAACCGAAGTGAGGAAGGATTGATCTACTCTGTGTTTATGTTCTTCGTCGATGTTTTGGTTAAGATAATTAGGGGAGAAAGTGAAAAAAAAGAAATAAAATCAATGATTGCAAAGGGAGCTTTCATATTAGTTTAAATCCCCAATTCGCCCCAAAATATAGCGCACGATCGTAAAATCACTGTATACTTTTTCTTTGCAGCTTGATACCTTACTGACAAGAAACAAAAAATGAGCGTCGAAGCCGTTCCATCAAATTGCAGAATGAAGTTTCTGATAGCGAGCGGACAGTACATCTGGGATGCGTTAAACTCGCTTACATCAACACTCTTCCAGCTGCAGATGGGATGAATTAGTTAACATGCTTTTGGATTTTCAGAATAGGGAAAGAATATCAAACTATTTGGGTTGTCGTTCACGAGCGATCGGGCAAGAAAAATTCGCTTCTCTAAATTAAGTTATGCTTTTTCTTACACTGGGTTGATCAGTACAAATTAAAATGAAGATTTTTTTTTGGTTTCGTGCCGATACTATTGGACATCAAAGGGGTAACAAAGTTGGCCATGAAGGTCGGTTGGCTCCATGGTCCTCTTACATATTTGGACGCTTGTAAGAGGCCGCATCGCTTGCCGGGGGTTACTAACGTTTCAGGTGTCGCTCCTTCTCAACATTTCGGTAGATCACTTCTTCAGCAATGTCCCAGCGTGCATCAGGTTGTTGTGAAACTCTGCTCCATTTAACATTAGAAGTACATTATAAAATAAGAGAAAGACCACACAGCAGTTTGAACCACTTCCTTCCACCATTCAAAATCTCTGCGGAATTCCTAATACAATCCCAGTTTTCTGCTTGGTCTTTGTACACATTCATGGTGCAAAAAGAACTATCAAACTAGTATTTACACAACACCCCCCACCTTGAAGAAATTCTCCTTAGCCCTAAATAGGCAATACCTTAATCTGAGTCTTTGTCTCCTGTAGGGGACAAGAGGCAAAATTTCACCATCTCTGCATTATCAAACCTCAAGAATTTTATCATCTGGATTTTGAGGTAGAAATGATTTTATTTTACTTAGAGATACACCATAGTGACAGGCTGTTCCAGCCCAACAAGCTTTTGCCACACAATTACACCTGTATGACCAATTAACGGACTAACCAATACATCTTTGGAATGTGGGAGGAAATCAACGCACCCGTGGGAAAACTACACAGTCACGAGAATATACAAATTCCTTAATACAGCGGTAGAGCTGAACCTGGGTCGCAGGCACTGCAATAACATTATACCAACTGCTACACCACTCTACCACCCCAAATGGAATTTGTGAAATATGAGAAACCCAATGAGAATTCAAGAAAGCTAGCTGATGAACAGAAGGGTGATCACTCTCTTTCAACAGATTTTGTTGTCCTTCTTCCATAGAACTGAGAGTAGCTTTAGGATATTTGCACCTGGATAGTTCAACCTGGCAGCTATAAAATTGTTAAGTTATTCAGCACCTTTCCACAGATGTCTATTTAAATCTTTCTTCAACCAAGTCAAGAATAATCAATTGAATCTTCGTGAAATTAACTTACTTACAAAGTAGATCTAATATAAACATACTGAAAATATTATGCTTTTTTAAAAGTGAGATCTAATTGAATTTTTAGCGGTGCACTAAGATGTTTATTTTTAAAATTTCTATTTTAACATTTCAACTTCTACCATAATCATATGCTCCAATCTTTATATAGAACTCTATATAATGTTTAACATTAATTAAACCTTGCTTTTTATTTCCCTTTACATTGTCAGTGTGAATTTTTAATGTAATTGGCTGCTCAGTTGCTGGATACCAAGGGTCTTATTGTACTGATTTCTGATACCTAGAAAAAAGGGGAAGATTTTACCACTGATATTTTTATATCATTGCATTATGGCTGTTTGAAATTCTTATCCATTATGTTTAATTGAGATCACGCTTCAACCTTCTAAACTCCAAATGATTGTAGGGCCATTTTATTCCATCTCTACTCCTTAGAGTTAATCAAGTGAATTTCTGTTGCACTCCTTCCAAACTATATCCTTTCTTTGACCAAAAGCCAAAACTTTACTTAATGTATCAGGTGCAGTCTCATCAAATGAAATGATAAACACTTGGCTAGTCAGGTGGTGACTTGTCACAGTCCATTTGTTTCATTGGGTGCTTGGTGGTTAAGGTTTTTATTCAATAAGTAGACATCAGGGGAACGAGTAAAAAGAAAGAAGGTATGAGCTTCTGGATAGGTAGATTGAAACTCCAGGACCATGTACATAGCTGATCAATAGTGCTTGCAAGAAAGCTATGATTGCCCTTGCCATTGAATCTGATAGGCTGAAGCTCAATATACCTCTTACAGCAGATTAAATTTGCTGAGATTGTGTCAACAAAATATGACATATTCTTCTTGCAGAAAAGAAATTCAGAAAAAAATATGCGACAAATGTGTCAGCTTCATTGTAAGGAACTCACTGTCTTTTTTTCTATTAATTAATATCTTGGAATTTGGGCATCATTACCAACGCCATCACTTGTTGACTATCCCAAATTTCCTTCAGGAAAATGGTGGTGAATAACCTTCTTGTAAACTAGCATCTGATACAACTTCATCATGATATTCTAACCCCTGTAGTCAATATTTTAATTTATGAAGGCCAATATGCCAAATGCACACTTTATGGTCCTAACTATTTATGATGCCACTGTCAAGGAAATGTGGATCTCTATTCTAGATCCCTCTGTTCTACTACATTCCTCGGTGCCCTACTGTTCACCATGTAAATCCTACCCTGGTTTGTCCTTCCAAGTTGCAACTCCTCACACTTGTCTGCATTAAGTTCCATCTGTCATTTTTCACCCCATTTTTTCCAGCTGGTCCAGATCCCGCTGCAAGCTTTGATGGCCTTCTTCACTGTCCACTGCACCCTCAATCTTGGTGCCATCCACAAATTTGCTGAGCCCGTTAACCACATTATCATCCAGATCATTGATTTAGATGACAAATAAAGTTCAAAGTAAATTTATTATCAAAGTACATATATGTCAACATGTATAACCCAGAGATATATTTTCTTGCAGGCATACGCAGTAAGTCCTATTAGTATAATAACCAGAATAGAATCAGTGAAAGACTGCACCACTTGGGTGTTCAACTAGTGTGCAAAAGACAACAAACTGTGCAAATAAAAAAAGAAAGAAAGAATAATAATAAATAAATAAACAATAAATGTCAAGAACTTGAGATGAAGAATCGCTGAAAGCACGTACATCGTTTGTGGGAACATTTCAGTGATGGAGCAAGTGAAGTTGATTGAAATTATCCCCTTTGGTTGAGGAGTAATAACTGTTCCTGAACCTAGTGGTTCGGGTCCTGAGGCTTTCATACCTTCTTCCTGATGGCAGCAGCAAAAAGAGAACATGACCTAGGTGGTGGGGGACCCTGATGATGGATGCTGCTTTCCTGCAAAAACACTTTGTGTAGGTGTGCTCAATGGTCAATGGTGGGGTGGAATTCGCTGGACTGAGACCAGCAACAACCCAGTGGACCCAACATCGATCCCTGTGGCACATGACTAGTCACAGACCTCCAGTCAGAGAGGTAACCATCTGGTACTACTCTCTGGCCTCTCCGTGCTTTTCTACTCTTTATTAAACCCAAATAGCTAAGATGCTATATCCTGACTCTCATGTCATTTAGGAATGGAGTTTGACTTACGCTCTAGATGATGTTACAGCACCTCAGCGAGTACAGTATATATTGACTATTTTATTCCTCTCCAGAGATGCTGCTGGGTTCCTCCAGCATTTTGTGACTGTATTCATGCAACTGTTTTTAGCAAATAAAAAGAAGTGGAAAATTTGTTAATATTGTTGCTTGCGGGAATGATCCTTTCTCTTCAACAGAATTAAACATTGACTAACATCCCCATGAAAATAAGTCTGGAACAAGCTGCAACAATTTGAAGAGCAAAATTAACAGCAGATGCTCTTTATCTGGAATGAATACCCAGATACTCCATCCACTGCATTTAGTGGTAATGGTGCAGTGTTCTTTATACTGAGGAGCCAAACATAGCTTGGGTGACTGTTTTGCATAATATCTCCGTTCTGTTTACCCGAGTGTCTGTCAGATGCTCCAGAGAATGAACTCCTTCTCTGCCATAGATTGAGAGAGGCTGTTTGCAAGTAAAGGGACATTTGTTGAGTGGGAGACTTTTAAAAGTGAGAGAGCGAGAGCTTAGAGCCATCATGTTCCTATTAGAGTGAAAGACAAGCCTGGCAAGATTGGTTCACAAGGGACGTTGAGGCTCTGGTAATGAAAAAAAAGGAGACTTACTTCAAGCATGGGCAGCTAGAATTCCTTGAGGAGTATAAGGGATGGAGTGGTACACCTAAGAAGGAGATCAGGATGACAAAAAGAGGACATGAGATAGCTTTGGCAGGAAAAGTAAAGGAAAATCCTAAGAGATTCTATGTATATTAGAAGCAAATGAGTAAGCAGGGAGAGAATAAGGTCCCTGACAGTACAGGAAATGGGTGAGGTCTTCAATGAGTTTTCTTATTTGTATTAATTGTGAAGAGGATCATAGAAGTAGGGAATTTAGGGAAGTAAATAGTGATATCTTCGAACTACAAAAGAGGAGAAGCCAGTGATCTTAGAGTGCAAAAAGTTGGATAAATCCTTAGGGCCTGCCTAAGTGATTAAGTACCCAAGGACATTGTGGGAAGGTAGGAAAGATATTCCTATTATTGTTATTCAGTGGTCAGGTACCAGTGGCTAATAATGTGTACTTTTATTGAAGAGCTGCAAGGGCAAGCAAGCGAACTACAGGCTGTTGAGTCTAACATCAGTGGTGGGAAAGTTAGTGGAAGGGATTCTGAGAGGGAGGATCTACCCGCATTTGGAAGAGAGAGGACTGATTATGGATAGTCAATACGCAAAATTGTATCTTACAAATATGATTGAGTTATCTGAAGGAATGACCAGGAGGACTGATGTGGATAAGGTAGTAGATATTATTGAGTTAGCACCTGGAAGTCTGGAATAGTAATCCAGACACGAGTTCAATTCCCATTATAGCACTTGTGCTTTAAACCCCCAAACAGTTACCTCTCCCAAACCATCATGCTGATCAGTACCTCCAGCTGTTAACCCACTCCACCACCAGCCACCCCCCAAGAACCGACATACACTTCACCTAGCATCACGTTATGCACATACACGGTTTATGTATCGAAGGATTTATTTTGTACTTATATTTATTGTGTTTTTTTTGTTTTTTATAGTGTTCTTTATGCTTATTGTTTTTTTTTATTTTGTGATGCATTGGATCCAGTGTAACAATCATTTTACTCTCCTTTACGCTGGTGTACTGAAGAATGAAATAAATAATCCTGAATTTTGATCTTCAATTTTGAACCTTGTGGTATTTAGATTCAGCTAACTAGATATATTTGGGTTAATGAAAGTAATGGTGATCATGATCCCAGTGAATTATTATAAAAACCTAATCGGATTATTATTGCCCTTTAGGGAAGAAAGTGTGTTGTCAATACCTTGCTTGGTCTCTTTGAGATGTCATATCAACAGTTATGGGATTAACTGGTAATTTCCCTCTGAAGTAATCAAATTGCTATTAATTAAACATGCTGTTCATATCTTATTAGGAATAGTCAATGAATACGTAAAAACAAATTTATAGAATACAGATAAAGAGGAGGAGAAGGAGCATGGAAAGATGGTGCCAGGTGACTTCTTCCAGGTCATCCATGAAACAGTTTATTCTTCCTTTATTACATCTTTCCTTTCTTTTCAAGGTAGTTGGGGCTCTGTCAGAGTCTATGATCTACAATTCCAACTATGGTTCTTTATAAGTGGTGGGTTTTTGGATCAACTGTGTGACCTAGTGCTTTGCTATCTTCAGGAATGGCCTGGAAGACATGCACCCTCGGGGAGCGGCCCTGTAGACGGCCCAGTTTCTCGCCGATTTCGCCAACTGAAGCTTCGTGGGAGACTGAAACATCAAGACAGCAGGCAGTGTGTTTCCTCGTCACCAGCTGCTGTCAGATGAAGGCCCTGTACTCGAGCAATTCCCCCCCCCCCTTTTGATGGAGAATGAGAGCCTTTTGGTCCATGAGTTGGGGGGCTTGGAGAAGCAATGCTTCTGTAACATAGGAACAGTGAACTGCTGGCCTTTGTTCTCATTGTTACAGTAGCAACTGCTCTCTCCCCCTTGCTAGAGAGAGAGAGCCTGCCTGAGATACCACACTGCTGGGTTATGGACTGTAGTTTTGATGGACTCTGGATCAAGGTCTCTTTAAGGGCTTTTGCTGTTGCTTGTATGGTGGGGGTGGGGTGGGGGTGAGTGCTTCTGCTGGTGCGAGTGGGGGTTGATGCTTTTGTGAAGGATGGGGGTTTCAGGGCTTTGATGTTCTATCATTCACTCTATGGGGTTTTTGTTTCATGGATGTCTGTGAAGAGTATGAACTTCAGATTGTATTCTGTATACATTCTCTGATATAAAAATGAACCTTAATGAAGTGAAGAGCAAACCCATTGAGAAGGCTGACAAGGAGCAAGCAAGCAAGGAACAGATGACATTGAGACATACTGCAAGTAGTACAAGAGACAGAGAATATTAACGACAAAGGGACCAATGGAATCATTTTTATGCATGACAGGATGGTCTTACCAGCTTTTCAGGAGTCAGCATTAAAAATATTATTAATATAGGAAATAATAGCATCCACATGTGTAATCAGAGGTCTGAAAATAGGAATTTCTAACACTCAGAAGACTAAATTGAAAGGAGTTTTAGGTTAATAATTACAAAATGTAAGTGTTCAATAAGATTTTTAACCATTTACCAGGTTCATTGAAGAGCCTTTTGAAACATGAGGTACTCAAATGAAATATGTGTGCTTATTCAAAGATTCTTCAAAGCTGGAATAAAACCTGTGGAGTGTGGTATTGTCTAACCCTTTATGAGAAATAGTGTAGGTTGACCTTCAACCAAACTTCCATAACTGTTTCCTCATTGTCAGCTAGTTTTCTCCCTTCCCATCTGACTTCACTAATTTCATAATTAGCTTTAATAGAATTGATCAAAGCTGCAGACCATTTTTTCAGAATGTTCAGGCGTGGTGGAAGTAGATGTTAATCCGTTTATCATACAACCCCAAATAAGTTACATCTGGGTATTTGGAATATCTGAATTAATACCAAAAATTTATCCACTCTTTTGTTGTAATAATCAATATAGATCTGAAGAAAAAATCTAGAAGGTCATCCCCATGTTTTGAATAGTTTTTTAGGAGTTTGCATTTTCCAATCCTGTATGCAATATGTCTTCTGTTCCAGTCTTCTATAATTCCAAAGACTTTAGACAATAGATTTAACTCCTCCAGCTATGTCCTCCTATTCAACATTTCCAAATGTCCTCCATGGAAACTTTTCTATAATTTTCTTTACCAGTTCCTTCAGTAACACCATCCTGTGTCCCTGCTTTACTGGTGAATAGTTTATAGCATCTATAATAAAATGGTTTCATGCCTTTATTCAGATCGGCAACAGAATTTATCTGATTGGAAGGCGATATGGAAACATATGGAGCAGTATCTGTTGAACGTATTGTGGATGGTACACACTGCGCAGACAATGGAGGGAATGAATGTTTAATGTGGTGGGTGTGGTGCCAATGAAGTAGGCTGCTTTGTCCTGGATGGTGTTAAAGTTTCTGAATGTTGTTGGAGTTGCACTGCTGTCTCGGCTTGGACCTGCCATGGTGTAATGTCCTTGGAATGTCAGGAGATGAGTCACTCACTCCAGGATACCAAAACTCTGACCTCCCCTTGCAGCCTCAGTATTAACGTGGCTGGTCTAGCTGAGTTTTTGATTACCTCTAAGATATTGATAGTGGGAATTCAGAGACAGTAATGTCATTGAATGTCATGGGTGAGTCAAGTCATCAGGCTTCTCCACCTCATTGCCTGCGACATTGTTGGCATAAATGTTTCTTGCCACCCATGCCTGAATGTTGTCCAGGCCTTTCAATATTTAGGAACACAGTGCCTCATTTTTGAAGGGTTTAAATAGAACTGAATATTATGGTATAATTAGAAAATCATGGAAAGAAAACCACTAATGAAGCAGCTGAAGTTGGTAAAGTCTAGGACATAATGCTAAGGAGACTCCAACTATTGGAGTGTTCACTCTTTGATGGTCATTGATTTCAGTAATGGATCACCTCTAGAAATGACTGGATTTTACCAGTTCTGATCATGGTCTCTGCTTTCTCATGATATGTTTGCAGCATATTTTTATCTATCCCTAGATGCACATAAATGTTATACTGTCTTTTGCACAGAATATAGAGCAATATAGCACAGAAACCGGCCCTTTAGTCAACAATGTTGTGCCGAACTAATGAAACTAAAGATACCAAATTAAACTAATTCCTTCAGCCTGCACATGGTCCAGATCCTTTCATTGTCTGCATACTCATGTATCTAACTAAACGCCTTCTGAACACCCCTATCATATATGCTTCCACCACCAGACTTGGTGGTGAATTCTCACTCTCTGTGTGTATAGAAAAGGCCCTGCAATCTCCTTTCATCTTCCCCCCCTCACATTAAATGCATGTCGCTAGTATTAGACATTTCAATCCTGGGATAAAGACACCAGCTGTCTATTTTATCAATGCTGCTCATAATATTTTAACGTTTTATCAGATCTTCCCTCAGACTCTGCTGTTCCAAAGATAACAGCCCTCGTTTTAATCTTTTCTTAAGCCCCACACTTTGTTGATCTTTGCGATGTGGGAGGAAACTGGAGCATCTTGAAGGAACCCACCCAAGGATGTTATGCAAAATTACCACAGTCAGCACCTGAGGTCAGATTCCAAATCAGGTCTCTGGTGCTGTAAGGCTGCAGATCTACAAGCTGCACTGCTATCTGGACTCCTAAAAAATGTTAAGATATGGATAGGGGATACTGTTTATCATTTACCGCACATTATGCCCTCAGTAAAGATAGATGACCTTATTGGCCTTAGGGACCAACACTACTGAGTGTCACCCAGTTACTCTCTGCTAGCTTTGCTAATGCACTGTGTTGTTCACAGTTTGTTTTGAAGTGAATACAGGCATGGTTGTTGATGAGTGTTATGGAGCCTGGGATGGCAATAATAAATGTGGGGAGTTGGTCCTGAGTGAGGAATTATGCTAGTATAGTTTGGTGTTCAAGTAATTAAGCCATAAGATTGTGAATAGTATTAAAGCAATGAATCTTGAATTGATGAAGTGTTCATAAAAATCAATATTGACATCAATTAATATTTTCAAAACCAATCCCAGTAAATCATATTTTTACATAAGTGCTTCATTTCTTATGGTCTGAGCCAAGATCCCAATCTGTCCAGTTTGCATACTGCAAATTACTGCTTCTGAACCCAAGAAAGGCTCAAAGATTCATATGGCACCAAAACAGGCCACTTATCCCATTGTACTTTCACTGGCTCTCCTTCCCCCAACTGTCAACCTCAAGCTCTTTTTGTTTGTATGTATCCATTTCTGGTTTAAGATAATTTACAGAATCTGATTCCATCTTCTCTTTGGAGGCAGAACATTTCAGATCATTGTGACTCACTCTTTCTCCAAGTTTCTTTGTCAACCATCTTAAGTGTGCTTCCTTTCCTTATGATCATGATAATCAATCAAGCCCACATCATCTTAACACTTTGATTAACAGTTAACTCCAGCTTCTTTCGCCTTTTTATAGAACTGAGAATCACTCAATCTTAAGAGATCCTCTGCAGTCCTGATACACTACCTTTTTCTCTTGAAGTGAGTTATTATATTTATGTTCCTGCATTTTGGCTTAACAATTAGTGGAGCTATCTCTATTTCTGCTTTACCAAACTGTTTCCTATCTTCAAAGATTTTTTTTAACATGAAACCTTCAGGCCACCCCACCACTATTCTTTTCTAAAGACTAGAGCCATAGTCTGATCTATCATTCCTGTTGGTTATAAGTTTTGATTCTGATTGTATAGATACAGTATATGAATTAATGGCCATCTAAAAGTAAAAAGCTCTTTACACAGCTGATCTGTGATCACATGCTTCCAGAGGGGGATGCTGCCTTTGAAGGATTGTAGATGGTAGAAAAAATACTGTAGTCTCAATATTTTGTAGTCTCTGCTCTTCCTTCCTCTGGAATTCAATTTACCAATTTAGTCTTAACATTTAAATGGTGACCAGTTTGCGGAAGTAAATAAGTTTGCTGAGGTGTTAGAACAAGAGTGCATATAACGTCATGGCTCAGCAGGACTTTGGGAAAATTCAGTGGGTAATTATGTGGCTGATGAAGTTTAATCTGGGCAAGTGAGAAATAATGAGCAACAAACACAAAGTGCTGGAGGAACTCAGCAAGTCAGGCAGCATCTATGGAGGGCAATAAATAATCACTGTTTCTGGCTGAGACCCTTCGTCAGTGAGAATTAAACCACTATTGGTGCACTGCCTGTAGGGTTGAGTGGCCTAGAAAGAGTCACTAAAATCAAAGTGAGCATATGGCCAGGATTGTGGCAGTGATGGGAAACATTAAGAAGATACATTGAGACCATTTTATTAGATTATAAAATACTATAATGAGGTATAATAGAGATGTTAAAATTATGAAAGTTTTTCTTGGACTTCAACATCACCTCCTAAATCAGTAAAGCGATCTTCTCTTTCATTTAGTTGAATCGTATAAAATACTGATTTCATCCTACATTTTAATAGCAACCAGAGCTTGCAGATGTGTAGCTGTGCAGCTCTGTTCCTTTGGAGGAGGATTCTAATATGTCAGCTGGATCTCCGTGATTCTAGGTTTCCTGTGTGTTTTCTTTCTCATTAGTTATATTTTAAGCATGAATCTGATAAGCTTTTACTTTTTTGCTCATAACACAATTTAAACCTTACTTCGTATTTTATAATTGTATAAAAATTAGTCAATCATCAGTGTCAATGTTCTTGTTGCAAATGCAAGTTCCTTTGACTACATGTTCAACAAAATACTAGCAGGATAGGGTTAACTTAGAGTGGATTTTGCTCTGGATTTCTTTTGTGCATTCCTGAAACTTGACATCTACGTGGCACTCTGTAAATAAAAAACATATGAGCTAACTCAGTCCAGTGAAAAGCTTTAACATTTGTTTAAAAATTTAGCTCAGCTGCAAAGCCAGGCAGACTGAACTCACTGATGTTAGTCACAAAGACAATTGAGCTCTGAAAGCCCTCAGTCAACAATAAGAGGAAGTGAAGACACCACAAGCTAGACCTGTGACTGAAGAGTGCTTTCTTTTCAGGCATTAAGCAGCCAATGTGGTAGTGGGAAGACATGCCCGCCATAAGCTGCAGTGTACCACACAACTACAGTGGATGCAGTTCATGGAGCAAAGGAACGTTATAAGTTGTTTAAGGGTCCCAGACTAGGAAATTCAGATACTAAATCATGCAGGAGTTTTCCTCACCCTAGTCACCATTTATTAATCACTACTGGTAATACAATCAAGGGAGAATGCACTGAATGCACATTTGCAGGAGGAACTCAGTGGGTTGAGTAGCTTCTGTAGGTGGAAAGTTTGTTTGTTTACCCTGCACAAGTACAGCTTCATCCACTGAGTTCTTCCAGCAGTTTGTTTTGTTGCTCCAGATTCCAGCATCTGAATTTACAGTGATGTCCTCTCCAGGTCCAAACACTTAGAGGACCAGAGGTAGTAATGAGCAGGTTACATTTTCCATATGTAGAGTGTTAACCATCAACAGTAAACTGATAGCTCTCTATTTCTGAAAAAATTATCAACCAATATAATTTTGCTGTGTATTCACAGATTTTACTGTTTTATTTCCAGGAGCTGCAGTATCTTGATTTTGGATAATTGATAAACAAGAATAAATGCAATACATAGTATAATTTTATATTCTTTAGTGGATATGCTGCTAAGGGAATTGGGTACTTGTTCCTCATGTGACATCTGTGACCTATTAACGGTCTTGCTTATGTATGATGCCATTGCCAGTGAGTTGTCACTGCATGGGGAGTCTCTTACATCAAGTGAAGTCCTTGACTATTTAAACTGTATTTACATTGTAAATGGTAGGGCCCTGGAGTGTGTAAACCTTGGCGCAACATTCGCTCTAATATTTTTTACAGCTGCGTGGACCAGTCATTCTTCTAAGCAGGAATTTTTACACAGCCTGAAAACTATGTGGTTCTTTAAATGTTACTTTTGTAATATGCATACTATGACTATTTAGAATGAATAGCTGCTCAGCTACAAAGGCTATGTGTGCGAGAGCATTTCAGTTACTGCATGGCTACGCACCCGCGCAGCTTAGAGGGAACATTGTACAGAAAAGTAGACCTGAGAGACCTAGGGGTAAAGGTACATAGTTCACAGGTAGACAGGATGGTGAAGAAGATGACTGGCACACATGTCTTCAATGTAAAGTTGAGTTGAGATGTTATGTGGCAACTGTATGAGCCATTGGGAAGGCCGCATTTGGAATATTATGTGCAGATCTTGTTGCTTAGCAATAAAAAGGATGTCATTAAGCTGGAAAGGGTGCAGAAAAGATATGGGAGGATGTTCCCAGGACTGGAGAGCTAGAGTTATAAGCAGAGGTTGCACACGATGGAACTTTTAACCCTGAAGCCTCGGAGATTGAGAGGTGATGTTAGAGGCGTATGAAATCATAAGGGCGATAGATAAGGTGGATGGTCACAGTCCCCCCCTCCCACCCCGAATAGGGGGGTCTAAAATTAGATAACTTTTAAGGTGAGGGGAGAAAAAATTAATAGGGGCCTGAGGGGAATTTTTCCCACACAGAGGGTGGTGGTTATGTGAAATGAACTGCTAGAGGAAGCTGTAGAGGCAGGTACGATTGCAATATTTAGAAAACAACTGGACAGGTACATGGATAGAAATGCTTTTAAGGGATTTGGGTGCCATAAGACTGGATAGATAACCTGGTTAGCATGGATGAGTTGGGCAGAAAGGCCTGTTTTCATGCTATATTACCCTATGACTGCGTTTCTCTTATCTCAGTTTTTGGGTATTTGTTCATCACCATTTCTGTACTCGGATTGCTAGAGAGTCAATGCATTTAGCCAAACGCATTCCATCAGTTGCTACTCTAGCTGATGTCCCACCAGTGCTGAACATCCATTCACGCAGGCAATCTTTAAAGCAATGTTCTGCATACACAAGTCTCAGCAAATACCCTCCAGATTGATCTAGAATGTACTGCCACACTGGATCAGGGAAAAAAAAACACTTTAGCAGTAACTCAACAAGAAGTTGGATAAATGCACAGGCAGGGATAAAATGGGAAATGAGCAGTAATGAAATAGTTAACTATTTAAACGTGTGATTGACAGAATAACTTCCTACTGTGAAATAAGAGTCCATGTATGATTCTATTACGGAGCAGACTCAATGGGCCAAATGGACTAATTCTGCTCCTGTGTCTTGTGGCCTATGATCTGAACATTTAAATCATGTACCTATCTGTCTGGGGTGATCACTTGATGCTACAGTAAAAATTAAAATGACAATTTAAGAGTAAACAACTTCATGAAGTGAGTAATTTAACATGTTTAAAGGAACGGTGAAAAGCAAAATACAGAGAGAGTGTATGTGATATGAGTTCAGGTTTCTTTTTGATGGACTTGTTCTGTAGTCTTCTTTCACTTAGTCTCCATAGTCCATGCATCTACTGGTAGAGCAAGACCTAAATCATGAAGTCTTCTATGAACAAAATCAACTTACCACTCTGTGGAATGTTTGGTTTGGAAGAGTACACACTTCAAGAATATTTCAGACCTGCAAGATAAAATAAGGTAAAACAGAACACATAAAATTGAATTATGTAATTAGATGAACTAACCTTAAGAAAATCAGCAATATAAAACTGGATGATCCACTTATTTTTAGGGTGTTGTTAGCTTCACTAAATAGAAGACTTCTGTCAAACGCATAATTATTTTGTGACAATGATGCTACACATTTAAGAACCAATTTAGACAGTAATTTAAAAGTAATTATGGTAATACACTAAAATCTGGACTTGCTGTCAGTCTAGACAAAATATCTCATTGCAAAATGCTTTACTGCTTGCATTTTATAGTTTCTATAATTCTGATTGATTAAAAATATTACTTCATATTTATTTGTTTAAAGACGCAGCACAGTGACAGGCCCTTCCAGCTCAACAAGCCTGTGCCACCCAATTACGCCCATGTGACCAATTAATCTAGCAACCCATATGTTTTTAGAATGTGGAAGGAAAGTGGAACACTTGAGGAGAACCTATGTGGTCACAGGGAGAACATAAAACACCTTACAGACAACAGTGTGGATTGAACCTTGTCACTGGTGCTGTAACAGCGTTACGCTAACCGCTGTGGCTACTGTGCTGCCCCATACGCATGAATAGAAAAATATACACAGTTTAGGTGTGAAATTGTATTTTGTATTACACCACAGCCATAATTTCCTTTTGCTGATGGTTCCAATGAGAACCAGTGTCAGGACCCCTGCCATAGCGCACCACCTTCGCGGCATCTGTGTCTGCGCAACCTACTGCAGAAATCAGGAATGTACTGAGCGTCCCATGCCAGCCAGAGCTTTGCTAAGTGACCAAAAGCACCTTCAGCCCATGACACAATCCCATGATTTGAACAGAATCACACACTTTTCATTCTGAAGATGATGCTGGTAAAAGGGTTAATTTGTTTTCTTAATATTAAAGGTTTTTATTGATTCCTGTCATTTAACCTCAATTTTAAATTCAACTCCTGTGTTCATTTTTTAATTTTTGTAATATTTAAAATATCTTTTTAGACTGTTTTTAAATGTACCTGAACTTCAGAGGGATTTTAAAGATGTTAAATTGCTTTTGACTTCAGCAAACTACCAGAGAATCTGATGTCCAGGCCTTGGAATCCTCCACTGGAGTTTCAGATAGTCTTTGTGGATAGCTCTGGAATGGCTTTGCAGGATGAAGCGGTGAGCCCTGGAGCTAAGTATGATCATAGGAGGCATGTGTGAGGCGTGGGACAGGCTGAGCATGATCCAGTCTGTTGTTTCTCCACTATTACCCTGCATTTAAGGGGCTTTATAGTGCATATTAATTTTATCCAGATATTAAAATACAATTCATTGCATATTACCTTAGAAGGTAATCATTTCACTTTTACAGCAATTTATTCTTGTCAGTAGCTGTAATTACACAACATTGTCATGTCAGTTAATTGCACTCTGTCTCCAAAACTGGCTATAATAGTTTGAATGTTGAAGATAGAATACTACACAATGACACCTTTAGTGCTACTGGTCAGGGTTGAATTTCTGCACAAATGCCTGTCCACCATTACCAGGAGCTGATTAAATAATATAAGCAATTAATTTTACTCTGCATAAAAATGAATTCAATGCATGAATTGAGATGTATAAACTTGATTCAAATATATATAGAACACTGTTCAAACTATTTAATTAAGTACAGTTCTAATCTCTTTGCTGTTATAGAAATATTCATAACTTTTTTCCTTTCAGGTATTAGTTCACAAAATATTTAGTCTTACAAGATGCAAATCTTTTGATATTGAGATGCATATCTACAAATTGAACTTCAATTATAGTAATCTGTGGAAATGTAATGAATTCTTCTTGGTGAATCTTGGATTAACACCAGTGCCATGTACAGAGAAGAGCAGCCCTAATATCCTTAACACTCCGACTAAAGAAAGAATAGTGGGTGTAGTGACAGTTTATTAGTGAGAGAAAGACAGCTTTTATATATCAATTACCTCATAATTTATGGGTAATGAAATGATGATTAGGTTATAAAAGTCCACTAAGTAGATTAAATATTCACTTTCTTCTTTGACCATTTGCAAAGTTTTGAATCTCTTAGCTGAAGATTGCCACCAAATAATACTTTTAGTATACCTTCTCATTTATTCTTATATGATTGAATGGTGACTTACATCATATATTCAGGCTCGTTGTTTTAACTTACTTTATGGTTCTAAGTAGAAATTTAGGTGACAAAAATCTTTATCGTTTTATGACAAAGAAACTTTGATGCACCAACTTGTGCTTGAACCCGCACAGGCTTCAGATAACTTCTAACTTTCCTATTGAAGCCTGCATTCACTTAACAAATGTAATGATGGAAAGCTTGTTACTGAACAAAAAAGACTTAAGATGTCTCTCATTGTATTTTTTGTGCATGTTGGATAACTTTGTTTGCTGAGTTTGTGCTTATAGAATCATTTTGATACTCTTTATGTGATGTAACTAATGATATTGCAATAATGGCAGGAGGTGAGTGGGCTCCCTCAACTCTGCCCCTCTGATCCTCAACACAGGTGGCCCTCAGGGCTGTGTCCTAAGCCCCCTCCTTTACTCTGACTGTATCACCACCCACAGCTCCAATCTGCTAATTAAATTTACTGACGATGCTACATTGATTGGCCTAATCTCAAATAATAACGAGGCACCCTACAGATAAATCATCACCCTAACACAGTGGTGTCAAGAAAACAACCTCTCCCTCAATGTCGCAAAAACAAAGGAGCTGGTTGTGGACTACAGGAGGAATGGAAACAGGCTAACCCCTATTGACATCAATGGATCTGGGGTTGAGAGGGTGAACAGCTTTAAGTTCCTTGGTATACACATTAATGAGGACCTCACTTGGTCTGTACATACCAGCTGTACAGTGAAAAATTCACAACAGTGCCTCTTTCACCTCAGACCATTGAAGAAGTTTGGCATGAGTCCCCAAATCCTAAGGACTTTCTATAGGGGCACAATTGAGAGCATCCTGACTGGCTGCATCACTGCCTGGTATGGGAACTGTACTTCCCTCAATCGCAGGACTCTGCAGAGAGTGGTGCAGACAGCCCAGTGTATCAGATGTGAACTTCCCACTATTCAGGAGATTTACAGTGACAGTTGCATAAAAAGAGCCTGAAAGGTCATTGGAGACCCAAGTCACCCCAACCACAATCTATTCCAGCTGCTACCATCTAGGAAACAGTACCGCAGCATAAAAGCCAGGACCAACAGGCTCTGGGACAGCTTCTTCCTTCTACCAGGCCATCATATTGATTAACTCATGCTGACACAGCTGTATTTCTATGTTATATTGACTATCCTGTTGTATATCTTACCGTACATACTATTTATTACAAGTTACTATAATTTGCACATTCAGACGGAGACGTAACGTAAAGATTTTTACTCCTCATGTATGTGAAGGACGTAAGAAATAAAGTCAATTCAATTCAATTCAATAATGTGTGTCACTTAATATTACTCAATGGTAACTATGACACAAACAATCATAACAATAACACATAGTTTTGTATTTTGTTCAAACAATCCTTCGTATTTCTATTATATGTGCTACCTAATATATGCTGACTCAAATTTGAAGTTGGAGTTATAGTTCTATTCATACCTATCTTATACCAACACTGACAGAAGCCATCTAGCCTATTGGGTCTGTGCTCTCTTCCAGGGGAACAAGTCAAGTCATGTTTGTAGTCATTTAACTATATACATGTATGTAATGTATGTAATCATATATACCCTCCGAACCAGGGTGTAAAGTACAGTATTACACATAACACACATAGCACATGATAACTTATGAAAGTACGGATAAAATATACAGATGAATCACACATAAATAACAAACTAAAATGTATTAATATTAAATATTGTAAGGTGTGGAACAGAATACCCAGTGACACTTCGAATATGATGCGGCAGGGAGTTCAGAAGCCTAACAGCATGGGGGAAGAAACTGTTCCCCGTTCTCATTCTAACTGTTCTTGTTTTTATGCATTGTAGTCTCGTGCCTGATGGTGGAAAGTCAAAGAGGATGCTGGGTGGATGGGTAGGAGCCTTAATAATACTAAGAGCCCTGTGTATGCAGCGCTCCTGATAAATGTCTGTGATGAATGTTAGGGAGACTCCTATAATCCTCCCAGCTGTTCTCATAGTTCTTTGTAGGGACTTCTGATCTGATGCTTGACTGTTCCCATTCCAGGTGGAGATGGAGATGCAACTTGTCAGGATGTTCTCAAAGGTGCTCCTGTAAAATGAGTGTTAAGATGGGGGGGGGGGGGAAGGAGGCCTTGCTTGCCTCCTTCTTCTTAGGAAGTGGAGGCACTGCTATATTAAGGGATCAGGTTAGGTCATCCATGATTTGAACTCCCAGGAACTTGGTGTACATAACTCTCTTTACGGAGGAGCCATGCATTTGCAGAGGGGCATGGTCCATCAGCATCATCCTGAAGTCCACAATGATTTCCTTGATCTTCTCCCCATTCAGGCTGAGGTTGTTCTTCTCACACCAATCCACCAGTCACTCCACTTCTTCTCTTTATTCTGTCTTATTGTCGTTCTTGATAAGGCCAACCACTGTTGTGACATCCGCAAACTTGATGATACAGTTTGAGCTGGATCCTGCAACACAGTCATGTATCAGCAGGGTGAACAGCAGCTGGCTGAGCACACAGCCAGTGCTTAGCATTCATTAATCTCATCAATCATCAATTCATCAATCTCATTCTCCCTCTCCTTCATTCCCTATATCCCTGCAACACCGGCTTCCCCATGATTCTTTTTTTTCCCAATTAACCACACTAAGGGGTCATTGGGATATAGGAAGGAACTTACGCACTCACAGGCCGCCCACTCATTGATGGACCCAACAGACAAACCTAGTGCAGAAGTCAGGATTGAAGCCAAGTCCTTGGGGCTGTGACGCAGCAGCAGTATCTGCTGTGCCACTAACTACTCGTTAGTTTCCTTGTGTTCATTTGACAGCCGCATGCTTAAAAATCAATTAGCAAGTAGTGGGATAATACAGACAATGCAACAATGAAAAATAAATAGTATGCAATTGGAAAACTCTCTTAAATCACCATGGTTTCTGCTCACTTTGAAATCAAAGGAAATAGGAATGAAGATTGTGATAAATTTGATTTTGTCATCAGTTTCATGGTCACAATGCTCAGACTAATTTACCAAATAAGTATATATCACCTTACATAACCAAGAATGAAAATCCTTAATGTCTTTGAGATCTGCATATGTTGTATCCTGGAAGATGTTCAGTGTATCCCCATTTGTAACACAATTTGAATTATAAAGATATTGATAACATTGAACTTTGAGCAGGCATGAATAATGGAAATCACCGGAATAATAAAGACTGATATTAGGCTATTGGGCTGTTACTTAATTTGATTAACGTGAGACTGACAGGTTCAAGTTCTGCTGCCTAAGTAGTTCTGACAAAGATAGTGGAATTTTGCATAATGACATCCAAACACTGGATGCTACCATGTAGTTGATGGGACAGTCAGCTAGTAATAATAAGACTGAGGGAGTTAAGTTTATGAAACTCTCAAGATGCCCATTTTCTGCCTGGAAACATCTTAAACTTGGCTTTCTGTGATATACCCTATGCGAAATTCATGTGTTAGGACTGTGTCTTAGAAACAAACTTGCACCTTTTGCTTTGAATAATTCCAGATTAATTGTGATGCACAGTTGTTCAGGTATAAAGTGGAAGCCATTTTCAAGTTAATTCAAACTTGCCTATAAATGTACCCAAAGTGTTATTCTACAAATAAGTAGATGCTCATTACAGTACTATGGGGTACTTAGAAACCCTTTGAGCCCTGAGTTATGAACCAGCTATCACTGGTTTATTATTTTTGATATCCCTAATATATTTGATTGTTTGTACACTTTAATTAATGAAAGGACTTCAACATTGTTTTCAATTGAATTCATTTTAAATTCAATGAATTAATCAAAATTTATGCAAATAAGATTGAAGTTAAAGGTCTATCCAGTAGCCAAAGAGTTAAAAAAATTCCAATGTATATGCAAGAACAATTTTGTCGATTCTCTGACTTCCCTGCCAGGTTTCCTTACTGCTTAGCTGTTTCTGGGATGAAACTGCCGCCTTTTAGATAATTTGAAGTCTATTTGCATTTACTTTTTAATGCTTATTTTTTCAGAACGTTGGGTGATATTTCTTGGTTCATTTTAAGAATAAAAGAAGCAGAAAGGAAAGAAGATCTGCTGAATAAATTGGAAGAATTCATATATCTCATGAAAAATTTTGTTCCTCCGTCTCATTCTGCATCTGATGTTTCCTTTCAGCTTTCCTGTGTAGGATCGGCACCCAGCTGTGACAAATCACCCAACTGTACACTGCCAAGGTTTTTTTTTCTAATATGGTAATTTCTTTTGTCCAGAAGTATCTTGTTCCTGCTGTACATGTGTATTTAATCAGTTCTTCATTATGCAATGAAAAACTGGAATAAACTCATGATAAAAGCTAGCAGAGAATTACTGCATATACATAGAATTTTTCAGGAGAACTGATTAAATATTAAACCTTAAAGAATGTATAGCTTATGCTCAAATGCAATAAAAAGGCTGAACTTTATATCCACCTTAAACTCCTGATTGTTTGAACATTGTATTCCTGTTATGAACTTTGAATATATTCACAAATTACTTTACCTGTTTTGTTGTAACTTTTAAAAAGGTGATAAACCTTTGTATGGAACTCATTCAGGTGCTGATTAGGTTGATACCTGCAATAGGTATCTTTTTTCTGCCTTGTGCATGACATTTTGATAAGACTTAAACCAGTCACTGAGATCTGGCATGATGTTGGCTCAAACTTGACTGCACTTTTTGCAAAATGAGAAAATAGAGCTTCAAGTCACAAGCTGACATTCACTTTCTGATCCCATTGATGCATTTACATGAAGATAATTTTATTTATTTGTTAAAAATAATAAAGTAGTAAATTCTGGAGCTAGTAACAGGATCACTTTGGTATTTATTGGCTACATGGGCAAGGATTAGCTTAGTCTTCAGCCTCAGATGCGGCTGTTTGGCCTCCGTCAGAATGTTTTCTTCAGAATAGCAATATACACTGTAAGCATGAAAGTTTTCAGTGTGAATACATTCAGAGATATTGACTGTGTAAAATAATATGGTCGGTAGTAGATCCCTACTACAGTACATGTATTATAACAAAATATGCATAATATACAATTTTTGCAGAAGAGCAACATATAGGTGGTGTTCTGAATACATTAAGGCTCTTTTTAAGAGATCCTGTACAAGTCGTCGATTGATTGATTGTAAATTTGTCTTAGTTACTGTTTTGATATTTTTTAAGCCATGCACAAAAATACAGCAAGTGCACTTAAAAAAAAATTAAGTACTTTTTGAGGAAGTAATGAATATACATATTGCTTAGTATTCCAATGTAAAATAGCTCCAAAGCATGCCAGTTTTTCAGTGGCCTATCGTGAACCCAAATTGTAGACGTGTTAGTCTCAATGCTCAACACATGAGGTCTATTTTCTCATACTTAAAATAGTTAAGAAAAAGCTTTTTGTTCTTTTTAAAAAAACATCCTGCAGAGGTATGAATTTCAGCTGAGGACATTCTGGAGCTTGGAGTTCATTTCTGGCACCATTCTCTAAGGAGTCTCCGTACAGCCTCCCCGTGGAAGGCGTGGGTTTTCCCTGGGTGCTCAGTTTCCTCCCACAGTACAAAGACGTAGAGGTTGGTTATTTGGTCATCGTAAGTTGTCACGTGATTAAGTTTGGGTTAACGGGGTTGTGGGGTTGCTGGGTGGCGTGGCTCAACGGGCCCGAATGACCCACTCCATACTGTACCACTAAAACAAAATAAATAAAAAGTTATCTTCTTACTTTTGCAAGACAAGAGTCATATGTATCACATATTATGCAATACATATTGTGCAATATACAACAATATATTAAATATATTATATATACATGTAACAAATATAATATTTTATTATATTATACACACAACATTACTCTAACTCATATGGGCATTCTTCATTGTGGGCCTTTGGATTCTCCGTCTCTCCATTGATCTGAAGGACATGGTTCTCCCTTCTTGAATGTGAATCATTCAATCCAGGGGTGAAATCCACATGTTCTCACTTTTAAGGTCCTATTGCTAACATTTCTGAATGAACCCACTTGCAGTAATCAATCAGGCTTCTGGGCAATCTGTGAACCCATGAACGCTACCTTTTATTTTGCACTATTTATTTATTTAGTAAGTTGTAGTAATTTTATTATCTTTACACTGTACTGCTGCTGCAAAACAACAAATTTCCTGTCATAGAAGACAGTGATAATAATCCTAGCTGTGCTGCTTGGGTTGATGGTGGATGCACATGAATATGCAGAAAATGGAAGGATATGGATCATGCGCAGGCCGAAGGTATTGGTGTGATTGTGCATCAGTTGCTTAATTTGGCACAGCCCTGCACTGAAGGACCTGTTCCTATACTATCCTATTCTATGTTGTATTTTCTATGAAATATGAACACCCACTTTGTCTATGATGGTGTAAATTGTACTTCTGAATCTTTGGTACAGTTAATAAGACCTGACCTATTGAGAAAAAAAAGGTGCTGTTTAAGATAAACAAGGAGATTTAAAGCTATACAGGCATTCCAAGTTAAGAGAGGGTGAGATTACATTAGCTGCTCTGCCTCATTCAATTTCTGAACCCGTCAGTTCTGAATGACCCTTTGAACTGCTGTCTGTGTTGCCTCTCGTGCTTAATGATACACTTCTCTACAATTTGAAGGTTCTTTGTGTCTCTTCATTCCCTCCCCTTGTGCCATGAAGCAAAAATTTGTGATTTTTTTTTCAACATTGCCCACTGTGTTGCAATGTTCATCTCAGGTTTCCTGAATGTATTCCCTTCATCATATTTTTTTCCTGTTCCTTTAAGTTGCCCAATGCCTAGATGCAGCAAAGGACCCATGATTGTTTTATTTATTGACAATCTACTGGGTGTGACTCGCATGCAATAATCAGGGTTAAAGTAAATGCATGTCATCCGGAAATACTTAGCAAGTCAGGAAGCATCCTTAGAAAGAAAACCATAGAATATTTCAGAGGATGGGGTTGGTGATGGGTGGATCGAATAAAGGGAACGCCTCTGATTGCGTAACAAATAATCTGCTGGAGCAACTTCGCAGGTCGAGCAGCATCTGTGGGGGAAAGAATTACTGATATTTCAGGACAAAACCCGCATAAAGACCTGATTGAAAAAGTTAACAATTCTTTTCCTCTCACAGGTTTCGTTTGACCACTGGGTTCTTCAAACAGATTGTTTGTTCCTTCAGATTCCAGTATCTGCAATCTCTCTGTTTCCATCCCTGATAGGGCGAATGGTATTCTAACGTTACAGACTTTCTGGTTTAGATAGACAGATAGATAGATACTTTATTGATCCCAAAAGAAATTACAATGTCACAGTAGCATTACAAGTGCACAGATATAAATATTAGAAAAGAAGAAAGAAAGAATAAAAAATAAGTTACCTCAAACAGTCTAACAGGAGGGGGGTCATTACTTCCCTGGCTATAGGTTGACTCATTATAGAGCCCAATGGCCAAGGGTAAGAATGACCTCATATAGTACTCTTTGGAGCAGCTCAGTTGTCTAAGTCTATTACAAAAAGTGCTCTTCTGTTCAGCCAAGTTGTCATGCAGAGGGTGAGAAACATTGTCCAGAATTACCAGGATTTTCTGTCGGGTCCTTTGTTCTACCACAGCCTCCAGTGTGTCCAGTTTGACTCCTATAATGGAGCTAGCCTTTCTAATCACTTTATTGAGCCTGTTGGCATCACCCGTGTTGATGCCATTGCCCCAGCACACCACCACATAGAAGGTTGCCCTGGCGACAACAGACTGGTAAAACATGTGAAGGAGAGGCCTGCGTACTCCAAAGGACCTCAGTCTCCTCGGGAAGTAGAGGCGACTCTAGCCCTTATAAAAGATGTGGGTGAGAAAAACAACAAAGGGACATGATAAAGCAATGTAATGCTAATCAGGGCCATTGCTGACAAGTGAAACTGAAAGGAGAGTGTTGGAAATGACCAACAGATGGAGAGAGAACGATGGTGTTAATATTACCTATACGTAACCTTACACCAGAGCTTGTCAGTTCTCAAACAAGCCAGAAAAGTGAGTTACCTCAAACTGATGCTGCCTGACCTTCTGAGTGTTTCCAGCACTTTAGAATTTTATTCCCAATGTCCAGCATCTGAAGTTTGTTTTTGATTTCCAGGGACTGGAGTTGCATTTGCAACAGATTCAGGAATTTCTCAAAATCTTCCGTTTTGACTCATTGATATATTGTTGGTCTCTTTTATGGCAAGCCTTTATTAAAGCACCATGTCCATTAATATATACCCTTCATCTATTCCAAGAGCAATTTACCATAGAAATAATGCAGGTATTTTATATTTATTATCTTTACAATTGTGGTATGGCTCTCCTACTAGGAATCTTTGATGAAGCATCAATATTCCCAAATTATTCTTTATTCATAAAGTTTGAAAATATAAAGTATAATACACTATATGTATACACAGTGACAATATACTGTCACTGTATATTTCCACTGACAGTACAAGACTCATCATTCCATTTGCCTACACGATTTATACTAGGTCGGCATGACATCTTTCACCTGAGTGCTGTCTGAGAGGTGTGCAGCAGTGAAAGGGCCTTGCTCCACAGAGATCTTGTGCTGACCGAAGTCTCACAGCATCCCTCAAATCATAGCCCTTGGAAAGTGTCCGTCTGAACATTCAGTTGTGGACGTCTTACCCTGGAAGCCCTGTGGTTTTCAGTCAGACCAAAGCGTATCACTAACAAATTGATGATCTTCCAGTAGCAGTTGATATTTGTCGCAGGAATAATCCCTGGGAACAACTCACCCTGCCCAGAGTCCTGTGTTACACATAAAGAATCCCAATAAAGGCCAGGGCATCTTTTCCTCTTCCTTGTTAGAAAGCACACACTCAAGAATAAAATTGATGATGGTCATATTCCTATCATAGCGGCCTTAAGGGCAAGCATAGTGACACTGAAATTCCAGCTATCAAAGAAGGGTTTGATTAGGAGATCCCAACCCACTACCAGCCCAGCCAGGTCTTGATGACTGCTGAAAGCTCCGGAAATGAGGTGTTTCGTCAAATGACATGGACATACTCCTCAGGGATCCAATAGGATCCATTGTCTTCTCCCCTTTGAGTCTCCAGTTCCTGAACATCCCATGCAGATTCAGTTACACACACGACTTTAGTCATTATGATGAATGCCATTTTCCCCTCTTTCTCTGGAATTTCTGTATTCCGTTTCTGTGGATGCCCAATCATTTTCAGTCTCCAGCTGAAATAGATGAAGGCTGCTGCAGCACATGAGTGGGTCCTGATGCAAGGTATTGACTTCAAATGACAACATTTGCCCCCCACTGCTCACGGATGCTGCTTGATCCAGATTGTGGTTGCTGCAGATTCCAGTATCTGTACTCCCTTGTGTCTCCAGGTTTTCCTGAGAAGCTTTCACCTTCCAACCCAATTAAGTAGGACTACGTTGGGGTTGTCTGTGTAGAGCAGTTGCCCCCAATTGTAGATCCCCTCCCCAAACTCCATTTTGGATAGCATATATGCGATATTTTTGTCTTGATCCAATTTTATTTAGCAAATGCCCATTTTCCTTATCCCATTCATAGATGATCACATCTTTGTGGAGTGCAAGGTTGTCAGGGATCATTCCACTAAGAATGGTCCAAGTCTGAATCAAGTGAATTATCGTCATCGATGTAGACTTGGCTCAAATGTCAATTGCCTTGGGCAGAATATCATAATTCACATGAAGCACTGAGATGGTATCACCAGTCTCTGATCTCTCTCCTCTGCGTTTTTTCCTCAGCTTGGAGATGAGCCTGAGGATTCTATTTCTCACACATCTTCTAACTTCTTATGTTCATATCAGGTTAAAATTCTCTCTTACAGGGTAAGGCATAAATTATCAGGTTCTGCAATATATATTACTCAAATCACTCTACTTACAATAAATCAGCAAATCTTGGAAAATATCTTTTAGCAAGAAAAGTGTTTTAGTTCACATCTTCAAAATATTTAAGTCATAATTCATTTTTGAGAAAAAATATATATTTGTGTGTGTGTGTGTGTGTGTGTGCGCGCGCGCACGCGCCCAGTTAAAAAATGTACAATTGTCTTTAACTGGTTCATTACCAGATTCAAGAACAGTTACTATCCCTCAACCGTCAGGCTCTTGAACAAAGGGGATAACTACACTCATTGAGATGTTCCTACAACAAATGATCTCACCTTAGGACTCTTTACCTCATTATCTCATGTTCTCATTATTTATTACTATTTATTTAGATTTGCATTTGCAAAGTTTGTTGTCTTCTGCACTCTGGTGAACCATTCATTGATCCTGTTATAGATACGATTCTATAGATTTACTGAGAATGCCCAAAGGAAAAGAATCTCAGGATTGTATATGGTGGCATATATGTACTTGGATAATAAAATTTACTTTGAACTTTAGAAATTTGAACTGCATTCTGAAATCTGAATTAAGCAGTCACATAAAATGCACAATTAGAATACTTATTTATAAAATACAAACGTTGTATATAAATCAAAAGTAGGGCATACTCCAGTAAGTAACTCCACAAGTTTTCACTTCTAGGAAGATGGTGAATTGTGTGGTTTCACCTGGGCTGTCAAAGAGCATCATTCCAATGTTCCTACCCAAAGCTAGGATGTCTCACTTCTTTCCGTACAGAGTTGTATTAATGGTGATATATTAATGAAAGCTTCTGCTCTTATGCTTTTCCCAGTAGTGAAATCAGTAGGATAGCTGGAAGAATGAATCAGGCTTGCTTTACATCTCTAATCCAATAAAGCTGCTCAGACACAAAAACACGCAAAGGAACCTACAAGAGATAATATCACTTGTAACACAGCACATCTTTCAGGTGTTAAACATAGCCTCATTACGCACTTCCTGAATAATCCATGATAGCTCATGCAAACCTATCTCAAAGGGAAAGAAACGTGTAGAAATCTGTAGATTTGTATTTTCTCTAGCAGTGCTAAGGTTTATTGTAAGGAACAGAGTGGGAACCCCACTGTACCCTCCTAACACCTCAGACATACAAATTGATTGGATAAATTTTAACTTAATGATTTCCTGTGTCGTTAGTACAAATCTAAAAATAAGTGTTAGCTAGAAATTGTGTCATGCAGCACCAAATGCATATGCACTGTGCAATTCAATCTTAATGGAAAAAACAAAAATCAAGGCAAACTACAAATTGCTCAAAAAACGTGGTTATCTTTCAGTGTGCTAACCATAATACAGTGCACAGTGCTATCCAGCATCATGGCATTTATGTCTCAGTGCAGGAATTTTTGGCCATGAATTTATTGAAGTGCTTGTGATGGAATTGTCAGGAGAAATGCCTGAGACTGTCTTAGCTTGTGTAACCCTTAGGTTCTCTCGGCTGTGTAAGTCTAGGGAAGACAGTCTCTGGCCCCACCAAACATGTGGAATCTGAGGTTTCAAAACCAACTGTTTGTGTGGATGCTGCTTGATATGTTACCCTGTTACATATCAGTACCACGAAATGACAGATAGTACACCATATGCAATTAAACAATTTAGCTTTATAATTCTTAATTTGACTAAAGAGTTAGTAAAATAAAACAAACAGAAAAGGACCCATTTTAATGAAACAGTCCAATGTGCACAAGTTGGAGCTCACGTTTTCCCTTTTGCCAATCCTCCATCAGTTTCCCTGGGCTTCATCGACTCCTGACCCCACTCCAAGTCCACTCCTTTCTGGCACTTACAACCTCTCCATTCTGGTATCTTCTCTCCCCACCTTCCGCCGAACAAAAGACCTAGATCACCTCAGTCGCAGGCACACAGCAAGGAAAAAACACTCCCTCATTGGACGGTGCACATTCCAAAGCCCCGTGATCTTTAGCCGTAACCCAAACACTGCTGCTACAGAAAAACCGTTAGCAGTGCTTCAACAGGAAAACTATTACATTAGCAGTGAAACCTTGGCCAGGGTGTAACACTTGTGAGGAGAGTGGTGGGAACTGGTTTACACAGCACTCCTGGAAAGGGACTCTCAATATCACATAGGTTTGATCTGAGCCCTATTTACTGAGCAGATGTCCTGATCCCATCGTGTAACTAAAATATCCAGTGGGTGAACAAATTAACCATCCTGGTAACTGGACCAATGCTCTGATTACTGAAAACCCTCTGCTCAATTAATTACCAATGGACTCAAGAATCCAAAGTTCAAAGTTCAAAGTAAATTTATTATCAAAGTACATATATGTCACCATATACAATCCTGAGATTCTTTTTCTTTTGGGCATACTCTATAAATCCATAATAGAATAATAACCATAATAGGATCAATGAAAGACCACACCAACTTGGGCATTCAACCAATGTGCAAAAGACAGGAAGATGTGCAAATACAAAAAGAAAGAAATAATAAATAAATAAATAAGCAATGCATATCAAGAACATGAGATGAAGTGTCCTTGAAAGTGAGTCCATAGCTTGTGGGAACAATTCAGTGATGGGGCGAGTGAAGCTGAGTGAAGTTATTTCAAGAGCTTGATGGTTGAGGTGTAATAAGCATTCCCAAACTTGATAGTGTGGTAGTGTGAGTCCCGAGGTGCCTGTACCTTCCTCCTGAAGGTAGCAGCAAGAAGAGACCATGTCCCAGGTGGTGAGGGTTCCCTGATGCTGGATGCTGCTTTCCTGCAACAACGTTTCCTGTAGATGTGCTCAATGCAGGGGAGGGCTGCATCACTGTCTGGTATTGGGGGGGGGGGCTATTGCACAAGATTGAAGTTGCAGAAATTTGTAAAATTAGTCAGCTCCATCATGGGTACTAGCCTCTGTAATATCCAAGACATCTTCAAAGAGTTGTGCCTTATGAAAGCAGTGTCCACCATTAAGGGTCCCCAGCACCCAGGACCTGCTGATTTCTCACTGTTATCATCAGCTAGGAAGTACAGAAGCCTGAAGGCACACATTCAGCGATTCATGAACAGCTTCTTCCCCTCTGCCATCCGATTCCTAAATGGACATTGAACCCTTGGACACTACCTCACTACTTTTTTATTTCTGTCTTTTGCACTATTTATTTTAACTCAACTATTTAATAAACATATATGCACCTAATATATACTGCCTTGTGGGCCGTCTCAGGAGAGATGAAGGCTATGGAAGTAAACCCAGACAGCAGATCTGGAGTGGAGCCTCTAAGGCAGCTGGACGACATTGAACATCCTTCTGGTAGCTCCTGCAGACAAGCTGATAATAAACGTATTGCTTCATAAGTTTTACTTTGGACTACACTAGTGGGGCCAAGAGGAGGATCTTGATGACTGGACATTTCAGGATCTTCATTCCTTCTGCCCAGTCTTCTGATAATGATCACCCATTGTCCTTCGAGACAGACGGATGCCAACCAACCAATTCAGTTTTACTTAATTACTTAAGATGATGCAGCCAGTCAATACTCTCTCCACTACACATCTATAGTAGTTTTTCATGCCAAACCTTTGCAAACCTCTAAGGAAGTAGAAGCACTGCCGTGCTTCCTTCATAATTGCACTTACGTGCTGGGCCTCGGACAGGTCCCCTGAAAGAAATAACAACACTGAGGAACTTAAAGTTGCTGACCCTCTCCACCTCTGACCTTCCGATAATCCATATAGCCTTTCACAATTCCTGTCTCCACTACTACTCTTCTAAACCAATCACTATATTCATACTGGGCCTGACTGCAGAAATAAGCCACCTTTAGCCAGAGTT
This sequence comes from Mobula birostris, assembly GCF_030028105.1. Lineage (NCBI taxonomy): Eukaryota > Metazoa > Chordata > Chondrichthyes > Myliobatiformes > Myliobatidae > Mobula > Mobula birostris. The sequence goes on from NC_092402.1 coordinate 34,186,522, forward strand.
GTTCAGTATGAGGGCTTGTGGATGTAAAGTGAACCAGACTGCTTCAATAATCAGGGCAGCTACACCTGGCAGGTCAGCAGAATTAGAGAGGTGGGGAGGGGGGTAGCAGGGTCAACAATTATGTAAGCTGCTGTGGTGGGGTGGGTGCAGGGGTTTGGTGGTCAGCAACCAGGGTCAGGCTGTGGTCACAAATCAGGTGAACATCTGGTTGGGTGGTGGATAAATTCAAGACCTCCACAATGGGTCACAGAGGTTACCTTGGTAGGGTCTGCACTGGTCGGAAGGATTCTGAGCAGAATCTGTAGAAGAAGTGCAGTAGTGGGGAAGATGGAGAGTTTCAGAAGTTCAGTATTGGATTTATGTTGGTCAACTCCCAGCCCAGTTTAATTTTACCAAGACTTGATTGTCCCAGGAATGACCAATAATATCTGCTCCAATCTCCTTGCAATATTTCAAGAGAGAAAGATGTAATTTGATATGTGTCTGAAGTGAACAAGTGCAACACATACCATGAGGTGCCCAGTCGAGTATCCAAAGAATAACCCTGAAATTCTTATTTCTATTTACTCCATCTTAAGTACATTTTCAATTGTGTGGTACCAAATGAAACAGCCACATGTAATCAATTTTATGTGCTTTGAATGTTCTTTTAGCCTTCCAGCGTCATTGCTGTATTGCTTTTATTGGACCGAATTGAATATTAGCAAGGGCTGGATAAAGTTCACGGAGAATTGGATGAGTATCTGAAAAACATAAAATATTTTAAAGACATGGAGAAAGGACAGGGGGTGGATTATTGATGAATATTCTGAGACAGAGATGGTGCAGATTTGATGGCCCAAGTGGCGTCCTTCTCAAAGCTTGGAATCTATGTAATGATCGAATGGCCATGAAAGGATAAGAAGGTGAAGAGAAAGGCTTTGAAACCAAGTTCAGACGGATGCAGACAGTTACTATGGACAGGAAAGGTCAGGCTAATTTAAGAGGAAGGATTTATATCTGAACATGCTTAGACTGTAGACTGATGAAAAAATATATAGGAAATCAATTCATGAGGTGATGAAGGAACAGATATTATAATTTCAATACTGGGTTGATTGGCTCTATATTCAGGGAGATTTAAAAGAATCAAGGGGGATCTTGTTGAAACGTATCAAATACTACCAGGAATAGACAGATAAGGTACAGGGAGAATGTGCCCTTTGGCTAGGGACTCTTGAACCAGGAGGCAGGATTGGGTATGTGCCTTTAGAACTGAAATCAGGGAACAATCAGGCATTGTAGTGGTTGCTGAGGGCAAAAGGGTGTGATCAGGATGGGGTGATCAATTAGGTAGCAAAGCTAATGGCTGTGGGGTCAGACATTGGGAATGTATTTAGTTTGATGGAGGGGAAAAGCAGGGAAGTAAATAGAGGTCTATTCAAATTCAACAATGAGGAGGGCAGAAAATTAGGATCAAAATGTGAAAAAGTATCTTAAACAGAAACTAACAGAAGTCAATAGTCATGGATCAGATAATGTTGATCTTCTTTAAGATATGCAGAAGATATCTCAACTGTCTAGTTATGTCCTGCATGCTGTTTCACAGGCTTCAAAGTGATTTTGCAAGGAAAGGGGAAGGCTTTGTCTGAAATACTCACAGCATCTGGATCATCAGAGAGGAACATATGGCTGGTTTTAATAGTGGACTCGCCATATGTTTCTGATAACATTTGCTTCTCTGCATCACCCTAGTGTAGTGTATTATCCTCCTACTTTTCCAGCGAAGGCAATATTGTTTCTTTGGTACATGTGCACTCCAGTATTGCAGTAACAACCCCAATGTCTGTTACACTTTGGTTAAGACAGATGTGTAGAAGAATTTCCTACAACTGACAACAAACATGTACACACAGAGGAACAGGAACAAATTTTGCATGACCTATGCACAAAGATGCTGAATACATCCAATGGTGTGGTTTTAGATTTAATATTGCCCTAGTGCAATGACTTGCAAATGCCCTTTGTAAAATACTTTTGTAACAACACCCACTATTCCCAAAAAATCAGCTTAAATAAGCAAATACAAAGGATGTTTTTTAATCAATACGTTATATTTACATGGAGTAGTTGTGTAGATCTTTCCAATCTTGCATGTTTGTAGGAATCATTTGTCTTCTTGATTGTTTTGAGATGAAGATTAAGAAAACACAATTGAGATAACAATTTAGGAGCATAACAATAAGGTCCTCTCTATGTTCTTCTCAACATATCCATTCTCTGCTTGGCTGCATCTGTATGAAACTTTCTGCTTGTCAACTGATCTTGTTGAACATCATGTAGTGTACAACACACATATATTTTCTTTCAAGTTGTCTCAGATAAAGCTGAGATATTTATGCTTTTTGATGTTGATTGTATAGTAAAATGCTCTGTGCAAAAAATATTTCTCTTGCTAAACAAGTGGATGAGTATTAGCTGTTGGTTGTATTTTATTCTGCCTACCCAGTCTCACCCTATGAATGTAATGGAATCAAATTTGCAGATATATACATAAATACTTATGCATACACTTAACAGTAGAGACTAAAGAACTTGTAAAGCATATGTTAAAATAGCAGTGCCCAGTGGACTGGGACCAGATTCTTTTGGAACAGTGGGATATATGGACTTAAGGGATACATGTGATGGGCAAGGAATCCCATGTGTGAACAGTGTAACTCTAGACAGTTAGACTCAATAACCACATTCAATTTCAGCAGTCACCTGGGAAGCCCCAAGTTCCATTTTTAGTTACTCTCCAAAATGTGACTAGTCAAAGTGGCAGAGCACAACAGAAACTGTATTGGATCTGAATCTGCCAGTGTAACTATAAATAGTTGAACAAACACAGGGCCAAGCATCCTGTGTACTGGTGAATGCTTGGGTATTTTACCATTATGGAGATGGAAATGAGTAATCTGTTTGATGCATTTGGAGTGGCTGGTGTGAGGAAATCACAAGGCTGGACCTGGAACATGCAGAGGCATTGGAGTAAAATACATGGTTGACTTTAATGGTGGCCATTCCAACAGAGTCTCAGTTAATCACTGCTCTTTGAACTCATCCAAAAGCAATTCATCATGCTCCTGTTAAGATCTGCTATTCCAGCCTGTGCTGTTTTGTTAGCTCATATGCATAGTCCAGTAATGTGGGATAATTTAAATATGGATTACACACCAATTAATATTACGGCTGTGGAGCAAGTGGCTTCTGTGTGTCAACTGTGCACCTATTGTTTTTCACAATAATTTTTGTACTCTCTTTCAGCTGGATAGAACATAACCTTCTCTAACTGACTGCTTAGATTTATTAAGAGAATAGAGTCAGGGAAATAGCGTAGAAAATAGTGAATATGTGATATACTGGTTTTGGAACAGAGGCAGTTCACCAGGTTGATTCTGGAGATGGAGAAACTTATAGAAACAGAAAATTATGAAAGGGATAGATAAGACAGAGGCAGCGAAGTTGTTTCCACTAGTAAGTGATATTAGAACTAACCTTAAGATTTAGGGCAATAGATTTAGGACAGAGATGAAGAGAAACTGTTTTTTCCCAGAGTACTGGAACTGTCAAATTGTCTGCCCAGGAAAACAGCAGAGGCTACCTTACTAGATATATTTAAGACATAGTTGGATTAATTTTTGCGTAGTAGGGGAATTAAGGATATGGGGAAAAGGATGGTAGGTGGAGCTCAGTCCATGGCAAAATCAGCCATGATCTTATCGAATGATAGAGCAGGTTCGATGGGCCTGGTGGCCTGGTCCTGCTCCTGTTTCTTATGTTCTTATGGAATGCAAGAAGTAAGTTGATTCAGTGGTAAAACACGCAAAATGCTAGAGGAACTCAGCAGGTCAGACAGCATCCATAGATGGAAACGAATAGTCAATATTTTGGGCCAAAACTCTAGTGTTCTTTCTAGATGAGAGTAAGGAAGGAAGCATACCTCACTATTCCTCTTTTGCCCTATTTATTTAATTATTTATTATTGTACCTTGTCTTTTATGTCTTGCACTGTACTCTTGCCATAAAACACCCCCATTTTACAACATACGTCAGTGATAATAAACCTGATTTTGATTCTGCAAAGGTCCCTTTGCTAAATTCAGTCAAAATCTTTTACATGACATCAATGAATGGTAGTAAAAATAAGCTCTCACCTCATGGAGATACAAGGAAACTAGAGCAAAAAAAAATAAAACTGTTGGAAGAATTCTATGGTTAATTCAAGATCCATGGAGGTAAAAGGATTGATAAATTTTGTGTGTATCAGGACTGAGCATGTAGAACTAAGAGGCGGGGTGACATTGAGGTTGCTTGGCGATAGGTGGAAACAGATGCAGGGAGAGATGGTGGGCAGATTGGACCAGATGGTAGAGGGAGGAGAAAGATGGACCAAAGGAGAGGAAATCCAGGTAAATAGGTATGTAGGTGATGGACAGATGAAATCAGGTGGGAGAAGGATGATTAGCCTAGGCAAATGGACAGTGAGAGATGGAAAAGCTGAACAAAGGGAGAGAGACATGGGTGAGCAGGTGAGTGTAGGAAAGGTACACAAGTGAATGGGTTACCTGAAATTGGAAAATTCTTACCATTGCACTGTAGACTAACCAATGGACTATGAGATGGAGTTATTTTAGGTTGCTTTTGGCCTCTCCCTGGCAGTGGAAAAGGTCAAGAATAAGACAAGTTGGAATGGGAATGGGAAGAAGAGTTAAAACCACATACAGCCAAGATTTCAAGATGGCCATTGTGGACTGCATGCACGTACTTTGCAAAATAGTCATCTGGTCTATGCTTGGTCTCATAGATGAGGAGTCATGCTATTGACATTGTCCACTTTGTGAATATTTATGGACACAAGTTCAAGAAACCTTGCATAGGTATGGGGTAGGAGTTGAGCAGGCAATCCTCTGATCCTTGATGGTAGTTTTGGTGGAAATACAACGGAAATCCTATAGAAGTGACAGAAAGAGAATATTGAAAGTATCTTGATGGAAATGTTACTCTTTACAACATCTCACATGTTCAAACAAAATATAACTTGAAACTGTTTTGCATTAGGTAATGTAAACCAAGGCTGGAGCCAAGCAGGTAAGAATTCTGGCAGCAACTTTATTGAATTAGCTACCTTGCTGCAAACCATATATTATTTTCAGATGAGCAAAACATAATCTTACAGTTTTAATGGGAATTTGAAATATCCCATTGTTGGGCAGGCTTGGTTGCTTGTAATTTTAACTTCTATCCCTTTTTTTTAATTGCTGTGCTTCCAATGAGGATAAAGGTGTCAGAAAGATCAGTGAAATGCCAGCAGATGCCTTTGGTTTGGAGCTGAAGTGGATCATACTTTTAGAGACCATGCTATGCTGAAATCAAGCCAATTCCTCAATATTCCATTTGGTTTCTTATGCCAATGAAAATGTCATTTGGAGCCAAAGTTGATTCAATGGCACCAGTTTGCCCACTTATGTGGTAGGAACTTTGTGACAGCCTTGGAATCAAGTTTTTTGGAATTTTCTACTTCATGTTAGGCAATACATTCTGCCCAAGTCTTCCTGACTGAGGGAGCAGGGAAGCAGGAAGTGTGTTGTGGGATTGCTATCAGCTGCTCACCCTACCTAGCCAGTAAGATGATTGCAAAAATATGCAAGGTGGCTCCCCTCTGATGTGTCCTCTCTGTGAGCAACCAGCTAATGTCTATTCAGTTCCTCTCAAGTGTGGTCTGAATAAAATTATACATTTAATGTGGGAAATGCAGCCACCTATCCATAATATACTCATGTACCATAAACTGCCCATTTTAATTTCTAATTTAGATATTGTGGAGCTTGGAAGATTTTGGAAATACAAAGCCGATTGATCAAGATCTAAAAGTAAAAATATGATTTGATGCCTCAAGCAGAGTCCATTGACAAGACTTACTCCTCACTGCCAGCAATGTTGCTTAACATGTGGCTAAGTACCACGATTTAAGGTGAACTTGGCAAAGTTTCCAAGGTCCGCCTTATTGACATCTTCTTAGCACACTGCTGGCATGATCCCTAGTTACATTTAATAGTTCGATATTGGGGGAGGTGCTGGTGTTTGTACAGGAAGTGGCTGAAGAATGGATTGTCCAAATTCATTTATTCATTTTCTTCCTTGCTGCTATTAACAAATAAAAGAGAAATTAGACTTAAGATTTTCCATTCATGAAATTAACACATTATTCACTTGACTTTAACGGACCGTCTGTGCATTTCCAAAATTTCTGGTTTTCATTTGCAACTGCAAAACATTTTGCCTTATGTTCATATTTCACATGGTGTTACTGTTGCAATTATACAGTAGTCCCAGGCTCAGCTGGCTCCGGCTGACAGTACCCGGTATGGGCCCCTATCAAGGGTTACGGATCCCACTGCCTTGTGGGTATCTTCGGGAGAAGAGAAGGCTAAGGAGTAAACCCTACACAAATCCGGAGTGGAGCCCCTAAGGCAGTTGGATGACGTATCACGTCACCTCCTGGCAGCTCCTGCAGCCAAGCTGATGCCAAATGTACTGCTTTGCATTCCTTTGGACCACATCCGTGAGGCCGAGAGGGGAATCTTGATGTCTTGGCAGCCCAGGATCTCCATATTCATCGTCCAGGTCTGCGCCCCGGAAAACCAGGCGCATCCATTGTCTACTTAGACAGACGGAGCTATGAATGAATGAATGAATATATAGTAGTTAGAACAATATAAAAAGAATTAATAGTTTTGTTCAAAATTGCTACATGATGTAAGTAAGGAATTGAAACCTATTAGCACACAACTGGTCTAAAAGCATAAGCTGAAAGCAAGTGACAGTTCATTCACATTTGTTTAAATTTATCTCATCAGCTCCAAATCAAAATCAAGATGCTTCAGCTCAATTTTAAAATTGAATACATTTTGGAGGCAGAATGCCCGGCACTTTTATGACTTTTTCTAAATATTTATTCTTTATGTTTATTCTATTGCTTAATAATTAGATATACTGCAGGCATGCTATTTGGGTAGACTCAACAATTAACATTTATTCAAATTTTTTTTCATATATTCATATATATTTTCATAATAAATTGGCTGATATATCTGCTAAAATAATGGAAAGGGCAATTAAACCCAAATTATTCAAATCATGCTGTCCCAAAACATAATTTAATGATTTTGGTATTGGATGATTATTTCTATTAAAATATAATAGTGATCTTACAACTTTGCATAAAGCAGTTCTGTTTATAATAAAAATGGGTATTGCAAAATTGAAGGAAGTGCAAAAATGGGTCTATCTATCAATTGCAAAAAGACAGAATGTATGCTGACATCCAAAAAGAAGGAGAATCCTATCTGCAGGCTGAGAATAAACAGGGAAGACATAAAACAAGTACAGAACTTCTGCTACTCAGGAAGCTGGATGACATCAGATGGCAGGTGCGACTTGGACATCAAAAGAAGAATAGGGATGGCAAAAGACACCTTTATGAGAATGAAGAGTATACTGACCAATACTAAACTAGGCATGACAACCCGCCTCAGAGTACTGAAATGTTATGTTTATCCAGTTATATGGCTCAGAATGTTGGACAATATCTAGTAACATGAGGAAATGAATTGAAGCAGCAGAGATGTGGTTTTTGAGGAGGATGCAAAGAATATCATGGACGAGATAAATATCTAACGAGGATGGCATGAACAGAGCAAACACAAAAAGAGAAATAATGTATGAGTTCATGAAAAGGAAACGTAACTTCATTGGACATGTGATTAAGAAAGAGGAGTTAGGATGCACGGTAATTATGCACAGTAAGATTGAAGGGAAGAAAGTAAGAGGAAGACAAAGACAAATGATGATGGAGATAGCAGCCAGAGAACTGGAAATGATACCAATGAATTCATCCACTTGACCCGAAACAGGAGTGTGTGGGCCATGGCAGTCAAAGCTCAAACTGGCATGGCACCTGATGATGATGATGATGATTGCAAAATTAGCATCACACAAATAATTCTGTTGCATTCCATCCAAAGTCCCTCTCTGGCTGATTTAATGGTTAATTACCATGCATAGACAGTAACAATTTTAGCTGCAATTTCTCAACCTCACTGTCTCTCTTTAGTTTCACTAACATCATCTCAAAATATACTGCAACCCTGTAATCTCTTTAAACATCTAACATTTTTGTTAAATTTTAACAGCTTATTTTAAGCTTCACTGACATGGGTTCTAAATCATTTACATTTACATAGTTAAGCAAATTTAGTCAATTGGTATCCTTCATTAAAAGATAGTCTCAAATGTTCTTCATATGTTGAGACATCTCTAAAATCACATTTCAAAGCGATAGGAGTCTCATCAAATGCAAACTGATGTTAGCCTGGCAAAATCATGTGTCTTGATGAACAAAACTTGAAGAGTAACCTGTGGAGCAACACACATCAAAGTTGCTGGTGAACGCAGCAGGCCAGGCAGCATCTCTAGGAAGAGGTACAGTCGACGTTTCAGGCCGAGTCCCTTCATCAGGACTAACTGAAGGAAGAGTGAGTAAGGGATTTGAAAGTTGGAGGGGGAGGGGGAGATCCAAAATGATAGGAGAAGACAGGAGGGGGAGGGATGGAGCCAAGAGCTGGACAGGTGATTGGCAAAGAGGATATGAGAGGATCATGGGACAGGAGGTCCGGGAAGAAAGACAAGGAGGAGGGGGGAACCAGAGGATGGGCAAGAGGTATATTCAGAGGGACAGAGGGAGAAAAAGGAGAGTGAGGGAAAGAATGTGTGCATAAAAATGAGTAACAGATGGAGTACGAGGGGGAGGTGGGGCCTTAGCGGAAGTTAGAGAAGTCGATGTTCATGCCATCAGGTTGGAGGCTACCCAGACGGAATATAAGGTGTTGTTCCTCCAACCTGAGTGTGGCTTCATCTTTACAGTAGAGGAGGCCGTGGATAGACATGTCAGAATGGGAATGGGATGTGGAATTAAAATGTGTGGCCACAGGGAGATCCTGCTTTCTCTGGCGGACAGAGCGTAGATGTTCAGCAAAGTGGTCTCCCAGTCTGCGTCGGGTCTCGCCAATATATAAAAGGCCACATCGGGAGTACCGGACGCAGTATATCACCCCAGTCAACTCACAGGTGAAGTGTTGCCTCACCTGGAAGGACTGTTTGGGGCCCTGAATGGTGGTAAGGGAGGAAGTGTAAGGGCATGTGTAGCACTTGTTCCGCTTACACGGATAAGTGCCAGGAGGGAGATCAGTGGGGAGAGATGAGGGGGACGAATGGACAAGGGAGTTGTGTAGGGAGCGATCCCTGCGGAATGCAGAGAGAAGGGGGGAGGGAAAGATGTGCTTAGTAGTGGGATCCCGTTGGAGGTGGCGGAAGTTACAGAGAATAATATGTTGGACCCGGAGGCTGGTGGGGTGGTAGGTGAGGACCAGGGGAACCCTATTTCTAGTGGGGTGGCGGAAGGATGGAATGAGAGCAGATGTACGTGAAATGGGGGAGATGCGCTTAAGTGCAGAGTTGATAGTGGAGGAAGGGAAGCCCCTTCCTTTAAAAAAGGAAGACATCTCCCTCGTCCTAGAATGAAAAGCCTCATCCTGAAAGCAGATGCGGCGGAGACGGAGGAATTGCGAGAAGGGGATGGCGTTTTTGCAAGAGACAGGGTGAGAAGAGGAATAGTCCAGATAGCTGTGAGAGTCAGTAGGCTTATAGTAGACATCAGTGGATAAGCTGTCTCCAGAGACAGAGACAGAAAGATCTAGAAAGGGGAGGGAGGTGTCGGAAATGGACCAGGTAAACTTGAGGGCAGGGTGAAAGTTGGAGGCAAAGTTAATAAAGTCAACGAGTTCTGCATGTGTGCAGGAAGCAGCGCCAATGCAGTCATCGATGTAGCGAAGGAAAAGTTGGGGACAGATACCAGAATAGGCACGGAACATAGATTGTTCCACAAACCCAACAAAAAGGCAGGCATAGCATGTCTATCCACAGCCTCCTCTACTGTAAAGATGGAGCCACACTCAGGTTGGAGGAACAACACCTTATATTCCGTCTGGGTAGCCTCCAACCTGATGGCATGAGCATCGACTTCTCTAACTTCCGCTAAGGCCCCACCTCCCCCTCGTACCCCATCTGTTACTCATTTTTATGCACACATTCTTTCTCTCACTCTCCTTTTTCTCCCTCTGTCCCTCTGAATATACCTCTTGCCCATCCTCTGGGTCCCCCCCCCTTGTCTTTCTTCCCGGACCTCCTGTCCCATGATCCTCTCGTATCCCCTTTTTCCTATCACCTGTCCAGCTCTTGGCTCTATCCCTCCCCCTCCTGTCTTCTCCTATCATTTTGGATCTCCCCCTCCCCCTCCAACTTTCAAATCCCTTACTCACTCTTCCTTCAGTTAGTCCTGACGAAGGGTCTCGGCCTGAAACGTCGACTGCACCTCTTCCTACAGATGCTGCTTGGCCTGCTGCGTTCACCAGCAATTGTGATGTGTGTTGCTTGAATTTCCAGCATCTGCAGAATTCCTGTTGTTTGAGTAACCTGTGGAAGTGAGTCTGAGTAGAAACAATGGCTAAAAGAAACCAGGAAATTATGGAAATTCCTTTTATTATTTGGAGAGCTGTTACAATGTGAAATCCACTACCAAAAGGGAGACAAGTAGTGACTTATAACAAGGATTTTGATTTTAATCGAAAGGGCAAAATAAAATGTATTACATTGGAAATGAGCAAGGCAAGAAGATTTTTTGAGATAACTCTTTCAAAGAGTAACCAGGCATGATGGGCTGCTTCTAGCCTGTGAGATTCAATGAAATCGATAGAAGTATAGAGATATCTGTGGAAAGGAGGTGAATGATGAAGGAATGATGCAGAGATGCAAAGGGACTTGGGAAACCTCGTGCAGGATTCCTCAAAGGTTAACTTGCAGGCTGAGTTGGTGGTAAAGAAGGAAAATGCAATATAAGCATTTATTTTGAGGGGACTACAATACAAAAGTGAGGATGTAATGCTGAGGCTTTATAAGGCACTGGTCAGAACACACTTAGAGTATTGTGAACAGTTTTGGGCCCCTCATCTAAAGTACGATATGCTTGCATTGGAGAGGGTCTAGAGGATGTTCACAAGACTTATTCCGGGAATGAAAGGGTTGACGTATGAGGAGCGTTTGATAGCTCTGGGCCTGTAGTCACTGGAGTTTCGAAGGATGAGGGTGATCTCATGGGAACCTATTGAATACTGAAAGGCCTAGATAGAGTGGATTTGGTGGAGATGTTTTCTATAGTGGGGGAGTCGAGGACCAGAGGGCACAACTACAGAATAGAGAGATGTCCATTTAGAACAGAGATGAGAAGGAATTTCGCTAGCCAAAGTGTAGTGAATCTGTGGAATTCATTACCACAGAAGGCTGTGGAGGGCAAGTCATTGAGCATATTTAAAGCAGTGGTTGATAGGTCCTGATTAGTCAGAGCATCAAAGGTGATGGGGAGAAGGCAGAAGAATGGGGTTGAGGAGGATAATAAATCAGCCATGATAGAATGGCAGAGCAGACTCAAAGTTTCAAAGTTTCAAAATACACTTATTATCAAAGAATATATAAATTATGCCTCCTTGAGATTTGTTTGCTTACAAGCAGTCATAAAGCAAGGAACCCAATTCAAAGAAATAAGACCAACCCCCAGACCAGCCTCGATATTCAATTCATCGTATTAGCAGGGAAATCACTGCAATTTCACAGACAGGAAGCACAGTAGTCGAGGGCAGTCTCACAGCCTTCGCATCACAGAGAGCAGATAGCCTCAATGGGCCAAATGGCCTGACTTTGTTCCTATGTCTTATGGTCATGACATAGCCATCCACTTTCTAGTGGCTATACTGTCACTCCATTTATTAGGACAGCAATGATACAACTTTACAAAGGATGCTTTCCTTCGTCAATTTTTTTCTCTATAATCTAAATATTGTTACATTCTATGAAATCTGCCCAAAAGTATGGGCAAATAATGCATTTTGGTTCTAATACATTTTATATTACAGCAATAAAGTTCTATAGTAACACATACAAAATACTGGAGGAACACAGCAGGTCAGGCGGCATCTATGGAAAGGAATACTTCAGGCCAAGAACCTTCATCAGGAGTGGAAAGGAAGGGGAAGCTGCCAGTAGACGAAGTCCTAATGTTCAGTTTGGAATTACAGTTGGGATATACAGTATTTAAACTGCAATTTTTCAGAATAAGAGCTGGCAGGCTTAAAACAGAAATGCAAAGACATAGAATGAGGAGTGGGTGTGGGACCTCTCCAGAATTCAGCGCCATTTTATAAGATCACCTCTGATCCTGTGCCTCAACTCTACTCTGCCTGATTTCCCATATCCTCTACTTTCCTTAACATTCAAAATTATACTCAGTGATTCAGCTTTTGGTACAACGTCGGTGTAAAGGATTTTATCCTGATGAACAGCACTAAATGAGTGACCCCTTTTATAGAGCAAAGAACAGTACAGCAAAGTAACAGTCCCTTCAGCTCACTATGTCCCTGCCTGACACATTGACAAATCAAACTAAATCTCATCTGCCTGCACATGATCCAGATAACATACTCACACCCTATTGTTTTGGAGGAAAGATCCTGCCAGGATCTCCCCTGCCAATTCTTCACAAAATCATGTATGTCTCAATTACATATTTCTCCATTATTCTACTGTGCAATGTGTCCTCTCAACTCTGTTCATTGAATAACTTCATCATGGCCAGGAAGCAATCTAATGAATTGAAGCCACACTAATATGGGTCAAAATTATCCTTCTTCCCACCTAGTTATATTCTTTGGTGTTAGAAATTAGACTTATTTATCACAGATGGCCTTTCCTTATAATACTTGCATCATGCTGATTGCCAGCATTGTGCAGTAGGGCATTTTCTTAGAAAACTCTTTGTTCAGCTAAATGCCTAAACACCTTCAATGCAAGTTCAAAGGCAAACAATAAAGCAACTCAGATGTAATGCACCTTGTAAAACTGGGCTGTAAAAACCATACAGTGACCATTTACTATTGCTTCGGCTTCTGTATCGCAGATGTTTGTACACTACACATTATGTCTTTATTGTATAATTATTAGGAGACACATGGTTTAATTAAGCTGCAGTACCTATGTAGCAGCAGATGTTCCAGCAACTTCAAAAGCAGCTTTATGATGAAAGGAGTTTTTTGAAATTCCTATCCTACCTTGGAAAAAAAAGACTATTTCAGAGCAAAACAAGCAAGAAAATTGAACGAATCCTGTTTCTGGATTGTTTCTATTTGACAAAATATCCTGATTTTAATAAGCTAACATGAGAAATGTAATATGTAAAAGTTGATTAAGGTACCATCAAAAGTCACAAAGAATAGAAATATGATCATCTCTTCCAATGATGTTCCAGTTTAATCCAAGTACAAAGCCAGATGCAGAATGTGCAAAGTATCTTTTCTGAGTTATTTTCTCTGCTGTTTATTGTGGGGATCTGCTGTTTACTAATGCAAAATTAAAACATGACTTAACCTTTTTGCTTAAATGTAGCAGTGGCTTTATTTAGAGCTTGCAGCTGAGAGGATCAGGTGCAGGGAGCAATAGGGTTCAAGTAGTATTCTTAAATGTTTAGCTTTTTTGACAGGTTTTTATTATGGTGAAGGAAATGTCTTATGGCATCATTGAGGACCTCCACCATTCAGACATACCTTATTCTTATTATGACCTTCAGAGAAGAGTTTCAGGAGCCTGAAGGCACACATTCAATATTTTAGGAACAGCTTCTTCCCCTCTGCCATCAGATTTCTGGATGGGCAATGAACGCAGGAACACTACCTCACTATTTTTCCTCTCTTTTTCCACTACTTACTGAATTTTTCTTTATTAGATATATGCATTTTTTCTTATTGTAATTTATGCATTTTTATGTATAGTACTGTATGCTGCTGCAACAAAAAAACAAATTTCACGATATATGTCAGTGATAACAAACCTGATTCTGATCAGGAAGGGCTTCCATTTTTTTTCAAAGAAGTACATAGGCATTTTTTTCTGTCATTCTATAAACTAGGGTTTAGAGTAGCATGCATGTTTTAAAAATTTGGTATTATGTAAGTCATTTCTCAGTTTCCTTCAGAAGCCTCACTCCCTCTTCAACTCTGCCTATCCCAAAGCCTTCTTCAAAATTTACTCTTTTAAGTACCTATCCTATCCAGTGTCAACACTTCAGTGAAGTTGGTTAGGATGTTTTATCATGTTAAAGGTGCCATATAAACCAGGTTTACATTGTTATAAGTCATGTTTTAGGTTATCATAGCCTTAACTTTCTAAAAGATGATCTGGGAGATAGGAAAAATTGATATTTTTCTTGAATGAAATCTAAAAAATTCCTGTTCCTCAGTTATCCAAAGCAGTTGTTTTGAAACCCAGTTGTTTTGAAATAGTAAGATGAAACCCAGAACCCGGCCATCTTGTTTCACAGCCTTGTCAAGGGCCTTTTGAAAATCAAAGTAAACAACATCACTGACTCTCCTTTGTCTATCCTGCCTGTTATTTCCTCAAAGAATTCCTACAGTTTTGTCAGTCAAGATTTCCCCTTAAGGAGACCATGCTGACTTTGGCCAATTTTGTCATCTGCCTTCAAGGACCCTGAAACTTCATCCTTAATAGTGGACTCCAACATCTTCCCAACCAATGAAATCACTCTGACTTGCCTCTAATTTCTTTTTCTTCTGCCTCCCTCCCTTCTTAAAGAGATGAGTGACATTTGCAATTTTCCAGTTCTCTGGAACCATTGCAGAATCTAGTGATTCTTGAAAGATCACTACAAATGCCTCCATAATCTTTTCAGCTACCTCTTTCAGAACCCTGAGGTGAAGTCTATCTGGTCCAAGTGATTTATCTACCTTCAAACCTTTCAGTCTTCCAAGCCCCTTCTTTTTAGGAATAGAAACAGCACTCACTGCTACCCCTTGATATTCTTGAATTTCTGGCATACTGCTGGTGTCTTCCAGAGTGAAGATTGAGGCAAAATCTTCTTTAAGTTCATCCGCTATTTCTTTGTCCCCATTACTACCACTCCAGTGTCATTTTCCAGTGGTCTGATATCCTCTCTCGCCTCTCCTTTACTCTAACCAACGCCTATGGATCCATCCCACATAAGCTCGTTGAAACAGCACTGAGAAGACAACATGTTCCAGAGATGATCCGAATCCTCATTCTGGACTATTACAGCAACTTCATGTTGAGAGTCTCCTCAGGGTCACTAACATCCACCTGGCATCGGCTAGAGAAGGGCACAATCACTGGCTGCACAATCTCCGTGTCACTCTTCTCATTGGCCATGAACATGATTGTCAAGTCAGCGGAGGTGGAATATAGAGGTGCCATGTCTAGATCTGGTACTCGGCAGCCCCCCATAAGAGCATTCATGGACGACCTGACGGTGATGGCAACATCCGTCTCTGGGTGCAGATGGCTCCTTCAAGGGCTGCAACTGCTCATCTCATGGGCAAGGATGAGCTTTAAACTAGCCAAGTCCAGGTCTCTGGTCCTGAAGAAGGGAAGTGTGGCCGACTGGTTCCGCTTTACCCTGGGAGGGATCCAGACTCTAACGGTGACAGAAAGACCAGTCAAGAGCCTGGGCACAATCTTCGACAGTTCCCTGAAGGACACAGCCGCTCTTCAACAAACCAGGAGCGACTTGATAACCTGGCTCACCGCTATTGACAAATCGGGGCTTCCAGGAAAATTCAAAGCCAGGATGTACCAACACGGAGTCCTGCCAAGGCTACTCTGGCCCTTTCTAGTCTACGAGGTGCCAATGTCAACAGTGGAGGCTCTACAGAAGACCATCAGTCAGTTTCTCCAGAGGTGGTTGGCGCTGCCCCGGACCTTATGGGCAATCCACCAAGCTGCAGCTCCCCATCAGCGGCCTATCAGAGGAATTCAAAGTCACTCGAGCCAGGGAGGTTACGATGTACTGAGACTCCTCTGATGTTAAAGTTGCTTCGGCAGGAATCCGTGTAAAGACCGGGAGGAAGTGGCAGGCACAGGAAGCTGTCGACAGAGTGGAGGCACAGCTGCAGCACAACATTTTGGTGGGCACTGTGGCGGTGGGGCGGGCAGGACTGGGATGCTTTCCCAAACCACGCTACGACAAAACCCGTGGAAAGGAGAAGCGTCAACTGGTTCAGGACAAAATACGACCAGAACTGGAGGAAGAACGATACAGCAAGGTGTACAAACAAGGCGCCTGGACTAGATGGGAGCATGCGGAACCTCGCAAATTCACCTGGACAGAGCTCTGGAGAGCCGAACCATTGTGCATCAAGTTTCTCATCCAATCAGTCTTTGACGTTCTCCCAAGCCCGGCCAAGCTGCACAGGTGGGGCATGGCAAACACTCCAGCATGCCTTCTGTGATAGAAGAGGGGCACCTTGGAGCATATCCTAAGTTGCTGCCCGAAGGCGTTGGGGGAAGGGCGATACCGCTGGTGCCATGACCAAGTCCTAAGGTCTATGGCGTACATAATCAGCACAGCAATTCAAGACAGCAAAAATCAGCACACTCCCAAACAGTCCATCACCTTTGTTAGAGCAAGGGAGAAGGCTCAACATCGGCCTAGCTCCTCAGGAGGGCTTCCTGCCACTGCGCAAGACTGGCAGCTCCAAGTCGACCTAGGGAGGTAGCTCAAGTTCCCAGAGAACATCACAGCCACTCCGCTCCACCCGGACATGGTGTTAATATCGGAGTCTACAAAGCAAGTGGTCCTGCTGGAACTTGCTGTCCTCTGGGAAGACCGGACTGAAGAGGCCAATGAGCACAAGAGGGCTACATGCATAGATCTTGTTGCAGAATGCTGGAGCAATGGCTGTGAGCCAGTCGAAGTAGGGTGCCAGGGCTTTGCTGGCCATTCATTACAGCAGACTCTAAAACTCCTCGGAGTTAAAGGACTGTAGTACAGAAGAGCCACCAAGAACATTCTGGAGGCTGCTGAAAAGGCCTTGTGGTAGCGGTGGACCCAAAAGGGGAATCCATGGATTAGTGCGCCACTTGGACACAAGTCAGGGGCTGATCACCCCCGGCTGGGTCGCCCGGTCGAGGTTGTCTGATGATTAAACACCCGAAACACCCTATGACCCGGGTTTATCGCTGAAGATGTGTCCAAGTAGCACCAGAAGGTGTATTCTACAACTCTTTAAGTATCTGAAAAAAGACTTTTGGTAACAACTTTGATATTATTGGCTAGCTGACCTTCATATTTCATCTTTTCTAGTTTTAGTTGCCTTCTGTTCTTATTAAAAGCTTCTCAAGCCTCTGACTTTCCACTAATTTTGGCTGCATATTATACCCTCTCTTTTGCATTTATGCTGTCTTTGACTTTGCTTGTCAGCCATTTACCTCATCCTCCCTTTAGAGCACTTCTTGGTCTTTGGGATGTATTTATCCCATGCCTTCTGAATTGGCCCAGAAACTCCAGCCACTGCTGTTCTGTTCTGATAGTGATTAGTTTAAGTTTAGTTTTAAAATGTGTTAATGTAGACTATTAGTACTGCCAACAAACACACTTCTGCTATACATTTGGTGGGTCTGCAAGCTTTCAAATAGTCTGATCCAGATAGTCGGTCAATGTAACAGTATTTGAAAGAGGCTTCAGTCTAATTTTGGCAGCAATCTGAACTTACAGGCAGACAATCAAACTTCCCATGTCAAGGCATAAAGGAATGTGAGACCTGATGGACCCAGCGCTGCTTGTGAACCAGGAAACCGTAAATGTTTCCCACTGATCCTGTCCAGCAAACCTGCTATGGTCCACATACATATAGCATATGCAAGAGGAAAATATTAACATGAAGTTTGCTCATTTCCACAACTTCTATCTGAAATTGACAAAACTACAGATACTCTAGTTTCTTCAAAACATTGCAGCTCCTTAAAAATTGTTCAGAAGCACTGCCTCAAGTAGATGTCTTTCAAGCTCCATTTATTTTTGCTTGTCTTTGACTTCTGTTAAGTTTATAGATACAGCTGCTTCAAAGGCTAAGTCTGTCATAAATCGAGCTAAATGTACACATTAATTACATGCACATTCCTCAGCTATTTTCCATACTTTATCCTTCAAGAGATGCAACAGATAAGCACTGCAGCTCATCATATTAAAACACATATCACTTTCTCGTTCACCTTAAGCTTTAGAATAATAATTCACTTCAAAGGCAACACAACCCAAGGATGATTTTTAAATTAAGAATCTAGTGAAATAAAGGTGGACCACAAAGAAATAGTCGCTCAGTCATCACATGGTAAAGTTACATTGTCACATTTGCTGAATTGATATTAGCTTTGCGTTCTTCTACAAGGGTTCAGTTAACAGCAGGTTCCCATCCAAATGTGTTCCACCCTGTCTTAGAAATGTATCGTTGGCCCTTCACAATGGATGCGGAGGAAATATTTCACCCAGAGGATTGAAAGTAGTTGGAATTTTTTACTTGAGGGGGTTTTAAATACATTTTTGCCCCTCTCAGGTCAAAAATATATTCCAAATAAAGATTGATAGATTTTTGGTATTGCAGTTAGCTCATGAAAATGACATCAAGGTAGAAGATCAGCCATAATTTCATTGAATGTCAGAGCAGGAAGATCAGTCATGTGGAAATTCTTTGACTTCTTCTATTTTTCTGTTTCAGGAAACACCCACTTGCTTCTTCCAGTGGCAACATTTGTAGAATGCAGTGCACAGTTGTGGTAGGAGGAGCTCAGCGGGTCATACAGGCTACCTTCTACTTCCTTAACTTCCCACACACAATATGCTCTCCCATCCCAGCAGCTGAGCAAATGTACAAGAAGCAGGTAAGTAACAGGATAATGGTGAAGAACTCTATTTTCTCCTCAAGATTCGATTACATTTTCTGATCAGATCAGGAAATGCCAAGCAGGTGCAGAGTCTCCATCGTCATTTGCTATATCCTGCAAGAACACCTGAAGACCTAAGTCCATGGAAGTTGAGCCTGTAAAGCAGAAGGAAACAGAAGGCTGAATCACAATTCAGCATCAATATTCTTATCTCCCAGCAGAGTAGAGGACACAGGCATTGTCTGCAGGGATATGAGGCAGGAGACATATTTTTCATAAGGAACACAAAAATAATCCTTACAAGACAGACATCAATACTTACTGCCATTACAACCTCACATTCAACATCAGCAAGACCGAGGTATTGATTGTAGACTTCAGGAAGGGGAAGTCAGGAGAACATGCAACAGTCCTTGTTGAGGTGTCAGGAGTGAAAAGGGTAAGTTGTTTCAACTTCCTGGATGTCAACAATTCAGGTTCTATCCCGAGTTCAACACATTCATGCAATCACAAAGAAGGCATGCCAATGACTCTATTTCATTTGGAGCTTGAGGGGATTTTGTATGCCACCAAAGACTTTTGCAAATTTCTATAGCTGTATGGTGGAGAGTGTTCTGATAGGTTCTCTCCTGGTGTGGAGCCCCCAGTGCACAGGATCGCAAGAGGCTTCAGAGGGTTGTAGACTCATTCAGCACAGTCCCGGGCATAACAAGGATATCTTGATGAGACGGTGCCTCAAGAAGGCAGCATCCATCATTAAAGACTCTCACTAATCCAGGCGATCCCTCATTGCTTTACTATCCTCAGGGAGGGGGTACAGAATCATGAAAGCCCACACTCAACACTTTAAGATAGCTTCTTCCCCAATGACATCAGATTTCTGAAGGGCCCGTGAACCCAAGAAACTAACTCATCCATTTGTCTTTTGCACTCTGCCTTTACTTTTTTTAACTTGTCATAATTTTTATGTCTTGCACTGCACTACTGCTGCAAAACAACAAATTTCACATCATATTAAGTCAGTGATAATAAACCTGAATCTGATTCTACCTATTTATTCTCTACACAGATATTGCAGAGCAGCTGTGGTGTGTACCATCTATAAAAAGTACTAATGTTACTCTGACAGCATCTCCCAAATCTACACCTCTTCAACAACAAGGACAAGGGAAGCAAGCACAAGGGAGCACCATCAGCAGCAGGCTCCCATCTAAGTGTGTTCCATCCTGACTTGGAAATGTCTCATTGGTCCTTCACTGTCCCTGAGTTTAAGATTTTGAAATGACAGAATAGCACTTTTGCTCATCCAAACATTTGTAGATGCAAGCTGCTCAGTTTGAAAATCTCCTTGGATAGTTGAAAATGGTCACAAACTCACGACAATCACTGGGTTGGATTAGGTTCAATCTGACCCATCAACTGTGCTCCCTCCCTCACTGGCTTTTTGTGGCTGCATGGATTCCCATCACCATGACGATGGGCCAGACAGCAGCATAGCATTCAGCGCAATCGCTTTACAGTGTCAGGGGTCACCAGTCACGGTTCAATTCCCGTTGCTGTCTGAAAGGAATTTGTACATTCTCCCCATGACCATGTGGATTTCCTCCAGGTGCTCTGGTTTTCTCCCACATCCCAAAGACATGCAGGTTAGGGTTAATAAGTTGTGGGCAAGTTATGTTGGTATTGGAAGCGTGGCGACACTTGCGAGCTGCCCCCAGCACATCTTTGAACTGTGTTGGTCATTGATACAAAACATTCCACAGTATGTTTTGATTTACATGTGACAAACAAAAGCTAATCTTTAATCTTTAATGACCTGAAAATTTGAGTTATGTGCCTGATCTGCCAAAGGAAATCACATCCTGAGACATCTCTGTCAGTTCCATCCGAATGGCCTTGGCATATTTAAAAGCATTGAAATAGGTATCTATAACTTTAAACAAATTACAAATTATTTTGAATAAAAGTAATTAATTTACATTTAACAAACTACTATTAATTAATTGAACTATAGGTATGTAGTGAAATAAACAAAAACCTTGGCTAAGCTTATCTTTTGATTTGGGGCTGAAAACCTCACTGGCATTGCTCTCTATGAACCTGGTGTAAAACTGAGAGATTAGCTATGTGGCGCCTTTCTCCTTCCTTTCCAATCTTGAAGCAGGGTTTTGTTCCGAAACATCGACTGTGTATTCATTTCCATAGATGCTGCCCGGCCTGCTGAGTTCCTCCAGCACTTTGTGTGTGTTGCTTTGGATTTCTAGCATCTGCAGAATCTCTTGTGTTTAGAAATGAAGTATATCAGTCCCATCAACTGAATAAATGAAGTGCCATCAGACACAACAGTGATCAATTGGTATCCAGTACATTCCATTGCGGTGCTCTGGTGCAAATCCTTGGGATGTTCAAGATGCACATACTGCAGTTATCTTGCATTTCTCAATGGAACTACCAGCTAACTGTCAGTTTGATCTTCTCCAATATTTTGATCTTGAGATAGTTCCAGTTTTGTGCTTGAAGAGGTCTTCCAACATAATGTTTTATAAACCCATGCTACAGATAACAGAAGCAACATTCATTTATGTATCTTGTGCTTAGAATTTCTCAATATATTGAGCTGGTATTTTTAGAGAATGGTAAACCCCTGAGACAATGTTCTGTTTTTAACTTTGCAGTAATGAAGTCAGCTCTGATTGAAGGAAAGTCAACATTATTTCTCATAATAGATAGGTCAACTACACGTGTTGAACTCTGCTTTGCCCAGCCTGAGAATGAGATATCTACATCTAGATTTTGTTACAATTCTGTCTGTGATTAAGATTTTCAACTGTAAGTCAGGATTTTAACTCATCAATTCAGCACATTCCATATAGTACATTGCAGGATTCTAGTCTGTTGCTCTATATTTCCTCTGGTTTTATATTCCCATTCACAGCATTAGTATGTGAACAAGGCACAATGATAGCACCTTGTATTGCAATGTTAAACAAGGAAAGGTAAAATTGTGAAATAAATACAACTGCTGCCCAATAAGCAAATTATTGTTTTTCCAAGAGCCTCCCTGTACTCATTACAAATGATAACAGCACAATGATATTCTTTCTCACTATGATGAAGCTGCAGTAATAGTAATTTAACCAGAAGAATCACCTCAGTGTGCAGATATTAATATTACACAGCTAAAGTGCATTCTAACTTTGTCAGTGCAGTGATGAGATTATTAAAAGTCAATGTCAATAAATCTGAGGATAGTCAGAACAATTATAAACTTTTCGACAGCCTTCTTCCTCTGATTCAGCCTTCACTGGGAGCAGAGCAATATGCACCTTCCTTCAGAAGAGCAACAATTTCATTTGATTTTTTTCCAGACATCAGAAATGAGCATCAGCCAGACTGAACAAATAAATTCCTGCTTTCAAATGACTAGCAAAACAAGTAAGGAAAACTGAAAAGTTCTCATCTGAGGCTTCACAGTGTTTAAAGCTCCCATTCTACGTTGCAATACTAACAACTGGAGTGCCACACCACATACGACAAATGAGTATAGTTTCATAGGACATGACCTTCTCCCTTTGCAAGTTTAATGGGAGTGGCTGAGATCTCATACTGCGCAGCGGGAAAAAGCTGATGAGGACAATCAGGATCCCTAGGATCACCTGGGTTTCTTCCCTTTGTTTAGGTTTAAGAGTATAGAATGCAAAACTCATGAAGATTGCCTTGAAATTTATTATTTGTTGCTCATAAAATTTGGATGATCATTATTTGAAAGGCCACAGTTGTAGTGTCACTTTACTCTGCCCTCGTGCCAAAATTATTTGTGCTTTTCATCTGTGGAAGTATCCTCAGAGAGATTGTGGAATCATATATAATCATGGAGTTATTCTGGTACAGGCAGAGACTAGGTTTTTTTTTTGTGGCTTTTCTTTTACTTTACCCATCTGAAGTTAACTTCATTTCATTTTTTACATAAATAACCATTCTGCTCTTAATTCCTTCCAGAGAAAAGTACATTTTAGTAAAATACCTAACTCAAATATAGAGATTCAGAAGGAAGAGAAACAGCATGTCTTGGACATTGTGGCAAAGTACAAAGCCATAATGTAATATACAATACAAAGAGAGAAAAAAAAGATTTTCTTTATGCTTTGGTGGATATTCTTAGCATTACACCTGTTCTCTGATAAATGAAATATTATATACTACGAGGGGTGTTTGATAAGTTCGAGGCCTAAGGTAGAAGGAGTCAACTGCTACTCTTTACCTCACTGGATTTTTGTAAAATTCATCTGAAAGAAAGGAAATATATCCTGAACTTAAGCAGAAGTACAAAGCTAAGGTAATTATTTTACTATGGAACATTGGAATGTGACCGAAATTAATTAATAGACACAGACTTTTACTCTCTGTACATTCAACATTTACAACATGTTCTTTTGCATAAAGTTATGCACTCCATGGCATAAAAAGAAAGTGTCTCTCTGTCTCATTCCAGACTCTTGCCTTGAAGTTACAAGGTTGTGGTTTCCCCTTAATTAAGACATTTCAGTCAACACTGTGCAGTATTGCATGAAACCTACTCCATCAGTGATGTTTTCATGGATCTTAGGTCTTATTTTCTCCTTCTAGATCACATAATGGAGCACACGTCATTGTTTGGAGAAGATCAGATGTGTCGTGCAAAGGTACGTTCACAAATTATCACCACTTTATCTTTTTATCATTTTAATCTTTATAGAACCCTGCTGTATGTAAACTGTCTGCTAAATTTTCCTACTTAAAAGCATTAACAACAGTCATGTTGTTCTTGAAGCACTTTGAGTTGTTCTAGGGAGATAAAAGATGGTGTAGGCATGCAAATTTTAAAAATGTATTTATTGATATATACACTTTCCTGATTGTTTTTTAATTGCAGCCTCTCTTCATTTATATTAAGCTATTGGCACCAAAACAATCAAAGGGGTGAAGCAACCTATTGATAAACCTAAAAATCTGAAGCCTTATAGTAAGGATTAGGTGATGAGGTGGAGACACATCTCTACCGAAGGAGGTATAAGGCACTCCTTCCCTCTGCTAGCCTGAAGGTCACTATTGTGCAATATATAGCACCTGCTTAGTCCCTTGTTCAGGGTCATGTGAAGCCATGGGTACAGGTGCTGAATGGTCCTATGAGCAGCTGATGAATATCACAAGTCCTGGTTATGCAACCACTGAGGTTAGGCAGACAATCTCTGAAGAGTATTGATAATGGCTGGGTCATTTCTTTTCTACAGAAACCATTTTTGTAGAAAAAAAGAATTTGCCAAGAACAGTTTGCCTATGTCATATGACATGGTACATAATGAAGATGATGATAGTAAGGATGTTAGGCTTTTTGCATGTGCATATTGGAACGTTATCATCTGTTAAAGACACTTCTGGGAAATCATTCATTTCTGGGCTTGCTGCATCCATCCATGTCCTGCAACCCAGGTCTGTTGAATACATTGGTAATTTCATGAATAAACTGATCATTCACAAGCAGCATTATAAGAACCTTCCCCACCCCCACCTCCAATTTCTGCTTTCCCCAGGGATTGCTTCCTAGGTGACTCCCTTGACCATTCGTCCCACCCCACTGATCTACTGATCTCCCTCCTGGTACTTATCCTTGCAAACGGAACAAGTGCTACACCTGCCCCTGCACCTCCAACCTCACTGCCATTAAGGGCCCCAAATAGTCCCTCCAGGTGAGGCGACACTTCACCTGTGAGTCTGTTGGGGTCATCTACTGTATCTGGTGCTCCCAGTGTAGCCTTCTGTATATCAGTGAGACCCAACGTAGATTGGGAGACCATTTCAACAAGCACCTTTGCTCCATCTGTCAGAGAAAACGGGATCTCCCAGTGGCTACTCATTTTAATTCTACTTCCCATTTCCATTCCAATATGTCACTCCATGGCCTTCTCTGCTGCTGTGATGAGGCCATACTGAAGTTGGAGGAGAAACACCTTATATTCCATCTGGGTAGCCTCCAACCTGATGGCATGAATATGAACTTCTCTAACTTCCATTAATGGCCACCCTACTCTCCTTCACCATTCCCGTCTCTCACCT
This sequence comes from Mobula birostris, assembly GCF_030028105.1. Lineage (NCBI taxonomy): Eukaryota > Metazoa > Chordata > Chondrichthyes > Myliobatiformes > Myliobatidae > Mobula > Mobula birostris. The sequence continues at coordinate 34,211,491 of NC_092402.1, forward strand.
TATCTCCTTACCTGCCCATCACCTCCCTCTGATGCTCCCCCCCATCTTTCTTCCATGACCTTCTGTCCTCTCCTATCAGATTCCCCCTTCTCCAGCCCTGTATCTCTTTCACCAATCAATTTCCCAGCTCTTTACTTCACCCTCCTCCTCCCAGCATCACCCATCACCTACCACCTTGTATTTCTTCCTCCCCTCTCCCCAACTTCTTACTCTGACTTCTCATCTTTCTTCTCCAGTCCTGAAGAAGGGTCTTAGCTGAAACATCAACTGTTTACTCTTTTCCATAGATGATGCCTGGCCCACAGACTTCCTCCAGCATTTTGTGTGTGTGGCTTAGATTTTCAGCATCTGCAGATTTTCTCTTGTAAGAACATTGAAATCTTGCCCCTAATAGATGACAAACAATTTTAATTCACTGTAGTTATAATATGAAGTACTGCAAGTTTAGGGGATGTGGTGGTTCAGTGGTTGGTGCAGGTAAGCTTTTCACTGTATCTCGGAACATGTGACAATAATAATTCCAGATAATGACTTGGGGTGCTTCTCTGTGGTGTTCTCCCCCAAATTGCTCCATTCTCCTACCACATCCCAAAAATGCATTGATTGATTAGTTCATTAGTTGTTTTAAATTGTTCCTGGTGTAGCTGCTTGCAGGAGAAGAGGGGGAGTTGCTGGGCCCGTGAGAAGGAAGAGGATACTGGGAAATAATTGGAAGAATGGGATTGGTCGGATTGTTCTGGCAGTCAAAAGGATGAAGCATCCCCCATGTTATAAAAAGTATGAAATGAATGTAGATTTACTGGAATGGAGAAGGACAAAAGGAAGTTTACTGAGATTTTCAGAATTAAGAGAGAACTAGATTCCAGGATAATGAAAATCTTTATTTGTTATAGAATGTATCAGAGCTGTAGCTTGAGTCCAAAGGTTGCCAAGCAGTGAAAGGATTTTTTTCTGAGTAAAGTTGATACTGTTGCCTTGTGGTCTATTGAATTTGTTGTGTAATGCGGAACATTAGTGCAATTGGGAGAACTACACCAAGATCCTGGTGGATTCATCTCCATCTCCTAAAAGATTCCAGAAGTTCCAGCAGACAATCCAAGTTAATTCAGTAATTATTGAAGGTTGGGCCCTTACAATTTGCATCTCTATCTTCCAACTTGAGTAGCTATAATCATCTAAGCCAGTGGTCCCCAACCTCCAGGCCGCAGAAATGGATGAAGTGTTTTCATCCTGACATTTATGCACGGCACGTAAATGTCGTCCCAGATGAGAGGCGATTGCCGATTTCACTTGCTCTACGCAATGTTCACTCCTCTTTCCAGGGCGCTGGAGCCTTTAGATGTTCTATTGTTTGGTCAATTTAAACGCCAGCCCAGACAGGCCAAAAAGACAGGGCTGTCAGGATCGAGGTGACGTGTTGAATCTACACAAACTTCTAATAAAGTATAGGCGCTGCCGTGCTTTCTTTGTAATGACAGTTACGTGCTGGTCCCAGGATAGATCCTCTGACACTCTTCAGAGGGAGAAACGTCGATCCTTAATGCCGAAGAATTTAAAGTTATTGACCCTCTCCACCACAGTTCTTCTAATAAAGACTGGCTTCTGGGCGGCACCTAATTAATTAGCTTGTTTATTTCGGCTTTTCTCTTAAAGATGTGCTGGGTGTGCTTCAGCTACCGCTGCACCCCTGCATGCTTCACGGCCCGGTATCGGTCCGCGGCCCTGAGGTTGGGGACCACTGATCTAAGCTCTCAGTTTGCTCATGATTGGGTGAGACTAGAAATAGAGGTCATGGGTTAAGAGTGAAAGGTGAAATGTTTAAGGGGAATGTGAGGGAGAACTTCTTCCACCCTCTCACAACATGAGCGTGGTAAGAATGTGGAATGAGCTGTCAGCTGAAGTGGTGAATGCTGGTTCGATTTCAACATTTAAAAGAAATTGGGATAGGTACATGGATGGGAGGGGTATGGAGAGCTATGGTCCGGGTTTAGCATGGACTAGGTGGGCCGAAGGGCATGTTTCTGTGCTGTTGTGTATTATGACTCTATAACTTAGAGAACATTACTTTGTTCTCGCCTGCTCAGTTGTTGCCTACAAAACTGCATTTAAGAATCTAGGAATTCCAGCCGTTGCCTGTTTTCTCATAACTGAAGGAGGCATCCATTCCCTTAAGGTGTTGGAATTTACCTTTAAGAATAGATGCCTGTTCAACTTTCTTCCCTTCTAAAGGAGAGGATGTCTCATACTGGCTGCTTGCTAGTTTAGTTATAACAAGTCCTGGCTGTAAACATGAAATGGAATCAATGCCAATCCCTTTCAGCTGCCACATAAATAATGCGGTATTCAAAATCATCCCCCACGTGACCAAGCCACTGTGTTACTTCATGTTTTCTGGAAATTGAACTAAGAAATCTGGTGAATAAAATCTGATTGTAATACAGTGTGCCACGAACACAAAATGCTGGAGGAACTCAGCAGGTCACGCAGCATCCATGAAGAGGAATAAACACTCAACGTTTCAGGATGGGACTATTCATCCTGGTGTATATAAATGAGAATGATCTGATCTGAAGTATGACTTGGCAATGAACTGACAAGTGATATAAGTGTCTTTTGCCCTTCTTGGTAACAAAATATTGTTTAAGAATCATTGGATGTTGCTGCAATACATATTATTGATTGTGCACTTTGGATCTACAAAATTTGGATGATAATGACAGTGAATATTTATAATGCATATTTGGAGTGCCAACCAATAATGTTGCCTTATCCTGTATAGGGTGAAGCTTCTTGAGTATTGTTTTAGCTGTCTTCATGAAGGATAGCAGGGAGTATCCTATGTCTTGTGTCTTACTACTGATGGAAACATCCTGGGGAGTTTGGTAGTGAACCATTCTGTACAGAATAGTTAGACTGTAGCCTGTTCTTTTGCAGCATTCTGTTGACCTGGTGAGTTGAAATAAGTTTCTGATTGGTGTTAACATCACCACTCCTAATCTCCCAAACCAACTCCCACCCCAGAATCTTGGTTCGTGGTAGATTTATAGTTTATACTTTATACTTTATTGTCACCAAACAATAGATACCAGAATGTACAATCATCACAGCGATATTTGATTCTGCGCTACCCGCTCCCTGGATTACAAATCGATAGTAAATATTAAAAATTTAAATTATAAATCATAAATAGAAAATAGACAAATGGAAAGTAAGGTAGTACAAAAAAACTGAGAGGCAGGTCCGGATATTTGGAGGGTACGGCCCAGATCCGCGTCAGGATCCGTTCAGCAGTCTTATCACAGTTGGAAAGAAGCTGTTCCCAAATCTGGTTTAGTAAAGACAATGCAATTGAATTGCCATGGACAATAGCTATTTTTGGAGGTGTCCTTTGCCTGACACTTATATGGTATGGATATCATTTGCTATCTATCAACATGAATCACACTCAGCTCAGATATTGTGGGCAAAATTTCATGGAGTCCAGACTAATTGTTGTTCCTGTGCTGTGTTGTTCTATGTTCTATGAATGTCACCCAGGTATTGCTGTTTACGAGCATGGATAGTTCATTTTCTGAAGAACGGCAAATATAATTGATCACTGGCACTATAAAATCCAAACTTCTGACATAACACCATAAGTCCATAAAGAGCAGAAGTCGGCTATTCGGCCCATTGAGTCTGCTCCACCATTTTATCATGAGCTGATCCATTCTCCCATTTAGTCCCACTCCCCCACCTTCTCACCATAACCTTTGATGCGCTGGTTACTCAGATACCTATCAATCTCTGCCTTAAATACACCCAATGACTTGGCCTCCACAGTCACCCGTGGCAACAAATCCCATAGATTCACCACCCTCTGATTAAAAAAATTTTTTCGCATGTCTGTTCTGAATGGGCGCCCTTCAATCCTTATGTCATGCCCTCTTGTACTAGACTCCCCCATCATGGGAAACAACTTTGCCACATCCATTCTGTCCATGCCTTTCAACATTCGAAATGTTTCTATGAGGTCCCCCCTCATTATTCTAAACTCCAAGGAATACAGTCAAAGAGCGGACAAACATTTCTCATATGTTAACCCTCTCATTCCCAGAATCATTCTAGTGAATCTTCTCTGTACCCTCTCCAACATCAACCCATCCTTTCTTAAATAAGGAGCCCAAAACTGCCCACAATACTCCAAGTGAGGTCTTACCAGCACCTTATAGAACCTCAACATCACATCCCTGCTCCTATACTCTATTCCTCTAGAAATGAATGCCAACATTGCATTCGCCTTCTTCACTACTGACTCAACCTGGAGGTTAACCTTAAGGGTATCCTGCACGAGGACTCCCAAGTTGCATCTCAGAACTTTGAATTCTCTGCCCATTTATTTCTTCTGCCAAAGCGCACAGCCATACACTTTTCAACACTGTATTTCATTTGCCACTTCTTTGCCCATTCTTCCAATCTATCCAAGTCTCTCTGCAGACTCTCTGTTTCCTCAGCACTACCGGCCCCTCCACCTACCTTTGTATCATCAGCACACTTAGTCACAAAGCCATCTATTCCATAATCCAAATCGTTGATGTACAATGTAAAAAGAAGCGGCCCCAACACGGACCCCTGTGGAACACCACTGGTCACTGGCAGCCAACCAGAATAGGATCGCTTTATTCCCACTCTCTGTTTCCTGCCAATCAGCCAACGCCCTATCCACATATATAACTTCCCCATAATTCCATGCTCTCTTATCTTGTTAAGCAGCCTCATGTGTGGCACCTTGTCAAAGGCCTTCTGAAAATCCAAATATACAACATCCACTGCATCTCCCTTGTCTAGCCTACTTGTAATTTCCTCAAAAAATTGTAATAGGTTTGTCAGGCAGAATTTTCCTTTAAGGAAACCATGCTGAGTTCTGCCTATCTTGTCATATGCCTCCAGGTACTCTGTAACCTCATCCTTGACGATCGACTCCAACAACTTCTCAACCACTGATGTCAAGCTAACAGGTCTATAATTTCCTTTTTGCTTCCTTGCCCCCTTCTTAAATAGCGTAGTGATATTTGCAATCTTCCAGTCCTCCGGAATCATGCCAGAATCTATTGACTTTTGAAGGATCATCGCTAATACCTCTGCAATCTCCACAGCTACTTCCCTCAGAACACGGGGGTGCATTCCATCTGGTCTGGGAGATTTATCTACCCTTAGACTATTCAGCTTCCTGAGTACTTTCTCTGCCGTAATTGTGACTGCGCACACTTCTCTTCCCTGCCACCCTTGAGTGTCCGGTATGCTGCTGATGTCTTCCTCAGTGAAGACTGATGAAAAATACTCGTTCAGTTCCTCCGCCATCTCCTTATCTCCCATTACAATTTCTCCAGCATCATTTTCTATCGGTCCTATATCTACTCTCACCTGTCTTTTACTCTTTATATACTTGAAAAAGCTTTTAGTATCCTCTTTGATGTTATTTGCTAGCTTCCTTTCGTAGTTCACCTTTTCCCACTTAATGACATGATGAAGAAAAGGTAACTGAAGAAACATTTGAGGTTGATTGGGCTTAGGACACTTCTTTGAGGAAATGCAGACTCTAGTGGGATACAATTCTGTTGAGCTGCTGGTCTACAACCCTTTGTCTTTGTCTAACTTTATGATGTTCAGCCCATTCCAAGTCTACCCTGTTCAGCATGCTGCCAGTGTTACACAACACATTGGACGGTGTCAATTTGAAGATGTGGTCTTTAACCCATTGCTGTGCAATTCTTCATCTGTGACAGGTAAAGTAATGAGAATGCAATCAATGAGGTTTCACCCTCATGTGGCTTCTCTTGCCATCTGTTGCAGGTCCAGTTTCCACTTATTTTATTCAGAGCTCATCAGCTTGGTGCAGCTGATCTATTCTAGTTGAGGCATTTTGATATCCACCACCGAAGCAAATTTTGTGTTATTACTACCATCCCAAGTGATATCCTACATGGAGGAAAATTGACTTAACAGTGAAACAGAGTGCCACATAAGGAACAACAAGAGGAATCCTTGCCTGAATTTAACTTAAATCTTCAAAACTTCATTGAGTAATTGTTCAGAACTTCAAGAGCAGCTTCCTTCCAGTTTTATGCTATTATATCACACCGTCTATAAACAGACCTTCTTGGGGCATCCATTGCTGGAAGTAAATTATTCCAATGGCACATTGACTAGCTGATTCTCTTGTCTACAGTATTGCTCTATACATGAATCCTTCTTGTGCCTGGTCTGCTGCTATTGAAGTGGGTCATGTTATGCCAATTGTACATGTTAGTGTAGACTCTGAATAAACTATCTCATTTACTGAAAAGTGTTATATATTAAATACTTAAACAATCCCACAACCATATTCAAGATTGTTACCCGATAGTCCCATTATATATTTCTTTGATGCTAGTCCTTTCTTTCCTTGATTAATACATTGGGGTCAATTCTTACCCAAGTAATGGCTGGTGACTATAGATTTTATCAGATACAGTTAAGTTCTTTGGAGTCTACTGTAGTAGTCAGTAAATATTTCACAGAAACCATCTGCTGAGTACCACCAAAAGCTACTTCTATCTTGGCAGCTACCTGCCTCATAGATTCACTTAAAAACAAATCTGATTTGTTTTATCAGTCCACTCCTTCTGTTTCTGACAGTATTTACATGTCCAGAATGTTTATTGTTCTCTCTTTATTATTATTTGGCATTGAGTCTAATCTATCTTTTTAAAAAGTAAACTCATTTAGTTCTGTTCTACTTCAATCAATTCAACAGACCTTTTCTTTCACTGCATTTGTCAAGTTTTATACCTGCAAGAATCCACCTGATCTAACTCTATTACATTTTATATTGAGCAAATATGCACAAACAAGAACAATGTGGCATGAATCTATGACGTTTACCACCAGCATGCATCAGTGAAAGACACTCATTTGTTTGATATAATGAAATTGATTTTGCTTTTTCTTAACAATTTGCTAACGAAGATTCTTTTTTCAGCATATATTCACTTCTAAGCTGCCTGCTTTTGTGAATTTGTTAGCGAAATGTTAATTAAACAGCAAAATAGGCATTATCTCAGTTTTTACTCACAAATCAAGTTGTGATCTAAGAATTCAAAGATGATTTTTGCAGCATAATACCATTTTACTCAAGATCAAGAAATCAGAAGTCAGAAAATTAGAAAACTTTAAATGGAATTTTTTTTATCACATTTTCTGTTTCTTATTACCACATTGTTTTTACCATCTCATGTCAAGTTAGGTCATAGTCAAAGATCAACATTTGTTTTTCAGATGCTATCCCCAAAGTTCTCCAAAATTACTGATAATCCTATCATGGCTGACAATTTTCATACACTTTGCCATGACTGGACTCTCCTAAACCGTGTGCTCCCAAGGCCTCTTAGATTTCCATTTCTCCCTCCTGATATTTTGATTCTTTTCTCTATTTTCTGTATTACTCTAGGTCAGCCTTTCCAATTATATCATTGCCATTACCCATTTACTTTTGACCTTTCCAAGCTTCACCTTCCCAACTTCTACCTGCCCACTCTCTTCCTGTCCTTTCCATTTTCCTGTCAAGGTGCTGGACTCAAAACCTCTTGGAGCTTCAGCATCTGTTACTTGTTTATCTGATTTCTACTTCTCTTCCTTTCTTAGGTTCAGTAACCCAATTTCTATTAGAATCCATGAACTTACCAACAGTGTGTCTGGGACATTTGTTCAATATCAGGAGTTAGCAACAAAATAATTTTGTCTTAGACTACATGGTGGAATCTGGACAAAACAGCAGTTACAATGTACTTTAGCATTTGTCTATTGATAACTGATTCCATCCTCTCTTCTTCAATTTTAACCCTAGAACTCAGCAGACAGTAAGAACACATCTTCAGATGACAATGAAGAAGACTATTTGGATCATTGTGTTCTGCCATCTTTTGGGGGAAACTATCCAATTAATCCTATTTCCTCTTATTATACAACATTATCAATTTTAAATATGAGGTTTAGAATCTAATAATCTCAGTAATCTGATGACGTGAGTGGGGAGGACACTCATGGCAGCAAGAAGAGGATTTGGGCCCAGAAGGACATGTTTTAAATGTTCCTAACTTACCTTGTGTAGCAGTGGGAACAGGATTAATTTTCTACAACACAGTGAATATCTGAATGCCCGAAGCCAATATTTTTTATATTTTTAAATGTAATGCATTGTACTGCTTCTGCAAAGCAACAAATTTCAGTGATAATAAACCTGATTCTGATTCAGGTCGACTAGTGAACAAGTGAATGGCATTTTTACAGAAACCTTGGACTAATCAAGCACCTTGGCCAGTTTACGTTAAGTACAACCTCAGAATTTCCAATGTTGATTTGGCCTACCTATCATGAAAGTGTACATAAGCTCATTCATAAAAAAAATTGAATATAAAGGCATAAGGTAGCAAAGGAAATACGTACAACTGTGAAGATGAGATTATGGCTGATAATCTAAAAACAAAATAAAGCACTTTTGATTTCATTTATCCATATCCCAAATTTACATTGGTACTTAGTTGGGTGCACATAAAAAAGCCCTGTTAAGGAGCATTTTCCACCATCCATAGTTCCATTTTAAAATTTTACTGCTGAATCCAGACATATACATACCAAAAAGCCAGCTCTGACTCAGAACTCTCAGACCATTGTGAAAACAAAAATACCCCAGGGCATTTCACTGAGAGAAATGTTATGGAAAACATTACCAAATTCCAAGCAACAACAGATAAAAAGACTTTTCTCATATAGGTAATCTGAGGTATTTTTTGTTGGTATCTTTAGATTGCATTGAAGGTGAACAAAAATCAAAAAAAATCTGCAAAGGATAGCCAAGAAAAAAAAAGATTGGTTAAACCGCTGTTATTTTAACGGTTCTCAAGGAATTTATTTTCACAGTACTCCTTCCCGAATCTTTGCTACATTGCATTGAATGTACAGCACTTGATTCTGGTGCCAAGCTTGTGGGGCCTCACTGAATGTGCAGCAGGCTCACTCCTTGATGTTGACTCATAACAATGGAAAACTGGGGGGAGGAAAGGAAATAAAGTCTGTGATGTGGATCACTGACACGTCTACAGTAAAAACTCATCCCCCTCACTTGAAGCAGGGCAGGGATCTGTAGCAACTGCACTGCTAGTTTAAGAAAGATACACAGTGAGTTCTATAAGTAATCTTATATTAAAAATTATGGCACATCTAAAGCAGTGCCTGGAAGAATATGTTATAATGTGATTTGGATGTTCGAACAATATACAGAACTGAAACAGGAGGTATTTTATGCTTATACAAAGCTAAAGAAGAAACATTCTTTAGCATACTAAATACATAGGGGAATCAAAGAAAAGTTGGATTTCTTTTAGATTTATATAGAAGCTTATTTTAAAGTTTTTTGACACTAATAACTGGAGATTCGACACATGATAAACATTTCAAAGCGAGAATGCATGCAAGGTACAAAGTAATCACCAATTCATAGCTACTGAAACAATATTGAATGTTTTGTGTAACTGTAATAGCTTATAACTGATTCTGTCTGGGAATGTCCATTCTTCCTGTTGTCATCAGATTCCTATTCGTTTGCTTGTTAGTCAAAGGAGAAAAACAACCACAATGATTCTCCCTCCCACCCCCCAACCCACTTTCAACTGGATAAGCTACTTGTGGGACTGCTTACAGAAAAACTGGGAGGGCTGGGAGTTTTCCCAGTGTTTTAAGAAATGCTAGGATTGATTTATAAACCTTCCATTTTGCTTTCATGTGCCCTTTAATAAGAGCTGAAATTAAGTTAATATGTGGAAGTAAAACTGATTCATTCCAGACGTATTAGGGTCAATTTCAGCAAGCCAAAATCAACATTTATGGTAGAGTGAAGGGGTTTGAAATGATGTCAGTGGACTTGCAGCCCTGTTAAATCCAACACTTAGTCTGCTGCCGCACCTAGAAATAATTATTTCTGGGAGCAAGGTGTCTGCTTGTTCAGTCAGTAGGTTCATTCTAAAGTGGAAATCATGACTTATAATTTGTAAAATAATTCGTCAAAATGATCTCAAAACATTATAAACAAACCTTAGGTGAATAATATCTTGATACTGGCCCTAAATTTTCCTTTAATTGGCCTAAATTTTCTTGTCACATTCTTCATAATTTAATTAATGTGCTGATTTCTCTTTTATATTAATTACTTAATATTGCTCAAGGAGCACACTAAACCAAAGTGTTTTCTCTAAGTCCTTCATGGTCTACCCATGTGATATTAGGACACTTTTTCCTCAGGTGGCCACATTGAGAAATAGACATCCAATCAAGCAGACCAAACCTCAATCCAATGCTGAAAGTCCACAGACTACCAAACTGAGTGCACCAGGATTACTGGGGTTAAGGGTCACCATGTGGGGATGGTTTTGAGGGTTTTAGAATACATGAGGAAGCAGCAAGCAAAACAAAAGAGAACAAACCAGCTTTTGGGGCCAGTTCTTCACTGTGGAGCAAGGTATTAGATGAAACCTCATGACAATAGTGGCTGCCATCTGGTGTAAATACAATTTGAGTCTCATACGGTGTCCCGCTTGGTGGCGCAATAATATCAGTGCCGGACTCCGGATCGAAGGTTCCTAAGTTCGAATCGAAGTAGGGTTGAGCGTCGAGCTAGCAACTGGGCCTCATAAAAACAAGAATAGCTTGCTACGGAAACACCGTCATGTCGTTGCCCCGATAACTCTATTGCTGAGTTAAGGGCTATTCTTCTTCTTCTTCTTCTCATACTATAGTACGGAGAAAATTGTCAAAAGCTATCAAGGTCACCAGTCCCTGTCCTTTTATGAAGAATGAGGGGTGATCTTATTGAAACATATAAGATCATGAGGGAGCATGGCAGGGTAGATGTTGAGATGATTCCACTTGTAGGATAATCTCGATAACAGAGACATGGTTATAAGATTAGAGGGTGGTCAGAGTAACTGAGATGTGTAGGAACATGTGGCAAATCTCTGGAATTCCCTGTCCTCGATGGTTGTGGATTGAAATCACTGGGGGTCCTTAGGGAGGAAGTTGATAATTTTTTGAAAAAGTCAGGGAATTGAGGGCTATGAGGAGCTGACATAGAAGAGGAGGCAAGACCTGGGCAGATCAACCATGATCATATAGAATTGTGGGGTAGATTTGAGGAGCTGAGTACCTTACTTCTGTTGCTATTTTCTTATATTCTTATGTTTAAATGACACAAGCTCCTTCGCAGCTGCATAGGATGATAGTAACTTTACCTCAATATTAGAAAAATAATTACAGAAAGTGAAGATCTGAAAGTAAAAAATAAGAAATTAGAAGCACCAACAGACCAAATAGAAGGCATTTTGTTACTCTTCTGAAACATTAACTAGGTTTCTCTTTCCACCGATTCTGCCTGACCTGGTAAGTGTTCCCAGGATTTCTGTCTTTTTCTCACTATTTGTGGCTAAGCATTGTGTCAGGCAGTTGCTAAGGAGGTCTGCACCAGGAGGAACACCTAAATCTTCTTCCACATGGACAAATTAGCCAGGATCAAGCTTCACTTGTACCACTGGTGCCAAAGTGCCATGAATTCAACTTGAGTGCTGGTGTTAGGCTGACATCTTTCTCAACAGAAAACCACGCAACTTCCTCAAAATCCAGCTAACGTACAATCAAGATTAGGTCTGTGCCTGATATGTTAGTCCTGTTTCTATCTCCACACATACAGCCTGAACTGCTGAATGTTCCCAGCCTTTTCTGCCTTGTCTGGATCTCCTTGTGCACTTATCCACACTGTCTGCAAAGAGGCTTCAATGGATGGTGGAAATCCACAGAGAACACGTATCCCACACCTTTCACGAATGACTCATGATTCCAGGCAGGGTCACAGAGACATTGGGAGATCAACATACAGAATGCCTAGGTTCCAAGTGTACTTTACAAATGGAACTAGACATGGTTATCTGATAGTGTCTCTGAAGACGTAATGCCCAACAAGATGTTAAAAATATCTGTGAACGTCAGTCTTGCTCAGTAGCAGAGTGCAGCAGTGAAACCGAGACTGAAAATTTGTTATTTATTTTGCTCTCTTAGAAACTCCCGAGTTGGTTGAAAGAAGCAAGTTTATTGACATTATCAAAGAAATGCTCCTCCTTCTCCAACCTTAGTAAAATGGAATAATTTGACATTCCCATTTTTATCTATTGATGCTTTGATCTTGTAAACAATGTAAAAAAAACATAATGCCAAGCGTGCTAAATTTCCAATACAGGGTTAATAAAGCAAATTCAAATTTAAAATTGTAAAAGCTATTTATTGTTGAGAACTCTGAGCCATGTAAATTGCCCATCATACTGCCAATTTGGTCTAGATTCAATGTAGAAGTTTAAAGTAAAGGACTTTTTTTGTATTGACCTGAAACGTTAACTTTGTTTCTCTCTCCACACATGCTGCCCATCATCCTCATTGTTTCCATCACTTTCATAACAAATAATGTTGATCAATTTATGAAAAGATTCATGTAAAAGAAATTGGAGTATGTCAATATTTGGCATTTGTAATAAGTATTTTATAGATAGCTTTAATTTGGTATTGTTTAAGTTCTTGAAGTGTTTGACAAAAAATATAAATACTTTGAGTAGAATGCAGATGAAACTGTATAACAATTTTCTTCATTATCTACCATAGTATACATAACATTGAACTCTAATTTTTGCATGGCTCTGAAGAATACTTGTAAACTTCCTCTCCCTGGAATTTAAAGGAAAGATATGACTCAAAGAGTAACCCTCAGAAAAAAATGTAATTCTGTGGGTAAAGTATTAATTGTTTCAAAAATGTCTGAAGGTTTCTTTGACTCTACTCAGTTCATTCTTCATACCACAGTGCAGGGTGGAGATATATTGTGGTATATTACTAATCTGTCTGAGGTTCCACGTTCAAGTCAATGTGAACACAAATATCCAGCTTCCCAGTTAATTCCATGACTTAAGTAGTCTGGGTCATTTCTTTTTGCTAGAATGTTGCAAAAGCTATACAGAGGCGTTATAGTTTGAGACACCAGCAATATTGGCAACAGCACTCCACCAAGGTCAGAAAGCTGAGGAAAACAGCTTTCATGTTTCATGGGGCTGATGGATAGGTGTGATGGAGTAAGAAAGGAGAAACAATTGGTTTCATGGGGCTGATGGTTAGGTGTGATGGAGTAAGAAAGGAGAAACAATTGGTTGGTATCAGTATCTCTCTCATTGGGACTGGGTAATGATTGGTTACTAAGGTGCAAGACAGTTTTGATTGGGGTTGTTCAGGAATCACTATGGAAGAAAATGGCTTGGAGCAAACAGAATGTAATGAGGGACATCTGAAAGGAGAGGTAAGAATTTACTATAATGGATACAACCTGAAGCACGCTTCAAATGTTGGACTCCACCTGCCGCATCTGCAAAATAAAATATTCTTCACACGTCAAAAGACATCCTTCTTTATACATGGCCCATGCAACACATGAGGGAAAGAAAATCATGGTATTTCCATCCAGATGTATGTTGTCCAGTGCATCTTTCAATTATAAGATGGAAATTTGAAATCAGTGCCATTTGATTTAAAACTTAAGTGATGTCATTTAGCTAATTGAATGGGATGATGCTTGGCTTTCTCTCAATTCATCTTCCTGTGTTTGCTGTGTAACAGTGGCTCCTTTAATCCTCTGTAGTTATGATGTGCAGATCTCATGTGTTAGAGAATATTTCTTTACTGGCCATTTAAAGCAAAACATACAAGGAGTGATTAATAAGTTTGTGGCCTAAGGTAGAAGGAGTCAATTTTAAGAAACCTAGCACATTTATTTTTCAACATAGTCCCCTCCTACATGTACACACTTAGTCCAGTGGTCGTGGAGCATACGGATCCCTTCTTTGTAGAAGTGGTCCACAGCAGGGGTGATTGATAAGTTTGTGGCCTAAGGTAGAAGGAAATGAGTTATTAACTTCAAACTTTCTGCATTATCACTCAAAGAGTTGAACTGCACATGCATGTAAGAAGAGTGTCCTGGACCTCCAGGTGGTCCACAGCAGGGGTGATTGATAGGTTCGTGGCCTGAGGTAGAAGGAGATGAGTTATATAGCTCTCGTTACATGCATGTGCAGTTCAACTCTTTGAGTGAAAATGCAGAAAGTTTGAAGTTAATAACTCATCTCCTTCTACCATAGGCCACAAACTTATTAATCACCCCTGCTGTGGACCACTTCTGGAGGTCCAAGACACTGACTTCTACAAAGAAAGGATCTGTATGCTTCACGACCGCTGGATTAAGTGTGTAAATGTAGGAAAAATAAATGTCCTAGGTTTTCTAAAATTGACTCCTTTTGCCTTAGGCCACAGACTTATCACTCACCCCTTGTAGAGTAAAAACATGCTGCATATTATCAGGAAAAGCAAGCTATTAAGTACTTCGCTCTACAATTGATTATTATTTTTCAGCTTTCTCATGGATTTTGTGTTTGTGACAATTGAGGATTGACTCACTTCCACCTTACATTTTAAAATTACCTAAGTGTTAAAGTTCAAGATAAAGTTATTTGAAATGTAAAAATACTCGTGCTGTACTATACAAATTACTCTAAAGCATGATACTCAGTTTTATACAATATGGCTCTCCAAACATTTTAGAGTGAGCACACTATGTCAGGCATGTAACATTAGCCCACCAACTGCTAATGCCAGACCAATTTTAATTGAATCCAGATTTTTCAATTTAAATGCTACCTATGAAGTTACACTGAATAAACAAAGTAGAAAGTCAAAAATTTCATGAAAATTATTATATTTTGACCACACCTTGTTAAAAAAAGAAACTATTTTGTACTTAAATTGCAAAAGAAGTGATTATTACAATAGTGGCTGTACAATACATATGTCTTAAGAAAGAAATGGCTTTTGTTCTTTTTTCTTCATGCAGATCCGTCATGAACACAGCGTGTGTTACCTAGCACTAAGTGAAGCAATTGCAACAGTGGCTGAAGCATTTGTATCACTGTACATATCCATTACCTGTCACTGTCTGGAACTCGCATGTCTGAGAAAATAACTGCCTGCAAAGAGTGTTATAGATTTCCTTTAACAGTTTCAGTGCAATGGTCCTTTATTCAGAAATAAAGTGGGTAGAAAAAACAGCAGTCATTACATGTCTAGTTTCTATTTAGTACTGTGGATGAATCAGTGTTTCCATGAGCATGAGAAACAAAGCCTGCTCCTGCTTAAGTGAAAGGCCCATCTCCACCTGATATGCTGCTGGGGAGTCTACTCGTAAATCAGGCCCTCTTATCCTTATGGATGATACTGGTGCACTAGGATCTTGCCATCTTAAGAGCTGCAGGGGGATCTGGTTGCAGTTGTAAATAAATTGGATGCAATCATTTTCTAGAAGCCGCAAAAGGACATTGATTTGGGAGCCATAGATAGTGTGGACATAGATGGTTTTTGAGAGAATTAGGTAGGACCTTGGGCCAAAGTGATAGGTGCCAGAATTAGATTAGGGTCACCTAGGCAGAGGATTAGAGGTCAGGGTGCGGAGAGGTTCACTACCTGGACTAGACGACTTTAATTGTGGGAAGACATTTGATGGGATGGGTTGTTTTCCCTATAGTGAAGGAGGGTGAGGGGTGTTCTGATAGAGGTACTTACACTTAGTGGCTACTTTAATAGTTACGACTATACATCTACTCGTTAATGCAAATATCTAATCAGCCAATCACGTGACAACAACTCAATGGATATAAACATACAGACATAGTCAAGAGGTTCAGTTGTTGTTCAGACCAAACATCAGAATGGGGGGAGAAATGTGATCTAAGAGACTTTGAATGTGGAATGATTGTTGGTGCCAGATAGGGTGGTTTGAGTATCTCAGAAACAGCTGATCTCCTGGAATTTTCATGCACAATATCTCTAGGGTTTACACAGAATAGTGTGAAAACAAAAAAAAAAAAGAATCCAGTATATGACAGTTCTGTGGACAAAAACACCTTGTTTAAGAGAGAGGTCAGAGGAGAATGGCCAGACTGATTCAAGCTGACAGGAAGGTGACAGTAACTCAAATAACCACACGTTACAACAGTGGTGTGCAGAAGACCATCTCCAAATGCATAACACATCGAACCCTGAAGCAGATGAGTTACAGCAGCGGTAGACCACAAACATACACTGTGTGGCAACTTTACTAGGTACAGGAGGTACCTAATTGTAAATTATAGTGAGCATAGGTAGGGATAAGAACATAAGAAATAGGAGCAGGAGTAGGCCATCCAGCCTTTCGAGCCTGCCCCGCCATTCAATAAGATCATGGCTGATCTGCCCGTAAACTCAACTCCATCTACCTGTCTTTTCCCCATAACCCTTAATTCCCCTACTATGTAAAACTCTAACTGTATCTTAAGTATATTTAGTGAAGAAGCTTCAACTGCTTCCCTGGGCAGAGAATTCCACAGATTCACCACTCTCTGGGAAAAACAGTTTCTCCTCATCTCCATCCTAAATCTTCTCCCCTGAATCTTGAGGCTATGTCCCCTAGTTCTAGTCTCACCTACCAATGGAAACAACTTTCCTACTTCTATCTTATCTATCCCTTTCAAAATTTTGTATGTTTCTATAAGATCCCCTCTCATTCTTCTGAATTCCAGAGAGTATAGTCCCAGGTGACTCAATTGCTCCTCATAGGTTAACCCCTTCATCTCTGGAATCAACCTGTGAACCTCCTCTGCACTGCCTCCAAAGCCAGTATATCCTTCCTCAAGTATGGAGACCAGAACTTCACCCAGTACTCCAGGTGCGGCCTCACCAGTACCCTGTATAGTGGCAGCATGTCCTCCCTGCTCTTGAACTCAATCCCTCTCGCAATGAAGGCAAACATTCCGTTTGCCTTCTTAATAACCCGTTGTACCTGCAAGCCAACTTTTTGCGATTCATGAACAAGCACTCCCAAGTCCCTCTGCACAACAGCATGCTGCAATCTTTCACCATTTAAATAATAATCTGCTCTTCTATTACTCCTTCCAAAGTGGATGATCTCACATTTACCAACGTTGTATTCCATCTGCCAGACCTTGGTCCACTCACTTAACCTACCTATATCCTCTGCAGACTCTCCACATCCTCTGTACAATTTGCTTTTCCACTCAGTTTAGTGTCATCAGCAAATTTTGCTACGCTACACTCAGTCCCCTCTTCCAAATCATCAATGTAAGTGGTAAACAGCTGCGGGCCCAGCACTGACCCCTGCGGTACCCCACTCACCACCGACTGCAAACCGGAGAAACACCCATTTATACCAACTTTCTGCCTTCTCTCGGTTAACCAATCCACTATGCATGGCAATACACTTCCTCCGACTCCATGCATCCGTGTCTTATTTATAAGTCTCTTGTGTGACACCTTATCGAACGCCTTCTGGAAATCCAAGTATCCGACATCCACCTGTTCCTCTCTATCCACTGCACTCATTATGTCCTCAAAGAACTCCAGTACGTTTCTCAAACAGGACCTGCCCTTTCTGAATCCATGCTGCATCTGTCTAATGGAACCATTCCTTTCTAAATGCTTCGCTATTTCTTCCTTAATGACAGCTTCAAGCATTTTCCTGACTACAGATATTAAGCTAACTGGCCTACAGTTGCCCGTTTTCTGCCAACATCCTTTTTTAAAAAGTGGCGTGATATTCGCTGTCTTCCAATCCGTCACGACCTGCCCAGAGTCTAGAGAATTTTGGTAAATGATTACCAACGCGTCTACTATAACCGCCGCCAATTCCCTCAGCACCCTGGGATGCATCCCATCAGGACCAGGGGACTTATCTATCTTCAGACCCTCTAGTTTGCTCATTACTATCTCTTTAGTGACAGTGATTTTATCGAGGTCTTCACCTCCCATTTCGTCCATAACATCATTCTTTGGCATATCATACGTGTCCTCCACCGTGAAGGCTGACACGAAATAGTCGTTCAATGCCTCAGCCATTTCCTTATCACCCAATATCAATTTCCCCTTCTCATCTTCCAAGGGACCTATGTTGACCTTAGCCACCCTCTTCTGTTTTATATATTTATAAAAACTTTTGCTATCTGTTTTTATATTTTGTGCTAATTTACTTTCATACTCTATCTTCACTTTCCTTCTTTCTTGTTTAGTTGTTCTTTGTTGCTTTTTAAAGTTTTCCCAATTCTCCAGTCTCCCACTACTCTTTGCGACTTTGTACACATGAGCTTTTAATTTGATACTATCTTTTATTTCCTTAGTTATCCAAGGCTAGCTCTCCCCACACTTACTGTCCTTACTTTTGACTGGAATATACTTTTGTTGAGCACTGTGAAAAATCTCTTTGAAAGTATTCCACTGTTCCTCAACTGTCCTACCAAACAGCCTGTGCTCCCAATCCACATTAGCCAACTCCTCCCCCATCCTGTTGTAGTCTCCCTTGTTCAAGCATAATACACTAGTTTTAGATCTAACTATTTCATCCTCCATCTGTATGCGAAATTCAATCATACTATGATCACTCTTTCCAAGAGGTTCCCTGACTACAAGATTGTTAATCTTACCTGTCTCATTGCACAGGACTAGATCTAAGATAACATTTTCCCTTGTAGGTTCACTAACATGTTGCTCAAGAAAGCCATCACGGATGCATTCTATGAAGTCCTCCTCAAGACTTCCTTGACCAACCTGATTCACCCAATCTATGTGGAAGTTAAAATCCCCTATGACAACTGCCATTCCGTTCTTACAAACCTCAGTTATTTCTTGGTTAATCGCCTCTGCCACTGCAATATTTTTATTAGGTGGCCTATAGACAACTCCCACCAGTGATTCGTTCTCTTTACTATTCTTAACCTCTACCCAGATGGACTCAACATTTTGCTCCGTAGATCTTATATCGTCTCTCATAATCGCCCTGATTTCATCCTTAATTAAGAGTGCCAATGATAGTCAGATGATAGTCAGAATCATTTTCCCACGATAGAGGTGTCAAAAACAAGAAGGCATTAGATTAAGGTGAGAGGGAAGAGTTTTAAAGGGTACCTGAAGAGAACATTTTTCAGATAGAGTGGCTGAGATCTGGAATATGCTGCCTCAGAAGGTGGTGCAGTTAGATACAATCACTACTGAAGAAGTATTTAGATAGGTGATTGAACAGGTAAGGCATAGAAGACTTTGGAACTTAAGAGGGAACCAAAATGATTAGAGAAAAAAGCATGACAGGGAGCCTGGCAGCAGAACAGGCGAGTACCACCCAAGCAGGTCTCAGCCCTCAATCTTCAATATCCAAGGCCTGCTTTGGCCTGACTAGCCTTACTGACCGATCAGAATGTTAAAGTAAATTTAAATAAAACAGCTGCAGATACTGGAAGCCTAAAATAAAGACAGGCAATTTAATAACACTTACAACACCAGTCCTGGTGGTCAGCTTGCATCTCCATGTGCATGTTAGTCCCAGGGACATCCTGGAATTATGCTGAACGTTCAATATCACGGTTATCAGTTTCAGGAATATTCAATAATATTTCTTTGGATAGTGCAAAATCTCCAACATGGAACAGAATTTCGAGACCAATAAGTCTCAATCGTGAGGACTGGAGGAGGAAAGCACTAAAGATTAGAACATTTCCATCATAATTTATGGGCAGGTGATGAACAAAGACTTTAAATGAGAAAGGAAAGAAATAATACTCTCATTGTTGGAGAAAGTGTTTCAGAAGAATGAAGAGGGCAAACTATGATTTGATTTGGAGATAAGAGCCACACAGTCTCTCAGAGAGAAAGAATAAAAGAAACATAAAGGACTATATTGGTCTAATACTTGGAGAGATGAATGCTTTGGGATAGCTGAATTGGGTTAATTTGTAGTTTGTCATTTCTTTAGATTGTAAGAAGATGATGCTGGCAAACAACGTGACCAATGTAATGTCTTTCAGCAGTTCATGAAACTACTTCTTCTTCCAAGTATGATTCTATTACGAAGTGCCATTGGAACCTGTGATTTACATTTTGATGGTGTGGTTTTGAGCTGAATGAGCGAGTAATCTGGCATTTTGCTGTTTCTCCTCTAAGGGAGTCAATGAGGTTTGGAGTGGAGCATGCAGCCTGGAGGCCAAAGACTTGAAGACCATGAGGTGAGCTCATGATTGACTCCATTTCTCACTGATCTCACTGATTAAAGTATCAAGCAAGATTGAAAGCGTCAAGGACAAGAGCAGAAGGCGAGCAGGTATTCGGTGCTGTCTCCCTGTGTGTGACTACGCTCTCTGTCTCTCTCTGAACTGAACTAAACTGAAGATTCCTGGACTGTTTTGAGGACTCTGTGGTTTGATGTTTTATATTCTGTGTGTTTTTTACTTGTTTTTTGCCATTGGCATGATTTATTTGGTTTTTTTTGTGCACTGGGTATTTGATGTTTCTTTGAACAGGCTCCATGGTATTTCTTTGTTTCGTGGCTGTCTGTGGGAGGATGAATCTCAGGGTTATGAGATGCATAGTGTGCATACTTTGATAATACATGTACTGTCAACAGTGAAGTATTAAAATAATCAGGATGACCTATTTTACATGTAAGAAGTCAAAAACTTCCTGATTAGTATTCTAAGTTAGAGGACCACCAGTAGCAGGTGGAAGGAATATTCTTAGTCTGCAGGCTACAGCCATTAATCGAATCATCTCTGGCCAATGGAGCTATACATGAATCAACAATATTAAGAAGATTTTAAAAGGTAAATGTGTGTTTTCTGAACTATTAGTATGTTATTTCCTTCTGCAAGAATGAAATTCTGAAATATTGAAGCAAATAATTCTCAATTAATGTAACTTCCAAGAAAATTCAATACATATCCATCCTCCCACCACCCCACTAGGAATAGGGTTCCCCTTGTCCTCACCTACCACCCCACCAGCCTCCGGGTCCAACATATTATTCTCCGTAACTTCCGCCACCTCCAGCGGGATCCCACCACTAAGCACATCTTTCCCTCCCCCCCCCCCACTTTCCGCAGGGATCGCTCCCTACGCGACTCCCTTGTCCATTCGTCCCCCTCATCCCTCCCCACGATCTCCCTCCTGGCACTTATCCTTGTAAGCAGAACAAGTGTTACACATGCCCTTACACTTCCTCCCTTACCACCATTCAGGGCCCCAGACAGTCCTTCCAGGTGAGGCGACACTTCACCTGTGAGTCGGCTGGGGTGATATACTGCGTCCGGTGCTCCCAATGTGGCCTTCTATATATTGGTGAGACCCGACGCAGACTGGGAGATCGTTTTTCTGAACGCCTACACTCTGTCCGCCAGAGAAAGCAGGATCTCCCCGTGGCCACACATTTTAATTCCACATCCCATTCCCATTCTGATATGTCTATCCATGGCCTCCTCTATTGTCAAGATGAAGCCACACTCAGGTTGGAGGAACAACACCTTATATTTCGTCTGGGTAGCCTCCAACCTAATGGCATGAACATTGACTTCTCTAACTTCCGCTAATGCCCCACCTCCCACTCGTACGCCATCCGTTATTTATTTATATACACACATTCTTTCTCTCTCTCTCCTTTTTCTCCCTCTGTCCCTCTGACTATACCCTTTGCCCATCCTCTGGGGTTTTTCTCCCCTCCCCCCTTTCCTTCTCCCTAGGCCTCCTGTCCCATATCCCTTTTGCCAATCACCTGTCCAGCTCTTGGCTCCATCCCTCCCCCTCCTGTCTTCTCCTATCATTTTGGATCTCCCCCTCCCCCTCACACTTTCAAATCTCTTACTGTCTCTTCCTTCAGTTAGTCCTGACAAAGGGTCTCGGCCCGAAACGTCGACTGTACCTCTTCCTAGAGATGCTGCCTGGCCTGCTGCATTCACCAGCAACTTTGATGTGTGTTGCTTGAGTTTCCAGCATCTGCAGAATTCCTCATGTTTACGTTCAATATATATTGTTGTTTTTAAATGTATAAGTGTTTTTTTTTTGCATTTTCATTGAAAATTTGGAAGTTATAAAGTTTCACAGAAAGAAAAGAGTGAAAAACAACATGTTGGATTCACATACCCGCAGTCATGCTGAAAATTATCTTGAAACATCATCACAAAGAATAATGCTCAGAATCAACTGTGAGTAAACTGATGAAAAGTTAATACAAAACAGAGGTCATGCCATACTCTGAGTGCTGTTACTTCCCTTTACATATTATCAGTTTTTATTCAGACTAGTTTTGGTGGAGAGATGAGGTAGATTGCTCTGACAACTTTTTGCCAGATTGTTTTGATTGGTTCAATGTAGTGTGATAATTTAAAATCCCTGAAGCATTTACTAAACTATTCACAGAAAAAAAAGCTAATTTTGCACATCTTCTGTGTACTTGGTGAAACCTCTAAACCAGTCATTCTGCAGTAAGAATTTTACAAAGGTTTGCTGGGGTTGCGCAAAGAATGTTTGAGGAATGGAGCCTGTGGCCTTTGAGCTTTATTTTGAGCTGAATGGGGATGATATTTGGAAGGTATATAAAGCCTGGGAAAAGATTTAATGAATAAACAAGAGACTGCAGATGCTGGAACCTGGACCAACACCCAATCTGCTGGAGACTCTGTAGGAGGAATTGTTGACGTTTAGCACCAGGACTATGATTCTGTGGTATTTCCCCAATTTTTACAGTAATCCATGACTTAAATGACCCTCCATGTATTCTCAGTTTATTCAGTATTGCTATCATTGAGTGTTCCCCAGGAAGCCACACCCAGATGATTGTGGAGCACCTCCAGCAGTCACTGCAGTATGTACAAGGCTGTAATTATAAACAAGTGTGGTTTCCACATGGCCGCATTGCTGAAGTTTTACTTTCAAGGCTTATCATTGACTAATGATCCTTTCTGAAAGAATAAATTGATGACTGGTGCCCTAGTCATAAACAAGGGAACACCTGAAGATGCTGGAAATCCAAGCAACACACACACAATACTGGAGGGACACAGCAGGCCAGGCAACATCTAGGAAAAGAGTACAGCTGATGTTTCAAGCCGAGACCCTTTGCCAGGACTGGGAAAAAAAAGATGAGGTTAAAAGGTTGGGGGGTGGGATGGAGAGGGAGAAACACAAGGTGATAGGTGAAACTAGGAGGGGGAGGGATGAGAGTTGACAGTTAATTGGTGAAAGAGATACAGGGCTGGAGAAGGAGGAATCTAATAGGACAGGACTGAAAGCCACGGAAGAACCAACATTATTACTCTGCTCTCCACTCCCTCCGCACTAATCCTAGCCTCACTATCAAACCCACAGATAAGGAGGTTGCTGTAGTAGTCTGGCAGACTGACCTCTACCTTGCTGAAGCCCAGCGGCATCTCTCAGACACATACTCTTACTTACTCCTCAAACAGGATCCCACTAAGGAGCACCAGGCCATTGTCTCCCACACCACACTGACCTTATTAACTTTGGGATCTCCCATCCACTGCCACCAACCTCACAGTTCCTGCACCTCATACCTCCTGTTTATACCTCCTACCCAAGATCTACAAACCCGCTTGTCCAGGTAGATGCATTGTTTCAGCTTGTTCTTGTCCCACTGAACTCATATTTGTATACCTCGACTCTGTTTTATCCTCCCTAGTTCAGTCCCTTCCTACCTACATCCATGATACCTCACACACTCTGGATCTTTTCAATGATTTCAAGTTCCCTGGCTCCCATCATTTTATTTTTTACTATGGATGTCTAGTCCCTACACACCTCCATTCACACCAGGAAGGCCTCAATGCTCTTCGTTTCTTTCTGGACACCAGATCCAACCAGTTTCCCTCCACTACCACTCTCCTCTGCCTAGCGGAACTTGACCTCACTGTTAATAATTTCTCCTTTGGCTCCTCCCACTTCCTTCAAACAAGAGGTGTAGCCGTGGGTACTTGCATGGGTCCTAGGTAGGCCTGCCTTTTATTCGGCCACGTGGAACAGTCTATGTTCCAAGCCTACACTGGTGACTGTCCTGCACTTTTCCTACACTACATCGACGACTGCACTGATGCTGCTTCCTGCACCCATGTGGAGCTCATTGACTTCACCCACTTTGCCTCCAATTTCCACCCTACCCTCAAATTTACTGGGTCCATTTCTGACACCTCCCTCCCCCTTCTCAATCTCTCTGTCTCTATCTCTGGAGACAGCTTATTTACTGATGTGTATTGTAAACTCACTGATTCTCACAGCTACCTGGACTATACCTCTTCCCACCCTGTTACTTGTAAAAGCACCAACCCTTTCTCTGAATCCCGCCGTCTCCGCCGCATCTGCTCCCAGGATGAGGCTTTTTGGTCCAGAATGAATAAGATGTCCTCCTTCTTTAAAGAAGGGGGCTTCCCTTCCTCCACCATCAACACTGCCCTCAGCTGCATTTCCTCTATTTCACACACATCTGCTTTCTCCCCATCCTCCCGCCACCCTACCAGGGATAGAGTTCCACTTATTGTCACCTACCACCCCCACCAGCCTCCGCGTCTAGCACGTAATTCTGTGCAATTTCCACCACCTCCACAGGATCCCACCACCAAGCACATCTTTCCTTCCACCACCCCCCCCCCCGAATCCCTGCTTTCCACAGATATCGCTCCATATAGGATTCTGTTCTCTATTCATCCCTCCCCCCCACTCCACTGATCTCCCTCCTGGCATTTATCCTTGCAAATGGAACAAGTGCTACACCCGTCCTTCCGCCTCCTCCCTCACTACCATTCAGGGCCCTAAACAGTTCTTCAAGGTGAGGCAACACTTCACCTGTGTGTCTGTTGGGATCATATAATATGTTTGGTGCTCCCGGTGTGGCCTCTTGTATATCGGTGAGACCCAACGTAGATTAGGAGACCGCTTCGCCCTACGCTCCATCTGCCAGAGAAGGCGGAATCTCCCAGTGGCCAGCCATTTTAATTCCACTTCCCATTCCCATTCTGATATATCTATCCATGGCCTCTTCTACTGTCAAGATGAAGCCACACTCAGACTGGAGGAACAACACCTTATGTACCTTCTGGGTAGCTTCCAACCATTTGGTATGAACATCGATTTCTTGAACTTCCAGTAATGCAGCCCCCTTTACCATTCCCCTTCCTCTTTTCCCTCTATCACCTCATCTCCTTGCCTGCCCATTGCCTCCCTCCTTTTCTTTCTTCCATGGGCTTCAGTACTCTCTTATAGATTCCCCCTTCTCCAGCCCTGTATCTCTTTCACCAATTAACTACCCAGCTCTTTACTTCACCCCTCCCCCTCCCGTTTCACCTATCACCTTATATTTTTCCCTTCCCCTCCCCCACCTTTTAACTCTACTCATCTTTTTTTCTCCAGTCCTGCCGAAGGGTCTCGGCCAGAAACACTGTACTCTTTTCCATCGATGCTGCCTGACCTGCTGAGTTCCTCCAGCATTTTGTGTGTCCTAAACTATATCCCACAAGGGAATTAATGTTAACGTCTTCAGGAAAGGACAAAAGCTCCATGCAAATTTCAATTGTTAGCCTTCCTTTTTCTGTAAACAAAACATACTGGATGTCATATGGAAGAAAACAGAATGAATTTCATCGATTGAATTTATTTAAGCTTTTCAATAAAAGTACTTTGCATAAAGTACCAGACCATTAACTATCATGGCAGTAGAAAAAAAAATAATAGTTATAACATTATACTGGAAAAGCCTCTGCTAATCACGCATAACAATAATGGAGCCAAGAGAAACTTGAAGCTTATCTTGTTGGATTCTTTGCTGTTTTGGTGGATTCACAGTCTTTCAGCAATGATCAGATCTGATAGAGGGATGGATGGTGAGCTCGCGTCAGCATTTCCGTGGCTTCTCAGAAATTTCACTCCATAAGTTTTCAAGTGTTCTCCTTTTATGGGCAAAACATGATGATGAAGCTTAACAGTGGAATGTGACTTAAAGCTGGATTCCTTGCTTCTTACAATTTTCTCTGTATGTAATACTAAATAACAATGAAACACCACAATTTTTACAGTATTAATTTGTTGTGTAGAAACACGAAAAGAGTAAAATATAAATTATAATTTACAATAATAAAAAGACAAATGATGTGAAGCAAAAATGAAATTAATATTCATTAAAATCATAACCCATGCATTTTTCAACTTCATGTTTAGATAGCATGACGTATGATTGTAATTTAGTGTAAAAGGACAATATTGCCCTTTTTTACAGTTCTACAAATGGGATTTTAGACAGTTACTTTTACAAAGATGTACTCATAAAGACCAGAATGTGTGCGAGCTACTTTCAAAACCACTTTGAGTACAAGCATTGCAGCTTGGCAAGACTGCAGGATAGACAGGGAGTACAATTCCTTTGAATATTACTTATGCTAGCAAAACCTTCCCAATGTCACAACAAAAGAATGCTTCAAGGAGAATCTTCCTTATTTAATACCACCTGCTCTTCTATTCTGAATACTGTTGCTCCCCTTAAATTGAAACTGTTGAGGCCTAAAGGTTTGCCTTGGCTTAATGACTCCACCAGAGCCCTGAGGAGGGAGTGCAGAATATCTGAACGAAAGTGGAAGTGTGATAAGCTTCAAATTTATTTTGAAATTTTGAGAAACAATCTTCACAAATATCAGGAAGCAGTTAAAGCTGCGAGAGCAAAATACTTTTCTGACCTAACTTCTAACAACTCGCATAATCCCAAGGTTCTATTCAGTACCATAAATTCTGTCATTTGTCCCACCCCTAGTATCAGCTTAGATGTGTCCCCTGCTAAGTGCAAAGAATTTTTAAAATTCTTCATTAGCAAAGTTGAGGACTTTAGAATGAACATTCGCTGCCCCCACCCACCCGTGACCTAGCTGTCTCACTGGTTTGTTCATCTAAAATGGACTGCTTCCAACCCATCACGCTTCCCTTCCTTACAAAGATCGTTTCCACCATGAAACCTGCAACCTGCCCCTTTGACATTGTTCCCACTGCCCTCCTGAAGGATGTCTTTGACATAGCCGGTCCCATCCTCTCGATTATCAACAGCTCCCTGGCCACTGGTACCGTTCCAACCTGCTTCAAGCGTGCCGTGGTCCAGCCCCTCCTGAAAAAACCCAACTTAGACCCTACCTTACCTGGTAACTACAGATCTATTTCTAAACTTCCATTCCTGTCAAAGGTTCTCGAAAAGGTTATTCTCAGTCAATTGCTGCCCTACTTACACCAAAACAACATCTTGGAAAGATTTCAGTCAGGTTTTAAGGCTTATCATAGCACAGAGTCTGCCCTGCTGAAAGTGTATAATGACCTGCTCCTCTCTATCGACTCAGGCGACTCTGCTATTCTAGTTCTTCTTGACCTTCGTGCAGTGTTCGATACTGTGGATCATGTCATTTTAATAGACTGTCTCCAATACAGGTTTGGTGTTGATGGAACTGCCTTGAACTGGTTTATATCCTACCTTAAAAATAGAAACTACTCTGTCAACATAGGCAAATTTTCTTCTCCCCCAGCTAGTATCTCCTGTGGGGTCCCACAAGGTTCCATCCTAGGTCCCATTCTTTTCTCTATATATGTGCTTCCCCTCAGCCAAATCATTCAAAAATACAACATTTCTTCACACTGTTATGCTGATGACACACAGCTTTATCTCCCCCTAAAACCAAATGACCAGTCAAATCTAGTCAGACTCATGAACTGCCTTGAGGACATAAAGTGCTGGATGGCACAAAACGTCTTACAGTTGAATGAAAGCAAGTCTGAAGTTGTCCTACTTGGCCCCCCTGATTCCATCAAAGTGATTACCAACAGTTTTGGTAACCTGTCCACCCTTGTCAAACCCCATGTTAAATCCCTTGGTGTGATATTTGATTCCACCTTTAAGTTTGACAAGCAAGTTAATGCAGTAATAAAAGCCAGTTTTTTCCAGCTTCGTACTATTGCTAAAATCAAGCGGTTTCTCTCTTTCAACGATCTTGAGAAAGTCATCCACGCTTTTATATCCTCCGGCTTGGACTACTCCAACTCCCTGTATACTGGGATTAGTCAGTCGTCCCTGTCCCGTCTGCAACTGGTCCGGAATGCTGCAGGCAGGCTCCTGACAGGTGCCCGGAAGAGGGACCATATTACTCCTATCCTGGCCTTCCTCCACTGGCTACCAGTGCGGTTCAGAATTGATTTTACGATTCTCCTGTTTGTTTATAAAGCCCTAAATGGGCCGGCCCCCTGTTATATCACAGACCTTCTAAACCTTTATTCTACTTCCAGGTCCCTCAGGTCAGCTGACTTGGGGCTCCTGGCTGTCCTGTGATCTAAACTTAAGCTCAGGGGTGACCGTGCTTTTGCTATTGTAGCCCCTAGACTGTGGAACAGCATTCCCCTCCCTATCAGATCTGTCTCCTCCATCGACTCTTTTAAATCTAGGCTCAAATCTTACTTTTATTCACTAGCGTTTGAATCCTCCTGATGTGTCTGATATTTGGCTTGTGCCTAGGCCCTTGTTGTTTCTTTTGTGCCTTTAAGCTGTTTGCCTTGTTGGTTATGTCAGTGTTTCTTGTATTTGTAATTTTAGCTATTCTGCTCTGATCTGTACAGCACTTTGGTCAACGTGGGTTGTTTTTAAATGTGCTATATGAATAATTTTGACTTGACTTAGCAGAAGTTGAAGAGATCTATGGAGTGAAATTTGGAGCATAGGGCCACAATAATGAAATCATTAAATTTAGGCTACACAAAAGAGCAGAGCTCAAGTGATACAGATAGCGGAGCCACTGTCTCACAGTACCAGAGACTCAGGTTCAGTCCTGATCTTGGATTGTGGCAGTGTGGAACTTGCAAGTTCACTTTGTGATTGCAGTAGTTCGCTCTAAGTGCTCTAGTTTTCTCCCACATACCAAAAAATGTGGATACGTAGGTGACTGGGCTCATAAGAATTTGGGGAGAATAAAACAAAAACTGGGATGAATGTTGGATTAGTACATATGGATGCTTACTGGTTAGTATAGACTCTGTGGGCCAAAGGGCCTGTTTCCATGCTCCACGGCTGTGTAACTCTGAAAGAAAGCAGACATTGGATCATAGAGTCATACACAGCTCATAAAAAAGGCACGTTAATCCACTGAGTCTGTGATAACAAAAGCGTATCCCTTTCTACCATTGTTCTGCTATGCTTATGACTCAAGTTCTCAGAGGAAGAAATTTTCAAAGGGAAGAAGGACACTACCGTGGCTGACAAGTGAAGTCAGAGCCAAACAAAAAGCAAAAGAGAGGGCATACAAGGAAGCCAGAGCTGGTGGGAAAATAGTGGATTGGAGAGCTTTTTAAAACTTGCAGAAGGAAACTAAGAGGGCCATTCAGAAGGAAAAGATGAATTATGAGAGGAGGATTATAATGTCAAAGAAGATACTAAAAGCTTTTTAGAGTATATAAAGGGTAAAAGAGAGTCCAAAGTAGATATAGGACAAACGCAAAATAACGTTGGAGATATTGTAGAACTGAATGCGTATTTTGGATCAGCCTTCACAGTGGAAGACACCTGCACTATACTGGACATTCAAGAATGGCAGAGAAGTGAAGTATGTGCAGTGAAAATTACGACTGAGAAGCTGCTTAGGAAGCTTAATGGTCTGACGGTAGATAAATCTCCTGGACCTGATGGAATGCACCCTCAGGTTCTGAAGGAAGTAGCTGGAGAGATTGCAGAGGCATTAACAATGATCTTTCAAGAATCGATAGATTCTGGCATTGTACCGGATGGCTGGAAAATTGCAAATGTTACTCCGCTGTTTAAGAAGAGTGGGAGGCAACAGAAAGGAAACAACAGACCTGTTAGCCTGACATCAGTGCTTGGGAAGTTGTTGGAATCAATTGTTAAGGATGAGATTACGGAGTACCTGAAGGCATATGACAAGATAGGCCATGGTTTCCTGAAAGGAAAATCCTGCCTGACAAACCTACAGCAATTCTTTGAGGAAATTACAAGCAGGGTAGACAAAGGAGATGCAGTAAACATGGTGTACTTGGACTTTCAGAAGGCCTTTGACAAGGTGCCGCACATGAGGCTGCTTAGCAAGATAAGAGCCCATGGAATTACAGCAAAGTTACTAGCGTGTGTGGAGCATTGGCTGGTCGGCAGAAAACAGAGAGTGGGAATAAAGGGATCCTATTCTGGCTGGCTGCCAGTTACCAGTGAAGTTCCACAGGGGTCGGTGTTGGGACTGCTGCTTTTTACGATGTATGTCAATGATTTGGACTACAGTATTAATGGATGTGTGGCTAAATTTGCCAATGATACAAAGATAGGTGGAGGAGCGGGTAGTGTTGAGGAAACAGAGAGCCTGCAGAGAGACTTAGATAGTTTAGGGGAATGGGCAAAGAAGTGGCAAATGAAATACAATGTTGGAAAGTGTATAGTCATGCACTTTGGTGGAAGAAATAAATGGGCAGACTATTACTTAGATGGGGAGAGAACTCAAACTGCAGAGATGCAAAGGTTAACCTCCAGGTTGAGTCGGTTATGAAGAAGGAGAATGCAATATTGGCATTCATTTCTAGAGATATAGAATATAAGAGCAAGGATGTGATATTGAGGCTCTATAAGGCACTCGTGAGACACTTGGAATATTGTGTGCAGTTTTGGGCTCCTTATTTTAGAAAGGATATACTGACATTGAAGAGGGTTCAGAGAAGATTCACAAGAATGATTCCAGGAATGAAAGGGTTACCATATGACAAACATCTGGCAGCTCTTGGGCTGTATTCCCTGGAGTTCAGGAGAATGAGGGGGGATCTCATAGAAATATTTCTGATGTTATAAGGACTGAACAGATCAGATATGGCAAAGTTATTTCCCATGGTAAGGGATTCTAGGACAAGAGGGCACGACTTCAGGATTGAAGGATGTCCTTTTAGAACTGAGATGCAGAGAAATTACTTTAGTCGGAGAGCGGTAAATCTGTGGAATGGCTGTGGAAGCCAAATCATTGGGTGTATTTAAGGCAAAGATAGATAGGTTCTTGATAAGCCAGGGCATCAAGGGGTATGGGGTGAAAGCAGGGGAGTGGGGATGACTGGAAGGATTGGATCAGCTCATGATTGAATGGTGGAGCAGACTCGATGGGCCAAATAGCCTACTTCTGCTCCTATATCTTATGGTCTTATGGTCTTATAGGACTATAAGGTGGAGAAAGGTTACAGGAATCAGGGATGGGAAAACTAGGGAGGAATTTTAAAATATGGATGAGAATTTTAAATATTGCATATCCAGGAGCTACTGTAAGTGAAGAAAATATAGGAGGGTTGTCAGAGGTGTTTTTTACACAGAGAGTGGTGGGTGCATGGAACACACTGCCAGGGGTGGTGGCAAAGGCAGATACATTAGGGTGATTTGAAAGATTCTTAGATGGGCACATGCATGACTGAAAAATGTAAGGCTCTGCAGAAGGGAAGGGTTAGATTGATCTTGGAGTAGGCTAAAGGGTTGGCACAACATAGTGAGTTAATGTTCTATGTTCCAAGTTCTAAACAGGGGGTGTTGATGGCAGCTGAAAGTTGCTTCCACTGCAGCAGGATGAGTCGTCCTCCATCAGTCTGGTATTCACCAGTCCACTCGGAGAACATCGAGTGATCACGAACTGCTGATGTTGGATAACACCAGGTGGGTGGTTGAATATCTCTCTGATGTTTTGGGGGAGAGGTGTGGGAGTCTGGAGTAGGCTGCAGGCCTTGAGTGGCTTAGCTACTGAGGTTGGTGTAAAAGAGGAGAGAGAGCAATCAGTTATGAAGGAGCGGGCCGTGGACGCTGGAAGGGAGTAAACAGCCAGGAGCTTAAGAGTGCACATGGGCAATGGCGAAGAGTAGGAAACCGAGAGGGGAATGGAAGAAAGGAAGACAGAAAGTGAGGGAGGTTTGGGGGAAGGGAAATGAGGGAAGCAGATAGGAGCAGCTGACCGGGGATATAGAGGCTGCACCATATGATCCTCCAACCATAAGGGTTCATGATCAGAACCTGGAAATCATGGTCAACTTCCTATATCTTGGGAATCACCCCTTGACAAAGGCAGACATTGATGTTAAAATCCACTGAAATTCCTTCAGTACTTCCCAGCACAGCCTTTCAGTGAATGAGGAAAAGAATATTTGAAGATCAAGCCCTCAGAACTGGCATAAAACCTGTGGTCCATCAGCTGCAGTGAGTAATGTTCTTCCATATACTTCTGAGACCTGGACTATCTACAGCAGCATCTCAAAGCACTGGAAAAATACCAATACCACTGTGAGCACCATTGTAGTGCAGCAGTTAGCATGACACTATTACAGCTCAAGGCATCAGAATTTGTAGTTCAATTCTGGTTTCCTCTGTAAGAAGTCTCTGTAGCCAAGACAAGTCAGGTCAAGTCACTTTTATTGTCATTTCGACCATGAGCTGCTGGTACAGTCCACAGTAAAAACGAAACAATGATCCTCCAGGACCATGGTGCTACATGAAACAACACAAAACCACACTAGACTAAGTGAGACAACACAAGGCTACACTAGACTACGTAAGACAACACAAAAACTACACTAGACTACAGACCTACACCGGACTGCATAAAGTGCACAAAAAAGTGCAGGGCAGTACAATAAATAATAAACAAGACAATAGGCACAGTAGAGGACAAACTACAATATAATAATGAATGATGTAGATGTCAGTCTAGTCTCTTGGTATTGAAGAGTCTGATGGCTTCGGGGAAGAAACTGTTGCACAGTCTAGTCGTGAGAGGCCGAATGCTTTCGTACCTTTTGCCAGACGGCAGGAGGGAGAAGAGTTTGTATGAGGGGTGTGTGGGGTCCTTCATAATGCTGTTTGCTTTACGGATGCAGCGTGTGGTGTAAATGTCTGTAATGGCGGGAAGAGAGACCCCGATGATCTTCTCAGCTGACCTCACTATCTGCTGCAGGGTCTTGCAATCCGAGATGGTGCAATTTCCAAACCAGGCAGTGATGCAGCTTCTCAGGATGCTCTCAATACAACCTCTGTAGAATGTGGTGAGGATGGGGGGTGGGAGATGGACTTTTCTCAGCCTTTGCAGAAAGTAGAGATGCTGCTGTGCTTTCTTGGCTATGGAGCTGGTGTTGATGGACCAGGTGAGATTCTCCGCCAGGTGAACACCAAGAAATTTGGTGCTCTTAACGATCTCTATGGAGGAGTTGTCGATGTTCAGCAGGGAGTGGTCGCTCCGTGTCCTCCTGAAGTCAACAACCATCTCTTTTGTTTTGTTCACATTCAGAGACAGGTTGTTTGCTCTGCACCAGTCCGTTAGCCGCTGCACCTCCTCTC
The DNA here is from genome assembly GCF_030028105.1 of Mobula birostris. NCBI lineage: Eukaryota > Metazoa > Chordata > Chondrichthyes > Myliobatiformes > Myliobatidae > Mobula > Mobula birostris. Next base: position 34,244,816 of record NC_092402.1, read on the forward strand.
TGTATGCTGACTCATCGTTCTTGCTGATGAGACCCACCACAGTTGTGTCATCGGCGAACTTGATGATGTGGTTTAAGCTGTGTGTTGCAGCACAGTCGTGGGTCAGCAGAGTGAACAGCAGTGGACTGAGCACACAGCCCTGGGGGGCCCCCATGCTCAGTGTGATGGTGTTGGAGATGCTGCTCCCAATTCAGACTGACTGAGGTCTCCCACTCAGGAAGTCTAGGATCCAGTTGCAAGGGAGGTGTTCAGGCCCAGTAGGCTCAGCTTTCCAATCAGTTTCTGAGGAATGATTGTGTTGAATGCTGAACTGAAGTCTATGAACAGCATTCAAACGTACGTGTTTCTTTTGCCCAGGTGGGTGAGGGCCAGGTGGAGGGTGATAGCAATGGCATTGTCTGTTGAGTGGTTGGGATGGTACGCGAACTGCAGGGAGTCCAGTGAGAGGGGGCAGCAGGGTCTTGATGTGCCTCATGACGAGCCTCTCGAAACACTTCATGATGATGGACGTGAGTGCGACGGGACAGTCGTCATTGAGGCAGGATACTGAAGACTTCTTCGGCATGAGGACGATGGTGGCGGTCTTGAAGCACGTTGGAATGACGACGCTGCTCAGGGAGATGTTGAAGATGTCAGTGAGAATCTCTGCTAGCTGGTCTGCACGTCCTCTGAGCACTCTGCCAGAAATATTGTCTGGTCCAGCAGCCTTCTGTGGGTTGACCCTGCATAGAATTCTCCTCACGTCGGCCACGGTAAGACTCAGCACCTGGTCACTGGTCTTCCTCGCCACCATGTCATTTTCCACCTCAAAATGAGCGTAGAAGTTGTTCAACGCATCTGGGAGGGAGGCATCACCAGCACAGGCAGGTGATGTTCTCCTGAATGCCCTTCCACATGCGCTGCGTGTTGTCGCTGTCCTGGAAATGGCTGTGGATTCGCTGGGCGTGTGCACGCTTTGCCCCTCTGATGGCCTGGGACAGTTTGGCCCTCACTGTTGTTAGGGCTGCCTTGTCGCCTGCTCTGAAGATGGAGTCACGGGTCCTCAGCAGCGCACGCACCTCCGCGGTCATCCATGGTTTCTGGTTAGCGCATGTAGTGATGGTCTTGGCCACAGTGACGTCATCGATGCACTTGCTGATGTAACTAGTCACTGATGCTGTATACTCCTCTAAGTTGGTAGAGTCGCCATCGGTTGCAGCCTCCCTGAGCATGTGCCAGTCAGTGTGCTCAAAGCAGTCTTGAAGAGCAGAGATGGCTCCTGCTGGCCAGGTTTTCACCTGCTTCTGAACTGGTCTGGAGCATCAGACGAGTGGTCTGTATGCTGGGATTAGCATAAGAGAGATGTGGTCTGAGTAACCGAGGTGGGGGCGGGGCTCCGCCTGGTACGCGTCAGGAATGATTGTGTAAACAAGGTCCAACGCATTCGCCCCTCTCATTGCAAAGTCTACATGCTGATAGAATTTGGGCAGCACTGACTTAAGGTTTGGGTGGTTAAAATCTCCGGTGACAATAACTAGTCCATCAGGGTGTGCATTCTGCAGTTTGCTTATAGCCCCATACAGTTCACAGAGCGCCTAGGAGGAATGTAGACACCGACTATAAGGACAGTGGTGAATTCCTGTGGTAAATAAAATGGTCTGCATCTAACAGTCACAAACTCCACTAGCGATGAGCAGTAACTGGAGACCAGCAAAGAGATCTTGCACCAATCTGTGTTGATGTATACACACAAGCCACCACCGCGAGCCTTACCGCTCAGAGCTGCGTCTCTGTAGGCCCGAAAAAAAGCGAGCCCCTCTAGCTGAATGGCAGCGTCCAGAACTCTGTCGCTAAGCCACGTTTCCATGAAAACGAAAGCGCAGCAGACTCTGAACTCCCACCGAGTAGTCCGCTGGAGTCAGATGTAGTCCAATTTATTGTCCAGGGCTGGATATTGGAGGGCAGAATAGACGGGAGAGCCGGCCGGCTAGCGTTTGCTTTTTGCCTGACACAGACCCCTGCCCGATTGCGATGCTTCCGCTTCCTTGCACACCGCTTACGACGTCCCTACCCCCGGCCACTGGCATCAGGTGACACTGAGGACTGTAGGCCTGGTCCCCGAAGCAAGCCGAGGTCGTGTAGCTTCTCCAGCAGATCCTCGTGAAGGTTTATTGTTGGGCAATTTCTGTACTGTAGCAGTGTCTGGCGATGGTAGATACAAACACCGGTTGCTCTGTTGTCCATGTGCAATTAAATTAAATTTTAAAAATTAAATTAAATTAGAAAATTAAATTAAAGTAACACCAGGTCCGGAGAGGCCCCAGCTGCCTCCTGCCGCACTGCCTTTAAGATCTGTACATCCTCCTCATGGAATGTGTGGGTTTTTCCCAGGAGCTCTGGTTTCTTCTCACAGTCCAAAGATGTACCAACCAGGTCAATTGGTCATTGCAAATTGTCCTGTGATTAGTTTAGGGTTAAATCAGAGTTGTTGGAAGTCACTGAGGAGGTGCGGATCGACGGTCCAGGAGGACCTGTTCTGTGCTGTAGCTCCAAATAAAGCTGTTTGTGTAAAATCCTCAATGCTGCCAGGAAGAATATCGCAAACCAAAGTCAATGCCTTCTCTGAGGTTAATATCAACAGCCTTGTTGCACTCAGTCATCTCTGATGGGCTGGCCACATCATTCACAATGCTAACACCAGGTACCAATAAACGACACACTATTCTGAGTACTGTCATAACGATTACAAGGTAGACAGTGGAAAAGGTCTTCAGAGTTTCACAGCAAAAGTGCAACATCCCCTATTACTCTGGAAACTTCTGATCCATGAGCACTCAAAGTAGCATTTGGTATGTTATTGAGAACCTTGAAGTCATGCGTCAGTAGCACACAGAGATCCTGTGTGTGGAATTCTAATCCACCTACCGTCTTTTATTGGCTCTCCTCCATTATGTCCTGTTTAAGTCTAGAGAAAATAAGAAGTCGCACATTTGATACATCCTTTAAATTTGAGCAAATATAGTGACCTTTTATCCAATATTTTCATTTAATTTGATTTATTACTCTTTCAATCTTTTTCTGGAAGTTTTAGATTTGATCAGAAAGCCTTTCTTTCTTTCTTTTTTGGTCGCATCCTCAAAATGGACTGCTCAGTCCCTTTTTTTTTGTTTTGTTTTTTTTATAGTGTGGTCGGTTTTTTTTCTTTTCATTTAAAACCCTATATTTTTTTCCTTTTTCTTCGTAAACTGATAAGAGGAGAATGGTTATTTTCATTTTTTTATTATATATTTATACTAGTTTAACAATATCTATGATTTTGACAATGTTTATCTTAATCTTGGTTTATATTGTTACTGATACAGAGTATACATATTTGAACTAATTCTCCTCTTGATTGCATTTATGCTTTTTTTAAATCAATAAAAAGATTAAGAAAGAAAGAGATCCTGTGTAAACAGTGGAAGGAGGACAACCCCTCACAAACTATCCATCTGCTTATACCTTCTGTGGAAGAGTCTGAGGTTCCTTCATTAGCCTCACTAGCCACCTCAGAAAATACAACAGCTGAATCAAAAATGTCATGCTCATTCCAAACTGCCTGTGTGAGTGTGTGTGTGTGTGTGTGTGTGTGTGTGTGTGTGTGTGTGTGTGTTTGTATGCCTGTGTTTGCATGTGTGTGTGTGTGTATGTGCTCTTTTTGGGTGCCTTTTTTGTATGTGTGTGTGTGTTTTTCTACATATAGGTCTGTGTGCTAAATCTGTACAGTAAAGCCTGGTCTCCCATTATTTTGATACTTGCTGTTAAACCAAGACTTGTTCTTTCAAGGCTGTGTGGTAGCTGGGGTGCGAATTAAAATAATTCACACACAGACATCATCTAGTCTCAATCCTGGCTTCAGAAAAGAAAACATTTTCCTCCCCCTCCACTTCCTCCCAACAATTAATTTTAATCCTCAACATTGGGACAGCCCTACCACGCTGCTGCCAACTGGGATATCTTTCCTGTGGACAAAGTTAAAACAAACTGACCATTTCGAACTGGGGTCAAATTGTTCAGACTAAGTGTAGCCTTCTCAGCTGCCAGTCTGTGCTGAGCTTCAATACAACACCATAGCCACGTCAGAACACATTCCAGTAAACTGCCTGTGTGCTTCCTTATGAGCTGTTAAGGTTCACATTTTGAATGATAGAGAAAGGGAAAGAGATGTAGACATTGTTAAAGTACCATATTTCCTCATATCAAAGAAGTTGTGTTAAACTTATGTTATCCTAAATTATGCTGTATGACCGATACAAAAAAGGACAGGATACACTTGAACTTGAGGGGCACCAATATCCTTGTGGGCAGGTTTGCTAGTGCTGTTGGGAAGGCTTTAAACTTACTTGGCAGGTGGATGGGAACTGAAGAGATAGAGCTGAGGGTGGGGCTATTGGTATACAAGAGCTGTAGATGCAGTGTATAGTGAGACTGTGAGGAAGGGCACTATGCACTGCATTTGCATGAATGGAAAATCCTTCGGAAAGTAGTGGATACAGCCTATCCACCATGGGTAAAACCCTCCCCACTATTGAGCATGCCCATGTGCAGTGTTGCTGCAGGAAAGCAGCATCCATCATCAGGGACCCCCACCACCCAGGACATGCTCTTTTCTTGCTGCTGCCATAGGAAGAAGGCACAGGAGCCTCAAGACTCAAACCTCCAGGTTCAGGAACAGTTATTACCCCTGAACCATCAGGCTGTTGAACCAAAGGGGATAACTTCACTCACCTTCACTTGCCCTATCATTGAAATACTCTAACAATCCATGGACTCACTTACAAGGACTCTTCACCTCATGTTCTCGAAATTTATTGTTTACCTATTTATTATTATCATTTCTTTCTTTTTGTCTTTTGAACACTAATTGAATGCATATATGGTGTGGTCTTCCATTGATTCTATTATGGTTATTGAGTTTATTGAGTAAGCTCACAAGAAAATGAATCCCAGGATGTATCTCAGGGTTCTATATGGCAACATATATGTACTTTGATAATAAAATTTATGTTGAACTTTGAGCTTTTGAACTTTGAACTTTTGAATTTGATAGGCAGATGTTAGAGGAATATTGCAGTCAATTGGATGAGTTAAAGTGTAACATGGGGATAAAATTAAAAAGGATGATGAATACACGACTGAAGGTGTTGTGATTGAATGCGTACAGTATACGGAATAAGGTAGATGATGTTGTAGTGGAGTTACGATTTTGTGGCCATCACTGAGACATGGCTGAAAGAAAATAATAGTTGGGAGCTTAACATACATCGTATTGATAGGCATAGGAACACTGAGGAGGCAGTGCTCATAATATGATAGAATTCACCCTGTAATTTGAGAGGGAGAAGCTGAAGGCAGTATAACAGTGGAGTGAATGGAATTACAGAGGCATGAGAGAGAAGCTGGCCAAAGTTGATTGGAAGGGAACACTAGCAGGAATGATGGCAGAACAGCAATGACTGGAGTTTCTGGGAGCAATTCAGAAGGTGCAGGATAGATACACCCAAAAGAAGAGGAAATATTCTAAAGGGAGGATGACACAACCGTGGCTGACATGGGAGGTCAAAGACAGCATTAAAGGAAAAGAGAAGGCATATAATATAGCAAAAATTGTAGGAAGTTAGAGGATTGGCAAGCTTTTAAAAACCAGCAGAATGTTTCTTAAAAAAGCCATAAGGAGAGAAAAGATAATACATAAAGTTAGTATACAACATGCTTTTTTTCAGGTATACAGAGTATAAAGAGAGTCAAGAGTGGATATTTGTCCACTGGAAAATGGAGAGGTGTTAATGGGGGACAAAAAATGGCAGATGAACTTAGTAAGTATTTTGCATCAATTTTCACTGTGGATGACACTAGCAGCATGCAAGAAATTTGAGAGTGTCAGGAAAAGAAGTGAGTATAGTTGCTTGGGAAGTTGAAAGGTCTGAAAGCAGATAAGTCACCTGGATCAAATTAACTACACTCCAGGGTTCTGATAGAGGTGGCTGAAGAGATTGTGGAGGCATAAATAGTGATCTTTCAAGAACCACTAGTTTCTGGAATGGTTCTGGAGGACTGGAAAATTGCAAATGTCACTCCCCTCTTTAAGAAGGGAGGGAGGCAAAAGTCAGGGAATTATAGCCCAGTTAGCGTGACTTCAGTGTTTGGGAAGATGTGAAGTCCATTATTGAGGATGAGGTTTCGAGGTACTTGGAGACACATAGGTCAAAGTCAGCATGGTTTTCTTAAGGGGAAATCTTGCCTGACAGATCTACTGGAATTCTTTGAGGACAAGCAGAATAGACAAAGGAGAGTCAGTGGATGTTGTTTGCTTGGATTTTCAGAAGGCCTTTGACAAGGTGCTGCACATGAGACTGTTTAACAAAATAAGAGCCCATGGTATTACAGGAAAGATACTAGCATTGACAGAAGATTGGCTGACTGGCCGGAGACAAAAAGAGGAAATAAAGGGGGCCTCCTCTGGATGGCTGCCAAAGGCGAATGCCTTCCAGAGGGGTCAGTGTTGGGACCACTTCTTTTCACATTATATGTCAATGATTTGGATGATGGCATTGATAGGTTTGTGGCCAAGTTTGCAGACAATATAAAGATAGATGGAGGGGTAGGTTTTGTTGAGGAAGCAGGGGGTCTGCAGAAGGACTTAGACAGATAAGGAGAATGGAAAAAGAGGTGCGAGTTGGAATGTAGTGTAGGGAAGCGTATGGTCATGCACTTTGGTAGAAGGAATAAAGGCTATTTTCTAAACGGGGAGAAAGTTAAAAATCAGAGGTGCAAAGGGACTTGGGAGTTCTTGTGCAGGATCCCCTAAAGGGTAGCTTGCAGGCTGAGTCGGTGGTAAAGAAGACAAATGCAATATTAGCATTAATTTCAAAAGGACTAGAATATAAAAGCAAGGATGTAATACTGCTTGCTTTAAGTGGCATTCGTCAGACTGCACTTGGAGTATTGTGAGCAGTTTTGGATCCTTCATCTAAGAAAGGAGATGCTGGCATTGGAGAGGGTCTAGAAGAGGTTCACAAGACTTATTGCTGAAATGAAACTGTTAATGTATAAGGTGCATTTGATGGCTCCGGGCTTGTACTTGCTGGAGTTTAGAAGAATGAGGGGGGATTTCATTGAAAGCTATCAAATATTGAACGGCCAAGATAGAGTGGCTATGGAGAGGATGTTTCTTATAGTCGGGGAGTCTAGAACCAGAGGGCTCATCTTAGAATAGAGGGAAGCATATTTAGAACAGAGATGAGGAGGAATTTCTTAAACCCCCAAAAGCTGGTGAATCTGTGGAATTCATTGTCACAGAGGGCTGTGGAGGCCAAGTCATCAGATATGCTAAAGGAGAGGTTGATTGGTTCTTAATTTGTCAGGGCATCAAAGGTTGTGGGGAGAAGGCATGAGTATGGGGTTAAGAGGGATAGTAAATCAAACATGATGAAATGGTGGGGCAGACTCAATGGGCCAAATGGCCTACTTCTGCTCATCTGTCTTATGTCTTCTAGTCTTATGTTAAACCAGAACTGTGGTGAGATTTGTCAATGTTTTAGGTTGAGAAAGGTCTCTGTTTATTATCTTTCATAGATGCTGCCTGACTTGCTGAGTTCCTTCAGAATTTTGTGTGTTGCTCAGACTTCAAGCATCTATAAAATCTCTTGTGTTTGTGGTGAGTTCTGTGATCAGTTCTCACCATTTTAGCAAAAGTATGTAAAGGCATTGGTGAAGGAATTTAGTGTGATGCCATAGAGGAAACATAACATTTAAAAGGAAAGAATAAATTGGTTGGGTCTTGTTCAATGGAAAATAAAAGGTTGAGAAATGATATACTTAAGTTGAAGTTTAAGAAAGAGTTTGATAGTGTAAAATTGGAGAGAATATTTCTGCTTATGAGGAGAATAGAACTGGGGTTAATAAGTATAGCACAGTCACTAATAAAGCAAGGTAAGAATAGCAGAGAAATCTCTTTACCCAGAGAGTGGTTGGAGGGTTAAAGCTGCTACCACAGATATTTGCTGCAACATTTAGTGATGATTACCCATCAATAGCTCAATTCCAAAGTATGAACGCAAACACGAGGAAATCTGCAGATGCTGAAATTTCAAGCAACACACATAAACATTGCTGGTGAACGCAGTAGGCCAGGCAGCATCTATAGGAAGAGATACAGTCAACGTTTCGAGCCGAGACCCTTCATTAGGACTGACTGAAAACTAACTGATTTCAGTTAGTCCTGACGAAGGGTCTCAGCCCGAAACGTCGACTGTGCCTCTTCCTATAGATGCTTCCTGGCCTGCTGCGTTCACCGGCAACATTTATGTGTGTCGTCCAAAGTATGAATACGTTTTAGAAGATGCAATTAAGGCAATTGCGATAAGTGAAGTTAAGATGAAATTGTGTGACCAAATGAGGTAGAATAATATTGTGAGATGTAGATAGATGTAGGTGAGGAAAGGTAGGAAGGAGATCATATGGAATATCAACATTGGTATTGAGCCATTCTGCCATATGCTCGATAACTGATCTGAAGCTAATACTCTGGTGATATCAATGTATCATATGCACAAATATACTGTAGTGAGGTAAAGGTACCATGAGAAATTTGCTTTCTGCATCACGGCCATGTAACTACAGACTCTGAAAATAAATTGCACCATACACTGAAAAAGGTGGTATAAAAACATGACAGTGCAGAAAACAAAACAAAAACACAATCAAAGACAAGTATATGGCAGTGCAAGAGGTGGCCCATAGTGTTCTATAACTGGAGCTAGGGTTAGGGTTATGCACGTAGGCTCGAGAAGGGAGTTGTTCCTGAACCTGGTGGTGTGGAACTTGCTTCTGTACATCTTACCTGAATTTGGAGAAGATTTGCCAAGGTGGACCACCTCACCTGGATAGAATACAGTGCAGGTCTTTGACAGCTACTTGATCCAAACCAGCTGAATCCCCTCAATTTATCATACATCCTGTATGGTGCTGACCCTTAAAATAAAGGCTACAGAACTAAAAATTTGCTGGCTCATAGAATCAATACAAGAAGCGTCTTTGAATAATGACATGTGGCTAAGACTAATGACTGAAAAGGTTTAAACCTTCTCTCATTATAAACCATTATCTGCAACTTACTTTAATTTCTAGGAACTGACAACTTACATTGAAGTCATACTGTAGTTGAGAAGCAATGTTCATGGTTGCATTACAGGATAAGAAACAAGAAATAATTGCTGGTGGAAGAAATAATTCTACTCAGAGGTTAAGTTTCACACCTGAGTATATTCATAATGTGTTATAAGCCGTCATATTTAGCAGAGTGTCACAAAATCTTACATAACCTAAATAACATAAGAAAGAAATGTGACTTATACCTTTCATTGTGACTTTGATTCATTGATTACCTTTGAGAACTCTTCTCCCAAGTTAATTTTCAGCATCAGTTCTATCTCATCTTCTTAACTTCTCCTCTTCTGAAAGTGCTAATTTCTTGCACTAGAGGCACCCTGACATTATTTTTGTCAGGTATTCATAGCCTAAGTAAGTTATATCATTGTTGAATATCACAGAGATCACAGTAGAGTTCACTGCCATCTTCAGCAGTATCCACAGGCATCCAATTCCAGCCAATTCCAGCCATTTTGCACTGACCTGTCATTTAGTGGATTAACTAAAGTGTGTCATCAGAGTAAGGCTGAGGTGACTATTAAATGTACTTAGCACAGTTAGCCAACTCAATGTGCATAATTATCTAAATTCTCTTGGGAAACCAAACACTTGAAACTTACTGGAGAGAAATAAGTTTGCTAGCATTTCAGAGCAAGTCCTTTTGGTTTATGATTGGTAGCATAGTATTGGGAGTAATATTGATTCAATAGTTTAATATTTTATCCAAAAGGGGGTGATGAAGAACTAAATGGATTAATTTAGGCTTAGCATTTTGATGGTTGAGGGATAAGAGATTGAGCCAAGTAAAAAACTGTCTTCAGTTCTGAACTTTAAGGCCATAAACTTCTTCGCAAATGAAGAATGCATTTGCGTACCACTTCCTAGTTATGTAATGGTACCATAGATAATAATCCTGTTCTGTTGTAATTGCAGATTTAAAGTGTGATTGTAAATCATTTTAACACTGTCAAATTCAACTATATTTTTTAATCAGATTGTTTGTGGCTGAAGATCTGAAACAATGAAAAGCCTTACGGGGGTAAAATGGTTTATATTGAAAATATTTTAAAACTGAGTAGCTCTTCGATGAGGTAAGTTACATCTTGTCATTTTAACAAAATCTGTATTTGCTATCAGAAAAATAATGCATTTAAATAATGGCTCTCACATTCTTTACAGGATATCCCAAATCACTTTAGGATCAAAGCAATTTTGAAATTTTAAGATCAATTCAGAAAATGTTGGTAACACTTAGTCAGTTGCACAGAACATTACAGTACACAATGTTGTGCTGAACTCTTAATTTACTCTAAGATCAATCTAACCCTTCCCTCCTACAAGGCTCTCTATTTTTCTATCATCCATGTGCCTATCTAAGAATTTACACTCTCTGTGTAAAGAAATTACTTCTGACATCCCTCTTATACTTTCCTCCAATCACCTTACTGCTCTTGTAGGGAACACAATAGTCATCTTGCACAAAGCACTTCTGAAGAATCTTGGGCATAAGAAGCTAGATACTCATCCGAGCTAACATTGAGGAATATATAGTAGTTCTATTCTTCATCACCATTATACCATGAGCAGGTTTAACAGTTCATGTGAAGTATGGCTGCACTGAAGCATTAACTTTGTGTGTTAGGGCAAGACTTGCACATCAGAGGTAAGTATGTTTTCATCTGAGCCATGGCTAACACAGCTGTCAGCCACTAAAAAAACTAGTTTACTTGTATAAGTGGCAAGTCAGATATGCCCTGTAGGTCAGTCCTTGGAGGCTTATTGCCTGACACAGAATAAAAGACCAGCTGGCTCATTTCCCTGTCATGAAGCAGGTAGTGAGGACACTTAATAAACTGTAAAAGAGAACTGCAATCCAAGTTGTTAAAGGAGGTTTACAGATCCATTTCTCAGCAATACTGAGCAAATATACTTTATCCAACCTTCAAAGTCTGACCTCATTTTTGAAGCAACATTTAAGAATTCTTTAACACATGCTCTTGAGTTGAGTTGAGATTGATCGTGAGTACTTTCATTATAGAAAATAATATTTGATTTCAAATACACGATGCAACAAATGAACCAACAATATGTACGTGGAACTCGATAAAGAACCTTCAACTTAACATGCAACAACCCTAACACATACATATTGTGTTTCTTAAAGATTTGATTCAATAATTGCTTTCCTTTCTGTGAACTTTACTGAATCTGTTGCTTTTCCCTTGAGAGTCAGAGGAATTTATCATGAAAGAAACTGCAGACAGAGTGAGTCATATTTCATAACCTCTTCAAACTGCATTACTGGGTATGTTTTCTCCCACATAATCTGGTTGTTCAAAAGAATGTTAAAACCCTTATAAGAAAAAAAACTTTACTATCCAATGCAGTTTTAAAAACGGTGCTGCATTAGTTTAGGAAATAATTTGTTAATGTGGCCTCTGGAAATTCTTCAGGGAGCTCCAGTCTCTTCATTTTGTTTCAACTATTGAGCACTGTGGACATTGTAGCCTGTGTTACATGATCCCCTGTCTGTTGAAACGTATGTTTACTATGGGTAAAGCATCCAATGTTAAAATTACTACTTCTCTGACATGGTGACCTATATAAACATGAGATAATCCTGTTAGAAGAACTGGGCAAAAGAATGAGACTTTTTTTTTATCCCAATGGTCTTGGGAAGTATCACCTTTCCCCTGGAACTCGACTTCAACAGCGCCTTTATTTCCTGCGGAGTATCAAGAAAGCTCACCTCCGTCCCAGGATACTGACGGACTTTTACTGCTGTACCATTGAGAGCATACTCACCAACTGCATCTCAGTCTGGTATGGCAAGTGTCCAGTATCGGACCGCAAAGCACTCCAGTGGGTGGTGAAAACTGCCCAGCGGATTATGGGCACCCAATTGCCCACCATTGAGAACATCTACCATAAACGCTGCCTGGGCAGGGCGAAAAGCATTATCAAGGATGCATCTCACCCTAACCATGGACGTTTTACTCTCCTCCCATCAGATAGGCGCTACAGGAGCCTCTGCTCCCACACCAGCAGGCTCAGAAAGAGCTTCTTCCCTGAGGCTGTGACACTGCTGAACCTCACATCACAGCGCTAAGCAGTATTGCACCCATATTGTACTGTCTCAGTACTTTTATATTTGTGTGCTGTAACACTTTTTATTTGCAGTTATTTTGTAAATAACACTATTCTTTTGCACTTCTGGTCAGATGCTAATTGCATTTCATTGGCTTTGTATCTGTACTCGGCACAATGACAATAAAGTTGAATCTAATCTAATCTATAGTAGTTTGTTTGACTGATCTCCCACTAGTGCTGTTCCTGCTTGTTTACTATTCACCAAAGCTATACAACGTCCGTAAATTTGGGTTAAAGTATATTGGTAACTTAAAACTTAATTAATGCAAATGAAAGTTTACATTTATTTTAGTAGTTGGCAATCACTTCTAACGTGTAAAGCAAAAATGTATTTTTTTTCTAAAATAATGTAAGTAACAGGTGGAAAAGGGAAATTCCGTTTGGAAGAGTAAATAGATATAAAAAGACTGAGGATGCTGGAAAACTGAAATAAAAAATAGAAAATACTGGTTAACTGACTCACATTTGATGTGCCCTGACTGTATATCTCAGACTCAGGTCAGAACTCTGCTTACTTTGGTTTGGTTCAGGTCTGGTTGGGCATGTTTGTTAGGGCCCTCCATTGCAATATTTCAATATACACAAGGCCCTAGGAATTGTGTGTTTTAGAAGCCACCTTACTGATTTATAGTATATGTAGTATTATATGTACAGCAGGCAGCATTGGAACACCGGATACAATACACAACCCCAACACTCCCCCTCACCCACCCCACCACTATCCGCTTTCCGCAGGGATCACTCCCTCCGTGATTCCCTTGTCCATTCCTCTCTCCACACCAATCCACTAATCTCCCTTCTGGCACATATCCCTGCAAGCAACAGAAATGCCACACTTGCCCATTCACCTCTTCTATCGCCTTTATTCAGGGCCCAAACCGTCTTTCCAGGTGAGGCAACATTTCACCTGCAAATCTGTTGGGGTTGTCTATTGTGTCCGGTGCTTCCGATGTAAATTGGGGGACCGCTTTGTCAAGTACCTCCGCTCCATCTGCAAAAAAGCAGAATTTCCCGGTGGCGAATCATTTTAATTCATATCCACACTCCCGTTCCAACACATTGGTCGATGGCCTTCCGTTCTGCCACAGTGAGGCTACTCTCAGGATGGAGGAACAAGAGGTAGCCTCTAACCTGATGTCATAAACATTGATTTCCCCTTCCGGTAATTTTTTTTCTCTCCTCCTTCTCTATCCTTCTATCCCCCACTCTGGCCTCTTCTTCTCACCTGCCTATCGCCTTACAACTCAGTGATGGAATGTCTGGTGCTGCTTCCTCATGGCTTCAGAGACCCGGGTACAATGCTGAGCTGTGTGGAGAATGCGGGTTCCCCTGTGACTGTGCCCATTTTCTCTGGCTTCCACCTGCCCCTCCACCCCTTTGCCAGAGATATGATGGTAGGTAGATTACTTGACTATTGTAAATCACTCCTTGTGTAAGTGAGTGAAAGGAGAATAGGAGGGTTGGAAGCTATGGGAACGCAAAAGGAAAAAAGGAATTAGTGTAGATACTGTAGATGCTTGTCAGCTGGTGCAAGACATGATGGTCCATGGGGCTGGTTTTCATGTTACATATATCTAGGACTAACTACTGAGAGTCACAACTGTTCTGGGGCATCTTGCTTCCATGCACTCCAAGAGCTCTCGCTTGACGGGAAAAGGCTGGGATTGATGCAAGTATAAAAAGGAGCAAGCTTCTCAGATCTGGGTAAGATTTAGAGCACCACGAAGTGGGTAACACGACACTATTACAGCTTGGGGCACTGGAGTAGGGAGTTCAATTCTGGTGCCATCTGTAAGTGGTTTGTACGCACTCCCCGTGACCGCGTGGGTTTCCTCTGGGTGCTCCAGTTTCCTCCCCTAGTCCAAAGATGTACCTGATAGTAGGTTAATTGTTAATTGTCCTATGATTAGGCTATGGTTAAACCAGGGGTTGCTGGATGGCGCGGCTTATTAGGCCGGAAAAACTCGTTCTGCACTGTGTTTCTGAATAAAAACTAAAACAAACAAATAATCTCTAATCAATACCATCCATGTTGTCTGGTCAACAGGCAGAAACACATGTAATGAAATTTCAAGGCCTTTGCCAGCAGGAATGTTTGTCAGTACATTAGGAACAATATTGGACACAATAACAAGCAGCTCTTTTTCATTAAAGAATATGATAGTATCTGTTCTTTCCTTTATTTGATCACCAATAAACTGACCACTGAATGTGAGCAAGAAACTATATTACAAATTGGTTTGCTGAAGTTTTCACTTTAAGAGACATTCTTTAAAAGGCAAGTCTGAAGATCCTGATCCGTAGTTATAGAACAAGACTGAAGTATGCATTAGTGGTTATCCTACTATGTTAAAATTGACAATTATCACTACATATTTACTTATAACATGAAAGCATAATATTCAGGCCATCAATTGTATGCAGGGCAATTTCATCTAACTCACTCCCCAGCATTTTTATGTAACCTATTCTCCCTCAGATACCCATTGAACCCCACACCCTGATTTTCCTGCCATCATATTAAACGAGGGGTAAATTACAAACCTGAATCCGTATTATGCTCTATGGTCCCATCACTTCCCAGTTTATCACACACAAAGGTCAATTAACCTGCAGACCACCATTTCTTTGGGATGTGGGATGAAACCTGAGCACCTAGGGAACTTCCATGCAATCACAGGGAGAGCGTGCAAACACCAGACAGACAGCAGCAAAGGTCAGGTCTGAGCCAGGGCATCAGAGCTGTGAGGTAGCCACACTACCTGCTGTGTCATTGTCCACCAATACATGTGGATAATGGAGACATTTTATCTAGTTCTAATTTTCTTGATGTGTCACAAACTGATAAATGGTATTTACAGTCATAGAACTGCTGGTATGTCTTGATCAAATCAGGAAACAAAGCTTAAAAATATATAAAAACTTTGAAATAAAATAAACAATTAAAAAATTTTTCATTCTGGTGATGCACATAGCCATTCACTGACAACACTAAACAAAAAGCATTAAAGGTACGTAATAATGGCAACTTGGATCCATTCCATTTGCCTGCCAGCACAACAGGTCCACAGCAGATACCACTTCATTGGCTCTTCACTGAACCCTGGAACATCTGGACAGCAAAGGAGCAAACATCAGAATGCTCTTAATTGACTACAGCTCAGTACCATCATCCTCTCAAAACTAATCAATACGGGTCAAGACCTTAGAGTTAATACCTCCTTGTGCAACTGGATCCTCAATTTCCTCATTTGAGGACCCCAGTGTGCTTGGATGGCAACAACATCCCCTCCACAATCTCCATCAACACACGTGCAGCACAAGGCTACGTGCTGACCTCAATGCGCGACTCGCTTTACACTTATGACTGTGTGGCTAAGCGCAGCTCCAATATCATATTTAAGTTTGCTGACAACACCACTGTCATAGGCTAAATCAAAGGTGGTAACGAATCAGTATATAGGAGGGAAATTGGAAATCTGGCTGAGTGGTGCCACAGCAACCTCTTTACTCAATATCAGCAAGTCCAAGGAGCGAATTATTGACCTCAGAGGTCCATGAGCCAGACCTCATTGAGGGATCAGATGTGGAGAGGGTCAATAACTTTAAATTCCCTGGTGTTGTCATTTCTGAGGACCTGTCCTGGAAGTAGCACGTAAGGGCAATTACAAGGAAAGTGCAGCATTGCCTCTACTTACTTAGGACTCTGCAAAAATTTGGCATGACATATAAAACTCTGGTAATCTTCTATAGCTATGGTGGAGAGTATATTGAATGGCTGCATCACAGCCTGGTATGGAAACACCAATGCCCTTGAACAGAAAGTCTGACAAAAAGTAGTGGATGTGGCCTAGTCCATTACGGGTAAAGCCCTCCCCTTCAGTGAGCACATCTACACGGAGTGCTGTTCCAGGAAAGCAGCATCCATCTTCAGGGACCCCCGCCACCCAGGTCATGCTGTCTTCTCACTGCTGCCATCAGGAAGAAGGTACAGGAGTCTCAGGGCTCACACCACTAGGTTTAGGAATAGTTAGGGTAATAATAATTGCCCATCAGCCATCAGGTTCTTGATCCACAGGGGATAACTTCATTCAACTTCACTCACCCCATCACTGAACTGTTTCCACAACCTATGGACTTTCTTTCAGGGACTCTTCATCTCGTGTTCTCGATACTTATTGCTTATTTACTTTTTTTTTTTTGCATTCACACTGTTTGATGTCTTTTGCACACAGGTTGCCTGCCCTGTTGGTGCAGTCTTTCATCAGTTCCATTATGGTTATTGGATTTATTGACTATGCCCGCAAGAAAATGAATTTCAGGGTTATATATGGTGATGTGTGCATATGCACTTGGAAAATAAACTTACTCTGAACTTTGGACTTTAATCTGTCATTGGTGAAATGTGCCCAGCAGCCACTTTATTAGGTACACCTGCTTGTTAATGTAAATATCTGATCAGCCAATCATGTGGCAGAAACTCAATGCATAAAAGCATACAGACGTGGTCAAGAGGTTCAGTTGTTGTTCAGACCACACATCAGAATGGAGAAGTAAAGTAATCTAAGTGTCTTTGGCCATGGTATCATTGTTGATGTTGGATGGGATGGTTTGACTAGCTTAGGCTTGTGTTGATTGGAAAATATCTGTAAGCATAGACTCCATGGTATTGAAACTCCAGTATAACTTCAAAGCAAGGAAGCAGGATCACTTCCACTATTATGGTCACTCACTGGTTATTGGAATTGAATTGAATTGACTTTATTTCTTACATCCTTCACATACATGAGGAGTAAAAATCTTTACGTTACGTCTCCATCTAAATGTGCAATGTGCAATCATAGTAATTTATAATAAATTGAACAGACAATGTAGTATAAAGTACACTCAAAACAGCATGAATTCATCAATACGATGCCCTGGTGGAAAAAGCTGTATTGGAGCCTGCTGGTCTTGGCTTTTATGCTGCGGTACCGCTTCCTGGATGGTAGCAGGTGGAATAGATTGTGGTTGGGGTGGTTTGGGTCCCCAGTGATCCTATGGGACCCTTTTACACACCTGTCCTTGTAAATATCCTGAATCATGGGAAGTTCACGTCTACAGATGCGCTGGGCTGTCCGCACCACTCTCTGCAGAGTCCTGCGATTGAGGGAGGTACAGTTCCCATACCAAGCAGTGATGCAGCCAGTCATGATGCTCTCAATTATGCCCCTGTAGAAAGTTCTAAGGATTTGGGAGCCCACACCAAACTTCCTCAACTGTCTGAGGTGAAAGAGGCGCTGCTGTGCCTTTTTTACCACACAGCTGGTGTGTACAGACCACATGAGGTCCTTGGTGATATGAATGCTGAGGAACTTGAAGCTGGTTACCCTCTCATCCCCAAATCCATTGATGTCAATAGAGGTTAGCCCATCTCCATTCCACCTGTAATCCACAACCAGCTCCTTTGTTTTTGTGACATTGAGGGAGAGGTTGTTTCCTTGACATCACTGTGTCAGAGAAATGACTTCTTCCCTGTAGGTCACCTTGTTATTGTTTGAGATAAGGCCAATCAATGTAGTTTCATTGGCAAATTTAAATAGCAAATCGGAGCTGTGGGTGGCGATGCAGTCATGGGTGTACATGGAGTAAAGGAGGGGCTCCTGTATTGAGAGTCAGAGCGTTGGAGGTGAGGGAGCCCACTCTTACAACCTGCTGGCAATCTGACAGGAAGCCCAGGATCTAGCTGCAGAAGGCAGGGTCAAGGCCGAGGTTTCAGAGTTTCTTGTCGAGCCTGGATGGAACTATGGTGTTGAATGCTGAACTGTAGACCAAGAACAGCATTCTCACATAAGCATCCTTCTTCTCCAGATGTGTAAGGACGGTATGTAGAGCAGTGGCCATTGCGTCATCTGTTGATCGGTTGTGTCAGTAGGCGAATTGTAGGGGGTCCAGTTTGGGTGGTAGCAAGCTGCAGATGTAATCTTTGACCAACCTCTCAAACCATTTGCTTATTATTGAGGTGAGTGCAACAGGACATCAGTCGTTCAGTTGTAAGAGAATATATTGGTGAAAGGGTGGAGCAGATCTGATAGGCTGAATGGCCTAGTTCTGCTCCTATGTCTTATGGTTTTATGGCCTATACTTCTTCTGACCCTGACTCCTATAAAAATGCTGTTCCCTTTCTCAGTTCCCTCGTCTCTGCTGCATCTGTTCCCCCAATGAGGGCTTCCTTTCTAGGACATCAGAGATGCTCTCCTTCTGCAAAAAACAGGGTTTCCCTTCCTCTCTCATCTTTACACCTGCATCTCCTCCATTTCCTGGACATTCACCCTCATCCCATCTACCTGCTGCCTTAACGGTGATAGATTTCCTCTTGTCCTCACCTACCACCCCACGAGCGTCTGCATTCAGCACATTATTCTCTGCAACTTCTGCCATCTTCAACAAGACACTACCACTAAACATTACATGACCTCAGCCAACTTTCCACTTTTTGCAGGGATCACTCCCTCCACGATTCCCTTGTCCATTCATCCTTTACCATCCATCTCCCTCCTGGCATTTATCCCTGCAAGTGGAAGAAGTGCTACACCTGCCCCTTCATCTCCTCCCTCACCTCCATTCAGGACCTCACACAGTCCTTCCAGGTGAGGCAACATATCACCTGTGAATCTGCTGACCACATCTATTGTATCTGGTGCTCCTGATGCAGCCTCCTCTACATTGGTGAGACATGATGAAGATTAGGGGACCATTCTGTCACGTACCTTCGTTTCATCTGCCAAAAGTAGAATTTTCTGGTGACCAAACATTTGAATTCCAATCCTCATTCACATTTCAACATGTCGGTCCATGGTTTCCTCTACTGTCATGATGACATCGCTCTCAGGTTGGAGGAGCAACACCTGATATTCCATCCTGGTTGCCTCCAATCTCATGGCATGAACAGTGATTTCTCCAACTTCTGGTAATTTTCCCCCTCACCTTTCCTTTTCAATTCCCTACTCTAGCCCTCCTCTTACCTGTTATCTTCTCCTCACCTACCTATTACCTCCCTCTGGTCTCCTTACCTTTCTCCCATGGTCCCTTCTCCTTTCTTATCTGATTCCTTCTTCTCCAGCCCTTTACCTTTTCTACCTATCTCCTCTCAGCCTCTTACTTCAACCCCTCCCCCTCCTTCACCTATCTCTGTCTAGCCTGTACTTTTTCCCCTCCCCTCAACTTCTTATCTTGGCTTCTCCCTCTTCCTTTTCATCGGTACTATCTGACCTGCTGAGCTCCTTCAGCACTCTGTGTGTGTGCATAGCTCTAGATCTCTAGTGTCTGCACAATCTCTTGTGTTTATCTCATACTTTGGTTCCTTTGCCTTTCCATCATTCTTCTCCCCACCTTCCCCACAAAGTGTACCACCACCTCAGTCAGCTGTCCTGCCCACCAACGTTTCAAATGCATCAATTACCTGATACTCTGATCATCTGCACTGCAAGTATCTCAATGGATTCCCCAGACTTCACACAAGTTCAACCTGAGGTCAGATGTTGATTGCCAACACTCTCCCCATCAATACGCCCACACAAGGCTCAATTAACTCTCAGACTATCAGGCACCATCCCAAATGTAATTGGTCCTGATGAGGGCTGTTGAACCAGACCCCCCAACAACCTAGGTCAGCGGGTTGTCAGCAGGTTCCAGAGCCAGATTTCCATGCGGGCAGAAAGAACAAAGTTCAATGCCCCCCTGAGTTTACAAATTGGTGAGACCAGAGTTCGAGACCTAACGTTTCAGGTCCTGTCAGCGGCGAGTAAGAGTCTCACGCAGTGTTCAATGATCAATGGGTCCTGGGGTCAATGCTGAGGTTCACGGTCCAAGAGTCGAATCATAAGTCCGGAAACCAGGGCCTGTTGGCTGGAATATAAATTTATAAATCTCTGCAAATCCGTTGGGGATGTTGAAGGCTCAATGTCTGTGGGTTCAAGTCTGAGTCCGGTGGAGGCCAAAGGCAGTCTGCTCTGAGGTTGGAGGACTCTATATGTGCATGGAGGAGGAGTGGTGGTGGAGGAGCAGGGCTTGTTTTGCTGTTGTTGCTTTATTGCTTGTTGTGTACTGGGTTGTTCTGCCAATCATTGTGGGCATGCTACGTTGGCGCAGGATGTGTGGCAACACTTGCGGGTTGCCCCCTGCACATCCTCGGGTGTGTTGTTTGTTACACAAACAATGCATTTCACTTCATGCTTTGCTGTACATGTGATAAACAAATTTGAATCTTGAATCTTGATTCTGAATCTTGTGTACCAGATCCTAGGCTGCTGAGATCACTCCTTGAAAAGAATATACTCTATGTACATTATGTACTTTCCCATCAAATCCATTTAAAAGCACTTTTCAATGAATAAAACCAAGCATCAAAACATTATGGAACAGTGTGAGTTCTGTAGATGCTTTACCGCAGTTTACAGCAGCAGACTCACAACTAACATGGTTGTTGGTGCAGCCCACAACAGACATGTGGCACTCCAATGCCAGTGCACTACAATTTCTGATCAGGAGTAATCATTACGCCATAGTCATTGTCAGAATTAGGAGGAAAATTGAGAAATTATTTTCGCCTTTCTAGTAGTGGGAGAGTCTAGGGCTAGAGTGCACTGCATCGGAATAAAAGGATGTCCCTTTAGGACAGAGGTGAGGAGGAACTTCTTTAGCCAGAGAGTGGTGAATCTGTGGAATGCATTGTCACGCAGAGCTGTGGAGGCAAAATCATTGGACTAGAGGTTGATAGGTTCTTGATTAGTAAGAGTGTCAAAGGTTACAGGGAGATGGCAGGAGAATGGGGCTGAGAGAGAAAAATAAATCAGCCAGTGGAGCTGACCTAATGGGCTGAGTGCCCTAATTCTGTCCCATGTTTTATGGTCTTATTATTGCTGGACCATGGTATGCTACAGGAAATGACTGAGGCAGACTGCCAGATCTTTTAAGGGAAAATTAGACAAATAGCTGAAGCAGAGAAGGATATGGGGGTAGGCAAGGAAAGAAGACCAGAGGGAATAATTTTGGATTACTTCAGTGTGGTAGGCGGGAAGGTCTCCTTCATGTTGCAAGCTTCAGTCGCTCAGCTTCTTGCCCTCTACAATGTAAGATCAATGTATAATCCAGTACACTGAAGACTCTGGAGTTACAATAAAGGAAAAATAAGAAAAAAATTAATGCTTACTCTTACACAGTATATCAATTTAATTCTACATAAGTTAAGATTTCTTATATGACTTTACAGAATTTTTTTGCATTGACAGTGTAATCACAAGAAATAACAATTAGCATTATGATTAATGAACATTTAATCTGTTAATTTCATTAAGGGTGGAGCAAAACTCAGAGAATTCCACTGTTGATACTGCTCGGGTCCTCTAACATTGACAAGGGCATACAGACGTAGTCTTACAGGATCACTTGGAGTTCCATAAAAATGTGGAGATTTATGTATAATTCCTCAAAGCATTTTTTTTGTTGAGCGCTAAAAACAGACCTAATCTGATTATTTCTTAGCAACACACAAAATACTAGAGGAATTCAGCAGGGCAGACGGATTCTATGGAAATGGACAAACAGTCGATGTTTTGAGCCGAGACCCTTCATCAGAACTCATCAGGGTCTCAGCCCAAAACGCTGACTGTTCATACTTTTTCATAGCTGCTGCCTGACCTGCTGAGTTCCTCCAGCATCTTGTGTGTGTTGCTTTGGATTTCCAGCATCTGCAAATTTTCTTGTGCTGATTATTTCTTTGCTGTTTTGGCTCAAATTAAACTTGGGCTGCCTCCATCCTGGGAGTGGACCTGGTTACTCCAAGTATAATATCCTGTTACATTTATGACTTTCTAAGTAACAATTTTAATGGAATAAATTGTGTCGCTCAATGAAAATTCTTGAGAAGTTATTCTGTGCCACCCTTGAGGAAAGACAGGGAACTTTTATTGTGGGTTCTCAGATTTTACAAAACATGATAATTGATCTCAGATTACTAAACTATTATATAGAGGCTTGTTTTTTACCCCCCCCCCCAGCTGTTGAGACCACTCCCAGCATGAAGCATGATTTTTCTTAGTCTAATTATACAGTTTCTAAGATGTACTTTTCCATTAAAGAAATACTTTCCAACGAGCAGGCGAGAAGTAACTACCAAATAAAAAGAAACTCCACTAAATCAATCCACTGAGAGAAGAAATTAGAAAGCTTTCAAATTCAAACCAGTTGTATTGTCCTGAAGGTTTGTAAATAGCAGAACACCTGCAATTTCACTTCATTAATTTATTGGGATAAAGAATTCAGAGATTTTCAAGCCAAAATTGATTGAAATGCCATAAAGATCTGCAAGCAGTTTGGTCACCTACGCTTGCATCTGGCATGTTCCACACACTGCATTCTGCAATGTCACCATCTCCACGTGGATTCTTAAAGATTACATGGAAGTTACTTCTCTTCTAGAATTTAGACCAATAAACAATCTTCTGAGGGAACTCAGTGAGCCAAGCAGCATCTGAGAGGGAAAGGGACTGTCAGTGTCAAAACCTGCAATCCTGATGCAGGGTTCCAATTCAAAACATTGAGAATCACTTTGCCCCTCCCACAGATGTTCCTCAATCCTCACTGAATCCCCCCAGCAGATTGTTGCTCCTGATTCCAGCATCTGCAGTCTATTGTGTCTCTCTCCTAGAATTTATTTTATCTGTAGAACTTAGCATTTTGATTCATGCAGCAGTTTTCATTGGTGGAGATCTATAACACAGCTTTCATGTAGATCATAAGACCAGAAGACTCAGGAGCAGAATAAGGCCATTCCCTAGACTCTCCCACTAATGGAAACATCTTCTTCACATCAACTCTTTCTAGGCTTTTCAATATTCAGTAGGTTTCAATGAGATCCCTTTTCATTCTCTAAACTCCAACGAGTACAGGCCCACAGCCATCAAACTCCCGTCATTCATTAACCCTTTCATTCCTGAGAGAATTCTCATAAGCCTCCTTTGGACCCTTTCCAATTCTAGCACATCCTTTCTTAGATATAGGCTGCAAACTGCTCGCAATACTCCAAAAGTGGTACGATGTCTTAAAAGGCCTCAGCATTACATTCTCGCTTTTATATTATTTTATATTCTAGTTTTCTGGAAATGAATGCTGTCATTGTATTTACCTTCCTTACTACTGACTCAACCTGCGAGATAAACTTTAGGAAACCCTGCAATAGGACTCCCAAGTCCCTTTGCACATCTGATTTCTGAATTCACTGCCCACTTAGAAAATAGTCTATGTCTTTATTGCTTCTACCAAACTGCATGACCATAGACTTCCCGACACTGTATTCCATCTGCCACTTCTTTGCCCATTCTCTTAATCTTTCCAAGTTGTCCAGAGTCCCTGCTTTCTCAATACTATTTACCCCTCTACCTATCTTGTATCATCTGCAGACTAGGCCACAAGGCATCAACTGCATTATCCAAATCATTGACATATGATGTGAAAAGTAGGACCCAGCACCAACCCATGTAAAATAGCACTAGTCACTGGCAGCCAACCAGAAACAGGCCCCTTTATTCCCATGTTATGCTGTTTGCCAATCAGCCAATCTTTTGGCCATGTTTTTCTGTAATACCATGGGCTCCTTTCTTGCTAAACAGCCTCATGTGTGGCACCTTGTCAAAGGTCTTCTGAAAATACAAGTAAACAACATCCACTGACTCTTCTTTGTCTATACTGCTTGTTATTTCCTCAAAGAATTCCAACCGATTTGTTCCCCTTAAGGAAGTCATGTGGATTTTGGCCTATTTTATCATGTGCCTCCATGTACCCCAAACCCTCATCCTTAATAATGAACTCTTACATCTTCCCAACCACTGAAATTAGATTGTCTGGCCTATAATTTCCTTTTGCCTCCTTCCCCTCTTAAAGAATAGAGAGACATTTGCAATTTTCCAGTCCACTGGGACCATTCCAGAATCTAGTGATCCTTGAAAGATCATTACTAATGCTTCCACAATCTCTTCAGTTCTTTTTTCCACACACCACCTCCTCTCATTTTTTTCTACATTGTCCAACATTTTTCTTGCTACTGTTGGAGCATTATTGAAATTACTGAGGAAGGGTTTCAAAAGTGTTTGCAAGATTTGGATAAAGGTTTTCTGTTTTAAGAACAGAATATTTGTAAAAAAAAATGGAGGTAAGTTTTATATATTTGTCAGTAAAGGAAAGATATACGTTGTAATTTTATTCAGTTTCTTGGACCGAATCATAAAATCAAATCACCCCGGAACTCAGCTCATTCACACTTGTAAGGGTCTAATATAATCTGAAGTTGTAAGATCCCACCAAAACTGACAGTGAGCATAGGTGGTCGGGTGCTCAGTGTCTCAGAGTTTCAAACATTATTTGTTCTCATTTTAGTCTTTCTATTTTGCATCTCCTCCTGGCACAACAATGACAATTAACAAATGTTTGTCATCCTCTCTACTGGAAAATATCATCTGTGCATCTAGGTACTCCAGGTCAATCTTGTCCCAGGCTTTCCCTCTTTCATAGAGAGAGAGGCTCCACAGCCCAATGAGTCCACACCAACATCCACTACCCATTTGCACCATTGCTACATTAATTTTGTTACTATCCTCTTCACATTCTCATCACCATTCCCCCAGACTGTGCTCCCTACCTGCACACTAGAGGCAATTTTCATTACCAATTAACCTACCAACCTGCATGTCTTACAGATGGGACACTGGAGAACCAAAGTAAACCCATGAGATCACAGAGAGTCAGTGCAAACTCTGCACACACATCAGCTGAGGTCAAGGTAGAAGGCAGATCTCTGGCACTGTGAGGCAGCAGTTTGACTGCCTACAATTTGAACAATGATTGGTTTCCAACTTTTCCTTGTTCAGATGGAAGGATATTGATCTGAAACATTGCCTCCTCTTTCCACAGACGCTGTTTTACTTGGCTAGGACATAGTTGGGCAATTTTCCACCTTGTTGAGTAAATGCCAGTGCTATAGCTGTAATGGGATGATTTGGCTGGATGCACAGCTAGTTTCAGAAAGCATGGCTTCTGCACTGCTCTTGAGATGTCTTGCTCTATCCAGGACAATTCCATATCAAGCTGATTGATCAACCTTGGTTACAGGCTGGTTTCCTTGATCATAATAACTCTAGGAGGAAACTCAGATAACATCTCCAACCAAAAGAAACAGGATTTCATTTGCAATAGTGATACAATTCAGGTAGCTGTCTGAATGATTTCAGTAAATTGGGTGGAACACAATATGCCCTGTTTTTTAAATGCAAGTTCATTGATTCTTTCAGTGATTTTTCATTGATTCTGTTATGGTTATTTTTCTATTGTGGATATATTGAGTATGCCCGCAAGAAGGTGAATCTCAGGGTTGTATACAGTCATATGTGTACTTTGAACTTTAAACATTCCACTCCTTCAGCAGATCCTTCAGAACACCTAGTCTGGGCCAGTTATGAAGAACCCATTTACGCTAATCCAGCACTAATTCCAGTATATTCTCCCCACAGGTTAACAAAACTCCCTCCAAATTCCCACCTACACACTAGGGGCAATTTGCAGTGGCCAATTAGCTTATCAACCCTCATGTTTTGGGGATCTGAGAGGATGTCAGAGAATATGAAGGAAATCCATGTAGGCATGGAGAGAATGTAAAAGCACCACACAATCACCTCAGATTTGGACTGAGCTCAAGCCATGGAGCTTGGAAGCAGCAGCACTACAGCTGCACCACTATGTTTCCACAAGGAAGATTGAAATAAGTGCATTCAACTTTTAATCAAAATTCTGCATTGTGTAGTGCACAAAAGTATTTTGATACATGATAGGGCTTTAAGGCTAATTTGTATTGATCTTCAGATACTTACTTGGTGATCTAAGAGTCAATGTTTCAGACCAATTAGAAAGACTAATGAAAAGCAGGACGATCAATCAGAGACAGAAGGGTTTCAAAGGAAATAAACAGAATACTGGCAGTTGTCTTTTCCCATTCATAGCACAGGTGGTTGTGTGGTTCTACAATATAATTATAACCTGCGTGAGATTCCTATGTAACATCTGTGCATAGTTTTCTTCACACAGGCAAAGAGGAACTATGGAAAAATTATCCATTCAGTATGCAGGGGCTGTAAATTTTCTTGGAGTTGCAGTATTTCTGTCACCATAACAACATTGATAATGCTCCACCTTACCTGAGCTTTCTCATCTGCACCGGCTCGCTGCTGGATACAAAAGCTAGTTGTAGCAGGAACTCAAATAACCTGGAATGGCAACACACATCAAAGTTGCTGGTGAACACAGCAGGCCAGGCAGCATCTCTAGGAAGAGGTACAGTCGACGTTTCAGGCCGTCAGGACTAACTGAAGGAAGAGTTAGTAAGAGCTTTGAAAGTTGGAGGGGGAGGGGGAGATCCAAAATGATAGGAGAAGACAGGAGGGGGAGGGATGGAGCCAAGAGCTGGACAGGTGATTGGCAAAGGGGATACGAGAGGATCATGGGACAGGCGGCCCGGGGAGAAAGACAAAGGGGGGGGAACCCAGAGGATGGGCAAGGGGTATAGTCAGAGGGACAGAGGGAGAAAAAGGAGAGTGAGAAAAAGAATGTGTGTATAAAAATAAATAACGGATGGGGTACGGGGGGGGGGGCATTAGCGGAAGTTAGAGAAGTCGATGTTCATGCCATCAGGTTGGAGGCTACCCAGACGGAATATAAGGTGTCGTTCCTCCAACCTGAGTGTGGCTTCATCTTTACAGTAGAGGAGGCCGTGGATAGACATGTCAGAATGGGAATGGGATGTGGAATTAAAATGTGTGGCCACTGGGAGATCCTACTTTCTCTGGCGGACAGAGCGTAGGTGTTCAGCAAAGCAGTCTCCCAGTCTGCGTCGGGTCTCGCCAATATATAAAAGGCCACATCGGGAGCACCGGACGCAGTATATCACCCCAGCCGACTCACAGGTGAAGTGTCGCCTCACCTGGAAGGACTGTCTGGGGCCCTGAATGGTGGTAAGGGAGGAAGTGTAAGGGCATGTGTAGCACTTGCTCCGCTTACAAGGATAAGTGTTTGTTGTTAACCTGGAATGGGATGCTTTCCTTAATTTCCTGTTATAATGGTATCAAAAGCAGGAGTATCTTTAAGTTCCCTAAAGTTGTCAAAACAAGCCAACTAATTTGCCTTCAGATTTCTGTTTTCACAGAGGTGGCTCTGTGTAAATGTGAGATAAAACTGGACGCTATGTTGTGAACAACATTCTGTCAGTTGAAAGCAAGGTACTTTGAATGGATTTATATATCTCGTAACCCCTTTCAAATTACTGTCAAAATTTGGGTCAAACTGGACCAGAATGTGAGCTTCCTTGCACCTGTTACAAGGAGGGAGCAAGTTTTAAGATATAATCATAGCAGAGAGAAAGCTTCCTTGAAAGATCAGAGCTACAGCAAATTATTACTGGGATCACAAGGGCTTCAGTTTGTCACAGGAAAGGCACGTCATGTTGTGGATTTAAAAAAACGATGGGTTAATTATTTAGAATGAAGCAGACAGATGAGCAATATCAAAGTGATGTTAAAAAGGTGGATGTTTGTAAACAATAGACAGTCTGTTGGAGGAAATCTGTGGGTTGAGCAGAGTCCATTTGTGGAAAGGAATTGTTGATGCTTTGGGTCGAAACTCTACATCCGGTTTGATGCAGAATCTGAAACCCCAGCATGCCCTAAAGCACAATGCAGTCAACAAAGTCTTCTTTTCTTTGAAGTCCAGTTACTACTAGAAATTCTCATAAACAGAAATCGATAAAATGACCATACAATCTATTTTGACAACGTTGAATGAAAGATGAGTGTTAAGACAGGAAGGAAAATAGCATATTACTCTTTGAAGTAATGCTATTGGACTTTTTATTGTCAAGTATAGAGAATGGGTGAAGTTTTCATTAAATATCATATTCAAAAGCTGCAGCTCTAACAGTGCAGAACCACCTCAGTGTTACACTGGAGTCAGCCAAGATTTTAGTGTTCAGGACCCAGATGTAGAAGTTCAATCCCTGGGCTTAGTGAAGAGTACGTCCACAGCATCACGGAGACATAGGTGATAAAACAGGATAGAAATTTACCAAAGGACAGTGGTTCTAACTGAACCTGATAGTTAACTTCTAGGTTAGATCTTCATGAAGAAGGGTTATCAGCTCAGTCAAGCAGTTACCTAGAACAGTTCATATCTCAAGGAGAACAAACAATCTGCTGGAGGAACTGAATGTGTTGAGCAGCATCTGTGGGGGGTGGGGGTGGGTGGGAAAGAAGTATCAATGTTTCAGGTTGAAACCCTGCAGCAAGGTAATAGGAAAGTTATGATCGTACGAGGGAGAAAACAGAGGAGATTCACCAGGACCTTAACTGGAGTGGAAGATTTCAATTATGGAAGAGATTGGATAAACTGGGCATATTTCCCCTTGAGTGAAGTTAGCCGAGGAATGACCGGAGAGAGGAAATATAAAATTGTAAGAGGAACAGTCAGGGTAGATAGTCAGGATCTTTTTCTATGTAGGGGGTATCAAAAGCAAGAGGATATAGTTTAAGGTGGGAGTAAGGAGATTTAAGAGGAATCTGAGGGACAAGTTCTTCTTTAACTTCTATCTTCACAGAGGTTTTTTGATATCTGAAACTCACTGCCAGAGGAGGTGGTGGAATCAAATGAAATCACTACACTTAAGAGACACTTACGCGGGCTAACTAAGCAAGATATAACAAGATATGGACCTAATGTGCAAAAATGGGATTAGTGTAGATGAGCAATTCTGCCTCAGGACAGGGATTGACCTGAAACGCGGACAATTCCTTTCAACTGACCCACTGAGTTCCTCCAGCAGACTGTTTCTTGCTCCAGATTCTGACATCTGCAGTCTAATGTGTCTCCATAACTCAAGGGTCTTGTTCCTGGATTTCGCTGAAATCTCTTTTCACCCCACAGTCCTCTGAGATAAATTATGTCCCCAATTCTAGCCTTCCTAAGTGTATGGATCCATAAGTGGCCACTTCATCATTCTGGATGGTCCAGTTTTCTCCCATATTCTAAAGATCATAAGACCATAAGACCATAAGACAAGGGAGCAGAAGTCAGCTATTCGGCCCATCGAATCTGCTCCGCCATTTTATCATGAGCTGATCCATTCTCCCATTTAGTCCCACTCCCCAGCCTTCTCACCATAACCTTTGATGCCCTGGCTACTCAGATACCTATCAATCTCTGCCTTAAATACACCCAATGACTTGGACTCCACTGCCGCCCGTGGCAACAAATTCCATAGATTCACCACCCTCTGATTAAAAAAATTTCTTCGCATTTCTGTTCTGAATGGGCGCCCTTCAATCCTTAAGTCATGCACTCTTGTACTAGACTCCCCCATCATGGGAAACAACTTTGCCACATCCACTCTGTCCATGCCTTTCAACATTCGAAATGTTTCTATGAGGTCTTCCCTCATTCTTCTAAACTCCAAGGAATACAGTCCAAGAGCGGACAAATGTTCCTCATATGTTAACCCTCTCATTCCCGGAATCATTCCAGTGAATCTTCTCTGTACCCTCTCCAACATCAGCACACCCTTTCTTAAATAAGGAGACCAAAACTGCCCACAGTACTCCAAGTGAGGTCTCACCAGCGCCTTTTGAGCCTCAACATCACATCCCTGCTCCTATACTCTATTCCTCTAGAAATGAATGCCAACATTGCATTCGCCTTCTTCACTACCGACTCAACCTGGAGGTTAACCTTAAGGGTATCCTGCACGAAGACTCCCAAGTCCCATTGCATCTCAGAACTTTGAATTCTCTCCCCATTTAAATAATAGTCTGCCCGTTTATTTTTTCTGCCAAAGTGCATAACCATACACTTTCCAACATTGTATTTCATTTGCCACTTCTCTGTCCATTCTTCCAATCTATCCAAGTCTCTCTGCAGACTCTCCGTTTCCTCAGCATTACCGGCCCTTCCACCTATCTTTGTATCATCAGCAAACTTAGCCACAAAGCCATCTATTCCATAATCCAAATCGTTGATGTACAATGTAAAAAGAAGCGGCCCCAACACGGACTCCTGTGGAACACCACTGGTAACCGGCAGCCAACCAGAATAGGATCCTTTTATTCCCACTCTCTGTTTCCTGCCAATCAGCCAACGCTCTAGCCACATATGTAACTTTCCCGTAATTCCATGGGTTCTTATCTTGTTAAGTAGCCTCATGTGTGGCACGGCACATAAAGATGTACGGATCCATAAGTGGCTATTGTAAATTTCTCCTGGCATAAGTGGTTGGTAGAATTGTTAAGAATGTAGGAAGAATTCTCTGAAGGAAAAATTAGTCATATAGCATATAGTCTTTTAGCCCGTTATGTCAATGCTGGCCTTTTTGACTTTCTACACTAATCCCATTTCCCCGTATTTTCTGGCATTTCCCTGTTGCCTTTCTTAACTAAAGATGCAACATTAAATGACCTCTGGTGTTCTGACACCTCATCTGTGCTAACAAAGATGCACAAAGCTCTGCTAGGATTAGAGCTACTTCCTCCTGTGCTTAATATAGAAACCTTGGATAGATCTCACCTAGTCTTGAACATTTATCGCCTCTTATGTGCCCCATGATATCTACATCTTTTCTTCTCAATGCAGACCTGCTCCAACTTATCTGTATACCCCTTCTTGAACTTGCAGTCTTCTGCATTCTTCCCTTTGATGAATACAGATCAGAAATATTGAGCTAGGACCTCAGCACATTGCTCGGTTCTCTATGAGGACCCACTCTTTCCCTCTTACTCCTGACATTGAAGGTAAAGGAATGGCTCTGTGAGCCAGCATGGACTTAATAGGCAGATTGGTCTCTTATGTCATAAAGAAATATAAATATGATAATAGATTCATGAGAATATTTAGTCCATTTCATACTGGGAATATAAATTTAGTATACAAAAGAACATTTGCATTCACAATCAAAACTTCAGGCTTATAATTTTTCCTCAATTTATTTTAATGTTCAGACATGCATACTTTACAGATCTGTTAAATTACCATGTATTTAACAAAGTAGCAGTATACAGAATGGGAGCAGGAGTGGGCCATCTGGCACTTGATACTGTTCCATTCTATATGACCATGGCAGATCTGATCTTTGGCCTCAACTCAGCTTTCCTATCCGTTCCTTATAAACATGACCACATATGGTCCAAAAGTTTTATCCCTTTGAATCACTAGCTTCTGCACCACATTTTACTTCTAAAAGTGTATTGCCAGCAATGGATTTTCCATATTCTCAA
This sequence comes from Mobula birostris, assembly GCF_030028105.1. NCBI lineage: Eukaryota > Metazoa > Chordata > Chondrichthyes > Myliobatiformes > Myliobatidae > Mobula > Mobula birostris. Next base: position 34,276,468 of record NC_092402.1, read on the forward strand.
GCCTTCAATTCATTTTTTGTATAAACATTAAAATGATTTATTCAATAACCATCTCTGCCTTACTCTAGTCTTAAGTATATGAGGGCCCCTGTTTCGCAAATCGTTTCTGCACGGCTTTCAACTTCCTACATGTTTTAAGATCTGTTACCATAGTGATTACCAGACTTTATTCAGAGTCCCTCTTAACCTTCCTGATCTCCTGCTTTGCTATATTCTGCCAACTTTTCCATCTTGAACTCTGCTCCACGATGCAATGCAGGGGGCAAATAAGCTTTCATAATCTGCAATAGTGGAACTTTACCCCAGTTCAATCTTTTTGGTAACATTGCCTGGAACTACCCCTCTCAGCAGACCCTTGGTGAAAGAAGTGCTTAGGGTTTGAGAGACATGTTTTTAAAGAAGAGTTATTCCTTCAGAATAACTTTGTACACGTTTCAAAAAAGCAAAACACATGGTGTTATAAGATCTCAAGTCCACACTGATTGGTTTTCCAGAAGTTAAAACGCCCAAAGGAATTTTATTAAAAAAAGCTTACAGTCATTTCTACTGCTAAATCCTTCCAAAACACAACTTGGATATTTTCCCAAAGAAATATACTTCCAGATACTCCTCTTAGTTTCCAGACTGTGATTCATAGTAATAGTGAGGCACAGAATGATAATAATATGTCCTATTTATTTTTTTAAGCGAACATATAGCATCTACCAAAGATATGCAATGGATAGTGTTTGATGTCGTGTAATACACTCACGAGAATGGGAATGTTATAAATTAATGTATAATCTTGCAGCTTTAACCAAATGAACTTCTAATTAAGATTAACCAATATATAAAGAACTAAACTGGAAAATTTAAATCAGCAAAATTAAATTAAACAGTCAAAAAATCTGCTGACTAACAGATTTGGAATGTTACTGTAATGAAATCCTCACATTAGCTAAAGTGAAGAATTAATGCTGTCCCACACCCAACCACATTAAGCACAAGACTAAGACTAATTTACAGTGATGTGAGGCCTTATTCATTATTTTTTCCTGGATCTGGCCAGCACTTATGCCTATCCTTAAATACCCTTGAGACGATGGTACTGAGCCTTTTTGAACTTTTGCAATCCTTTTGGTGAAGTTACTTCTCCAATGCTGTTGAGGAGGGGGTTGCTCAATTTAGACACAGTAACAATGAAGGAAAAGCAATATTCTTTCAGATCATGAATGTGTCCAATCTGGAGGGAAACTTGCTGGTGGTGGTGTTCTCATTCTCCTGAATCATTTGTCCTTCTTGATGGCAAAAGTCTCAGCTTTGGAAGATGCTGTCAGGATATCTTAGGCAAAAAAACCACAATGTCTTTGGTAAATTTAGCTGGGTTAAATTTTCTAGTTTAGACTGGTTAATCTGAATTGGACATACATTTTGCTAAAGCCGCGAAAAAGAGAACATTAATTTATAGTATGTCCATCCTCATGAGTGTTTTAAACAGCATCAAATACAGCCATTGTGGACCAGTAAATGAGAAATTGAATGTTTAGTGTGGTGGATAGGTCAGATTATCCTTGGGTGTTGTTAGACCTCGGCAACTAGACAAGTGGGAGTTATTAGTCATACTTCTGAATTGACCCTCACAAATGTGGAAGGCCTTTGGGGTGTCAGGACTTGCCTCACGTTATCCTCTGAACCATCCTGCTGACAAGAGCATTTCTGTGACTGGTCCAATTGAGTTTTTGATAAAAGGTAACCCCAGGATGTTGACAGATGGAACTTGGCAACAGGAATGTCACTGAATGTCGTAGTTAGATTCTCGCTTGCTGGACATGGCTTTTTTGTACCATGTGTATTCCTTGCCAATTATTGGCCTATGCCTAAAAGCTGTCGAGATCTTGCTGCATTTGGACGCTGAGAGGCTAAGAATAGAACTGAACATCATATGATCATCAATGAACATTTCTCACTTCCGACTCTGGTGGCAAGAAGGTTGTTGATAAAGCAGCTGAAGATGGTCGGGCCTAGGAAACTGGCCAGAGTAACTCTTGCAGTGATGTCCTAGGGCTAGAATAATTAACCACTTTTATTTGAATGGAAGTGAACCATTGAAGGGTTTGACCCTTAATGCTCATTAACTTCAACTGGACCAGAGGTTATTTGTGTGATATTTGATTATGTACTGTGTTGGTGTCCAGATAAATCATTTTCACTTCACCACTAGAATTCAAAGCTTAGTTCATATTTGGACCAAAGTTAGTATAAGTTCTGTGGCTGAGTGGCCCTGGTGAAGCCAAAACACATCTTTGGTAAATAGGTTTATAGTACTGTCAGAAATATCTTCCACAGCTCTGCAGGTGATTGAAAGCAGAGTGGAAGAGTGGTAATTAGCCAGATTGGATTTGTCCTGAATTTGCAAACAGAATGTAAATAGGCAATTTTCCACATTCAGATAGATGCCAGTCTTGTAACTGTAATGGACAAGGTTAGATCAAGCTGCAGTTAGGTCTGGAGTGTAAATCTTTCGTACAACAGCCAGAGTGTTGGCTGGTCACATCATCTGTAGTGCAAACATTGCTTCCAGTCAATTTTTGATACCATGTGGAGTGAATCAAATTGATAAGATAAAACTTTATTTTTCCTGAAGGAAACTGGCCCAGTACTGTGAGATTATATCTTTGTACTGCTTAAATGTTCCCCGTCAGTACAGTTGCAGCGGCCTAGAAACTGGAGCCCGTTTCCTGTATTTTATGTCCTGATTTATAATTTTCACCAGGTATCACAATCACAATGTTATAGCCTGCTTCACAACATTTAACAAATGTAATTGCAAAGTTCCCTGCATGTAGTGCAATTGGTGATGTCAATCTTCAGGCAAAATGGGCTGAGTTCACACACCTCCTGTGCAGAGTGAGCCATACCAAGGAAACCTAGTCCAAAGGGCAGGAAGGACCACACTACTCATTTAGTTTAGAACAAATCCTTAATTGCCTTTGGTGTTATTGAGAACTGTGCTGATGGGGAACATTTTGTGTGCCATACAGAAGAACCAAACAAGCAGCACGTATGGTTTCTATTTACATTAAGGCCTGAGGGGCCACTTGCCATTTCCCCTACAATATATGAGTCTCCTGAGAATTCCATATGTTGTTGAGGCCGTTTGAGGAATTGGGAAAAGAGTTCTGACTAAGAGTGAATGAATCTCCAAAGTGCAGTACTCTACCTGATGTTAGGAGTAATGTATCTGGAGGCTAAGAATTTAAAGTAAGAGATCTTCAAATTGTGGCACATCATTGCAACAGTTCCGCTACATTTTATAGATGATATACAGGGCAGTTATAATGTGTGGCTGGTGGAAGGAATAAAGATTTAGAGTGATAGAAAATGTGCAAAATAAACTTTACCTTAGTTGGGATCAAGGTTCCTAAGTGCTAAGGGAGAATATGCCTCCAGGCGTTACACTCACTACGTACATTGTAGATGGTGAAGGGCTCTAGGAAATCATTGTAGGATATTTAGCTTCTGACTGTTCTTGCAGACAGAGTGCCTGTACAAAAATGCAATTTACATTTCTGATCAATGGGTGACTACCAGGATATTGAAGGTGGGTATTTGATAATGGTAATTCTATCAAATACCATTACCCAGGGGATTGCCTGGGTCTCTCTTGTTGGGCCGTTACCTGCCATTTTCAGGGCACAAAAGTTACTTGCCATTTATCAGCCTAAGTCTGAAAGTCGCCCGTATTTTTCTGGATGTGGACATTATCTGAGGAGTTGCTAATGAAACTGATAGTTGTACAATTATCAAAAAACAATCTTAGTTCTGATCTTATGATGGAGAGATGATCATTAATGTGGTGGCTGAAATTGTTCTGTCGCGCAGTCCCCGGTCCCACGATGATCATGCTCAAAAGCCACCATCATTTTCCTCAGGACTCCAGGTAGAGAATTTCTTATGGATTTCCATTAATATTCTGTGCATCTCAATGGCACCTTAAGTCAATCAGTGTCTTAATATCACGAGAAGTCTTTGTTCCTTCACTTTTGTAATCATCGCATGGGTTACAGTGACATCCGAAAGTCAGGGGTTCCTGGTAAAGCCCAAGCTAACCAATTGCACACTGTGGAAATGAAGTAAACTTGTGTTAATTCTGATATCTGGATGAAATATGAAACAAAGTACATGATTGATTTTCAAGGTTGAATCATATTTGCTTTGATTCAAGAACCTTATGCTGAAGTTTGCAATTCAGCAGGGATTCTTATCAATTGGTATGCAGGGATATTAACAGGAGTTGCAGTTCACAAAATGTTATACAGCTTCTTCCAATATGACAAGTCCCAACTTTTTTTTTTACAATGCAAGTTTACATTTTTCTTTGAAAGATTGTATGATTGTTGCCATCATTTGTTTAAACCTGTGATAAGAGGAAGGAAGCCCAGATATCTCCTTGGCATTTCATCAGTACAAAGACTATTTCACTTCTACAGTTTCAATAATTCCCTTTATTCCACATTATCATTAATTGTAAAATTTATGTGTTTCTAGTGTCAAGCTAAAGCTATCGCTTCACGTGTTAGCTTTGTCTGAATTCCCACTGCAAGCTGCATTAAAGAACACATAGTGGTTAACAGTAAAGCATATGGATCGATTGCTAAGTTTACTGGAGCTTAATACAAGGTCATGCAAGTACTGAATCAGAAGTCCCATCATATCCTATCCTCGATATATTCCCCTCATCTGCTTTCAATCATTCCTTTTCATTCTTTCCTGTCTGAGGAGTGACTTGGATCCACTCTAATTTGCCTACCATCACAACAGGTCAATAGCAGATGCCATTTCACTGGCTCTTCACAGCTCTGAAACATCTGGATAGTGAAGATGCATACATCAGGATACTCTCCTTTGACTACAGCTCAGCATTCAACGCTATTGTCCCTCAAAACTAATTACTTAGCTCCAAGACCTAGCCTCCAGTGCCAGTTTGTACAACAGAATCCTTGATATCCTCACTTGCAGACCCCAGCTAGCTCTGATTGGCAACAACATCTCCTCCACAATCACCATCAGCTCAGTTGCATCACAATGCTGTGTGCTTAACCCCCTGTTCTACTCGCTTTATAATTATGACTGTGAGACTAAGTACAACTCCAATGTCATATTTAAGTTTGCTGACAACACAACTATTGTTGGCTGAATCAAAGTTGGTGATGAATCAACATATACTGCAGGAGGGAGATTGAAAATCTGGCTGAATTGTGCTACAACAAGGAGCTCTCACTCAACATCTGTAAAACCAAAGAGCTGAATATTGACAACAGGAGGATGAAATCAGAGGTCCATGAGCCAGTCTTCGTCGGGGGATCAGAGATGGAGAGGGTCAGCAACTTTAACTTCCTTATTTATTTTAACATCAAAACATTAAACTAATTCAAAGGAAAACACAGGAGTCCAAAATGTGAGTCTAACGTTGTGCTTACCTTAAGCAAGGCACACGTGTATCACTTGGTAGTGTGATGACATATGTAATTCACATATTTATACATATAACCTGTAATGGATTGTTTAAACAAACAAGAATGCTTAATCAAACAATATATTTACAATATTACTCAAATACTACTGAAATATTAAATACGCTACACACATCCCTGCTTAGCTATAAACTCCCACTCAATGTAGAATGCATCCAACTCTGCACGCAGTATATTATGTAATATAACTGCTATATAGACATCCACAGTAAAGTAAATCTTAAATTGTCCCATTCAGGCCTAAAGATTGAATCGCTGTGGAGGCTTTCTTACTCTTATGGGATAATGTCTTTCCAGACAAGGGGGAATCACTCTGCTTGGCAGGTGAGACTTGTGGCCATGCTTGACATTTATTGCTTAATTATTTACTATTATTGTTTCTTCTTTTGCACAATTTGTTGTCTTCAGCACACTGGTTAAACATTCCAGCTGGGTGGTATTTCATTGATTCTATTATAGTTATTATTCTAGAGATTTGTTAAGTTGTATATGGTGACATACTGTACATATACTTTGACAATAAAATTTACTTTGAACTTTGAACCACAATCAAGTCTTGTATGTTTCACATACTGTCAATAAAGTGATTCTGATTCTGATCCATTATCACCTTCAGCACAGGTGCACCACAAGACTATGTGCTCAACCCCCCGCTCTACTTGCTTTATACTGTATCTATGACAGTGTGCTAAGTACAACTCCAGTGCCATATTTAAGTTTGCTGATTGTGCCACTGTTGTTGGCCAAATCAAAGATGGTGACAAATCAGCATACAGGAGAGACTGAAAACCTGGTTGAATGGTGCCACAACATCTCACTCAATATCAGCAAATCCAAAGAGCTGATTGTGATGGATATTCACTGTGTTGGGTGAGGAGTGGAGGTCCTGATTTTCCCAGGCTTAATTTCTAAACACAGCAGCTCACACTACTAAAGATCAAACAGTTGTTTTTGAATAAGATAAATTTCCAACTAATGTTCTTTGTTTTGCTTACTGTCATAAACGGGAGCCAGTCTTCAGTCCTTAATATAAATAGCTAGTGATAATCAGTTTGAAGTTGAGATACCAGCTGAACAAACACACTGCCTATAGGACCACAGACTTGCTGGCCCCAATACACCTGGTCAAACTGCTGAAGAGGTACAGTGTAAAACAATTGGTTATTTAATTTGGCTTTTATCAAAATAAACAACACTGGCTAAATTATTTAGTTCAAGGAAGTTTGCAGACCAGATTGATAACATCACTTAGCATATCAAAAACTGATCCGTTAATAAGTTGGAAGGTCTGTATACTCAAAAAAGTCAGCTTCACAGCATTAATTGAGGGTACCTGGAAACTCTGTTTTCAGAAGCTTTTAGACTGTATTAAAATGTATCTGAAAAAAAATCACATATGCGTGAAGTTGCCCAAATGGCAAAAAGACAGTATAAATTTAGAGAGCAGTTCAAGCTTTTTAGGAATGGAGTATGGAACATCAAGAAGAATGACAGAAGCACATGGTGAGCTGGAATCTATTCCTCTGCCTTCGATTCCTGTGCTGCATAACTGGTTCATCAGCAACTCTCGGGTATGTCTTTTTAGCTGATAGGAATCTTGCCTGTGCTTTGGAAATCCTTGGTGTTTTAGAAGTGGTTTTTAATTTGGAAATCTTTTATAACATAGAAATCCTCTGTGAGTTTTAAATGTGTTTTAAGAATGTTTGGATTTAAATGTGTATCACTGAAAATAAATGAACTGTGTTTAAACTACTTTGTATGCTGAAAGTATCTTCTCTTCTGTAGAGAGAGGGGACCCACTGCTCGAATAGTGGGCATTGGCAGCTAAACTCACTGTGGAGGATAAACAAGGAAGTGAACTAATCTTTGGAGATTGGAAACTAGTCTTTGAAGATAGATGTCTGTAGCTACCTATATTGGATAGGGTTTAAAATCTTCGTTTGAGTTTCAAACTTCACGGTCAGCAAACCCAATACCATCACATGATTATTGACTACAGGAGTAAGAAACTGGAGGTCCATGAGCCAATCCTCAATAGGAGATCAGAGGTGGAGAGGTTCAGTAACTTAAAATTCCTTTGTGTTATCATATCAGAGGATTTGTCCTTGGTCCAGTACGTAAGTGCTATCACAATGAAGGCGCTACAGTGCCTCTACTTTTTTAAAAGTTTGCGCAGATTCAGTATGACATCTAAAACTTTGACAAACTTCTATAGTTGTACAATGGGGAGAGTATCCTGACTAGTTGAGTCACGGCCTGGTATGGAAACACCAATGGCCAAGAATAGAAAAACCTCTGAAAAGTGATGGGTAGAACCCATCACAGACAAAGTCCTCCCTACCATTGAGTGCATCTCCAAGGAGAGCTGTCACAAGAAAACAGCGTTCATCATCATGAACTTCTCTCTGTAGCCATCAGGAAGGAACCACAGGAGACTTAGATCCCACATCACCAGGTTCAGAAACAATTATTACCCTTCAACTATCAGGCTCTTGAACCAATATAGATAAATTCACTCACCCCAAAACTGAACTGACTCCACAACCTATAGACTCACTTGCAAGGACTCTACTACTTATGTTCTCAGTATAATTTATTTATTTATTCATTTATTTATTTATTGCACAGTTTGTCTTATTTTCCATATTGGTTATCAGTCTTTGTTGATTTTATTGTATGTCTTTATTTTCATATAAATGCCTGCAAAAATGAATCTCAAAGTAGTATATCGTGGCATATATATACATTGATAATAAATTTACTTTGAACTTTGAATTTTTTCACTCTGAACCTCCCTTCAACCCAGTTCTTGAGCTCTCCAGTTTCTCCATCTGCTCCTTATAGATAGTCTACCTAAATAAATGTTATTTATGTAGCCTTCTGTGCCAGGATTAAATTTTGCAGTAATACCACCTAAGCATCCATTGAGAAGTGAATATATACTTTATCCATGTATATGTGGAGCTATGAGTATGGTTTGCAATGTGCATAATCTTCATATCTCGTTAATAGTTCTGTCCCTCTGAATGATTTTGCGTCAAGACTGAGTTGGTAGCAGGGTCATCAGTTTCGCTTAGTGAAATAGTGGCCTATGAAGCTATGCAGCAGGCAAATAATCAAATAACTTAATGCAATCATCAGCTTTTCTTTATGAGCTAGGACCTGCTATTAAGTGAACTGGGTTGATTCCCGTAGTATGATAGTATCAGTGCCCAATATGGAAAAAAAATTCACTATTTGCATTCAGGTAAGCAAATTCGTACACAAAGTTTAGTGCAGGAAATCAAGAAGTAAATACGATGGAAGAAATAAATGATTGGCTCAAGCATTGTTATTTAATACACATTTTTATGGGACACACATTTTCTGGTCTAATACATTTTTTCATTCTTAGGATATGACAAGCAATTCACTTTTTTGCACTGTTATTAAAGAGTAACAAACATATCCAATTATTTATACAGTGCCTATAAAATGATTTCGCACCCCCCCCCAGAAGTTTTCATGTTTCATTGTTTATTTTATATAACATTAAATCACAATGGATTTAATTCGGCTTTTTTGACACTGATCAACACAAGAAAGACCCTTTCGTGTCAAAGTGAAAGCAGATCTCTACATAATGAACTAAATTAAATACAAATATAAAATACAAAATAATTGATTGCATAAGTATTCACCCCTTCAAGTCAGTATTTAGTAGATGCTAAATTTCTGCTTTGGCAGAAATTATAGGCTTGAGTCTGTGTGGATCGGTCTCTATCAGCTTTGCACATCTGGACACTGCAACCTTTCCCCATTCTTCTTTACAAAACCACTCAAGCTCTGTCAAATTGCATGGGGATTGTGAGTAAACAGCCCTTTTTCAAGTTAGCCACAAATTCTCAATTGGATTGTGATCTGGACTCTGACTTGGCCACTCCAGGACATTAACTATTGTTTTTAAGTCATTCCTGTGTAACTTTGTCTTTATGCTTGGGGTCGTTGTCTTGCTGGAAATCAAGTCTTCTCCCAAGTCATAGTTCTCTTGCAGACTGCATCAGGTTTTCCTTGTATTTTGCTGCATGCATTCATTTTACCCTTTACCTTCACAAGCCTTCCAGGGCCTGCTGCAGTGAAACATCCCCACAGCATGAAGCAGCCACCACCATGCTTCATGGTAGGGATGGTGTGTTTTTGATGACATACGGTGTTTGGCTTATGACAAACATAGTGTTTAGTCATGTTTTGATCTCAGCATCTGCAGATTATTTTGTGTATAGTGTTTCGTCTGAGAGCCAAAAAATTCAATTTTGATTTCATCAGACCATAGAGCCTTCTTCCAGCTGACTTCAGAGTCTCCCACATGCTTTCTGGCAAACTCTAGCTGACATTTCATCTGAGATTTTTTCAACAGTGGCTTTCTCTTTGCCACTCTCCCATAAAGTTGTGACTGGTGAAGCACCTGGACAACAGTTGTACGCACAGTCTCTCCATCTCAGCCACTGAAGCCTGTAACCTCTCCAGAGTTGTCATAGGTCTCTTAGTGGCCTCCCTCACTTGTCCCCTTCTTGCATGATCGTTCAGTTTTTGAGGACAGCCTGCTCTAGGCAGACTTACAGCTGTGCCAAATTCTTTCCATTTCTTGATAATTGACTTAACTGTACTCCAAGAGATATTCAGTGACTTGGAAATGTTCTTGTATCCATCTCCTGATTTGTGCTTTTCAATAACCTTTTTGTGGAGTTGCTTGGAGGGTTCTTTTGTCTTTACGGTGTAGTTTTTGCCAGGATACTGACTCACCAGCAGTTGGACCTTCCAGATACAGGTGTACTGTTACTACAATCAATTGAAACACCTTGATTGCATAGGGTGATCTGCATTTAACTAATTATGTAACTTCTAAAACCAATTGGCTGCACTAGTGATGATTTGGTGTGTCACGTTAATGGGGGTGAATACTTATACAATCAATTATTTTGTGTCTTATATTTGTAATTAATTTAGATCATGTGAGATCTGTTTTCACTTTGACATGAAAGAGTCTTTTGCTGTTGATCAGTGTCAAAGAAAGTCAAATTAAATCCAGTGATTCAATGTTGTAAAACAATAAAACATGAAAATTTCCGGGGGGGGGGGGTGAATACCTTTTATAAGCACTGTATACAAGAAAAAATCACAATCAGTGAGGTGAAAGGTTAGCTAACTTGTTTTTGGGAGTGAAACAATTAAGAAACTTCCCATTCACCTAAAACAATCAGAAAGAACGGATGTGTTCTCGCAGCCTAGCCAAAGATATCACCTCAAAGAGTTCAGAACATAGAACACTACACAAAGACTGAACCCTTTGGCCAACGATGCTGTGCCAACATTTTAACCTATTCCAAATTCAATCTCACCATTCCCTACATATAACCCTCCTTTTTTCTATCATCCATGTGCCTATCTAAGAGTTTCTCCAATGCCCCTTTAAACTCTAATTCACATCACCTTGAAGAGTTGGCTAAAGTTATGTGTTCTTTTTCTGCAGTTTGGTCTGAAGTTATAACCTTACACTATCTCTCTCCAAGTGTCCTGCTAATTCACCTAAACTGACACTGATATTTAATTACACCATTCATCTGTTTTATTTTGAACAGGATCATGCTTGGCTACTTCTTCAGAACCTTGACCTGCAGTAGGTGGCTACAATAATGTTGCATGGGGGACCTCTTTGCTACTTGGGTGATGAAACAGAACTGAGGGTGACTGCTTCCTAGAGAAGCTGATCACAGCTCTTTCGTCTGGGATGCCTTTATATCAAAGAGTTTTGGCAAGCAGGGCAGGCTTTGCCTCTTCTTGCTGCATTGTACAATATTTCCTATGCTAGAATAAGTATGAAAACTTAAGAATGTGGATCTGCAGAATGGAAGGCAGTATATTAGCAGTGTTTCTACTTCTCTCCCCACTAAGCTAATCTGTCTAGAATAGTTCACCATATATTGGCAGGACTTGTGTCTTTCCATTCTGCTTGATTTACAGTATTAGCTCACTATTACTTCCTGCAATCCTCCTTACTGGAGGTTGCCTTTATTCTAAACACCTTCATTTATTAGTTTATAGACTGATTGTCATACCTGTGCATTTCCAGGTGACAATTGTTAACCTCAGCAGAGGATTAACTCTAATCAAACCGTCGACATTTCCAGCACAGTGATTATGTGATTTTTATTCCTTCTGCTCGTGAAAGCCAAGCCACCATTTTGCAGATGGTTGTAATTATTTTCTGAAGTAAACTTTTCCTATTTGTTCAATACTGCCTGCCAAAAAAATGAATCCTTAATATTTCTTTTAGGAAAGAGTGTCAAAGGTAAACGTGAGTTGAAATAACTGCTGTGTTTTCTTGTTTCAGCTTCGACATCTTCACTGTCATTGAATTTATGAGGGGCTAAACTGAAAGTTCCCCAAAAATGTACAGATCGACCAAATGAGCCACACCCATTGAATGAAATGTATGCAGATTGCCAATTTTATACTGCCTTCACACTTGAATGAGTTCCACATCCAGACGCCCTGCTCACTGGCTGAATGCGCCATCAGGGGCCTCAGTTTCATCGACTTGTTCTAGTTAAAAATAGGCTGCACTTTTCTGAGCTGTAGCCATCATGCCTGTAGACTGTAGTGCACAAAAGGGATTGTGGGGAACGCAGAGTCACCCAATGGAGCACATATGACTGTCCTCTCTCAACAAGAAAGCACATATTCTCCTGTCACTTACAATGGTTGCCTGTCAGCCAGCGAGTCTAGACTCACTGCCCATGCAAATATGTCGTTAGCCTTGAAACTACTCAAAGGTAACCTCTGAAGCCATGTGCAGCCTACTCCTCTGAAACATTCCACCAGGTACAGTGCCTTTGAAAATTAGACCCCCCCCCCGAGGTTTTCCTGTTTTGTCGTTTTACAACATTAAATTGCAATGGATCTAATTTGGCTTTTTTTGACACTGATCAACAGAAAAAAGGCTCTTTTGTGTTAAAGTGAAAACAGGTATCTACAAAGTGATCTAAATTAATTACAAATATAAAACATAAATTAATTGATTGCATAAGTATTCACCCACTTTAATATGACACACCAAATCACCACTGGTGCAGCCAATTTGTTTTAGAAGTCACATAATTAGTTAAATGGAGATCACTGTGTGCATGTAAGGTGTTTCAATTGATTGTAGTAAGCATACACCTGTATCTGGAAGGTCCAACTGCTGATGAGTCAGTATCCTGGCAAAAACTACACCACAAAGACAAAAGAACACACCAAGCAACTCCATGAAGAGCTTATTGAAAAGCACAAGTCAGGAGATGGATACAAGAACATTTCCAAGTCAATGAATATCCCTTGGAGTACAGTTAAGTCAATCATCAAGAAATGGGAAGAACATGGCACAGCTGTAAATCTGACTAGAGCAGGTGGTCCATAAGACCATAAGACAAAGGAGCAGAAGTCGGCCATTCGGCCCATCGAGTCTGCTCCGCCATTTATCATGAGCTGATCCATTCTCCCATTTAGTCCCACTCCCCAGCCTTCTCACCATAACCTTTGATGCCATGGATACTCAGATACCTAACAATCTCTGCCTTAAATACACCCAATGACTTGGCCTCCACTGCTGCCCGTGGCAACAAATTCCATAGATTCACCACCCTCTGACTAAAAAAATTTCTTCGCATGTCTGTTCTGAATGGGTGCCCTTCAATCCTTAAGTCATGCCCTCTTGTACTAGACTCCCCCATCATGGGAAACAACTTTGCCACATCCACTCTGTCCATGCCTTTCAACATTCGAAATGTTTCTATGAGGTCTTCCCTCATTCTTCTAAACTCCAAGGAATACAGTCCAAGAGCGGACAAACGTTCCTCATATGTTAACCCTCTCATTCCTGGAATCATTCTAGTGAATCTTCTCTGTACCCTCTCCAACATCAGCACATCCTTTCTTAAATAAGGAGACCAAAACTGCCCACAGTACTCCAAGTAAGGTCTCACCAGCGCCTTATAGAGCTTCAACATCACATCCCTGCTCCTATACTCTATTCCTCTAGAAATGAATGCCAACATTGCATTCGCCTTCTTCACTACTGACTCAACCTGGAGGTTAACTTTAAGGGTATCCTGTACGAGGACTCCCAAGTCCCGTTGCATCTCCCAACTTTGAATTCTTTCCCCATTTAAATAATAGTCTTCCCGTTTATTTTTTCTGCCAAAGTGCATAACCATACACTTTCCAACATTGTACTTCATTTGCCACTTCTCTGCCCATTCTTCCAACCTATCCAAGTCCCTCTGCAGACTCTCCATTTCCTCAGCACTACTGGCCCCTTCACCTATCTTCGTATCATCAGCAAGTTTAGCCATAGTCCTCAGAAACTGAGTGACAATGCAAGAAGGGAACCAATGAGGGAGGCCACCAGGAGTCCAATGACAACTCTGGAGGGGTTACAAGCTTCAGTGGCTGAGATGGGAGAGACTGGGCACGCAACAACTGTTGCTTGTGTGCTTCACCGATCACAGCTTTATGGGAGAGTGGCAAAGAGAAAGCTACTGTGAGAGACTCTGAAGTCAGCTGCAAGAAGGCTCTGAGGTCTGATGAAACCAAAATTGAACATTTTGGCTATCAGACTAAACACCGCACATCATCAAAAACACCCCATCCCTACCGTGAAGCATGGTGGTGGCTACATCATGCCGTGGGAATGCTTCACTGCAGCAGGCCCTGGAAAGCTTGTGAAGGAAGAGGGTAAAGTGAGTGCAGCAAAATGCAGGGAAATCATGGAGGAAAACCTGACCCAGTTTGCAAGAGAACTATGACTTGGGAGAAGTTTTGTTTTCCAGTAAGACAATGACCCAAGCATAAAGCCAAAACTACACAAGAATGGCTTCAAAACAATAAAGTTAATGTCCTGGAGTGGCCAAGTCTGAGTCCAGACCTCAATTCAATTGGGAATTTGTGGCTGGACTTGAAAAATGCTGTTCATAATCCCCATGCAATCTGACAGAGCTTGAGCAGTTTTGTAAAGAAGAATGGGGGAAAAAATTGCACTGTCCAGATGTGCAAAGCTGATAGAGAGCTAGCCACACAGACTCAAGGCTGTAATTGCTGCCAAAGGTGCATCTACTAAATACTGACTTGAAGGGATGAACACTTATGCAATCAATTATTTTGTATTTTATATTTGTGATTAATTTAGATCACTTTGTAGAGATCTGTTTTCGCTTTGACATAAATTAGTCTTTTTCTGTTGATCAGTGTCATGAAAAGCCAAATTAAATCCATTGTGATTCAATGTTGAAAACAACAAAACATGAAAACTTCTAAGGGGCAGGGTGAACATTTTTTATCGGCACTGTATGCTCAAAGTTGGCAGTCATGCTCTCATTAGCACTGTGTCCATCATAGCTCATCCCACTAATATGTACATTTTCCCTCAGCTAACTTTTTTAAAGGCACATGAGGCACTGAAGCAATGGGTACTGAAGAATATCAGTTCTTCCCAATCACTTGCAGAACAAATTGTGTTGGATATGCTTTCTTCAATGGATAAACACTGAAAATAAGAAAGTATTGAAAGGCTGATATATGCTAACTATAGCCAAGGGAAGCCAGACTATAACATATTTGAATTGAGGCACAAACTGCACAACTGAAGCCTAAATGAGGCAAAACAGAAGAAAATAAAAAGCAGAGATGTTTATACAGGCGATGATAAGTGAATGATGATGTGGACTGTGCAGCAGAACAAAGAACTTGGCCCACAATCAAGTATCCTACTTTCACTGAAATGTGTATAACGTTTTTATGTGATTCAGGTTTCCCTCAATCATAATTCTTCACTTAAATAAATTGGCAGTTGGATTTATTTTATATTTATGCAAAGATCTTCATCAATAAAAACCATGATCAGAATTTTATTAGGATTGTAGAATTTCATGATAAAGATTTGAATAAATGTGCTGTGACTTAAATTTAAAAGATTTCTGTACAAATAATTGCTTCCTTGAATGAAATTTAGCTTATTTGGATTGTGTTTCAGCTGGTAGAACCCTTGTATCTGTGTTGAAGTTTTTGATTCAAGTCCTTTTCCTGAGAGTCGAACACTTAAACCTGTGCTTCCCTCTGATGCATATGCTAAAGGAAACATATACTGCCGGAGCATGAGTTGTTAAATCTGCTGTCAAAGGAACAGATGCTGTGCTATTCTCTTGAGAAGCATAAGAAAGTCCTGACAAGGTACACAAACAACAGGAATTCTGCAGATGCTGGAAATTCAAGCAACACACATTAAAGTTGCTGGTGAACGCAGCAGGCCAGGCAGCACCCCTAGGAAGAGGTACAGTCGACGTTTCGGGCCAAGACCCTTCGTCAGGACTAACTGAAGGAAGAGTTAGTAAGAGATTTGAAAGTGGGAGGGGGAGGGGGAGATCCAGAGTGATAGGAGAAGACAGGAGGGGGAGGGATGGAGCCAAGAGCTGGACAGGTGATTGGCAAAAGGGATACAAGAGGATCATGGGACAGGAGGTCCAGGAAGAAAGACAAGGGCGGGGGGAACCCAGAGGATGGGCAAGGGGTATAGTCAGAGGGACAGAGGGAGAAAAAGGAGAGTGAGAGAAAGAATGTGTGTATAAAAATAAATAACAGATGGGGTACGAGGGGGAGGTGGGGCATTAGCGGAAGTTAGAGAAGTCGATGTTCATGCCATCAGGTTGGAGGCTACCTAGACGGAATATAAGGTGTTGTTCCTCCAACCTGAGTGTGGCTTCATCTTTACAGTAGAGGAGGCCGTGGATAGACATGTCAGAATGGGAATGGGATGTGGAATTAAAATGTGTGGCCACTGGGAGATCCTGCTTTCTCTGGCGGACAGAGAAAAGGTACACAAAATTATGATCGGCATGGATAGGATAGACAGAAAGAAACTTTTCCCCATTACTGAGTTGTTTAAAAGCATAGAAGTTTAAGTTTTAGGTTGTGTTCCTGATGATTTGACAAATACCTAACACTTGATCAGCAACAACAAAGAAAAACTAAAGACCTTCTGGTAATTATCACTTTGGATAGACCATGCTTAATTCAACCAGCTCTCATCACCTCCATGTTAAATAGATACAGTATTGTGGTGATAGATAAATTGAAGTGGATCCAGGTCTCTGCTGAGACAGGAGTTAATTCTTGCCATAACCAATTCTAGCCTGAAACGTTAATCCTGTCCCTCCAACAAAATCTCTATGTGAAGACTACTATTTCCAGCCTGTTTTATATTTCTGTTTGCACAGAAGCCTGAAGCACAGAAGCAAAAAGAATGTCTTCCGAATCTGGTACTCTACTCCTGTTAACTACCTATGACCTGTAACAGCTGATATGCTTGCAGCTTCCCTCTCTAGGCCAGAGTTGAGATGCTAACCTTGTACTTCAAGTTCAAGTTTAATAAATCAACATTTAACCATACACATGAATACAGCCATTGTCAGCCTAGTACTTTTTCTCTTTTAATACTAAGTTACACTCTCACTTTTACCTTTTGGTTATCAGTTATATGTCTTCTAATGTTTTCTAACATTTTCGTATTACTCAATAATTTAATTTCATATTCTGTTTTTATCCTTTGTATCAGTTCTTTTGTCATCCTTTGGTGAGCCAGTGAACTGGATTCGCAGTATTCTACATTACTAATGTCCAATAGGGTACTGTGATCAAAATAAAAATGTCCAAGACAATCATTTATCTTCCAAATGAATGAATAGGGTCAAGTTGGATGTGCTGATTTAAAGATGGGAGATAAGAGTTCAAAGGTGGAATGAGAAGTTACATGTGCCTGTTCTCTGGACGTCTGTATTGCAGTCTGCCAACACAGATGTCCAGCAGCTAGGTGTCCAGGCTCTACAGAGGTACTAGACAAACATCAGCACATTCCAGCCCAATCTTTACAGGGACATATGGCAGTTAAACATGATTGGTGATAACATCCCCTTCTTGCTGACAATCAACAAAGATGCATATCTTTGTTAACGTGAAGGTCAATTGGGAAAATCTGTTTGGTAATGGATCTCAAGAGAGTGAGTTTGTCGAATACTTACAAGATGGCTTTTTAGAGCAGTTTGTCATTGATACTATGGGATCAACTATACTTTATTGAGTGTTATATAATGAACCAGAGACGATTAGGGAGCTAAAGATAAAGGAACCCTTCAGAGGCAGTGATCACAATATGATTGAGTACACCTTGAAATTTAATAGAGAAAGTAAAGTCTGACATAGCAGTGTTTCAGTGGAGTAAAGGAAATTACAGTGATATTAGAGAGGAGCTGGCCAAAGTAAATTGGAAGGAGGTGCTGGCAGGGAGTACAGCAGAGCAGCAATGGTGTGCATTTCTGGGAAATATTAGCAAAGTGCAGAATAGATGTATTCCAAAAACAAAGAAATACTCGAATGGCAAAATAGTACAACTGTGGCTGACAAGCTAATGTCAAGCTAAAGTAAAAGCAAAAGAGAGGGCATATAACAATGCAAAAATTAGTGGGAAGATAGAGGATTGGGAAGTTTTTAAAAACCTACAGAGAGCAACTAAAAGAATCGTTAGAAGGGAAAAGATGAAATACGAAAGCAAGCTAGCAAACAATATCAAAGTGGATAGTAAAAGCATTTTCAAGTATGTAAAAGATAAAAGAGAGATGAGAGTGGATATAGGACCACTAGAAAATGATGCAGGAGAAATAATAATGGGGGACAAGGAGATGGCAGATGGACTAAATGAGTATTTTGCATCAGTCCTCACTGTGGAAGACACTAGCAGTGTGCCAGGTGTTGCAGTGTGTGAAGGATGAGATGTAGGTGCAGTTACTATTGCAAGGGGAGAAGGTGCTCAAAAAGTTGAAAGACCTAAAGGTACATAAGTCACCTGGACCAGATGAACTGCACCCTAGGGTTCTGAAAGACGTAGTGCTAGAGATTGTGGAGGCATTAGTAATGATCTTTCAAAAATCATTGGACTCTGGCATGGTGCCAGAGGACTGGAAAATTGCAAATGTCTCTCCACTCTTTAAGAAAGGAGGAAGACAGCAGAAAGGAAATTATAAAACAGTTAGCCTGACCTCAGTGGTTGGGAAGATGTTGGAGTCAATTGTTAAGGATAAGGTTATGGATGGCACAGGACAAGAAAGGACAAAGTCAGCACGGTTTCCTTAAGGAAAAATCTTGCTGGAAAAACCTGTTAAAATTATTTGAAATTGCAAGTAGGATAGATAAAAGGGATGCAGTGGATGTTGCATATTTGGACTTACAGAAGGCCGTTGACGAGGTGCTTACTAAGTTAAGAGCCCATGATATTACAGAAAAGATACTGGCATGATTAGAGCATTGGCTGATTAGTAAGAGTAGGAATAAATGATCCTTTTCTGTTGGCTGCCAGTGATCAGTGGTGTTCTGCAGGGGTCAGTGTTGGGACCCCTTCTTTTTATGCTGTTTATCAATAATATAGATAATGGAATTGATGGCTTTGTTGCCAAGTTTGCAGATGATACGAAGATTGTTGGAGGGGCAGGTAGTGTTGAGGAAACAGGCAGGATGTAGAAGGACTTGGACAGATTAGGAGAATGGGCAAGAAAGTGACAAATGAAATACAATGTAAAATGCATTGTCAGGCACTTTGGTACTAGAAATAAATGTGCAGACTATCTTCTAAATGGGGAGAAAATCCAAAATCTGAAAATCAAAGGGACTTGGGAGTCCTTGTGCAAAATATCCTAAAGGTTAATAAATAGATGCAGGTGCATCAACGACCACTCACTCATGGCTTGGAGGGTTTCCTGCTTGCAGCAGGATCCATTACTTTTTCTTGCTGTGGAGCTAGTAAAATAGTCACAGGCTACAACTGATAATTGGTTAATTATTGTCATATGTCAGGGAAAAACTTTGTTTTGCATGCCATCCAGACAGATCATTCCAAGCATAGTTACAGTGAGGTAGAAAAGGAAAAGCAACTGCAAAATGCAACATATAGCATCACTGTTGCAAAGTGCAAATGCCAGACAGGAAGATCAAGAGTTCATCTTTATCATACAAGAAGTCCATTCAAGGAGTCTTAAGACAGTAGGATGAAGCTGTTTTTAAGCTCAAGTTCAAGTTTATTGTCATTCAACTGTTTTCATATATACCGCCAAATGAAACAATGTTCCCCTGGACCAAGGTGCACAACACAGTACATATAACTCACACACGTAACATAAAGTAATATTACCACAAATTAATTAACAAATAATAAAATATATTCCAGAAGGCTGATATATAGCATAAAGTGGATTTACAACACAAGCTGAAAAGTAAACATTTTGTATCCTCTGCCTGATGGAGGTGGGGGGAGAAGAGAAAATGAAGATAATATTTCACTGTGTAGAATTGAAAATATGTGGTGGGGTTAAGGGCCATTAGTGTGGAAAAAGGTCCAAGTTCAGAGCTTGGTGAGTTCATAGGTAGAGGCCGAAAGGTTGAGTCTGCAAGTCCAGGCCAGAGACTGGAGGTTGGAGGCCCGATGTTGGTAAGTCTGAGAGTCCAGCGCCAAGGAATAGAGGCCCAGAAGCAGCCTGTCCTTAAGTTGGAGGCCTGTCTGTGTATGTGAGGGGGTGTCTGGGTGGGAGTGTTGGAAAAGGTCTTGTTTTGTTGTTGTCAGTTTTGTTCTGTTGTTGTTGCTGCTGCTTGTGTTGTTTTGCCGAACATTGTGGGAATACTATGCTGGCCCCCAGCACTTCCTTGGACATGTTGGTTGTTAACATAAATGACACACTTCGCTGTATGTTTTGATGTACATGTGATGATTAAATCTGAACCTGAATCTGAAGGAGGAGTTAGAATGTAAGACCGTAAGACATAAGAGAATAATTAGGCCATTTGGCCCATCGAGTCTGCACCGCCATTGAATCTTGACTGATATATATTCCCTCCCGACCCATTCTACTGCCTTCTCCCCATAAGCTTTGATGCTTTGACTAATAAGAACCTATCAACCACCACTTTAAATATACCCAATGATTTGACCTCCACAACTTTCGGTGGTAATAAGTTCCACAGATTCATCACCCCTCTGGCTAAAGAAATTCCTCTTCATCACTGTTCGAAATCTATGTCCCTCTATTCTGAGGCTGTGCCCTCTTGTCCTAGACAGCCACCAAAGGAAACATCCTCTCCACATCCACTCTATCTAGGCCTTTCAATATTCAATAAATTTCAATGAGGTTCTCCCTCATTCTTCTAAACTCCAGCAAGTACATGTCTAGAGCCATCAAGCGCTCCTCATCTGTTAACCCTTTCATTCCCTGAATCATTCTCATGAACCTCCTTTGGGCCCTCTCTAATTCCAATGCATCTTTTCTTAAGCAAGAGGCCCAAAGCTGCTCATAATACTCCAATCACAAACAAGAGAAAATCTGCAGATGCTGGAAACACACACAAGATGCTGGAGGAACTCAGCAGGCCAGGCAGCATCCATGGAAAAGAATAAACAGTCGACGTTTCGGGCTGAGATCCTTCATCGGGACTCTATTTTTAAGCTTCTTCAGAGTAGGCATCCCTGGAAGAGGCTTTGCAGTGTAATAGTCCAATCATAAACAAGAGAAAATCTACAGATACTGGAAGTCCAAGCAACACACACAAAATCCTCCAAGTGTGGTTTGACCTTTCCTGTGTTAGACACATCCTTATGATTAATGAATCCTTACTATATCACAAACCTCAAATTTCTTGAGTCATATAGTACAGCACAGAAATGGGGACTTTTGGCCCACTTTGCTCATGCCAATTATAATGCCCACCTACATTAATCCCACTTGCTCATGTCAGGCCCATTCAGTCTATACATTTCCAATCCATGTACCTGTGCAGATGTATTTTAAACATTGAAATTGTATCTGATTAAATCTTTTCATATCTTAAAGACCCGTGAAGGTAACAGTAATCAAGAAACCCTCAGTTTGCCACTCTCCACACTGTCTCTGCCACCCTCAGTTTGATGCTGTTTTCTGAAGCTACCATTCTGTTTCCTTTCAATCGCACAAGTAAAATGTACAACGAAATAGAATCTTCCTAGCTGTGTTTACAGTTTGGTTTTACCAAATAAGTCCAAAAGCATGAAAGTTAAATCAGGAGGCTATTTCAGTCCATCAAATCAATGCTGGCTCACATAGCATGTTCATTCCCATCAATTTACCCTCTACACGCGTTTCCCCACATTCCTATCATTCCCAAAAGGTTTGATCTGGATATTGGAGGGTGGATGGGTGGAGGGGGCTTCACTACAAACTTACTGAAAGAAAATAATTTCATGGGGTTGGACTGGGATGGGGACGGAGCTGCCGAACTATGAAGAGTGAGGCTGATTAATGGCCTCTCTTGAAAGAGAAAAGACCAGAATATTGAGCTAAAAAGCACTTTGTACATCATTGTGCCATGATTGCTTAAACCTTATTTGTGCAGCCAAGAGTCTTTTTCTAATCTTCCACTGAATTTATCTCAGCCACTTAGAAAAATGTGTAAGTGATGTCATTAGATTTGTTACTACACATATTTTCTTCACATGCAGTTATACTTAATCATTGCTAGAACTTAAAAATAATAAATACTGTATTAGTAGAGGAGCAAGGTTCACTAGCATAGAAATGATCTTATAAGGTTTGAGAGTGCAGAAATATGAACCTCTAAGTTTTAATCTTTTAGATTTGAGTTGTCGACAATATTTCTCATAAGGTTAATTGTTCCCTACTGGCAACTAACAGAATTCAAAGTTCCATGCTTAAAGAGTAAAGCAATAATTCCATTGCAAATTAAGTGTAAGGGAAATTAAAATCAAGGACATTTGATGGGTGGAGGAATTCTAAATAAATCTGTTTTTCATTATGCACAAATGCCTCCCTTTAGTTCTGTGCCAGAATGAAATGGGGGAGATGCTGCAGAACCAATGAGCTAAACTGTGAAACAAGTGACTAACTTCACATTAAATTGTGAAGATATAAAAGCTGGTGCCTTGACAGAAAGTATATTTTTATTATACTTGCATTCTCCTGCCGATACCCAGTCTTTAACTGGGTCAGCTATTTTTCTCTCCACCCGACCCTCTACCATTTTTCCTTCTCTGTAATGATAGCAATTCAAATATATTTTAAGTGTAATAGATATAGATCCAAGATGCTGGCCTTCTGCCTGAACTGAGAATGAGGTTTAATATCCTGTTAAGCCACGTGTAAGTTTCTGCAGCAAGTAATGTTCCAGCAGAACAGAATGCAGCACAGGAAACAAATTAACTGGTAACTCTTGATTGTGTTTAATGCCTTTTTTTTTGGTTCTGAAGATTTTGTACTGTACCTATGGAAAGGACAAATGCCAAATGCATGATTTAAAGTAACATAGCTTACCACTTTAGATTTTCACATTGGTCCGTTTATCGTAAAGTATTAATATGCAGTTTTGAATTTTAGTCACCATTCTACTGAAAACGTTGTTCTTTTACAATAATTTTATTCTAGGTTACAATTACACCATCAATTTACACAGCTCCTAGGGCAATGCAATCACGCTGTAAAATTCCAGTGTAAATCTCTGCACCAAAATTCAACCTAACTGTGCCGTAGTCTTGCTTTACTTAATGGGCCAAAATATGCTGGTTCTGGCTCGTGCATTCCATAAGGTCTGATTGTACCAAGATTCCTCAGGATAACACTGGAGAATTCACTTATTGTGACCTTATGCCTGCCAAACCTGGTGTGAGAATGGAATCCCCATTCGTTTGCATAAACTAGGGATTAGGAAAAGAAAAGTAAATTCAGTAATTTAGTGTTTACCAAACTTGAATTAGTCAGATAATTTCAATTATTTATCAGTGTTTTAATATTGTTTACTTTTAACTTTTACTCAAAATTTGTTTTATATACATTTAAAGCAACTTTACAGCCGTTTAGATACCACTGCAGTATCTGAAATGTTCAAATACCTCATGGATTTGGAGAGGAGAGAATCCACCATTGAATTTTGGCTCCTTTCAGGATGTTATGGGGGAAGGGCTTCAGCAGTACCCATGCTGAGGCCTAGTCCCAGCTGTAATTTATTTGTCTTCATCTCTGCACAAAACATGAGGATCAGGAAGCCCAGAACAATTGGAGCCAGGCACTTGTACCAACTAAGTGTGGACTTGGGGTGACCATGGGGTACAAGGAGAATAAAACACAATTCAGCCCGATGTTCAACTGGGTTCTGACTCTGGATATACATTACCACATCTTTTAATCATCCCTTCTCAACCTTTTGGGAAAATATGTTTATTCACTAATGGTGAGTAATTATTTAAATATAATGAGTTGAAGATGAATGCTAAAATACTGCTGGTTAGAAATTGGTATTGAACCTGCTCTTCCAATTCAGAAAGCCATCTGTGATAAACTTAGGGGAATTAATATACTTGTACTGTATAATAACAAATTACAGTTTCAATTGTCTATATTTTAAAATGAGATACAGTATATTGGGTTTGAAGGAGGGAAGAGTATCCATCAAACCAGAATACATTGCAAGGAGAGTCAGAAAGAAAATAGCAGACAACAGGAAAAGACAAAATAAAAATCAAGACATTCATTCAGGAGCAGAAAAGCAATAACTGTGAGGCGTGAATTAATGTGAATCAATGAACAAAACTAAGTAACTGTGGAATGAGTGACTGCTAACAGAGGTAAGTTAGTTGGAATGGGGAAAATGCAAATCTGGTACTGTTTTCTCCTAATGGCTTCCCTCTCAAAGATGGATGTTCTGCCAAACTTGTGTTTCACTTTGTGTATCAGATTTCCTGCATCTACAATATATTTTATTTGAATAGGGATCTCATTGGGAATGTGAATAAACTTTCACAGACGTTTAAGTTGAAATAAAGATGGTCAAACCGTGTATAGAGTTTTTTTTCCTGATGCTAGAAGCATGAAACCTAAGTCCAGAGGGAAAAAAAATCCAGCATTGAAGAGAGTAAAACAGGTATTTGGAGTTTGGCATAAAGACCTTTATGCAGGGAGATATTTTCCAGAAATGTATCCAGGGATAGTAAATATCACCGATAATCTCCTAAATATCAAGCAAGTACAGCTCCGATGACCTGTAAGCCATATGACATTACATTTTTTTCTTTTTTCTCTCTTTGGGTGTCAATAGTAAGGAAGGCCAACATCATGATATTCTTTAGGCAGTAAATTAAGTGCAAGTGAGTGGAGTAGTGCTTCTGTGTTCCTAATTTAAGATTAACTTTGCTATAAAGCACTGCCTAGTTCTATATAGCTAATTAAATTCCATCATTGAATATTGACGAATATTTTTACCCACCTGGATCACAGGGAAACACAGTTTTATGTACTACACAATTAAGTTTCAAAGAAAAATACAGCATTGTGGAAAATCAGGCTCTAACTACCAGTTACATATAAATGGCAATTGAGCATATTTACAGTATTTCAGTACACTCCAAACAAGCATTGTGTATAACAAAGGAAAGTCATTAGATCACCTTTTCAACACCAGTTGTTGGACCATTCAGCTCTTCATTATCTTACTGATTAAGTGGTATCTGATTATGATGCAATAGCTTGGACCCTGGTAGATGTTTGGAACAAAGGTTTTTGACGATTTCTGAGAAAGAGACCCCAGAACAAGAGAAGGAACTGCGAATTGGAGAAGATAGAGCAGAATTAAATCAGGCAACAGTAAAGAAACTGAGGGAAGGAATAATTGGATGAAGTGTATTTAACACAAGCAGGAATGAGGTTAACCAGTTTAACTTGTTCCTTTTCTGGGCCTGAATGTCTCATTGGCATTGCACTTTTAAAATATCCCATGAATTAGTTATGGGCTAAAGCAAGATGGCAAGCAACAGAAATTAAACTGAAGTGCTAACTTTGAATACAATTTGGAATTATTCGGCTATCTCTAGGTACTCCTGTGTGAATCTGTGTTGCATGAATTGAATTAACTTTAGAAATGTATCCATGGCTTACTTACAGAAGATGTATTATATAATTATACTACTGAACACATTTATTGTAAATGATGAGAGACAAATTTCTACCCAACATATTCACCTGTTCCAATCCTTTGTGAGCAATGAACATGCCCAACCATTAGGACTTTAAATATAACAAAGAGACTAGGGGCAAGATGTTATTAATGTGAAGCAAATTTTGGAAATTTACAATCCCAGCATATCAATTGGATGGTTGATCAACTAATAACAGCATGTATTGTTAAGACATCATTTTTTCAAGCAATATCTATCCAATTCTATTTATTTCCTTCAATTTTTTTCAATCAGTTTTCAGCTCAGAAGTAATCTTGAATATTTATTTATTCTTTCTGTAAATGTGCTCCAGAAATTCTGGAGCACATTTACAGAAAGAATAAATAAGTTAGTTGCCGCTAGTGCACAGAAGAATAAAAAAGTTAGTTGCCGCTAGTGCACAGAAGTACATTTCATGGCAATCACTCAGACTGAGTTGGAGATATATTAATTGAAGGGGTGGCATCAACTTATAGGGATATGTACAGTGGCACTGTAGCATAGTGGTTAGTACAACCTGTTGCAGTCCTGGTGACCTGGGTTCAGTTCCTGCTGCTTCTTTTAAGTTTTATTACAATAAATTGCACATTGCACATTTAGAGGGAGACAGCATAAAGATTTTTACTCCTCACGTATGTGAAGGATGTAAGAAATAAAGTCAATTCAATTCAATTCTATGGCAAAAGAACAAGAGATTGCTTTCCATCACATTGGTGCAGACTTGATTGATTGAGTTATTTCTTTTCTGTACAGTTAGAATTCTTTAAATCTATGTATGAAATCATTCCTTTTCAAAAGTAAGACAGTTGCCAAAAATATTTCTTCCCCTTTTTTTCATAAGCATTACATAATTTTGTAATGGAATAGGTTTCATTCTGTTGATACAATCAAGTGTTAGAGTTCCACACAGCTATTCCACACTATATTTTAAACTAATGAAATCATATCCATTTCACTTTTTTAACATCGTACCTAAAGACATTTAGCCATCTTAGAAATCTTAATTAGCAATATAAATAATTCCACACGATAGCAGTTAAATCCTGAATAAAATGTTCCTGGATCTGTGGTGTTTGATCCACTTGTGGAAATGGCAAAAGTTCTGTGGTTTATCAAGTTGGACAACCTGAAAAATACAATATCAAAAAGTTTCACTTTGATTCTGCATTCACAGTTAAAGCTGCTATTCTTCATTCAAAATACTGGCATGAGATTTTTTTCTCGATCTTTCAATGGTCTTCTTTATATTTAATAACTTTGACCTCAAAACATCATAGCTGAAATATTTAAATGTTAATGTACTCTGAAAATAGTGGGAAATATTGCTTCATAGTATTTTCAAAAATTGGCTTAGATTCTTTATTCAGATTCCAACTTGTTGGTGTCACACTGTAGTATAAGAAAACATTTTAATTTGTTTAAAATAACTGCATATACTTTGACCAATTATATGTAATTGGTTCAGTATATTTAACATTATACTTGGCATCAATTCCAATCTAGCGTTATTGAATTAAAAAGAGAGTTTTATTTGAATTTTTGAGGTTTGGTCAAGTTCAAACGGACAGTAAATTATCAAATTGAGACTCAAATCAAATCAAATTCAAGTTTAATTATCATTTGACCTTCAAAACCATTCATTAACATTCAAAAATAGTGAGCAAAAAATACATAGACACATAAAAAACACAGGTATAGCCCAAGACCCTAAGCGACATGTCCCACAAATTGATGGTATGGATCCTGCCAGTGCACAGCCACTGCAATACAGCCTGTCATTCCACCAATCAAACATTGAAGGGCAATACTGACAGGAAAGGTCAGATGTCAACCGAGCATGGACCGCCTCCGGCATCACCTCTCCTGGACTGCAACAGCATGCAGGTTCACGACTTGAGGCCGAGTTCTTGTTACAACCAAGGCTACACAGCTTCCCCGTCATCTGTTGCATCACCAAACAAAGGAAACAGGCCTGCAGCATCTTACATTATCAATGTCCAACAGGGTCTTGCAGTCGCAAGAGAAATATCCAAGACAATCACCCACGGTTTATACAATAATAAAAGACCTTACCTGACCTGCAGTTACACACACACAGACAGCTAAATCAGCATTTAATTATCAAATTGGTTTGTAAAACAATCGCACCATAGCAAGGAGAAAATCCCTCATAGTGTTTCATGAATTGCCACTGTACTTGCTTCTGTTTGCTATTGCTGGGCAAGAACCATCTAACTATGCATAAAAGTACTTTGGTTGACCTTAGGAATGAATTTGTAAAAAGATCAAGTTAATTTCATTAGAATTTTTAAATAATTTTCAGAACTTTGCGTATTTGATTTAACATGTGCCATTTTCTGCAAACTTTCAAGTTTAGCTTGGTTCTTTGAGCTGTTTGGCTTCACACCACAAAAATACTTAATCTGTTGTCAAGTGTATTGAGATAACCTGAGACCATGTAAAATAGAATATAGTTCCACATCTTCCTTTCATCTTTGTGTACCAAGTGTTCAAAAGCCAATGGCATTGAGTGTATTTGTTCATAGTAAGTGTTAACTACACAATGCATCAATATCTATGTGCTGAATTGTTTCCAAAATTAGATTCCTTCTGAAGTTAAGCAATAGTATACACCTGTGATCATAGATGTATTTCTACCCTGCCAAATTAAAGAAATGCTTTTCACAAAAAATCTCTGATCTTCATATCTATCTATTTTAGACATGTTTTATGCATCTAGAAGAGCTGTGTACTTGCCTATATATGTTGTTATAAAAGTCTACACACTTATTTTTGTTCAAATATTATGCAACGAATTTAATCAAGTTTTGGGAAGATTTCTTTTAAACCGAAGTAAGAAACCATGGCAGCATCAATAAAACAAAAATGACTGAAGCAGAGAATTATGGAAGCCATTGTTTTATGGATTGGAAAATGATACGTAGTTGTGTTCCCCAAAGGCCAGTTTTGGGCTTAAACCTTTTTTTTTGGTAGATATGAATGACCCACATATGAATGCACAGTAATACATCTAATCTTCCAGATGTATTAAGCAACAAGTGAGATTGTGGTAAACTGCAAAATGACATAGATAGGTGACAAGAAGCAGGATAAATTTAAAACAGAGAGGTGTGATGCAATGCAGTTTGGCAGACAGAAAATATAAATTTGAAATTACAGTTGGAAAAGATGTGTGGGGATGGAGGTTTATTTTCACAGGTGTTTGAAATTAGCACAACATTGTTATGTATGTATTTAAGGACACAGTGTGGAAAAGGCCTTTCTGGTCCAACAAGTCGCAGCATCCAGTCTCAGGACAATTTACAATGACGAATTAACATACTAACCAGTACATCTTTGGTCTGTGGGAGGAAACTAGTGTACTGGAGGAAACCCACGCGGTCACGGGACGAACATACAAACTCCTTATAGACGGTGCCGGAATTGAACTCCAAAGTCCGACGTCAGAGCTGTAATAGCGTCGCGCTAACCACTGTGCTACTATGATGCCCCAAGAGGATATTAAGAAGAAGGTTAGCAAACTAGTTAGAATTTTAGGCTTAATGAATAGAGTCATAGATTGGAAAATTAGGAAATTATGCTGGATGTTTCAAAACCACTAGATAGGCCATTATTACATTCAATTCTGGTCAACATATTTGAGGAAAGGTCTGAAATTCCTAGAGCAGGTACAAAATAGAGCATGTTTCAGGAAAGAGGGATTTCAACTGCAAGGTTATACCTTTAGAGATCTGTGAGTTCTGATAAGATGATTGAACTGAAACATCAACGCTTTTTTCTCCCTCTATAGATGCTGCATGAACTCCCGGGTATTTTATATGTCTGAATAGAGTTAACATAGAGAAGTGACATCCATTAGTGGATGGTTTAAGTACCAGCCAACACAGTTTAACAGTGAAGGGGAAAAGATGCAAGTGAATGCAGGACAAATCTCTTATGTAAAGAAAGGTGATGGTCTGTCTGCAAAAGTGGTCAAATTCGAATCAATCAGAGCTTTTAACAGGGAAAATCATTTATTGGACTATTAAGAATGTATTGAGTATGGGATTGAATAGACTGGAATTGGCATAGACTGGATGAAATAAATGGCTTCCTTCAGAAACTGTTTCTATGGTTCTAGGCAGAATCTTGTGGAAAAGAAACTTAATTCTAAGAGTGGGAAGGATTGACATCATTATTGTTTGAACTCTTGCTTGATGGAACAGAAACTCAACATTGTTATGGAACTGGCAGAGGACAGAGAGAATTTCAGTGTATCACCTGTACTTCCACCAGGTTAGGATACATGCGTGCATGGGCAACATAACCCAGAAAGGAGAAGCAACAACATGAGCTAATGAAGACAACCCTCTATGGGGTCTTACTAAGCTATTTGGAAATGACTATGCTCCCAATGTGGCCTCCTGCATATCGGTGAGACCCAACATAGATTGGGAGACCACTTCGCCGATCACCTACACTTTATCTGCCAGAGAAAGCTGGATCTCCCAGTGGCCACACATTTTAATTCCACTTCCCATTCCCATTTCGATATATCAATCCATGGCCTCCTCTACTGTCATGATGAGGCCTCACTCAGGTTGGAGGAACAACACCCTATATTCTGTCTGGGTAGCCTCCAACCTGATGGCATGAACATCGATTTCTCTAATTTCTCCTTTTCCCTCTCTCACCTTATCTCCTTGCCTGCCCATTGGCTCCCTCTGGTGCTCCTCCCCTTTTTGTCCCTTCCATAGCCTTCCGTCCTCTCCAATCAGACTCCCCCTTCTCCAGCCCTGTATCTCTTTCATCAATCAACTTCCCAGCTCTTTACTTCACCCCTCCCCCTCCAAATTTCACCTATCACCTCGTGTTTCTCCCTCCCCTCCCACACCTTTTAAATCTACTCCTCAGCATTTTTTCTCCAGTCCTACTGAAGGGTTTTGGCCCAAAATGTCGACTGTACTTTTTTCCATAGATGCTACCTGGCCTGGTGAGTTGCTCCAGCATTTTGTGTGTGTTGCTGGGATTTCCAACATCTGCAGATTTTATCTTGTTTGGAAAAGACTTTGATTTTCTACTCTTGTCTGCTGAACTTGGGTGAGAACCAGTACAAATTCAGATGAAAGTCCAAGTGATTCTGTTGTGGAAAGGAAGTACCAGACAACAAGCAGTTAATACTGACATGAAGTAATTTATATTTAATTTCAGCAGTGAAAACTTGTTCATTGTAATGACATAGAACTGAAGAGAGAAAAATTTGATCCTGCACATCTGTGCTTCCTCAAAAAATGGAATTACTTTGGAGCTACAGTACTTAGTTGCTATGTTGTTGATGGATGTCACAAGTATCAGATTAAAAGTGGCCACTTCATTCTCTTGCAAACTATTCTTATTGTCTTCTATTTAGATGTAATAATCTTGACTATGTGGTTTGAATGAATGTGAGCCAAGCTTTCTTTGTGTGATTGCTTCTTTCCTGGGATACATAAGAGCATTGCACATTACAGCACAGAAACAGTCCCATCGGCCCATCTAATCCATGCCAGACTATTAATTCGCCTAATCCCATTGACATGCACCTGGACCATAACCCTCCACATCCCTTTCATCCATGTATCTATCCAAATTTCTCTTAAATGCTGAAATCGAACCCGTATCGAACTTCCACTGGCAGTTTATTCCACACTCTCACTACCCTCTGAGTGAAGAAATTCCCCCTCATATTGCCTTTAAGCATTTCATCTTTCACCCTTAACCCATGTTCTAGTCTCACAAAACCTCAGTGGAAAAAACCTGTTTTCATTTACCCTATCTATATATCCCTCATGATTTTGTATAACTCTATCAAATATCCTCTCTTTCTTTTATGCTCCAGGGAATAAAGTTCTAACCTATTCAATCTTTCCCTATAACTCAGATCCTCAAGTCTTGGCAACATGCTTGTAAATTTTCTTTGTATTCTTTCAATCTTATTGACATCTTTCCTGTAGGTAACTGACTAAAACTGCAAACAATACTCCAAATACTCCAATTCCACCGCAGCCCTCATTGTCCTATTGCTCACGGGGTAAGACCTACCCTAGTTTGTTCTTCCAGAGTGCAAAACCTCGCACTTGCCTGCATTAAATTCTATCTGCCATTTTTCAGCCCATTTTTCCAGCTGATGCAGATCCCACTGCAAGCCATGATAGCCTTCCTCACTGTCCACTACACCCCTAGTCTTGGTGTCATCCACAAATTTGCTGATCCAGTTTGCTACATTATCATCCAGATGGTTGATATAGATGACAAGCAACAATGGACCCAGCAGTGGTCCCCGCGGAACCCCACTAGTCACAGGCCTCCATTCAGAGAGGCAACCATCTGTCATATCAACCATACCACTGTCTGGCTTCTCCTGTGAAGCCAATATCTAGTCAAATTTACTACCTCATCCTGAATGCCGAGTGACTGAACTTTCTGGACCAGCTTCCCATGTGGGACCTTGTCAAAGGCATTGCTAAGATCCATGTAAACAACATCCAGTTACTGGGAAAGTTGTTTTGCCTTAATCAACTTTCCCAGTAACTTCCTCAAAAATATTTATAAGATCAGTTCCGTACAATCTGCCATGCACAGAGTCATGCTGACTATTCCTGATGAAGAGTCTTGGGCTGAGACATCAATTGTTTATTCATTTCCATAGATACTGCCTGACCTGCTGAGTTCATAGAAACATAGAAAACCTACAGCACAATACAGGCCCTTCGGCCCACAAAGCTGTGCCGAACATGTCCTTACCTTAAAACTACCTAGACTTTACCCATAGCCCTCTATTTTTCTGAGCTCCATGTACCTGTCCAGGAGTCTCTTAAAAGACCCTATCATATCCGCCTCCACCACCGTCACCGGCAGCTCATTCCACGCACTCACCACTCTCTGCGTAAAAAACTTACCCCTGACATATCCTCTGTACCTACTTCCAAGCACCTTAAAACTGTGCCCTCTTGTGCTAGCCATTTCAGCCCTGGGGAAAAAAGTTCATCCAGCATTTCTTCCAACCTCTTGCGCTGTCTCCTTAGCCACATGTTAGACTGTATGATCTTCCTATGTCTGGCCTCACTGGCACATGGCATGGGTAGCAATGCTGAGTTCACAACCTTGTAAGTCCTGTCCTTTAACTTAGCACATTAACTCCCTGAACACACTTTGCACAATTTAATCACTCTTCCTACCCATGTTATTGACCATGACCTTTGGCTGCTTACCTTCCCACTTAAGAATGCTGTGGACTAGATCTGAGATTTCCCTGACCCTGGCACCTGGAGGAAACATACCAACTGGGAAGCTTATTCTTGTCCACAGACCCTCCTGCCTGTTCCCCTGACCAAGGAATCCCTATCGCGACCGCTCGTCGTTTCTCTCCCCTTCCCTTCTGAGTCATAGCGGCAGATTCAGTGCCAGAGACTGGCCACTATGACATACTTTCATACTTTGGGGAGGCATCCCTATCCCCTCCATGATGGGTGGAAAAACCATGGGGTATCATTTGCTTCATTTGCAATTGAAATTGAGCATTGCATGATTCACAGAAAACATCCCCACTTTTGATCTTAAGTTGGAAGAAAGGCCATTAATGAAGGCCCTGAAAATGACTGAGCTCAATACTTTGCCCTAAAGGGCTTCTGCAGTGATGTTCTTGTGCTGTGACGATTGGTTTCTGACAACCACAGCCATCTTCTTTGGTGCGTGCTATGGTTCAAACCACTGAAATCTTTGATGTCATATGTTAATTAACTTCAGTTCTATTAGCTTTGATGCTGTACCTTGGCAAATTCCATCTTGATGTCAGGGCAGTGACTTCACTTCACCACAAAAAATCACTCTTTGCTCCAAAGTTAGACCAAGACTGTGAAGTGTTTTGAAGCCAACCAGTCCTAGCAGAGTCATTGGTAAGTATCATTCAATGGCCAAATTGATCACACCTACCATCATTTTGCTGATGATTGAAGGTAGACTGATTATATTTGTCCTGTTTTAATGAAAAGGACACACCTAGCATTTTTTTCCACATTTCAGGTGATTGCTAGTGTTGTAATTGTTCTGGAACAGCTTGGCTAAAATCAGCTTGGATTTGGGGTCCATTTCTTCAATGGCACAGCTGGGATGTTGCCTGGTCCCATAGCCTTTGCTTTCATCCGTTTTCTAATAATTTGTGGAATCTCCTCACCATCGAAGATATCTACAAGTGGTGATGTCTCAGGAAAGTGACATCATTCATTAAAGGCCCCTACCATCTGGGCCATGCCCTCCTCTGGCTGGAGGTGAAGATCATACTTCAAAGCTCAACATCAGCTTCTGCTGCACTGCCAGTAGGTGTTTGAAACAGCCTAAAAACCCTAGCACTACCTTGGACAATATTTCCCCCAACTTGCACTAATATTGTCATGTTCATTTTTTAAAAATATGCCATATAAGTTATATGTACAGTAATTTGTTACTGTATATATGAGTTAAGTAATGGATTAAGTAAGACCAGACCAAGTCAAAGCAACTTGCCAAGACTTAATATTTAATTTTTTTTATATCATGGGTACATATTATTGTATTCAACCCAGACAAGTGTGAGGTGGTTCATTTTGGTAGGTCAAATATGATGGCAGAATATAGCATTAATGGTAAGACTCCTGGCAGTGTGGAGGATCAGAGGGATCTTGATGTCTGAGTCCATAGGACACTGGGGTGTATGGGGTGTCATGGAGGGGTGGCACACTGGTGGGGGAACACGTCGCGTCATTTTCAAGGCAGTTAGTCCACCTTAGGTCCCCACCTGGCACTCAGCTCTCACCTATGGCTCCTCGTAGCTGTTTGCATGCGACAGCGGCCACACCCCAGGCAACGGCTTCGACAAGCCGGCTAAACTAGGTGAGGGTTGCTGATGGGTCTCAAACCTTCAGTGAGACAGGGAGTTGTCTTTCCCAGCATGTGAAGACAGACTCCGAGGATTGAGCGGACGAGACCAATGGAAGGTCCAACGGTCAAGAAGGCGGTCTCTGCAAGCGTCATGGAATGTGTGGAGCAAGATTAGACACAGAAGACGTCATGGTCATCCACTGCACCTAGTCCCATCTCCAGCCGTCTAGACTCTGTCTTGCAACTGGATCCAGATGGGAACTGGGAAGAGAGAGTGAGGCTGACACTGCGCAACTCTCCCTCATTTAAATCCAAACGTCGTGCTAGTCTCAACACCATCATAATGGTGTTGAGGTCCTCATTGACGTTGACGATGGACGAACCATAGGACACTCAAAGCTGCTGCGCAGGTTGACTCTGTGGTTAAGAAAGCATATGGTGCATTGGCCTTCATCAATCGTGGGATTGAGTTTAAGAGCCAAGAGTTAACGTTGCAGCTATATAGGACCCTGGTCAGACCCCACTTGGAGTACTGTGCTCAATTCTGGTCGCCTCACTACAGGAAGGATGTGGAAACCATAGAAAGGGTGCAGAGGAGATTTACAAGGACGTTGCCTGGATTGGGGAGCATGCCTTATGAAAACAGGTTGAGTGAACTCGGCCTTTTTTCCTTGGAGCGACAGAGGATGAGAGGTGACCTGATAGAGGTGAATACGATGATGAGAGGCATTGATCATCTGGATAGTCAGAGGCATTTTCCCAGGGCTGAAATGGCTAGCACAAGAGGACACAGTTTTAAGGTGCTTGGAAGTAGGTATAGAGGGGATGTCAGGGGTAATTTTTTTACGCAGGGAGTGGTGAGTGCATGAAATGGGCTGCCAGCGATGGTGGTGGTGGTGGAAATGATAGGGTCTTTTAAGAGACTCCTGGACAGGTACATAGAGCTCAGAAAAATAGAGGGGTATGGGTAACGCTAGGTAATTTCTAAGGTAGGGACATGTTCGGCACAGCTTTGTGGGCCGAAGGGCCTGTATTGTGCTGTAGGTTTTCTATGTTTCTATGTTATATTGGTCACCAATATTGCTGATATAACTTGCATCTGCAGACTCTTTTGGGGATCTGTTGCATGTGCTTACCAACTGCTGCATTAAGCAGTTTAATCTAAATATCTGTTCACCCTTCTGATCTGAGAGCATCTATTCTCTGGGACCTGAATGCTCCTTACTATAGTGTGATGGACAGGAAGGAGCTATCTAGACCTGACTTTATGGAAGGTGTGGCTATTAGTATGGCATTCCCTTGCAGTATTTCAAGCCAAAACCTGAACATCAAGGCCAGTAACCATGGAGCTGTGCTGTGTATTCTCTCGCCAGACGATTCTCTTCATAATTTCCTAGGTTTCACTTTCCTCAGCTAAAATGTTGATGGGATCTGCAGCTACATCCATGATGAATGAAAGTATTCTCATCAATTTAGCTTGGACTGTGTAGTTACAGAGTTTTCTTACAGTAGGAATGTTTTCATTTCAAGTGAATAGAGTGTTTATATTCAAGTTTAATGGCTGTTAGTACAGGCTAATATACAATAGATTTACCAAGTTTCATTATGTATTATTGTAAGTGTATCAGAACTTAAGTCCATCATTGCCATGTTATTTATTTGCAAAAACTATTTAAAAGTGATCAAAGTAAATGGAATTATCACCAGTCATGATCAGCTTACTCTTTAGACATACAGGGTCCCTTGACTATAAGACTGCATTACCCTGCAAATGTATTGTGCTAACTATCTCAATATCTTTAATTAGGTGACGTGGCAGGGCCTAATTCTGAAGATTTATTTTAATATTGTGTGACATTTTAAATAGAAACATATGTTTTAAATATATATCCTGCTCCTTCTATTCAGTCCTGAGAACTTGAAAATTACCACTATATTTTGCACTCTTAAACTGTGGTTGATTTTTCTTCTGATATTTTTGGCAGGTTTGATTCTGATTTTTTTTATTTAAATAGATCCACTTCAGTGAACTTTAGTCCTCTCTGTGTATTTTATTCCCCATACATACTTTCCAAAGCAAATTTTTGATCTCCCCCTCCCCCTCTCACTTTCAAATCTCTTACTAGCTCTTCCTTCAGTTAGTCCTGACGAAGGGTCTCGGCCCGAAACGTCGACTGTACCTCTTCCTAGAGATGCTGCCTGGCCTGCTACGTTCACCAGCAACTTTGATGTATGTTGCTTGAATTTCCAGCATCTGCAGAATTCATCTTGTTTGCGTTCCAAAGCAAATGTTCAGTTTCTATGCTTTAAAACCATTAAATTTGATATATTTAAGTTATGATATAATTTGCAATCTTAGTATGCTGCGCAGATCAGAATATTCCTTAATAATAGATTGATGCTAGTGAATCTTGCAGTCCTCTTAATTTGACCCATAAATAATAGTTTTGGCTATCCATTATCAGGGATCCTCACCACCCAGATCACACTCTGTTCTCGCTGCTGCCATCAAGAAGAAGGTACAAGAGCCTCAGGACTAACACCACCAGGTTCAAGAACAGTTATTATCCCTCAATTATCAGGCTCTTGAACCAGGGGAGATAATTTCAATCAATTTCACTCACCCCGTCACTGCACTGTTCCCATAACCTATAGACTCACTTTCAAGGACACTTCATCTCACGTTCTTGATATTTATTACTTATTTAGTTATTATTTTGATTATTTACTTATTTTTGTATTTGCATAGTTTGTTGTCTTTTGCACACTTGTTGTCTGCCCTGTTGGTGTGGTCTTTCATTGATTCTGTTATGGTTATTGGATTTATAGAGTATGCCAAAAGAAAAAGAATCCCAGGGTTGTACATGGTGCCATATATGTACTTTGATAATGAACTTACTTTAAATGTTTAACTTTAAACTTTGAGATAGGCTTCAACAAATCAGCAACAAATGAAGTGTATACACCTAGCATTTTCAGCCTGGTATGCTCTTTTGTTCTCCTCCCTGAATAAAAGATGAAGTATTCAATGATTTCCTTCAAGAAGCAGCAGTATTACATGGACTAATATTGTGAGATAAATCCTTTAAAAATGCAGCATTTGCAGCTTCAGAAATGAGAAACAAATGTCTTGCTGGCAATAAAACAAAAAAAATAAAGCACCCTGATAGTTCATCACATATTGTTTCAATTGCAAATCTTTCAGACGACAATGAATTTTCCATCCCTACAGTTCAATGATTTAAGTGTTTCAGCCACTGCACTGGCAACTGCTTGATGGTCTATCACTGTTGCACCCTGTTCATTGTATTTCATGTCCAACAAATTATATTTCCCTAATACTATGATTATCTTTTTTGAATATTGCACTGATTTTTGAAATGATATTTTAATAGTTTTCAAATTTGCTTTGAAGCTAATGGCTCAGGTTTTTGGTCTGTTGGAAGGTACTTCTCATGCCACTGATCACTGCAGTAGGTCCAAGCATACCTCTTGCAGTTCTGCCAGGATCAACTTCCTGCAAATTGCCACCCACTAGACATCAGTGATGATGCCATGCACAGCAGCAAGGCCCTACTTGTGCACATTTCTTGGGTCTCAGAACAATCTCCACCCACTAAACATGGATAATAGTTTTCAACTAACCACGTCCATAGCCTAGCTGGCCATCAAAGCCGTAAGGATAATAGGCATTCTACTGAATGCCTCATAATATTAAAAAAATCAAAACCATATAAAAATGTAAACAAGAGAAAATTTGCAGATGCTGGATCCTGCTGAAGGGTTTCGGCCCAAAACATTAACTGTTTACTCTTTTCCATAGATGCTGCCTGTCCAGCTGAGTTCCTCCAGCATTTTGTGTGTGTGTTGCCTAAAAACGTAAACAAATTAATAACAAACTAGGATATTGAAAGGTGTGTAAGAAACAATTAGCAATATTTAACCAAACTCAATTTCTACAAAAAATTAAACTTGCTTAATACTTACTCCTCTTTTTGAGTAAATGGAAATGTTGTTCTTGCACCAGATCAACAGAGACCTTATTACTTTGAGTGAGTTCCACAGTAGAAATCTTGGGAATATTATCAAATTTATGCCCACCGTGGGGCTTTTTTGGTGGAATGAAGGTACAGAATGGCTGAGGAAGAGCAGCCAGCAAATTTAGGACTTCCACATTCCTGCAGAAAGTCCCGGTCATCTGATTCTACCTAATATGCTGCAATGTGGAGAGAAATCTCTTTAGCCAGAGAGTGGTGAATCTGTGGAACTTATTGCCACAGATGGCTGTGGAAGCCAAGTCCTTGGATATATTTAAAGCAGAGGTTGATCAGTTCTTGATTATTCAGGGCACCAAAGGTCACGGGGAGAAAGCAGGAGAATGGATTTGAGGTGGATAATAAGTTAGCCATGATGGAATGGCAGAGCAGACTTGATGGGCCAATAGCCTAATTATGCTCCAATGTCTTATAGTCTAACTTTTTTCCTTTTCAATGACACACCCAATTCAATAATTTGATTTTAGTTTGGAAACTCAAGGAAATATTATTGGGTAATCACTGCAAAATGGTTTTAATATACCTAGGAAGTCAAGGAATATGTGGCACAGTGGTCAAATAACCAAATCTGTAATTCAGAGAACCAGGCTACAATTCACAGATTAGAGTTCAAATCCCACCAATGCAGCTGTGGAATTTAAATTCAGTTAATATACTGGAA
The DNA here is from genome assembly GCF_030028105.1 of Mobula birostris. NCBI lineage: Eukaryota > Metazoa > Chordata > Chondrichthyes > Myliobatiformes > Myliobatidae > Mobula > Mobula birostris. Next base: position 34,315,675 of record NC_092402.1, read on the forward strand.
CTTTGGGGAAAATTAAAACATGAACTAATCTTAAACTCAAGAGATTCTGTGGATGCTGGAAATCCAGAGCAACACACAAAATACTGGAGGAACTCAGTAGTTCTGGTAACATTTATGAAAATGAATAAACAGTCTATGTTTTAGGCTGAGACCATTTATCAGGACTGGAAAGGAAGGGAGAACATTCCAGAATGGAAAGGGAGGTTGGAGGTAATGGGCTGGGAAAGAAGAAATCTGATAGGAGAGGATAGTAAACTATGGGAGAAAGGGAAGAGGGAGAGTCACCAGGGGGAAGTGATAAGCAGGTGAAAAGATATTAAAGTCCAAGTGGGGAATTAAAGAATAAGGAACGGGAAGAGGAAAAGAAAAAAGAGAAAAAAAACTACCAGAAGGAGAAATTGGTGTTCATGCCATCAGATTGGAGGCTACCTAGATGGAATATGAGGTTTTGTTCCTCCATCCTGAGAGTGGCCTCAATGTGGCAAAAGCCGAGGCCATAGACCAACATGTGGGAATAGGAATGAGGATAGGAATTAAAATGGTTGGCCACCGGGAAATTCCACTTCTGGTGAATGGAGCGGAGGTGTGCTTTAGAGTGCATATCATCCTAGTTACTATTGCCTATTTAGGGTTTTGCCAGAATTACCCCAGACCCTCAATCAGCCTTAGTCCAAACATGGACTAAAGAAAAGAATTTCAGAGCAGAGGTGAGAGTGACTCCTGTCAATAATAAGGCAGCATTTGATCAGGTATGCCGTCAAAGCATTGTATAAAGCTGAAACTAATGTTACAAATGGAATGAGCTTCAGTGGGGCTCGAGTCTTATCCAATGCCACAGTAGATGTTTGTGCTTGTCAGAGGTCATCATCTAGCCCTGGGTCATCACATCAAGAGGTCCCCAGCGCAGTATCCTAAGCCAAACCATCTTCAGCTTCTTCATCAAACACCTTCCTTCCACCATGAGTTCAGAAATGAGACATTTGCTGAGGATCGCGCAATGTTCAATCCCATTCACAATTTTGCAGCAAATGAAATGTCCATGCCTGCACATAACAAGATCTAAATAACATTCAAGCAAGTAATAGTTGGACCACAAAAGCCCCAGGAAAAGACTACATCCAGCAAGGGGAAATCTAAAGGAAATGTGTTGACATTCAAAGATGGTATAATCACCGAATCCTCACCATCTATATCTTGGCGGTTACCAATGACCAGAACTTCAACTGGAACAATCACATAAATACTCTAACAACAAGAGCAGGTCAGAGGTTGGGTATCTTGCAGCAAGTAACAGCTCCTGAGACGAGGACAAAACCTAAATATACATTCCATTCACTAATAGCATACAATGGCCGCAAGGCATTGCAAAATGCAGGGCAGTTACTTGCCAGGCTACTCCATCGTAATCTCCCAAAACTTTACTGCCAGAAGAATAAGGTCAGTAGGTGCACAGGAAGACCACCATCTGCAAGTTGCCCTCAAAGTCAAGCACCATCTTTACTTGGAAGTGGAGTTATTCAATGGTGGTAAAGACACTATGGTTATATAGAACATAGAACAGTACATCACAGTGCAGTCCATTTGGCCCACAACATTGTGCCTACCTCTTAACCTACTCCAAGATCAACCTTCCACTTCCTTTCCACACAGCGCTCTATTTTACCTTTATCCATGTGCCTAAGAGTTTCTGAAATGCCTCCAATGTATATAACACCACTCCAGGAAGTGCATTATGGCCCACTCCTGATAGTCTTTAATAGGTTCTTCATCCTCATTAAACCAACATGCACCATTTTTGAAAGATTCTAATTCGTATGTCATCTGTCGTGCATTATTCTATAGTAAAGTCCTCAAGATGGAAAATTTTCACTTGAGTTTTCATAAAATGCACCTTATCACAGGGAAAGGTTGAATAGGCTATGACTTTATTCCCTGGAACACAGAAGAAAGGGGAGATCTTATCAAGGTAAACAAAATTATGAGGGGTATAGAAGCTGGCTGAGAATAGAAGTGGAGGTCATAGGTTTAGAGTGAAAAGCAAAATATTTAAGGGGAAGCTGAGGGGGAGCTTCACTCAGAGGGTGGTGCGTGTGTGGAAAGAGCTACCAGCGGAAGTGGTAGATGCGGCTTCAATTAAAGCCAATGAGCCATAGAGAAGTACAGCACAGAAACAGGCCCTTCGGCCCATCTAGTCCATGCTGAAAGTGTTTAGACTTCCTATTCCTATTGACCTGCACCAGGACCATAGCCCTCCATACCCCTACTATCCACGTACTTATCCAAACTCTCAATCATTGAAATTGAGCTCGCATGGACCACTTGTTCTGGCAGCTCATTCCACACTCTCACGACCTTCTGAGTGAAGAAATTTCCCCTCTTGTTCCCCTTAAGCTTTTCACCTTTCACTCTTATCCCATGACCTCTGGTTTTAGTGTCACCCGACCTCAGAGGAAAAAGCCTGCTTGTATTTATCCTATCTATACCCCTAGCAAATCTCCTCTCAATCTTCTATGTTCTAAGGAACACAGTCCTAACCTATTCAGTCTTTTCTTATAACTTAGGTCCTCCAGACCTAAATGTTCTCTGTACTCTTTCAACCTTATTTACATTTTTCCTGTAGATAGGTGACCAAGACTGCATACAATACTCTAAATTAGGCCTCCCTCACCAATGTCTTATACAACTTCAACATACCATCCCATCTCCTGTACTCAATACATTCATCTTTGAAGGCCAATGTGTCAAAAGTTTTCTTTATGACCTGATCTACCTGTGACATCACTTTCAATAAATTATGGATCTGCATTCCCAGATCCCTTTGTTCTTCCACACTCCTCAGTCCCTACCGTTCACTGTGTAAGACCTACCCTGGCTGGTCCTACCAAAGTGCCAAACCTTGCTCTTGTTTGCAGTAAATTCCATCTGTCCTTTTCAGCCCATTTTTCTGGCTGCCAGTCCTGCCCCTACTACAACTAAGTCTCACTAATAGCTACAACATCATAATTCCAAGTGTTGATTCATGTCCTGAGCTCATCCACCTTTCCTACTACACTTCTTGTAACACTTAGTCGAAATTTGGATAGGTACATGGATGGGACAGGTAAGGAGGTCTATGTTCTAGGTGCAGGTAGATGGGACTAGGCAGAAGACCAGGCTGGCATGGAGTGGAGGGCCAAAGGGCCTGTTGCTGGCAATAGTATTCTATGACTATCTGATATTACAAGTCATTGCACATTAGTTTCTGGCAATCAGAAAAATTATCAAAGACGAATTTGACAAGCTATAGAACTTGGTATTTTTTAAGACCCGTAAGACCATAAGGCATAGGAGCAGACTTAGGCTATTTAGCCCATTGAATCTATCTGCCATTTTATCATGAATGATCCATTTGCTCTCTCAAAACTATTCTCCTGCTTTTCCTCATAATCTTTCATGTCCTGACTAATCAAGAACATATCAACCTCCAACTTAACTACACCCAGTGATCTGGCCTCCACAGCTACCTGCGGCAATGAATTCCACAGATTCACCACCATCTAGCTAAAGAAATTCCTCCTCTTCTCCATTCTATATGGATGTCTCTCTATTCTGAGGCTGTGCCCCTCTGGTCCTAGACATTCCCACTATAGGAAACGTCCTCTCCACATCCATTCTATCTAGGCCTTTCCTGACGAAGGGTCTCGGCCCAAAATAGAAACATAGAAACATAGAAAATAGGTGCAGGAGTAGGCCATTCAGCCTTCGAGCTTGCACCACCATTCAGTACGATCATGGCTGATCATCCAACTCAGAACCCTGTACTCAGAAGCCTTCCCTCCATACCCCCTGATCCCTTTAGTCACAAGGGCCATATCTAGCTCCCTCTTAAATATAGCCAATGAACTGGCCTCAACTGTTTCCTGTGGCAGAGAATTCCACAGATTCACCACTCTCTGTGTGAAGAAGTTTTTCCTGTGTGAAGAAATGTCGACTGTACCTCTTCCTATAGATGCTGCCTGGCCTGCTGTATTCACCAGCATTTTTTGTGTGTGTTACTTGAATTTCCAGCACCTGCAGATTTCCTCTTGTTTGCACTTTCAACATTCGATAGGTTTCAATGAGATCCCCTTCTCATTCTTTTAAATTTAGTGAGTACAAGCCCAGAGCCATCAAATGCTCCTCGTATGATGACCCTTTTAATCCCAAAATCATTCTTGTGAACCTCCTCTGAACCCCCTCCAATGTCAGCACATCTTTTATTAAATAAGAGGCCCAAAACCACTCAAAATACTCCAAGTGAGGCCTCACTGGTGCCATGTAAAATCTCAGGATTACATCCTTGCTTTTGTATTCTAATCCTCTCGAAATGAATGCTAACATTGCACTTGCCATTCTCACCACTAGTTCCTTAAAGTTGTTATAGCCAGAGGCGGTAATGCAAACAAGTTCCCATTACCTATTAAATAAACCAAATAATTGACGCCTCAAATAGCCTCTGACAACCAAGTCCAGCTCCCGGCCTTCATGCATAGTTTAGCTACTAAGCCCAGTGGAACCATTTCTACTGACAGGAGAAGAGGCAAAGGCAGGTTACTGACACCTTAAAACCAGTTGCTTCATGCAGATGGGGCTTGCCAGCAGTGGTTGGCAGCTCATCAAGGAGAAGTAAAGCTCCGATCTCAAGCCTCCGCTGCCTTGTGGCTATACTTGCTCATGGGGAAGGCTTCAGGAGTAAACCCTCAGGGAAAAATCCAGAGCTGGAGTCCCTAAGGCAGCCCTATGTTGAGTTCAATGCTGACCGGCAACTTCTGCAATGCCAAACTGTATCACTCTATGCTGTTCCTTTGGGTTCATCAGATGCATGGAGAGGGGAGCTTGCTACACAGGCAACAGCTTGCTCTCCATATCGTACTGCCCAGCCTTGCGTATCTAGACAGCTTGGATGCATTATCCATGGCCAACTCTGACTGACAGAAGCCTCAAACAGACTCAGGCCACTGAATCAACCTGCAAGTTACTTTTTAGGGAATCCTGCACGAGGGCTCCTAAGTCCTTTTGTACCTCGGATTTTTGAATTTCCTCCCTGTTTAGAAAATAGTATACCCTTCATTTCTTCTACCAAAGTGCAGGACCATACACTTCCCAACGCTGTATTCCACCTGCTACTTCCTTGCCTATTTGTCTAACCTGTCTAAGTCCTTCTGCAGCCTTAGTACTTCCTCAACACTCCCTGCCTCTCCACCTGTCTTTGTATCATCTACAAACTTGGCCACAAGGACATCAATTCCATCATCCAAATCATTGACACATAACGTAAAAAGAATCGGTCCCAATACTGACCCATGCAGAGCACCATGAGTCACCGGCAGCCAACCAGAAAAGGCCTAAGAGATTCCCACTCTTCGCCCCCTACCAAACAGCCAATCCTCTATCCATGCTAGTATCTTTCCTGTAACACCATGGGACCATGGGCTGTTATGTTGTCAAGCAGCCTTATGTGCGGCACCTTGTCAAAGGCCTTCTGAAAATCCAAGTGCACAACATCAACAGATTCCCCTTTGTCTATCCTGTTTGTTATTTCCTCAATGAAATCCAACAGATTTTGTGGCATTTTGTTTGTGATCAAGATTGGGGGATTTAGATCTATTTTAATAGATGCCTTCAGATAGACGAAAGAGGAAGTAACTGTTTATTGATAAAGATGTACCAAACTGTGCTTGCCTCTGGCCATCCTCCATGCGTGACAGCTTGTTCCTCTGAATCATAATGTGGTCTGAAAGCTTTTAAGGTACAAGGGAAAAGAATTAAAAGGAAGCTGAGGGTTAACTTTTTCATGCAGAAAAGAAGTGGTTGAGGCAGGTACAATGACAACATTTAAAAGAAATATGGACAGATACAGGGATAGAAAAGGTTTAGTGGGATATGAGACAGATTGCAGGCAAATAGAATTAACTTAGAAGTGCATCTTTGTTGGCACGGACACGCTGGGCCAAAGGGCCTGTTTCTGTGCTATGTTACTTTATGATTCTTTGAGCAAGAGGACAGATACCAACTCATCAAACATCACACTTACACTCACAAACATATGAGCCTGAGGGGTGGGTAGGGTGGGTGTTCTACATATCTAGTCCCTCAGCCTTCCACAAGGAGATCAAAAAATGTGAATTATATCACGAAGTTGATTCAAAAGTATGTGCAGATAAGGTATTTTTATCTTCATGTTTTATATTAAATTTAATGCTGAACAATCACAAGTCTGTCAGGGTGGCACTGAGAACCTCTGGGCAGCAGCCCAGCCTCAAACTGTTGGCAACCAGCGAGTCAAACATAATGTCGCCACAAAAAAAAAATTCAAGATCCTATGTGCCGCAAATGGTCAGCTTCCACTTTGATGTCAAGGGCAGTCACTCTCTCCTCACTTCTGTAATTCATCTGTTCTGTCCACACTTGGGCAGGCAGGCTGAGGTCAGGAGCCGGCTGATTAAACAAAAACTGGGCAGCAGTGAGCACTGGTAAACGTTGTTTGACAGAGTAACATTGATTAAGTCATTTTGTCAGTAAATGGCCACATTGGACTTGTCCCATGTTTTGTAAGTAGGATATACTTGGACAACTTTTCACATTGATTTTTGTTAGCACTATATCAGTACTATAATAGCTTGGCTAGAGATACAGCTAGATTTGGAGCTCATAATGTTATGTGCTCCCATGATATTTGTGTGTGTCTATGTAGAAAAAGCAGTGACTTTAAGTGGTTATTGATACCTTGACATAACATACCTTCTGCATGGAAAAATCTGGTAAATATGCTCCATTTTCGGGAGATCACCGGGCTGTTTCTTGTCAGGCTTTTCCTATCATGTCATAGAGTTGTACAGAACTGAAACAGATCCTTCAGCCCATAGCATCCATGCTGACTTTTCACCCATCTACATTAATCCCATTTGCCTCCATAAAGCCTATATGCTTCTATGCCTTGCCCATTCAAGTGCCTATTTAAATGTCTCTTAAATGGACTCCACCAGTTCCTCTGGCAGCAAGGCTCAGCTGTCAACCATTCACTCTGTAAAAAGACTTTCCCCTCCAATCCCCTTTAAAATTCCTTCCTTTCACCTTAACTCAATGTCCTTTTGTTTTGATACCCCAATAATGAGGAAGGGATTCTGACTATCTGCCCTATATATGTATTTTTTAATTTTATATACCTCTATTTTGGCATTCCTCAGCCTCCATCACTCCAGGGAAAACAAGCCCAGACTATTCAATCTCTCCCTGCAATTTGTCCTCCAATTCAGGCAAGGACTTTGGTAAGTCTCCTGTGTACTATCTTCAGAGCAACCACATTCTTCCATACTATCTCCAGAGCAGGGTTTCTGAACCAGGGCTCTGTGAGAGATCGCAATTTTAAAATAAACATCATGTTTTGAACTTAGTGTGATGCATGATGCTAGTGGAGCGCAGCGACCGAGAAGCCCCATTAGCAATCTCGTTTGAGGTTTCTCAGCACAGTCTGGCATTATGCAGTAGGACTGTGTTTATTTGCTTCATTCCATTCTCAATTCTTGATGCGAGATAGGGGAGCACCGTATTGCACGGAGGGGAGGACAGTCGGCTGATGAGAAGCCTATATCCAAGCATTTCCAACTTGGGCTGTGACATCAGCCTCTCCCTCCCGAATTAATTAAAATCAATTTACAACCTTTATTGAAATTAAATCTACCGAGTCTACCTTTAGAAAAATTAAATCCCATTTTGGCTTAAGCCAGTTATTTAACAGAAATTTATAGAAACATAGAAACATAGAAAATAGGTGCAGGAGTAGGCCATTCGGCCCTTCGAGCCTGCACCGCCATTTATTATGATCATGGCTGATCATCCAACTCAGAACCCCGCCCCAGCCTTCCCTCCATACCCCCTGATCCCCGTAGCCACAAGGGCCATATCTAACTCCCTCTTAAATATAGCCAATGAACTGGCCTCAACTGTTTCCTGTGGCAGAGAATTCCACAGATTCACCACTCTCTGTGTGAAGAAGTTTTTCTTAATCTCGGTCCTAAAAGGCTTCCCCTTTATCCTCAAACTGTGACCCCTTGTTCTGGACTTCCCCAACATCGGGAACAATCTTCCTGCATCTAGCCTGTCCAATCCCTTTAGGATTTTATGCGTTTCAATCAGATCCCCCCTCAATCTTCTAAATTCCAACGAGTACAAGCCCAGTTCATCCAGTCTTTCTTCATATGAAAGTCCTGCCATCCCAGGAATCAATCTGGTGAACCTTCTTTGTACTCCCTCTATGGCAAGGATGTCTTTCCTCAGATTAGGGGACCAAAACTGCACACAATACTCCAGGTGTGGTCTCACCAAGGCCTTGTACAACTGCAGTAGTACCTCCCTGCTCCTGTACTCGAATCCTCTCGCTATAAATGCCAGCATACCATTCGCCTTTGTCACCGCCTGCTGTACCTGCATGCCCACTTTCAATGACTGGTGTATAATGACACCCAGGTCTCGTTGCACCTCCCCTTTTCCTAATCGGCCACCATTCAGATAATAATCTGTTTTCCTATTTTTGCCACCAAAGTGGATAACTTCACATTTATCCACATTAAATTGCATCTGCCATGAATTTGCCCACTCACCCAACCTATCCAAGTCACCCTGCATCCTCTTAGCAGCCTCCTCACAGCTAACACTGCCACCCAGCTTCGTGTCATCCGCAAACTTGGAGATGCTGCATTTAATTCCCTCATCGAAGTCATTAATATATATTGTAAACAACTGGGGTCCCAGCACTGAGCCTTGCGGTACCCCACTAGTCACCGCCTGCCATTCTGAAAAGGTCCCGTTTATTCCCACTCTTTGCTTCCTGTCTGCTAACCAATTCTCCATCCACATCAATACCTTACCCCCAATACCGTGTGCTTTAAGTTTGCACACTAATCTCCTGTGTGGGACCTTGTCAAAAGCCTTTTGAAAATCCAAATATACCACATCCACTGGTTCTCCCCTATCCACTCTACTAGTTACATCCTCAAAAAATTCTATGAGATTCATCAGACATGATTTTCCTTTCACAAATCCATGCTGACTTTGTCCGATGATTTCACCGCTTTCCAAATGTGCTGTTATCACATCCTTGATAACTGACTCCAGCAGTTTCCCCACCACCGACGTTAGGCTAACTGGTCTATAATTCCCCGTTTTCTCTCTCCCTCCTTTTTTAAAAAGTGGGGTTACATTAGCCACCCTCCAATCCTCAGGAACTAGTCCAGAATCTAACAAGTTTTGAAAAATTATCACTAATGCATCCACTATTTCTTGGGCTACTTCCTTAAGCACTCTAGGATGCAGACCATCTGGCCCTGGGGATTTATCTGCCTTCAATCCCTTCAATTTACCTAACACCATTTCCCTACTAACATGTATTTCGCTCAGTTCCTCCATCTCACTGGACCCTCTGTCCCCTACTATTTCTGGAAGATTATTTATGTCCTCCTTAGTGAAGACAGAACCAAAGTAATTATTCAATTGGTCTGCCATGTCCTTGCTCCCCATAATCAATTCACCTGTTTCTGTCTGCAGGGGACCTACATTTGTCTTTACCAGTCTTTTCCTTTTTACATATCTATAAAAGCTTTTACAGTCAGTTTTTATGTTCCCTGCCAGTTTTCTCTCATAATCTTTTTTCCCCTTCCTAATTAAGCCCTTTGTCCTCCTCTGCTGAAATCTGAATTTCTCCCAGTCCTCAGGTGAGCCACTTTCTCTAGCTAATTTGTATGCTTCTTCTTTGGAATTGATACTATCCCCAATTTCTCTTGTCAGCCACGGGTGCACTACCTTCCTTGATTTATTCTTTTGCCAAACTGGGATGAACAATTGTTGTAGTTCATCCATGCAACCTTTAAATGCTTGCCATTACATATCCACCGTCAATCCTTTAAGTGTCATTTGCCAGTCTATCTTAGCTAATTCACGTCTCATACCTTCAAAGTTACCCTTCTTTAAGTTCAGAACCTTTGTTTCTGAATTAACTATGTCACTCTCCATCTTAATGAAGAATTCCACCATATTATGGTCACTCTTACCCAAGGGGCCTCTCACGACAAGATTGCTAATTAACCCTTCCTCATTGCTCAAAACCCAGTCCAGAATAGCCTGCTCTCTAGTTGGTTCCTCGACATGTTGGTTCAAAAAACCATCCCGCATACATTCCAAGAAATCCTCTTCCTCAGCACCTTTACCAATTTGGTTCACCCAATCTACATGTAGATTGAAGTCACCCATTATAACTGCTGTTCCTTTATTGCACACATTTCTAATTTCCTGTTTAATACCATCTCCGACCTCACTACTACTGTTAGGTGGCCTGTACACAACTCCCACCAGCGTCTTCTGCCCCTTAGTGTTACGCAGCTCTACCCATATCGATTCCATATCTTCCCGCCTTCTGTCCTTCCTTTCTATTGCGTTAATCTCTTCTTTAACCAGCAATGCCACCCCACCTCCCCTTCCTTCATGTCTATCCCTCCTGAATATTGAATATCCTTGGACGTTGAGCTCCCATCCTTGGTCACCCTGGAGCCATGTCTCTGTGATCCCAACTATATCATAATCCTTAATAACAATCTGCACTTTCAATTCATCCACCTTATTACGAATGCTCCTTGCATTGACACACAAAGCCTTCAGGCGCTCTTTTACAACTCTCTTAGCCCTTATACAATTATGTTGAAAAGTGGCCCTTTTTAATGCTTGCCCTGGATTTGTCGGCCTGCCACTTTTACTTTTCTCCTTAGTACTTTTTGCTTCTACCCTCACTTTACACCCCTCTGTCTCTCTGCACTGGTTCCCATCCCCCTGTTGTGAACTAACCTCCTCACGCCTAGCCTCTTTAATTTGATTCCCACCCCCCAACCATTCTAGTTTAAAGTCGCCTCAGTAGCCCTCGCTAATCTCCCTGCCAGGATATTGGCCCCCCTAGGATTCAAGTGTAACCCGTCCTTTTTGTACAGGTCACGCCTGCGCCAAAAGAGGTCCCAATGATCCAAAAACTTGAATCCCTGCCCCCTGCTCCAATCCCTCAGCCATGCATTTATCCTCCACCTCATCGCATTCCTACTCTCACTGTCGCATGCCACAGGCAGTAATCCCGAGATTACTACCTTTGCGGTCCTTTTTCTCAACTCCCTTCCTAGCTCCCTATATTCTCCTTTCAGGACCTCATCCCTTTTCCTACCTATGTCATTGGTACCTATATGTACCACGACCTCTGGCTCCTCACCCTCCCACTTCAGGATATCTTGGACACGATCAGAAATATCCCAGACCCTGGCACCAGGGAGGCAAACTACCATGCGGGTCTCTGGACTGCGTCCACAGAATCGCCTATTTGACGATCTATTATGTTTGTCTTATGAATTTTTAATATTTATGAAAGGGAAAGAAAGAGATTAATTGCAAGAAAGGTAAACTAAGCTTAGCTAACTGTTTTTCTCAAAAAAGCTTGGCTAAAAATTCATTCTCTACTCAAAAGAGCATTGACAATTATTTTTGGGGTATTATATCTACAATTTACGGATCATGCTAATGTACCGCGAGCTGTAGATATAATAATTTATACACTGGGGTTCCCTGAGACCTGAAAATTATTTTGAGGGTTCCTCCAAGGCAAAAAGTTTGAGAAAGGCCGCTCCAGAACAAACCAAGTAACTCCCATAGGCAACCAGAAGTGCTCACAATGCTCCGTCCAGCCGAAATAGTGCTTTGTGAAGTTTCAACATAACAGCCCAATTTTTATATTTTATGCCCTGACCCATGAAAGCAAGCATGCCATATGCCTTCTTCCCTACCCTTTCCACCAGTGTTGCCACTTTGAGGGCTTGCTTGCCTTGGTGGGTTTACTGGCCTCTTAGTTTCCCTCCCGGCACTTCAGTGTCCCTTTATGTAAAACAAAAAAACATGGTGTTGGAGGAAATCTGCAGGCCAAGGCAAAGGGAAAGTCAATGTTTCAGGTCAAAGATTGAGAGCACAAAGGGGAGATCAACAATATGGAGGTGAGGAAGAGGGAGAGGCAGGAGAATGCAGGTGATAAGTGGTTTCAGGCGAGGAGGGGTTAATAGGAAGATGGATCCAGGTGGGGAACGGAAGGGTGGAAATCATGGCAGAGGCTGTGAGGTGATAACTGAATGATAAGCAAAAGTCTGCAGATTATGGAGTCTGGTAAGAAACGAAGATGATGACTGGAACCAGGTAAGGGAAGGATGGTATGCAGATGGGAAAAGTAGGGAAAAGGGGCAGGGGATTGTGGGTTGAGTACACAAATGATAAGCAGATGGAACCAGGTGGGGGAGAGAAAGAAAATATCAGTAACGGGGATGGGGAGAGGTTCTTGGAAAGAAGAGGGTGTGTGAGAGGGCTTGATTGGATCCTCTCCAATGCAACCTCTGTCACTTCCACAAAAGCCACACTTAGGTTGCCCTTCTCTGATTTTTGTGCAGCAGGATACTGGTAGCTGTGTTGAATTTAGATTGCTCCTGTCAGGGACCATTCAGATCATATTTTTGTATGTGTACTGCATATACTAATATTTCAGTCCATCAACAAAAGGTGCAAATCAATTACTGGGAACCAGGCGAAACCCAACAATGATAAATTATTTAACGAAGAACAGGCAATGTTAGAGATACTTAGTAGGTCAGGCAACATCTCTGAAGAGAGAAACAGAATCCCCTTCTCAGATTAATGACCAGGTTTTACTTCAGATTTCCAGCACTGGTAGAATTTTCCTCATGAAATACAAATGAGCTGTTAAGTACTTCCAAGATTCTCTATTTTTACGTCAGAATTATAAAAAATGCAGTATTTTGCTTTAGGAAGTAGCGTACTGAATAAGGAGATGCGTGGCTGTACACATCTTGAACCTACTGTACAATGGGCCCACAAGATATAACTAATTCCTAAGGAATAAGTTATGAGACAGATTTGGATGAAGATATGTCTTGAAGTTACTGCTGCAGCATTGTGATCCCAATCTTGCACTCTGTGCTAATGCATAAAAGGACCACTACAGGGGAACATTACACTCTGATACATACAGTTTGTCTTCACTTTGTTTATTTTGTTAGCAGGAAATTCTGGTAAACTCAAACTGATTTTCTTCACTGATATGTAGGTGTACACACCCATTTTGTGCAGTTTTAATGGATATTTGTCTCCTTTTGCTGATCAAGTGTTGGATTGCATTGATTTCAGTTCAGCTGCCAAAATAATAATTTAAACCTTGTGCTGGTTGGTTGCGAACAGACATATCACCCCCACCCCACCCCTCCCCCATTAGACGGCTCTTTGTCTAATCGCTTGGAACCAGAGTTACAGTATGAATGCTTTGAATCCCTATCAGAAAGAGAAAAAACACTCTCACACTTGCAAAACCAGGCACCTTTACTTGGTGGCTGGAGCATGAGTCCAAATTGCTGCTCTTAAGTAAAGGGTTAAGAGCATTGGGCCAAACACAACAGATGGAAAAGGCAGATGCAAATACTTTCAGCATCAGCCACTCAATGATACTAACAACAGGCTGGCCTGCAAACAAGCAGCTTGCTCTTCTGGAAATAAATATTAAATTACAACTGTAGAAACCACTGCCCAGTGTGGTTCATATAAGGATAGTGTTATGCAGATGCAGGCATTTGGTTATGTCTGAAGGTTAGTCTGCTGTACTTCAGATTTGTTGCTGTTGGCAATATTCCAGAGTCAGCCTTCAGCTAAGATGTGGGAAGGCGGGTACAAGAAGGAACTTTAGTTTTCACCTCTGCACTGTTTTTCTTGGAATAAATTACATCACTGTACTGTTTAAGAATACTTTTCACAATCTCATATTTAATGGCCTGGCTTGTATGTTACTAAACTTTCTTCATATTGAACAGCACATTAACTTTTCAAACATCCCATGGTGAATAACATGAAAATAAGTACAGCAGGAAAATACATCCTCTCCAAATGCTTTCAGTATTTATTCATCAGATTCTTTTAACCACAGTTAAAACCACTTCTCTGTAAACCAAGTTGGAGGAGTTGAACTTTAGCTTGTCACGGTTTCTTCAGTTAAAGACATTTTCATAAAATCACTTTTTCAGCATTAATATTTCTTAAACTTTGTAAAGGAAATACGGCCTCAACATTAAATTTCATAGTCCCTGAGTCTGTCAGCTATCATGCTCTATCATTCAATCTCAGTCCACAACTATGGTGTGCTAGACACCATGTTGATACGGTCACTGCTTTTCTCCCATGGTGCTTGCCTGAAACTGGAAAAGGAACAACTACTTCTGTAAATCAGAGGCTTCAGGTCAGAAACTGCATCATATCTACCAACATTAAGTAGTTGCTCGCAAAAGTCATAACAATAGAGAGAACTTTAATTGCGAGGTACACAAAATAATGTTCCTGAGTTTCCCTGGGTTACACCATGCAGAGGTTAACATTGCTTGTTTTGGTGTAGTACTCTCTACGAATTTATTGCAGGTACTTGCGAATATTAACCTGTCGTCCAATAGGTGTAATCTTTACTACTCACTGAGTTAGGAAGGAAGCTGAGAAGCAGGACCTCCAGGGTAGTAATCTCGGGATTGCTACCTGTGCCACGTGCTAACAAGGGCAAGAGTAGTCGGATCAGGCAGATGAATGCCTGGCTGAGAGACTGGTGTAGGGGGCAGGGCTTCAGATTCTTGGATAATTTGGATCTCTTCTGGGGGAAGTATGACCTGTTCAAAAAGGACAGGTTACACCTGAACCCGAAGGGGACCAATATCCTGGCGGGAAAGTTTAATAGAGCTGTTAGGGAGGGTTTAAACTAATTTGGCAGGGGGATGGGAACCGGAATGATAGAGCGGAGGAAGGGGAAAACAGAAATAAATCTAAGATAGTGAGCAGTAAAGATGTCAGGAAAGACAGGCAGGTGATGGGGCAAATGTGTAGCCATTGGGATGAGTTGCAGTGCAATAAAGTTGCAGTGAAATCAAAGCAAAAAGTATCAAATACTGGTCTTAAGGTGTTGTACTTAAATGCACGCAGCATAAGAAATAAGGTGGATGATCTTGTTGTACAGCTACAGATTGGCAGGTATGATATTGTGGCCATCACTGAGACATGGCTAAAGGATGCATGTCTCTGGGAGCTGAACATCCAAGGATACACGGTGTATCGGAAGGATAGGAAGGTAGGCAGAGGGGGAGGCGTGACTTTATTGGTAAGAAATTATATTAAATCATTAGAAAGAGGTGATATAGGATCGGAAGGTGCAGAATCTTTATGGGTTGAGCTAAGGAATAGCAGGGGTAAAAGGACCCTGATGGCAGTTATTTATAGGCCTCCAAACAGCTGCAGGGATGTGGACTACTAATTACAACTGGAAATAGAAAAGGCTTGTCAGAAGGGCAGTGTTATGATAATTGTGGGGGATTTTAACATGTGAGTAGATTGGGAAAATCAGGTCGGCACTGGATCTCAAGAGAGAGAATTTGTAGAATGTCTGCGAGATGGCTTTTTAGAACAGCTTGGTGTTGAGCCCACTAGGGGATCGGCTGTACTGGATTGGGTATTGTGTAATGAACTGGAGGTGATTGGAGAGTTTGAGGTGAGGGAACCCTTAGGAGGCAGTGATCATAGCATGATTGAGTTCACTGTGAAATTAGAAAAAGAGAAGCCGAAATCTGATGTGTCAGTGTTTCAGTGGAGTAAAGGAAACTACAGTGGTATGAGAGAGAAACTGGCCAAAGTTCACTGGAAAGAGGCACTGGCAGGAAAGACGGCAGAGCAGCAGTGGCTGGAGTTTATGCGAGAAATGAGGAATGTGCAAGACAGGTATATTCCAAAAAAGAAGAAATTTTCAAGTGGAAAAAGGATGCAACCATGGTTGACAAGAGAAGTCAAAGCCAAAGTTAAAGCTAAGGAGAGGGCATACAAGGAAGCAAAAATTAGTGGGAAGACAGAGGATTGGGAAGTCTTTAAAACCTTACAAAAGGAAACCAAGAAGGTCATTAAGAGAGAAAAGATTAACTATGAAAGGAAACTAGCAAATAATATCAAAGAGGATACTAAAAGCTTTTTCAAGTATATGAAGAGTAAAAGATAGGTGAGAGTAGATATAGGACCGATAGAAAATGATGCTGGAGAAATTGTAATGGGAGATAAGGAGATGGCAGAGGAACTGAACAAGTATTTTGCATCAGTCTTCACTGAGGAAGACAGCAGGATACCGGACACTCAAGGGTGGCAGGGAAGAGAAGTGTGCGTAGTCACAATTACGACAGAGAAAGTACTCAGGAAGCTGAATAGGCTAAAGGGCGATAAATCTCCTGGAACAGATGGAATGCACCCTCGTGTTCTGAAGGAAGTAGCTGTGGAGATTGCAGAGGCATTAGCGATGATCTTTCAAAAGTCGATAGATTCTGGCATGGTTCCGGAAGACTGGAAGATTGCAAATGTCACTCCGCTATTTAAGAAGGGGGCAAGGAAGCAAAAAGGAAATTATAGACCTGTTAGCTTGACGTCGGTGGTTGGGAAGTTGTTGGAGTCGATTGTCAAGGATGAGGTTACAGAGTACCTGGAGGCATACGACAAGATAGGCAGAACTCAGCATGGATTCCTTAAAGGAAAATCCTGCCTGACAAATCTATTACAATTTTTTGAGGAAATTACCAGTAGGCTAGACAAGGGAGATGCAGTGGATGTTGTATATTTGGATTTTCAGAAGGCCTTTGACAAGGTGCCACACATGAGGCTGCTTAACAAGATAAGAGCCCATGGAATTACAGGAAAGTTACATATGTGGATAGAGCGTTGGCTGATTGGCAGGAAACAGAGAGTGGGAATAAAGGGATCCTATTCTGGTTGGCTGCCGGTTACCAGTGGTGTTCCACAGGGGTCCGTGTTGGGGCCGCTTCTTTTTACATTGTACATCAACGATTTGGATTATGGAATAGATGGCTTCGTGGCTAAGTTTGCTGACGATACGAAGATAGGTGGAGGGGCCGGTAGTGCTGAGGAAACGGAGAGTCTGCAGAGAGACTTGGATAGATTGGAAGAATGGGCAGAGAAGTGGCAAATGAAGTACAATGTTGGAAAGTGTATGGTTATGCACTTTGGCAGAAAAAATAAACGGTCAGACTATTATTTAAATGGGGAAAGAATTCAAAGTTCTGAGATGCAACGGGACTTGGGAGTCCTCGTACAGGATTCCCTTAAAGTTAACCTCCAGGTTGAGTCGGTAGTGAAGAAGGCAAATGCAATGTTGGCATTCATTTCTAGAGGAATAGAGTATAGGAGCAGGGATGTGATGTTGAGGCTCTATAAGGCGCTGGTGAGACCTCACTTGGAGTACTGTGGGCAGTTTTAGTCTCCTTATTTAAGAAAGGATGTGCTGACGTTGGAGAGGGTACAGAGAAGATTCACTAGAATGATTCCAGGAATGAGAGGGTTAACATATGAGGAACGTTTGTCCGCTCTTGGACTGTATCCCTTGGAGTTTAGAAGAATGAGGGGAGACCTCATAGAAACATTTTGAATGTTAAAAGGCATGGACAGAGTGGATGTGGCAAAGTTGTTTCCCATGATGGGGGAGTCTGGTATGAGAGGGCGTGACTTCAGGATTGAAGGGCGCCCATTCAGAACAGAAATGCGAAAACATTTTTTTAGTCAGAGGGTGGTGAATCTATGGAATTTGTTGCCACGGGCAGCAGTGGAGGCCAAGTCATTGGGAGTATTTCAGGCAGAGATTGATAGGTATTTGAGTAGCCAGGGCATCAAAGGTTATGGTGAGAAGGCGGGGCAGTGGGACTAAATAGGATAAAATGGATCAGCTCATGATAAAATGGCGGAGCAGACTCGATGGGCTGAATGGCCTACTTCTGCTTCTTTGTCTTATGGTCTTATGGTCTTAAGGAGATACACCATAATATAACCAACACTCTTCCATTCTACTGACCAAATGGATGTTAGAATGACAGGGGTGAAGGACAAGGGTAAAAACTTCCCACGTGTCAGAGGGGCCTCGGTATTGGTTGAATCATGGTGAGTAAAATATAAACGCAAGAAATTCTGCAGATGCTGGAATTCAGAGCAACACACGAAATGCTGGAGAAACTCAGCAGGTCAAGCAGAATCTATGGAGGTGTCTAAACAGTTGACGCTTCAGTCCGAGACCCTTCATCAGGACTGGAAAGGAAGTGGGAAGATGTCAAAAGGTGGGGGAAGGGGAAGGAAGGCAAGCTAGAAGGTGATAGGTGAAGCCAGTTGGGTGGAGGAGGGAGGATGAAATAAGAAGCTGGCAGGTGATCGATAGGTGGAAAAGGTAAAGGGCTGGAGTGGAAGGAATCTGATAGGAGAGGAGAGTGGACCATTGAAGAAGGCTGAGAGTGGCCTCATCATATTAGGAAGCTTCTGGTTTAAGATGGAGTTACTGAAGGCGAGCAACAGCTTACTGGTAGTTCAAAAGGCAAGAAATACAACTAAAAGCATTATTAAGAACATCTTTTCTGAAACAAATTGTGGTAAACTATCACCGCAAACAATGAAGAGGCAAATGAAGGTGAAGCTGATTGGAGGGATGAGCCATGTTGGTGCGTTGCAAAGTCAAGGTGTAACGTGTTCGAGACGGGGTCACAGACGGAGATAGAGTTGGAGCAAGCGATTCGGAGAGGAGGAGTTGGATGAAGGAGTTTCAATGTCCGTTCCCCCTAACTCAGGTGCAAGGTTGTATCACTCTAAGCGCTGAGCCAATTTGGAGATGTCAAGAACAGCTTCGGGCCGGACAGCGAGGTTTCGGCCCAGAGCAAATTGCTGGGTGGCATTATCTAGGCCCAGAGCGTTTCATTGCAGTGGGGCCTGGGTTCTAATGTGAGGCACAATCCGCTGTTTCGACAATTTAAACACCAGCCTAGATAGACTGGAAAAGCACGGTGTTGGGACTCGAGACGAGAGTCGGGTCGATTTCGCTCACTCTCCCTCAATATTCACTCCTCTCTCCATTGTTTTTAGGGCAGTGAGATTTTGCACTACGAGGAATGTCACTGGAAAGAATTCTATGTTGAGTTTCTGATGAGAGCTAAAGCTCTCAGAAATAAATGCAACAATAGGTTGTTCTATGTAAAGTCAAAATTGAAGCACCAAACAGCATTGTTTCTGGAGTTATGTGAATGAATAAATTTTGTCTGGAAGGTTAGAAAACATGAGATCCAGGGTGGGCTTGCCAATTAGATACAAAATTGAGAGAGTGGGACTGGAGGAATTTTTAAAGATTGGAGGCCAGTGGTGTCTTGCAGGGTTGAGTGCTGGGTCCTCTGTAGTTTGTTACACAAATGATTTGAATGATATTGCAGATGGCATGGTTAGTAAATTTGTAGCTGACAACAAACTTTGTGGTATAATGGTTGTCTAATGTTATTACAGGATATTGATTGATTTGGAAAGTGGGTGAGAGAATGGTAGATGGAATTTAACTCAGCAAGTGAGAGGTAAAGCACTTCTGAAAGTTAAAACAGGCCAGGACATATGCAGTAAATGGCAGGACCCTTGATAGTGTTGTAGAGAAGACAGACCCAGGGGTACAAATACACAGTTCCCTGAAAGAAGCAATATGGGTAGACAGGGTGGTGAGAAAAAGGTTTGGCATGCTTCTTTCGTTAGCTGTAGCATTTATAAGAGTTGAGATATCATAGAACATAGAACAGAACAGTGCAGGAACAGACCCTTTGACTCACCAATTAGATTATTAATCAAATTGCCAACTAAACTACTTTCTTTTGCCTACACAATGTCTGTATCTTTCCATTTTCCTCACATTCATGTGCCCACCTAAACATCTCTTTAAAATCACCTGTTCTGCCTCTACCACCATCCCAGGCAGTGCATTCCAGGCACCCACTACTCTGCACGTGACTGTCACAGCTATACCAAACATTGGTCAGACTATATTTGCAGCATTGTATGTAGTTCTTGTCACCACATTATAAGAAGCATGTGACTAAGCTAGAGAGGGTGCAGAAAAGTATGTTACTGGGCCAAGAAGGCTTAAATTATGAAGAGAGAATGAATAAGCCTGGGCTCTTTCACTGGAACGAAGGAGGCTGAGGGCGACCTTGCAGAAGTTCATAAATTACATGTGGGGCAGAGATAGGGTAAACAGTTACAATATTTTTCCCAGGGTAGGGGAGTTAAAACTTTTAAGGCATAGGTTTAAGGTGAGACGGGTAAGGTCTAAAAAGGATTTGAGGTGCAAGTTTTTCACACAGATTATGGAGGGCATTTGAACTGAACTGTCAAGGGAAGTGATGGTGGCAGGTGCAATCACAACACTAAAAGAGATCTGGATAGGTACATGGGTAGGAAAGGTTTACAGGGATACAGGCCAAACACAAGTAAATGGAAATACAAGAGATTCTGCAGATGCTGAAAATCTTGAGCAACATACACAGAATGCTAGAGGAATTCAGCAAGTCAGGCAGCAGCTACAGAGGGATTAAATACTCAATATTTCATCCTGAGACCTGTCATCAGGACTGGAAAAGGAGGGGGCTTACCTTAAATTCAGATAAATGGAACTAGCTTAGATAGGCATTGTGCTCAGCATGGAGTAGTTGTGTTGAAGGGTCTGTTGCTATGTTCTATAGCTGAAAAAGTGAATGTATAAATTTCCACAAAGCTGCACTAGGACAGGACCTGTAGGACCACACTAATTGAATAGAATTTCTGATAATTTGCTATACACCAACCAGGAAATGGTGTCAGCTTTTAGGTATTAGGTGGCAGCCCTTAGAGAGGGTTCAAAGGAAGCTCACAAAAATGATTCCAGGATTGAACAGCTTGTCATATGAAGAGTGTTTGATGGCTCTGAGTCTGCATTCACTGGAATTCAGAAGAATGAGGGGTGACCTCATTGAAGCCTATTGAATGGTGAAAGGTCTTGATAGTGTGAAAGTCGAGAGCATGTTTCCTATGGTGGGAGAGTCTAAGACCAGAGGACATAGCCTCAGAATAGAGGGGTGTCCATTTAGAATGGAGATGAGGAGGAATATCTTTAGCCTGAGAGTGGTGAATCTGTGGAATTCATTGCCACTGGCAGCTGTGGAGGCTAAGTCTGTATGTATATTTAAGGCAGAGGTTGATAGATCCTTGATTGGTTAGGGCACAAAGGGATACAGAGAGAAGGCAGGAGATTGAGGCTGAGAGGAAAAATGGATCAGCCATAATGAAATAGTGGAGCAGACTCAATGGGCCAAATGGCCTAATTCTGCTCCTATATCTTACGGCCTCATGGTCTTAATACTATGTCTACTGTAGAAGAAGAAGTTGCAGGAGAGAGAAGAACTCCAGATTTAGTGAAAGAGACATGGATAATCTCTTGTCTCCATGAAATAAGTGGAGGTCCTATGTAACTGGAGAATGTGGACAACAACTATGGCCAACAACATAGGAAGAGGCAGGCAGGAGGTGGCTCCAGCTGTGAGAATTCTCCCTCATTTGAGTAATGCAGAAATAATTCCCAGATCCTCATCAGATGTGTCATGGTGAAATTCACATTCGTGAAAACATTTGAAATGAGTCATTGCAGTAAATAGATCAGCGTTTCATTCATCAATGTGTTATGGTCAGTAGAAGTGCTCCTACAAAGGAAACTGTGAGGCATTATACACGTTATCAGGGTTCTCTTGCTTAGTTAAATTTGTGGATGTTAAGTGGATCACTTTGTTTGAAATGTGGTCTATGACTTAATGCTCCTGATGAAAAATATTTGCCAGGGAGTATGTTATGAAATATGGAGTGAATAAGTCCACTTGGTTGGAAAATGCAGTTACTGGTGTTCAGCTGGGACTCCTCATGGGTAGTTTTCCTTGATATTCTCTGTCATAGATAGACAGCTTGGAAAAAAACCTCTTCAAACCATGATGTCCGAGCCGACCACCAAGCACCAAATTTACACTAAGGCTACACTAATTCCACGTTATCCCCGTCATATTCTTATCAACTCCTCTACAGATCCTACCAACAGATAGGGACAATTTACAGTGGCCAATGAACCTACCAGCCTACTCCACTTGCTCACACTGTTCTCAAGCCTCTGTCTCATGAGTTGCATGCTGCATCGAGGTAAAACAAGTAAAACAATAGCAATGGAGAACGTTGTGTAAAAGCTACAGAGAAAGTGCAGTGCAGGTATAGAACATTGGCTGATTACACATGGCGTATAGTGAACAGTTCTGGTTACCACACTACAGGAGTGATGTAGTTACATAAGAAAGAGGGCAGAAGATGTTGTTTAGAATGGAGGGCTTTATTTATAAGGAAAGATTGGAAAACTATGTATTCTCAATGGAATATAAGTGCTGACTTTATAGAGATTTTTTACATTATGTGGAGCATAGATAGGGGAGATAAGTCAGAGCCTTTTTCCTAGGGGTGGGAATCTAAATCTAGAGAACATGGGCTTAAGGTAAGAGGTGAGAAATTTAAACAAGACCTGAGGGTCAGGTTTTTAGCACAAACAGAGTTGGTTAAATGAAGTGAGCAGCCGGACGAATTTGTAGAGGCAGATCTAATTACAATGCTTATAAAACATTTGGACAGGGACTTGGACAGGGAGGGACAGGGCTAATACAGGCAACTGAGGTTAGTGTAGATAAGTATCATGGTCGGCATGTAGAATGAAGGGCTCATTTCTGTGCTGTGCAACGCTATAACTCTATAACTTTGACTCTGTGGCTCTAAGATGCAGTAACAGAATACCTAGGGAAGAATGAAAGGACTGACCAGAGTCAGTATGAAGTTCTGAAAGGAAAATACCAAAAATTACCTTCATGATGCATATAAGGCCACTAAATTTCATAGGGCTCTGTGCCAACACCTCAAGGTTTGATCCCAAGCTTGTCTGAGATCTCACTCTAAGGCTAAACTATCTGCTGCAGAGTTTCCAAAGAACAGGATGAGAACTTAGCCCTTCATCTCCCAAGGGTTCCAAAGCCATGATGGAATATGGAGGTAAGAGGTATGGGGAGGTGGTCTGTGTTAAGGGAAGGTTTGTACGTACTCCCAAAGACCTGTAGGATGGGTTTTCTCATTCACTATAACCACAGCACAAAAAGGAGAGCCCAACTGCATTTAGTGAACTAATCAATGATGTTTGGTATAGTTTAACAACTAAATTAGATGTAAGATCTGCATTTGATAGGTCACTGGTTAGAAGAAGCTTGGAGCCAGGGTAGGGGAGAAGTTCAGCTCTAGAGCCTGGTCCCCGGAAAGTGAATTTGCGTGTGAGTTCGGCTGCAGATGGATCAGTTGAGGACCCAGGCAGGGAACAGAAAAAGGCTACACAGAGAAATGCCTGAGGCACTGGCAGACCTGCCTGAAATTTCAAGTGAAGTACTAGCAGTGTAAAGACCATAAGTTCATAATAGCTTAAGACAAGGTGCATAATTCGGCTGTTCAGCCCATTGTTTCGTCTGCTATTTAATGATAGCTGATTTATTTTCCCTCTCAACCCCATTCTCCTGCCATCTCCCTGTAACCTTTGTCCCCTTTATTAATCAAGAACATGGTGACCTCCACTTTAAATATACCCAATGACTTGACATCTACAGCCATCCGCAGCGATGAGGTCCACAGATTCACCAACACCTGACTAAAAAATTCCTCCTCATCTCTGTTCTAAAGGGATGTCCTTCTATTCTGAGGCTGTGCACTCTGGTCCTAGACTCCCCCGCTATTGGAAACATTCCGTCCATAACCACTCTGTCGAGGCCTTTCAATGATCAGTAGGTTTTAATGAGATTCCTCCTCATTCTTCGAAACTCCAGCGAACATACACCTAGAGCCATCAAACGCTCCTCATACTGTATGTTAAACCTTTCATTCCTGATGCTTTACACAAAGCCTGGAGCTCATTCTCACCAGCAGGGAAGCGGGGACCATCTTTATTTCATCAGTAACACCCCCACAGCCATTCTGCACCTGATGACCACCACCTCAGCTTCCACCATAACACAACCAGGAGCTTCCTAACAATTCAGTGCTGCAGTGTAAGCTTAGAAATTCGTCACTGCAGTGCCAAGTAGTTTACTTCAAAGAAGTTTGAGGCTGGCACAACATTCCAGGAACCTGTTCTCGAGCAGGATACAGGGATTGTTGGGGTTGATGAAAATGGCTTTAGTTTTATGGAACACCACTCCGCTGACTCCTCTCCAGCTGACAACACTTGTGATCACATCTCCGCTGCTCTGGCAGTGACCTTCCAACTTGTCAGTCAGCCAACCAACCCAGGCAGCTGCCAAGGACAATTGCAAAACCAAGGTTTTCCTAAATATAAATTGGCTGCAAAAAAAAAAGCATATTCATTCTTAGAATGCCATCTAAAAATCACCACGTTGAGGTGATTTAGCATAAAGCTTCAGAGCTGAATGAGGGTCCCTGTAAAGTCTGCACCGTCCTGCATGGCAAGTCAGTGGTTTCCATACAGACACAGGGGGAAGGCTGTAGAAGGAAAGACAAAGACATGTGGAAGACAACAACTAGCTTATGCTAGTGAATCTGCTCGCTAATCCTGTGGAGTTTAGAATGGATCAGTCGTGAGGGGAAAAGTAGGTATAAAGTGATATATTTCCCCTTTAATTAAGATTGCTCTAATATTTTAAATTATGTACATACATATACATAGAACAGTACAGCACAGGAACAGGCTATTTGGCCCACAATGTTGTGCTGAATCAGCCAAAAAGGAAATCAAAAACCCCCAAACACTAAACCCTCCTATCTACACAATGTCCATACCCGTCCATATTCCTCACATTCATGTGCCTATCTAAACTTCTCTTAAAAGCCTCTAACGTACTTGCCTCTACCACCATATCAGACAGTGCATACCAGGCATCCACCACTCTCTGAGTAAAAAACTTAACCCTCCCTCACTTCCTCTTTGAACCTACTCCCTCTCACTTTCAATGCATACCCTCTGATGTTAGACATTTCTGCCCTGGGAAGCAGATGCTCTCTGTCCACTCTATTTATGCCTCTCATAATCTTGTAAACCTCTATCAGATCTCCCTTCAATTTCCACCACTCTTAAGAAAACAACCCAAGTTTGTTCAGCCTCTCATGATAGCACATGCCCTGTAAACCAGGCAGAATCACAGTAAATCTCTTCTGCACCCTCTCCTAAGCCTCAACATCCTTCCTATAGTAGAGCAACCAGAACTGTATGCAATACTCCAGACGTGGCCGAACCAGTGTTTTATAAAGTTGCAATATAACGTCTTGATTTTTGAACTCAGTGCCTCGAGTAACAAAAGCAAACATTCCAGAAGCCTTATTGACCATGTGTAGTCACTTTCATGGGGCTATGAATTTGGACCCCAAGATCTCTCTGCTCAGCAACACTGTTAAGGATCTTGCCCTCAACACTGTGACTGTCTCCTTGCATTTGTCCTACCATGGTGGAACACCTCACATCTATCTGAGTTAACCCCCATCTGCCATTTCTCTGTCCATATCTGCAACTGATCTATATTATGCTGCATTCTTTGCCAGTTTTCTACACTATCCACAACTCCACCAATCATGGTATCATATGCTAATTTACGAAACCACGCATCTACATTTTCATCCAAGTCACTTATATACATCACAAACAGCAGAGGTCCCAGCACAGATCCCTACAGAATTCCACTAATTACAGACCTCCAGCTCGAAAAAGTCACTTTATTTAGAAGTATTTTAAGTATTTCTGGACACCTTAATTTTTAACATTATTATTCTTGTTTGAACTTTTGTAATTGGTTAATGCTAGTTAATAATATTTTCATACTTCTGAAAGCCCTTAAGCATCATTACCTTTGACAGCTTTGACAGAGAAACAAAAGAAAGAGAAATTAGAAGTAGGAGTAGTTATCTTACCCCTTTGAGCCTGCATTGTGGTTCAACATGATCATGGCTGATCATTTATATTCAATACCCTGTTCCCACTTTCTCCTTATATGCCTTGATGTTCCTTCCAGTAAGATGGTGACGTGCTCAGACGCAGCGGCCACTCCAGGTCCAGTCAAAGATGCGTTTGTTTGTCATGTACATCTTGTTTATGATACCACAAGTCACTGCTGGATACTATGGATATCAAGTAATGCAGGAGAATCCCATCAACGCGTTACTCGCTAGCAATGGAGCTAGACTTATTGCATACCTTTATGTCGTTGCCTCGTCTTGTGTACTTTTGGATGGTACGCAGTGCAAGTGATTGTCTTGGACATTTTTCTTGTGATTGCAGGACTCATAAGACATTGGTAACATAGAATACTGCAAGTCTGGTTCACTGATTTGTTGGAAAGACTGATGGCGAGGGAGCTGTGTTGCCTTGGTTGTGCGAGGACTAGGCCTAGGCCACAAGGTAGCATGTTGCGGTTGCCCAAGAGAGGAGTCACTGAGGCGGTGTGGGAGAGAGCAGTTGCCTCTGTGAGCATGGGTGCATCATTCAAGGATTGGGTGCCAGCCCACCCCACCAGTGCTGCCTTCCAGTGTTCACTCGGTGCTGTCCTCAAATGTTTGCTCGTCGGAAAAAAAGGCTGGACCAGGACAATCTACAGCCATGTTATGCAGGGACGTGGACTATTTTTTTTCTTTGTGTCTGCTTTTTCTGAAATCATAATCATATGTGCCATTCGCACTGTGTGTTTTGCACCATGGCCCAGAAGATCAGTGTTTTGTTTGCAACATACGCAAAATGCGGAGGAACTCAGCAGGTCAAGCAACATCTACGGAAATAAATAAACAGTCGAAACTTCAGGCTGAGATCCTTCATCAGGACCATTCTTGAGTCCTGAAGAAGAGTCTCAATCCGAAACACAACTGTTCATTCATTTCCATAGACGTTACCTGACCTGCTGAGTTCTTCCAGCTTTTTGTGTGTGTTGCTTTGGATTTCCAGCATCTGCAGAGTCTCTTGTGTTGCTGTTTTGTTTGGCTATATTTATGTACGGATGAATGATATTGAAACTTGAACTTGAACCTGGTTTTGCTATTTTTGCTGTAGCTAACACGCTGTCTATATTCAATGATATGATCTCAATTGCCTTCCATGACTGAAAATTCTACAGCTTCACCATTCTATAGGTAAAGAAATGTCTCCTCACCTCAGTCCTGTGTAGCCTACCTCGTGTCTCCAGGTTGTGATTCCTGGTTCTGGACCTCCCCACACTCAGGATAATCTTTCCTGCATCTGCAGCTATAGAAATATCCCTTGTTTGAGACTCACCCATTCGTGAGTGAATCATTTGCTGGAGGATAACCAAGCTTGAGTAGCAGAGTGATGATGGGGCTGGGGTAGTCTGCTAAAGAGAATGTACATACTCTTGAGCAGATTACCCCAGCAAGTGTTACGGTACTCAGCTTCTTTAGTTTGTTAGGGCTGACAACTCCATTGAATCTAGTATGGTATCCCATTGCTCCTGAAAATCTTAGTGTCACCCAAGTATGAATTGATTCTCTAAATACTGGAGCTGAAATTGACACATCCATACTGTCAACATTCTCACTGAACTTAATTGGATACTCAGCCCAGAAATAATATGTCATTACATTTGCTAGGTTAAATAGCCACTGGTAGACATACCACACTTAGTTCTGGGTTTCCAGCTTCCTAAAAGTAAATTTCATATAACCTCCCCATCTCTCAGCTTTCAGCAATTTAAGTTCAAGGCATGAAGCTAAAAATAGTTAGATTCAATTTCTGATTCTATAAATTGCTTCTTTGAGAGTAGTCACATCATTTGAGTTGTAGACTAGTTTCTTAAGGTTCAACCCTTCACGAGCCTCTGAATTCAATTCATTTTTATCAGACTGCTTTGGACCAGATTCCTTACTTCTGTAAACTATGCTAATGTGTGAAGTCAGACTACTAATTACGTATTTCACATGAAAGCAAGAAGTGTTTTTTCTTTTGCTTGTGACTATATAAAATTTACTATGCATAACTTTCAAGACATTAGAATCCTCAATATGCATAAGACTATAAGACCATAAAACATAGGAGCAGAATTAAGCATTCACCCCATCGAGTCTGTTCCACCATTCCATCATGGTTGATTTATAATCCCACTCAAACCCACTCTCCTACCTTCTCCCTGTAACCTTTGACACCCTTACTAATCAAGAACCTACCAACCTCCACTTTAAATATACCCAATGACTTGGCCACTACAGCTGTCTGAGGCAATGAGTACCATAGGTTTACCACTCTCTTACTAAAGAAATTCCTCCTCATCTCTGTTCTAAAGGGACGTTCTTGTATTCTGAGGCTGCATCCTCTGGTCCTAGACTCTCCCACTATAGGAACCATCCTTTCCACATCCACTCTATCTGGGCCTTTCCATATTTGATAGGTTTCAGTGAGATCCTCCCTTGTTGTTCTAATTGTTCAACTCCACACTGTGGAGTTTTATTTGTGATTTCATGGAATTTTATCAAGTTCTGACCTATTTTCCATTCTCAGGTGAGAGCCCAAGGTTGTCAAACAATAAATATTCCTGATAGGGTCAATAACTGAGATTATACCATCAGGAAACTGAGATAGTTTTTATCTTTGTGGGTTTGATTTATTTTTATATTTATATAACTTGACCATCCCTTTGTCACTTGCATGCCGATTTTCCTTTTACAAAGGAAAGAAACATTGAGTCATGCAAAAATACCCTCTCTGTTACCTGTTTATTGAGCTGTTTGCAGAATCTACCATGAAGGACACGGGACAGCAGATGTGCTCAAGTAAAAGCATTCCTGTACATGGACAAAATCACTGGCTGCCACATTTGCAGCCAGTTTGGACTAGCATCAGGAGCCAGATAAAAAGTTCAAAGTTCAAAGTAAATCCATTATCAAAATACACATATACCACCATATACTACTTTGAGATTCATTTTCTTGCAGGAAAACAAAGAAAAACAATGGAATTTATGAAAAATTAAACATAAAGACTGACAAACATCCAATATGCAAAAGAAGACAATTTGTTCAAAATAAATCAATAGATAGATAAATAATACTGAGAATATGAGTTGTGGAGTTCTTGAAAGTGAGTCCATAGGTTGTGGAATCAGTTCAGAGTTAAGGTGAGTAAACTTAGCCAAACTGGTTCAAGAGCCTGATGGGTGTATGATAATAACCATTCCTGAACCAGGTGATGTGAGACCTAAGGCTCCTGTACTTGCTGCCCGATGGCAGTAGCGAGAATAGAGCATGGCCTGGATGACGGGTGTCCTTGATGATGGATGATGCTTTCTCATGGTAGTGCCCCTTGTAGATGTGCTCAATGAGGAGGGCTTTGCCTGTGGTTGCTCTGGTCCATATAGTGTGGGATGGAGATGGGAGTATCTTCACCAGAAGGTCTTCACTGGTTCAAGAAGATCACACACGATCACCTTCTCCAGGGAAGTGAGGGATGGGAAAGAAGTGTGGAACTTGCCATTGATGCCCACATTCCTGAAACTGAATGAATAATGAAAACTGCAATAACAGACAGGGAGGCATTCCCAAAGGATCTCACAGGCTGAACTACCAGATGACTACGTGCTAGTGATCACAGCCTAGTGCTGGTGATGGTCAAACCCAACTTGCTTCCATACAAGCTGATTCCACCAGTGGCAGGGATGTGGGGGAAATCAAGGTACTCTAGATTTTTGTCCTCTTGGAGATTAGAAGGCCAAGTACTTTAGGGATGACAATGGTTCCATGGAGTACAAATTAGCTACCCATCCTCAAGTTGACTGAATAAATCCAAATGCAAAGAAGCATATTTAGACTGACTACAAATTTAAATTTTAAAAAATCCAGATGTGTAGCTTGTTCCTACTATTTCAACCTCATTTCCTCTGCAAACCACCATAGGAACCATTAATTATGTATTGTGTAGGACTGATGTCACTTGCGTTTTCAGAATGCTTCATGCACACATCTGTTATTTGTGCAGAACCGCATGTTGGTAATCTAATAAGCTCCTTCAATGTGATCAATTTTAAGTGACAGTTTAATACCCTAAAACATAAAAAAAACATGCATTAGTAGTAGTAGTAGTCATACTTTATTGATCCCGGGGGAAATTGGTTTTCGTTACAGTTGCACCATAAATAATAAATAGTAATAGAACCATGAATAGTTAAATAGTAATATGTAAATTATGCCAGTAAATTATGAAATAAGTCCAGGACCAGCCTATTGGCTCAGGGTGTCTGACCCTCCAAGGGAGGAGTTGTAAAGTTTGATGGCCACAGGCAGGAATGACTTCCTATGATGCTCTGTGTTGCATCTCGGTGGAATGAGTCTCTGGCTGAATGTACTCCTGTGCCCATCCAGTACATTATGTAGTGGATGGGAGACATTGACCAAGATGGCGTGCAACTTAGACAGCATCCTCTTTTCAGACACCACCGTCAGAGAGTCCAGTTCCATCCCTACAACATCACTGGCCTTATGAATGAGTTTGTTGATTCTGTTGGTGTCTGCTACCCTCAGCCTGCTGCCCCAGCACACAACAGCAAACATGATAGCACTGGCCACTACAGACTCGTAGAACATCCTCAGCATCGTCCGGCAGATGTTAAAGGACCTCACTCTCCTCAGGAAATAGAGACGGCTCTGACACTTCTTGTAGACAGCCTCAGTGTTCTTTGACCAGTCCAGTTTATTGTCAATTCGTATCCCCAGGTATTTGTAATCCTCCGCCATGTCCACACTGACCCCCTGGATGGAAACAGGGGTCACCGGTACCTTAGCTCTCCTCAGGTCTACCACCAGCTCCTTAGTCTTTTTCACATTAAGCTGTAGATAATTCTGCAGCTTAATTCTGCTCACACCATGTGACAATTCTGCTCACACCATGTGACAAAGTTTCCTACCGTAGCCCTGTACTCAGCCTCATCGCCCTTGCTGATGCATCCAACTATGGCAGAGTCAACAGAAAACTTCTGAAGATGACAAGACTCTGTGCAGTAGTTGAAGTCCGAGGTGTAAATGGTGAAGAGAAAGGGAGACAAGACAGTCCCCTGTGGAGCCCCAGTGCTGTTGATCACTCTGTCGGACACACAGTGTTGCAAGCACACATACTGTGGTCTGCCAGTCAGGTTATCAAGAATCCATGATACCAAGGAAGCATCCACCTGCATCGCTGTCAGCTTCTCCCCCAGCAGAGCAGGGTGGATGGTGTTGAACGCACTGGAGAAGTCAAAAAACATGACCATCACAGTGCTCGCTGGCTTGTCTAGGTGGGCATAGACACGGTTCAACAGGTAGACAATGGCATCCTCGACCCCTAGTCGGGGCTGGTAGGCAAACTGGAGGGGATCTAAGTGTGGCCCGACCATAGGCCGGAGCAGCTCCAGAACAAGTCTCTCCAGGGTCTTCATGATGTGGGAGGTCAACTTAAGTTCCCAACTTACCAAGTATTACCCAACTTAGGTTCCAGATCCCATGGTCTTACACCATTGCTGGAAGTTAAAATTATTGCCAGTGTAATGTTGCTGTAAA
The DNA here is from genome assembly GCF_030028105.1 of Mobula birostris. Classification (NCBI taxonomy): domain Eukaryota; kingdom Metazoa; phylum Chordata; class Chondrichthyes; order Myliobatiformes; family Myliobatidae; genus Mobula; species Mobula birostris. The sequence continues at coordinate 34,347,205 of NC_092402.1, forward strand.
TGTGAATCTATGCAGTTCAATTTATTCAGTCACAATATTGAACAATTCTGGAGGGATTTCACAATATTGAACAATTCTGGAACAATTCCAGCTAGGATCCTATTGTTATAGAAAGAAAAAAACAGGGCTCTAGCTTCTTTTGAATAATGTGTTCTGAAATTTTAAATGGTGCAGATATAAATTACTTAAGATGGAGTATGGGAATACATTTAGAAAATGGTTTTGTAAACAACTTTGATTTACTCAATGCAAAACTCAAAATATGAGGATATAATTATGTTCACCTGTTACCTCTTAACCAATGCTCATTTATTTTTATATAAATCAAGACTGACAATATTATATTGCATTTAGATGTCTTGAAAACGTTGGACATTTCTACTATGAGGAACATTTTGTTGCAACTTTTGTTTTCCTGCAGCTATTCAGATTGAGAGATTGCTTTGCAAGGATGACCTAAAACTTCTAGTCACCCCTGTCAGTTTAAGTCTCAATCCACCTGCTCCACCTACCACCCCACTTCATGCTATATTCATTTACATTTCCCCAATGACATCTAACATAAGAAGAAGGAATAGCGTCTCATCTTCTGTTCAGGTTCATTCAAACCCTCAGGACTTAATGTCAAATTTAACAATTGAGACACAAGAAACTATACATGCTAGATCTGGAGCAACAAACAACCTACTGGTGGGACTCAGTGGGTCAGTGGGTCAGGCAGCATGTGTGAGGGGAAACGGAGGGGAAGGAAATTGTCGATGGTTTGGATCAAAACACTGCATCAGAAGCTGATATTGTCCCTCTCCACAGATGTAGCTGTGTCTTTCTGTTTAACTTTGTTTTTTCTTATTCTTTTGTCACTTTTAACAACTTTGATGTGCAGTCTATCACAAACATCCCTCCAATCTCACCCCACTCTAACCTTCCTCCTACCACTTTGCAACTGATCACAACTGTTTTCTCACTTCTCCAGCTCTGATGTAAAGACCTTGACCCAAATCATTGACCATTGCATGACTTGTTGAGCCTTTCCAGCATTATCCCTTTGTATGTAGCTGAGTGTTTGTTGGATGAACTAGAGTCCACTCCTACGCATTCCTACATGTAAAATGAATGTTCAAAAATCCAATCCCCGACTTCTTAAGCAAAGTGATATTTAACATACACAAAAATAGGAAAGCATGATCAAAAAAGATTTACGAAAATGCAAAACTAACAATTTCTTCTAAGTATCAAAGACTGTAACTATGATAGTACTAAAGTCAAAGAGTGCGACAGCACAGAAACAACCCCTTCAGTCCAACTTGTCCATGCCTATCTTAGTTAGTCCCATTTGTCTGCATTTGGCCCAGGTCCCTCGAAATGTTTTCCTTCCATGTTCCTGTACAAATTTCTTTTGAATTGTGTAATTGCACCTGCCACTACCACTTTCAAACGCTCTTCATTCCATATACCCACCACACTCTGTGTAAAAAACTTAGATAGCCTTTAAAATTTTCCCCTCTCACCTTGAACCTACGTCCTCTAGATTTAGACATCACCACTCTGGGGGCAAAAAAAGGCTGCAACTATCTATCCTGTCTATGCTCCTCATGATTTTATAATCTCTTAAGATCACCCCTCTGTTTCCTTCACTCGAGGGTAAATGGTCCCAGCCTATTTAGTCACTTCGTATAACTTAAGTCTTCAAATCCTGGCCACGTCCTTGCAGATCATTTCTGTACCCTTGCTAGCTTAATCATATCCACCCTACAGTATGTCAAGCGTAGTCTCAGCAACATCTTGCACAGTACCCCAGTTCCTGTACTCAATGTCCCAAATGGCAAAGGCAAACATACCAACTGCCTTCTTCGTCATGCTGTCAAACTATAGTGACCACTCTCAGGGAACTAGGGAGAGAGTAAGTCTCCTTAAGGAACAGTGTGGGATTGTACACTTAGGTCCGTCTGCTGTTCACTGTGTACAGTATGTCCTGCCCTGGTTTAACTTTCCAGAACGCATCACTCTGCACTTGCACTTAAATTTTGCCTTTTCTTTGCCCAGCTCAGAATCAGAATCAGGTTTAATATCATGAACAAATGTTGTGAAATGTGTTGTTTTGCAGCAGCAGTACATTGTAATACATAATCATAAAAAACTATAAATTACAATAAGAAATATATATAAAAATTTAAATTAACTAAGTAATGCAAAAAGGGAGCAAAAAAGGAAAAAAATAGTGAGGTAGTGTACAAGGGTTCATTGTCCGTTCAAAATCTGATAGTGGAGGGGAAGAAGCTTTTCCTGAAACGGTGAGTGTGTGTCTTTAGATTCCTGTACCTCCTCCCTGATGGTAGCAATGAGAAGAGGGCATGTCTTGGGTGATGGATGCTGCACTTTTGAGGCATCGCCATTTGAAGGTGCCTTTGATGTTGGGAAGGCTCATGATGGAGCTGGTTGAGTTTCCAACTTTTTTCGGCTTTTTCCAATCCAGTGCATACCAGATGCAACCAGTTAGAGTGCTCTCTGTGGTACATCTGTAGACATTTGGAAGAGTCTTTGGTGACAGTATTCTCAAACTCCTAATGAAAAATAGCCACTGTTGTGCCTTCTTTGTACTTGCATCAATATGTTAGACCCAGGATAGATCTTCAGATATGTTGACACCGAGGAACTTGAAACCGCTCACTCTTAGGCAGGAGTTGATTCCGGCCATGACCAACTTCTCAAAGCCCTTCATCACAGTAGCAATGAGTTCAACTGGGTGATAGTCATTGAGGCAGCTCACCCTGCTCTTCTTGGGCACTGGTATAATTGTCACCCTTTTGAAGCAGGAAGGAAACTGTTTGTAATAAAAGACAAACTATGCCCTCATAAACCTGCAAGAAACAATAATGCCTTCCAACAAAGTTATTTACATTAACTTCAATTGTAGTGAGTAAGTACAGTCTCTTATTCACCCAACAACTCTCTATCGGTCTCCGAGGTGACTTAATGGTCCTTCTTTGTCTGCTGTATATTTCCACAGGTGTTTTGCTTGTATTTGGTGCATTAATATTTGTGTCTTTCTGAGAATTCTGATCAATAAGTTTATTCTTTATATCTAGAGGCCACTTTGGTGTATTGACAAGTGATGTGTCACAGCTTTGGGTTGGAGCTTGTGGCCATAGATCCTCATAGTTCCTTCTCAGAGGAGTTCCTCACTCCATCTGGATCTGTTAAGAATGTCGAGCAGCTTCCTCTTACACATATCCCTGTGCCAGAATCGTGATCTCAGATTCACATTTGATCTCCCAATTCAAGACCAGTAGGCTTTTTGCAGTTACTGTTTCTCTTTCCCTTTTACTTTATCCAATTTGACCTTGTGTGTTCCTTTAGGTGCCAATAGGTTTTCATGCAATGGAAGATTAGTATGTGAAGCTCAGCTAAGTATTGGTCAAAGCTAACACCTTGCTCTGTTCACAGGAAAATAATTTATATCTATCAAACATAATATTTTCACTTGGGGTAAAATACTCCTTAAATTTCTTCAATAGAGTGTCCAATGTCAAGGCTGTCTCATCAATATGGAAGCTGTTATAGATGTTTAAAGCATCTTCGCCAATTACATGTAGAAAGACAGATGCCTTTCATTTTTTCTCCACACCTTTGGCTCTACTCGCTGCTAAATATATATATTGAATATTTGTTTGAAGCGTTTCCAGTTATCAGGTAGGTTGCCGGTAGATTGCATAGGTGCAGGAGGTTTTAGCTTATCCATAAATTAATTTTTTGTGCTTCTCTCACCTGAATCTTTTGGTGAGCTCCTCAACACAATGTGCTACGTTGCCTCCTTGGCCAATCTCATTTGCTGCGTCTTTCTCCATCTAGTGTCTCTTTCTTCAGTCGCTCATGGTATTCATTTACTGTCTGTGTTTAGACTTCTCACACCACGTTACGTTTGTTCATGATAAAAAAAAAGAAACTTTGCATGGGTTTAAACGCTAACACATTTATTAACAGGAGACTCCAGTCATGGCTTCCAGCTCCACACTTTAGCACGCACTTTCCAGTTCACCAACATTACTTCCATTTCCAAGTGAACTGCCTGCATTGCACACTGGGAACTGAAGTTCTTTATTATGTACAGACATAATAACACATTGGGTGGGATGGAATTCCCATTGACATAGAACAGGCCTACACAAAGAATAGCACAGGAGGACCTTAGGCAAAATTTCTTTTACCACACCTCATTGAACCTCATTTTATTGCAAATTCACTGCTACACTTATCAAAGCTTCATGTTAAACAGTACAGCTAGTATCCTACTCAAAGTGCAACATGTCTTCCAACTTTATTACTTTGCATCTTCAAAGAAGTTACTTAATTATTGCAGTAGGAAACCCGTAGATTCAGTACCATGCATTCTGGTTCTTTTTTTCTGTGAAAGCAAGATTTACCGGGAAATAAGAATATGCAGTTGTGTTTCCAGATGTAAGTTTACGCACTGTAATTTATGATGTTTGAATATACTGTCTTTCTATTCTGGGAAGAGCAATAGATTCTTGTTATTTTGTGAAATATTGACTACAAAGCTTATTACAGCAAATGACAGTCGAGGTCAATATTATGTTGAACGTTTAGGTGCCAGCTCCTTCCAAGCTGCTGTAATACCAGATACGGTGCTGCATGTATTCATCAAGTGAACAATTGATACTTTATTTGCCATATCAACACTCTTATCAATTCAATGCAAATGCAATAGTGGAAAAAAGTTAATGTATAATACTTTCTTCTGTGAAATCTTGTTCCAAAAGTCCAGGAGTTTGCTCATAGAATCAATCTGAATATCCAGATCCCTAAATACATTAGTGTTTAGACTATTAGACTAGTATTAAGTGTAGTTTTGGTCACTTACTAAAGGAAAAATGTAAATAAGTTTGAAAGTGTACAGAGAAAATTTACAAGAATGTTGCCAGGTCTGGAAGACTTCAGTTATAAGGAAAGATTGAATAGGTTGGGACATAGATTATTGAGAGGAGATGTGAAAGAAGTACACAAAATTATGAGGAGTATAGACAGTGTAAATGCAAGCAGGCTTTTTCCACTGAGGTTGGGTGAGACAGGAACCAGAGGTCATGGGTTAAGAGTGAAAGGTGAAATGTTTAAGGGGAAACTTCTTTACTCAGAGGATGGTGACAATGCGAAACAAGTTGCCAGCAGAAGTGGTGGATGGGGGTTCGATTTCAGCGTTTAAGAGAAATTTGGTTAGGTACATGGATGTGAAGGGTATAGAGGGCTATGTTCTGGGTGCAGATCGATTGGATTAGGCCAAATAATATTTTGGCATGGACTCAATGGGCCAAAGGGCCTGTTTCTCTGCTATAACGTTCTATAACTCTATGACTCTAAATGGTATCAATGGATTTGCTGGAGAAATGATGCTATTATCAATGCATTTCTAACTAAATAACGCATTCTAGGTTTTTGTCAATCATGCACCCAGATGCCCAGATTGCTCACTACTTAAATAATATTGTTCTTTTTATCATTTGCCAGACTCTTTCCCATTCAATTGACTTTTCTACTTCCCCTTTTACCCTGACTAGTTTACTTTCCTATCTTTGTGTTGTCAACAAATTTAGCAAGCGTACCTTTTCTGCCTACATCCAAATCATATATGTAAATTATAAAATGGTGAAGTCACAGCAGCATTAAAACTTTCCAATGAAATAAAAACCCATTTAAGCCTGTCAATTATGAGAAATTAGAAAGCAAACAACTTTTATTTGCTGAGAAGGTGGTTATGCAAAACAAACAAAGGGGTGTCTCGGTCTTGAGTGACCGAGAGAAGATGAATGATGGATTACATAACAATGCCTGCTCTGAGAGATTTGTGAAGGTTCATTAATCACGGTTGATCTATTTGGAACTAACTCAGTCAGTCAGTGGGTGCCGTCCCGAATCCGTGGTTGGCGGCTATGTACCTCCATCTTCTTCGATGTTGCACTCTTTTTCTGGCCTCAGCATAACTCAGCCCAGTCCATTGCCTCACATTATCATACCAAGTGGTTTGCTGCCATCCTCTTTCCCTCTTTCCTTCTATCATCTCTTCCAATAACAATTTCTGCAGTCCACCACCTCTTAACAAGTGCCCGGCATATTCCAGCTTCCTTTTCTGCACATTCTTCAGCAACTCCTTTTCTCCCCTCGCTCTCTTCAACATTTCCATATTACTGACCTTCATCGCCCATCTAATTTTCTGCATTCTCCTTAAACACCACATTTCAAATGCCTTCAGTCATCGTTGCGCTTCCTTGCATAAGGTCCACGATTCGACTCCATACAACAGATTGCTCCAGACGTAGCATTTCCAAATTCTACAACGCAGCCCAAAGTCCAACCTCTTGCCACACAGCACCTCACTCAGGCTCCAGAACGATGATCTTGCAATCTCAATTCTTCGGCTAATTTCTGTATCACATTTCCCATCCTCTGTGACCAACTGTCCCAAGTACACAAACTTCTTGACTTGCTCTATGCCTTTGCCGTTAATTTTGATACTGATTTTGGGGATTTCTTTCTCCTGTGATACTACCATCATCTTCGTCTTTGCAGCGTTTATTTTCATTCCAAATCGTTCTCCTTCAGCATTTATCTTATCTGCTATTCTGAGTAACTCTTCCTCAGTCTCGGCTAACAACACTGAATTATCTGCATACCTCAAGTTGTTCACCGTCACTCCACCAATTTGGACACCAGCTTCATCGTTCAACAGCCTGAAGATTACCTCTGAGTAAATGTTAAATAATAAAGGGGAGATAATGCAGCCCTGGTGAACCCCTTTTTGAATCTCAGCTTCCGGTGAATTCCCACCACTAGCTCTTATTACTGCCTTCTGATGCCAGTACAGACTCACAATGAGTCGAACATCTTTCCCATCCAGCCCCAATGAGTTCAGGCAATTGACCAGCTGTTCATGATTGACTCGGTGAAAAGCTTTCTCGTAATCCAGGAAGCACATGTAAATGTCTTTTTTTTTCTAGACCTCGTTCCACAATCATTCGCAATTTGTGAATGGAACTAACTAGAAGATGAATAATCTTAGAGGAGAGAGTAAGAATTGTGAGATATTATTGCTGTAAAACAAACAAAAGATAGATATCCAGCAGCTCAGGCAGCACCTGGGGTGAAAGAAAAACTGATAAACCTTCATTGTAACGGGCTAGACTTTACACAAACTGGAAAGTCTGGTTATCTGAAATTGTTCTGAAAGCTGTAATATGCTTAGTCAGAAAGTAAAATTCTGCTCCTTAAGCTTATGTTGCTTTTCTTTGAGTAACGTTAAGAGCCAAAGCAAGAGCAATCTGAGTGGGAACAAGATTAAGAATTAAACTGACAGAAGCTCAGGATTTCCTATGTAGACCAAGCAGAGTTCTTTGCAAGTCAGCCTTTACTTTTCTAATGAGGAGAAGATCACAATGTGAGCATAAATGGGGTACGATAGACCAACAAAAACAGTTGATAAGATGTTGTTGAAGGCACAGTGGAAGTATTGTACAAGTTGAGTACCTCTTATCCAAAATGCTTGGGGCTGGAAGTGTTTCAGATTTTTGAATTTTGAAATATACTGTATACTGAGGTAACTTGGGATCGTTATCTTTTCTGACTCAGAATTTATGTGCTACCGGTAAATGGTCTTGGTTTTACACTTGTTCAACACATATATGTACTGATGCAGCCGTTTAGTGTATTAGACTTTCATCAGCGACGAAAGATGGCAAACTCATTAATGAATTTCTCTGTTGCTTCATGATCAGCAGATGCTTTATCGCCACAAATCTTTAAAAAATTAATGCTGTGCCCTTCCTTAATTTTCTGCAATCAGCCTGCTGAATATTCACAATTACCTTCAATTTTCAATTCGTTTTCATAGATCTTTGCTTGTTTCATGATCAGTGTACCTTTAAGCATGTGTCCACTCTGATGCTGTCGAATCCACGCTTTTAATATATGATTTAGATCTTCATTTTTTGCTTTATGCAGTGTTTTACTACACATCATCTAGGAGCTTTCCCAGCACCTTATGGAATTTTTCATGTCATGCTCAAAAAAATTCAGATTTCAGAGGTTTTCGGATTTTGGAATTTCGAATAAGGGGTGCCACATATCTAGCCTTCAGCAGACTGCAAATCTCTTAGTTCATCCATGGCTTTTGGTTTGGATACGGCCACTGAGTGTATGTGCATGGACTTCTGCTGCTAAAGCCGAAGTTCAAGGTTCAAGGTAAAGAACACTTCAAGGTTCAACGTATCGTGCATTCGCCGATACTTTTCTGCACACCACTGTTGTAATGCCTGGTTATCTGAGTTACTATCACCTTCCTGTTGACTTGAACATGTCTGGCCAGTCTCCTCTGATGTCTCTCATTAGCAAACCATTTTACCTACAGAACTGCCGTTCACCGGATTTCTTTTCTTTCCCTTCATTCTCTGTAAACTCTAAAGAATATTTTGTATGAAAATCCCAGGAAAACAGCGGTTTCTGAGATACTCAAACCACCCCACCTGTCACCAGCAATCATCCCATAATCAAAGCTACTTAGAACATATTTCTTCCCCATTCTGATGTTTGGTCTGAACAACCGAATTCCGTGACCACGTCTGCATGCTTTTATGCATTGAGTTGCTGCCTCATGATTGCATTAATGAACAGCTGTACATGTGTACCTAATCAAGTGAGTGTATATTTGGGGATATCAGCAGGCTGGTAACCATCCTGCGGAAAGCCTATTCCCAAAATTGAATGCACACTGATGACAAAATCACTGCAAATGCATATTCCTTACAGAATGCTTAGAACATTCCTAGGGCCAGTCGAAAGTTCTGACTTTATTACTATTTACCACCACTGACAAAGTATCAACATATAATTTATTGGGCAGAATAGTAGAAATTTAAATGACCACAGGAAAGGAATTGAGACACCATCAGTAGGTATTTTTGTTTTAAACTGCTACAAGTTGATTAATCTTGCTGCATATTTCCCGAGCTCACCACCACCCCACATCACCCTTACTCCAGCAAGCTCCTCTCCCACCGCATTGATAGTGAGTTTCCAGGTGAAGATTATAATACCTCTGGGAGCTCTTTCATATTAGTTAAAGAAGCTGAAGAAAGAAGTTAGAAGATCTGCCACGTCACTTGCAGAAGCAGAAAGCCTACTCTGCAACGAAGAAGTGTCTCTTCCAGAGTGCTGAGGAAAAATTTTGATTGCAGTCTTTTGCTGAAACCAATTCCAAGTGCAACTTTAATAAGCCCACAGTTCCAAACCTAGCTGGGCAGCTTTAAATTACTGAGACACGAGAGTGTGGAGATGCTGGAATCAAGAGCCCCACACAAAAAGCTGGCAGACCCACTGAGTTCCTCCAGAATTTTGTGTGTTGCAACCTAAAATTACTTCTGTTCAAACAAACCACTGAAGCTATGTGACAAAGATAATGGAAGCATGAATATCTGTTTAGGGAATTTCAGATACAAAGCCTAGAGGCAGGATAAGGGTAGCAGTCTGCACTTTCCCGCGGTTAGCAAAAGAAAATAATTCCCCAGAGCATGCCTTGACTGTTTCTATTACTGACAGACAGCCTCTCGTGGCACACAGATGAGTAAGTGGCTCTGAATTGTGCTGCTGCTTGTGTGTGGCAGTGGATGACATTAGCAAGCTGCTTCAAGTCTGCACAAAATTACTTTGCTGGCACAGGGCATTGTTTTATTGGAAAAGAAATTCAAATCATTTCTGGTGCCTTTTTTTCAAGATCTGCAGGAAATAATACTAGAAATGTTTCTTTGGACGAGGTACACAGAAAGATTCCAAAGCACTCACAAAGGAATAATTTGAGCTTCTCTGTGGGGAAGTAGGAGGGGCCCACATTAAAGGGAGTTGGTTATAAGTCTCATCCAATGAGGGAAATTCAGACGTCTATTTGGGTCACTGAAGGTGAAAAAAAATTATCATCCCCTAAGGGGATAAAGAAAGCTTTTCGGTTTTAACTGTTCTGGTGGTTGGCACTTCATCAGAATACAGAAAATAAATTGGTTGGGAAAAACAACCATGCTTGTATATCTATATATAACCCTAAAACAGTTTAAACTGATTCAATTTCAATGCATTTTTTTAAAAAAAAGATAGATTATTAACACATGTACTTTATGAAATGCAGCAGAGTGCCATCTTAAATCAATGCTTTTCAACCCACAATACCCCTATGTACTTCAAGTAGTTAGAGCCCTACCCCACGGCAAAACGCCACCTCTCTGTTCAGTGTCAGTGTTAGTCCAGACAAGCAAGCTGAAATCAGGAAATCACCTCAGTGGGAACGACAGGCTAAAGCACATTCATCATCACATCTGCCATGCAGTGAACTGATGTTAACCTCACACTTGTATCTAGATTTCCCTCCCAAGCCTCTCCTCAGGCTCACGATGCATTCCATTTCTCAGGGAAGAGGGTAAATGGGATATTTATTTTGTCAGACCTTTGGTGAAGATAAGTAGATAAGATGAGACCTGAATAATGTTACATATGAGAAAATATCTCCCTTTCACTTACAGCCTCCTTATGGTGACTGCACAAACCATAATTGAAAGGATTAATTAAAAAATAAATGATGCACTTAATTACTGTGTACTGGTGAATAGTTTTCTGTGGTGAGAACAATGTTTGTGTAACACATTACTGCTTCCTTCAGTCTTGTTTACAGGAGCGTCTCCTGCTGCTTACAACATAATTTTAGTCTTTTGAACAGAAGAGAGGTCACTCACAAATGTTAGGCAATTTCTTCATTCATTAGGCTCTGATGGCATCAATGGGACCTGAGCATAATGTTAAGCAGAGGAGCAGGTAGGGATTGCAGTAGGATCCATCGAGGCTATTCCAAGACTGAGGGTCAGAAAGTCAGTGGAGTCAATTTTAAATTGCCCTGCCTTTCCTCTACTTCTGGAGAAAATATTGCATTTCAGGCACTTGCCTACCCTTTGTCCGCACACAGCTGTATCCCCAGTAGACAGGGACCTCAATATTCTGGAAATCACACTTTAGTTCTGTGCAGAAGATAAAACTGAATGGAGAGCCCAGAGGAAGCCAAACTAAATCTTTAATCTAACTTTTCATGGGGTTATTTGTGGGTAATGAATCAGGTGTTTTCTTCACCTCCAAAGGGTCCTTGGATCTCTCTATCCCTGACTTTATCTCTTTCTGCTGTGAACCTTTCAATCCATCCTCTTGACCATTCCCTGATATCTCTGGACTCCTCACCCAATGTTTGTTCTTACCCATTGAGCCTGATTATTGATTAATTCATTAACTGTTTACTCTTTTCCATTGATGCTGCCTGGCCTGCTGAGTTCCTCCAGCATTGTGTGTGTGTGTGTGTGTGTGTGTGTGTGTGTGTGTGTGTGTGTGTGTGTGTGTGTTGCTTCGATTTCTAGCATCTGCAGATTTTCTTGTGTTTATTAATATACTTATTTATCTATCTATTTATCTTCTATCTATTTATTTATTTGCACAGTTTATCATCAGTCTTTGTGTGTAGCTTTTCATTGATTCTATTGTACTTCTTTGTTCTACTAGTAAATGCCTGCAAGAAAATGAATCTCAGGGTGGTATACAGTAACATTTATGTACATACTTTGATAATAAATTTACTTTGAAGTTTGAACTTTGACCTGCTCATATGGGGGAAAAGTGCTGCAGTTTCTCAAATAAGACCCAGCTGTTAAAATGATATATTTATTTTGTTCCTTCTCCACGCATTGTGGCACATGGGCAGCAACTTTGCTGTTTCTTTAGCATTTGTCTGTTTTTGATGAGGCCAAGTTGCCAGCTCAATACGCAACCCAACACAGGTGGAAAGCATGCAAGGAGCCGGCTGGATTCGAACCCAGCACCACTCACCTCAAAGTCCATGCAGATGCCACTACAGCACCAGCCAACAGTTAAAATTATATCCATCGTATTAATTCCTAAACTAAGTTAATACAAACTTTCATGGAAGTTTCATTGTAGGACTTTTCCAGGCTATATGCCCTTCAGCGTTCCCTATCAACTTCCCTTCCAATTCTTTACTCAAGTGCTGAGTCCCCGTGGATCCCTCCTTAAAAACCTGCACTATTCACCAGAATTGGGCTAGAAATTGTCAAGTCCTGTAAAGATAAGACCTTATGGAGTGGCAATGGGGATGGGGGGTGGTGGTTGTTGGTCATTAATATATCCTGATTTAGGGGGCTGTCCATGTGGAGTTTGCATATTCTCCTTGTGACTACAAGGGTTTCTCCTGGGTAATTTTGTTTCCTCTTGCCTTCCAAATTAAAGTTGCAGTAAATTGTCCATGATGACTGGCATGAGAATCAATGATGTTTCACAAAAGAGAGAATAGGTCAAAGGAAAACTTAAACGTGGGGACATGGAACTGATGGAATTGATCTGAGAGTTGGCATGTACCTGATGGACCGAATGGCCTCTTTGTCTACTTTGAGGAAATGTGAGAATATGAACTTTGTGTTCTTTATTAGGGGGATATCCAAACCCAGCCATGAAAGGGATGACCTATTCCCACAATCATGTAGGTTCAATTTCCTTTTTCTGTTCCAGCCAGGCAATAAATTGATGCAAAGCACTTCAACTGTGAAAAATGGATACTGCTTATGCTGAAAATCTGAAATAAAAATACTCAGTGATATCTAGTCAGGGACATACTGAGCTGCCATTTCAGGTTGCTGAACTTCCATCAGAGTGAAATATTCACAGTAAAATATTAAATTTGTTTCTCTCTCTACAGATGCTGCCTGACCTGCTGAGTATTTCCAGTTTCATCTCACATCTTAAAATATTTCATTGCCTGTGAGGTATAAGTTCATGGAAGTGTGACATAAGTGAAAGTCTTTCTGTTTGATTAACGGACATACCTGCTCTCACTTTTGCTTATCTAAATATAAACAAGACCTTTGATTTAGGTTTTTAGAAATAAAACACTGGATTTCTTGCATATGTAATTCACTTTCATTTGAGAGGCAGAGTATTTTTAGGGGCATGGATGAAATCCTAAACACAAGAGATTCTGCAGATACAGGAAATCCAGAGCAACACACAAAATGCTGGAATTGCTCCCTACATGATTCTCTTGTCCAGTCAGAGTCCCAGGCAGTTCTTCCATCTGAGGCAACACTTCATCTGTGAATCCTTTGGGGTTGTCTAATGTATCTGTTGCCCCCGATATACCTCCTCTACATTAGTGACCCCTGATGTAAATTGAGGGACCATTTTGTCAAACACCTCCGCTCTATCCACCAAATGCAGAATTTCCCAATGGCCAAACATGTCAATTCCCATCCCCATTCCCATTCCGATATGTCGGTCCATGCCTCCTCTTCTGCCATGATGAAGCCACTCTCAGTGTTGAGGGGCAACTCTTCGTATTCCATCCAGGTAGCCATTCCACCTGATAGCCTGAACATCGATTTCTCCTTCTTGTAATTTTCTTTTCTCTTTTCTCTTTTCCCCTCCCCCTTCCCTCTTCTTCTATTCCCCACTCTGACCTATCACTCCTGCCTCTTCTCCTTGCCTGCTTATTACCTCCCCCTGGTGCCCCTCCTCCTTCCCTTTCTCCTATGGTCCACACTCCTCTTTATCATATAGCCTTTTACCTTTCCCACCCACCTAGTTTTACCTATCACCTTCCAGCTTGTCCTGCTTCCCCTCACCCCATCTTTTTTAGTCTGGCATCTTCCCCCTTCCTTTACAGTCCTGAAGAATGGTCTTGACCTGAAACACAGCTATTTATTCAATTCCATCGTGCTCCCTGACCAGCTGAGTTCCTCCAGGATTCTGTGTGTGATGGTTGAAATCCTTCTTTTTCCCCCCAGATTTAAGCACACTGTTAAATTTAATAATGGAAACTTAGCCTTGTTTTTCTTCTTTCGTTAAGGGAAGGAAACCTTTTGTAGAATCCTCCACTGAGAACAGCTCATTGCTTTTCTAATCTTAATTATACTGCAGTTGGCTTTGAGGTTGATACGGCAATAAAAATAGCAGCATGTTCAATGCTAATCCTAATGGATGAAATACATTTTTTGTCCTGATGAAGGGTCTCAGCCCAACACATTAACTGTTTATTATCTTTCCATAGATGGTACCTGAACCTCAGAGTCCCTCCAGCATTGTGTGTGTTTTTCTCGGGATTTCCAGCATCTGCAGGATCTTCTGTTCATGACATATTTCATTGCTCTGCAATATTTCCAGTTAGTTATTCAGGAAAACATAATGATGGACACCAAGGAAACAATTCTCTGCCATCTAAAACTTATCTCAATTTCTAGCATTCTCTCTCTATCTCTCTTATTCTTTCTGTTCTGTGCATGCCACATAATGAGCTTTGCCTTTCATCAATATTTTAAAATTTTTAACAAATAGTTGGCAGTCTATTTGATGCCCCTCTTAACTTTTAATTTCATTGCAGTTGTTAGAAATAATATTTGTAAGTGATATTGAAGAGACGGTGTAATGGAGATTTACCAGGATGTGGCTGGGATTACAGAGTATGTTTTTATGAGAATAAGTTGAGTAAGCTACGGCTTTTCTCTTTGGAGCGAAGCAGTATGAGAGATGACTTGATAGAGATGTACAAGTTGATAAGAGGTATAGATCAAGTGGCAGAAATAACTAATACCAGGGGGCATTATTTTAAGGTGATTGGGGGAAAGTATAGTGGGGATGTCAGAGGTAAGATTTTTTTTTAACTCAGAGTTTCTGGAATACCTTGCTAGGGGTGGTGGTAGAGGCAGATATATTTGGGGTAATTAAGAAACTCTTATATAGACACATGGGTGATAGAAAAGTGGAAGGATAAGTTGAAGGGAAGGGCTAGATTGATCTTGGGGTGGGGTAAAAGGTCAGCACATCATGGGCTGAAGGTCCTGTACAGTGCTGAAGTGTTCTATGTTCAAGTAGGCTTTTGTTGAATATTGAACCTGCTTTTTAAACCATCATGCAAGGTCAATATCCATACCACTTAATAGGCAAAATCATCAGGTTGCAGCTAGCCTCAAGTTACTTTGTGAATTTTGTTGTAATATAATTACTTCATACTTTATTGTTACGACTGCTCTGCTCAAAACCAATCAGGATCCCAGGGGCTCATGCTCAATTCTAATACAAGGTTATAAACCTGAAATGTTAACTTCAGTGTTTTGCCTCTCTCCTCAGACACTAACAGACCTGATGAGTGTTTCCAGCATTTTCAAATATTGTTTCAGTTTACTAATATTTTCTTTATTTGGCTTTTTCTCTGCACCTATTGGATGTCTTCAGATGATGACTAACAACTGTTTACCACTGTCACGCCTCCCCTCCAGTCAGTGATTTCCCCAGGATCCCCTAATGAACTGAACCACTTGCCCCAAACTGCATCTCCAGACTGATCATCTACCTAATCATTTCCCAAAGCTACATTTCCCACACTGGCCAATTATCTTCATGATCTATACTATGACATAAGTCCTGACTGGGCATACATTCACTAACTCTGTCTTTACTTTATCAACTCCTGACCATAAACTGCTGTATTTTCAAAAGACTTCAGGCTCTATTGAAAATTGTAGCAGCATGCTCATGATCTCGA
Organism: Mobula birostris; assembly: GCF_030028105.1. Classification (NCBI taxonomy): domain Eukaryota; kingdom Metazoa; phylum Chordata; class Chondrichthyes; order Myliobatiformes; family Myliobatidae; genus Mobula; species Mobula birostris. The sequence goes on from NC_092402.1 coordinate 34,362,839, forward strand.
TTTTTATTGGTGTGTCATTGATCTGACCATCAGGTGCAGCAGAGAACACTAGAATGATAGGCCCATGTACATTATCGATTTTATTTGTCCTCCACTGTTGCTTCTTACTCTACCAGCCTAGCAGCTAACTACAACTCGCCTCTTCTCATGCATTAAATGCCTTTACTAAAATATAGTACTAATAGCCTTCATCCTATTGGAGAATGGGGCTGAGAGGGATAATTAATCAGCCATGATAGGATGGCAGAGCAGACTCGATGGGTCGAATGATCTAACTCTGCTCCAATGTCTTATGGTTGAGATCTTGCTTGAAGCATCAAGTGAGAACTAAATGATCATTCCATTTATAGGTCAAGTTCGCTGAACAATTTAATGTGGAACTATTTGCTACATGGAATAGTTAATTCATGTGCAAAAAGTAGAATTTGCAACAAATAGCCAGGCAATAACTGTACCTCACAGCTGACAGTCAATTAAACTCAATGTCTTTATAATAGGTTAATTTCTCGATAATCTTTCTTTCAGGATTTTTACACTGCTTTTCCGTCCTTTAGATTCCAGTTAAGTTATATCCTTCAACAGCTTCTTTCTGTTTACACTTTCAACCATCTACTTCAGACATTTACAGAAATCTGTGCCTTCAATTCTCCCGGCAGACTAAAGGATATAACAGTGTTGGTGCCAGGGGACAGCTGTAGGCCATCTGTATCCTGGAGCAAAAACAGGTGTCACTATAAAAGTATCTCTAGCATTGAGCCATCCAAACTTTACCACTGATTAGGAAGAGAGGACATTGACATTGATTATTATTAAGCAGAGCTTTTGCATTTGGCAGTAATGTGGGTAGGAGGAAAATGCTATGTGTGGCTATGTGAATTTTTTTTTAAACTGATAGTCCTGTCCAGTTCTCCTCTCAAACTGACATTGGGGGGGGGGTGGCGGGCAACAAACAGGAACTCGAAGTCAGGTCAGAAATAGGATGCTGGAAAGCAGAAGAAATAGTCCTTGGGGAACATTGGTGGACAAGGCTTTGGCTGTCAATGCTGGTTCATGCAAGGGAAGACTTCAAGGACTAAGCCAAAGTTCTCCCCATGTAGTCCAAGGAAAGCTAACTATTTTCACATTGATTACCATTTCCTCTCATCAGAGGTTCTTGGCTGGTAAAAATTATAAAAGGATGCTGATTTAGAAATCCGGTAGAGTACAGAATAATACCAGGCACCCTTGGAAGCAGTATAATGAATGGGGTGGAGGCAGCGAACAGAATCCTTTAAAGATTTTGCCCATTTCAATAAACCAATATTATTTGCAATTTCACATGTGAGCAATGAAACATCTAAGTAAATGTCACCACTTCTGTCCAGAAATACCAGCATTTATCCCCTGTAAGTGTCAGGAATTTCGGGATACTGTCACCCACACTGTTCTGAAGCCAGGACAGAAAACTGCTATTTTCACACAGAATTGACTTATCAGTTACAGATCTTGACTATTTGGTAAATTGCATATGTCATCTGTCTCCGGCAATCCCTTTTCTGTAAAGGTACACGATGTTTTAGGGAGACCTTTCTAGAAAAGTCTCACTACAGTGGCCTTATTCATCTGGCTTGAGTACACACTGCCAAAGTCATCCTTGCCTATCTGTCTGCAGTGGCTGGTTCCAGAGATCTCACTTCAGACGTCTCCCTTGACTACAAATGCCCCTAGTTATCTTTGTCTGGATGTTGTCTTTAACCCATGCTTAATACAACTTCTACAACATCTACAAATTGAAAAAAAGCAACAACAAAAAAAACAAGAAAATTTGAAGCTGGAGTCAGCCAGCAGCCTTATGACTTTTCCATTCAGATTCAGAATCCAAATCAGGTTTAATATCACTGCCATACATTGTGAAATTTGTTGTTTTGCAGGGACAGTAGAGTACAATACACTAAATAAAGAACAAAATCATGGCCATTTCAGCAAGATCATGGCTATTCTCTACATCATTGTCTATTCCTGCAACATCTTTGTATACCTCAACTCCCTTAATATCCTGAGATCTTTCAATCTGTACATTGAATTAATGTCAAGGTATATGGGAGAAATTAGCTCTAACCTGGTATAGAGATTCACACAGGTCTTGGAACTTGGTGTTTCCAGAATAGAAGTTGCACTTGTGGGTCCAATCATTATGAGTACTGATGTCTGAAGTTTCTTTTCAGCACACCCAGGAACCAGACCTTGTCAGAGTGCTGCTGTAGAAGTTTAGATATCTACTCTGCAAGTCAAAGTTCAAGTTTAATTTCAAGTTTATTGTCATTCAACTGTACATATGCATTCATCTAAATGAAACAATGTTCCTCAGGGACAAAGATGCAAAACACAGCATCACATATCACGTACAGTAAATTAACTGATATTAACACATGAACAAGATGGTGTCAATGAACAATGCTACCAAAGGCGACATCCTCAAGACGGTTCACAAAGCAACTCCTTTCATTTCTTCTACTTGTTTTATGTCTCCTTTTTATTTCAGATGTGGTTCTACTACTGCTGGAGCCTGCTAGCTACGTTCGAGCAGTGTGTTTTTGAGCCAATCGGGTGATCAGGTACTTTGCTGTCCCCAAGACGGTTCTACGAGGCCGCGAGCAAAGTGTGCGGCATGGAGGCCAGGAAGCCAGGAGATGGGGCGCAAGCCCGTAATCAACTCCATCTCTCGTCGATCTCACCAATTAAAGAGCCAAGGAAGATTGAAGTCACTGAGGCAGGTGCGGAGGGCAAGCGAATGCTCAGCACCGTCTACCAGCCTGTCGCTCACTGCTGCCAGAGGAGGATGCCTGTGTGTGGCCGTCTCTCCCTCTCTCTCCCTCTCGCTTGTTGCTCTCGAGCGAAGGTCCTTGCGTTTGAATGTTCTCTCTCTCCCTCGATACTGTCGGAGGATGGTGCGGGAGCAGTGTTTAATTGCAGTTTGTAGATTTGGATTCTATTTCAGGTTTATGATGGGTTCCAGTTCTGGTCACTCCTTTTTTGCTGCTACTTTTGGGTGGCCTGCAGGTAATGAATGCTGAGCTGAACTGAAATATGTCTTTTGATTTTGGGTTTTATATTTTGTATTTTCACTCTTTTTTTTGTTGTTGCCACTTGAGTGATTTTTATTTGTGTGGGAGGGCCTGATATCTTTCCTTGAATAGATTGGTTCCTTGGTGTTTCTTTGTTTTGTGACTGTCTGTGGGGAAGATAAATTTCAGGGGTGTATGCTGCATACATACTATGATAATAAATTACTTTGAATAATACTAATAGATAAAAGAGTATTCTGTAGATGTACAAGATCCTGAAGGAGTGTGTTGAGCAGCTGTGTTGAGTTCTCCAGCACATTTTCAATCTGAGTCTCATCCTGGAAAGGATCCTAACTGCGTGGAAAACACGTGTGGTTCCAGTACCCAAGAAAGGCCGACCAAAAGTCTTGAGTGACTATCGTCCAGTGGCCCTGACCTCACGCATCATAACGACCCTAGAGAGGCTGGTCCTGGCTCACCTTTGAACCCTGGTCAGATCAGCCCTCGATCCCCTGCAGTTTGCCTACCAGGAGCACATTGGAGTCGACGATGCTGTCATCTACCTGGTGAACAGAGCCTACTCCCATTTGGATAAGCAGGGTAGCACTGTGGGAATATGTTTTTGATCTCTCAAGTGCCTTCAATACCATACAGCCCTCATTGCTGGGGGAAAAGCTCAAGTCAATGCAGATGGGTACTTCCATTGTATCCTGGATAATGGACTTCCTGACTGGCAGACCACAGTATGTGTGGCTTCGGGCTGTGTGTCAGACATGGCTATAGCAGCACTGGGGCCCCACAGGGGACTGTATTGGTTCCCTTCCTGTTTACCCTGTATACCTTAGACTTTAGATACAACACTGAGCCATGCCATCTGCAGAAGTTCTCTGATGACTCAGCAATAGCTGGGTGTATAAAGGGAAGACAGGAGGACAAATACAGGGCCCTGGTGGAGGACTTTGTCAAATGATGCAAGCTGAATCATCTGCAGCTCAACATCACAAAGGAGATGGTGATGGACTTTAGGAAGACTAAGCCTGCACTGCTCCCTGTTACTATTGATGGTGAGGATGTGGATGTGCTGAAGACCTACAAGTACCTGCGGGTGCACATGGATGACAGACTGGAGTGAAACACCAACACATAGGTTGTGTACAGGAAGGTCAGTGTCACCTCAACTTCCTGAGGAGACTGGAGTCCTCTGGAGTAGGCCTCTCCTTCACATGTTCTACCAGTCTGTTGTCTCTAGTACAGTCTTCAATGCGGTGGTGTGCTGGGGCAATGGCATCAAGATGGGTGATGCCAACAAGATCAATAAACTGATTGGAAAGGCTGACTCTGTCATAGAAGTCAAACTGGACACACTGGAGGCTGTGGTAGAACAAAGGACCCTACAGAAAATCCTGGCAATTCTGGACAACGTTTCTCTCCCTCTGCATGCCACCTTGGCTGAACAGAAGAGCACTTTCAGTAATAGACTAAGACAACTGCACTGCTCCTGTCATAAGAGGGCACTGGTGGTGGACCCAAATGCAAGACACAGACACTGAAGTACTAGGAACAGGACTTAACTAGAGAGCTGGGTTAGGGACGTGACTGGATGCAGACTAGGAGCTGGGACAAGAACACAGATTTGGGCTAGAACATTGGCTCGGCAAGCAGGACCAGGACAAGGAACTGGGAACTGGGAGCCTGGACTTGGACTCCGACCCAGAGACTGGACAAGGACCCAGACGTGGGTCTTGACTTGGGCTTAGACCACAGATCTAGGTGAGGATGTGATGTGGCTACAGGACTGGACATGAGGCTTGGGTTCCTCGAGGCAAGGACATGACGAGGCCTGGGTTTGGACTCTGAGCCAGAGACCGGACAAGGACCCAGAACCTGGGTCTTGACTCGGGCTGGGAATCCGGAACTAGGCAAAGACATGACATGGTCTTGGGAAACAGGAACCTCGGAACACAAAGCTGGAAGCCTTGACTTGGTCTCGGGGAGGACAGGTACACAGAGCCTTGGTCAAGCGCACGGGAACACAGAGCCTTGGACTTAAGAGACCAGACCCTCAATAAAACTTTAAGCTACTATTAAGCCATAGGAGTTCTACTGCATCTCCTTAAATGCTTCTTGAAATTAAACAAGAACATTTTGTGGGCCAAAACCAGCACCATTTTTTTATGGAAAGTATGTAGTAGTCTACAGTACCTATATCTACCATAGTGGGTTTCTGTCTGGATAAAGGATGTCCCATAAATAGGCCTCTTATAATCAGCACAACTTTAAGTAATTACGCATCAAATGCTTTGATGTAAATAGTGAAAACAAAAGTAATGAGCCTTGTGGACTAAACCATAAAGTTAATCGTTGTCAGATGTAGTTTGTCTGTTACTTCAAATTATAATACCTTACAGAGGAAATTGGAAATGGTGTAAAAATACAGAAGATGTTATTATTGTAGACTCCAAAAGGAAAATAAAAATGAAAAGGTTTCACTGTCTCTTATATTCTACCTAAATGATAAAAATCAAATTTCAGCAATTAGGTTAATGTTGTGTGATTATCCAGATAATGAATGAGAAGGCAACTTAATAAAGTTTTAGACACTCTTAGTGGCAATCTTGCTTGAATTCTCCATAAATTTACAGGCACAGAAAGGTGGAAGCATTGTACAGTTAAAGGAACTTCAATCATTCAAATGGTATTTGTTTAAAATGACACAAGTCTACTGCCAAGCTATTTGGTTTTGCTGACTTTCTTCCACACCCCTGTAGTAAACATGGTAAGTAAAGAAAAAGAGTGATCAAAATGGAATCACAGGGCTAATCCAAATTCTCAAGCAATTGATTAGATTAAGAATCATGTTTATTGTCACCATCTTATATGGCATGAAATTTGCTGTTTTGCAGCAGCAGTACAGTGCAAATATGTTAACATACTAAATAAATTAATAATGCACAAAAACAATAATGAGGTAGGCTCATGGGTTCATGGCCCATTCAAAAGTCTGATGGCAGTAGGGAAGAAGCTGTTTCTGAATCGTTGAGTTTGGGTCTTCAGTCTCCTGTACCTCCTCCCTGATGGTAGTAACAAGAAATAATGAGTAATCAGTGGTCAACAAGTCAATGCATTGAAGGTTAACAAAGAAGTGAAAGCAAACATTCATTAGAAAATTGGAATGTTATTACTGTAACAATAAACAATTAGTAAAGTTTTTGAAATCTTGGGCAGTGCTCCAGGACACAATGACTGCAGACAACTGTGGAAGTCTATTAGAACACGAGAGAGGACAGTATTTTAATTACCACATTCTTTTTGCATGTAGAGCTGAGGAAAGATTTATACATTGGCTTCAAGATTCATGAATCATTGTATGACCTTTTTGGAGAAGAAATTTATTTTAAAGAATTCTTCATTAAATTTATATTAGGGCAGGATATGGTAATATATTGTAACTCCAAAATATAAAATTAATCAAAAGAAAAAACACATGGGTGACATGGATAAATGTGTAGACTTTGTTTTTATTTTTAGTCAGATGTGCGCATATAATGTGGTGGCATAATAGAAACATAGAAACATAGAAGATAGGTGCAGGAGTAGGCCATTCGGCCCTTCGAGCCTGCACCGCCATTTATTATGATCATGGCTGATCATCCAACTCAGAACACCGCCCCAGCCTTCTCTCCATACCCCCTGACCCCCGTAGCCACAAGGGCCATATCTAACTCCCTCTTAAATATAGCCAATGTACTGGCCTCAACTGTTTCCTGTGGCAGAGAATTCCACAGATTCACCACTCTCTGTGTGAAGAAGTTTTTCCTAATCTCGGTCCTAAAAGGCTTCCCCTCTATCCTCAAACTGTGGCCCCTCGTTCTGGACTTCCCCAACATCGGGAACAATCTTCCTGCATCTAGCCTGTCCAATCCCTTTAGGATCTTATACGTTTCAATCAGATCCCCCCTCAATCTTCTAAATTCCAACGAGTACAAGCCCAGTTCATCCAGTCTTTCTTCATATGAAAGTCCTGCCATCCCAGGAATCAATCTGGTGAACCTTCTTTGTACTCCCTCTATGGCAAGGATGTCTTTCCTCAGATTAGGGGACCAAAACTGCACACAATACTCCAGGTGTGGTCTCACCAAGGCCTTGTACAACTGCAGTAGTACCTCCCTGCTCCTGTACTCGAATCCTCTCGCTATAGATGCCAGCATACCATTCGCCTTTTTCACCGCCTGCTGTACCTGCATGCCCACTTTCAATGACTGGTGTATAATGACACCCAGGTCTCGTTGCACCTCCCCTTTTCCTAATCGGCCACCATTCAGATAATAATCTGTTTTCCTATTTTTGCCACCAAAGTGGATAACTTCACATTTATCCACATTAAATTGCATCTGCCATGAATTTGCCCACTCACCCAACCTATCCAAGTCACCCTGCATCCTCTTAGCATCCTCCTCACAGCTAACACTGCCACCCAGCTTCGTGTCATCCGCAAACTTGGAGATTTTGCATTTAATTCCCTCATCCAAGTCATTAATATATATTGTAAACAACTGGGGTCCCAGCACTGAGCCTTGCGGTACCCCACTAGTCACCGCCTGCCATTCTGAAAAGGTCCCGTTTATTCCTACTCTTTGCTTCCTGTCTGCTAACCAACTCTCCACCCACACCAATACCTTACCCCCAATACCGTGTGCTTTAAGTTTGCACACTAACCTCCATTATGAATGTATGCCATTCAAGTACCTCGTACGTATAACCCATATTGAATTATGCAAACAACAAGCAACACTCAATTAAGCAGTATATTTACAATGTTACTCAAATGTTACTGAAAAATATTAAATACACAACACTCCTCCCTGCCTTATGGTATAGGTGCAGTCATGAATCATGTTATGAGTGAATGAAGTGAATGCCCAATAACTTCTGCATCACATTCCCTTACCACTGCAGAGAAATATTACACGCTGATTGACAGAGAGGTCTTGGGTCTGGTTTGGGGTGTAAGCCGTTTCAACCAGTATTTGTATAGGAGAGAATTTACCCTCATTACTGATCATCAGCCAATAGTTTCCATTTTGGATCCACAGAAAGCTGTTCCATAACAACAGCAGCACAAATACAGAGATGGGCTCGGATTCTTGAAGGACCCAATTACAAGATTGAATTCAAGAGGATGACTAATCATGGAAACGCTGACAGATTGTCTCATTTACCCTTGGAAAAGGAAATACCAAATAAATTTACAAAATAGACACTCTTCTTGACGTATTCTCTATAACGCAAATCAGTAGTCTGCCTATTATGGCAGAAATGATCCAAAGGGAAACCAGAAAGACCCCTCACTGTCTCAGGTCTACATGGCAACCTAAAATAGATGGAATGTGCAGCAGAAGTTCCAGTTCTCCCATTTTTACCAGTGCCGGGATGAACTTGCCCTTGACGGGGTTTGCCCTATGCAGGGATTGAGAGTTGTTGTACCATTCAAGCTGAGAGTTATATTGTTAGAGGAGCCATAGCCAGTCACCTAGACAAAGTTAAAATGAGACTGTTAGCTTGATGCTTTGCCTGGAGGCCTGAGATAGATCAGCAGATCGAGCAGCTGTCCATGCACTCTTCAGGACGCCAACACGTCCAAGAGATGACATGAGAGCAGAGCCCCTCATCTATGGGAATGGCCTGCATTGCCCGGGCAGAACATTCATGTGGATTTTGCCGGACCACTTATGGACACAAATTTCTTGGTTGTCATAGGTGCAGCTACAAAGTGGCCAGAAGTGTTCCCAATAGCCTCCACTACAGTGTGCACACTGTTGATGTGTTGAGAAGCCTCTTCTCAAGAACTGATGTTTCAGAATGCTTAGTCAATGACGATGGATCACAGTTTGTTGCAGAACAGTTGCAGTCATTTCTGAAATGAATGAAATAAAACATATTACATCTGCATTGTACTACCCAGCTACAAATGGCTTGGTGGAGAGATTTGTCCAGAGTCTGAAGAACACACTGTGAGCAATGGCAGCAGAACACACTACACTGACACTGAATCAGACTCACCAATTTCCTCCTTTTATATCACAATGCAGCACACTCCACAACCAACAACTTACCAGTCCCTGGGTCGTCCCTTGCACTCACACTTGGATCTCCTCAAACCTAATCTTGGAAGAAATATGCAGGACAAACAGCTGAGACACATTGAAGTCTCCTCAGACAAGGAGGTCTGAAGTTTCACTCCTGGACAAGTAGTCCTGGCAAGTGACTACAGAACTGATCAAAAGTGGGTACTCAGAAAGATTAAGGACAAAACTGGACCATATGATATCAGTCACAAAACATCAGACACAAAACACATCCAGTTGAGAAGAGCATAGTCAAGTGTTAGAGAAGAAAGGTGGCTACTGCTATCAGAACCACTTCTTGCAGATCAGAGTCAACTCCTGCAACCACCACAGAGGAGGCCCCAGAACCTGAGATTGTTTCACAGCCACAAGTCTCAACCTGAGTGATCGCCCTTGTCAGGAAAGACGCTATCCCACAAGAGTAAGAAATCCTCCACAGCGTTCAAATCTTTAAGCCTGAATGGGACAATTTAAAACTTACTATGCTCTAGATGTCTGTATATGTAGTTGTATTATATAGTATACAGTGTATATAGTTGAGATACATTCTATATTGAGTTGGGGTCTATAGCTAAGCAAGGAGGAGTGTTGTCTATCTAATATTTCAATAATATTTGAGTAACCTTGTATATATATATATATATATATATATATGTATTGTTTGATTAAGCATTCGTGTTCATTTAAATAATTCATTATGAGTTATATTTATAAACACGTGAATTTCAGACATCATCACACTACCAGGTGATAGGTGAGTGCCTCAGTTAAAGTAAAAAATGAAATTAGACTTACATTCATTCTCTCGTGTCTTCCTTTGAATTAGTTTAATGTTTTGAAGTTACAAAACATAACAGTAGGCTTCAGGTAAGTCCACTTTGGTGAAGTGTTTTCCTCCAGAAAGGTTTTCAAAGATATCCTCTATCCTGGGCACAGGATATTGATCTATTTTCAGTCCTGGGTTGATGGTGACCTTAAAATCAGCACAGATCGTGGTAAAACCCATTCTTCTTAGCTACTAGGACCACTGGTGTTGCCCATGGGCTCCACTCAAACTTGGAAAGAATTCCTTCGGCCTCCATGCGATCTAGCTCACTAGTTACTTTAAAATGAATGGTATAAGGTACCGGACAGGCTTTGTAAAACTTGGGTGAGGCATTTTCATTTAACACTATTTTACCTTTGATATACTTGAGTTTTCCAATGCCACCCTTGAACACTACTGGAGCATCATCTAGTACCTTTCCTAACTCGCCATTAGTTGACTCTATTACAGGGGATGTGGCATGCAAATGGTGGATCGATCTCCAATAAAGCTGTAGTTGTCTCAGCCAATCATGGCCACAGCCCACAATGCTGGCCGTCCTGTATTTACCACATACAAACTCAATGTGGCTTATTGGTTGTTGTACTTCACTGTTACAATTGTTATTGTGCAATATTGTGTAATAGTGTGCAATAAAGGAACAGCAGTTATAATGGGTGACTTCAATCTACATGTAGATTGGGTGAACCAAATTGGTAAAGGTGCTGAGGAAGAGGATTTCTTGGAATGTATGCGGGATGGTTTTTTGAACCAACATGTCGAGGAACCAACTAGAGAGCAGGCTATTCTGGACTGGGTTTTGAGCAATGAGGAAGGGTTAATTAGCAATCTTGTCATGAGAGGCCCCTTGGGTAAGAGTGACCATAATATGGTGGAATTCTTCATTAAGATGGAGAATGACATAGTTAATTCAGAAACAAAGGTTCTGAACTTAAAGAGGGGTAACTTTGAAGGTATGAGACGTGAATTAGCTAAGATAGACTGGCAAATGATACTTAAAGGATTGACGGTGGATATGCAATGGCAAGCATTTAAAGGTTGCATGGATGAACTACAACAATTGTTCATCCCAGTTTGGCAAAAGAATAAATCAAGGAAGGTAGTGCACCCGTGGCTGACAAGAGAAATTAGGGATAGTATCAATTCCAAAGAAGAAGCATACAAGTTAGCCAGAGAAAGTGGCTCACCTGAGGACTGGGAGAAATTCAGAGTTCAGCAGAGGAGGACAAAGGGCTTAATTAGGAAGGGGAAAAAAGATTATGAGAGAAAACTGGCAGGAAACATAAAAACGGACTGTAAAAGCTTTTATAGATATGTAAAAAGGAAAAGACTGGTAAAGACAAATGTAGGTCCCCTGCAGACAGAAACAGGTGAATTGATTATGGGGAGCAAGGACATGGCAGACCAATTGAATAATTACTTTGGTTCTGTCTTCACTAAGGAGGACATAAATAATCTTCCAGAAATAGTAGGGGACAGAGGGTCCAGTGAGATGGAGGAACTGAGCGAAATACATGTTAGTAGGGAAGTGGTGTTAGGTAAATTGAAGGGATTGAAGGCAGATAAATCCCCAGGGCCAGATGGTCTGCATCCCAGGGTGCTTAAGGAAGTAGCCCAAGAAATAGTGGATGCATTAGTGATAATTTTTCAAAACTCGTTAGATTCTGGACTAGTTCCTGAGGATTGGAGGGTGGCTAATGTAACTCCACTTTTTAAAAAAGGAGGGAGAGAGAAACCGGGGAATTATAGACCGGTTAGCCTAACGTCAGTGGTGGGGAAACTGCTGGAGTCAGTTATCAAGGATGTGATAACAGCACATTTGGAAAGTGGTGAAATGATTGGACAAAGTCAGCATGGATTTGTGAAAGGAAAATCATGTCTGACGAATCTCATAGAATTTTTTGAGGATGTAACTAGTAGAATGGATAGGGGAGAACCAGTGGATGTGGTATATTTGGATTTTCAGAAGGCTTTTGACAAGGTCCCACACAGGAGATTAGTGTGCAAACTTAAAGCACACGGTATTGGGGGTAAGGTATTGGTGTGGGTGGAGAGTTGGTTAGCAGACAGGAAGCAAAGAGTGGGAATAAACGGGACCTTTTCAGAATGGCAGGCGGTGACTAGTGGGGTACCGCAAGGCTCAGTGCTGGGACCCCAGTTGTTTACAATATATATTAATAACTTGGATGAGGGAATTAAATGCAGCATCTCCAAGTTTGCAGATGACACGAAGCTGGGTGGCAGTGTTAGCTGTGAGGAGGATGCTAAGAGGATGCAGGGTGACTTGGATAGGTTGGGTGAGTGGGCAAATTCATGGCAGATGCAATTTAATGTGGATAAATGTGAAGTTATCCACTTTGGTGGCAAAAATAGGAAAACAGATTATTATCTGAATGGTGGCCGATTAGGAAAAGGGGAGGTGCAACGAGACCTGGGTGTCATTATACACCAGTCATTGAAAGTGGGCATGCAGGTACAGCAGGCGGTGAAAAAGGCGAATGGTATGCTGGCATTTATAGCGAGAGGATTCGAGTACAGGAGCAGGGAGGTACTACTGCAGTTGTACAAGGCCTTGGTGAGACCACACCTGGAGTATTGTGTGCAGTTTTGGTCCCCTAATCTGAGGAAAGACATCCTTGCCATAGAGGGAGTACAAAGAAGGTTCACCAGATTGATTCCTGGGATGGCAGGACTTTCATATGAAGAAAGACTGGATGAACTGGGCTTGTACATGTTGGAATTTAGAAGATTGAGGGGGGATCTGATTGAAACGTATAAGATCCTAAAGGGATTGGACAGGCTAGATGCAGGAAGATTGTTCCCGATGTTGGGGAAGTCCAGAACGAGGGGTCACACTTTGAGGATAGAGGGGAAGCCTTTTAGGACTGAGATTAAGAAAAACTTCTTCACACAGAGAGTGGTGAATCTGTGGAATTCTCTGCCACAGGAAACAGTTGAGGCCAGTTCATTGGCTATATTTAAGTGGGAGTTAGATATGGCCCTTGTGGCTACGGGGGTCAGGGGGTATGGAGGGAAGGCTGGGGCGGTGTTCTGAGTTGGATGATCAGCCATGATCATAATAAATGGCGGTGCAGGCTCGAAGGGCCGAATGGCCTACTCCTGCACCTATTTTCTATGTTTCTATGTTTCTATTCCCACAGGAGTTATCTTTTCTCTAGTATAAGTTCTTAGATGAATATCTGCAGGCTTCAGTTCAGTATCTTTGAAATGTCATTCAAACTCATTTTGTGTGGAATGACTAAAACAGCCGAGCCAGTGTCCAATTCCACTTTAATGAATTTGCCATTCACTTCTGGTGTAGGCCATATTGCTTGTCCCCGGTCAGTTTTCACTTTGTAAATCTTAAGGCTACACGGTCCTGTGTCACTCTCATCATTATCAGGTTTTTTTTATCAACAACATTCAGATTAGTGCTCTTTTTGAAACTGCAACTTAACTTCTTATCTTTTTCTCTTCTCTGTGCAGTCCATTTATTTTTGTCTGCTCGACAGGCTCATTGTATGTGTCCTACTTTGTTGTATTTTCTGCAAGTTTCGCCCTTAAACCTGTATTACTCTGGTATATGTGAGCTCCTGACACAATGGTAACACAATTTGTTCAGCCAGGATGGTTTCTGTTTAGACATTGCAATTTTTTTCACATCCACTTTCATTCCTGACTGAAAATCTATTACGTTTCTGGTTGCCGTTTCCATTGATACAGCAATTTCAACTGTTCTTTTAAATGTAAGTTGTGCTTCAGTTAGGAGCCATTTTTGAATGTTTTCTTGCAAGATTCCACAAACTAAATGACCTCTCAGTGCACCATTAAGACCATCACTGAACTGGCAATGCTCACACAACTTCTTCTCTTCAGCTGCACCATATCACCGAAAGCGTTCTGCATTCAAAAGGGTTTTGGTTCTAAGTGTTCCTGTATTACTTTAATGATATCAGCAAAGCTTATTTTGGCTGGTTTTGTTGGAGCAGTCAAACTTCTAAGCAAATTGCATGCCTTTCCATCCAATGCACTTAGCAAAACTTGCACTCGCTTTTCATTGGCTATTTCATTTGCTTCAAAATACTGCTCAATTTGCTCAATATACACTATCCAGTTACATCTTGTGCTGTTAAACAAGTCTATCTTTCCAATGTAGCTAGCCATTTCTGTTACTTTTTTTATTTTTTATTATTATCAGCAAGTACTCATTGGTTATGAACCTGTGAATTTCATCCATTTTCTGCCTTTTTTAAACTCAACCATCTCTGTTTCTTCCCAAAGAAGCTGAGCTGTCCTTTTTTTTTAATTTTGAGTATTTTGCTGTGCTTTTCCTAAATTTGAACTCAAACGTCTCGCTGCACTTCAACAGGTAGTTGCCTCTGGATTGTTTAAAACTTCTTCATCGCCACTATTATGTTTTGTAAGTCTAAAACATAAAATGTATTGAAAAAAGTCACGGGACAGCCGGAGATAAATGTGTCGACTTTGTTTTTACTTTCAGTGAGATGCGCACATATGACATGGTGGCATTATGATGTATACCATGCACATATCTTGTACAACAGTGGTCCCCAACCACCGGGCCGTGGACCAGTACTGGGTCGCAAACATGTGCTGCCGGGCCACGAGGAAACGATATGATTTGGTGATATGAACTGATATGAGTCAGCTGCACTTTTCCTCATTCCCTGTCACGCCCACTGTTGAACTTGAACGCTCGAGAGGTCATTACACACATGAGGTCATTACGAATATTGTCAATGTTAAACTGGTCCATGTGTGCAAAAAAGGTTGGGGACTCCTGTTGTACAAATAACCCGTAATGAATTATGTAAACAAAAGAGGATGTTTAATCAAACAATATATTTATAGTCTTACTCAGATATTACTGAAATATTAAATTCACAACACACTGCTTGACTCAGGCTTCGATAGACGAGCAGACAAAAGTTTGTTTTGCACTTATGTAGGAAGTGGCTACATTGCAAATGCAATCAAGTGTGGCAAGATGTGAAGTTATCTATTTTGACAGAAAAGGGTAGAAAAACAGAGTATTTTTTAAATGACAAGGAGTTAGAAAATGCTGGTGCTCAGGAAGATACTGTTATTTGTGTACTTGGATCGCTAAAAGTAAATGTGTAGGTGCAGTAAGCAATTAAGAAGACAAGCAGTGTGATAGCTATTATTGCAAGAGGCCTTGAGTATAGGAGGAAAGGCAGCTTTATGTAATTGGACAATAGTCTGATGAAACTGCAGATAGAATATTATCTATAGGTCTTGTCTTTCTATCCAAGGAAGTTTATGAAGGAGATAACAAACTGATGAAGGGCCTTTCATCTGAAATGTTAACTTTGTTGGCCTTTCCACAGTGGCTGACTGACCTGCTGGGTGTTTCCAGGATTCTATGATTATATTAAGGAAGTATATGTTTCAGATAGGAAGAATGCAATGAAAGTCAATGAGACCGATTCTTGGTTTGTAGATGGAAAGACGTTTAATGAAGCAGTTGAACAGGAAGTTTTATACTCTGTCATTCAAAAGTTATCTCATCTGAAACATAAAATTCTTGCAGGACTTTGTCAGAGGTTGCTTCACCAAGCTGGAATGTATAGAACTAGAGGTTCTAGTTTCAAAATCATTCTTCATGATGGGATGGGAGGGACACTTTTGGAATTCTCTACTAAATGCTCAATTGCTGAGTATTTTCAAGAGAACTCAATAGTTTCATGAAAATTAAGACGAAGAACGAATGTTAGGCCTCTACAGGAAAATGGCACTGATGTGGAAGATCAGCCATGATTTTATAAAATAATTGAGCAGGCATGAGGGGCCAAACTCCTGCTTGTGTTTCTCAAGTTCTTGTTTTACGATCTGGCGTCTAAATTCAGCTGCAGGTCAGTGGATTTTGTATGGCAGTTTGCCATCAGAACATAGCATACTGTTCAATGTTGGTACATGTGCCCTGGCACTGACATCCTAGGCAGTGCTATGTTTTGGTGTCCACCTGCATCATCCACACTTGGCCACGAAATGTCAAAGTCCCCTTCAAATTATGTTAAATACCATTATAGCAAATTTTTTCTCTGCACAAAAAGATGCTGGGCATTGTGCTTGGCAGGCAATTTGCCAGGTGGAATGTAGCCTTCAAGGACCTTGACCTTGACCATCTCTCAATTAGTCCATCTGCCCATCACCTATATACTCCTCCCACTAGGTCCCCTATCCTCTTCCTATTATTCTCACCTATATCTCAGCCCTCCCTCATTTGGTTGGACTCTTCACCTTTCTTATCAGATTCCATAAACTGTGGTCCTTTGTTGTCACCTCCCAGACTCTACTGTTATCTTCCACCTGACTACATCCACCAATCAACTCCTCCTTACTTAGATCCTCCTATCACAGGCCAGCCCTTACCTCACCCCTCCTAATAATCTCTTTATGCTGGCTATCTCCCCTATTTCTTTCACTCCAGATGAAGGGTCCCAACTCCAAACTTTGACTTCCCTCCACAGATGGTGCCTGTCCCACTGATACCCTCCATCAGCTCACTTATTCTTTCATTCATTCCTTAATGTTTATGTGATATTTGAGCTCCTGATCGATGGTAATTATCTCCAGGACATCAATGAATGTAATGATTGTCCATGCATAAAAGTTGTCCAGGTCCTGATGTGTTCAAGCATTGGCTGCTTCATTTGCTAATGAACACCACTGTGGTTGGAGTGTTTCGATCTCCATTGATATGTTCATCTTGCACACATCCATTAACATGGTGTTTTTGTGCCTGGTGCAACTTATAAGTGTAATGGATTGTATCTGCTGAGGTGCATCCTGATGAATACTACTTGGCTCTCCTTTGTTCCGATCCATCTTCCTTACAGACCACATAATAATGGTATATAAGGACGCATACACATGCAAGATCTCTTTAACATGAGTGAGATTTGCGGCTATTGGGGTGTGCAGTGTTTTAGCATTGGGCAAATGGAGTTGAGGCATGGTAGGTGTCAGTGGTCTGACCCTGATGGAAGAAATGAAGAGAAAAATCCAGGTCTGTACAAGTAGAATGATAAATGAATACTGCAAAAAAATCTCCCAGCTGCAGAATTCATTTCTGGTTTTCATCGAATCCTTCAAGCTCAGAAATTCCACACTGCCACCTGAGGTTCTCAGCTGCTCTTGGCAAGAATTCTTCCTGCGGTTTCCTGTGCAGTCTAGGACTATGCAAAGTAGCAGTCATGGTATTAATTTCCCTTATTTACATCTATTTGAATGAAAACAGTTAGACAGTGGGAAGAGGCAGAAAACTATACAGAACCTCAGAAAAGAATGCTAATGATGGAAGGCTGATGACAAAGCTCCTGGCCAGTTTTACTGTAACAAGAATCTGTTTCTCACTCAGTGATGAGTAGCTCCAGGGCTGATTATTTCACATGCAACCAGCTGATACAGTTCAGGTCCCAGCAGGTCAGAATTACAGCCATGAACCAATTTCTCACACGGCAGAAGATGCCTGCTGCCCCACAGCTGCTGGCAAACGTACACTGCTGGTCTCCCCCATGCTTGTTATGGCCTGTACATTTGTAAGCTTGTTGTGGGGGTGGGACGGGAGCGGGTTGTCGGGAAGGAACCTGTAATAACATCATTGCAGACTGCAAAATGTTTCCACTTGTAGCAGATACGATCATGATTACTGCAGATGGATAATTTATTATTGCTGAACTTGTCTCCAAGTTTGATCTTAGAGTTCTTTCATCAATTAATGTGTGTAGAAACTCAACATACCCTTATAAACAACAAGGCCTTTCCTCTATATTATGGGGGCACTTACAAGTTACTAAGTAAAACAATACCATCGCACCTGTCGGTGTGCTAGAACCTCTGACTTTGTTGGTTGAACACAAGAAGGAATCCTTGTTTCTAATACTGATTAAAATTATAGTGAACAAGGTGTTTGGTTTTGTAGTTTGGAGCATGATGGATTAATTTCGAAAAACATTACTAAATCACTTCTTGAAACTGGCTTGATGCCATGCTACATCACCCACTGAGCATACCATCTTAGGCACACTGGAATTTCAAGGTAATTGGTGATACCATGATTCAAACAGTCCAGTACTTAGCTTCCTACTAACCAGACAGTCATAAATTCAAACCTTTGAAAGCACAGCAGCACCTCTACTTGCTTAGAAGGTAGCAAAGATTTGGCATGGCATCTAATACTTTGACAAACTTCTATAGATGTGTGATGGAGAGTTTATTGACTAGTGCTTCCATACCAGGCATCACAGCCTGGTATGGAATCACCGGTGCCCTTGAATAGAAACTCCGACACAAACTAGTGTATACTGCCCAGTCCATCACGCGTAAAGCCCTCCCCATCACTTGAGCACATCTACACAGAGCGCTGTCACAGGAAAGCAGCATCCATCATCAGGGACCCCAACCACCCAGGTCATGTTCTCCTCTCGCTGCTGCCATCAGGAAGAAAGTACAGGAGCATCAGGGCTCACACTACCAGGTTTCAGGAACAGTTATTAAACCTCAACCATCAAGCTCCTGAGCCAGAGGGGATAACTTCATTCAACTTCACTTGCCCCATCACTGAACTGTTTCCTCAACCTATACTCTTTTTCAAGGACTCTTCATCTCGAGTTCTCAATATTTATTGGTTAGTTATTTTTGTTATTATTATTATTTCCCTTTTGTATTTGCATAGTTTGTTGTCTTTCGCACATTGGTTGTTTGTCTGCCCTGTTGGTGTGATCTTTCATTGATTCTTTATACTTTATACTTTATTGTTGCCAACAATTGATACTAGAGTGTATAATCATCACAGCAATATTTGATTCTGCGCTTCGTGCTTCCTGGAGTACAAATCGATAGTAAATATTAAAAAATTAAATTATAAATCATAAATAGAAAATAGAAAAGGGAAAGTAAGGTAATGCAAAAAAACTGAGAGGCAGGTCCGGATATTTGGAGGGTATGGCCCAGATCCAAGTCAGGATCCGTTCAGCAGTCTTATCACAGTTGGAAAGAAGCTGTTCCCAAATCTGGCCGTACGAGTCTTCAAGCTCCTGAGCCTTCTCCCGGAGGGAAGAGGGACGAAAAGTGTGTTGGCTGGGTGGGTCGTGTACTTGATTATCCTGGCAGCACTGCTCCGACAGCGTGCGGTGTAAAGTGAGTCCAAGGACGGAAGATTGGTTTGTGTGATGTGCTGTGCCGTGTTCACGATCTTCTGCAGCTTCTTCCGGTCTTGGACAGGACAACTTCCATACCAGGTTGTGATGCACCCTAGAAGAATGCTTTCTACAGTGCATCTATAAAAATTAGTTAGGGTTTTAGGGGACAGCCAAATTTCTTTAGCTTTCTCAGGAAGTAAAGGCGCTGGTGGGCCTTCTTGGCAATGGACTCTGCTTGGTTGGACCAAGTCAGGTCATTTGTGATATTGACCCCAAGGAACTTAAAGCTTAAAAACTTAAAGATTCTATTATGGTACTTGGATTTACTGAGTATTCCCGCAAGAAAATGAAAATGTATATGGTGACATATACTGTATGTACTTCAATAATAAGTTCAGTTTGATCTTTGCACTTTGAACTGTTTACAGTATAACTTAATTCACCCTGCAGGTTTTCACAAATAAATTGACATGAGGCATTTTATGTTTAAGAAAAAAACGTAATTCCTCATTTATTGAACTTCAAAGAACTAAACACAAAGCGCAGTAAAGGTACTTTACATAATTAGGTAATCCAGTCAGACCCACCTCTTAAAGTGAATCCCAACTCAATGCGTGTCGTTGTGAATTTTGTACATTTCCACCAGTTCCACTGGAATCAGCATTATGAGTCTGTTCAGAGCTCGGACAGGCTGTCCAGATCTAAACCTCTGTTCCATGGGTGGAGGAACAGCAGGTGCCTCTGGCTCATCCAGAGGTGTGTTGGCACACTCACGGTCACGTCCCACTGGCAGGAGCATGGTAGCGGAATCCTCCTAAACTTGGTGGGCTGGTTTAAGGCGATCTACCGAAACACATTCAGGTTTACCCCTCACATCTATGATAAAAGTATTTTCTCTCTGGTCCAAAGCACATAATGGGCCATCGTAAGGGGTCCTAAGGTGATCTTGGTGTGCATCATGGCAGATGAAAACAAATGAGGCAGAATGTAGGTCAACAGGAACCCAAGAGTACCGTGATGGGAGGTAGGAATAGGCGAAAAGGAATTGAATTTACTGAGGAGGGTGGAATGATGTTGAGAGGCCAACCAGGTGATTATGGTATCGGGAATAAAATTACCTGGCACTCAACCACGGACGACTGCAGCTCTTTTGGAGCTGTTCTGAGGCCCAGCAGGACCCATGGGAGATGATCACACCAATATGCATCTGTCAGTGAAGCCCTCTGAACAGTCTTTAAGGAGCAGTGAAAATGCTTGTATAGGCCATTGGACTGCAAGTGATACGCCACGGTGTCATGTAGCCTAATGCAGAGGTTTGAACTGAATAGGGGACCATGGTCAGAGGAAATATTTGATGGGGTGCCAAACCAAGCACCCCAGGTGCTGATGAAGGCCCGAGCCACGTCTGCCGCTGTCACCGATGCTAGAGGGACGACATCTGGCCACCTGGTGGTACGATTCACCATGGAAGAGAGATGCATGAAACTGCAGGAGGGAGAATGGGGACCAACAAGATCCACATTGACGTGGTCAAACCGTCATCAGGGACCTCAAAAGGTGCCAATGGCGCCTGAACATGATGGTTATCTTTTGCCTGCTGGCACTCCACACAGGCTGAAGTCCAATCATGCACGTCCTTTCTAAGGCCATATCAAACAAACTTTAGTGGGAGAGGCCACGTATGGAGTCGAAAACAGTTTGCCTTCAGTTAGCGGGCACGATGGGGCAAGGGTGACCGGTTGAGACATCGCACAGGAGGGAAACCCCAGCTTCGCCGAGCTTGCTCTCAGTCAACTGCAGGCCTGTAACTGCTGTTCAGTAAGCCTGGACCTCTGGGTCAATAACTTGGTTGGCTGCTATGTGTACGGTCTCAATGGCTGGCCATGAGGGGCAATCAGCCACTGTATTATTTTTCCCCTTGATATGCTGTAGATCAGTTGTGAACTCAGATATACAGCATATCAGAGGTGTTCCTGCCATACAGACCAAGGGTCAGATACTTTGGCCATTGCATGCACCAGGAGCTTGTGGTCAATGAACACTGTGAACAGCGACCCTCTTGTAGAAAATGAAAACAGCAGACAGCCAGATAGAGACCGAGAAGCTCATGGTCAAATGTGTTGTGCTTCCTTTCCGGGGGGGGGGGGGGGGGGCGCGGGGGGGGCTACCAGTAGAAGAAGGCGAGCGGCTAATGTCACATGACGGGATGTTGTCTTAGGCAGGACCAAACTTGATGCCACCCCCAGGTCCAGAGGCGTGATGAGAATGTTATCATTGACAAGACACCTGCACAACCTGATGCCACTCCACAGGCCCAGAGGTGCTATCCTTGAAGAAACAGAATACCACTCAAAAGACTGAACCTTTAGAACTATGAAGTTAGTTATGGACTGTTATTGTGAAAGCATGTTTATTTGGAATATAAACTTATGAAAGGGAAATTGAATATTTTGTACATATACAGTTTTATGTTGCATAAGTTTAAAGGGAGAGGAAGTGTAATGTAGGGATTTATTTCTTAATGAATACTTAATGAATAATTTGCTTCAGTATTCACTACAGAAAAGGATCTTGGCGATTGTAGGGATGACTTGCAGTGGACTGAAAAGCTTGAGCATGTAGCTAAGGAAGAGGATGTGCTGGAGCTTTTGAAAAGCATCAAGTTGGATAAGTCTCCGGGACCGGACGAGATGTATCCCAAGCTACTGTGGGAAGCGAGGGAGGAGATTGCTAAGCCTCTGGCAATGATCTTTGCATCATCAATGAGGACAAGAGAGGTTTCAGAGGATTGGAGGGTTGCAGATATTGTTCCCTTATTCAAGAAAGGGAGTAGGGATAGCCCAGGAAATTATAAGCCAGTGAGTCTTACTTCAGTGGTTGGTAAGTTGATGGAGAAGATCCTGAGAGGCTGGATTTATGAACATTTGGAGAGGCATTATATGATTAGGAATAGCCAGCATGGCTTTGTCAAATGCAGGTCGTGCCTTACGAGCCTGATTGAATTTTTTGAGGATGTGACTAAACATGTTGATGAAGGTAGAGCTGTAGATGTAGTGTATATGGAGTTTAGCAAGGCATTTGATAAGGTACCCCATACAAGGCTTATTGAGAAAATAAGGAGGCATGGGATCCAAGGGGACATTGCTTTGTGGATCCAGAAATGGGTTGCCCACAGAAGGCAAAGAGTAGTTGTAGATGGGTCATATTCTGTATGGAGGCTGGTGACCAGTGGTGTGCCTCAGAGATCTGTTCTGGGACCCCTACTCTTTGTGATTTTTATAAATGACCTGGATGAGGAAGTGGAGGGATGGGTTAGTATATTTGCTGATGACACAAAGTTTGGGGGGTTGTGGATAGTGTGGAGGGCTGTCAGAGGTTACAGTGCAACATTGATAGGATGTAAAACTGGGCTGAAAAGTGGCAGATGGAGTTCAACCCAGATACAAAATACTCTGAAGATGGGTTCAATGCAGATAAGTGTGAGGTGGTTCATTTTGATAGGTCAAATATGATGGCAGAATATAGCATTAATGGTAAGACTCTTAGCAGTGTGGAGGATCTGAGGGATCTTGGGGTCCGAGTCCATAGGACACTCAAAACTGATACGCAGGTTAGCTCTGTGGTTAAGAAGGCATACAGTGCATTGGCCTTCATCAATCGTGGGTTTGAGTTTAAGAGCCTAGATGTAATGTTGCAGCTATATAGGACTCTGGTCAGACCCCACTTGGAGTACTGTGCTCAATTCTGTTTGCCTCACTACAGGAAGGACGTGGAAACCATAGAAAGGGTGCAGAGGAGATTTACAAGGATGTTGCCTGGATTGGGGAGCATGCCTTATGAGAATAGGTTGAGTGAACTCGGCCTTTTCTCCTTGGAGTGACTGAGGATGGGAGGTGACCTGATAGAGGTGTTCAAGATAATGAGAGGCATTGATCGTGTGGATCGTCAGAGGCTTTTTCCCCAGGGCTGAAACGGCTAGCATGAGAGGGCATAGCTTTAAGGTGCTTGGAAGGAGGTACAGAGGAGATGTCAGGGGTAAGTTTTTTACGCAGAGAGTGGTGAGTGCGTGGAATGGGCTGCCGGGGACGGTGGTGGAGGCAGAAACGATCGGGTCTTTTAAGAGACTCCTGGATGGCTACATGGAGTTTAGAAAAATAGAGGGCTATGGGTAAAGCCTAGGTAGTTCTAAGATAGGGAGATGTTCAGCACAGCATTGTGAGCCGAAGGGCCTGTATTGCGCTGTAGGTTTTCTATGTTTCTATGTTTCTTTCAGAGCAATGACCCCCAACCCCCGCACCACATATTATCTATTGGCTGCACATGCACATTGTTCTCTCTCTATCTCTCTCTATCTCTCTCTCTCTCGTTGCAAAGTGCACACATCAGTTAAAGCCATCTCCCATGTGCATGCAGTTGTGCACAGAGAAGTCATTGCTCTAAAAGAAATAGATCCATATATTCCAGAACTAACGGTGAACACAGACCTCTGATGTCCTGATACACTGGCACTGTTAAAGCTGCAAGGCAGTCGGCACTCCCTAGCATTCGTACCAAAGTGAGCGTGGTGAAAACATAGACACAGCATCATCTGTTCTGCAGCCATGGACGTCCTTGTGTTGGGGGCCCTACTGAGGTAGAGAAAGGATGAGGAATAATGCACGACTGCCAAGCTGAGTGTAGACTATCAGACATTTTAGCAAGCTTCATGGGTGCATTAGCAAGGGCTATGCGAACTTGATCAGACATTTGCTGCATGAAGAGCTCTTTGAAAATAAAACATGGATGGTGATTTCCCAGGAGAGACAGCATCTGGTCTATTAGCTCTGAAGGCTTAGCGTCCCTGAGGCCAGACAAGGTGAGCAACTGTTTGGCACGCTCAGACTCCAGTAGCCCAAAAGTTTATAAAAGGTGAGTTTTCAGTGATCAGTATTTATCGTGATCAGGCAGGTATTCTAGTAGACTCACCACTCTCGCAGATGTGGAATTACTAAGCGACCCAACCACACAGAAGAATTTGGTGCTGTCGGCGGTGATTTTTTTGCGGAGTGAACTGGGCCTCAATTTGTACAAACTAAGCAACGAGATTTTGCTCCCAAAACTCCAGCAATTTCAAAGTAACTGCACTGGCCAACATGTTCAATAACTCTGAAATCATTCTGGAGCATCGGGGTCACCAATGTAGGTTTTCACAAATAAAACTCAAAAAAACTGAAGACAAAGTGCAGTAAAAGTCCTTGATATAATTACATAATCACGTCAGACCAGCCCCTAAAAATGAACCCCGACTCAATGTTGGTGGTTGTGAATTCTGTACATTTCCACCAATTACATTACCCTACAACTCAATCTTTTGATGGTTGTGGAGAACCTTCATTTTGAGTGGAACATTTGTTGAAGTATAATTCAGATAAAAATGCTGGCCTGGTTTGTTTGCATTGGATGGAAAAGGATTCCTAAGAAGACAAGAAAAATATTACCTCTCTTTCTTCTCTCTTTTTCACTGTCGTGTCTGTCTCATTCTTTCTCTCTCCTCTCTGCCTCTTTTCCTTTTGTTCTCTTTTTCTTTCCATCCTCCACCACTTCCATTCCAGGAAGTTATATTTCACAAACCTAATTTCACTGTTCACTATGTTGCCAGGAGGAATTGCTCACCCCTCTGCTGCCTACATATAATGCCCTGCCTGGAATATCAAGTCTTAGCTCAATGTTAGCAGCCTCGAGGCTATGTACCATGGTGGATGTCACCCAAACCTCAAATCTCTACATTAGCAACACGTCTGCCATATGCCTTCAGTTATGGTAAAGGAGTTAAGCACTGCTCCCTGCAATGTGCCAGATTCCTGAATGCCTAATCTCAAACTGCAACAGGTCTTTTTATGATTAGTTACCTAAGTAAGGGCCTCATGTGGGAAACTTTAGTGGTGCCTTGTTTGGATCTGGTTGGCCAGACCTGCTGCTGAAGAGCTTTATGGAACCTGAGTGAGGTAATCGGTTCACACTGGTGGAGCAGAACAAATCCCCACTGTGAGACCACTGAGAAAACCTCTGACATGTTATGACGGCCAGTATATTTCTGAAGGAGACAGATTTCTAGACACAGGAAGTATCAAATGGTATAGGAAGAGCAAAGCTGATTCTCTACCAGACAGTAAAGATTGAGGTTGAAAATCAGCCATGATTGTTTTGAAGACACCCTTATAGAGCTAAATGGCCAACTCCTGTACCTTTTCCTGAATGTTTCTGAAGAAATATCTTCAGTTGTATTGCAGATAAAAGCTTTCAATAACTTCTGGAATGCTTCTGAACATTCCTTACATTCAGAAGCATTCAAAAAATAGTAAAATTATATAAGAAAAAAAACTGAAAGTCATTTAAGAAGTTTAAAATCATCTAAAATGCTTACAGAGAATTTGAAAATTACTATTACAAACACAAGTATTTTTTACAATGTGCCCTTATCTCATTTTGAGCCTTTGTCTGCAGAAGTGTAATTTCTGGATTTCAAAGAATAGTTTGGCAGAGCCTGCAGCAGGTCTCAGTACTGGGGAGCCTAGGCAGCTTTGACTTTTCATCTGTTAGGACATGCTGGACAGATTGAGATTCCATGTACAAGCTATATAGGTGCCATGAACTGCCCACACTTACCTACAAGGTAAGATTGTGGAATACTCTCCATTCAATACACTCCCTACAATGTCCTCATCTAACTTATAAGTACACATAAGACCTTTGTTTTCAACATCTCATCCAATTCTACACTGGATGTCAGTGGTTAAGGCAGATCCATAGAGATATGTAAGAAATTCTTAGAGGGGCACATGGATGATAGAAAAATGGAAGGCTTCATAGGGTGGAAAGGTCCAATTGTTCTTAGAGTAGGTTAAGAGGTTAGCACAATATCCTGGGCTAAAGGGCTTGTACTGTACTGTAATGTTCCATATTCCACACCACTAGGCTCAGCTGGTACATTTTACCTCTGTTTTGTGATAGCAATTCTTCAGAGGTCACTTTCTAACTCATTAAGTTTTGTGTTGGAATCTCACTTCAGAAATCAAAGCACAAAATCTAGACTGATGTTTAAGCATCCTACTGAGGAAGCATTGCACCCTCAGAAAGACTGACCCACAAATTCCATTATCTTGTACCTTCTGTGCTCAATGTAGTGGAGTATTCAGTTCATTTAATGTCATAACTCTGGGACATTCCACATTTCCAGTCTTAAACTTTTTCTATCATTCCTGACCTTGTCTCTTGCCCCCAAACTACTCTATATGCACTATTCAATCTGACTCAGTTACCACTTTCTGTTTCTAAACCACCCTCCTCATTCCACTTTATGTCCCTCCAACCCCACTTCTACCTGCTACTTTTCTCTTTAGCCAGTCCTCCTAACCTGCCAGTCCCTCTGATGCTGCACTTCTTCCTCTGTAGGGCACTCTAACATCTGTCTAGATTTTGTGCTTTGATTTCTGCCTCGTGTCATCCTGTGATCAGCAGCCAACCCGATGTTCTGCAGTATTCAGAGCTAATGGGTAAGAGTCTTTCACTCTCACCAAGTGTGCATGGCCTGTTCTATCTTGCACAATACCTAGGGCATTGATGTATATCCCCAGATCCCTTAATTCCTTAATTCCTCAGTAATCTATTTACCTCTGGCTTCAATAAGCTCAGTGGCCAAGGTTCTACAGCTTTTTGGGCATAAATTCCAAAGATCTGTCACTGATCACTGTGTCTTTTAACTAATCACAGCCTGCCAACCTCAAAAGAGGCACTTATTTGCATTCTGCTTAGAACATAGAACAGACTAGCACAGGAACAGGCCCTTCAGCCCTCCATGCCCATACTGGTCCTGATGCCAATCTAATGAATCCCATCTCCCTGAACAGAATCTGCATTTCTTCATTCCCTGCCATTCGTGCATATGTCTAAATGGTGCTAAAATGTTGCTCTCATATTTGCTTCTATTACTTCCCCTGGCAGCACGTACTAGACACCTATCACTTTCTATGAAAAAACTAGCCTTTAAACTTTATACAGCTGCAATATGATATCCCAGCTTTTATACTTAGTATCCAGACCTTGGAAGCAAGTATAATGTAGTCTTATTTATACATCATTTATGCTCCGCTTTCAGGGAACTATAGACTTGCATTTCACAATCCCTCTGTACGTCAATGCTCCTAAGGGTCCTGTCATGTCATTTATTGTATAGTTTCCTCTTGCACTTGACCAAAATGCCACACCTCACACTCATCCAGATTAAACTCCATCTGTCATTTCTCTGCCCAAATGACAATAACCTTACCCTCAATGTCAACAAATCAAAACAGCTAGCCATTGACTTCGGCCTGTCCTAGTCCAACCACATAGATATCATGGCCCAAAAAAAGCTCATCATCGCCTCAACTTCCTCAGCAGACTTAAGAAATTTGACATATCCCCATCAACCTTTATCAGTGCACCATCGTAAGCATCCCATCTGGATGCATAATGGCTTGGTGCGGCAGCTGCTCTGCACATGACCACAAGAAACTGCGGAGAGTTATCAACACAGCTCAACACATCACAGGAACCAGCCTCCCTTCTATGGACTCTTGCTATGCTTCTTGTTGTCTCAGTAAAGCAACCAGCATAATCAAAGACCCCACCCATCCTGGGCATTCTCTCTTCTCCCCCCTCCCATCAAAAGTCTGAAAGCATGTACCACCAAGCTCAAGGACAGCTTCTATCCCACTGTTATCAGATGCTCGAACAGACCTCTTGTATGATAAGATAGAATATCATGTTATTTTCTTGCACTTTATCATTTACCTGCACTGCATTTTTTCAGTAGCTGTTACATTTTGTCTTGCATTGTTATTGTTTCACCTTGATCTACCTCAATGCACTGTGTAATAACTTGATCTGTATGAACAGTAAACAAGACAAGCTTTTCACTGTATGTGACAATAATAAACCATTACCAATATCAAATTTCTAACTGACCTAGTGATCCAGTTAGATAGTGGAGCAGACTCAAGGGGTCAATTTGTCCTCTGTTACTCTAAATTCTTAGGCACTCAGATTAACATAATTAACATAAAGTGCACTATCGATGCCACACACTAATACCGTTAACCCGCATGTTACACTATAATCATTATATTTATTGGTCCAAAAACTAAGTAATAATGTCTTCTACTGTGCTTCTATTGTGCTTTATTTTCCTACTTTGATTCAAGTAAAAATGCTGCTGTATACCAGTTCAGTATTAACTCATGTTCTAAGTAGGTACAATTATAAATTTCTCTTTCTGAAAAATGAACTCTGTGAAAGTGTAAAAGGTTCTGACCAAGTGTGTTTATATCAGCCAGATCAGTATTTATTCAAAATGGTGGAATGCACTCTGAAAACAGAGAACGCGAAGGCCTTAGAGAGCAGATAAGAAAGATTTATTACCATTGTCCCAGACTTCAGTTAACCAAATGAACTTGAGGAGAAGTTGTTTCACCAAGAGCCAAGAAGTTGGGAGAAATGTGATAGAATGTTCAAAATCATTTTACTATTTTGTTTTTCTGCATCCTACAGTTGAGGATTATTTTTCCTGAGTGAAACGCATTATTGAAAATTATGAGGTTGTCCTGTGTCACTGTGAAAATTGGGCTGGGTTCGTCACAGAGAAATAGAGTGGCGAGAGAAAATAACCGGTCATGAAAGGGGAAGGTGGTAAGACAGGGACCAGAAGGTGATAGTGGGAACTATTCGAGGAAGAGATGAACAGATGTAACCAGAAACCACTTCACCCACCAGGTTGCCTCCTCCTTCTGCTTCCATTTGTCCACTCCTCCCTTAAATGCTTCCTATTATTGTCTTTAATGCTGCACAGATTCCAGCACATGAACAGTAGACTTTGTGTTCCCTTCATCACTTTCCAGCCCCGGTTTTTATCTCCACCCTCCCCTCTCCTACTTTGCTCTATTCATCTATTATCCCTCACCTCTCCTCAGAACTGCTACCACCTACCAGCCCCTGACTCACACCCCTACCCTCTTTGTGCAGGCTACCTTTCTTATTCACTTTCATTCTTTAAAGTTCAAAGTAAATTTATTATCGATGTACATATATGTCACCATATACAGCCCTGTGATTCATTTTCTTGTGGGCATACTCAATAAATCCATGATAGAATAGTAACCATCACAGAATGAAAGACAGCACCAACTTGGGCATTTGACCAGTGTGCAAAAGACAACAAACTGTAAATACAAAAAGGAAGAAATACTAATAATAAATAAATATACAATAAATATCAAGAATATTAAATGAAGAGTCCTTAAGAGTGAGTCCATAGGTTGTTGGAACACTTCAAAGATAGGGCAAGTGAAGTTGAGTGGGAGGCCCGATCATTGAGGGTGTTTACGGAGGAGATTGATAGGTATCCAATTAGTCAGGGTGTCAAGGGATATGGGGAAAAAGCCGGAAATTGGAACTAAATGGGAAAATAGCCAACAAATCCAGGGCAAGCATCAAAAAGGGCCACTTTTCAACATAATTGTATAAGGGCTAAGAGAGTTGTAAAAGAGCACCTGAAGGCTTTGTGTGTCAATGCAAGGAGCATTCGTAACAAGGTGGATGAATTGAAAGTGCAGATTGTTATTAATGATTATGATATAGTTGGGATCACAGAGACCTGGCTCCAGGGTGACCAAGGATGGGAGCTCAACGTTCAGGGATATTCAATATTCAGGAGGGATAGACATGAAAGAAAAGGAGGTGGGGTGGTGTTGCTGGTTAAAGATGAGATTAACACAATAGAAAGGAAGGACATAAACCGGGAAGATGTGGAATCGATATGGGTAGAGCTGCATAACACTAAGGGGCAGAAAACGCTGGTGGGAGTTGTGTACAGGCCACCTAACAGTAGTAGTGAGGTTGGGGATGGTATTAAACAGGAAATTAGAAATGTGTGCAATAAAGGAACAGCAGTTAGAATGGGTGACTTCAATCTACATGTAGATTGGGTGAACCAAATTGGTAAAGGTGCTGAGGAAGAGGATTTCTTGGAATGTATGCGGGATGGTTTTTTGAACCAACATGTCGAGGAACCAACTAGAGAGCAGGCTATTCTAGACTGGGTTTTGAGCAATGAGGAAGGGTTAATTAGCAATCTTGTCATGAGAGGCCCCTTGGGTAACAGTGACCATAATATGGTGGAATTCTTCATTAAGATGGAGAATGACATAGTTAATTCAGAAACAAAGGTTCTGAACTTAAAGAGGGGTAATTTTGAAGGTATGAGACGTGAATTAGCTAAAATAGACTGGCAAATGACACTTAAAGGATTGACGGTGGATATGCAATGGCAAGCATTTAAAGGTTGCATGGATGAACTACAACAATTGTTCATCCCAGTTTGGCAAAAGAATAAATCAAGGAAGGTAGTGCACCCGTGGCTGACAAGAGAAATTAGGGATAGTATCAATTCCAAGAAGAAGCATACAAATTAGCCAGAAAAAGTGGCTCACCTGAGGACAGGGAGAAATTCAGAGTTCAGCAGAGGAGGATAAAGGGCTTAATTAGGAAGGGGAAAAAAGATTATGAGAGAAGACTGGCAGGGAACATAAAAACTGACTGTAAAAGCTTTTATAGATATGTAAAAAGGAAAAGACTGGTAAAGACAAATGTAGGTCCCCTACAGACAGAAACAGGTGAATTGATTATGGGGAGCAAGGACATGGCAGACCAATTGAATAATTACTTTGGTTCTGTCTTCACTAAGGAGGACATAAATAATCTTCCAGAAATAGTAGGGGACAGAGGGTCCAGTGAGATGGAGGAACTGAACGACATACATGTTAGTAGGGAAGTGGTGTTAGGTAAATTGAAGGGATTGAAGGCAGATAAATCTCCAGGGCCAGATGGTCTGCATCCCAGAGTGCTTAAGGAAGTAGCCCAAGAAATAGTGGATGCATTAGTGATAATTTTTCAAAACTCGTTAGATTCTGGACTAGTTCCTGAGGATTGGAGGGTGGCTAATGTAACCCCACTTTTTAAAAAAGGAGGGAGAGAGAAACCGGGGAACTATAGACCGGTTAGCCTAACGTCGGTGGTGGGGAAACTGCTGGAGTCAGTTATCAAAGATGTGATAACAGCACATTTGGAAAGCGGTGAAATCATCGGACAAAGTCAGCATGGATTTGTGAAAGGAAAATCATGTCTGACGAATCTCATAGAATTTTTTGAGGATGTAACTAGTAGAGTGGATAGGGGAGAACCAGTGGATGTGGTATATTTGGATTTTCAAAAGGCCAAGGTCCCACACAGGAGATTAGTGTGCAAACTTAAAGCACACGGTATTGGGGGTAAGGTATTGATGTGGATAGAGAATCGGTTAGCAGACAAGAAGCAAAGAGTGGGAATAAACGGGACTTTTTCAGAATGGCAGGCAGTGACTAGTGGGGTAACACAAGGCTCAGTGCTGGGACCCCAGTTGTTTACAATATATATTAATGACTTGGATGAGGGAATTAAATGCAGCATCTCCAAGGTTGCGGATGACACGAAGCTGGGCGGCAGTGTTAGCTGTGAGGAGGATGCTAAGAGGATGCAGGGTGACTTGGATAGGTTGAGTGAGTGGGCAAATTCATGGCAGATGCAATTTATTGTGGATAAATGTGAAGTTATCCACTTTGGTGGCAAAAACAGGAAAACTGATTATTATCTGAATGGTGGCAGATTAGGAAAAGGGGAGGTGCAACGAGACCTGGGTGTCATTATACACCAGTCATTGAAAGTGGGCATGCAGGTACAGCAGGCGGTGAAAAAGGCGAATGGTATGCTGGCATTTATAGCGAGAGGATTCGAGTACAGGAGCAGGAAGGTACTACTGCAGTTGTACAAGGCCTTGGTGAGACCACACCTGGAGTATTGTGTGCCGTTTTGGTCCCCTAATCTGAGGAAAGACATCCTTGCCATAGAGGGAGTACAAAGAAGGTTCACCAGATTGATTCCTGGGATGGCAGGACTTTCATATGAAGAAAGACTGGATGAACTGGGCTTGTACTCGTTGGAATTTAGAAGATTGAGGGGGGATCTGATTGAAACGTATAAAATCCTAAAGGGATTGGACAGGCTAGATGCAGGAAGATTGTTCCCGATGTTGGGGAAGTCTAGAATGAGGGGTCACAGTTTGAGGATAAGGGGGAAGCCTTTTAGGACTGAGATTAAGAAAAACTTCTTCACACAGAGAGTGGTGAATCTGTGGAATTCTCTGCCACAGGAAACAGTTGAGGCCAGTTCATTGACTATATTTAAGAGGGAGTTAGATATGGCCCTTGTGGCTAGGGGGATCAGAGGGTATGGAGGGAAGGCTGGTGCAGGGTTCTGAGTTGGATGATCAGCCATGATCGTACTGAATGGTGGTGGAGGCACGAAGGGCCGAATGGCCTACTCCTGCACCTATTTTCTATGTTTCTATGTTTCTATGCAGTTTAGCTCATGGTGGGGTGGCGGAGCAGACTCGATGGGCCGATTGGCCTACTTCTGCTCCTTTGTCTTGTGATCTTGTGATCTTGTGATCCTGGTGCTTGAGGGGTAATAACTATTCCTGAACCTGATGGTATGAATCCTGAGGCTCCTGTATCTTCTTCCTGATGGCAGCAGCAAGAAGAGAGCATGGCTTGGGTGGTGGGGGTCCCTGGTGATGGATGCTGCTTTCGGCGACAACACTCGGTGTAGATGCGCTCATTGGAGGGAAGGGCTTTACCCGTGATGGACTGGGCCAAATCCACTCCTCTTTGTAGGATTTCCCATTCAAGAGCATTGGTGGTTCCATACCAAGCTGCGATGCAGTCAGTCAATATACTATCCACCACACATCTATGAAAAGTTTTAGATGCCATGCCAAACCTTCAGAAACTCCTAAAGAGGTAAAGGTGCTGCCATGTTTTCTTCATAAATTGCACTTAGGTGCTGGGCCCAGGATGGGTCCACCAAACTGATAACCGAAGTATTTAAAGTTGCTGACCCACCCCACCTCTGATCCTCCAATGAGAACTAGCTAATGGACCGCTGGTTTCTTCCTCCTGAAGTCAATAATCAGCTCCTGGTCTTGCTGACATTGAGTGAGAAGTTGGTGTTGTGGCACCACTCAGCCAGATGTTCAATCTTCCTCCTATATGCTGATTCATCATCACCTTTGATTCGGCCTACAACAGAGGTGTTGTCAGAAAACCTGAGTATGGCATTGGAGCTGTGCTTAGCCACACAGTCATAAGTGTAAAGTGAGTAGAGCAGGGGGCTAAGCACACAGCCTGGTGGTTCTCCTGTACTGATGGAGATCTGAACTGCCAGTGAGGAAATCAGGATCCAATTGCACAAGGAGGTATTGAAGCCAAGGTGTTGAAGCTTATTGATTAGTTTTGAGGGGATGATAGAATGCCGAGCTGTAGTCAATAAAGAGCATCCTGATGTATGCATCTTTGCCGTCCAGATGTTCCAGGTTTGAGTGAAGAGCCAGTGAGGTGGTGTCTGATCTTGACCTATTGGGATGATAGGGAAATGGGAGCAGATCCAAGTCACTTCTCAGGCAGCAGTTGATATGTTTTATCACCAACCTCTTAAAGCATTTCATCCCAGTAAATGTAAGTCATTGAGGCAGGTTATCATGTTCTTCTTAGTTACTGGTGTAATTGAAGCCTGCTTGAAGCAAGTGGGTACCTCAGACTGCTGGAGCGAGAGGCTAAAGATCTCAGTGAACACTAAAGCCAGTTGATCAAGGGAGCAGAGGCACCTCCAGAGAAACTATGGAAACAGTTTAGAAAGTTCAAAGTTCAAAGTTAAAAAGTTTCTGATACAGGGTCTTGAACCAAAATATTGCCAGTTCCTTATCCTCCACAGATGCTGCTCAATTCACTGAGTTCCTCCAACAGTTTGTTTTTTTTTTTGCTATCATAAGCATTCATATTATAATAATTACGTTTCATGAAAAACCAAAAAGATGGAGTCTCCCACCATACAGTTAGGTTCCTTAACTGCAGATCTACAAAGATAAAACTCAAGCTTAAGGGTCATAGGGATATTAACCTCAGCTGATATTCAAACTTGGAGCCATCATGAATTGGATTTATTGCAAGAGCCAAACACACCTTGTATCTGTGTGCTTCCTGCAAACAGAAATGAAGTGATAACAACTGCGGATGCAAAGCTGTCTGTGAAATTCAACCTTTCTCTCCAGTCTGACTACAGATCATTCCTGCAAGCAATGGTGATTAGAGGGTTGTTTAAAAGCTTAAATACAAGCAAAATTCCTCTTACATGAACTTACACTTTCATAGGGAAAACTGCTTGCTGCATTACCTCTTAAACAAACAATCAGTATCCAATGGTAAAAAGGTGGGTAACCACACTAACCAGAGTTTGAACAAGGCCTTCAGAAAAAGCCACTAAAGGAAATGGCAGACTGCCAGGCAATGAACCTGCATATGGAGAGCATGTGTGCTGAGCTCCAGTATCCTTTCTTAGAGGAAAAATAACTCTTGCCAAGTGGTCTGGAGCTAAGGATTGCATAACATCTTCTGGTATTTAACACTATAGAGCATCAGTGTCTTTTTGAAAGATTCAACACAGGGCATCACCAAACTGATTGAAATTTGTTTCTACCTTTAGAAAATTGATTTGATGCCTGTTATGGTGTGAAGAAGCTTTTGATAATGCATGCTTCTACAAATAAGCATTGTGTTGCAGCCAACACTGAAACAGTGGGAGCATAGGCAAGTCTGTATTTCTGCCTACACTACCTGCACTTATCTCAGCAGTAATCAATGCTTGTAGAGAGAAATCAAATAAAATTCAAAGGAATCGGACTAAGATCCTGTGTTGCTATATGTCTGAGGAAGGAGTTTTTGTATGTTCACAGAGATATTTTATCCTAACCGCATAAAACAAAAATGAATCCGGATTCTGTCTCAGTTCACTCCACCCAGGCACCTTGGAAATTAGATTTTCAGTGAGGTTCACTGCAGCCCAGACTGCTCCATGTACTGTCAGGATTACATTTTCTTCGGTGTACTGTGTAACATACAGCCACTTCCCCAGCTGCAGTGCCATGGTTCAGCTGTCCTACCCTGCAACAGTCCCTTGGCAGTCTTGCCTGGTATCACACTGCTCCTGCGGGGTGACTTACCATGCAGAATCTGGTAAGGGTAGCCTGACCTTCTATGCAGGAAAAGTGGAAAAGAAGAATTACTTCTAAATCCAGAAGTGACTTCTAGAGAAGAAAAATGACTTTTTTAAAATTCCTATATTATAGAGTGACACAAACAACTGTTGGTACACTGGCTACAGGATATGCATGTGTGACTATTTTACTCTGGTGTTCACATTTAGAGTCACACAGCATAGAATCATCCCCCTTGGCCAACCGTGTCCATGTCCAACATCAGGGTTCAAAGTTTAAAGTAATTTTATTATCAAAGTACATAAATGTCACCATATACAACCCTGAGATTCATTTTCCTGTGGACATACTCAGCAAATCTATAGAATAGTAACTATAACAGGATCAATGAAAGATCAACCAGAGTGCAGAAGACAACAAACTGTGCAAATGCAAATATAAATAAATAGCAATAAATAATGAGAACATGAGATAATGAGATAAAGAGTCCTTAAAGTGAGATCTCTGGTTGTGGCAACATCTGAAAGGATGGGCAAGTGAGTGTAGTTATCCCCTTTTGTTCAAGAGCCTGATGGTTGTCAGGTAGTAACTGTTCAGGTACCTGCCCATACTAATCCCACTTTCCCAGGATGGGCTGGTCACCTTCAAGGCATTGACATTTTAAGTATTCATCTGAATAATTCTTAAATGTTGTGATACTATCTGACTCTGCCACCCCCCTTAGGCAATACATTCCAGATTCAAACCATACTCTGGGGGAAAAAAATTCTTCCTCAACTATCCACTAAACCTCGTACCCCCTTACCTTAAACCTCTGTTTATCGTCCTCTGGTCTTCTGTTTAGAGGAAAGGTTTCTCACTGTCCATTTTATCTAATTTCTTTATCATTTTGCATACCACCTTCAGGTCTTGCCTCAGTTTTTAATGCTCCATCCCAAATAAATGAAAACAAAACCAGCCTATCCAGTCTTTTCTCTCAGTTGAAATGCTTCATTCTGAATAATGTCCTGGTGAATCTCTTCTGCATCCTTTCCAGTGCAGTTTATTCTTCCGATAATACAGCAATCAGAAATGCATAGTATTCCACCAGTAGCTTGATGTTTCAGATAGTGACAGTAGACCATAACCTCCCTGCTCTTATATTCCATGTCCAGGCTAAGGAAGGCAAATATCCCATCTGCCTTCTTAATCACCTTAACTATCTATGCTGTTGATCGTTGGAAGTGTTGGGGAATAGAGGGATTCTAAGACATGTGTATCAAGGTCCCTTTGTTCCCCAGTACTTCCTAACATTCCTGTGTCTATCTTAGCTTTATTAATCCTCCCTAAATATACTGTATACCTCACATTTTTCTGGACTAAATTCCACCTGCTATTGCTCTTCCCATTTTACCAAGTATCAATATTGTTATTTAGTAAAGACCACTCGCCTCACTGTCAAAAACACTACTATTTTTTGTGATCTCTGCAAGATTTCTAATCACACCTCCAACATTCATATCCAGATAGATGGTTAATGTATGTAACAACTGCAAGAGTCCCAGTGCCAAGCTCTGGTATGCCTTATTGGCCACAGAGTTAACAAATCACAAAAACATCCATCAGCCATCTACCATCACCCTCTCTCTCTCCTGTCACCAATCTAATTTCAGGCTCAGTTATGTTAAGTTCTTACCCATTGTTATTAATTAATTGCTCAGATATATATTGTTAAGAGTTTTGTTAATCTCTGAAGACATCTAAATCCTATCCTCTACTCTCTATATACCCATGACTGTGTGGCTAGGCATAGCTCAAATACCATCTATAAATTTGCTGACGATACAACCATTGTTGGTAGAATCTCAGGTGGTGACAAGAGGGCATACAGGAGTGAGATATGCCAACTAGTGGAGTGGTGTCGCAGCAACAACCTGGCACTCAACATCAGTAAGACGAAAGAGCTGATTGTGGACTTCAGGAAGGGTAAGATGAAGGGACACATACCAATCCTCATAGAGGGATCAGAAGTGGAGAGAGTGAGCATTCAAGTTCCTGGGTGTCAAGATCTCTGAGGATCTAACCTGGTCCCAACATATTGATGCAGTTATAAAGAAGGGCTTTGGCTCGTGGTAGGGTCACCCATGCCAAATAGGTCAAATGGTAGAGGCCAGACTAAGAGTGGTCCACCAGTCCTCCAGGTTCAGGGGTTCAGCTCAGGGCTAACAACTCTGAATGGTTAAACAAAACTATTATGGAAACAGCAATGAACAATCCTTCTGCATCTATGTGTAACAGTATTCCTGAGTCTCCACCAAGGACTTATCTGGCTGATAGTAGTGAAAACCAAGAGGAATCTACCTGCACGATGAAGGAAGGCTTAAGCACCACCAAGACCAAGACCAATAGCCAAGGACAGACAGAGATGGGGCGGGGGGGCTTCATTGCTGCCCTAAATGCTAGTAGGTGTAATGAGCAGTAAGTAAGCAAGCAATATAAAATAACTGGATCCTCAAGCTCAGGTCTTGCTTCTTTGCTACAATAATAGGTTGGGAGCCTCTTCTCTATCCCCTCTCCAGGAGGAGTATAAGATGGAGGCGCGACGCAGCGTGCAGCAGCCTCTCCGGTGAATGATTTCTGTAAGCTGTCAAGTAGGGTGCCGTGCACAATCCTGGTTTGATGGAGACAGATGTGAGAGCACGGAGGAACATCTGGAGAAACTTCTGAAAAGCCTGCTTCGCTGCTGCTGCTACTGTGTGGTCCAGAATCTCCAGAGGAGAAGGTCTTGAGTCGGCTTTGCTTGTTGCTCGGCGGCTGAGGACGGGGTCGAAGCGCTCGGCAGAGGATGGTGCTCGGGAGGCTGTATCGAAGGGGCTGGACGAAGGTTCGAAGTTTTTGGACGCATTCAGAGTCGGCTGTGGTCAGGTGCTTCCAATGCATCGGCAGTTGTTGGCGCCTAGAGGTTTATAGCAGGGAGAGTTTCTCCCTTTTGCCGCCTGCTATTGGGACTATCGGGAGTCGATCGGAACTTTGAGACTTTTTTTTACCGTGCCCATGGTCTGCTCTTTATCAAATTATGGTACTGCTTTGCACTGCTGTAACTATATGTTATAATTATGTGGTCTTGTCAGTGTTAGTCTTTGGTTTGTCTTGTTTTTTTTTGTGATATCACACTGGAGGAACATTGTATCATTTCTTAATACATGCATTTCTAAATGACAATAAATGAGGACTCAGTGTCCTCATAATCTAATCTAATCTAATCTCTTTTTCTGTCCCTCTCTCTCTCTTAAAATGCCCTGCCCCTGTTAAAACTCTTAAACTTACTTCAGTAGTCACTCTTACATGTAGACAATCACATGGCATGAGAAAGGAAATGGCCAAAGTTGACTGGAAAGAGACACTAGCGGGAAGGATGGCAGAGCAGCAGTGGTTGGAGTTCATGCGAGAAGTGAGAAAGGTGCAAGACAGGTATATTCCAAAAAAGAAGAAATTTTCAAATGGAAAAAGGATGCAACCGTGGCTGACAAGAGAAGTCAAAGCCAAAGTTAAAGCAAAGGAGAGGGCACACAAGGAAGCAAAAATTAGTGGGAAGACAAAAGGAAACTAAGAAGGTCATTAAGAGGGAAA
Source organism: Mobula birostris (assembly GCF_030028105.1). Lineage (NCBI taxonomy): Eukaryota > Metazoa > Chordata > Chondrichthyes > Myliobatiformes > Myliobatidae > Mobula > Mobula birostris. The sequence continues at coordinate 34,401,784 of NC_092402.1, forward strand.
AGATGAACTATGAAAGGAAGCTAGCAAATAACATCAAAGAGGATACTAAAAGCTTTTTCAAGTATATAAAGAGTAAAAGACAGGTGAAAGTAGATATAGGACCAATAGAAAATGATGCTGGAGAAATTGTAATGGGAGATAAGGAGATGGCTGAGGAACTGAACGAGTATATTGCATCAGTTTCACTGAGGAAGACATCAGCAGTATACCGGACACTCAAGGGTGGCAGGGAAGAGAAGTGTGCGCAGTCACAATTACGACAGAGAAAGTACTCAGGAAGCTGAATAGGCTAAAGGGCGATAAATCTCCTGGACCAGATGGAATGCACCCTCGTGTTCTGAAGGAACATTCTGTGGAGATTGTGGAGGCATTAGCGATGATCCTTCAAAAGTCGATAGATTCTGGCATGGTTCCGGAGGACTGGAAGATTGCAAATGTCACTCCGCTATTTAAGAAGGGGGCAAGGAAGCAAAAAGGAAATTATAGACCTGTTAGCTTGACATCAGGGGTTGGGAAGTTGTTGGAGTCTTTGTCAAGGATGAGGTTACAAAGTACCTGGAGGCATATGACGAGATAGGCAGAACTCAGCATGGTTTCCTTAAAGGAAAATCCTGCCTGACAAACCTATTACAATTTTTTGAGGAAATTACAAGTAGGCTAGACAAGGGAGATGCAGTGGATGTTGTATATTTGGATTTTCAGAAGGCCTTTGACAAGGTGCCACACATGAGGCTGCTTATCAAGATAAGAGCCCATGGAATTACGGGAAAGTTACATACGTGGATAGGGCGTTGGCTGATTGGCAGGAAACAGAGAGTGGGAATTAAGGGATCCTATTCTGGTTGGCTGCCGGTTACCAGTGGTGTTCCACAGGAATCAGTGTTGGGGCCGCTTCTTTTTACATTGTACATCAACGATTTGGATTATGGAATAGATGGCTTTGTGGCTAAGTTTGCTGATGATACAAAGATAGGTGGAGGGGCCAGTAGTGCTGAGGAAACAGAGAGTCTGCAGAAAGACTTGGATAGATTGGAAGAATGGGCAAAGAAGTGGCAAATGAAATACAATGTTGGAAAGTGTATGGTTATGCACTTTGGCGGAAGAAATAAACGGGCAGAGAATTCAAAGTTCTGAGATGCAACGGGACTTGGGAGTCCTCGTGCAGGATACCCTTAACCTTGAGTCAGTGGCGAAGAAGGCGAATGCAATGTTGGCATTCATTTCTAGAGGAATAGAGTATAGGAACAGGGATGTGATGTTGAGGCTCTATAAGGTGTTGGTAAGACCTCACTTGGAGTATTGTGGGCAGTTTTGGGCTCCTTATTTAAGAAAGGGTGTGCTGACGTTGGAGAGGGTACAGAGAAGATTCACTAGAATGATTCCGGGAATGAGAGGGATAACATATGAGGAACATTTTTCCACTCTTGGACTGTATTCCTTGGAGTTTAGAAGAATGAGGGGGGACCTCATAGAAACATTTCGAATGTTGAAAGGCATGGACAGAGTGGATGTGGCAAAGTTGTTTCCCATGATGGGGGAGTCTAGTACAAGAGGGCATGACCTAAGGATTGAAAGGCGCCCATTCAGAACAGACATGCGAAGAAATTTTTTTAATCAGAGGGTGGTGAATCTATGGGATTTGTTGCCACGGATGGCTGTGGAGGCCAAGTCATTGGGTGTATTTAAGGCAGAGATTGATAGGTATCTGAGTAGCCAGGGCATCCAAGGTTATGGTGAGAAGGCGGGGGAGTGGGACTAAATGGGAGAATGGATCAGCTCATGATAAAATGGCGGAGCAGACTCGATGGGCCGAATGACTGACTTCTGCTCCTTTGTCTTATGGTCTACGGTCTTATGTCCAATTTCCCTTTTCATGTCTCACTGTCTGTCAATTTTTATCTGATTTACACAGCTTTGAAGGGCCTTTGAATATTCAACATTGATAAAAAGGGAAGATAAATGCAAGGTGTTGTGACTTACTTGCAGGTTTAGCTATGAAAGAGACAGGTTAAGGTGTGACTTAACCTCTTGTCAACCCATCTGAAACAAAATCACTATAGCTTTTCTGATGGTAAAGCTTCTTTAAGAGCTTTAGTCTGAAGTTTACACGCACCACACTTTGAATGTCATTAAAGTATGTTGGCTAGGAAAGAAGCTTATTTCTTATTTACTGCAGACTAAAAATATTTTGACTTAGATCTGTATGTTATTCTGCAAAATGTCCTGATGCTCTTTCTCCTTACCATCCACGACTAATTCACCAGCTCTTGACCCAAATCATTACTTTATCCCTGTGTACCTATCCTCAGTCCAATTAAGTGAAACAGTCATTTATTTACAAAGAATTCAGCTGGAATACAGCAGTGCTGGTATCTTTCTGTCTCATTACAGACAACAATGCTACCAAGCAATGTGACCCCCAACACATTGCTTCTTGAAATGTGACTTCATTTAGAGCTGAAAATTATTTGGACATCACTAGGATGGAATGATTAACTTAACATCCTCTAACTTCAAAATGAGTAACTTAATAGGTGGTCATCTGTTTTTTATTCTTTTCAGTTCTGTTGGTTGCCATGTACAACACATATGTATATACTCTGAGGGTTTATAATTAATATCAGAAAAGAGAGAGAGATTAGTTTGCCAAAAGCTAACAACTGCCAGAACAAAGGAAAATTTAGGACCTTCCACCATTAAATAAGAACTTGCTGGCATTAATTCCAAATCTTTTTAATGGATCTAAGGGTGGATGAACTGTGTAACATCTTATTGATCCATATAGATCAAGAAAATTCTGATTATTATTAGGCCCATACTAGCTGATTACAGCCAGGTATTTTATTCAATGTTAGTGGGGAAGTCAACAGAAAGGTTTCAATCCATGGGCGTTGATGTGAATGTTAGACATAGCCATGGCGACGCCAATAAAAAAATAACTAGCTCACGATTTCAAAGTGAAAAGCACATTTATTGTCCAAGTATGTATACTATATACAACCTTGAGATTTGCCTCCTTACAGGCAGCCACAAAACAGTAGAGCCCAAGAAAAATAAAGTAGGCCATCAAACACCCAATATACAGGGAAAAAAAAATATTGCAAACAATAAAAGAAAGCAAATAGCATTCAGAACTGAAGTTCATGAAAGTGAGCCCACAGCTACAAAGTCAATCACTACTGTAGCTAATTCAGGAGCCCATTAGTTGCAGGTCGCAGCCTCAGTTCAGTGCAGAGACGAATAGCCATCATGGAGTCGGCCCACCCCTTGCCTGCAGCCCTGACACCCTGACCTTCTCAATTTGGCCCGGCGCTTAAATCATCCAAACCTCGGTTTGTTCATTGCTCTTAGACCTGGGTCCCGCTGCCTCGTACCCAACCTTTCCAATTCGGCCTGGCGTTTAAGTCAATCAAACCTCGGATCTTTCCTCCCTCTCGGGCCTGGGCCCCACCCCCTTCAACCCTGTCTCACCTCCATTCGCCTCTCCTTGGATCTGCCGCATCAAATCATCTATTCATCGTAATGCCTAGAGAATCACTATTTGGATAAGGAGGGATCTGGAGGGTGAACAATATCCATCAGCCTGAACTTCTAGCCTCCCCTTATCCCTGTCAGGAAAAAAAGGAAGAACATTAGTGTAGTGGTTAGCACAATGCCTTACAGTATCAGCAACCCAGGATCAATTCCCACTGCTGAAGGGACTACTCTACAATGTATCGCAATAAAATAAAAATTATTGTTCTTCAAAGGGAAGAACTGCCTTTGTTTCAGTAACTCTAATTGGAATCTAACAAACTGTATTGAGGAACTGCTGAAAGAACCTTCTTCATCTGGCAATTACTTTGGTCTTCTACTGGAGTAGAATTTCCCTGGAATTTCAGGGCAATTCTTTAAACTGATATTTCAAAACCATCTACAGAGGATATTCCTTGTAAGTTTCAAAATTAAAGGACCTAGTGAAAATAAAAAATACTACAAATGCTGGAAATCCAATGCTGGGAGCACCCTGCAGGTTGGCAGCATCTGTGGGAGGATATTTTGTATTAATATTTCAGTTAGACAACCCTTCGTCAAAACCAGGAAGTAGAGTAAACAAGTTGGCTTAAGTTGCAAAGTGGGTGGGTTGGCGATGGATGGGAAGGACAAAGGGATTTATGTGTCCTTGATAATAGCAGTAGAACATATCTATTTAATGACAAAATAATGTAATGTTATATGAGTATGTGATGGATTTGTATGGATAAATTGAAGTCAGGTTTCTAAAGTGTTTTTATTCATAGATGGTGGGACAGTCACTGTTGAGTCCAATGATCAAGTACACAATCCTTCCACCGGGATTACCACAGGCAATATAGGCTGACTTTTCTACAGTAGAGACATGGAGAGATAGAGCAGGAAAACAGATGCTTTGGCCAAATGTGCTTATGTTGACCATTAACCACCCATTTACACTAATTCTAATCTAATCCATTTTATTCCCCCCATAATTCCATCAACTAACCCTCTCGCCCATTCTCCCATTCCATTCTCTGAGGCAATTTTCAGTGGGCAATTAACTTATCGACCTGAACATTCTTAAAATGTGGGAGGAAACCAGAGCACTCAAGGGAAACAACACAGAAGGAATATACAAACTCCACACAGGCATCATCAGAGGCCAAGATTGAACCTATGCCACTGGAGTCATGAGGCAGCAACTCGACTTGCCACTGTGCCACCTCTAGAATTGTCAGAGGTGTCATCTTTGGTATGAGAAGAAGCCTCATCTGTCCAATATGGTAAATATAGAAAGCACTATATGAGCAAACATCCCTTCCCAGGAGTGCTATCACGTTCTCAGACTCTTAACTTTTACCTCTGTTGTTAATTCTATTATTGACTCTGCAGATGCTGGAATACCAGAGTAACACACACACAAGATGATGGAGGAACTGAGCAGGTCAGGCAGCGTCTATAGAGAGAAGTAAAGAATCAATGTTTCAGGGCAAGATCCTTTGTCAAGTCTCCTGATGAAGGTTCACAGCGTGAAATGTCGACTCTTTATTCAAATTTAAATCTTAATCTGAGTTCATTTTTTCTGGGTAACCTATCTCCTTCAGTCAAAGCCACATTAAAATCCATTTGAGCTAACTCTAACTGTTATTGCCAGGCATTAATGAAGCACCAATGAATACAGAATATGATTGGTTACCTTCCACCCATTAATTGTTAAAAGAAAAGCAACACGATTATTTTCAAGGACATTTCTTGATGAGCACCCAAAATAGTTTTCCTGTTCTGTTGATGTCATTAATATTTACATTTTCATCCCTTCCTTATACATGTATATTTGAAATGATGAATACGTATGTGTACTGTACTTTGTTGATTGTAAAATGCTAATTAAAATCTGGAATTGCAGTTTCTTTTAATTGCTGAAGATGTGTGTGATGGTGGGGGGAAGGTGGGATTGAGGTAGAGTTTCCAAAGTTGGTTTCTTGTGTAACCAGGTGACTATTGAGTATCTTTTTTTTATTGTTAAAGTGCACTTATGTATTCACTTTGGTAATGCTAAAATAGCTGCCTGTGCCTTTAAGAGAAAACGGTAATGTAATTTTGCATGGGTGGAATGGAATGAAGAGTTGCCATGTTCTAGAAAGGATGATGTTCAAATGCTTTTCCCAGGTTTGGTGAGGAAAGGTGATAATATTTGATAATATCCATGTAAATTCATTTATACTTGTTTGTAAATCTAGAATATTGGTAATTTAACGTGTTTTACATGTGGATGCTTTAGATTTTCATGAGTAATATTGATCAACACTGGATTGCGTGATTGGGTGACGTTCCTTATCAGCCTACTAGGTTAGCTATTTTAGTAATTCAACTGCAAAGCAATATATTGTAAAAGTTTATTTGTCTTTATTTTTTCATGATCGAATGTGAATGTAACAGAGTAATGCGAATGTGTTAGTCTCTGTTCATGTAGCGTGAGCGAGGAGAACTCATTTCAAGGTCTGTGTTTGGAAGTTAAGCACGTGTGTGCCACAGTGAGTAGAGTTAAGATGAGATGTATTTATTCATATTTTCCATGTTGTGTATAAGGTACAGGGTTGGTGGGATTCTAATGTTGTTTGTATTGTTTTTTTTAGAATTGCCACTACCGTATTGGTTTTGTATATTTTGTTCAGTTATTTTCATACTGCATACATATCAAGGGTGTGGTCCAAAATTAAACTGAGACTTTAACAGCGGGAACTGTGTTTTTTTAAATTCAGTTCATCATTTTTATTTTGATACCTCCTTTCTGCATTAAAGCATCTAAAACAGATCAAGGAATTTAAGACCCAGAAAAGTATTTGTTGTCCTGCGTGTGTATTTTTCCCCAGGCTACAAAACTTGAATGCCCATTATAACATGTTTCATGAAAATACATCAATGTTTTTGTGTATAAAATGGATCTTGAATGATATACAACCAGATAATAGCCAATTGGAAGCTGCTTTACACCCAATCTAGAATTTGTTCCCATGGGCTTCAATTATTGACCTTTTTAAATGTCTATTGATAAAACTCCTTTGGTTATTAAATTACGAACTGCAGAAATCTGTAAGCCATGAGATCCTTAAATTACTGATCAGATTCAAACACGAGAGGTTGTCAAAGGATGCAGCAAGATATAGCTCAGTTGCAATTATGGGCAGAGAAATGACAGAGATTAGAATTATGGATGGCACAGATTTGCTGGGCTGGAGGGCCTGTTCCTGTGCTGTTCCATTCTGTGCTCTACGTTTTAATATTGTACAGTGTTTGCACATTGAACACTCACAACACGCTGGAGGAACTCAGCAGGTCGGCAGCATCCGTGGAAAAGATCAGTCGACGTTTCGGGCCAGAACCCTTCGTCAGGACTGTAGAGGGAAGGGGCAGAGGCCCTATAAAGAAGGTGGGGGGAGGGTGGGAAGGAGAAGGCTGGTAGGTTCCAGGTGAAAAACCAGTAAGGGGAAAGATAAAGGGGTGGGGGAGGGGAAGCAGGGAGGTGATAGGCAGGAAAGGTGAAGAAAGAATAGGGGAAAACACAATGGGTAGTAGAAGGAGGCGGGACCATGAGGGAGGTGATAGGCAGCTGGGGGAGGGGGCAGAGTGAAATAGAGATAGGGGAAGGGAGGGGGAGGGAATTACCGGAAGTTGGAGAATTCTATGTTCATTCCAAGGGGCTGGAGACTACCTAGACGGTATATGAGGTGTTGCTCCTCCAACCTGAGTTTAACCTCATCATGGCAGTAGAGGAGGCCATGTATGGACATATCTGAATGGGAATGTGAAGCAGAGTTGAAGTGGGTGGCTACTGGGAGATCCTGTCTGTTGTGGTGGACGGAGCGGAGGTGCTCGACGAAGCGGTCCCCCAATCTGCGTCGGGTTTCACCGATGTAGAGGAGGCCGCACCGGGAGCACCAGATGCAATAGATGACCCCAACAGACTCACAAGTGAAGTGTTGCCTCACCCGGAAAGACTGTTTGGGGCCCTGAATGGTGGCAAGAGAGGAGGTGTAGGGACAGGTGTAGCACTTGCGCTTACAGGGATAAGTGCTGGGTGGGAGATCCGTGGGGAGGGACGTGTGGACCAGGGAGTCACGGAGGGACCGATCCCTGCGGAAAGCGGAGAGGGGTGGAGAGGGAAAGATGTGCTTAGTGGTGGGGTCCTGTTGAAGGTGGCGGAAGTTGCGGAGGATAATGTGCTGGATCCGGAAGCTGGTGGGGTGGTAGGTGAGGACATTGAACACCTTCTGATATTTGATTGAACTATCCTCAGTGAAAGTGTATTTTTCAGTAACTGCGATTGCAGATTGAGCACAAACGAACAAGGATGAAATTTATAGTCAGTTCAGTGCTGCACCTGACACTTAGCCAGTAGGCACACTTTTACAAACAGAGCATTACCTGATGATGAAGTGTAGTTCTGACACGCATCTGATTGCTCCCTGCCCTGGGGGCACTCAAATCAGCTGCAACTATTGAAATCCACCAACTTGTCGCAGAGCAGTTTTGTATAGAAGCCCTAATTTTACTCATTCCCAAGAATTTCTGTAGGGTTCAGGTTTTGAAATTTAGAACAGTTACCCCAAGGTAATTGCTATCTCATTAGTTAAAACAATACACTGCTTGAGTTTTCCTAGTTGTAGGAACACTTTCGCAGAAGAAAGAAACATCAGTAACAAAATCTAGTATCTCAGCTAAGCCTTTGGTGACTGATCTGATTAATAAAAATAAGTCTGGTTTCTTTTTTAACTGTAGATTTTAAAGTGTTGCATTTCATGACCTTCCATTTCATTGAACTCACTCTCTGTTCTAATTTGTCTACATTGAACCTTTTGAATGCATCCACTTGTTCCAAATCCACAGATTTTTACAGAATGTAAACGTGCTTGCTTGAATATCAATTGAGGATAATATTAGGCACACATGATTCCATACTTTGCAAACACTGTATAAGTGAAGATAAATGGAAAATAATTATAGTTTGGCTGTAAATAAAAATCAAAATATACTATTTTACTTGAAAATCAAAGAACTTAGACTTAAATCATGCCTTTTACAATTTCAGGACATCCCATGGTTTTTTTCTGCATCCTTGGCTTCTTTGTGGACAAAAGTAACTGCCAATTTGCAAGCACTCGGGCTCTACAAATAGCAAACAAGATATTACCAACTGCTCTTTCCTGGTAGTGTTGGTTGAGAAAAGAATGTTGGCTTGAAACTGAAAAAGTTTTCTGATCTGTTTTTAGTAGTGTTTATTTTGTGTTCATATGATTCAACTTATAGCTCATCCAGTAGATAGAAGATTAAATGAGATGAAACTCCTAGAGCACTTTACTGAATTGACAGCATAGATTCCTTGCTCATGTCCTGTGGTAAGATTTAGGAGCCACAATATTTTGACTCACCTGTGCTTGATGCAAGATGGTGCCAGTGAACAAAGCAGTCAACAGCAATGTCCTGCTGACAGTTCATGAAACTACTTTTTTTTACTTTACTTCTTCTTTCAAATATGTTTCTACTACTCAGTTGTGTGCAATTGGAGCCTGTGCTTTACATCTCAATGGTATGTTTTAGAGCCGATTGAGCAATCTGCCACTTTGCTGTCTCTGAGGGAGTTCAATGAGGTTTGGAGTGGAGTGTGCATCCTGCAGGCCTAGTAGCCTGGAGATGGGGCATGAGCCCTTGATCAAATCCATTGCTTCTCTCCAATTGAGACGTCGAGCAAGGTTGAAGTTGATGAGGACGAGTGGGTGTTGGGTGCCAACTGCCTGCATTTGACTCATCTTCTTCTCCCTGTCATTAGCTGCTGTCAGAGGAAAGTTCAGGTGTCCAGGGGTCCACATTGACTGGATTGATCAGCAGGCTGTGGACTCGATTTGGGAGGCTTTTAAAGTTCATGTTGCATGTGTTCATGGATTCTGGTTACTGTTTTGTTGTTGTTTTTGAGCAGTTTCATTGGGGTGATCGATGCGGACTGGGGCGCTTTAGTGAAAAATGATCCTGCACTGGCTAGCAGCATTGTGCTGAAACGAACTACACTGAAAACTACTGGTATGATATTCAATGTGATGTTCATTCGCTTTTTACTGCTTGCACAATTTGTTCTTATTTTCGGGTGTTGGGTGTTTGATGTTTTCTTGAACGGGTTCCATGGTGGTGTTTCTTTGTTTTGTGGCCGCCTGCAGGAGGATCACATTGATCTGATCATGTATCTGACTGTACACATATGTATGCCAAATAATTATGTATACAATCTTAGTGTTTGGAAAATATCCTCCCTCATTTCCCCTCTTTATTGCTTGTACATTGCAATAAACTGGTATGTAATTAACCTCCCTATTTGCCATATAGCCTTGTGCATTTTGCCATTTTACTTTTTCTGTTTTCTGCCCCATTATTAGATCATTCTGTCCACATCCACACCCACCCATCATCCCTTTATTCACAATCTTTCTTATCTGAGTTTCCCAGGTCAGGTGTAAGCTCATCAATGTAGACATTAATTCTGTTCCTTTCTCTTCAGTAGCTGCCTGACATGTTGAATATTTCCACCATTCCTATTATTGTAGTGAAGAGTTGGGGAGGATTTGTGAGTCTCTAAGTTTATTAACATGTACTTCCCCATTACCCATAACCTTTGCGGTCTACCCAGTGTCAGCTTCTTAGCAGCACCCAGAGATGTAAGAGTGGATTAATGTGCAACCACTTATATTTTATGCTCCATCACAATCAAATCTTATCCTAACAATGTCCATCCAAGAATCTGATTGCATATGATAGGTTTTCTTTAATGGCAGAAATAAGATTTTGCAGAAAATGTGAACTGTAATTGATAAGACAAGGATGTAAACATGAACAATAGTCAATTGAATACGTAGAACGTTAGGGATGCCAACATGCTTCTTGTTCCCTAGTGAATTAAAATAAATTTAAAATGGACATTTCCGAAAGCTCATGCACACAGTTTCTGTAATCTCTGGTATTATCTCAGTTGTCCTTTTAATGCATGATAAAACTAAATTTATTTGTGGACATTTGAAAGAGAAGGTAGAGCAGCTAATGGCAGGGTGAATAGAGATCTTAAACAATCACCTCACCTTAAGTAGTCAAACAAATGTGCACATCCACAAGCCTGTTGGGAACCCTTTTCAAGGAGGTGCCAGGAGCACAATTGTTTTGATTCCTTACAGCAAAATTATCAGAGAGAAATAAGGAATAAATGTTGGCCAAGATATAAAGAGAATCTCATCATTCTGTTCTAGTTCAGGGCTTTTCAAAGCATCTGTTCGACAGGCCTGAGAAAAGGAATTACTTATTGCAGTCGTGCAATTAACTATCTATCTACATTTCTGTGCCTAAGTTTCAAGATATATCCCTCTTTATGAAACCGTAAATTTTCTTGTTAAGATATTTATCAACATCATCAAGAATTTGTGATAAGCACCACAAGAAATTGCTGAGCTGTGAACACAGCCCAGTCTATCGTGAAAACCACATTGACTGTCTATATTTTCTGCTGTCTCAGGAAAGCAGCCAACATTATCCACCCAGCCTGACCTCCAACCCTAGTCATTCTCTTTTCTCCACCCTTCCATCAGGCAGAAGATTCAAAAGCTTGTAAACAGGTACCACCATGCTCAAGGGCGACTTCTATCCCACTGTTATTAGAATCCTGTACTATAAAGATGAACTCTTCTGAAAATATTGTGTAGGGCAAGTTTTTTTTACACAGAGAGTGGTAGGTACCTGCAATTGGCTAGCAAGGGTAGTGGTGGAAGCAGATAAGATAGTGGCATGGGATCATCCACAAGCAGAAGAGATTTAATTTAACTTGCATCCTGATCAGCACATACATCGTGTTCCCGTGCTGCGCAGTTCTATGTTCTAAGATTGCCCTGGGGTATCCAGACCAAATCTACAACCTATTTCCAATCATCATATATGCAATGTAAAGAGATGGTGGGATAAGGTATGTCAACAGTGCTATTAAAATTCACCTACCAATAACATACTCACTGATGCTCAGCTGGGATCCCAGTCATATCTTGAAGATAATTTGAACAATCTAGTTAATTAAGAGTTTATTGTTCGGCTCCTCCATTAGTCAGATAATGATACAGAAAGTAAACTGTCTTCTCACAGAGAAAGCACGTGACATTAAGATTCTGAACTGTGAGTCTTGTTTTCACTTGATATTTGCATACCCAGGGGTAGCAAATCTATGGCATGTGGGCCCAAGATGGCACACACAAAAATTTTGGTGGCATGGAGCATGCAGTGCTGCCCCTTGATTCTTTAAACCCCACCCATAATAAAACGATATGTAATGATTCTATAATTATCTTTATGCCAAATGAAGCAGCAAATGGTTGTTTATAACCCGAGAGCTCTGAGATGGTTTCACAGGCAACATCTCATGCTGGCTTGGTGCCAGCTAGACAATTACAAGAACGTGGGACACTGGCTGATACCTTTTTGAAATCTTCAAAATATATTTTGTTAGTAAACAGTTTCAATAACAATACTATATAGAAATTGTTTTTAATTAATATTAATAGTTTTGAACAAGTTTTCTAAATTCCTTTGTTCATTTCAATGTGTCTCTTTTATTAATAGTAAAACAATGAATACATGTAAATAAGCAACAGGACTTGATAAAGGTCATAATTATTGTTAGTAATTCATTAATCAATGATAATCCCTGTTCAAAATTACCATGGCACGTGAGAGAAATTTTTAGAATATTATTGGCAGTTTGGGCATAAGCACTCAAAGAGGTTTGCCACCCCTAGCATGCACTGTACGGTGCTGTTGCTTTCCCCAGAGAGGTTGCTGGTTCAAGCTGTTGCCATCGCAGCTGGTTTGATATTATTGGAATCTCACTGATCCCAACTGAGTGTCAGTGAGTATGTTATTGGTAGGTGAATTTTAATAGCACTGTTGACATACCTTTATCCCACCATCTCTTTACATTGCATATATGATGATTGAAAGTAGGTTGTGGAATTGGTCTGGATACCCCAGGGCAATCTTAAAACATAGAACTGCGCAGCACGGGAACACGATGTATGTGCTGATCAGGATGCAAATTAAATTAGATCTCTTCTGTTTGCGGATGATCCCATGCCACTATCTTACCTGCTTCCACCACTATCCTTGCTAGCCAATTTCAGGTACCTACCACTCTCTGTGTCAAAAACTTGAGCCATCAGAGGGGGGCCGCTAGTTCGAGGCGCTGCCATTCGAGGGGCAGCTAGGTCCCAATGCTCTCAGAGATGTAACGGAAATTCTGAGATTTATGGATCAGACTGTAGTTGAAACTAACTGTAGTTCATATTGGCCTCCTTCAGTTCTATTTTTTTTCCATGTTCTCGCCCATTCTCTTTTGTTGCTGATTGGTGGGCTGGGGGTTTGGGTGATCTGTTAGTGCTTGTGCAAGGGAGGAGTTGGGGCTGTTTGGGATTTGCAAGTTTTTATTTGTTTTTTGTGCCGGGGGTGGGGGTGGGATTAATATCTTTCTTTATATGTTTTTCTGTATTCTATAGCCATCTGGAGAAGAGACAAATTTCAGAGTTGTACTCTGCCTACGTAATTTGATAATAAATTGCACCTTTGAACCATTGTAATTCAGAAGCAAGGAATCCAATCACCTTTGAGGTCATTGTTTGTCATGGGAAAACTTTTTCACTGGTTAAAATCATGGATTGTATAGAGAAAGAGAGTTAGGGATGTAGGAACAAATCATATCATTCCTGGAATATTACTGGGAATTATTATTAATAATAATGCTTATTGTTATGAACATTAAAGGAACTTTCTTCATAAATGGACAATAAATTACATTTTCTTAATCATAAGATCAGAAGTGGGCATGCTTACTGTGGATTGCATATGTTTAAAGTTGTCTAGAATTTCATAAATAATGAAGCAGCTTTTGTTTGCAGATAACACAAGCTGGACAATATCCAGGATATTTAGTAGGATCAGCTAATGAATAACTCCAGTGAGAGAATCACTTCCAGTAATGCCAGCAATGTGTTTCGGAGGATTCATAATTTCAACTAATCAGTCAAGTAATATTAAAGGTCAAGTATTCAGCACTCAGTGAACCTTCAAATCCCCTTCACCACATCCATGCAAACATTACTATTAATGAGATGCACCCTAGTTTTATGGATGAGCACAGCTCCCATGACACCACCAAAGCTCAACACTATCGGGACAAAGCATTCCAGCTGATCAGCACAACACAATCTCCTTTCTCACACTATGGTTACAGTGTGCATGGTCTGCAGAATGCAATGTAGCAACTAGACAAGACATCTTCTGCAGTACCTTTAAATCAGAAGCCTTCACCACCAGATCAGTAGGTGCATGGGAAACATGTCTACATGTTGTATCATACTTCATTCATGGTCATTGGACAGAAATGTAGGAATAACTTCACCAGCTGCAAGATGAAGGCCAAACATCTCAAGATCATTGGAAAATAAGGATGGACAATTTCTGATGGTATTGCCAATACACTTCATATAGAATGATCTAAAGAAATTATGCTTGCCACAATTTGGAAGAGCAATACAAATGATCAATGTCAATGGAAGTATTTCCTGATTTTACACTCCAAAATATTTTAATGTCCAAGTCATTTGTATAGCAAAGGCAACAATTAGTTTAGTTTCACACTTATTCTACTTGATTTTTTATTAGTTAAATTGTATCAATTTCCTGAAGATCTTTGTCCTTCTTTTCATATGAATAATTTACTTGAACAATGTTATGGCGAGCTTTAAGCTTGGTAAGTGTTTCCTTATAATTGACTTCACATGTTCCCCTTGTCTCAACCACACAGTTCAAGATGCAGAACATAACAATTTCAGCAAAAAATAAAGGAATAATGAAACTAGTCTTCCTTCAAAGACACCAACTACATATTTATTGAATTTTACAGTTATGAACAAAAGTAATTGTAGTTCTCATGGCCATCCAACCATTAATAGCTATTTCTTTTGATGACAACATTCATAGAGACATACATACAAAAGGGGTAGGTCACTTTGCCCCTCAAACTTGCTCCACCTTTCAATAAGATTACAGCTGATCTGATTGTAGCATTAACTCTTCATTCCTCTCACTTCCAGTAAACTTTCACCCCATTGTTTATCAAAAATCTATCTTCCTCTGCCTTACAAAATGCACAAAAATTCTGCTTCCACCACCCTCTGAGAAAGAGAGTTTCTAGTTCCTGAGAGCAAATTTTGGTCTTATCTTTCTCTTCAATGGTCCATCTTTTATTTGTAAACATTGACTCTCCATCTTCTTAGTGACCCTGTGCGCTGATGCATCTTTGCATTGATTCAAAGCCACAACAGCTTACGTGCCTCACTAATGTCAGACATGACAAAAATGGGAGGGTTATAAATCTTCCATGAAGTCATATGGAACCAGTAAATCTGTAACCAGAATATTATAGAAATAGAGGTAGAGACAGAGAGGGAAAGATGGAGAGAAGGGAAGAGAGAGAGAAAAAAAGATTCAGAGAAAGAGAGATATAGACAGTGAGAGACAGAGTCAGGGATCTATCATCACTTTGAGATGGCTGATTGGTGGAGCTCGCTGTAGAACTACCTGCTCCAGTGGCAATGTCATGGCAAGTTTTAAAGTAGCAGGTGACTGCAATGCATACATCTGGTATCATGAAACAGGTCATCAGATTATGTCTGAAAATTGAGCCAGTGAGTCCCCCAGCATGGAGGACTGGAGAGTTGGGATTCCATTGGTGCAATTAATACACAAACTATCCAGGAGTTCCCACAAAGAGCTCCTAGTTCTTTGGCATCAAACCAAAATTATTCAGTAGTTAAATCTGGCCTATGATTCTGCACTGCACCAACTCAGCTTTGTTCCTCCCTCAAGTGACAATAGGGCTAGTATAAATCCCATGATTTCAATGAATGAGATTTTGCAGGGAAGTGCAATAAGTTCTATGTAGATCCTCAGCATGTCCTTGTACAAATGCCTCCAGGTTTGGAAATCCTGAAGTTACTGACAGCTCAATGGAAGAAATCAATGGTTTTCTTCACTGTGGTCTGTTACAGGAATCCCCCAGATTCCAGCAATACAGCACAAAAGCTGTAGTAATTTATTGGAGAATATACCCTTCCTTCCTCCATTAGGTTTTACCTGTGCAAGCTGGATGGAGAGGAACAGCTGTTAGGTATTAGCTTATTTACTTTTTTTTATTTAATGGCGATTGGTTAAATTTTTAAATTATTTTATATGTTCCTTTATGTTTTTTTCAGTTTTCTTACTTTTTGTACTTCTTAAAATTTTTAGTAAGTTTTAACCTTTCTTTAAAGATTCAGAAATATACATATGTTTGATAGATTTGACAGCTGGTAAAGCTGGAGGATTAGGCAAGAGTCACAGTATTTTCTGGACTTTAGAGGTAGGGTTTATTCTAGTCCTAAACATGAGAGTGATTGCACATAAAGGGGATTGCCACAATGCAAGACTAAATCTCAAAGAATTGGAGTGGTGTGAAAGCATGTGTTGACAATGTTGGATAAGCAAAAGGTAAATTTGATCAGCAGCAAGCACAGGCTGTTTTCAGCTGACAGGAATCATTGTCACAAACTGCCTTCATGGAAAGAAGCAGCTCCCATGGATGCCCAGCAGTAAGCCCCTATCAGAACAGAGTTATTCATAAAGCCTTGTTAATAGGGCAATAAATTCTGTTTAACATTTTACTGACTATAAATGCAAAGAAACATTATTGAAGTTCAGTCTGACTACTTTTACCAGCAAAAGAATATCAACCAGAAAAATTTTTGTTAATTTATCAATGGTCATTTTCATGTTAACCTGAAGTTTCTGTTAAGATATTTAAGGAAATTAAACAATGAACAATGTTTCTTGCTTGTATCTTCTTCCTTTCATATACTGACTTTGATGCAATATGAGGGCCCTTTAAAAAGCAGCATTTGAGAGGCTTGTCTTGCATCTACCATACAAAATAACAGATGGTTATGAACAAATTACAGATTTGTCTGGCATTCTTTGTTGCTTTGGGATTTATATATGTAGTCGTGGCTGCACCACGTTTGCACATTTCGAACACCCATATCAAATATGGAACTACATATATGTGTGTAGCCAACTTCTGATCACCCGCCAAATTGCAACAGTTATTTTGAGTATCTCACACAGATTTAAACAAAATGAAATAGTTTTATAAATAATTTTGCTATGTTAGAACTAACATCTGATTCTCGGTCTAAAATAAAACTACACTTGTAGAAAAAAACTTGTGGACACATCATAGCTCAGTCGATAATGTACTTAATGGCATTTACTTAACCACATAGTTTGACAAAATTGAGTGTTCAACTAAGTAACAATGGTAGAACCAATAGAAGTATTTTTATTTGATATGTAGTGAATTAGTAGAATAAATAACAGACAAAAATTCCTGCTTTTGAATCAGGTACATTAAGAAAACGTTTGTGGCTTTTCTTTTAGAGTCGTTGATTAAAATGTAATGTTGGCCCCAATTGTGTATTTGCCACATCAGCAGGAAGGGGGAGTTTAAACTCAGTCCAGAGAATATGGAGTGATTCAAACAGAACTATCTGCATTGAACATAAGCCAGGTACACAGATATAAAGCAGCTGATACAAAACTCTAAACCATTCTCAGTAAATTCACTCAAAATGCACTTTATTGTTTTCTATAATGTGCTAATGCAGTATTTGATGTATTCTTGTAAAATCTAATCATTGCATATCACATACATGAATGTTATACTCTAACCTTTATTAGTCCCCCTAGTGGTTTCCTTACTCATATTTTCAGAGTGGCTTTTGTTTAAAATATGAAGACAGAGGGACCCCTTTACCTTCTTTTATAAGCAGGCAAGTGAGAGTCTGGATATATCCATAAATGTGGCAGATCCAGACTTAAACCAGATGATATCCTTGTGGCTCTGATCCTGGCATTAGATTAACCATTGTTGCAAACAGTACATTGTCCTTTTAAATGAGTGTTTTGCTTTGCTTTATCCCCATGCCTCAGGAGTCAAGAATTCCTATATAATTCAAAAAGCAAATAATTGTACATGTTAGTCGAGCTTGTATTAAATTCTCACATATATCCCTTCTCTAAGAGCAGATAAGGTCTCAGGTGAGTTAACCCATACAGACCGAGATCCTAGAATTCTTCTTGTGTTGGATGGTTTCTTAACATGATTGGGTAAAGGCGATGTAATTGGATACATTATCCATGGTTTGATTATCCCATTTTTCCATTAACCATGTGCAGAGATAAAAAAACAACATAAATCATACAATACATTCAGTCTACAGGTCCAGATATGTTTAAAGCCTTGCACTGATGGACAATGTCAGGAACAGGCACCAAGAAATTGGATTGCACCTTTTTTCTTTGTCAACTACAAAGGCATTGCATTTAGGACTAAAGCCGAACTGTGTTATCCACAAAGAAAAGTGTGAACTTGGTCAGAGAAAACTTGCAACAGCTTTAAGCTGAGGCAGTCTTTTAACATTGAGGATGCCTTACTTCCTCTCGAGTTCTGCAGCTTCTAAAGTGACTGATGAGACCAAATAGACTCAGCAACTGGTGGGGTAGGAGGTTCTCTCATCTGAAGGAGTTTTGTGCAGGGTAACACAGATGCGTAGTTCAGGAGGTAACATACTTCTACTGACATTTATTTTAGATTTAGATTCAACTTTATTGTCATTGTGTCGAGTACAGATAAAAAGCCAATGAAATGCATTTAGCATCTGACCAGAAATACAAAGAATAGTGTTATTTACAAAATAACTGCGAATAAAAAAGTGCTACAGCACACAAATATAAAAGTACTGAGACAGTACAATACAGATGCAATACTGCTTAGCATTGTGATGAGAGGTTCAGCAGTGTCACAGCCTCAGGGAAGAACCCTGTGCCTGCTGGTGTGGGAGCGGAGGCTCCGGTACCACCTACCAGATGAGAGGAGAGTAAAAAAATCCATGGTTAGGGTGAGATGCATCCCTGATAATGCTTTTTGCCCTGCCCAGGCAGCATTTATGTTCTCAATGGTGGGTAATTGGGTGCCGATAATCCGCTGGGCAGTTTTCACTACACGCTGGAGTGCTTTGCGGTCCGATACGGGACAATTGCCATACCACACTGAGATGCAGTTGGTGAGTATGCTCTCAATGGTACAGCGGTAAAAGTCTGTCATTATCCTGGGACAGAGGCGAGCTTTCTTCATGTTCTGCAGGAAATAAAGGCGCTGTTGCGTCTTTTTGATCAGGATGGAGGAGTTCAGGGACCAGGTGAGATCTTTGGAAATGTGGACACCAAGGAATTTGAAGCTTGATACACGCTCCACTACAGTTCCTCTGATTCTGTGTTTCTCTGTGCTCCTGACAAATGGACTTAAGGTTTTCAGAGCCATCTCAATGCCCCTTCTCCTCTCTGAGTGCTCATGGGCTGAGATTTCAGGGAGATGTTGTACTTTTGAAAGGAGGTTTTGGAAATATCCTTTAATCATTTCTTCCACCATCATGGCCATGCCTTCCCATAACAGTGCTCAGAACAGAATGCTTGTTCTGGGAGTCTGGTTTTGGGTATGTAAACAATATCTACCCATCCCCTTGAAAGGCCTGGTTCAGGACATAGAGGTTCCTGCTCACAAGGACAGCAGTTCACCTCCTGTCATGACTTCTTAGACCGCATCCAGAGAGGAGAATCACTTGTAACCCTGGCCATCAAACCCCACTTACAAGGTTGGTAAAAAGTAATGGCAGTAATACGTGAGTAACAAAGTGTAAAAAAAATGTTGATTTCCCATTTTGCTGCTACATTCCACCCTGCCGTAAAATTCACTTGAAACATTTTTGACAACCTCTCTCCCTTTCTTAATGTCTGTATCCATCTTAGGAGACAAACTATCGATCTACATTTATTATGCCTATACTGATTCCCACAGCTACCCAGTTCACACCTCTTCCACCCTGACTCTTTTAAGGATGCCATTCCTTTCTCGCTGTTTCTATGTCTCTGCCACATCTGTTCCTGAAATGAGGTTTTCTGTTCCAGTACAACTGAGATGCATTCCTTTTTCAGTAAACGTGGTATCACCCCAACAATGTTTGAAGGAAGCCACACCCGCATCGCCTCCATTTTCCATATTTCTGTCCTCACCCCACCTCCTCCCAGACAGAATACGGGTACAGGCATAAGAGACTGTAGTTGCTGAAAACCTGGAGCAACACATAAAGGAGCTGGAAGAACTCAGAAGGTCAGGCAGCGTCTATGAAGGGAAATGAACAGTCGATGTTTTAGGTCAAGAACCTTAATCAGGACAGGGATAGAATAGCGACAGAACATGGATACAGCTTCCTTGGTCCTTCCTTTCTACACCACCAGCCTCTGCATCCAGCACATCATTCTTCAACATTTCCACTAGTTACAACATGAGCACACAATCAGCTGCATTTTCTCTTCCCCTCTCTTTTCTGCTTTCTGTAGGGACCTCTCCATCTATGGCTCTGGTTCACTCATCCCTTCTCACCCCACTCTCCCTACCCTAGGCACTTTGCCCTGCAGTCATAGGAGGTGTAACACTTATCGCCATACCTCCTCCATCAGCACTATCCGGGGCATAAATAGCCCTTCTGGATAAGGGAGAGATTCACATGAACCCCTTTCAGCCTTGTTTATTATATTTAGTGCTCACAATGTGGTTGTCTCTACATTGGCAAGATCAAGCATAGACGAGGCAACTTGCAACCAAGAACTTGCACTATGTCTGCAATGGCCATTCTGAGCTCCCATTTGCATATCATGTATCTCCCCTCCTCATTCTCACACCAATCTGTCTGTCCTCACCACTGCCAGTATGAGGCAAAAGCCAAATTAGAGGATGAACAGCTCATAACCCACCGTTGCAGTCTACAACTCAGTGGTATAAACACTGCATTTTCCAATTGCAGGTAACCCACAACACTCTGTCCATTCCTCTCTCCCCTGATCCACCCAGGTTCTCGCAATCACCTCCTTTCCAACCTACTGCTCAACCTCCCCCCGACCCGCCTCCTCCCCAGTGCCTTGTTACCCTGATTCTTTCTTCTTGCCCACCTGATCCCATTTGTCCATTACCCAAACATTTAACCCAATGGGCCTCCTATCCCCTCCCCAATTGGTTCTGTCTGCCCATCATCCCTCTCTCCCTTACTACCTTCCAAAGTTCAAAGTTTGGAAGTTCGACAATCATTCCACGGTCAACATCACTTAGATCACATTTCTTCCCCATTCTGATGTGTGGTCTGAACAACAATTGAACCTACTGACCATGTCTGCATGTTTTCTATGCATTGAGTTGCTGCCATATGATTGGTTGATTAGATATTTTCCATTAACAAAGTGTACAAGTTTACCTATTAAGGTGCTGACTGAGTGTATGTGTAAACAGTTGTGGATTTCTATGTGTAACACCCTGGTTAATTTTTTTTTACTGCTATACTGTAGGTATTTCATTTTAGCAGTTCTGTAAGAGCAGTCAGTTCTGCTTTCAGCTAAGATAAGGGGCTTTGTTGTTCGACTTAGGAATGTTGTGTCAGCCAATCTGGATGGTGGAATTGGGAGAAGGTTCTAGAGAATGCTGGGCGGAGAGGTTTTTTGTGATGGACACTGGTGTGGGTCAAGGTCTTTTTGGCAGGAGCTGGGAGAAGACAGGAGGAAAAATGGCTGGTGTTGCCGTCCCTGTTGCACAGGGTGCCTTGTGCAGATGAATGGCTTGAAGGGGGAAGGGCCAGTACTCCCGTGGGAGACTCATTTGTTCAAGATGGATTTTGAGTGGCATTCGGAAGGTGGTGTGTGCTTTCACGCAGGCCAAGGGTCCAGCGGGCAAGTTGAAGACCACTTCAAGATGAACTCCAACTTATGTGCACATCTGAACTGGGCCCTTTTTATTTATTTCTTCTTTTTCCTACTAACTGTTCAATAAAGCTGACATTTATAACTATACTTTCTTTATAATTGAATGCTAGGTGCATTTGGTGGGGAAGATTTTCTGTAACGATCCTTGTGACAGAGGAGTTGAATGAGTCTGTTTGAAAGGGTGCTCCGCTGCTTATTCAGTAGGTCATGGAGAGGATGTGCCTGATTGTCCATAATGGATAACAGTTTGTTTAGTGACCTCCTCTCCACCACTAACTCAAAAGAGTCCGGGTTGCGGCCAAGGACAGATCCAGCCTTTTTGATGAGTTTAATTCGTCTTTTTGCATCACCAGCACCAATGCTGCTCCATCAACATAAAGCAGCAAAGAAGAGTGCACTCGCTGCAACAGACTGGTAAAAGATCTCCAACATCCTGCTGCACACATTGAAGGATCTCATCTTCCTTAGAAAATAGACTCTGCTCATCCCCTTCTTGTAAACAGCTTTGGTGTTGGTTTTCCAGTCACGTCTGTTGTCGAGGTGAACACCCAAGTATTTGTACTCCTCCAACGCAACTTCTTTGAACTTCTAGAGCTTTATCTTTAATTTACATATTGGTATGAGCCTAGAGACACATCACAAAAGGCCACATGAGTGCAGTTTATGCCTACTTGCACTGGACAGACAAATAGCAACACTGATAAATCTCAGTGTCCTGATTTCAAGTTCAAGTTTGGTTTATTGTCATTCACCCACACAATGTATATCGCTAAACGAAACAACGTTCCTCCGGACCGAGGCGCACAACAAAGTACAAATAACTCACACACATAATGTAATATTTCCACTAGTGAGTTAACAAATAATAAGGTGCATTTACAACACAAGTTAAGAAGTAAACAGTATAATGCTACATGATGAGACCTGGGTGGTGGCAGAGAGTTCAGTAGTTTTATGGCCTAGGGGTAGAAGCTGTTTCCCTTCCTAACAGTTCTTGTCCTAATGCTACAGTACCTCCTGCCTGATGGTAGGGGGTCAAAGAGATTGTTGGATGGATGGGAGGGATCATTGACAAGGCTTAGGGCCTTGCATACACTTCGCTCCTGATAAATATCTTGGATGGGTGGAAGAGAGATCTGCTGATCCTGTTTCGAGACAGATATTTCAGATAAAAAACAATGGTGCATGTGCACCAACTTTAATCGCCTGCTCACGAGTGCATGAACAAGTGTATCATAACATCCCCATTTTTATCAAAACAAAGAAAAGGATCAATTGTATTAACAATTAAACTCCATTTCTCTGAAGTCTGCTTTCCAGTGTATTTTCATGGAATTAACTTTCAAAGCATTCGTTAATCATGCTTTATGTCTCTTATGCTTGTCACAAGTACATACCACTCATTATTTCCGTTTGTATGAGCATATATACAAAGTATAAAACATAGTAAAATTCGACTTTAACTTCAAACTACAAACTACACAACCTCAAATAGGACATGGTCCTTCTTTGAGTCTAAACATGACATTAAAATGTCAAATAGTGTCACAGATTTATTGTTCAATTGTTCATGCAATTATTCAATGTGGGACAAAGTCTTCCAGATATTGTGGCCTTTTCACTAGAACGAGTTTTTACTGTTTTGTCCGAAACCTGTTGTTTCTTATTTGCATGTTTCAACGTTTGTGTTAGTGTTTGTGTTGTGTCATTAGCCTCCGCTAGTGTTTGGCTGTGTGCATTTAATGCAGTAGGCACACTGTAGTCATTGTCATTAGCTTCTGCTAGTGTTTGGCTGTGTGCATTTGATGTGGTAGGCACACTGTCGTCATTGATCTCGGTTGTTTGACCTAGTTTTGCCAGTTCATATGTGATTAGCTTTTCAGGCGGTTCCTCAGCCGTCTTTCGTAGATGTATGCAATTACGTCGGTAGATGCCAGAAGGGGTTTGAACTACATATGAATGCTCATCAAGGCGCCGACACACAATTGCTTTCTCCCAATTCTTTTTACCTTGCACCAGGGGTTGCGTGCGCACGGTATCCCCTTTGTCGAGTGGGGCAAGATCTTTGGCTGATTTGTCGTAATTGTCGGCCTGCTGCTGGACACGTTGTTTCATTCGCTCGCGTTTGCATACAACACTGGGTTCCAGTAAACTCACTGTTGTAGGCAGGAGTGTGCGTGTGCAGCGATTCATCAAACGCTGGGCAGGACTTGTGCTGAGCCCTTGTGAAGATGTGTTGTGATGGTCTAGAAGTGCGAGGTAGGGATCTGCTCGCGATATTTTGCTCTTTGTGAGGATCCGCTTAGCTGTTTTAACTGCTGATTCAGCTTTTCCATTCCCTCTGCTATTTCCGGGGCTGCTACACAAGTGCTCAAAATCCCATTCTCGTGCAAATCTGTGAAACTCCGCTGATGTGTATTGTGGCCCATTATCACTAACCACTTGTGTTGGGCTACCATATCTCGCAAAATGAGCCTTCAATTTGCGAATAAGACTGCGCTGGTCGTATCGCAAAGAAGATCTACCTCGAAGAAATTGCTGTGGTAATCAACAGTGACAAGGTACTCTTTTCCTTCAAATGTAAATAGGTCGGTACCTATCTTTTCCCACGACCTCATGACTCATAAGTGATTCCTTCTGCTGACTCATTTCGTATGTGCGACAAACATCACATGTAGCAATATATTGCTTGATGTCATTGCTCATGCCTGGCCAAAAAAGACATTCACTTGCACACCTGAGGCATCCTTCTACGCCCAAATGTGACGAATGAATTCTTTCCTTCATTTGCTTTCGCTCACTTTGCGGTATGATGACACGCTCACCTTTGAAGATTAAGCCGTCTTGGACTGCGAGCTCATCCCTATAGCTATAGTAAGGTGTAAGCTGCTCTGGTAGTGCGTCATGTTCGCTCGGCCATCCACTGATGATTACACGTTTCGGCATCTGTAGTGTGTCATCTTTCGCCGTCTCTATGCAAATCTGCTCTAGATGCACATCGCAGATTGGCAGATGCGATAGCATGTTGACTTTGTCGAGGCTGTTCTCCTGGCCTGGAGTACCGCTAACTGCTCGCGATAGCGTATCCGCGAGGTGCATGAGCTTTCCTTGACAGTAGGTGATATCGAAGTCATAGCTCTGCAGGCGAAGAAGCATTACCTGCAGGCGCTTTGGTGCCTTCACCAACAGCTTCTTAACCATCATTTCGAGCGGCTTGTGATCGCTGAGTACTCTTGTGAAGCGATGAAAACGCTCAAGTGCGAAAACGATTGCGAGCATTTCCTTTTCGATCACTGCGTAACGCATTTCTGTGTCCGTTAGCGCTCTGCTTGCATATGCGATCGGACGTCCATTCTGGAAGAGTGTTGCCCCTAAGCCTTTGTTGCTGGCGTCATATTGGATGGTTAGCTCTTCCTTAGAATTGTAGAATGCTAACACTGGTGCTTCGGATGCCATCTGCTTGATCTTGAGGGACAGCGTTTTGCTGCTCAGCTGACCACTCCCATGCTACATCTGGCTTTGTCAGCTGTCTTATTGGCTCAAGGGTATCTGAAAGACTTGGTAGAAAACGGCTCAGTTAGTTGACAAATCCGATCAATCGCTGCACTCCCTGCACATCCATGGGTGCTGGCATGTTGAGAACATCAACAACCTTTTTAGGATCAGGCTGAAGTCCCTCACTTGTGATGAGATGCCCTAAAAAGGGTATCTCTGTCGCTCTGAAGACAGATTTGTTCTTGTTGAGCCTGATACACAACGCTGTAATAGCTGCTCAAGTTTCGCATCATGATCAGCGATTGCCTTTTCCTGCGTTTCCCCTTTTCTGTACACCAGAATGTTGTCTGCGACGCAGATCACTCCCAGTAGTCCTTCCAGTGCCTGATGCAGCCTGCACTGGAAGATCTCTAATGAAACGCTGGTTCCAAACGGTAGCCTGAGCCATCTATACTGCCCGAAAGGTGTGTTGACAGTGGTGAGCACGCTTGATTCACTGTCCAATTTCACTTGCCAGAATGCAGAACTCATATCAGGCTTGCTGAAAACCTTAGCCTGGTCAAGATCTGGCAAAATGCCCTCTATCACTGGAAGGGGGTAGTGTTCTCTCCTCAGCGCTTTGTTCAATGGTCGAGGGTCAATGCCTCTACGAAGATTGCCGTTCTTCTTCTCTGCGACCCACGTTGTAGGTTCATGGACTGGAGCTATCACCTTGCGGTCTACCAGTTGATCAAGCTCAGCTTTCACTTTCCGCTTCCTAGCGTGAGGTAGACGTCGTGGGGGTAACACTGTGGGTTGAACGTCCTCATCAATCTGCAGGTGGGCTGCACCCGGAAGCTCCCCAAGCGCATCATCGAACACCTCTGCATAGCGTTCTTCTGGTGCGCATTGTTTTTCTTTAAGTGTACATGCTTGCACCCTGCGAAAGTTGTCATCGTTGACCATAATCAGCTTCATTTGCTGGCTGGCCCTGCTTCCCAGCAATGGTGTAAAGTCGTCAGTGACCACGACAAATTCAACAGAATACTTGCGGTTCGTCATGGGGTTACGCAATTTCACTCTGCACATCCCTTCTGCATCCATGGCGGTCTTGTTCCACATCATCAGCTTTTTTGTGCATTTTCTCAGTATGTGGTCTACTCCCTCCAAGTATTTATGGGGTAAAATGTTAATCCTTGCCCCGCTGTCGACTTGGAAGTCTATTGGCTTTCCATTGATGAGCGTCTGTGCGAATACGTCACCCTTTGCCTTCAGACTGTTCACCACCAGTGTGACTTTATCGATAAACTCGGTGCTGCTGTCACTGTTGGTTTGGTCACTGCTTTGTGCTTCCACCATATGCACGGGCTTCCACTTGCATACATTTGCAAAGTGATTTCGAATGCCACACGCCTTGCACACCTGTCTGTATGCTGGGCATTGTTGCTTGTCTCTTGCATGTTCCGTGCCACAGTACTTGCAAGGGTTCACTTTGCTTCTGTGGCTGTTCAAGGTGCCTTTTTCTCTGGCTCCACCACCAGCACCAGCCTTCTGTCCAGGATGCTTTGAACCTTTCTCGTTAGTGCAGGTTTAATCCCATGGATAGTAGTGGACCTGCTGTCTGCAGCTGTACTGAATGCTTGTAGGTGTGATTCAGCCATTTCTGTGCTTTTACAGATGTCAGTGCAGTCATTGAGCGATAGCTTTCTCTATTGTAACAGATGTTTTCTGGTCTGTGAGTCGTTAATGCCCAGTACAGTCTAGTCTCTCAGCAGACTGTCTGACATACACGAGCAAAAATTATATGCCTTTGCAAGAGATCTAAGGCTGGCAAGAAACGATTCAAAGGTCTCACCTTGTTCTTGTTGCCGCTTGTTGAATAAGTACTGTTCATATGTCTCATTTTTCTCACCGATAGCGTATCGGTCAAATGCAGCTAAAACCCTTGTGAGGTCTTGGCCTTCCTCATCTGCGAACACAAAACTGTTGTAGACCTCAAGTCCTGACGGTCCAATTGTATGTAAAAATAATGCTGTCTGGTATGCTGGAACTAGTCTGTGCAGTTGTGTACGACGCTGTAGTTAGTCCACATCTGCCGCCGTGTCTTCCATCTGTCTATCACCCCGCGGTTGACCGTCATGGCCGGTGGCGGGCAGATGCCACTGACGGGGGGAGGACTTCTGCACTGACCATGGTTCCCCGGCACGAGGTCGCCTACGGGTGCTGGGTGCTGGGTGCTGCTGAGATTCTGCTGTCTCACCTCCAGGCATTGCTACTACTGCACCCGTCTCTATTTGTGGCTGGTTGCTCGTCTCGGTTGACATTTTTCTACTCTTACACTCACCCTCCGATGTTTCAGAGTTGCGCTATTATTATGCTGCCAAATGCAAGTTGAAAAAAATCGGGCGCTGCGGTTGAAACAAGCAATTTTCCGAGCCCCACCACTGCCACCATGTTTTGAGACAGATATTTCAGATAAAAACAACTGTGTACGCGCACCAACTTTAATTGTCTGCTCATGAGTGCATGTACAAGTATATCATAACAATTCTCTTAGCAGTCCTTGCAATGCTTTGTCGAGACTTGTGGTCAGATGCCTTGCAATTCTGGTACGAGACTCACGATGGTGCCCCTGTAAAAATTGTTTAGAATGAGGGTGGGGGGGTGGGTGCTGAGCCTCACTTGCCTCAATATCCTCCAGGAAGTGGAGACACACTGCTGTGCTTTGTTGACCAAAGAGGTGGTGTTGAGGAACGAAGTGAGATTGTTGGTTATGTGTACTCGCAGAAACTTGATGCTCCTAACTCTCTGAACGGAGGAGCTGTGTATGTGCACTAAGGAGTGGTCAGCCTCTACCTTCCTGAAGTCCACAATCACCTCTTTGGTCTTGACCATGGTAAGACTCAAGTTGTAGCACTCACACCATTCTACCAGCCACTTTGTACACCATCTTATCATCGTTGTTGATGAGGCCAACCATTGTTGTGTTATTAGCAAACTCGATGATTCAGTTTGAACTGGGCCTAGCAGTGCAGTGATGCATTAGCAGCAGCGGGCTGATCATGGAGCCCCGGGGAGCACCAGAGCTCAGTATGGTGGAACTGGAGATGATTCTGTCAACACTGACCGACTGTGGCCTTTCTGTCAAGAAGACAGGCTCCAATTACAGAGAGAGGTGTTGAGACCCAACGAAGACAGTTGACCCACCAGCTTCTGAGGGATGATTCTATTCAACGCCAAGCTGAAGCTGTTCCTCCAAATACTTCCCTGACTGGAAAACTTCTTTTCTGTGGCCCCATCCCTTTGGAGTCTAAATGTTAGGATTGAGGTAAATATTGAATGAGATTTTCAGCAGCTAATTGCAATAACACTAACTTCCCAATAGCCTTAGCACATGTAGGCTTTGGGAGGCAATGAGCAGCCTGCAATTAGTCCTGAAGCTGTGCTATGAGATCTTTTATCTCAGCAGATTTTTCCCTTGTACCTACTTCTCGTAGGACAGTTACACAATAAGCATCATAGGCAGCGAGTGGAGTTTTGAGCTTCAGTTTCTATTAGTAAGTACAGAAACATGTAATGTACAGTGACTGATTTTATTAGAAGTGTCCTTGATGCTAGGCAAAGGTCAAGCACTTTAGCATGGATCATGGCCGGAACTGCTTAATCCAATTTTGTGATTTTGACATCACCATCTAGAAATGATGGCCAACACAATTTACTCCAGCTAAAAATTAAATTTGGATTGTGTACAGCTGAAAAAAATACATGGACCAATTTCTAAGCAAGAATTGGGAGCTGGATTAGATGTCAATCTCTTTATTGATATCAATTAAGTCAATTATATCAATAAAAGAATGGAATGGGTTTCAGGTACATGTCATAGGAATAGCTTGAAGTCCCATTTAAACTGGAAATGAATAGGAATATCTAAAAGGAAAAGTATTTTATTCCTGAGCATTAACGTTCCCCAGTTTGAGCAAAAAAAATACCCTGGTTATATTTTCATTAATTTAATCCTTTTTGATTTTCTATCTATTCTTCCCCTAGTCTAAGAAAACAGGCATAGAAATTGCCTTGCTATGACTTAAGTACTTAAGTCCCATAAACTTCAAGATCTTCAGTTTTACAGTTCACATATCAGGGTTGTTGGGTTCCCTGTGGAACACCACACCATGTCAATTTCAGCATGACGTTTTCCATTGGTCAATAACAAGTTCTCAGAAGTGTAGGCATTTGGCCTAGCAGGCAGATCTTAAAGTGATGTAACAAAGTACAAGCAGCATTCTTCCAGCTACTCGGGGGTGTTGCTTTTCAATGAGTTGACATTCAATGAGGAAGAGGTGATAGCAGGGTTTAAACAGTGTGCTAAAAGGACCTGGGTAGCCTGATAAAGAAAGTATGTGCTTTGTACAAGAAAACTATGGAGACCCTCAGTATTACAACCAACAGCTCCTCATAGGAGATGGCCAGGGAATTCTCCACAAGGAATAATCCTACATCTGTACAGATGTTAAATGATTATGGCAGATTCTGCAACACAAGTAAATTTTCTGATGGCTGTCACTTCTTTTGGGCTGAAGGACAAGTAGATGGAGTCTTCTGTTCTTGAGAATGGAAACACCAATGCCCTTATATGGAAAAGCCTACAAAAAGTACTGGATATGGTCCAGTCCATCAAGGCTACAAGGAGTGCTGTCGCTGGAAAGCAGCATCCATCATCAGGGACCCTCACTGTCAGGGCCATGCTGTCTCCTCATTGCTGCCATCAGGAGGAAGGTACAGGAGCCTCAGGACTCACACCACCAGGTTCAGGAACAGT
This sequence comes from Mobula birostris, assembly GCF_030028105.1. Lineage (NCBI taxonomy): Eukaryota > Metazoa > Chordata > Chondrichthyes > Myliobatiformes > Myliobatidae > Mobula > Mobula birostris. The sequence goes on from NC_092402.1 coordinate 34,431,545, forward strand.
TATTACCCCACAACTATCAGGTTCTTGAACCAAAAGGGATTATCTTCACTCAATTTCACTCACCTCATTACTGAACTGTTCCCACATTTTTAAGGATTCTTCATCTCATATTCTTGATATATATTGTTTTTAAAATTATTATTGCAATTTATTTTTTCTTGGCTCAAGCTGGTGAAACCTGAGGTATGGGCATAGACAAGCACACTCATTTCTCAATTGTTAGGAACTTTCAAACTATTCTAGTGGTATATAGTATAGTAGCTTTCTGAAAATTTACATAGATATTAGTGTGTAGCCCTAATTGTTTAATGCTATTGTTGTAGTGACTTTGGAATGATACCAGTTGTTGATATTACTACTGGGACAATGTATACCCTGTTCATGTTCCAGGGTCTTTCAATTTCCTCTTTTAATTCAGCATATTTCAAGTGTTTTTCACTTATTGATTTTTGTAAGTTATATGCATTTGGAATGACTATATCTATTAAATAAGTTGTTCTTGTTTATTTATCATGTATTATATCTGGACGGTTATTATGGATTGTCCTATCTGTAATAACTGATCAGTCACAATATAATTGGTGGTATTCTGAATCTAAAACTGGATCAGGTCTGTATTTATAGCAAGGTGTGATTTCATTTATGAGTTTGAACTTTAAAGCAAGATTTTGATGAATGATGTTTTCCACTTGATTGTGCCTGTGTAAGTAATCAAATTGTGTTAAACTGCTACAGGATCCTATAATGTGTTGGATTGTTCTGGTTTTTCTCAGCATTTTCTACATTTATCATCTTGAATTCCTGGTCTTTTACTTTGTATTGTATTTATTTATCCAATTTCTGCATATAATATGTGGTATTTGTGTCCCTTGAATCCATTTATGTGACTGGACATTGAAAGAGGCATTGGAATTTACAATCAACTTCCCAATCTCCAATGTTATCAAAACATAGTGAGGTCCCACCGAGATTTGAACTCAGATCGCTGGATTCAAAGTCCAGAGTGCTAACCATTACACCATGGGACCAAACTGCTTATTATTATCAATTTTTTTTCTCCTTCTTTTTGTTTTTGCACAGTTTGTTGTTTTTGCACATTGGTTGTTTGTCCGTCCTGTTGGTTGCAGTCTTTCATTGATTCTATTGTGTTTCTTGTATTTACTGTGATTGCCCGCGAGAAAATGAATCTCAGGGTTGTATATAGTAATGTATATGTACTTTGATAATAAATTTACTTTGAACTTTGAATGGAGTCCGTGATCTCCCCAGTGCAGCAATAAGTAGAAAACAGTAAATATGGCACCGATAATTACAACAAATTTGGTTGATCTTGAGATCAAAAATTTAGAGTGAACATGTCCCTGATTTTCTTCAAGAACATGTAGGAAGTCAGATTTCTCAGTGATGGTGAGGAATACAGGTGGAATTTGGCTCCTTAAATAACACGGATTCCATGGAAGCGGGATAAGTAAATGCTGCTTGTTCTGTGAACCCCTCATACAAACTCTTTTCCCTTCTGCATCTGGCAAAAGGCACCGAAGCATTCGGGCTCTCACAACCAGACTATGTAACAGTTTCTTCCCCCAAGCCATCAGACTCCTCAATACCCAGAACCTGGACTGACACCAACCTACTGCCCTCTACAGTGCCTATTGTCTTGTTTATTATTTATAGAAAACATAGAAAATAGGTGCAGGAGTAGGCCATTCAGCCCTTTGAGCCTGCACCGCCATTTATTATGATCATGGCTGATCATCCAACTCAGATCCCTGCACCAGCCTTCCCTCCATACCCCCTGATGCCCCTAGCCACAAGGGCCATATCTAACTCCCTCTTAAATATAGCCAATGAACTGGCCTCAACTGGTTCCTGTGGCAGAGAATTCCACAGATTCACCACTCTCTGTGTGAAGAAGTTTTTCCTAATCTCAGTCCTAAAAGGCTTCGCCTTTATCCTCAAACTGTGACCCCTCATTCTGGACTTCCCCAACATCGGGAACAATCTTCCTGCATCTAGCCTGTCTAATCCCTTTAGGATTTTATACATTTCAATCAGATCCCCCCTCAATCTTCGAAATTCCAACGAGTACAAGCCCAGTTCATCCAGTCTTTCTTCATATGAAAGTCCTGCCATCCCAGGAATCAATCTGGTGAACCTTCTTTGTACTCCCTCTATGGCAAGGATGTCTTTCCTCAGATTAGGGGACCAAAACTGCACACAATACTCCAGGTGTGGTCTCACCAAGGCCTTGTACAACTGCAGTAGTACCTTCCTGCTCCTGTACTCAAATCCTCTTGTTATAGATGCCAGCACACCATTCGCCTTTTTCACCGCCTGCTGTACCTACATGCCCACTTTCAATGACTGGTGTATAATGACACCCAGGTCTCGTTGCACCTCCCCTTTTCCTAATCAGCCACCATTCAGATAATAATCTGTTTTCCTATTTTTGCCACCAAAGTGGATAACTTCACATTTATCCACATTAAATTGCATCTTCCATGAATTTGCCCACTCACCCAACCTATCCAAGTCACCCTGCATCCTCTTAGCATCCTCCTCACAGCTAACACTGCCGCCCAGCTTCGTGTCATCCGCAAACTTGGAGATGCTGCATTTAATTCCCTCATCCAAGTCATTACTATATATTGCAAACAACTGGGGTCCCAGCACTGAGCCTTGCGGTACCCCACTAGTCACTGCCTGCCATTCTGAAAAGGTCCCGTTTATTCCCACTCTTTGCTTCCTGTCTGCTAACCAATTCTCTATCCACATCAATACCTTACCCCCAATACCGTGTGCCTTAAGTTTGCACACTAATCTCCTGGAAAGGACCTTGTCAAAAGCCTTTTGAAAATCCAAATATACCATATCCACTGGTTCTCCCCTATCCACTCTACTAGTTACATCCTCAAAAAATTCTATAAGATTCGTCAGACATGATTTTCCTTTCACAAATCCATGCTGACTTTGTCCGATGATTTCACCGCTTTCCAAATGTGCTGTTATCACATCTTTGATAACTGACTCCAGCAGTTTCCCCACCACCGACGTTAGGCTAACCGGTCTATAATTCCCCGGTTTCTCTCTCCCTCCTTTTTTAAAAAGTGGGGTTACATTAGCCACCCTCCAATCCTCAGAAACTAGTCCAGAATCTAACGAGTTTTGAAAAATTATCACTAATGCATCCACTATTTCTTGGGCTACTTCCTTAAGCACTCTGGGATGCAGACCATCTGGCCCTAGGGATTTATCTGCCTTTAATCCCTTCAATTTACCTAACACCACTTCCCTACTAACATGTATTTTGCTCAGTTCCTCCATCTCACTGGACCCTCTGTCCCCTACTATTTCTGGAAGATTATTTATGTCCTCCTTAGTGAAGACAGAACCAAAGTAATTATTCAATTGGTCTGCTATGTCCTTGCTCCCCATAATCAATTCACCTGTTTCTGTCTGCAGGGGACCTACATTTGTCTTTACCAGTCTTTTCCTTTTTACATATCTATAAAAGCTTTTACAGTCAGTTTTTATGTTCCCTGCTAGTTTTCTCTCATAATCTTTTTTCCCCTTTCTAATTAAGCCCTTTGTCCTCCTCTGCTGAACTCTGAATTTCTCCCAGTCCTCAGGTAAGCCACTTTTTCTGGCTAATTTGTATGCTTCTTCTTTGGAATTGATACTATCCCTAATTTCCCTTGTCAGCCACGGGTGCACTGCCTTCCTTGATTTATTCTTTTGCCAAACTGGGATGAACAATTGTTGTAGCTCATCCATGCAACCTTTAAATGCTTGCCATTGCATATCCACCGTATATCCTTTAAGTGTCATTTGCCAGTCTATCTTAGCTAATTCACGTCTCATACTTTCAAAGTTACCCCTCTTTAAGTTCAGAACCTTTGTTTCTGAATTAACTATGTCACTCTCCATCTTAATGAAGAATTCCACCATATTATGGTCACTCTTACCCAAGGGGCCTCTCATGACAAGATTGCTAATTAACCCTTCCTCATTGCTCAAAACCCAGTCCAGAATAGCCTGCTCTCTAGTTGGTTCCTCGACATGTTGGTTCAAAAAACCATCCCGCATACATTCCAAGAAATCCTCTTCCTCAGCACCTTTACCAATTTGGTTCACCCAATCTACATGTAGATTGAAGTCACCCATTATAACTGCTGTTCCTTTATTGCACACATTTCTAATTTCCTGTTTAATACCATCTCCGACCTCACTACTACTGTTAGGTGGCCTGTACACAACTCCCACCAGCGTTTTCTGCCCCTTAGTGTTATGCAGCTCTACCCATATCGATTCCACATCTTCCCGGCTTATGTCCTTCCTTTCTATTGCGTTAATCTCATCTTTAACCAGCAACGCCCCCCCACCTCCTTTTCTTTCACGTCTATCCCTCCTGAATATTGAATATCCCTGGACGTTGAGCTCCCATCCTTGGTCACCCTGGAGCCATGTCTCTGTGATCCCAACTATATCATAATCATTAATAACAATCTGCACTTTCAATTCATCCACCTTGTTACGAATGCTCCTTTTATTGTAATAAGGGATTTATTGTAATGCCTGCACTGTTTTGTGCACTTTATGCAGTCCTGGTTAGGTCTGTAGTCTAGTGTAGTTTTTGTGTTGTTTTACGTAGTTCAGTGTAGTTTTTGTATTGTTTCATGTAGCACCATGGTCCTGAAAAATGTTGTCTTGTTTTTACTGTGTACTGTGCCGGCAGTTATGGTCGAAATGACAATAAAAAGTGATTTGACTTGACTTGACTTGAAAATGAATTGTTTCATTGTTCAAACCAGTGAAATTATTAATCTGGGCTTGGTACTATCACTTTTATCAGTGGTGGGGGTTGGGGGGGGATTTTCGCCATAAAGGTGCTAAATCCAAACAAAAATCATGATAATAGTCACCAGTCAAGTTTTCCAACTAGATGAGATGCTTAAAAACCACTTAAAGCTAGTTTTCAAAAGCACAACATCACTTCCCTTAGAATTGTACAAAGGAGTTTCAAGGCCTTTTGTGCACCGGTATAAAGGCAATAACTATCTCCCAGATTTCAAATTCCCTGATAAAAGTAATTTTGAAGACAATTTTAAAGTTTGAATAATTTCCATTAGGAAAAAACTTAACCTCTTTTTCATGAGCAACTGAACAGCAAATCATTAAACAAATTCTTAATGTTAGATACTCAAGATTCATCAATCCCAAGATGAAAATTATCTTTAAAGTTCTCCAGAACTAAGGAGGCTTTACATTTCACCTGGAGTTCCAAATATTAAAATAGCAAACTATTCTGATTATTGGAACTTGGATTAATTAATAATATATCAGCTGGAAGCAGTAAATTTACACCCTAAATGTATGGAAACATGTGTTGGTTCCAGATGAAGATACAAATTCTCTGGTCATCCCTTGGTCTAGCAATGATCATAAGTTCCAGGTTTTGAGGATAAACACAAGAGATTCTGCAGGAACTGGAAATCTTGAGTAACACACACAAAATGCTGGAGGAACTCAGAAAGTCAGGCAACATCTATGGAGGGCAATAAACAGTTGACGTTTTGAGCTAAGGCCCTTCATCAGGACTTCTGAGGAAGTCAGGAATGATCACTAAAATCCCTATGTCAATTGCCAAAAAACTTTTGTACAAGTTTAAGTTCAAGTTTAATTGTCATTCAACCATACAAGAATACCCATGAATACAGCCAAGCGAATCAGTGTTTCTCTGGGGCCAAGGTGCAAAACACAGTACCAACAGTCATACAGAGCACAGTACACATATAACACATATAAGGTAGCAGTAAGTATACAGTCACACAAAAAAATGTAATATAGCCTAAGTCCCTGAGTCTATGGATGTTGTCGGCAGGAGCAAGCCTGTAGTAGTCTGCAAACACAATCCAACTTGTCTTCTACCGAATGAACACTGGAGAGCAGCACTGACACCAGAAAACTGGCGACATCTCAGCATGAGGCCTAGTCCTTGCTACAACTGAGGCCACGCAGCTCCCACACCATCAGTCTTCCAATGAACCAGACTTGCAGCCTTCCACATTACCAATGTCCAACAGGGTCTTGCGATCACAAAAAAACAACTGTGACAATCACTTACTGCACACCGACTTCAATGCCTCCCTGTAGCAGGCAGCAACACAGCCTGCACTAAGTCTAGCTCCTCAGCAAATGAGCAACTCGCTGACAGGGTAGACCTGCAGTACCTGTTACCTATTAGTGAGAAGCCTAATGTAAAGGAAGCTTTCCAGTCAGGGAATATTGAATTTCCATTGGAAAGGCTTTTTCAAAATTGTGTCTATATATGTGAATTATTTTAAAGTCCAGAGATGCTATCTTGCAATCAAACCTCACAGTCATTCTGAACCAGACATGTCACAATAAGAAGCCAATGAGAAATAGCCCAATGGTAATATTTGGAGGAAATGGATTGGTCAATGCAGGCCACTATCCCGCTGAAACCACATAATGCTTGAAACATAGAAACAGAGAACGTTATAGCACAGTACAGGCCCTTCGGCCCACAATATTGCACCGACGTTTTAACCCACTCCAAGTTCAATTTAGCCCTTCCCTCTCATGTAGCCCTCCATTTTTCTATCATCCATATGCCTAGCTAACAGTTTTTTCAATATCTCTAATGTATTGGCCTCGCTACCACCCCAAGCAGCACGTTCCGTGCACCCACCACCTTCTGTGTAAAAACTTATCTCTGACAACCCCTATGCTTTCTTCCAATCACCATAAAATTATGCCCCCATGAGATAGAATGTTTCTCCTTCTATGTGTGTGGATAATAGGAGTAAACAGTCTATGGAGATGATTTCACCTTTTGGGAGGAAAATCCATTCAATTGCTTTAAATTAATTCACAATAATAGACACAATTTTGAATAAGCCTTTGTAATGAGAAATTCAATATTTCCCAAGTGAAACACAAATGACGCATTTCACTGTATGTTTTGACGTAAATGCAATAAATAAATCTAATCTAATCTAATTAAATCTAACTTTACGCCCATTTTTTGACCTCTGTCAGTGAAAACAGATCATTCCTATATACTCTATTTGGTCCCCTCACTTTTTGTAAGCATCTCACTTATGCCTCCACTCATCTTCCTTTACTTCAGAGAAAACAACCCCAGCAGAGGTGGCTTCCAGTCCTACCAATATCAATTGGACTTCCAAGATCCAAACTATCCCTGTTGTGAAACAGTCTCAGTTTTACTTGGAGCACTTTATGTTGGCCTGCTGCTTTTCTCACTATTTAATGGGACACGCTACTTAAGTTAGGAGAGCAGCTCCAGAACTGATTATTTCAAAACTCGACCATTTCTGCTTTTGTTAAAACAGTGTGGTTACCTCAGCACTACACTGCTGAGCTGCGTGCACCATGAGTGTTCCACTGGCGACAACTGTGTCAGCACTCTGCTCCTGGTGGGTTCATTATGGTCTTGGCTATTCGTTCAATGTGGGTTTGGGATTTAAGAGGAGGAGGCAGAAGTATAACCATTAGTAAAGAGCCTGCTCCCAAAGTTTTCATAGCTACCACAATCTACCGAGAGTTCGTTCAGCGTTTCCGAGAATGAACTATTATGAAATGTGACATTCCGTGAGAGGACCAACCACACACTCGGACCTGGGCTCCTCTTTACTTGGAGGTGAAGGTCATGTTGGGTCTCACCTTCCTCGTCACAAGATCTTTCCAAGCAGCATCAGCAAATTTCTGTCATGTCTCCGAATCTCTCAATTTGCTTTTCACTCCTTATCAGAACAGTCATCCAAGGGCTGTAGGGAAAAGGGAAGATTTCATTTACTCTAATTTCAGCAAGGAATAGTGGTATCTTGCAATAGCGATGTCTGTGATGTAGCTCCATCATAGGCATAACCCTCCCTACATCAAGGACATCTTTCAAGAAGCATTGCCCCACAAAAACAACATCCACCACTAAAGATCCTCACCATCCAGGATATCCCTTCATCCTACTATCAGGGAGGAGGTACAGGAACCTGAAGACTCACTGTCACAACCATGGACTCGGATGCAGGGTCTACATGCCCCTGCAGGTGGATTGCGATGCAGATTTGGCAATTGTGCTCGTGAATATGCATGTGTCAGCTAATTATTATAGCAGTATTTAACTCCCTTCTTTTCATTGTAGCGCTTGTTGAGACTTGAGCAAAGCACAGCAACATTACGCCGCCTGTTTGTATTCAGCCTTGCCTGAGAAAGTGGACTATCAAGTCGACTGACACTGAAGACTAGCAATATTCGCTTTACACTTAGATATCACTTTCAGCCACGGTGTTTGCACCTAATTTTCCATTTGTGAGTTTTAGTTATCGGACCTGCTTGGCCTAACATTTATTGTTCTCTTTTCCCTTAAAATCCTGTTTGCATTAAAGTCTGTGAACTATCGACCTGCTTCAATCAATCAATCAATCTCTCTCTCTCTCTCTCTCTCTCTCTCTCTCTCTCTCCACTTAGCCCATATCCAAATGTACTGACACTCAGTCAACAAGTCAGAAACAGCTTCTTCCACTCCACTATCAGATTGCAGAACAGTCCATGAACCCATGAACACTACTTCATTATTACTAATTTTTACACAATTTATTTTATAATTTATACTTTATAATAACTTACAGTATATGTATAATTATATATATTTGCACAGTACTGCTGCTGTTATACAATAAATTTCACATTATTTAATTCAGTGATAATAACTGTGATTCTGATTCTTATCTTATTGATTGGGAAATCAATATTTGACCTATTTTGCCACAAGGACTCCATTAATAACCCAAAATTTTCATCAGAAGGAAATGTTCTAACTCCCTCAACGTTCAGCTTCTTTCGGATCATGAGAAGAATCTCACATAGAATGTGTGCGGTACTGTGCAAAAGTTTTAGGCACCCTAGATTTTTTATATGGTTTCAGATGGTATGGCCTCCACAGAGCCCTGATCTCAACATCATCGAGTCTGCCTGGGATTACCTGGAGAGACAGAAGCAAGCGAAACAGCCAAACTCTGCAGAAGAACTGTAGCAAGTTCTCCAAGATGCTTGAAACAACCTTTAGTCAATTTTCTTATAAAACTGCATGACAATGTACCTAAGAGAATTGATGCAGTTTTAAAGATCAGCCATGAGCAGGGCAGGGCCAACTCCTAGTCCTGCTCCTATTTCTTATGTTCTTATGTAAAGTCATGTCAAATATTGATTTGATTTAGTTTTTTTACTGTTTACTGCTCTTTATAGTAATTTTTTGATATTTAGAAACTTTTCATTTCATTATTTTTGAAAGCATCTTTGCTTTATGGATTTTTTTTACATGTGCCTAAGATTTTTGCATAATACTGTAGATGAGAAACACCCAGTCCTTCATGCTGAGAGGGTCCACACAACTGGGCATTTTCAGTAGCCTGCACTCTCAGAGGGTTGGATCCTTGGGGTTAAGGTCTACCCACTACTTTTCTGACAGCTTTACTATTATGCTCTCCAACCACAGCAGCTGAGCGTAGATTCAACAGCTAGAGCCAGGACGATCATGGGTAATGCTTTAGGTCTCAAGCTGAGATTTCTCTGCCTGAATCAGTCTGGTAGCAGATTACAGTACACTCACTGCTGACACAGAGACTTCATCATTCCGAAGGACGTGCTGCACCACTAGTAAATTGCAGGCAACAGCCCATGGTTTCCTTTAGGGAAAATCATGCCTGACAAATCTCTCCAAATGGTCATAAATCCTGTCTCTCAGGATCTTCTCCAACAACTTGCCCACCACCGAAGTAAGACTCATTGGTCTATAATTTCCTGGGTTATCTCTGCTCCCTTTCTTAAACAAAGGAACAACATTTGCAACCTTCCAATCCTCTGGAACTTCTCCCTTCCCTATTGATGATGCAAAGATCATCGCCAGAGGCTCAGCAATCTCCTCCCTCACTTCCCACAGGAGCCGAGGGTACATCTCGCCCCGTCCCGGTGGCTTATCTAACTTAATGCTTTTCAAAAGCTCCAGCACATCCTCTTTCTTAATATCATAAGGAGGGAAAAGTTGGAATGCGAAGGTAAGCTAGCCAATAATATCAAAAATAATGCCAAAATATATAAGGTGAAAAAGAGAGGCAAGAGTAGATATTGGACTGCTGGAAAACAATGTTGGAGAGGTAGTAATGGGGGACAACAAAATGGCAGATGAACTGAATAAGTATTTTGCATCTGTCTTCTCTGTGAAGATGCTATCAATATGCTGGAGGATCAAGAGTTTTAGGGGGCAGAAATGAGTCAAGTATTAGGGAAAAGGTGCTTGAGAAACTGAAAGATCTGAAGGTAGAAAAATCACTTGGACCAGATGGACTACACCCCAGGGTTTTTAAATAGGTGACTGAAGAGATTGTGGAGGCATAAGTAATGATCTTCCAAGAAGCAATATATTCTGACATGGTTCCAGAGGTCTAGAAAATTGCAAATGTCACTTCATATTTTAAGAAGGGAGAGAGGCAGAAGAAAGGAAATTATAAGCCTGTTAGTCTGACCTCAGAGGTTGGGAAGATGTTGGAGTCAATTGTTAAGGATGTGGTTTTGGTGTACTTGGAGGCACATGATAAAATAGGCTCAAATTGACATGGCTTCCTTTAGGGAAAATTGTGCCTGACAAATCTATTGGAATTCTTTGAAGAAATAACAAGCAGGATAGACAAAGGTGAATTGGTGGAAGTTGTGTATTTGGATTTTCAGAAAGACTTTGACAAGGTGCCACACATAAGGATGCTTAACAAGTTAAGAACCCATGGTATTACAGGAAAGATATTAGCATGGATAGAGCATTGGCTGATTGGCAGGAAGCAAAGAGCAGAAATAAAGGAAGCCTTTTCTGGTTGACTGCCAATGACTAGTGGTGTTCATGGGGATCTGTGTTGGGGCCGATTCTTTTTATGTTATATGTCAATGATTTGGATGATGAAATTGATAGCTTTGTGGCCAAGTTTGCAGATGGTACAAAGATTGGTGGAGGGGCAGGTTGTGTTGAGGAAGCTAAGAGGCTGCAGAAGGACTTAGACAGATTAGGAGAATGGGCAAGGAAGTGGCAGATGAAATATAGTCTCAGAAGTGTATGGTCATGCACTTTGGTAGAAGAAATAAAAGAGTGAAAATAAAGGGAGCCTTTTCTGTTTGGCTGCCAGTGACTCGTAGTGTTCCCAGAGAGTTTTCATAGGTACTCACTGGAATTCAGAAGAATGGGGTTGGGGGCGGGTGCATCTCATTGAAACCCATCAAATGTTGAAAGGCCTCGATAGAGTGGACATGGAGAGGATGTTCCTATGGTAGGGGAGTCTAGGACCAGAAGACACAGCCTCAGAATAAAGGTACGTTCATTTAGAATGGAGATGAGGAGGAATTCCTTTAGCCTGAGACTGGTGATTCCGTGGAATTCATTGCCACAAGTGGCTGTGAAGGCCATGTCAAAGGCTGATGGATTCTTGTTTAGTCAGGGCATGAAGAATTAAGGGGAGAAGGCAGGAGAATGGAGCTGAGAGCAAAATAGATCAGCCATGATGAAATGGCAGAGCAGACTCAATGGACCAAATGGCCTACTTCTGCTCTTATATCTTATGATCTTAATAAACAAATCCATCAAATCATTGTTGGAATGATGCACTGTTTGTTGTGTTGGTAATACAGGCAACTTCAACTTTAAGGGGAGGCTTGCGTTCCTAGAGTAGGGTCCATGTTGTGATTTTCCATAGCACAAAACTGCATCATCTGCAAATGCATCAAGAAATAAAAGTTTTTAAAACATTTATTTCTTTCTTTCTTTTACGTAAATTCCATGTGAGTGAATTTTATTCCGTATCTCAAATTTCTGGGTTGTGATTTGTGAATCCTGTGAAGGTGGATTTCTGTTACTCGAATAGTCATAACCTGTAAGTCAGTGTAGTTTTTATGCGTCTTCAAATCCTGTTGGTGTGGGGCTATCACCTCAGACAATATCAAGACTTATCATAGGCAAAAGGGAACTTTTTTTTTACTGTGACTGTGAAATAACTACTCAGTTATATCCTAGATGTCACTTTTGCACTTACCTTAGGCCAACTAAATTTTAATGCAACTAAATGTTTGTGACAGGATTTGCTGATTAATGAACAGAAACAGAAAGCCTGGATGACTTTGATATGGTTTATCTCAGTTTGCAGAGATCAGTTTTGGATTAATCTTAACCCGATCTGGCCAGCGAAACTCTGGCAGATATACAGTTAAAATCAGTCAGATGATTTATCTAGATCTTTGGAATTTCAATCAATTTTAAAAAATGGCACCTAAAATAAAAATAGAAAACGCTGGAAGTTCTAAACTGGTCAGGCAATATCTGTGGAAAGAAAAATTGTCAGCATTTCACTGGAAACATTGACTGCTTTTCCTTCAACAAATGATGCCTGGCCTGCTGAGTACTTCCAGCATTTTGTGATTTCTTTTCCTATTTTCAACATCTGCACTATTTGTCGAGTTCCATTTACTATTAAAGGAAAAAATTTGATTTGTAAGATCAGGACAAGCAGAAGTGTCATTATGAAGTTCGTACTTACTCTCTGTTACAACATGGGTTTCCTCTGGCTGCTCTAGTTTCCTTATACAGCCTAAAGACCTGTGGGTTAGTAGTTTGTTACAAGATGCTGCAATCAGTGGGCCAAATCCTCCACTACTCACAGTGGCAGTGCCTCAATTGTGTTAAGGGGCGTAATCAGGCTGTGCTCTACTGCCTGGTCTCCATTAACTTAACATTGTGCCATTTCACTTCTTCTTCACTACCAATTTCTACCCTTCCCTGTTGCTAATATTCCCTCTTTCCTTTTCCTTTTCTATCATTGCCAGGATAACATTGATTCCTACCCACACCTTCACACCGTTTCCACTTTAGTGCTTCTCAGTGGAAGGAATCCATGATAGTTCTCTGTAAGAGTGAGGATTTCTCAACTTTCTGATTTTTTTTCAGGGATCAGATACCTGGACACAACATGCACTTAATGCATCAAAATGAGTGGAATTTAATTTCTAGGCTTGGATCTTTTGCATTTGAAACATTTATTTTGCAAGTAATGTGGAAGATTTTGTAAACTACAGGATATTTAGTTTTCATGCATCCAACACCTGAGTAGGTCCTCACTTGGAAAAGTTTTAATTTAGAGATGAACAAATTCCAGCTAAATACAAGTTCTATTCATGAAGTGTATGATTAGTGGTCAGTAAATTTTATATGATTCACCACTTAAGTATAGTATTTTCTTATGATTGTAGTATTTCATTATATTGTACTTTTACTTAAAATAAATTGTCTAGCATACATTTTTGAGTTTCTGTTTATCTGTTTCACCAATTCCTGAATCCAATTTTATTCTTTTATAGTTAAAGAACCTTTATACATTTTAAAAACTAATGACAAGTAAATCTTTTTTTCTAAATCTTTGGAATTAAAACTAACATTGGAATGGAACAGCTCCAGTGGAAACAGACTTGTCAATATTTGTTGGAGAGAGTACAGCAATATTCAAGATATAAAATGAAAGATGACAAGTTGACACTGTTGGCTTCTAGCCTTTTAATGCATCACTTGAATTTCCTATGATGTACAAGGCATTAAATATTTCATTATTTCTCACAGATGAATTAGAGTGTAAACCGTATGGGGTTTGAGTGACATCATCATGCACGACAACTACCTTATTTCCCATTCATGGGAGAAAGTTGACCATGGACATTCCCATATAATTGAAGGACCTCGTACAAAACCTGTACTCGGCGCATCTGAATGATTTCTGTTATTGTTTTGAAAGTACTTACACAATGCTGTTTGGGAGACCTTACAGATGCTACCTTACAGTTCCGGCATTTTGGATTTAATCCTGACCTCGGCTGGTGTCTATGTGGAGTCTGCACAGTTTTTTTTATACAAAAAATCCAAAATGTCAACTATTTATTACCCTCCATAGATGCTGCCTGACCTGCTGGGTTCCTCCAGCACCTGAAGGCTGCAGATGTTTGAATCAGGAGCAACAAACAATTTGTTAGAGAAATCCAAGCAGCATCTGTGGGGAGAAAGAAATTGTCTACATTTCGGGTCCAAAACCTGCTTCAGAAACTGGAGCGCCAACAATACTTTTCTCCACACAGATGTTGCTCAGCCTGCTGATCTCCTCCAGCAGATTGTTTGTTGACCAGATAATGTGTTTACAGTTTAGCCTCATGGTCTCTGGTTTTACCCTATCAGAGACATCCTCCTCCACCATTTTTCTGCATCTTAACAAGCTTCTTTTCTCTCCTCTCCAGTTCTGACAAAAGGTCTTTGAGCTGAAACATTAACTTTGTTTCTCTTCCCACAGATGTGACCTGACCTGCTGAGTGTTTCCAGCATTTTCAGCATTCATTTTTGACAACAATTAGACTGCCATATCCTTATCATGATCTCTTCCCTCTAAGTGCCCTTAGGAAGCCGAAGTTTTATCAAAAACTGCAGCACTGAAATACTATAAGCGAGCAATTGCACAAGAAGGCACTTCTTCCCATGTGCAATTACAGAGCAGCAATAAAAGCTGGCCTCAGCGGTGATTCCCATGTAGATAAATAATGGTGTAATCATTTTTGAAGTATTGCAACATTAGTAATGCAAAGAATTGTCCACCAGAAAGGTCACAGAAAGATCCCACAAACCACAAAGTGGTACCCATCATGTAAACAATCTTACTGTTGTCGAATGAAGCGGCAGAGTCACTGGATATTTCATGATAATTCAGGAGTTTATCAAAATCCCACAGAGCTTGAAAATTTCCTGAGAATGATGAATTTGAATTAATTGATTAATCTTTCATGAAACCAAATACAGATCACAAAGTGTCTGTTAATAACCTAAATCATATGTATCACATGCTGGGGAAACATGTTTACATCTCAAATTGTCTGATTCCATAATAAAATAGCAACACATGTTACTTAATAATTAGGAAAAAGCAACAGCAACAATTAATTTCTCACAAATAAAGACCCTTTGCTCTAACAAGGATGCAATAGTTGTGCTTAGTAAAATCTAATGAAGAAGGATTGCCTTTCATCTCTGTTTCACACAGATGGATATAGGCTTTTGTTTGCAATACTTGTTAAGGGTCACATGTGAAATAAATTTAGACAGGAAATCTTAAAACACAGATGTAATCAGGAAACTGAGGCATGCTAGAAATTTCTGTTCACAAACAAAAACCCAAAAGAGGACAACAGAGATAGTCAGAAAGCGGACAACTACACAGTTTTAAAAGTCTGGTCTTTACTTCCTTCTTCTTCAATGAAAAAGTATCATTTTTTAAATTCTTTATTCAAAAAACTGTTGGGTGTTCATTCTCTTCCCTTCCAACTTCCCTCCTTCATATGGGTGTTGCTTTGTGAACAGAAATATTTTACTCGAATGCCAGATGGTATTTACTAGTCAGACAGGCAAAGCAGAACTGAAACAGTTAGGCAGTAGACTTGTTTAACCGATTCAGAAGGTATGTGTAATTTCTGAAGATTAGTCACATCCTGAGACATCAACACCAATTTTCAATGTATATGCAATTAAAGTTCAGGACAATATATAAGATGGAGGCAAATGAATTTCTTGCAGCTTGGACTCACGTGTCATTTTTATATTCAGTAAGGAAACAAATACTGGAAAGTGTAAATGGCAAACTCACACACCCTTTCCCCACACCTTTCCCCACTACCCTCACCAGATCCTGTTCTCCTCATGTTTAGTTGAAGATTCCAATGCATTTGCTGACCTTTTCACCTCTGCACTTCACCCACACTCTCCCACAGTGCACCTTGGGGAACAATCAGCAGGAGGAAGCTCATGTGTTGGAGGGAAATTGTGATAAAGTCAGGGTATTTGTGCACTCCAACAAAGCATAACAAGATTTTCTCACCTGGCCTGCACACATACTCAGAAAATTGATATTGAATAACTTCTCCGGGCCTCCAACATGAGTGTAATTTATTTTTTGCAAAGGAACTACTATTTTATATACATGCATATAAAAGTCAGGGACAAAGACTAAAATATGTAATTGTGATTGGTTTATCATTGTTACAGGTACTGAGACACAATGAAAATTTTTTGTTTGCATGCTATCCAGACAGATCCTTCCATGCAATGCAGAATATAGTATTACAATCACAAAGAAATTACAGAGCAGGTAAACAAAATGTCAATAATTTTTCAATCTTTTATTTCAGCTAGGACAATTATGTTATTGATTTCTTGTTTTAACAAAAATGGCACTTCACTGAAATTGTAACAATCAAAAACCTAATTCACTTGTTTCAACTCCATCTCTAAATCTCATGAAACTACAAAACGTTGCTTTTCATTGGTCATTCTATGAGGGAATATTTCTAAGCAAAGTCACTGAGAGCATTTCAGAAGTCTCTTGATGAGCACTTGAATCACCCAGGCAAGTCTGGGAAAATGCAATTAATATGGACAGATACCCACAGCTAAGTGTGGATGCGATGGGTAGAGTGGTCTGTTTGCATGCTGGATTATGCTCTGTGAGATATTTGATATTCGTCGCCCCACCACACGTTCAGACAAGTAGCACTATTGCAATCTTCATAGTCATATGTCAGAACCAGCACAAATTGCCAGCTATTCAACCATGACAGTCGAATCACCCCACCAGACCGTGAATTATTTGAAAGCACAACAGATGAAATCTGAAGCAACAAGCAACCTGCTGCAGGTTTCAACCCAGAATGTCAACAATTCCTTGCCTCACACAGATGGCACGAAAATGGAGGTAGCAGGAACGAACTCAAAAATTTTCTACTGCTTTGCAAATATCAAGAGGTGGAGTGTGACATGGTAGGAACTGAAAAGGTGATGCATCCAAGGCTGAAATAATTCATGGTTCTGTTGCTAAGCACCTTCATGCTATACATTCTGGATCCTGAGTCACCAGCCAATGGATGCATTTTCTTGTTATCTACTCTGCTGATACTCTTTATGATTTTAAATGCCTCCATCAGGTTATATCGCAACCTCTCCTGTTCCAAAGAGGACAAACTCAGCTTCGCTAGTCTACCACATAACTAAAGTCTATCATCTCTTGAATTATTTTTCTAAATCTCTTCTGCATAGCCTGGAGACAGGGCATGAGCAATGATCGACTCCATTGCTTCTCTCTGATTGAGGCGTTGAGTAAGGTTGAAGTTAATGAGGACGATAGCAGAGGATGGGTGGGTGGTCGGTGCCGTCTGCATTTCACTATTTGTCCTCTCCCTCTTGCTAGCTGCTGTTGGAGGAAAGTGCAGGAGTCTAGGGATCCACGTGCCAGGATTGATTAGCAAGGCTTATTTTGGGGGGTTTTAAAGTTCATATTGCATGTGTTCCTGGATTCTGGTGACTCTTTTTTGCTGTTTTTGAGCAGTTTCATTGGGGCGATCGACTGGGGCGCTTCAGCTAAGAATGGCCTGCAGCCTGCATTGGCTAGCAGCACAGTGCAGAACTGAACTTAACTGAAAACTATGGGTTTGATATTCAACGTGAAGTCCGTTCGCTGTTTGCTGTTTGCACAATTTGTTCTTCTTTTCGCACATTGGGTGCTTGATGTTTTCTTGAACAGGTTCCATGGTGTTTCTTTGTTTTGTGGCTAAGTGTAGGAGGAAAATGTCAGCGTTGTATTTTGTATACATACTTTGATAATAAATGTACTTTGAATCTTTGACATTTTCTGCTTAGGACAGGACACAATGCTGCAAATGTGGCTAAACCAATTTTCAGGCCTTATTAAAATCTAAGGATACATGTGTTTGATCACACCGCTTTAGAGAGCCTTCACAAAATGAGCACTGAACACAAACTTGGCTTAATTAAGAGGAAATCTTGGAAATATTATCACAGCAGTTTTCTTCTCCACAGGAAATGAGGCCATAGCTTTCTTTAAAAAGTGTTTCATAACCATGTATAGCTTAGAAAGCTTGCAAGGTACAATGTGGATGGTGCCATGTTTTACAGCACCAGCAATTTCCATCAGGGTTCAATTCCTGCCACTGTTTGTAAGGCAATAATCTCAGCTCTACAA
Organism: Mobula birostris; assembly: GCF_030028105.1. Lineage (NCBI taxonomy): Eukaryota > Metazoa > Chordata > Chondrichthyes > Myliobatiformes > Myliobatidae > Mobula > Mobula birostris. Next base: position 34,449,679 of record NC_092402.1, read on the forward strand.
AAAGAAGGCAAGGATAAAATGGAATGTGGGTCATTTAGACCAATATCTGTTCTTAATGTGGATTATAGATTATTTACCTCCATCATAGCCAAACGGTTAGAAGAGTTTCTACCCACACTGATACATAATGATCAGACAGGTTTCATACAACAACGCCAAACTCAATACGAAGGACACTTCACATTATGGATCATATTAAAAACATGAAATTGAAGCAATAGTGATAAGTGTGGATGCTGAAAAGGCATTTGATTCAGTTAACTGTAATTTTCTTCATAGAGTCTTACATAGATTTGGTCTACATGACACAATTATTAAAACTATACAGGCACAAAACAACAATCCTACTGCCAGGATTAAAATCAATGCATATTTATCTAATAGTTTTACCCTAGAAAGGGGCACGAGACAGGGTTGTGCATGGTCACTGATACTCTTCGCATTATATCTGGAACCATTAGCTCAATACATCAGACAAAATGAAGATATCAGGGGAATTACTATTAAAGGGACAGAGTATAAATTGGCCTGTTACGCGGATGTCATTTTGATCTATCTAGGGCAACCAACATACCTTTACCTAAATTGATGCAATCCTTTGAACAATATGGCCAATTATCAGGATACAAGATCAACATAGAAAAAACCCAACTACTTTCATATAACTATAGCCCACCAAGAGAAATTGAAAATAGATATCCTTGGGCATGGCAAACAGAGTCCATCAAATGTTTGGCATCATTATGCCAAAAGATTTGGCAAAATTATCAGAATGCAATTATCAGCCTATATATAAAAATTAAGGAAGATATAACAAGATGGAACCTAATTCCTTTTCTTGGTCTCAGTTCAAGGATTGAATCTATTAAAATGAATATACTGCCCAGACTACTATATCTCTTTCAGACCCTACCAATAGAGATTAACCAATATCACTTCAATGAATGGAACAAGATGCTATCAAGATATATATGGCAAGGTAAAAAGCCTAGAATTCGTCTCAAAACTTCACAATTAGCCAAGGAAAAGGAGAGGATGGGGCCTACCTTCTCTTAGAGATTACAATTTTGCAGCACAGTTGAGAGCTGTGATATGCTGGTGCAATCCATCATATGACGCTCAATGGAAAAACATTGAGGAGAGGATACTTTCCATCCCCATACAGGCAATTTTAGCTGATAACAATCTACAAAGTTACATAAATACTATTGATAACCCATGGGTGAAATGGACTCTTAAAATATGGAAAACTGTTATAAAAGAATATAAACTAGAGAGAGACATTGTAATTCTTAAATCGTGTGCATATGACTCAGATTTTACGCCAAACAAACTGGGTGCTAGATTTAAGGACTGGACAGCTAAAGGAATAACGGCTATTTTCAATATAATGAAAGACGGAACACTGTTCAGTTTTGAATTGCTCAAGGAGAAACACTTATTAGAAAAACAAGACTTTTATCCATATTTACAGATGCGACAGTATGTTAATAGGACGGTTAAAAATATAACCAAGGCAAGTACACGTTTGATAGAGCTATTTAGAAAAGCATATAATTCAGACAACGGTAGTGGAATAATTTCAAGCGTGTATAAGGATTTGTCAAATCTTAAAAAACATTCGACTTCATACATTAAAACAAAACGGGAGAAGGAAGGAGGGATAATAATATCTGAGGAAGAATGGACAATAATATGGAGGTATCAATGGAAGTGTACCAGTTCACAGAAATGGAGGGAGTTCAGGTGGAAAAACTTGATAAGATATTTTATTACACCCTCTCAGAAATCCCATTATGATAGTAACCCCCCTGTTTGCTGGAGAAATTGTGGAAATCAAAATGCAAACCATTATCATATTTTCTGGGAATGCCCTGTTTTCAAAGACTATTGGAGTGGGATACATAATGCCCTACAAGACATCTTTAAATGCGAAAAACCCTTAGAAAGTAAGACCACATATTTTGGGTATATACTTCAAGAATGGTTGAAAAGAGATAAATATTTAACGAATATACTGCTGGTGGCTGGTAAAAAGACCCTTACCAAGAAATGGTTATCACAGGAGAGCCCAACTTTAAATGTATGGATGGAAATTACAATGGACATTTACAAAATGGAGACGATAACAGCATCTGTTAATCATAAATTCCTGGGAAAAATGCTTTAACTACATAACACCTCATAGGCCTGATTTTATTCTCACAAGTCAATGAACATGTTGTAAAAAAAATTACTCCCTACTTTGTACATAGTTTTCTTCTTTTGATTGTTCTTTCTTTCCTCTCCTTTCTATAAGTATATACCTCAGATAAATATTATGTGGAGATTTGTGACAAAAATGACTATATGATATATATGTACAGTATCTGAAATACATCTTATGGAAAGTTTTGTCTGATAATGAAATTCAATGAAAAATAAATTACAAAAAAAAAAAGAATTGTGATCACTACCTCCAAAAGCCATCCAAGTCTCTGTAATGGCCACAACATCATAGCTCCAAGTACTGATCCACGCTCTAAGCTCATCCACTTTGTTTATGATGCTTCTTGCATTAAAGTACACACATCTCAAACGATCAGTCTGAGTGTATCCCTTCTCTATCACCTGCCTATCCTCCCTCTCTTATTGTCTCCAAGCTTTCTCTATTTGTGAGCCAACCACCCCTTCCTCAATCTCTTCAGTTCGGTTCCCATCCCCCAGCAATTCTAGGTTAAACTCTCCCTAAATAGCCTTAGCAAACCTCCCTGCCAGGATATTGGTCCCCCTCGGATTCAAATGCAACCCATCCTTTTTATAGAGGTCACGTCTGCCCTAAAAGAAGTCCCAATGATCGACAAGTCTGAATCCCTGCCCCCTGCTCCAATCCCTCAGCCACGCATTTATCCTCCACCTCACTCTATTCCTATACTCACTGTCGCATTGCACAGGCAGTAATCCCAAGATTACTACCTTTGAGGTCCTGCTTCTCAACTTCCTTCCTAACTCCCTATAGTCTGTTTTCAGGACCTCCTCCCTTTTCCTACCTATGTCGTTGGTACCAATATGTACCATGACCTCTGGCTGTTCTCCTTCCATGATATCATGGACACGATCAGAAACATCCCGGACCCTGGCACCTGGGAGGCAAACTACCATCCGTGTTTCTTTCCTGCATCCACAGAATCACCTGTCTGACCCCCTAACTATAGAGTCCCCTGTTACTGCTGCCATCCTCTTCTTTTCCCTACACTTCTGAGCCACAGGGCCAGGCTCTGTGCACTGCTGTTGCAAAACAACAAATTTCACAATAAATGCCAGTGATTTTAAACTTGATTTTGATTCTTATTCGATAGCGCTTTCTAGACGGGAGCTTTAAAAAACATTTTGAAAAAAAAGAAGGGTGCTTTTGAAAAAGAGAGTTTGCAGTTTTATCAGTATATACCAAGCTTACTACATGTTGACTTTTGGTAAAATTGCTTTCTTAATTACATATATATATTTGTTCACTAATGCATAGTGTTCAATGCAGCTTAATGAAAAGCACTGGGCTAACTTAAACACATCTTCATGTCCTAAAATATTCAGTGATTCTGGGATGCCACTTATAGCACAAGCCTCATCTTTTTATGTTCCCCCATACAACATAGGAGTTAATTCAGCCCATTGAATCGATGCCAGGTCTCAGTGTGATCACATCAATCTCTTTCTCCCAATTATTTCCCTACAATCCCAATATCTCTTCGACCATCCTGATTCTTGTCCGACATTCAATCAGGGTAATTTAGTGCCCTGTTGACCTACCAACCACCACACCCAGGCTTTGTGGAAGGTAACTTAAATACCCAGGGAAAACCCATGTGATCACAGAGCAAGAATGTACAAACTCCACATAGACTGCACCATAGTTCAGGATCAAAACCAGGTAACTGTACCTGTGAGACAGCAGAATACTTGCTGCACAACTGCACCATTCCCTGGACATTTCCTTATGGTACAGAAGGAGGCCATTCGGTTTTTCAAGGCTATGCCCACTTTCTGAATCAATCTCATTCACTAATTATTTTCTTGTAACCTATTCTTACACATTAAAACCCTCGATTCTCCTACAACCCATTTACCCCATGGCCAATTTACAGCAGCCAATAACCTAACATGCGCATTCTTCAAAGTGAGAGGAAATCAGAGGACCCAGGGGAACCATGCAGTCACAGAGAGAGTGTGCAAACTCCACTCTATACCACTGGAGATTAAACTTGAATCTGGATCCCTGCAGCTGTGAGATTGTGACACTATGCCAACTACATAAATCTGTCTTTTAATTTGTGGTACAGAACCTCGTGACAGCCCTGAAAATCAGCCACATCTATAGAACATCCAGTTTAGACCATTAGACATAGGAGGAGGACTAGGCCATATGGCCCATCAAGTCTGCTCCACCACTCAATCATCTCAACTTTATCCCTCTCAACCCCATAGTCCTACCTTCTCCCCATAACCTTTGATAATATCTTTGCTAAGTTTGCAACCTTGGGAGCAGTAAATTGTTGGAGACACCAGCAAATAAAGACCACTTTTCCCGTGTGAGCAGTTTAAACGGTTGATTTTAAAACCCTTCCTCTGAATCTCCCTCCCATTTTCTAATGGAGAGTCAAGGACAAGAAAATGTGTATCTTGCAGATTGGCAGAAGAGAAAGTATCATGAACAAATACCACTGCAGCAATAATTTCCATTTTGATCTTGCCTTTCACATCATTGCCCCTTTGAGGGAAGGTGGATATAGACCAGGATTAAGCAAGAGGAGGGAAGAATGCATGGCTTCCACAGTAAAGACATGCTGAGGAGACTTTTGAAATAAGACTGTTAGCAATTATCTAGAGTTATAAAATTATGTATAGCAGATATCAATAAAAATGAGAACCAGGCCTCAGGAAATAAAACGTGTTCACAATTCAACTTCAAATGATACTATACTGATGTGAAAACCAATGTGGTGGGGCATTCCAACTCTGTACCATTGAAACTATGCAGGGGAAGACATAGATGAATGTTTATGTTATGTGAAAACTTCAAGAGGACATCAGCAATAGTATTTAAGTGGCCATCTCCTGTATTTAATACATTGTTAAAGGCATATCCCTGACATGTAATCACAGTTCAGCTCAGGTCTGTTTTGTCATTTAATATTCTGGATAGTTACATATTTAGGAAGCCATCACTCAACACTGTCACAGAAGAGGTAAGTTTCGGGTGTCTGGAGTTTGTGCTCAGAAGCTCTTGGACCAGCATTTGAATACTCAGGATGGCTCTATTAGTTAGGGTGAGCTACCATTGCAAGTGTGTAATCCTGCAAAGTTACCTACAGTATCTATATTCAAAATGTTAAAGTAGGTAATTATGGCCACTGAAACAATCTTTAATTTTATGCCTTTGTACTTAAAAGGTATAAAACATTGGGTGAAGAGAACTGGATTCTCTCCAGAAGATCTGCTGTGTTGAATAAAGATTTTTATATCACCAGCCACGGTGTCTCTGCTGTGACTCAGTTTACAGTTAAAACAGAGTAGAAAAACAAAGAGAAAAAGCTCGCCAATCCTGATACATGAGCAGCAATAAAAATACGTATGTTTCATTGCAGATTATGATATTGGTCTATAAACATTTTGTGTTGAAATTGAATTTGACATTACATCCACCAGCTTCAAAACAGAGAAAATCAATTGCACTAAACAAATGTAGCAGGTCGTGCAGCATCTCTGGTGGGGTGGGGGGAGTAGTTATCAATGTTTCATGTCAAAACCCTGCATAAAGACTCTGAAACCCAGTCCTGATGCAGCGTATCAACCCAACGCAAAATGCTGACAATTACTTTCCACTACAGAAGCTGCTCGACCCACTGAGCTCCTCCAGCAGATTGCTTGTGGCTCCAGATTCCTGTGTCTCCAGTAAAAATCAACTTGTTGGCTATCTTACTCTTTCAGTACCCGACTACCTCCTGTTGGATTGAATAAGCTAAATTTAAGATTAATATTAGTATTAGTAAAGAGGATAGATTGTGACAATACTCAATGCAAGAGCAAAGGAGGTGATATGACAATCAGTCCTTGTCCAAATTCACCCTAAGTGATATCTACTCCTGCATCACCTCTAATTTCTTCCGGTCAATATGGCGCCGAGCTGCGGTCTCTGTTGAGGTCATGGGTCAGACTTAGTTGTTGATAGGGATGGTTTTGGGCACAGAGAGGGGAGTTAGGGGTCAGGTTAGGGTTTAGGGACAGGGATGTGGAGGACTTGAGAGATCAGACCTCAGCTCCATGGTCTCCATTCGAAAGCCAATTACATGGATGGGTGCAACACACACAAAAAGTGCTGGTGAACACAGCAGGCCAGGCAGCATCTCTGGGAAGAGGTACAGTCGACGTTTTGGGCCGAGGATCCTTCATCAGGACTAACTGAAAGAAGAGCTAGTAAGAGATTTGAAAATGGGAGGGGGAAGGGGAGATCCGAAATGATAGGAGAAGACAGGAGGGGGAGGAATGGATCTAAGTGCTGGAGAAGGGAGAGAATCATGGGACGGGAAGCCTGGGGAGAAAGAGAAGCGGGGAGGGGAGCCCGGAGGGTGGAGAGCAGGCAAGGAGTTATAGTGAGAGGGACAGAGGGAGAAAAAAGAGAGAGAGAAAAAAAGGGGGAAAAAATAAAAAATATATAAATAAATAAGGGATGGGGTGTGAAGGGGAGGAGGGCATTAATGGAAGTTAGAGAAGTCGATATTCATGCCATCAGGTTGGAGGCTACCCAGACAGAATACAAGGTGTAGTTGCTACACCTGGATGGATGTACACCTGTTCCTACACATAGATGGGTGACAAAGGGCACCCAGAGTCTAGGCCTCTGCTCTGCATTCCGCACTTGAAGGTCAGCAATGTGAACGTGGAATGAAAGACATCTGGAGTTCAGGCCTCTGCTCCATGCTCGAAGATGTCAGGCTCACAAGTGCTGTGAACAGGGACCAACTTGGACAAGGGCTGGTGACCCACTGGGTCAGCAAGTCCCCCCCAAGTTGGTGGGTCCCAGGATCAGATGTCCATGTGAGAAGGAGGTATGAGGACTGATGACCTGGGGACATGAGTCTGCAAATCTGGAGTTCGAAGCCTGCAATTTGGATCATCGGGTCATCGAATCATCAGGTAGTCGATGCCGAAGATCGCAGCCCAAGTGTCAATCAGAAGTCTGGAAGTCAAAGCCCAATGGCCAAAGCTCTAGGTCCATGAGTCAAAAATCCACTGGGGAAGTTGGAAACTGACAGGTCTTGATGTAAGGTCTCAGCCCGAAATGTCAACTGTTTATTCCTCTCCATATTCCCCTCCATAGATGCTACCTAACCTGTTGAGTTCCTGGGCATCTTGTGTGTGACACCAATAGTATTAATATCCTAAAATATTGATTTGCCGGTCCTGCCCTCCACCCAGCTCATTTCTATTGAGTTCAAAGTATTCTAGTCCCTAAAGGCAATCCACACTCCCAGTTTGTCTGTCTTACCTGTTAAGCTACATGTATTGAAATAAATGCAATTTAAAGCTATGGTCCTCTCTACCCTTTTGGTTTAAACATAGCTATCTTGATTGCTACGCATACACTTTTTTCTCCTCATCCTCTTATACACGAATGGAAGGGGCCACTGAATATTCATCCAGCTCAATTTTATCTCCGTGCACTGGTATTAAAGGAAGAGCACTGGCAGTTTCTCAATACCCAACAGAATCCACTGCTGCAAGAAAAGACAATGATGATACAGCATGAGTTCCATTGCCCACTAAAAGTGACAAGAATGCAACAAAAAGAGCAAGACATCTTTAGCTGTTATGAATTGGGATCACAACCAAGAAAATTTGAACCACTTTTTATTTCTGGGTTTCTCACAATTGTTATCACTTTACTGTCACTTACCTATTTGAGAGAAAAGCCAGCTGTTGTCCTAGTAGGCCTAAGGAAATATGTAGTCAAGTGGTGGTATGTAAGTCTGCATTACTTTGCAAACTACGATCAAGATGTTTAGCTCCTCTTGGAGCTTAAGCCATTAAATAGCTTTGATTAAACCCATTTAAATTATTTACTTAACTCCTATTTATAAGTAATACCCAAATAGAAAAACATTATCTGAAAACAATTGAAAATAATTTTTATCGGCAATAAAAAAAATTATCTTTAAGTGGAGCAGCTATTGTTGGAGTGAACAAGTATTAGAGTGACCAGGCTTCGGCTCAACAGGCTTTGGCAAGAAGAAGCAAAAGCTAAGGATGGTGAGCAGTTTGGTATAATTTGGTATAGTTTGGTACAAAGGTTTAACAAATGTAGACAGAATGATATTTAAGGCAGCAGAATGCTTCTCCTGTAGGATGTGGGATTGCAGGGTACTTAACACTCTCCCTAATGACTACATCTGTAGGAAGTGCATCCAACTTCAGCTCTTGACTAGCAAGCTCAAGGAAATGGGTCTGGAGCTGGATGTATTCAAGAACAACTAGAAGGCTGAAAACCTCATAGATGAGCCTTTTCCTGAGCTGGTCACACCTAGAGTGCAGGCTTCAGATGGTAAATGGGTGACCACCAGCAGAAGTAAGGGGAATAAGCAGTTAGTGCAGGGTTCCCCGTGACCATTTTCCTTAGCAACAAGTATACCCCTTTAGATACTGGGGGGAGAGATGACCTATCAGGGCACAGCAGCAGCAGCAGCCAGGCCAGTGGCACTGTGGCCAGCTCCAAGCCTCAGGAGAAAAGGGTAAAGTCAGGTAGAGTGATAGTGATAGGAGGCTCAATAGTTAGGGGAATGGACAGGATATTCTGTGGCCATGAAAGAGATGCTAGGATGGTTTGTTGCCTCCTGGATGCTAGGTCAAGGATGCCTCAGAGCAGCTGCAGAAGATTATTAAGAGGGAGGGTGAGCGGCCAGAGGTTATGGTGCACATTCACACCAATGATATAGGTAGAAAAGAGAAAGAGGTCCTGTTCAGTGAGTAAAGGGAGTTGGGAAAGAAGCTGAAGAGCAGGGCCTCCACAGTATTGATCTCTAGATACTTCCAAAGTCATGTGCTAGTCATGGCAGGAATAGGGTGATACTACAGCTGAATGAGTGGTTGAGGAATTAGTGCAGGGAGCAGGGTTTCAGGTTCTTGGATGATTAGAACCCTTTCTGGGGTAGGGGAGACCTGCACAAGAGGGACATTTTGCAGCTGAACTGAAGGAGAACCCATATCCTGGCCAGGAGATTTGCTAGTGCTACTCAGAAGGGTTTAAAATAGTGTGGCAGGAGAATGGAAAACAGAGATTCAGGTCAGAAAGTGGAGGGATGGAGAGGAAGGTAGATGTCAGGGCCAGTAAAAACAGAAAAGAACAAAATAATAGACATGATGGGATGGACAGTTTGAAATGTGTATATTTTAATGCTAGGAATATTATGAGTAAAGGTGATGAACTTAGAGCACGAATCAAAACATGGAACTATGATGTTGTGGACTTTACAGAAACTTAGTCGAGAGAGGGACAGGAAAGGGTGCTTAATGTCCCAGGGTTTTGATATTTTAAAAAGTATAGAGAAGGAGGTAAAAGAGATGGGGGGGGGGGGGGGAAGAGTTGCACTACTAATCAGGGACAATATCACAGCTACACTCAGAGGGGACATAATGGAGACCTCGCCCACTGAGTACTTTACATCAGTATTTAGCAATGAGAAGTACATGGAGGATAGGGAGATCAGTGCTGAGCGTATTGATAAGCTACAGCATTTAAGGGTAAAGGAGGAGATCATGTTGGGTCTCTTAAAGAGCATTAAGATGCATAAGTCCCCAGAGTTTGATGTGATATACACCAGGTTATTGAGAGAGGCAAGGAAAGAGACCTTGACAATATCTTTGCGTCCTCTCTAGCCACAGGCGAGGACCCAGAGTACTGGTGATGTAGCTAATGTTGTTCCATTATTCAAGAAGTAAACAAGGGATAATCCTACAAACTATAGACTGGAAAGACTCACATTAGTGGTAGGGAAGTGACTGGAGAGAATTCTTAGGGATAGGATTAATGAGCATTTGGAAAGCCATGGCCTATTTAGGGAGAGCCAGCATAGCATAGTACAGGGCAAGTTGTGTCTTACTAACTTGATTGAGTTTTTTGACGAGATGACGAGGGCAATTGATGAAGGTAGAGCTATGGATATTGTCTACATGGATTTTAGTAAGGTGTTTGACAAGGTCCATCATGGGAGGCTCATCCTGAAGTTTAAGATGCGTGGGATCCATGGAGAATTGGCCGTTTGGATTCAGAACTGGCTTGCCCATAGAAGACAGAGGGTAGAGGTTAAAGATCTGGAGGTCTGTGATTAGTGGAGTTATGCAGGAATCTGTACTGTGACCTCTGCTGTTTCTGATGTATATAAATGACGTGAACGAAAATGTAAATGGGTGGGTTGGTAGTGTTGTGGATAGCATAGAAGACTGGCAAAGAATACAATAGGATATAGATCCCCAGTCGCAGATATGGGCGGGGAAATGGCAATATCACAACCACGGATTCGGCAGCACAGTAGATACGGCAATTGGGCTTGTGAGTTTGCACGTGTCAGCTAATTATTGTTTAATCGTGATAACTCCATACTTGTCGCCGTAGTGCTTGTCGGGAGTTGGACAGAGCATAGCAACACTTCGTTGCTATTTTGCATTTGGCCTTCCCTGAGAAATTGGACTTTCAGGTCAACTGACTCTGAAGACTAGCGGTATTCGTTTAATGTTTAGATGCTCTTTTCAGCCACAGTGTAGGCTTCGTTTTCCATTTGAGAGTTTTAGTTAACGGCCCTGTTGGGCCTGGCGTTTACTGTTTTATTTTCCCTTTAACACTGTTCATATTAAAGTCTGTAAACTATGGACCTGCTTCAGTGCCTCTCATTCCACACTTGGGCCATATCCCAACCTGGTAACAGGCAAATGGAGTTTAACCTGGGCAAATGTGAAGTACTCCACCTTGGTAGGTCAAATGTAAAGAGACAGTACATTCTTAAAGTCATAATCCTAAATAGTATTAATGAGCAAAGGACCTTGAGGTCCAAGTTCCTAAGGTCCCTGAAAGTGGCTGCACAGGTTGATAGGATGGGTAAGAAGACGTATGGCATATGGCATGCTTCCCTTTATTAGTCAAGGCATTGAGTTCAAAAGCCAGGAAGTTATGTTTCAGCTTTATAAAGCTCTAATTAAACCGCATCTGGAGTATTGCATACAATTCTCGTCACCCAGTTATAGGAAGGTTTTTGTGGCTTTGGAGAGAGTGCAGAAGAGATTTACCAGGATGTTGCCTGGATTAGAGGGCATGAGCTATAACGAGAGGTTGGATAAACACATGACTGTGAGGAAATGGAGGGATGTGGGCATAGTGAAGGCAGAAGTTTAGTTGGCCATTTGATTGCTAATTTAATTGATTCGGCACAACATTGTAGGCTGAATGGCCTGTTTCTGTGCTGTACTCTTCTATGTTCTAACATTTTTATTGTGGAGATTGAACTTTACATAATTTTAGTGCACTGAGTGGGTGCTGTATATAGTTCTGCTGTTAACTCTGAACTCACAAAAAAACTATTCTAAAATTTAACATCTCATTTGCAAGGAATTCCTTTGATGGTACCAGCACTCCTCAGTACAGACCATAATAAGACTGCAAGACCATAAGATATAGGAGCAGAATTAGGCTATTTAGCCCGTCGAGCCTGCTCCGCCATTTCAACACGGCTGATCCGTTTCCCTCTCAGGCCGATCTCCTGTCTTCTCCCCGTAACTCATGTCCTGACTAATCATGAATCTATCAACCTCTGCCTTAAATATACCCAATGATTTGGCCTCCACAGCCACGTGTGCCAACGAATTCCACAGATTCACCACCCTCTGCTAAAGAAATTCCTTCTCATCTCTGTTCTAAGTGAAAACCCTCTATTCTGAGGCAGTGTCTTCTGATCCCAGGCTCCCCTACCAAAGGAAACATCTTCTCCACATCCACTCTATCTGAGCCTTTCAACATTCTATAGGTTTTAATGAGATGCCCCCCTCATACTTCTAAATTCCAATGAGTACAGGCCCAGAGCTTCAATCGCTGCTCATATGATAACCCTTTCGTTCCCAGATCATTCTTGTGAACCTCATCTGAACCCCTTCCCAACGCTAACACATCCTTTCTTAAGTAAGAGGCCGAAAACTGCTCTCAATATTCCAAGTTAGGCCTCACCAGTGCCTCAGCATTACATCCTTGCTTTTATATTCTAGTCCTCTTGAAATGAATCCTAACATTGCATTTGCCTTCCTCAACACCGATTCAACCTGCAAATTAATCTTTAACAAATCCTGCATGAGGACCGCAAATCCCTTTGCACCTCGGATTTTTGAATTTTCTCCCCATTGAGAAAATAGTCTATGCTCTTATGCCTTCTACAAAAGTGCATGACCAAACACTTCCCAACACTGTATGGTGATATGTTTCATGGAAGTTATGTTTCAGCTTTATAAACCTCTAATTAGACCACATCTGGAGTATTGCATATAATTCTCGTTACCCCCATTATAAGAAGGTTTTCGTGGCTTTGGAGAGAGTACAGAACTAGGATGTTGCTGGATGAGAGGGCATGTGCTATAATGAGAGGTTGGACAAACTTGGGTCCACCTTTGTTCCTGATACTTGTATTAAAATAGATAAATTTCAATTCATCCATCTGAATATAATTATGCTTTATCCACTGCCTTGCCTTCCTCAGAGTCTTTCTATACGCTCCACCTACTTTTATACCAACTGCTCCATCTACTGACCTCTCACTCTGTTTCCAATTCCCCCTTCCAAACTAGTTTGAACCCTTCCCAACAGCTCTAGCAAACCTACCCTCAAGGATACTGCTCCCCTTCAGGTTCAGGTGAAACCCGTCCCTTTGGTACAGATCATTTCTTCCTTAGAAAACATCCCAATAATTCATAAATCTGAAACCCTTTCCCCCTGCACCAATACAGTACTTCAGACACACATTCAACTTCCAGTCATTATATCCTAACCCTCACTGGCATGTGGCACAGACAGCAATGCAAATATTACCGCCCCTGAGGTCCTGCTTTTCAGATTCCTACCTTGCTGCCTATATTTTCTTTTCATGGTTTTATCCCTTTTCCTGCCTATGCTGTTGGTACCAATATGCACCGTGATTTCTGGCTGTTCGCCTTTCCCCCTAACAATGCTATGAACCCAATCTGAGACATCCCTGACCCTGGCACTTGGGAGGCAACATACCATCCGGAGTCTCTTTCATGTCCACAAAATCTCCTGCCTGTGCCCCTAACTATCACCACTGTTCTCTTCTTCACTAATGAGCCACAGAGGCACATTCAGGGCCAGAGACCAGGTTGCTGCCACTTTCCCCTGGTAAGTCATACATCCTAACAGTATCCACATTGGTATGCTGTCATTGAGGGGAATAGCCACAGAGGTCCTCTCCACTATCTGCCTATTACTTTTTTCCTCTTCTTACAGTGACCCAGTTACCTGCCTCCTGCAACTCTTGTAGCTCCTGTCACCTCCTCATTCTCTCAAAGGAGTGAAAGGTCATCCACCTTCAGCTTCAGTTCCCTAACAGAGTCTGTAAGGAGCTGCAACACACACAAAATGCTGGAGGAACTTAGCAGGCCAGGCAGCATCTGTAGAAAAGAGTACAGTTGACATTTCGAACCAAGTCCGGGTACTGCTGGAGGGTCTTGGTACAAAACGTTGACTATACTCTTTTCCATAGATGCTGCCCAGCCTGCCGAGCTCCTCCAGCATTTTGTGTGTGTTGCTTGGATTTCCAGCATCTGCAGATTTTCTCTTGTCTGTAAGGAGCTGTACCCAGATGCACTTCTCATAATTGTAGTAACCAGGGAGACTAGAGGTCTCCCAGATCTCCCACATTTTGTATGAAGTCCACATCGCTGACCTGGGATCCATTATCACTACTCTAGCTAGGCATTAATAAAGAAAGAGAAATGACAGAAACCCCACCCTACCCTCCGCCTGTTCTCACCAAAGCGTCTTGAGCCAAAGCCTCAGTTCTCCACTGTAACTCTGTCCCACTCCAACAAAGATCACACCCACAACGGTCACGCCACTTAAATGTAACTTCTTTTTATTGGCCGTTGCCAATTGCCTCGTTAGTCATAAGATCTCAAGCTCTGCAGAAAGTTCTGACAGTCCTGGCTGAGTTTTTAAATCAAGCACTACACTCCACAAGTAACTGTTTATTTAAAGGTAGACTGAGCAATCAAGAGTTCTTCTCTGTCATACGAGTCTTCTAACAGTGGGATAGAAGCTGTCTTTGAGCCTGGTGATACATGTTCTCAAGCTTCTGTATCTTCTGCCTGGTGCAGGTGGAGAGAAGAGAAAATGACTGAGGTGGGAGAGGTCTTTGATTATGCTGGCTGCTTTCCTGAGGCAGCAGAAAGTGTAGACAGAGTCAGAGGATGGGAGGCTGACTTTCATGATAGACTAGGCTGTGTTTACAACTCTCTGCAATTTCTCATGGTTTTGGGCAAGACAGTTTCCATACCAAGCTTTGATGCATCAGATAGGATGCTTTCTGTGGTTCTGTTGCTTAGAGCTTCCTCTGAAACCTCTTCATCCTGTACTTCCCTTCCCACCTCCAAATACCATGTCAAAGACTCTTTTGCTGTAATTTTGAAAGAGCCACACAGAGACTGTAGCAGGAGATATAAAGGTCTTGATTCAGCATAACATTCACCTAATGCTTTGCCCTGTATAATTTACAGTAATGCAAAAACAGAATGGCTGGTTTCAGGCAACACACATCAAAGTTGCTGGTGAACGCAGCAGGCCAGGCAGCATCTCTAGGAAGAGGTGCAGTCGACGTTTCAGGCCGAGACCCTTCGTCAGGACTAACTGAAGGAAGAGTGAGTAAGGGATTTGAAAGTTGGAGGGGGAGGGGGAGATCCAAAATGATAGGAGAAGACAGGAGGGGGAAGGATAGAGCCAAGAGCTGGACAGGTGATTGGCAAAGGGGATACGAGAGGATCATGGGACAGGAGGTCCGGGAAGAAAGACAAGGGGGGGAGACCCAGAGGATGGGCAAGAGGTATATTCAGAGGGACAGAGGGAGAAAAAGGAGAGTGAGAGAAAGAATGTGTGCATAAAAATGAGTAACAGATGGGGTACGAGGGGGAGGTGGGGCCTTAGCGGAAGTTAGAGAAGTCGATGTTCATGCCAACAGGTTGGAGGCTACCCAGACGGAATATAAGGTGTTGTTCCTCCAACCTGAGTGTGGCTTCATCTTTACAGTAGAGGAGGCCGTGGATGGACATGTCAGAATGGGAATGGGATGTGGAATTAAAATGTGTGGCCACTGGGAGATCCTGCTTTCTCTGGCGGACAGAGCGTAGATGTTCAGCAAAGCGGTCTCCCAGTCTGCGTCGGGTCTCGCCAATATATAAAAGGCCACATCGGGAGCACTGGACGCAGTATATCACCCCAGTCGACTCACAGGTGAAGTGTTGCCTCACCTGGAAGGACTGTTTGGGGCCCTGAATGGTGGTAAGGGAGGAAGTGTAAGGGCATGTGTAGCACTTGTTCCGATTACACGGATAAGTGCCAGGAGGGAGATCAGTGGGGAGGGATGGGGGGGACGAATGGACAAGGGAGTCATGTAGGGAGCGATCCCTGCGGAATGCAGAGAGAGATGGGGAGGGAAAGATGTGCTTAGTGGTGGGATCCCGTTGGAGGTGGCGGAAGTTACAGAGAATAATATGTTGGACCCGGAGGCTGGTGGGGTGGTAGGTGAGGACCAGGGGGACCCTATTCCTATTGGGGTGGCGGGAGGATGGAGTGACAGCAGATGTATGTGAAATGGGGGAGATGCGTTTGAGAGCAGAGTTGATAGTGGAGGAAGGGAAGCCCCTTTCTTTAAAAAAGGAAGACATCTCCCTCGTCCTAGAATGAAAAGCCTCATCCTGAGAGCAGATGCGGCAGAGACGAAGGAATTGCGAGAAGGTGATGGCGTTTTTGCAAGAGACAGGGTGAGAAGAGGAATAGTCCAGATAGCTGTGAGAGTCAGTAGGCTTATAGTAGACATCAGTGGATAAGCTGTCTCCAGAGACAGAGACAGAAACATCTAGAAAGGGGAGGGAGGTGTCGGAAATGGACCAGGTAAACTTGAGGGCAGGGTGAAAGTTGGAGGCAAAGTTAATGAAGTCAACGAGCTCAGCATGCGTGCAGGAAGCAGCGCCAATGCAGTCATCGATGTAGCGAAGGAAAAGTGGGGGCAGATACCAGAATAGGCACAGAACATAGATTGTTCCACAAACCCAACAAAAAGGCAGGCACAGCTAGGACCCATACGGATGCCCATAGCTACACCTTTAGTTTGGAGGAAGTGGGAGGAGCCAAAGGAGAAATTATTAAGAGTAAGGAATAATTCCGCTAGACGGAGCAGAGTGGTGGTAGAGGGGAACTGATTAGGTCTGGAATCCAAAAAGAAGCGTAGAGCTTTAAGACCTTCCTGATGGGGGATGGAAGTATATAAGGACTGGACATCCATGGTGAAAATAAAGCGGTGGGGGCCAGAGAACTTAAAATCATCGAAAAGTTTAAGAGCGTGAGAAGTGTCACGAACATAGGTCGGAAGGGATTGAACAAGGGGTGATAATACAGTGTCGAGGTATGCAGAGATGAGTTCGGTGGGGCAGGAGCAAGCTGAGACAATAGGTCGGCCAGGACAGGCAGGTTTGTGGATCTTGGGTAGGAGGTAGAAACGGGAAGTGTGGGGTGTGGGAACTATAAGGTTGGTAGCAGTGGATGGGAGATCCCCTGAGCAGATAAAGTCGGTGATGGTGTGGGAGACAATGGCCTGGTGCTCCATAGTGGGGTCACGATCGAGGGGTAAATAAGAGGAGGTATCCGCGAGTTGTCGCTGTGCCTCGGCAAGGTAGAGGTCAGTACGCCAGACTACAACAGCACCCCACTTATCAGCGGGTTTAATAATAAGGTTAGGATTAGTGCGGAGGGAGTGGAGAGCAGATTGGAGAGAGAGAGTGGAGGCTGGTTTCAGTGTCTTTAAGATACTGATGGAGGTTGCATTGTTAATAAAGTGCCATTGTACAAGTGGCAATAGTACCCTGATAGTAAATGTTACTTTGAACTTTGAACTTTGACCGATGGCTCTTCAGCTCAAGAGTGGGCTCGCTTCTCTCCTTAAGCAGCATGATGCATTTTATTGCATTATAGGTGTTAGGTAAATGGAACTTGTTATTTTTTTCTTTCCCTTATAAGTCATCAGGCAGTTTTTTTTATTATTTGGGAATTTCTACTTCAATCAATAGAATGCGGATTCAGTGATATATAAAAAACTGAGCTAGTTTTTTTTAACGAGTTAATGTGCATTTTTTACAGTACAGACAATTATAGGAACACACCAGCATTAAAAGAAGAACACTTATTGAACACTTAACCTGTCTATTGTGTTTCCTTGATATCTTCAGTATAAGATAGGATTTTACCATTTTAAATCCAATAAATGTTTGCTCTAGAACAATTTGTTTCAGTAAAGCAGGAATTATCATCTTGAAAAATCTAATAGCCAAACAAAAACTCAAGGGAGGCCAACTCAAAGGGGCAGTAGAGAGGACTCCAGCTCCAACATGACCATGAAAACCACAGTCATTTTAATACCTCCTTTTAAACTATGCGAAAGAAATTATTTAAATGCCACTTTATCTGGCCTTATGGACCTTGCATCTTGCAAATTTCTTTGAAGATCTTCAATAACAATCAATAACGTCACCACCTCTCGGCCCCTGTCGCTAACTCCACCCCTCCCTCCCCTACCTGGTTCCATCTGACCGTTAATCCTCATCACCTGGATCCACATACTCAGCAGTTCTTGCCTCACCCCTCTCCCTCATCACTTCATATTGGCTATCTTCTCCTTTACACTCTTCTTCCTAATGGGCCCATTGATCCAAAGACATGTTTTTAAATTGCACCAAGGCCAACTAGGGAACTCAAATTGAATTGACTTTTTTTAAAGTTAGTCATGTGTTAGTAACAAGGAAACCATCAGGCAATCTTAAAAAGATGATCTTCTCTGATACATTCAGAAAGGAAATCTGTTCTCCTTATCCAGTTAGAGTCAAACTACCCAACGTGGTTGACTCCTATCTCCCTCCTTAGCTCTGGGTCCTTCATAGGGATGATAATAAATGTTATCATACATCATCTATATCCTGTGAACAAAGAAAACAAATGCATCACTAAGTAAATGTTTATTCCATTTGCTATAGCTCCTTATGGTAGGAAAATCTGTGTAACATGAAAATTCTATGAATAGAAGGGCCTATGCAGAACATTAAGAATTCTCTTTTAAAATACTTGCTTTCTATCCATCTTTGTTATGTCTCTTTCTTTTCTCGTTTTCTATATTGCTTGCCACACACATAAAGTACAATCCCTGTTAATCCGAAAAAGAATGCAAAGCAGCTCCTTGTTGAAGGCAAAAATAAAAAGGAGAAAATTAATCCTCTTGAGAACAAAGAAAGTAGACACATGGCAGCTTTGAATAAAGACCTTGCAGTGATGCTAGCCTAGACTTGTTGCAGAACAGCTGTCGTCCCATTTAAATGTCCAGTTTTGAAGAGACAGATCCAAATGACTATGATATTAGATAAAATCACTCCCAGTCTATTTATTTCTGCTTTGTTTATATGGAAGGAACAATACACACTTATTAATGTTTGTGTGGTTGCATCATAGGTGCCACCCCACTATCATCACCATTTTATCATGGCCAAGGTACTTGAATGCTTTGAAACTGACATTGGCTCCCTGGACAAGACATGACAGACAGGAGGTGAGGTTTGTTGTTGCATGAACAAAGTCACCGGAGAGAAGTAACCGGTAGATATGAAGTAGTCCCTTTATTCGATAAAATGAGACACAGCAGGCATCATATTGAGACTCTTTTGAAGGAAAGAGGCCTGCTTGACCCAACATTAAACAACATTTATATGCTAAAGATCAATGGACAATTCCATATTTACAATGCATCCACAATGCTTTCCTTTGAACTGCACACAAGCTTCACACCTTCCTCTTCACACCCACTCTACAGACACCCAAATTAATTTAAATCAGCATTGCCTGTCTTCCAATTAACTGTTGTTCACGGCTCTTGGGTGAACATTGTTCAGAGCTGCATTTTAAATTTAATCTACAGTCCATATTCAGATCTGAAGATTGGTGGCTGAAGTTAGTTGCTGAAGTTAATGTTTTACTATACACCGTAAGTCCAGAATATGCTCTAACAAGGCTAAAGATCAAGTCAGTGTACACCTTACTTTGGAAGGGAAAACTGGAAGCTGCCTCTTCAAGAAGGCTTTTACTACCAAACATCAGTTAATCTGTCATCTCAGTAACTCCCTCCAAGTGAAGAATTTGCTGCACTCTGGCACAGTCTAATGTGACACCAAAGTGGTATACAGTATATCCCACCCTACCAAGTTGCAAACAAGGCCAAGGGGGACTCCTACTTTGACCTTGAAGGAACCCTCACACACATCCCAAACAGATCCTCCAGAGAAACTTCAACCTTAGGGTCAGAAAGGATATAATCCTTTGGAAAGCCATGTTCGGCAACAAGTAAGCAGGGAAAGCTACTTCCAGCCAAGCCTTCCTATTGGCCTTATGCCTGGAGCACAGTCTTGTCAAAAAACATCAACCAGTTTGATCTGAGAGACCAGCAGAAGTTCCAGATCAACAATCCAATTCCAGACACTGGCATCTGCTAGAGTTATTAATATCTGTTGGACTTTCTAATTCATTTTATAATCTCTAAGAAACTGGATCCAGAAGAGGACACCACTGAAATAGTTCTTTGCAGATAGCACCTCACAGACAACTTGGTGACACCAGCTCACAGGAGCCAAATGTTCACACTGCCAAGACTTTGCTGAAATCCACCCGAGAAGGGATCCTTTGTTTCTCTGTCAGGAAAACACCAGAACCGATGACAAGAATAACAAGGATACAAGGATGTAACCAAGCACAGGTTTGAGATGTTCTTGTATTAGAAACCTCACCACACCTCATGGGAAAAAGCTCAACAAGCACCTGAAAGTTACAGTCCAATTGCAGAATCAGAGGAAGTGCCTCCTTGCTCTGTACAGGGAAACTCATCATGAGAGTCCAACTACACTGCCTCCTTCCAGCAGCTGAATAATTGCTCTCTTAATAATTGCTCTCTGAATAAGACCAGAGATTCCATTCATGAAGTGATGGTGGTAATCAGATAGAAAGGAATAAGAGGAGGACGGGGTTGGCATAATGGACATGATCTTCATCAGAACTAACTCAAAGAAGTGCATCAAACACTATATATTAACTTTTACACTTTATGATTGTATAGTGGAACATCTTTCCCCAATACAGCTGCCTGCAGAAACTTGACTTCAACTGACATTTGTTTTGTGATGTCATTGATCTATCTAAAAGGTCCATAATAGAGGGACACAGGAGTGCAATTGCTGGAATATGAACTAACCAACAAGCTGCTGGAGCAACTCCGCAGAATCATCTGTGGCTAGGAAGGAATTGTCAACTATTTACATTGCAACTTCACAACAGTCCCGATGCAGGGTTTCAACCTGAAGCATCAACAATTGCTTTTCTCCCACAGATGTATTGGGCTTCTCCAGAAGATTGTCTGTAGGTCTCCAGTCAACTATTGAGATGCATGGGAGAATAATACTACGTTTTGGTAGCTAGGGTCCAGCGTGTCTCAGAGCAGCTGCAGAATATTCTTAAGGGGGAGGGTGAGCAGCCAGAGGTCGTGGTGCACACTGGCACCAATGACATGGGTAGAAAGGGGGAAGAGGTCCTGCGTATTGAGTACAGGGAGTTAGGCAAGAGCTGGTATGGGAACATCGAAGCCTTTGGATAGAAAATCCAACAAAAGGTAGTGAATTTGGCCCAGTATGTCATGGATAAAGCTCACACAACAATTGAGCACATCTATTGCTGTAGGAAAGCAGCATCTATCATCAAAAGATCCTCAGCACCCAGGCCATGATTGAGCGTGGTGCTACTAGTGTCCTGAACAGCATATATTTCAATGAAAGAGTTATTGTAGGAAAGGTGATGAGCTCAGGGCATGAATCAACACCTGGAATTATGAAGGTGTAGTCATTAGTAAGACATGGTTGCAGGAGGGGCAGGACTGGCAGCTCAATATTCCAGGGCCATTGTTTTTAATGTGACAGGGCACGGGGGATTAAAGGAAGAAGGGTGGCATTACTAGTTGGGAAAATATCGAGGCAGTGCTCAGTCAGGACAGATTGGAGAACTCAACCAATGAGACATTATGGGTGGAACTGAGAAATAAGAAGGATATGACCATGTTAGTGGGGCTATATTACAGACCACTCAACAGTCTGAGGGATTTAGAGGAACAAATTTGTAAAGCTATTGCAGACCGTTGCAAAAAACATAAGGTTGTACTAAGTGATTTTAACCTTCCACATATTGACTGGGAATCTCATGCTGTAACAGGACTAGATGGGATAGAATTTGTCAAATACGTTCCATAAAGTTTCCTTCATCAGTACGTAAAGTCCCAATGTGAGAGTGTGCAGAAATGGATCTGCTATTCGAGAATGAGACAGGGCAGGTGACAGAAGTCAACGTCAGGAAACACTTTGCATCTGGTGATCATAATGCCATTAGTTTCAAAGTAAAAATGCCAAAAGATAGGTCTGGTCCACGGGCTGAGATTCTAAATTGGAGAAAGGCAAATTTTGATGGTATCAGAAATGACCTGGCAAGTATGGATTGGGACAGGCTGTCTTCTGGTAAAGGTGTACTTGGTAAATGGGAGGCCCTCAAAAACAACATTTTTTCACCTGTCAGAATAAAAGGTGAAGATAGCAAGTTTAGGGAACCATGGTTTTCAAGAGGTATTTAGGCCCTGGTTAAGAGATTAAAGGAGACACATGGCAGGTATGGGCAGGTAGAAACAAATGAGGTGCTTATGGAGTGCAAGAAATGCAAGCGAACATTTAAGAAGGAAATCAGGAGGGCTAAGAGAAGGCATGAAGTTGCTCTAGCAGACAAGGTGAAGGAGAATCCTAAGGGATTTTGCAGATATGTTAGAGTAAAATGATTGCAAGGGACAAAATTAGTCCTATGGAAGACCAGAATGGTAATCCATGCGTGGAGCCAAGACAGATGGGGGGCGGGGATCTTAAATAAATTCTTTGCATCTGTATTTACTCTGGAGACAGACACAGAGTCTATAGAAGTGAGGCAAAGTGGCATCAACTTCATGGACCCCATACAGAATACAGAGGAGGAAGTGTTTACTACCCTGAGGCAAATCAGGGTGGATAAATCTCCAAAGCTTGACAAGATGTTCCCTCGAACCCAATGGGAGACAAGTACAGAAACTGCCAGGGCCCTAGAAAAGATATTTAAATCATCCTTAGTGACAGGGGAGGTACCAGAGTATTGGAGGATAGCCAATGTTGTTCCGCTGTTTAATAAAGGCTCTAAACATAAACCAGGAAATTATAGGCTAGAGAGTCTGACATCAGATGTGGGAAAGTTATTGGAAGGTATACTTATGGACCGGATATATACAGTAAGTATTTGGATAGACATGTACTGATTAAGGATAGTCAGCATAGCTTTGTGCATGGTAGGTCATGTCTAACCAATCTTACAGAGTTTTTTGAGGAAGTTACCAGGAAAGTGGATGAAGGCAAGGCAGTGGGTGTTGTCTATATGGACTTCATTAAGGCATTTGACAAGGTCCCGCATGGGAGGCTGGTCAAGGAGGATCAGTCGCTCAGTATTCAGGATGAGGTAGTAAATTGGATTAGACATTGGCTTTGTGGGAGAAGCCAGAGAGTGGTAGTAGATACTTCAACCCTGGGAAAAAGGTACTAATTTCCGGCCAAGATGTTGCTTCCCCTCCAGTTCAAGTGCAATCTGTCCCTCATGTATAGGTCACCCCTGCCCCAGAAGAGGTTGCAACGATCTAGGAACCTGAAACCCTACCCTCTGTACCACTTCACTCATTCATCTGCACTATCATCTTATTCCTTCTCCATGGATTTTCACCTTGTCGTGGTGGAGAAGCTTGTGTGGTCCTGTGATCCCGAGAGCAATGCCATCTGGAGCTATGCTCCTGGTAGGATCACCCATGGTGGTAAGGTCGAGGGTGAGGTCCCTGACAAAGAACAATCCAAACAAGATCTCAACGGTGAAACAGGCAGATGAAGTTACTTCGAACTCAATGGCTGTGAAGGCGGATGGAGGCTGCAACAAATCCATCAGCTCCAATCGTTGTGGTTTCCATGCCATTGGAATCAGTTGGTTGATTTGTGAAGTATCGTGTGCATCTTGGAGTGCAACATCAAGTACACGTTAAACAAATACACGCACAGGCATCTTCACTCTGTGGGCCACCTCTTCAGAATGAAGACCATCATCCTCGACCTTGAGGGATAGCCATGATGACATCCTATTCCTGCCCTGACTAGCATGTGGCCTAATTTAGAGATTACTACCAAAGTAAAGCTTAAAGTTCAAAGCAAATTTATTATCAGAGTACATATATGTCACCACATACAATCTTGAGATTCTTTTTTCCTGCAGGCATACTCAAAAATCTACAAAATGGTAACTGTAAACAGGATCAATGAAAGATCAAATAGGGCAAGGAAGACAACAAACTAAGCAAATGCAAATATAAATAAATAGCAAAAAAAACAAGAGCCCGAAATACCAAGATAAAGAGTCCTTAAAGTGAGATCATTTGTTGTGGAAAAAGATACTATCTACTCAGTCTATGTCTCTCAGAATTTTATAAACCTCTATTAGATACAGTATCCTCTCAGCTTCAGCCACTTCAAAGAAAACAGCCCAAATTTGTCCCACCTACCCTCTATTCCAGGCAGCATCCTGGTACACCTCTTCTGCATGTTCTCCAAAGCCTCAACATCCTTCTCATAGTGGGAAGGGGTCATTTCAAAGGAGATGTGAGGGGCAAGTTATATACAGAGAATGGTGGGTGCCTGGAATGTGTTGCCTGGGGTGGTGGAAGAGGCAGATATATTAGATTATGAGGACACTCAGTCCTCATTTATTGTCATTTAGAAATGCATGCATTAAAAAATGATACAATGTTCCTCCAGAATGATATCACAGAAACACAGGACAAACCAAGACTAAAACTGACAAAACCACATAATTATAACATATAGTTACAACAGTGTAAAGCAATACTGTAATCTGATAAAGAGCAGACCATGGGCACAGTAAAAAAAAGTCTCAAACTCCCGATAGCCCATCATCTCACGCAGACGGTAGAAGGAAGAAACTCTCCCTGCCATGAACCTCCAAGCGCTGCCAACTTGCCAATGCAGCACCATTGGAAGCACCTGACCGCAGCGGACTCTGAGTCCGTCCGAAAACTTTGAGCCTCCAACCAGCCCCTCCAACACCGACCACCGAGCACCATCTCTGCCGAACGCTTCGACCCCACCCCGGCCGCCAAGCAACAAGCAAAGCCGAGGACTCAGGGCCTTCCCCTCCGGAGATTCTGGACCACACAGTAGCAGCAGTAGCGAAGCAGGCATTTCAGAAGTTTCACCAGATGTTCCTCCGTGCTCTCACGTCTGTCTCCATCAAATCAGGATTGTGCACAGCACCCTACTTGACAAATAACAGATATCATTCACCGGAGAGGCCACTGCAAGCTGCTTCGCACCGCCATCTTCTCTATTAGGGACGTTTATCGAGGATAGGAAGACTTTGCTTAACCAGAGTAGACACCATTCACACTTTATTGCTCCCCACTTATGTACTTAAGAGGCTTTTCAACAAACTGCTATTGAAAAACTTGGCTGAAGTTTCATTTCTGACCTGAGGGGAAAACATCTGTCTGTGGCCTTTGGCAACTTTCCTGACACATCGTGCACTGCCAGCTCTCACCAACTGAGAAATATTTTTGTACTCAGCAAGAGATTTTCCATATTTTAATTTAAGGACTGCTCCCTCCTTCAAAAATAAGCTGGATGAGAATTTTTTGTTTGATGTTACAATACTGGACACAAAAGGGACAAAGGCAGATATCTTTCACCTTTATTTGCAAAACAGGTTTAAGCTTCTGAAGACCATTCAATATTTTGTATCTCTGGTTGTTTCAGGAATGCTTACATTGTCTTCACTTTAATCTCCTCGCATACCCCAATCTGAAAAATCATGATTATTGACCTAAGCATATCACTTAACAATAATGTTCAGGTTAACTAAATTCCCAAATATGTTAATGGTTGAACTGTATTAGAAATGTGTAATTAACAGAACTTTTAAAATAATCATTGGCGCACAGAAACTGGACTCAGTCATTTATCCCTTTAATGCCTTTCCATCAGTTATTGAGATGAAAATTGATCTAAGTAATGTGGTATAATTTAACCAGTAGCCAAGGCATGCAGCCCCTGGATTACATAAGGGTTCCATTCCTGAGAACCATCCATAAACCAATTTCTCCGCAAGTCAGAAATGTTTGTTTTCTATAGTAACCCACTTCTGATGACTCTATATTCATTTTTCCTAATTCTTTCATTTCATTGAATAAACACACTAACACAATCCATATTAAAACTAATGGAATACAGTCATTACTAAACATCATGCAATAATTTTTCTTATTTTTATTGTTATTACTAACTTGAAAATGTATGGGACAATTTGCAAAGAGTTCAATTTCTTTGGGTCAGATCACTTTGTAGCATTAGGTGTTCCTGTATATCATTTCTAAAATATAAAAAGAAAATGTTGGAGATACTCATTAAGCCAGAGAGCATCCATGGAGAGAGAATAATACAGTTGATATTTCAGGCTAATGGCTTTACACCAGAATTTGTTGAGATATTTTAATGAAACACTGCCACCCTCAAGACTTTTGGATTCTTTAGATTTCCAGTGTTTTTAGCCTTTTGCCATTTAGAAAGATCCCAATTCTGTTTTTATCTCAGATTGATGACTCATGAGGAAATCTAAATGCTAAGATTTGTCCAAAAATTTCAAAGTATTATTACCTCAATTACATCCCTGCTGAACATCACTAACCACATTCTGTCAGCTTGAGTAATTATTCCAATAGTGTCCCATTGCCCAACCAATTTCCAGCCAGATCTATAATTGCTATTAGCACGACGCTATTACAGCTCAGGGTGTCGGAATTTGGAATTCCACCCACCGTCCTCTGTAAGGAGTTTGGACGTCCGCCCCGTAGAATGAGTGGGTTTTCCCTGGGTGTTCCTGTTTCTCCCATAGTCCAAAGGTTAATTGGTCATTGTAAATTATGCTGTGATTAGGCTAGCATCAAATCAGGGGTTGCTCGGTGAAGTGGCTCGAAGGGCCAGAAGGGCCTGTTCCACGTTGTATCTCAATAAATAAATACCCATTAAAACTTTCCCATCCACTCCTCCAACTAATTCTTTAAACATCATTCAGGATCATTCGGCATGACATTCCCAATTCAAAGCCACACTAGTTCCCTCTTTGCAACAGAAAAAAGCATTGGATAGTTAGTAATTAATAATAAACATAATTCCTTTTCCAAGAATGGATGCAAAACTATCTGGTCTATAACCATCTTATTGTTCTTCTAACTTTCTTAAATAGTGAGGAGGCAAATATAATATTCCAAAAAATAAATCAGGTGAACTTTGGAAAAGTATGGTTGGGGCATTACGACCTTTAAAGTCTAGAATGGAAAACTTTCAGTCCTCTGGATTTATCACCCTTGACAGATTTCTACAAAGCTCTTTCTATTGAGATGAGTTATTAACTTCAAACTTTCTGCATAATCACAGAAAGAGTTGACCTGCACGTACATGTAACGAGAGCTGTATAACTCATCTCCTTCTACCTTAGGCCACAAACTTATCAATCACCCCTGCTGTGGACACTTTCTGGAGGTCCAAGATCCATATGCTCCATGACCGCTGGACTAAGTGTGTAAATGTAGCAGGGGACTATGTTGAAAAATAAATGTGCTAGGTTTTCTAAAATTGACTCCTACCTTAGGGCACGAACTTATCAATCACCCCTCATCGATCCATCTGAGCTTCACTCACTGCAGTCTCTTCCATTTAAATAATAATCTGCCATTTAATGCCTCTTATCAAAGTGCTTCAATTAGATTATGTTTCCACTGTAGTATGCTTTTTTTCAAAAATATTTAACACTATTAGATCGTTTAATGGTAAGGGAAGGGCCAGTTGAAGGACAGAAAAATAATGAACTAATGCATAGAACTCAAAACTAAACAATTGCCAGCAATATTACTCTGGTTATTTTTTCTGCTTTGTATATAGTTCTTTCAACTTATTCTTCCAGTTGTTCTACAGGAGTTTCTAATAACAGAATATGTTAATGCCAAAAGTGAAGAATGTTTGGTACTGAATGTCTTAACCACAAAGATTGTCCAGCATATGCTGACAAAGTGAAAACTTCAACCATTTACCATACTTTAGAATTTAGTAACTGTTGTTTTAAGCTCACTCACACATTGGTTGCTGTACATTTATTTTTCTTAAGTTTTAGAAACATGCTTCATGGGCTCTAAACTAACAATAGCAGCACCAAACCAAGTCGTCTTGGTTTGCCGATCTTTCTGTATATTTTCTTTGTTTTCCACATATCAATGATCAGTCTTACTCGTTATATGTTTAAAGAAGCACCACCCAGTCTGATATTTCCAGCCAAATGCCACACAAGCACGACTCATCAGGCACATAAGCATACCCACTTAGACTGCATTTAGAGTTTTGTGGTAATAAAGAAGTAATTTTCTTTTAGACCACTTACGATGTATTTACACTCCTGAGTAAATTCAATGTGGTTTTCCTCTGAGAGTGGGTTGAATGTGCAGATATGCTCTGTTGTGTTAGTCTTGCAGTGTTATGCCTTGTTTTCTGATTTGAGACCTGATGATTGGGGACTTCATCATAAGAAGTTCAATGTTGTTTATGTAGAAGATGGGCTGTGATCACGGTAGGCCGGTTGCAGGATGTGCTGGGTTAACCAGGGAGTGGGAACCCAGAAATGAGTAAGTGTGAGTGCCAGTGTCTTTTAAAGCAGCATCCTCATCAATCTCATTTTATTCCCATCAAATTCAGTGGCTGTGTGCATGATGACTGTTCCAGGTTCACTGTGGGAAAATAATGTTGGAGTCTTGGAGAAGCAGGGGCATAGTGAGTAATCAAAGTACAACATGCAAAGGCTCTGTGTAATTTCAATTATGGTTGACCATCTAAGGGATCTAATGGGCCACATCAGTAGGAAGAAGGAAACAAAGGCGGAGAGCGGGAAGATATGTTTAGCTTCTGTGCCCCACTGCCTCACTGAACTAAGTCACAAAACGAAAGTAGATTGGAACTATCAGCTACACCCTGCAAGAGCATAATCCCACTCCTTGACTCTACCATTTCAAACTATTCCACCACCTCATTCTTTGCAGCCACTTCCTTCACCAGCTCTTTCCTGCAGATACATACTTAGGATGTAATCCGAGAGATTGCATGAAACCTTAACTTGCATACCCTGGGCATCTCTTGTCGAAGAAGATCAATCTTTTTATATTGGCAACAACTGAAGAGTTAATGTTGATGGAGTTGCGCGTTAAGTACCAATAATTTGAAACTTCCACATTCCCATTAATTGTTAATTTTGCTGAGTCAAAATCAGTTTAATTCCTTGTTTATTAAGTTGACAGAGAATGTCAGGATCTAACTAATGCTGTTATTCAATTAATTATGGCATTTTAGTTCTTTTGCTTTTTCACCTAGTGTTCCATGATGAATTCCATGCATTGTGTCCTCTAGAATTTTGGATTCTTCCATTTGCACTTTTGCCATAAATAGCATTTAAAATAAATCTCCTGCAGGAACCCTATTTTAATGGTTGAGGTTATGCATCAATAGAAACATTTCAGTCAAAGCAAGGGTGGGGATAGGCCTCCCATTCTGCCTTCCCCTTGCATTTAATTTCGTATTCCACCAAGTTTCATTAAAGAACGTGTGTAGAAATTGGATCTATTTGCATCCATTTTTATGTGTAAATTGTGCAAAAAATATACACAACAGGGTCTTTTCTTATTACTGGTGGAAGGCCTTCCTATCTGAGAATTGGACCTGGTATGATTTCCAGATGTCCTTCTCTGCACTAATGGCCCGAAACTGTGATGTTGAATGTTCACTCTCTCCACACAATTCTACTAAGAGTACTTGACCAGTTAATGCAGGGTTTTATTTGAGAGTTTAGAAATACTTTTGTCATTTAGTAGGAAATCTCTTCGCATTGCAGCCTCATTTATCAGCATTTAATTGCATGGATCTGACAACGTGGAAGGGGCATTTGGGATGACGGTGCCAGCTTATTCTGCAATGCAAAATGTGAAAATGTGGGCCATTGCAACGCTCTTTAAGAATTATGTTTGGAATCTTTCCAGCCTTAAGCAGAAGTCAAACATTACTCATTTCCACTCCTGCATTTCTTATTCCATGACCAGTGCCAACAGAACACTTTGATCCTGGAACATTTAACACAGCTGTGTCAGCATGTGCAGCTATATGTTAACACCAGTATGTTACTGCTATGAAAGGAGATAGTACAGCAAAAGCACCAGGAACTCAAGAATAGAGACAGATTCCTCACATAAACATGTACTCCAGCAAATATTTTTTAAGTTGTCATAAGTCAAGGTAAGATTCTGGAAGAAAACTTTAAAAAGTTATACTGTAAACTACTGTCAGATGGAAATTATTCATTCTCCTGATTCACATTAAAAAGTTCAAATCTCCATTCTTTTCTTAATTTATTCTAGTATTTTAAGCATTCAGAATTATACAGATATGGCACAATTGAGAATTTGAATTCTCCAGTACTTCAGACAGCAATAAGCAAAAATTTTCCACATAACTAAAGTTTGTTGAGAGAAGGATTTACAGAATTATAGAATAGAATCACATGTATCATTTGGCCAATCACGTTCATGCTAACTGTTCCAAAGAGTAATCCAGTTTGCTCTATCACTTTCCCCCCTTTCCTCACCCCAGCTATTCCTGTATTTCGTTTGCTTTCATATTTATCAAATTGTTTTATGAAAGCTGTAAATGAAACAGTATCCCTGCAGCCAAAAAAATGTACATTTCAAATTTGATGTACTTGGTGTACATAAAATCAAAACAATGTATCGTGAAAGATAAGGATGATGATTCTTTCTAATTCTCTAAAAGAAGTACTGTTTCTCAGGACTTGTTTTCCCTTTGAACCTCAATATTTCCTGATATACTATGTATCACCATATAAAAATTATTCTACCTTTTTGTTTTGTGCACACTCATATTTTTCCACAATGTTCTTCACCTCTGATCTTGTAAGCCACTTCAACTTATTTCCTACGTTCACAGCACAATATTTTTCTTCAGTATCTCTGTCCTCTCCTTTTACCCTTTTATTATTGAGGTGCGTACAACTGAATGTCACCATACACTGCTCCGAATATCATTTTCTTGTGGGTAGTAAGTTATAAGAAGTAGAATAGAATCAATGAAAAACTGCTCACAAACAAAAACAATTAACCAATGTGCAAAAGACAACAAATTGTGCAAATACAAAACAGAAAAAAACAAACAAAATAATAAATTGTGATACAACCATTGTTGATAGAATCTCAGATGGTGACGAGAGGGCGTACAGGAGTGAGATATGCCAACTAGTGGAATGGTGCCACAGCAACAACCTGGCACTCAACATCAGTAAGACGAAAGAGCTGATTGTGGACTTCAGGAAGGGTAAGACAAAGGAACACATACCAATCCTCATAGAGGGATCAGAAGTGGAGAGAGTGAGCAGCTTCAAGTTCTTGGATGTCAAGATCTCTGAGGATCTTAACCTGGTCCCAACATATTGATGCAGTTATAACGAAGGCAAGACAGCGGCTATGCTTTATTAGGAGTTTGAAGAGATTTGGCATGTCAACAAGTACACTCAAAAACTTCTATAGTTGTACTGTGGAGAGCATTCTGACAGGCAGCATCACTGTTTGGTATGGAGGGGCTACTGCATAGGACCGAAAGAAGCTGCAGAAGGTTGTAAATCTAGTCAGTTCCATCTTGGGCACTAGCCTACAAATTACCAAGGACATCTTTAGGGAACGGTATCTCAGAAAAGCAGCGTCCATCATTAAGGACCTCCAGCACCCAGGGCATGCCCTTTTCTCACTGGTACCATCAGGTAGGAGATACAGAAGCCTGAAGGCACACACTCAGTGATTCAAGAACAGCTTCTTCCCCTCTCCCATCCGATTCCTAAATGGACATTGAAGCTTTGGACACTACCTCACTTATTTTTTAAATATACAGCATTTCTGTCTTTGCATTTTTTATCTATTCAATACACGTAACTGATGTTCTTGTTTATTTATTACTGTTATGTTTTATTTTATTTATTATTTTTCTCTCTGCTACATTATGTATTGCATTGAACTGCTGCTGCTAAGTTAACAAATTTCACATCACATGCCAGTGATAATAAACCTGATTCTGATTCTGAAATAAATACTGAGAACATGAGTTGTGGAGTCCTTCAGAGTGAGTCCATTGGTTGTGAGAACAGTTCAGTGATGGGGAAGTTATCAACACTGGTTCAGGAGTCTGATGGTTGAAGGGTAATAACTGTTCCTGAATCTGGTGGTGTGGGACCTAAGGCTCCTGTACCTCCTTCCTGATTGCTGTATCAAGAATAGAGCATCACCTGGATGGTGGGGGTCCTTGATGATGAATGCTCCTTTCCTGCAACACCACAACTTGTAGATCAACTCAGTGGTGGAGCAGGCTATACTTGTGATAAACTGGGTCGTATCCACTACTTTTTCTAGGCTTTTCTGTTCAAGGGCACTAGTGTTTCAATACAAAGCCGTGATGCAACCAGTCACAATCTTCGCAAACATCTAAGGAAGTAGAGGGGCTGCCGTGCTTTCTTTGTAATGGCATGCTGGACCCAGGACACATCCTCTAAGGAATTTAAAGTTACTGACCCTCTCCACCTCTGATCTCCTGATGAAGACTGGATCACGGACTTCTGGCTTCCTTCTCCTGTAGTCAATAATCAGCTCTTTGGTTTTGCTGATGTTGAGTGAAAGGTTTTTGCTGTAGTACCATTCAGCCAGATTTTCAATCTCCCTCCTATAGTATTCGTTGATTTATCACAACCTTTGATTGGCGAATAAAAGTGGTGTCATCAGCGAACCTAAGTATGGCATTGAAGCTGCACTTAGTCTCACAGTCAAAATTATAAAGCAAGTACAGCATCAATTTTGTGATGCACTTGTGGCAATGGTGATTGTAGAGGAGATATTGTTGACAGTCCGAACTGACTGGGGTCTGCAAGTGAGGAAACCAAGGATCTAGTTGCACAAAGAGGCACTGGGGGCTAGTCTCTGGGTTTATTGATTAGACTTGAGGGGATGATGCTGTTGAATGCAGAATTGTAGTCAATGAAGAGCATCCTGATCTACGCACCTTCACAGTCCTAGTGTTCCAGGGTTGAGTAAAGAACCAATGAAATGGCACCTACTGTCGACCTGTTGTGATGGTAAACAAATTGGAATTGCTCCTCAGGCAGGAGTTGATATAATTCAGAAAATGTGTAGCTCGGGTCATCGATGGTTGGGTTGGGTTGTCCTCCAATCTTGGAAATTTACCTGCAAGTTTACTTTCCAGAGATCACCCTTGGTGCATATCTTAAGATCAAAGCCAAGGAGAGACTTCATTTCTTCAGTAACTGGCAGTCTCCAGATGAGCAAGTTACAAACTCATTTGTTTTTCTGCAACTTAATGTATTTTAGGTAGTGCTGTGTTCATGATAGTTCTCAACCACAGATGATTTTCCATAATAAACAAAGTCCAGGGATTTCCATTTGTTTGGAACATTCTGTAATAACAAATTTAATGGTGATTTCTCTGACCTCATTTGAATTCATTAACTTTTCCACATTAAAAAAATGCAAGTGAGCTCAAGGTGAGGCAGATCTGACCCATTGCTTTGTGTTCACTTTGTTGTTGGCCATTTAAAGCTTATATTGGTGACCTATTTTCCTGTTCCAAATGTTTCTATTTCGAATGGCTTTCACAACATCACATTCTGTTCTAGTCAACAAGATTGCCAAGCATTTTATTGAGTACGGAGCCTTTCACTTCACACCTGGACCATAGCTGATAATTATAGAAGGGGGTCAGATTTGATGAAAATAATATCATCTCACACTCCTTAGGTGAGCTTTGGTTTTACTGCTGGAGCAATAAGCATTAGTAAGAGCAAGGAAAAATCTGGTAGCACAAAGAAAACTGAAAGGAATTTACACTCAATGGCCACTTTATTAGGTAAACCCATGCATTTGATTACTAATGCAAATATCTAATCAGCTAATCATGTGGCAGCAACTCAACACATAAAAGCATGCAGACATGGTCAAGCGGCTTACTTGTTTTTCAGACTAAACATCAGAATGGGGAATAAATGTGATCTGACTTTGACCGTGGAATGTTTGTTGATGCCAAACTGAGGTGGTTTGAGTACACTGGACAAAAAATGTTCTCAAAAGTGTTGCTTCCTCAGATTTTTTTTGTGTATGATAGACCACTTTGAAGCTGAACACAAATATAATTTCAGACTACTTGCATCATGTAAAAATTTCGAGAAACAATAAATTAACTAATGTGTTTAATTGCATAATGTTGCTGATAATTTGCAATAGTTCAACTAAGCTGAAAATGTGCTGTTGATGATTTCATTTGTACTCAGTGTCTGAGGCTTCTTGCTTAAGTGTCCAATAATAATCAGCCAGCATTGATGGATTCCAGGCTGGCTGGTGGCGTAGTGGCATCAGTGCCGGACTTCGGAGCCAAGGCTCCTGAGTTCGAACCCAGCTGGCTCCCCTGGCACGCTTTCCATTCATGCTGGGTTGAGCGTCGAGCTAGCAACTCGACCTCGTAAAAAAAGAAATTGCCTGCTACAGAAACATCAACAGCAAAAAGTTGATGGCCTATGCTCTCTCGTGAGTTTAAAAGGCAATTTCCTTTTTTCCCTATTGATGGATTCCAGTTGTCCTGATACCGTTTCTCCATGACTACAATGTCCTGATAAACCCTTTCACGATGCTCGTCACTGACAACATCAAGATTTGCAGGGAAGTGGAAATGCAAGAAAATTAATCTTTAGTGACATAGAACATAGAACATAGAATAGTACAGCACATTACAGGCCCTTCGGCCCACAATGTTGTGCCGACCCTCAAACCCTGCCTCCCATATAAGCTCCCACCTTAGATTCCTCCATATACCTGTCTAGTAGTCTCTTAAACTTCATGAGTGTATCTGTCTCCACCACTGACTCAGGCAGTACATTCCACGCACCAACCACTCTCTGAGTGAAAAACCTTCCTCTAATATCCCCCTTGAACTTCCCACCCCTTACCTTAAAGCCATGTCCTCTTGTATTGAGCAGTGGTGCCCTGGGGAAGAGGCGCTGGCTATCCACTCTATCTATTCCTCTTATTATCTTGTATACCTCTATCATGTCTCCTCTCATTCTCCTTCTCTCCAAAGAGTAAAGCCCTAGCTCCCTTAATCTCTGATCATAATGCATACTTTCTAAACCAGGCAGCATCCTGGTAAATCTCCTCTGTACCCTTTCCAATGCTTCCACATCCTTCCTGTAGTGAGGTGACCAGAACTGGACACAGTACTCCAAGTGTGGCCTAACCAGAGTTTTATAGAGCTGCATCATTACATCGTGACTCTTAAACTCTATCCCTCGACTTATGAAAGCTAAAACCCCATAAGCTTTCTTAACTACCCTATCCACCTGTGAGGCAACTTTCAGGGATCTGTGGACATGTACCCCAAGATCCCTCTGCTCCTCCACACTACCAAGTATCCTGCCATTTACTTTGTACTCTGCCTTGGAGTTTGTCCTTCCAAAGTGTACCACCTCACATTTCTCCGGGTTGAACTCCATCTGCCACTTCTCAGCACACTTCTGCATCCTATCAATATCTCTCTGCAATCTTTAACAATCCTCTACACTATCTACAACACCACCAACCTTTGGGTCGTCTGCAAACTTGCCAACCCACCCTTCTACCCCAACATCCAGGTCGTTAATAAAAGTCATGAAAAGTAGAGGTCCCAGAACAGATCCTTGTGGGACACCACTAGTCACAATCCTCCAATCTGAATGTACTCCCTCCACCACCACCCTCTGCCTTCTGCAGGCAAGCCAATTCTGAATCCACCTGACCAAACTTCCCTGGATCCCATGCCTTCTAACTTTCTGAATAAGCCTACCGTGTGGAACCTTGTCAAATGCCTTACTAAAATCCATATCGATCACATCCCTCATCTATATGCCTGGTCACCTCCTCAAAGAACTCCATCAGGCTTGTTAGACACGATCTGCCCTTCACAAAGCCATGCTGACTGTCCCTGATCAGACCATGATTCTCTAAATGCCTATAGATCCTATCTCTAAGAATCTTTTCCAACAGCTTTCCCACCACAGACGTAAGGGTCATTGGTCTATAATTACCCGGACTATCCCTACTACCCTTTTTGACCTTGAATCCTTGGAATCCTTCCATGCGATTTTCTCCAGTCCCACTAGAAGTTCCCACTATCCCTACTACCTTTTTTGACCTTGAATCCTTGAATGCTTTCCATGCAACTTTCTCCAGTCCCACTAGAAGTTCTTTGAATTGCCTGTCATTGATGACCTGTTTGACTTGTGGACCAACAAAAAATGCCTTCCTTAATCTAGACATCAGTTACTCTGGGTAACATCTATCTGAAATATTGAAATCCTTCAAGGAAATTTTTGTGCCCAGTGACAGCAGAGTTCATCCTTGCAGACTTGAAACAATAATTCTGTTTTTGCCTTTGACAAACCCAAGTCTCTGACCAGGTCATTTAATTCAGATGAGGCTCATTCGACATAAAGGATTCAAAATCTGTATCAGTATCAGTGTTGTTTTCCACTCCTGGTTCATGCATCATGGCATCTTGACCTGCCCCCTCTAGACTCCAGGCCCTGTTTTTCTTTAACCTGTCTTGCCGTGCAACATCTGCCCTACCTAAGCATGCCCAGGCATGCCTGGATAAGAAAACTTTTCAGCTTACAGTGTGGACAACATTTTAATTGACTTAAATTTTGAATTCAAGGAACAAATATAGGCGATTGCAAAATGAGGTTCATGATAGGGAAATGTCATGGTGATTTTCATCATTGGCAGCCCAAAATCCATAAAGTACACCCAAAAGTATTCAGGAAGCAAAATCTTTGTTGTCCAGTACTCATAAACAGCTGATCTGTTGGGATTTTCACACACAACAGTCTCCAGAGTTTACAAGGAATGGTCCAAGAAACAGAAAGCATCCAGTGAGCAGCAGTTCTCTGGGTGAAAACGCCTTGTTAATGAGACAGGTCAGAGGAAAATGGCCAGACTGGTTCATGCTTACAGGAAGGTGACAGTAACTCAAATAACCACAGGTATTGTGTGCAGTTTTGGTCCCCTAATCTGAGGAAAGACATCCTTGCCATAGAGGGAGTACAGAGAAGGTTCACCAGATTGATTCCTGGGATGTCAGGGCTTTCATATGATGAAAGACTGGATCGACTAGGCTTGTACTCATTGGAATTTAGAAGATTGAGGGGGAGATCTGATTGAAACGTATAAAATCCTAAAGGGATTGGACAGGCTAGATGCAGGAAGATTGTTCCCAATGTTGGAGAAGTCCAGAACAAGGGGTCACAGTTTGAGGATAAGGGGGAAGCCTTTTAGGACCGAGATGACGAAAAACTTCTTCACACAGACAGTAGTGAATCTGTGGAATTCTCTGCCACAGGAAACAGTTGAGGCCAGTTCATTGGCTATATTTAAGAGGGAGTTAGATATGGCCCTTGTGGCTACGAGGATTGGGGGTGTGGGGGGAAGGCTGGTGCAGGGTTCTGAGTTGGATGATCAGCCATGATCATAATAAATGGCGGTGCGGGCTCGAAGGGCCGAATGGCCTACTCCTGCACCTATCTTCTATGTTTCTATGTTACAATAGTGGTGTGCAGTAGAGCATTTCTGAATGGACAACACACCGGACATTGAAGTGGATGGGTTACAGCGGCAGAAGACCACAACATTGACTTAGTGGTCACTTTATTAGGTACAAGAGGTAACTAATAAAGTGGCCACTGAGTGTATTTCCATTCATTGTAGCATGATGAAAGTCAGTCTGGTCTGATACCAGCTTGTAGTCCCACATGCTGGATTTCCCCTTCTGCACTCTGCCCTGGCAGTGATAATGAAAATCCACTTCACTCAGCCCACTTAATTCACCAAAATCTGCAATTTTAAGGTACATAATTACATCACATTATTGTGGATTAGTCACAAGATTTTCCTTATTTTCCAACTGTATTTCTCAAGATCCATTCACAACATTCAACTAATGACTTCAAAATTCTTTTGGAATAGGAGTCATGGGTATTATTTGAAGCAGGTAATATATTGTGAATTAACTACCTTAGCATAGACCCTTACTGAATGCTTGGTTTGGCAGAGACCTGGGTAGTCAATTGAATCAATTTTATCGTTGCAGCTTAAGTTAATTAATTAATTTAATTAATAAAAGTTTAATTAATGAGTCACTGATCTGTAAATTTAACTCAGTAATTTTGTCAAACTATTTCTTGCAATAATGTCCACATTCTTTGAAGAACAAATAAAATACTGGATCAACAGCCAGTGACAAAAGCAAAAACATTACCACAAAATCCCAACTCCATAAAAAATGACTTTGGACAGAATTATAATAAAATGTCTCCATAATTTGGTAAAAATAAAAATAAAATCAATTTGATTACTGCAGCTTAATCATAAATATTCTTCTGTTAAACTGTCTATTAATTATTCTGAAAGTGGAGCTACCAGTCACCAGTTCCCTGGGGATCTGGGGTTTGATGTTCTTGTTGGTGTTTTTCCATGTGGGGGATCTGTTAATTTTTTGTACACAAGAGAGGGAGCTTGGGGTTACATGTTATTGTCGCTGATTTTTTCTTTGCGGGCAATATGTTATGCTCTTGCAAGAAAGGAGATTGGGGGTTGGGGTTTGATGCTCTAGGTGCTATTTTCTGGTTGGGCGATCTGTTAGTTTTTGTGCAAGGGAGGGGTTGGGGTTTTAGGGTTTGCGAATTTTTGTTTCTTTTTCTTTTTTGTGCCGGGGGGGTTGATGTCTTTTCTTTCAATGACCGCCATGGTTGTTCTGCATTTCATTGCTATCTGGAGAAGACAAATCTCAGAGTTGTATTCAGCATACATACTTCAATAATAAAATGAACCTTTGAACCTATCCCAGCTTAGCAGAGAAATGCATAGGAGCCATGTTCTGCTGGTGGCTAGCCAACAATTCTACAGAGAGCTGCCCATTATATTAGTGCACTCCAGACTAGTTGCCTACACAATGGTTCTCAATGGTCACTATCCCAAACCCTCAGTATTGTATTCTCTGCACTACTGATGTTCCCAGTCCTTTGCTTCCCTTTTCTCATTGCCATCATATGAGACAAAAAATTTGCCTTGAACTGAGGGGGCAAGTAACTTGATGTCTTGCCCCTCAGCTAATGCATCTAGTGCAGTCCCATTCATTTGAGTGGGATAAGCGACCTCCACAATTAATGAATTTTTCTTTTGACTTTATTCTAATTAATATAATAATCTCTAAACAAATCTTGTAAATTGAATATGACTTTCAGTGAATTTATTGTTATTGAGTTTTATTAATTATAGTTTTTTGAGATTATTTCAATGTTTTCCAACTGTTTCTAAAAGTTTCTGATTAGAAACATTTAGTAAGAAGAAGATTACTTTTAAGGCAGGGGTCCCCAACCTTTTTTGTACTGCGGACCGGCCAACCCGGGAAGGGTGGCGGTGGTAGGGTTGCCAACGGACAAGATAGCAGTCAGATACGTTGGATTTACCCCGATAAAGACTACAATGACCATGAAGCCTTGCGCGGGCACCAGTGCACATGCGTGTACGTGCTGTTTTTTCCTTCTACAAATCGGTTTTGGCGATTCTGTCAGGGGGGTGTTAATCACGAACGCAATATAGGTGACAAGTGGCTAATGCATTCAATTTCGTTTCTAAAAGGTTTATCTAACAAATTTAATATTAAGCACACAGCGCAATTTTCCTCGCATGAATATAGCGATAAGTCAATTATCAGGGGAGCTTGAAGTAAGTGTTGAACGAACTTCCAGTAGAAGTGGTAGAGGCAGGTTCGGTATTATCATTTAAAAAGAAAAATTGGATAGGTATATAGACAGGAAAGGAATGGAGGGTTATGGGCTGAGTGCAGGTCGGTGGGACTAGGTGAGAGTAGCATTCGGCATGGACTAGAAGGGCAGAGATCGCCTGTTTCCGTGCTGTAATTGGTATATGGTTATATAAGTCAATAGCATCATAACATTTTAAGTAACGTTTGGATATTAAACTCACAGCACATATTTCCCCGTATGAACATATAAAGTCATTACAACACACCAGTATTACTGAATCAGTGGGAGCCCTGGGCTTGTTTTCCTGCAACAAGACGGTGCCATCGAGGGGTGATGGGAGACAGCGATACTTGAAGGAGGTTCCTTATGTCCAGTCTATTCCGCAATTTAGTTTTCATTGCATTCATTGCAGAGATATGTTGGAAATGGAAGCAACATTTTCAGTGCTTTCATGGCTATCTCAGGATATTTAGCTTTGACATTGATCCAGAATGCCAGCAGAGATGTTACGTCAAACATATTTTTCAGCCCTCCGTCATTTGCAAGCTCGAGGAGTTGATCTTCTTCCCGTGCTGACATGGATGACACGCAGGTAATGACCTCACATGCGTAATGGCTCAACAGTGGGCATGACAAGGAATGAGGAAAGGTGCAGCTGACTCCTATCGCCAAATCATATCGTTTCCTCACGGCCCGGTAGCGCATGCTTTGCGGCCCTGTAGTTGGGGACCGCTGCTTGAAGGGTACAATTGTCAGAAGGCCGTTGCACATTTTGCCTGTGCTACCTGAAGCCATGACACCATTGTGTCACAACTGGGAGGATGCCAGCTGCAAAGGGTATCCAGAAAAAGTGAGGCTAGTGTGGAAGGCAAGTAAGGGGGGTAGGCCATGTTCACTGCAACATAGACCATAGTTTCTTGAGCTCCCATTTTAAACTGGGCTGGCAAAACAGACTGGAGTGGGTGGTAAATTATTTGACCTTCCTTTGGGATTTGGACCAGAAGGAAGGAAGTTCAAAGAAAGAAAGGACCTTCATTTCTGAGTCTGGGTGAAAGAGTAACCGGGGGGAGATTTGAAAGTAGTGCTGAAGACGAGCTGATCAGTGATCATTGATTGATATGTTCTGATACAAGACTGAAAGACTTGATTGTAACAATTCAATGAATTTACCTTTTTACAACCTTGGTAATGTCATGGATGAAAACCTCGTGCAAGATTCCCTACTGCAGGAATTTGCCTGGGGATCATGTTTGGCACCAGGTGAGCAGCGGGAGAGTTGAGAATACAGCAGAAGCTTTTGACAGAAGAGATGCGATAGTGGCCACCGAGCACTTTGTCATGGAGGAAGAAGATAATTCAGAAGGTATCAAGCATACAACAATGCTGCTACTTTACAGAAATGATTATTTTTCTCCTCGAGTATCACACCACATGCACCTTCAAAGCATCTGAAAAGAAGTTGCTTTGCCTGTTCTCGTAAAGCCATTGAACTGAGGACTTGAACAGGCCGAAAATTTCAGAAAGACTAGTTGAAAATGCCTGCTCTGCTAAGTTCTTCCAATCCAAGCTCCTGAGTATGTTGCTGGAGCTGTTTGCCCAGCTGTGTTCAAAAATCACTGATATTCCAAATGCTAATCCAGGCCAGAGTAGAGGAAACCAGCCATTCAGGGCTGTATTTATCCTTCTTTTTGGTGGATCATAGCCAACCTGGATATTCAGAACTGAGTGGGCATATAGCCAGAGTGAATCATTGCTAATGCCAATGTTCTCTCAGATCCAAGCTTTGTGCCCCATTTACTCAACTACCCCAGTCAATGTGTATTGCCAAGACCTGCCAGAAAGCATAATAGTAACTGCACAGAGAAACTGTTGAAGTATTCCACAACTGTTTGTCTTGTCAAGCAACCAGACCAAAAACACTATTTGCTTTCCGTTTATACCATAGTCCATTTTCAACAAGGAGCGAGATCTGTTACACCTACTCTTATTTCTTTTTTCACACATGCTGTCTAACTATAAGAGAATTGCTTCCTGATTACATTCACACATTTTGATATACCATAGAAATGAATCCCAAAAATGCAATGTATGTTTGAAAAAGGTAAACATTCAAAACATAACTTTCTATGTTTTGCATTTTTGGGATTCAATTGAATGACGTACCAAAAGAACATATCATATAAGCTGGCAGCAACCCATTCATCTCTCAGATTGTCCAGGATATGGAAAATAGCATCTTATTCACAGATAAAATTCAGAAGGAACAGCATGAACTTATTGAAAATGGATCTTTAAAATAGCAAGTTTTTGTCCTTTTTCAGTGTCAGAAGTTGTCAAGGGTGACTTCTGAGGTATCCTCACAAATCACTTGCGCTTCCATGATGGAATTAATACCAAATGATAATTGAGATCATGAACATATAAATGGTTTAAGACATATTTACTGGAATCTAATAAAGTTCATCAACTGGAAATAGGATCTGCCTCTCTTTAATGCTGCTGAGTATTTTCAACATTTGCTATTTTTATTTTAGGTTTCCACATCTACTGTATTCTGTTTTCATTTCCTTCCAGAGAAATATTCTTTTCCTTCTGAAGGAGTTTTGCTTTCACTAATACGACTCTCTTTCCGTTTGAGTTAATGCTTGTTAAAAAAAATTTTCAGGGCTTAATATGGGTTTTAACTTTGACTTTATTTTTCTTTGTGATATATTTTATTGTTCTTACTTTTATCCCTGCTTGGGGCAAACATCTTCCCCAAACCTAAAAATACAAGCCGAAGACGTATTACCAGAACTTTGTCAATTTGACTTTAAAGCAGTCTCTTCCAGAGGGTGCAGGAGATTACTGGATATGGTGCTTTTACCCTCTGTTCTTGTGAATGATGTGATCGTTACTTAATGGCTCACATGCCTTGCATTTACTTTGTGAAAACTCACAGCATTAGTGCACAGTTATCTTGTACTAGAGATGAGATGTACCACCATATCTAAGGACCATAAGAAGTAGAAGCAGAATTGGGCCATTCAGACCATCAAGTCTGTTCTTCCATTCCATC
The DNA here is from genome assembly GCF_030028105.1 of Mobula birostris. Taxonomy (NCBI): domain Eukaryota; kingdom Metazoa; phylum Chordata; class Chondrichthyes; order Myliobatiformes; family Myliobatidae; genus Mobula; species Mobula birostris. Next base: position 34,492,167 of record NC_092402.1, read on the forward strand.
ATGACTAATTTATTATCCCTCTCAACCTCATTCTCCTGTCTCCTCTCTGTAATCTTTTGACACTCTTACTAATCAAGAACCTATCAACCTTCACATTAAATATCCTTAATGACTAGGCCTGCACAGCCATATGAATTCCACAGATTCACTATCCTCTGGCTAAAGAAGTTCCTCCTCATCTCTGTCCTAAAGGGACATCCATGTATTCTGATGGTGTGCCTTCAGGTCCTATACTTTTCCACTATAGGAAATATCCTCTGCATGTCCAGTCTCTCTGGTCTTTTCAATATTTATGAGGTTTTAAATGAAATCCTTCCTCACCCCTCATTTTTCTAAACTCCAGAACTCCAGTGACTACAGACCCAGAGCCACCAAATGCTCCTCTTATGCTAACTTATTCATTGTCAGGAACCTCTTCTGGACTCTCTCCAATGCCAGCTTATCCTCTCATAGATATGGGGCCCAAAACTGCTCACAATACTACAAATGTGGTTAGACATAAAAAGTCTCAGCATTACATCGTGCTCCCATTGCATTTGCCCTGCTTACTACTGACTCAACCTGCAAATTAACAATTGGGTAATGTTGCACAACGACTTTGAAGTTCCTTTGCACCTCTGGTTTTTGAATTTCCTCCCTGTTTATAAAATAATCCATGCCTTTATGTCAGTACCTCCAGTTGAACTCTGTCTTTTTGTGTGTTTTTCCCCCTAGCTGTCAGTCTGTGGTTTTGTAGTGCCATCTGCTCCTGTCCCCGCTCCCGCTCTACTCCGGCCCCTGTATTACTGAGTACTCCACCCTCACCTGTTTCTCATTATTACCTGTATTGCTGCCACCTGGGTCTCATTGTGCTCCACCTATCATCTGCCTCTCTGTTTATTGCCCAGTGTAATTCAGCCCTGTGTTTTCACCTGTTTGTTGCCAGATTGTGCCAGTGAATTTTCCTGAGCCTTTTCTGTATGTCTGTCTGTTTCCTGATTCTGGTTTTTGGATTTCTCTGGATGTTTTGATCTCTGCCTGAACTTTGATGCTGACTTGGTTTGCACCTTGGGATTTGTTACTCAATTAATATCACTGCGTGCACAGTACTGGACCTGCGATTGGATCCCTACTCCAGTGTCCTGACAGTACAATCTGGCCAGAATAGATCTAGCAGACCCCAAATGTCTGAGAACCGCCCTAGGGAAATGCTTTCTGCCAATGTAACTGATCTTGTGGCCCAGACTCAATCACTCCAGCTGTTCCAGGGTGCCCATCAACATTCTGTGACTGCATCTTCCGCCTTGCCCTCTGTGTTCTCACATGCTCCTCTTGTCCAAGAGCCCTGTCTGCCACCTCCAGAAAAGTACCCAGGTGAGCCTAGTACCTACTGCTCTTTCCCAGTGCACCCTCATTTCCTCATTTTTGAATTGTAACCAACAACATTTCTGACTAATTGAGCCAAGATGGCCTACATCACCCAACTGTCTGGTCGAGTGAGAGAATAGGGAACAGCTGTCTGGGAGGCAGGCTCCCCTTTCTGCAGTAGTTTTCAGTTATTTTCTGAGGAGAAGAGAAAAGTGTTTAATCACTCTAAATATGGGAGAGAGGCTGCCTGTGAAATGCTGTACATACACGGGGTGCAGATCTGTGTCAGATTACACCATGGAGTTCTGGGCCCTAGCCACCTCCAGCAGCTGGAACTCGGAGGCACAGTATGACACCTTCTCGAATGGCCTCTCCGAAGACATCAAAGATGAGCTGGTCACCCAGGACCTTCCTGCCACCTTTGAAGCCCTGGTGGATTTGGCCATCCGTATTGATATTTGCCTTCAGCAGCACCACAAAGGGAGGGGTTCCAGAGGGTCCCTGGGGGCACTGGGTGAGTTCCAAGCTCCTCATCAGTCTATGTTGCCCTGCCGTTTGCCTCCTTCTACAATTCCCATTCCAGAACCCACGGCTATACATGTTGACTATACCCACTTGACACCGACTGTAAGACAAAGGAGAATCAGCACCTGTTCCCATCTGTACTGTGGCCAACCAGACCACTTCATCTCCACCTGCCCAATAAAAGCCAAGTGCTCACCAGTAGGATGAGGAGTACTGGTGAGCGTGACCCCTGTCCGGACCTTGATGCCATTGACTCTCATACTTCTCTGGAGTGGGGCGTCCGACGCTGAGTAGTCTCCACCTTGGTCGATTCTGGTGCGGAGGGGTGTTTTATCGATTCCGGCTTGGCTGCCCCGTGGGGATTACCCATGTCTGCTCTCCAGTCACCATTGGTGGCCAACATCTTGAACGGTCAGAGACTGGCTAACATCACCCACGTCACGGCCCCGGTGAGTCTCAGTTTATGCAGCAACCATCATGAACAGTTAACCCTTTGTTATTGACTCTCCTCAAGCTCCCAGGTTGACCTGGGCCATCCCTGGTTAGTCAGACATAACCCCCACATTGTCTGGCTCAGTCACAAGATTGTAGGCTGGAGCCCATTCTGTCACTCCCACTGCCTCCACCATGCTCAGATCCCCTTGTCTCCAAGCCCAGATCCCCCCGCCCCCAAGGAATTTCTGGACATTAGTGCCATCCCTCCTGAATACATGGACCTCAAGGCTGTGTTCAGCAAGTCCCGGGCCACTTCCCTGCCGCCTCATCGTCCATATGATTGCTGATGAAGCGGCGATAGAAGTTAGCAAAGCCCAAGAAGTGTTACAGCTCCAGACGAGTTGAGGGTTGGGGCCATTTGACCACCACCTTGATCTTCTGTTGGTCCATCTGAGTGGAACCACCTGAAATTACATACCCCAGGAAGGAGACGGTATTGCAATGAAACTCACATTTCTCAGCCTTCACAAAGCTGGTTCTCCAGAAGGTGCTGGAGAACTCTGTGGATATGACCTGTGAGTTCAGCAAGGGACTTAGAGAAAATCAAAATGTCCTTGAGATACACAAAAACAAATTGGTTCAGCATGTCCCTGAGAATGCCATTTACCAGGGCTTGGAAGACGGCAGGGGCATTGGCGAGACCGAATGGCATGACCAGATACTCATAATGGCCTGATACTCTTTCCTGGCACATCTCCCCCCAAGCGTCCACCTGTATTCCCAGTCTGTACCTGAAATAGAAGCCATGAATAAGTGCATTCAAGAGTCTCTGGCTGCAGGTATCATCCAGCCATTTTCATCCCCTGCTGGTGCCGTTTTTTTCTTTGTTGAAAAGAAGGACGGCTCCTTGCGTCCATGCATTGATTACCAGGGACTGAATGAAGTCACTGTTAAGAACTGTCACCCTCTTCCGCTCATGGCCTTGGCATTTGAACTACTGCAAGGAGCCTCAGTTTTCACCAAGCTTGATCACCGTAATGCCTACCATCTTGTCCGCATCTGCGAAGGGGACAAGTGGAAGACGGCCTTCAACACCACCTCAGGCCATTACGAGTATCTGGTCATGCCATTCGGTCTCACCAATGCCCCTGCTGTCTTCCAAGCCCTGGTAAATGACGTTCTCGGGAACATGCTAAACCAATTTTTTTTTTTTTTTTGTGTATCTTGACAACATTTTGATTTTCTCTAAGTCCCTTACTGAACACACAGGTCACGTCTGCAGAGTTCTCCAGCGCCTTCTGGAGAACCAGGTCTTTGTGAAGGCTGAGAAATATGAATTTCATCGCAATGCAGTCTCCTTCCTGGGGTATGTAATTTCAGGCGGTTCCATTCAGATGGACCAACAGAAGATCAAAGCGGTAGTCGAATGGCCCAACCCTCGACTCGTCGAGAGTTGCGATGTTTCTTGGGCTTTGTTAACTTCTATCGCTGTTTCATCAGAAATTACAGTACACTGGCTGCACCACTCACTACTCTTACTTCATCTGCTGTCAGATTCTACTGGTCCTCTGCTGCTGAAAAAGCATTCTCTGACCTGAAGGAACGTTTCACCTCTGCCCCCATCCTGGTTCAACCCAACACTGACTAGCAGTTCATTGTGGAGGTGGATGCATCTGACATTAGTGTAGGAGCTGTGCTCTCTCAGCGTTTGGCCAAGGATGAGAAGGTACACCTCTGCACCTTCTCTCACCACCTCACTCCCATGGAGCGGAATTACGATGTCGGAAACCGGGAGATGCTGGCTGTGAAGCTAGCTCTGTAGGAGTGGAGGCATTGGCTGGAGGGAACCAAGGTGCCATTCTTAGTCTGAACTGATCACAAGATTCTGGAATATATCCGTACGGCCAAGTGTCTCAAATCCTGTCAAGCTCGTTACGCCCTGTTATTCTCAAGATTCAATTTTACTCTGTTCTTCTGCCCCGGTTCCAAGGATGGAAAACATGACGCCCTCTCCCTATGTCATCCTCCCTGCTCGTTGTCTCATGGGTGCAGTGCAATGGGACATTGAATCCATTGTGCAAGCTGCTCAACAGAGCGAGGCAGCCCCTAGTCACTGCCCCACTAACCGTGTTTATGTTCCCAGCTCTGTCCGCTCACAGGTATTGCAGTGGGGTCATTCTTCCCGGTTATCCTGTCACCCTGAAACCATGCCTACTCAGGTCTTCATCAGTCGGCGGCTCTGGTGACCCTCCATGGGAGATGACATCCGCAACTTTGTCTCGGCCTGCTCGGTCTGTGCTCACGGCAGGAACTCTAACCGGTCACCTGCTGGTCTGTTACAACCCCTGTCGTATCCCCAAGAGACCCTGGTCCCACATTGCCCTGGAGTTTGTCACCGGTCTTCCCCCATCAGGTGGTAACACCACCATTCTCACAGTAGTTGATCATTTCTCCAAGTCTGTACACTTCATTCCTTTACCTAACCTCCCCTCTACCAAAGAAGCAGCCAAATTACTAGTACTGCATGTTTTTAAATTACATGGTTTACCTGTAGATGTTGTGTCAGACAGGGGCTCTCAATTCACATCCAACTTCTGGAGGGCATTCTGTAATCTTCTGGGTGCCTCTGAGTCTGTCTTCAGGATTCCACCCACAGACCAATGGCCAGACCGAGCGGGCCAACCAACAGCTAGAGACTGTATTGTGGTGTCTGGTCTCCCAGAACCCTGTGTGGAGTCAGCAGCTACCCTGGGCCGAATACACCATAAGCTCTCATCCATCCTCATCCACTGGTCTGTCCCCCTTTGAATGCTGCCTTGGCTACCAACCTCCACTGTTTCCTGCCCAGGAAGAGGAAGCTGGCATTCCATTTGCCAAGGCACTCATCCACTGTTGTCAGCGGATATGGAGGCGCATTCACTCTGCCCTTCTCCGTACCTCTGCTAGGATCAAGTGTCAAGCTGACCACTATCACTCCGAAGCCCCACATTACCACCAGGGACAGCGTGTGTGGCTTTCAAACCGAGACCTGCCCCTCAAGGTGGATTCCTGCAAGCTCACCCCTTGCTTCATTGGCCCCTTTCCCATTGCTAAAGTCATCAGCCCTGCTGCCGTCCATCTGAAGCCCCCCTCCACTCTCTGCTCTCACCTTCCATGTGTCCTGCATCAAACCTTTCATGAGCCACCCCCTGTGTCCTGTCTCCAAATGCACACCCCCCCACCACAGCTCATCAATGGGTCAGGGGCCCTCACGGTGCATCAACTACTGGACGTTTGTCACCGTGGCCGTGGCCTCCAGTACCTTGTGGTCTGGGAGAGCTGCGGTCCTGAGGAGAGGTGCTACGTCCCCGCCTGTAACATCCTGGACCCCTCTCTCATCCTGGACCCCTCTTTCATTTCTAGCACCCAGCTCTACCTGCTGTGATGCCAGGAGGTGTCCGTGTGGGGGGGGTGTTACCCTCAGTACTTCCAGTTGAATTCTTTTTGTGTGTCCCCCCCCCCCCCCCAGCTGTCAGTCTGTGGTTTTGTATTGTCATGTGCTCCTGTCCCTGCTCCTACTCTGGCCCCTGTATTACTGAGTACTCCGTCTCTCACCTGTTTCTCATTATTACCTGTATTGCTGCCACCTGTGTCTCATTGTGCTCCACCTATCACCTGCCTCTCTGTTTATTGCTCAGTGTATTTCAGTCCTGTGTTTTCATCTGTTTGTTGATAGATTGTACCAATGAATTTTCCTGAGCCTTTCCAGCATTTGTATCTGAACTCTGTCCATCTGAATATCGACTCTGTCTGTTTCCCTATTCTGTTTTTTTGGATTTCTCTAGATGTTTTGATCTCTGCCTGAAATTTGACGCCAACTTTGTTTGCACCTCAGGATTTGTTTCTCAATTAACATCAGTGTGCACAGTACTGGGTCTGCGATTGGATCCCTGCTTCAGCGTCCTGACACTTCAGTCCTTCTACCAAAGTGCATGACAATACACTTCCCTAAATGCTAGTATCTTTCCTGTAATACCATGGGTTCTTGTTAAGCAGCCTCATGTGTAGCACCTTGTCGGAGCGCCTTTTGAAAATCCAGGAATATAACTTCCACTGACTTTTCTTTGTTTATCCTGGCCGTTATTTCCACAAAGAATTCCAACAGATTTTTTTTTTTAACTTCCTACCTAGCTTCCAGTGATGACAGCAGAGCAGCAGTGGCTGGAGTTTCTGGAAGTGACTTGGAAGATGCAGGATCAGTTCATCCCAAAGAAGCATTCTGAAGGGAGGATGTGGCAACAATGGCTGACAAGGGAAGTCAATGACAGTATAAAAGCAAGAGAGTATACAATATTGCAAAATCTATGGGACACTAGAGGATTGGGAAGCTTCTAAAAACCAACAGAAGACAACTAAAGCATAATAAGAAAGGGAGAAATGAGGGTAAACTAGTGAATAATATAAGAGGATGCCAGAAGGTTTCTCAGAAACGGAGTATATAGTGGATATAATTCTGAGGCTTCATAAGGCATTGGTCAGACAACACTTGGAGTATTGTGAGCAGTTTTGGGCTCCATATCTAAGAAAAAAAAAAGTTTACAAGAATGATTCCAGAAATGAAAGGCTTAATGTATGAGGAGAGTTTGATGGCTCTGGGGCTGTACTCACTGGAGTTTAGAAGAATGGGGGGGATCTCATTGAAGCCTATTGAATATTGAAAGATTCAAAGGTCGAATTTAATGTCAGAGAAATGTATACAATATACATCCTGCAATGCTTTTTCTTTGCAAACATCCACGAATACGGAAGTGCCCCAAAGAATGAATGACAGTTAAATGTGAGAACCCCAAAGTCCTCCCCCCTCCCACACATACACGGTGGCGAGCAACAATCCCCCTCCCCCCACCAGCAAAACAAAAAGTGTACCCGCTACCGAGCACAAGCGTGAGCTAAGCGATAGCAAAGACACAGACCAAAGTTACCCCAAAAGCTTGCATTTCATCAAATTCGACAAACCACAGGTTCTCTCTCTCCCTGGTAAAGTGCCCCCCATTTTCACAGTGAGTGGGAGACATAACAACCACCTTCTGCTTTATGATCTTTAAAGTCTATTTCTTTGCTAGATAGAGTGGGTGTTTCATATAGTGGGTGAGATTAGGACCAGAGGGCACAGCCTCAGAATAGAAGGACATCCATTTAGAACAGATAAGAAGGAATTTCATTCGGCAGATGGTGGTGAATCTGTGAAATTCATGGCTACATATGGCTGTGGAAGCCAAATAATCACTGGGTATATTTAAAGCAGAGATTGACTAGTCAGGATGTCAAAGGTTACGGGAAGAAGGCAGGAGAATGGGGTTGAGATAATAAATCAGTCAAAATGGGATGGCAGAGCAGACTTGATGGGCTGAATGGCCTAATTCTGCACCTATGTTTTGTGGTCTTTTATAAAGCAGAACCTCAAGGATAGTAATCTCTGGATTGCTGCCTGTGCCACACACCAGTGAAGGTAAGGATAGGATGATATTGTAGATTGATGTGTAGCTGAAGAGTTGGTCAGGGGGCAGGTTTTCATATGTGTAAATCTTTGGGTCTCTTCTAGGAAAGGTATTACTTGCATAAAAGGAATAGGTTACACTTGAACTCAAGCGGGGGTTATTATTCTTGCAGAAAGATTTGCTTGAGATGTTGGGGAGGGTTTAAACTAGGTTAGAAGGAGGCTGGGAACCATCCTCCAGTTGAAAAGAAATAGTCATTTACCAAACACAAAATAATCTGCAGATGCTGGAGTCAAAGTAACTCTCACAACACGCTGGAGGAACTCAGCAGATTGGGCAGCATCCGTGGAAAAGATTGGTCGACATTTTGGGCCGGAACCCTTCGTCAGGACTGTATAGGGAAGGGGCAGAGGCTGGTAGGTTCCAGGTGAAAAACCAGTAAGGGGAAAGATAAAGGGGTGGGGAAGGGGAAGCAGGGAGGTGATAGGCAGGAAAGGTGAAGAAGGAATAGGGGAAAACACAATGGGTAGTAGAAGGAGGCAGGACCATGAGGGAGGTGATAGGCAGCTGGGGGAGGGGGCAGAGTGACATAGGGATAGGGGAAGGGAGGGAGAGAGAATTACCGGAAATTGGAGAATTCTATGTTCATACCAAGGAGCTGGAGACTACCTAGATGGTATATGAGGTGTTGCTCCTCCAACCTGAGTTTAGCCTCATCATGGCAGTAGAGGAGGCCATGTATGGACATATCTGAATGGGAATGGGAAGCAGAGTTGAAGTGGGTGGCTACTGGGAGATCCTGTCTGTTGTGGCGGACGGAGCGGAGGTGCTCGACGAAGCGGTCCGCCAATCTGCATCAGGTTTCACCAATGTAGAGGAGGCCGCCTCGGGAGCACCGGATGCAATAGATGACCCCAACAGACTCACAAGTGAAGTGTTGCCTCACTTGGAAGGACTGTTTGGGGCCCTGAATGGTGGCAAGAGATGAGGTGTAGGGACAGGTGTAGCACTTGTGCTTACAGGGATAAGTGCCAGCTGGGAGATCCGTGGGGAGGGACTGATCCCTGCGGAAAGCGGAGAGGGGTGGAGAGGGAAAGATGTGCTTTGTGGTGGGGTCCTGTTGAAGGTGGCGGAAGTTGCGGAGGATAATGTGCTGGATCCGGAGGCTGGTGGGGTGGTAGGTGAGGACAAGGGGAACTCTGTCCCTGTTGTGGTGGCGGGAGGACGGGGTGAGGGCCGAAGTGCGAGAAATGGAGGAGATGCGGGTGAGGGCATCATTAATGACAGCAGAAGGGAAACCACGATCCTTAAAGAAAGAGGACATTTGAGATGTCCTGGAACGGAAAACCTCACCCTCAGAGCAGATGCGGCAGAGACGGAGGAACTGGGAATAGGGAATGGTATTTTTGCATGTGGCGGGGTGGGAAGAGGCATAGTTGAGGTAGTTATGAGAGCCAGTGGACTTGTAGAAGATGTCAGTGGACAGTCTGTCTCCAGAGATGGAGACCGAGAGATCGAGAAAGGGGAGAGAAGTGTCCGAGACAGACCAAGTGAATTTGAGGGCTGGGTGGAAGTTAGAAGTAAAGTCGATGAAATTGATGAGCTCAGCATGGGTGTAGGAAGCAGCACCAATGTAGTCGTCAATGTAGCGAAGGAAAAGTTGGGGAGCAGTACCAGAATAGGTTTGGAGCACAGACTGTTCCACATAACCAACGAAGAGGCAGGCATAGCTAGGGCCCATGCGAGTTCCCTTAGTCTGAAGAAAGTGGGAAGAGACAAAAGAGAAGTTATTGAGTGTGAGAACCAGTTCCGCCAACCAAAGGAGGGTAGTGGTGTTGGGGAACTGGTGAGGTGTATTATCCAGAAAGTAGCGGAGGGCTTTGAGGCCTTCTTGATGGGGAATGGAGGTGCATAGGGATTGGACATCTATAGTGAAAATGAAGCGGTTGGGACCGGGGAACTGGAAGTTATTGAAGAGGTGGAAGACATGGGATGTATCCCAGGTGTAGGTGGGGAGGAACTGAACTATGGGTGACAAAATGGAGTCCAGGTAGGCAGATACAAAGTCATAAGTCATTTACCAAAATCTGTACTTTCTATCCTTGAGCTAATCTATTATTCATGCAGTTACAAGCCCTCTGTTTTGCTAATCAATCTTTTATTGTGGTGTCAAATGCCTTTGGGGAAAATCTTTGTTTCCTCAAAATATTTTCAACTCAATGAGATCAAATCATATGAAATCCTTCCTGAAATGAAATGCCAGATGAGATCAAATCAGATTGGGTAAACAGAAACAGTTGCCTCACTATTGACATGAGGCTCCCTGAAACAAATATAAACAAATTGGCAAATTCTGCTAAAGATTATGCTTAATTAGTTTGATGACACATTTTTGGCCTTACAATTAAGTATCCACAAGCATTCCCTTGGAAAGGGAATCTGGTGAAAGTTTAATTTTGCTGTTGATTGCCAGAGTGAGCCATGCAGGGAAAATTAGATAGCTTGATCCAGCCCAGCACCAATTCATTCATATGATACAAATTATGAGCTACATCTGTGACATGATAATGACATACTCTGATTTTTTTTAATGTAATACTAAATTTCCAATCAAAGACAACATCCAGTCCCTTACATAAAGATTGTAGAATGTACAGTAGGGTATGCCAGATGGCTGTCTTATTGAGGCAATAAGGCCCATCTAAGGGTGAAAGCCAGAAGAGGATATGGAAAGATTGCAGTTTTCTATTACTAGTCTCACAGTTGGTCTATATCATTTGGTCTGTAACCTTTAAGGTTGTTTAGATGCTTCTTAAAAGTTGTGAGAGTACTTTTCTTCACTGTGTTTCTAGATTCCAGACTCTGCATGAAAACTCCCCCTCACATCCCCTCAGGTTGAATGGTTAGGACTGAACTCACTGGAATTTAGAAGAATGTGGGGATGATTTTATTGAAGCATATAAGGTTCTTAAGGGACCTCACATGGTGAATGTGAGAATAATTGTTCCCTTTTCAAAAGAGTCAAGAACCTGGTCTTAGAATAAAGTGAGAAGGGGAAGAAGCTTATTTAAGACTTAAAGTTTTTCTTCTCTCAAAAAGGTGTGAGTCTTCAGAATTGATCAGAATGCTGTTGATACTGAATTCATGAATATATTCAAAGCATTCAGAGAATCAAAGTTTATGGAGATAGGAGAGAAAGTGGCCAAGGAAAATTGGAACAGTCACGATCTTACTGAAGGACAGAACAGTTGAGGGGCCTAATTTTTACAGTCTTATGATCCATTAATGCGGCATTGGTACTGGTATCAGAAAAAAGGGAGCTGTTCCATTGGGATGGGCTCTGCTTAAACTGAGCTGCAACCTTGGTCCTACTGAACTGGGTAACTAAATGCTTTCATCAAATGAAAGTGGGGAAGAGCATAAATGAATAAAGCGACAGGTTAAAATTTTAGAAATAAAATGAGGCCATAAAGCAAGATGGCTTATTGGGTAATCATACTAGTAAGATAGGAAGAGACAGATGGTCATAGCTCATTAGTTAATTTAATAAATAATTCCTTATTGTTTAGCTGGCAAAAGTAAGTTTATTAATTGGATATAAAAATACAGAAAAGAGGCAATTATGAAATAAACTCACATAATTCCTTTATGGAATTCTAGATCAGGCTTGACATTTAACAGTTCTTTTTCACTTATTTTTTATTCTGACGTTTGCTCCTTGTTACAACAGTGAGGTACGCTGGGTGTGTTACAATTTTTGAAAAAAACAAAGATGCACAATGAATAACTCTTCACAATGAAATATTCAAATGTGGGCAGGAGGAAATAATCACAGGCCAAGTTGTACCTGCCTGTTTTCGGTTAAATTTTGGGGGGAAGTAAGACATCAAAGGCCTCTTTTTTCAAGGAAGTAGTACTATCCAGTGAGGGCATCTAACATTACAAAACAACTTGCAAAATGTAATAGGAATGCATTATTAATCAGACCAATTCGTTAAGGTTAATGATGTAATGTGAATTCTAAGGCACGGATACATGCTGGACTGTTTTATACATCTCATAGATTCTATACAGTTCACTTTAGTCCAGTTTGTCAACTCTTCTCATAAAAGTGCTGAATATCACGTTGAACTGCACCTGCAGTTTTACCCCAATAAATGATTTCTTTGCTATTTCTTACAAAATATCCCCAAACCAAGCAGACATCTTTCCTTAATGCTCCATCTCCTTTAATATAATCAAAGGGAGGCCAATTACTTGCTAATAACATTGACCAATAAAGATGTTAGATTAGTTTTGTTATCACTGGATGGCTCCTGCTGGTTATGGTGGTCTGGTGCTCCCGATGTGGCCTTCTATATATTGGCGAGACCCGACGCAGACTGGGAGACCGCTTTGCTGAACACCTACGCTCTGTCCGCCAGAGAAAGCAGGATCTCCCAGTGGCCATACATTTTAATTCCACATCCCATTCCCATTCTGATATGTCTATCCACGGCCTCCTCTACTGTAAAGATGAAGCCACACTCAGGTTGGAGGAACAACACCTTATATTCCGTCTGTGTAGCCTCCAACCTGATGGCATAAACATTGACTTCTCTAACTTCCGCTAATGCCCCACCTCCCCTTCGTACTCCATCTGTTATTTATTTATCTTTTATTATTATTTTTTTTCTCTCTCTCTCCTTTTTCTCCCTCTGTCCCTCCCACTTTACTCCTTGCCCATCCTCTGGGCTTCCCCCCTCACCCTTTCTTTCTCCCTAGGCCTCCCGTCCATCCCATGATCCTCTCGTATCCCCTTTGCCAATCACCTGTCCAGCTCTTGGCTCCATCCCTCCCCCTCCTGTCTTCTCCTATCATTTCGGATCTCCCCCTTCCCCCTCCCACTTTCAAATCTCTTACTAGCTCTTCTTTCAGTTAGTCCTGACGAAGGGTCTCGGCCCGAAACATCGACTGTACCTCTTCCTATAGATGCTGCCTGGCCTACTGCATTCACCAGCAATTTTTTGGTGTGCTGTATGGAAAGTGAGTCCCATTTTATCCAGAGCCTCTGTCATTTCTAAGACTGCTTTAATTGTCATTGATATGTAAATGCCATTATAATCATGATTTTGTTGAAAATCACTAAGATGCAACATAATACAAATAATTCTTCCAATTTCTGCTACAATATGTTGTCCCTCCATATTGTAGCAAATGATGTTGGCAATTTATCAGTTGCATCAAGTGAACCATATAAGTGGCAGAGCTTGTTACTTAAACTAAATAATCAATAATGAATTGCTGGAGCACATTACTCAGGGTTTTGCTGGAGGTTTACTGGCCCACAGCTATAATTTGGAGTGATGGGGGTGGACATAACATCATAAACATTAAAGTTTGGCATTTTTCATCATCCAAGTGCTGAACATCAAAGAGGGCTTTGAAAATATATTAAATGTATTTCCTGGGTAAAACCATTAAGCTAATTTAGACAGCAGTTTTCAATTTGTGTTTACGGGCCTGTAAGCTTTAAGAGGAATCGAGAACTTCTATACTTCACTGGCTCAGCATTCTCTTCCTGCTTGGCTTTTCACTCCGTCACTGAAAACAGTACTTACATAAGACAATAGTTCACAGTCCTAACATTCACTCTGGTTCTCCATCATGCATCCATCCTTCATATGCAAGTGCAGTAAGTGGCTGTAGATAGTTGTGGATGCGGGTGGTTAAAAAGGCCACATTAACATCCAAGCCTATCTACCTCCAAAATCCATGCAATATATTCTCATCAGAGATGTGTCCATAGCAATCAGGAACAGGAAATGAGGTGGACATATTTGCTGAAGCTAATTCCAGTGATTTCACTGCTTCTTCACAGAGATCATTAAGGTCAGAGGACCCAATGCTCACGATGTCCGGTAACCAGGGGTACGGGCCTACGGGGATTACTCAGCTATCCAGTTGGCCAGGACCGAGCGGAGGCTAGCGGCCAGCACGACAGTCAAACAATCAGAACAATGAGTCGGACCAATATAAATGCAAGCACTCCACAGAAACAATGCTCAATTTTGCACTGATGATGTCACCTCGACTGGTGATGAACCGTTTATGGCCTAACTGCCAGACTTGGCAAACAAATCTACAAATATATCTGGCAGTATTTTGGATTTCCAGCATCTGCGGTTTTTTTTAAATTTTCATCAAACTGACCCTAAATTAGTAAGTTTCCACTTAAGTAATATAGTAGGCAATTTAGATAACACAAAGAATAAGAATTTCAATTTTGAGCTCTATCTGCAAGCAGGGCACCAATTATCAGAGCAGTTTGTTTTTGCTTGCTTCTCTTAACTTTGCTTGCCTAACTCATTTGCATTTGGTGAACATAATGCCTGGTGTTTGCCTGCATTGTGGCATAGAACCATTGGAATTTATCACCATTAGTATTGGCAGGTTTGAGGATACCCATGTGAATGAGGACCCAAACCAACTAGCCAGGTTCAACCAATCATTTCACAGGTTCACTCCAAGGCAGAGCTATAGCCTACTGAGATTCCATAATATTTGTATTGGGAAATTCTAGGATTTTGCACTAGGCTGTCCCATTCATTTCATTAGGGACCAAAAGGGAAAATTCATTAAAGCAGATTAGAACATAAGAAATAGGAGCAGGAGTAGGCCATCTAGCCCATTGAGCCTGCCCCTCCATTTAATAAGTTCATGGCTGATCTGGCCATGGAGTCATCTCCACCTCCCTGCCTTTTCCCCATAACCCTTAATTCCCCTACTATGCAAAAATCTATCCAACTTTGACTTAAGTATATTTACTGAGGTCACCTCCACTGCCTCATTGGGCAGAGAATTCCCACAGATTCACCACTCTCTGAGACAAGCAGGTTCCTCCTCATCTCTGTCCTAAATCTACTCTACTACATAGACTAGAGGCTATGCCCCTTAGTTCAAAAGCATTGTTCAAATCCATTGGCTATTTGCGGTAAATAAAGCTGGGATTTCAATTATCTATGAGTTTTGAAAAGTTTTAGTGGATTAATTTCATTAATTTTAAATGTTTTACTCGTTCATTATATTTTGAATAGCTTTTAAATGTCTCTAAATGTTAGGAGCATTCAGAAACATTGAACAATCGGGAAAGTTTTGAAAGACAGCAAAGCTGAAGGGAAATGTCCTTTCATGGTCAGTCTTGTTCTAGCCCACCTACATTATCTGATTACATCCAATGCCTCAGTGTTTTCACTGGCCACCAGGATTAGCCCTCAGAACCAGTGGAAAAGAAATTTGGAAAAACACATAAGTACAAGTATTGGGCACAATTCAGGAGAAACAAAGCCAAAATCGTCCATGAGATGGCTTAAGTTGGGCAACAATCACTATATTTTTGGAACAAATTCCACTTAAATAATAATTCAATCTGGTGCCCTTTTTATTAATAGTGAATGAAAAGTAATTTTAATGCAGAGAATAAACTTTTTAAAATCTTTTCCAGCATGTAACCTGGTTATATATATCTGAAGATAACATTGTAAACTAGTTTCATAGGCATGCAAGTACTCAGAGTAAATATATTAATTTTAATATTTATAAACTTTTAAAAAGGATCCTTGCTCCTAATTAGACAGCTTAAGTCTTAAGAGTCTGTTCAAGTGTCTGGAAAGAAGTAGGTTTAAAGGAATCTCATGTTGCTGGCTAATTGAGTCTGGAGACATGGCCAGTTCTTGTGCAGAGCCAGTTTCAGCATAACGATTTAAAAATAGTTCAAACTCAATTTCCACCAGATATAAAATTAAATTCAAATTCCTGATTGGTCGTGCTATAACTTGGCCAAAACTTGCATGGCAGTCTAATGGAAACTTCAAACTCAAAGTGTTGTAGTTAATCTTCTCCAGAGAACTTTGCTGGTTGCTTTACAAGCTCATGTGGTATTGGCCCTTTTATTACACAAACTGATTAAATTATTCTTGAATTTGATAAAAATATTAATGAAAGAAATTTCCAATACTTCATTCTGTGCACAGCTAGCAATCTGCTTGTGAAGTTAAAATGCTCTGCTGATTATACCAAGAACATGTGGTAGTTTTTAACAATAAACTGTCATAAGGTTCACATTGCAGAACAGCAGTTAGTAGACACCAAAGTTTCTGAGGCAATATTTATGAATTTCCATTTGTTTAACCATTTGTCCATTAATAGTCATCCATTCTTCAGCCTAGAAATAGCAGTCATCCATGTCTGTTCTCAAGAACCAGTACTTTTGTTTATTTAATTGGAATATGTCACATTCATTTATTCAAGGGTCCTGACTTCATGTAGTATCTCCACTAAACAGTTAACATACTAGAGGCTGATTGACTCATGTAATTTTCCATCTCCACATTCATATTAAACATACTGTACTTATTAATAAAGCCCTTAAGAATGAGAGATTTCCCCATGACTTGATGCCTTTGTAATAATGATATTGGTAATGTACTCATGCATTTTCACTTTACACCATGTCCATCCTGATCTTGGTCTTTAACAAGATTCAGCCACACCTTTGCAATATTCTTCAAGATTCACCATATAAAATGACTTACTTGTGCAAGTGTGCCTGATATACCCAATTGGATTTGTCAGGGTTTTTTTTTCCTAATAAGGAGTTAGACATCTCAATTTATCAGATAATATGAAAATGGAGTCCTATATTTGATCCCAAGCAAAGAGATTTTCTAACTTCTTTTGTTACACTATTAAAAGCATTCATTGTCTGCAGCAATGCTAAAATATTTACCTGAGTACACTATTAATAAGCGATTGTTAAATGAAAAACTTCCACAAGCCTTGCATTACGTTTCAGCCTGCTATACCAGGACAAACATTGCAAAGCCACCATCACCAGAACATCATATAGAAAGTGTGAGCAGGCAAATGCAGACAAGTCACTCTTTGTCCTTCTTGCACCTTTCAGAAATTATCATTCCTGTGATTGAGGAGGTTCTAGGCCCAGGCCTAAAACATTGGATATCACCCAGACTGATCACAACATTGTATCTGAAGTGCTTCATTGGGTAATACTGATAGTTTAAAATATCCTCAGAATGATAAGATGAGGAAAATTTAAGTTGAACTGAAGTATTCCGTGGTTTTCAAGTCCTGGATGAGATCAAACAGAGAAGTAAATTCATTTTGGTTTAAAATTACTGTTAATTTAAGAAGGAAGACCGTGCCAATTTGTATTAAAACTGGTAGGACTATTGGTATTGGTAATGGTTCATTATTGTCACATGTACTGAGTTACAATGAAAAGTTTGTCTTGCACACTATTTATATCGATCAAATCATTACACAGTGCATTGAGCTAGAATAAGATAAAACAATAACAAAGCTAACAAAAAGTGCAGTGCAGGTAAACAATAATGTGCAAGATCATAACAAGGCAGATTGTGAGACCGAGTCCATCTTAGCATACAAGGGGTCTATTCCGAAAAATGAAGAAAAAATTGTTAAGCATGAGCTTCAATGTTAATAAATAGCATGCTTTATATAATAATAATAATTTTATTCTACTTAGTTGGTCTCTCAGCATTGAGGATGATTTGATTCCACTGTAAAATTGTAAGTTCTGAAGTGCCTATAAAACTAGTGTAGGAGCTGAAAACTTTTCCAGAGATGGGACTACAAGTACAGTACTGTGGAAAAGTCTTAGGCATCCTAGATTTTTTATATGGTTTCAGATGGTATGGCCTCCACCGAACCCTGATCTCAACATCATTGAGGCTATATGGGAATACCTGGAGAGACAGAAGTAAGCGAGACAGACAGAGTCTGCAGAAGAACTGCGGGAAGTTCTCCAAGATGCTTGGAACAACCTAACAGCCGATTTGCTTAGAAAACTACACAACAGTGTACCTCAGAGAATTTAAAGGCAAAGGGTGGTCACACCAAACACTAATTTGATTTAGCTTTTTACTGTTTACTGCTCTTTATAGTTAGTTTTGTAATATTTAGAAATTTTTCAATTCGTTATTTTGAAAGCACCTTTGCTTTACAGGGCTTTTTTACATGTGCTTTAAGACCTTGCACAGTACTGTAGATGACTGGGAAAGTGAGTGGGTAGTCTGTAAGGCAGTATTAATCTTTCTCTGCTTCAGTGGGGTGTCTGTGGGGTCCTGATGCATGGACTAAAGTCTTCTATAACCATCCAAAATGTTCCATTTATACTTTGAACAGTCATGTAACAGAGGTTCTCGGGGTCAGTGGGGATGCTTCATTTCTTCCAGGAAGCTTTAAGGACATTCTTAAATCTTTTCCTTTGTCCACTGCATAATTCCTTTCCATTACAAAGCTCAGAAAAGACATCTATTTTGGGAGTTTGTTGTCAGGCATGCAAATAATTTGGCCTGCCCAGCACAGTCAACTGAGGCTACGTCCACACTAAAGCAGATAAATCCATAACCGAAGCTTTTTCTCTCATTTTGACCCTCCATCCACACTGAAACAGCGTTTTCCTCCCCCAAAAACAGAGATTTTTTTTTAATATTTTATGATTTTCTACAAACTACAGCATAGAAGGAAAAAAAAATCAATAGTGTAAATAGCAGGATCATTGCAATACAGACAAAAATAGCAATAATACATATCTTAACAAATGAGCAAGTCACCCATATTAAAAATGGAAAAATAGAAAGGAAAGCACCCAACCCACCCACTATCCAACTCCAAATGGAGATTTTCTAAAATGCTCTCCAAAGTGTTTAAATCTGAAAACGCCAGTTGGGCGTTGTAGTGTGTACGGGGTAACCGGAGGTTTTAAAAAAAAACCTGTCGTCCCTTTCATCGGTGAAGAGACTATGGCTGTAGGAAATGTTTCCAGGGTGAGCCCTCTGTGGGAGTGGGGAAGATGTTGGTGGGGCCACCCGGGGGTCTGTGTAGCTATTGTAGTGGCTGTGAGGCTGGTACTGCGGTGGTGAAAAGTACTGGGGGGGAGGGAGCCATCATATTCCTCATCATTGTAAATCCCTCTGCAACAGAGTTAGTCAGTTTTTCAATGTTCGTCGTCAGCTGGGTCATATTGTCTGTGAACTCCCTGTCGGTTGCCTCCATACGCTCCAGTATTTGTTTTTTTAGTTTTAAGTCCTCCTGCGCGGGAGCCAACAGCTGTCCGTCGTTTGGCAATTTCCTTTTAAGTTTTTCTAGTCTGTAACTGGACAAACACGCACCAAGTATACCGTTTCCTCTTCGCTTGTCTTCTGTAGATGTGTCCTGCGCATGTACAGTAGGAGGAGATTCGGCCAAATACCCGTTTTAATGTGGACGGAGGTATTTTCAAAAACGTCTGGTGTGAACGCCTATTGGTTTTAGGCGAAACTGGCATTTTCAAAATTATCCAGTCTAGTGTGGATGTAGCCTGAGTGTAGCTAGAGCTTCACTGTGGGGGATCTCAGTCTGGGGGAGGATATCGATGCTGTTATTTGAATTTGCAGTGAACCTGGACAATTTTGCAGAGATAGTGTTTGTGATTTTTAGCAGTATGTTTGAGATGCCTAATAAAGCTAGACTCGGTTGCTTGAGTAAAGAAATACTCAGTCAACATTCTGGTTAACTCAGTAAATAATTCATTAATATAAGCATGTAAGTTTCTTATGGAAGTAAACTTTCAAATATTGAAAAAATATTCATTTATTTTTTTACAGAAATTGTGAGTATCATTTATCGAATTATTTAACAGTATTGCTGTGCATGCAGTCAGAGCAATTAATTGTTTGAATTCCCACCCATTTGATATCACTAATTTCTGCTTCATCATGAACTAAAATTGAAGCTCTAGGCTGCACAGTTATAGCCATTTGAAGTAAACTGCCCATGTGGATTTGTGTATGTTGATGCAATACAATCTTAGTTTAATTTTAAGCTTCAGGAATATTGACAAAAGTTTATTCAGAATGACAGTGTAAAACTAACTTTTTATAGTTAACTGAGGGCCACTCTGATAACCTCAGTCTTGTCAGAATATCAGATAATCTTAATTGAAACTAAGCAACAATGTACGTCTCTTTGGAGTTTGAACTTCATTGGGTTTTCCTCGGTCTATAGAAGTTATAGTAAAACAATTGTGAATTGGATTAAAGAATTAGCTTTAAGAATAAAATCAATGATTGATTATTGTATACCTTATTGAATTAAACATTCTTTCCTCTATATAATCTTCAGTAACGAAAGTTAGAAATTGCTTCATGTGCTCAAGGTAATTTTCAGCAGTGAACTAGCTATACTAGATTTCTAGTTCCTAATCACTTGATTGTAAACTTTCTTTGAATGTGTGTGTGTGGGAGAGATAGATATAATTTTACCTTTTTCTGTGAAATACTCTACAATCAACTAGACAGCCACCAAGTATCTAGAACTCAAATAATAAATACCCTCAAATAGGTGGAAAAGGGATATTAACAATGCAACTTTTGCTCCAATTATAATTCTAATTCATGGAGAAAGAAATCTCCTTGTTCATATCACAATTGAACAGGTCACCTCCAAATGAAATATAGAATTCCACAGGAAAAGAAAAACCAAGATGTGGAAATGTGATCAGACATCCAGACTCTACATTCCTATTCTTTCAGACTAGCTTTGTCACAATTTCTCTGAAGTACAAGAGGGTGGGCTTTACACTGAGCATCTTCAATACAAAGACCTTCTATGAACCTGCCCCCTCCCCCGTTATACACTCAGTCCATATTATCTACTGATTTGCATACTCATGAAGTCAATTCTGGAACTCACCCTAATGTTATTCAGAGGCACAGACTGCGCCAAAAGCGTTTGAAGTGCTCCCCCAAAAAAAGTGTGAATATGCAAAAATGCATTCCCCTGTGCACAAAACACTACATGCCGATGACTGATAGTGCCCTATATTGTACAGTACTGTGTTACATAATCGCTTCTTAGCTCACTTACTCAAGATTACTCCATTAAAGAAAGCTATGTGCATTTTTATGAATTGTTTTGTTGACTAATAGCAATTCTATCAAATATTTTATTGTGTTTATTAATGTATGTTAAAAATTTGTAAAAATTATATGGCATATTTATGTTCAGAGAGTGTACAGGGGTAAGAGAGTGGTGCACCTAGCAGAACAGCTGGATCCCAGTTCCAGTTACCCAGGGTCTTTCTGAAGTTCCAGCGCTCCCTAAGTGGTTGCTGGTACCCCTTCCCCCTCCCCCTCCCCCATCCCTACCCCCACCCCCATTACTCTGGTTTCTTCCCACATGCAAAAGGCAATGGAACTGATAATCAACAATTCTAATTGCCTCTGATGTGTGAGTAAGTAGTGGAAACTGAAGTCGATGGGAATGTGTAAAAATAAAATGGGATTGGTGTAAACAGGTGTTTGATGAGCTGTGACTCTACGTGGGAAAGTCCTGATGATATTCATGTCACTTTTCTGCATGGATAACAAAAGCTGATTGTACAACATTGCCCTCAAGCAAGGCTCTAGAAAGAGTGGATCATCCCCCTTATTTCAAGAACCACCTCCCAGAAAAGATGAATGTTAGTAAGGAGATTGACACCCGAAAGACTGCAGATACTGGAATCTGGAGCAACACATGAGATGCTTGAGAAACTCACCAGATGAAGTGTTCCACCTAAAATGTCGACATTCCATTTCCCTGCCTGACCCAATGAGTTCCTCCTGTAACTCATGAGTTCCTCCAGCAGATTGATTGTTGCTCGGTGATAAGATTTATCATTGCCTTCAGTGGTCAATTAAGGGAAAGGGTGAAGAAAATCAAGATCTCAGACCGGCACAAATCTCATGATCTCCTGGGCAGCAGTAACCCCTACCCTCCTAAAAGAGTCTATGGCCAGGACTACCTACAGCAGGTATCTATAGTCACTGGATGGTTAGCATCAATGCCATCTCCACAAAAGCTCCGAATTCACTGGAAGAATATATGAACAAATGTCAGTGTCCTCTCCCAGATCAATGTCCCCAGCACTGGGTGGCCCTAGTTACACTCAGTTAGTATCATTGAACAGGCTTTGCTATTCATATATCTGACACCAGATTTCTAAAGCGGTCATAGAGTATCTCTGGCCCATGATAGCTCAAGATGAAGAAGGACCATTCAGATGGTATTGAGGACATGCACAGGGGATCATGCAAAAAAACATGAAAAAAAAGCAAGAAGGAGTGTAGCGGCTCACAAATCACTCAGCCTTCCATCCTACCAGGCACCTTCTTCCCATCTGGGGAAGGATCTGTGATCCTGACATTGACATCCATCATGTCCAAACCATCAAATCCTGCGTGGAAGTAAGTCAGCCAGAATCCCAAGAGACTGTGAAAGAAAAACAAGAAATGTTCAATCAGTTGAATTACACTGATCACCCAGTGAGTAAACTATTAAGACCATAAAACACAGAAGCAGAATCAGGCCATCAAGTCTACTCTGTCATTCAATCCTGGGTGATTTATTTTCCCTTTCAACCCTATTCTACTGTTTTCTCTCCACAATCTTTGATGGCCATACTAATCAAAAACCTATCAATCTCCTCTTTAAATACCTCAGCCTCCACAGCCATCTGAATTCCACATTCATCACCTTCTGGCTAAAGAAATTCTGCCTCATCCCTGTTCTAAAGGGACAGCCTTGTATTCTGAGGTCATACCCTCTGGCCCTAGACTAGCCATGACTGGAAACATCCTCTCCACATCCCCACTCTAAGTCGGCCTTTCAATATTTGGTAGATTTAAATAAGATCCCTCCTCATTTTTCTAAACTCCAGCAAGTACAGGCCCAGAGCAATCAAATGCTCCTCATGCATTAACCCTTTCATTTCCTGGATCATTCTAGTAAACCACCTCTGGATCCTTTCCAATACCATCACATCCTTTCTTAGATATGGGGCCCAAAACTGCTCTCAATATTCCAAAGTATTAGATAAATAGATAGATACTTTATTGATCCCAAAGGAAATTACAGGGTCACAGTAGAATTACAAATATTAAAAGAGATGTAAAAAGAATAAAAAAATAAGTTATCACAGTCTAACGGGGGGGGGGGGGTTCATCGCTTCCCTGGCGAGGGTAAGAATGACTTCATATAGTGCTCTTTGGAGCAGTGCAGTTGTCTTAGTCTATTACTAAAAGTGCTCTTCTGTTCAGCCAAGGTGGCATGCAGAGAGTGAGAAACATTGTCCAGAATTGCCAGGATTTTCCACAGGGTCCTTTGTTCTACCACAGCCTCCAGTGTGTCCAGTTTGACTCCTATAACAGAGCCAGCCTTTCTAATCAGTTTATTGAGCCTGTTAGCATCACCCGTGTTGATGCCATTGCCCCAGCACACCACTGCATAGAAGATTGTACTGGTGACAACAGACTGGTAGAACATGTGAAGGAGAGGCCTGAGTACTCCAAAGGACCTCAGTCTCCTCAGAAACTAGAGGCAACTAAGGTGTGAGAGCTGTCGAACTTTGAAGTGATTCATGGTAAGGCTGTATCTGAAACATTAGAAAAAGAGGAACATGCATCTAATTTCAGAAATAAAGTCTGAATTCTTTCTGCCTCAAGCACATAATCATTAAAAGCACTTTGAGTCTAGTTAAGGAATGTTAACAATAAGCAGAGCAACAGCAAACATTAAGTTTTTTAATGCATTACCATTTGGATCTCATTTATCACTTTCAGATGTTTAATTTAATTGATGACAGGACAATTTAATCAGTTTTGTTTCATACACAGCTTTATCTTTCAATACAAATAACATAAGTTGAAAAATATATTTTCCCATAATGATTGGGGAGGGGGAGTGTTCACACTTTATAGCTGATTTTAGGATCATGTGCAGGTTCCTCTGAGATATTCTGATGCACTTCCTTGAAAAGTCTTTAACATTGCACAAGAATTAATAAAAGCAGGCTGTGGTTAAATTCGATACCTCCTGCAAATGGACAAAGGCATGGCAGGAGCTGATTAACTCTTGCAGTTTTTTCCATTGCGGGTAGCACCCTAATTGTTGACGTTCTCGTTATAAACAATTTCTGCAAGCAGCTAAGCACTTTCTGCCTTTTTCGTTAGCTGCATCCATCAATAGGGCCCCAAATATCATATGTAGCTAGTGTTGCTTAGAGGCACTTCATAAAGGATAGGAATACTTTAGATACCAGAAGTGGAGCCTGTTGAAAACAGATTCTATGCCTGTAATACACTGAGCAATGTCCAAACACGTGATAGACACAATGCTAAGATTTTTTTTCACAGAACTGGATGCCTTAGCAGATGAGATTGGGAATAGAGAGATGTGTTCTGAAGTAAACTGGAGGATCTGTAGCCAGATATTCCAGAGAAGGTGCTTGAAATAACATCATGGTCAATGCTAGGAGCATTGTGCAACTCTAAAGATGCAGTGCTTGAAAATCAGAGACAAGATTATTCCAGTTTGTTTACTCCCAAAGTTTACTAGGATATTATGGAAATGCTTAGCATGTCAGGTAGCACCTACGGAAAGAGAAACAGAGTTAATGTTTCAGCTGAAGATTGGAAAAATGAGGAGGTGGTGAAGGGAAGGATAGATAGGACGAAGTGTAGGATGAGACCAGGGTTGCTGAGGTAATTCCACTGTTTATGGGGGCATCTCATTGTTAACAGACAAGGACACCCAGGTCCCTCTACAAGTATCATTTTTTAAAACTCCTTGTTTTAGTTATTCTACAAAAGAAGAAGTCCTCACATATTTAATCATAGACTTAGTTATAGTCAGAGTCATAGAGCACTAAAGCACAGAAACAGGCCCGTCTATGCCAAACTATTATTTTGCCTAGTCCCATCTACCTGCACCTGGATGATAGCCCTCCGTACCCTTCCCAATTTATATATTGAAATCAAACCCACATCCACCAGTTCTGCAGGCAGATCATTCAACACTCTTACCACCCTCTGAGTGAAGATGTTACCCCCTCATGTTCCCTTTAAGCATTTCACCTTTCACCCTTAACCCATGACCTCTAGTTCAAGTCTTACCCAAACTCAGTGGAAAAAGTCTGCTTGCATTTACTCCATTTTTACCTCTCATAATATTGATACCTCTGTCAAATCTCACCTCATTCTCCTATGCTCTACAAAATAAAGTCCTAACCTTTTCAACCTTTCCCTATAATTCAGCTCCTCAAGTCTCAGCAAAATCCTTGTAATTTTCTCCATACTCTTTCAATCTTACTTACATCTTTCCTGAAGGTAGGTGACCAGAACTGCACACAGTACTCCAAATAAGGCCTCACCAACGTCTTATACAACTTCAATATAACGTCCCATCTCCTGTACTCAATACATTGATTTATGAAGGCCAATGTGCCAAAAGCACTCTTTACAACTCAGTCTATCTGTGACATCACTTTCAAGGAATCTGTATTCCCAGACCCCTCTGTTCCACCACACTCCTCAGTGTCCTACCGTTGTCCTCCCAAAATGCAACACCTCACATTTGCCTGCGTTAGATTCCATCTGCCATTTTTCAGCCCATGTTCCCAGCTGCACCAGATCCCACTGCATGGTTGATAGTTTTCCTTGCTGTCTACTACACCCTCAAACTTGGTGTCATCTGCAAATTTGCTGAGCCAATTTAACAGATTACTATCCGGATCATTGATATAGATGACAAACAACATCAGATCTAGCACTAATCCCTGTGGCACTCCACTAGTCACAAGCCTCCAGTCAGAGAGGCAACCATCTACTACCACTCCCTGGCTTCTCCCACAAAGCCAATATCTAACCCAAATTACTACCTCATCTTGAATGCCGAGTGACTGAACTTTCTTGACCAAGCTCCCATGCAGGACTCTGTCAAAGGACTTGCTAAAGTCCATGGAGATAACATCCACTGCCTTCCCATCATTAATGTTTTTGATAAACTCTTTGAAAAACTCTGTAAGATTGGCTAGACACAACCTACCATGCACAAAGCCATGTTGACCTAATCAGATCCCATCTATCACAATACTTATATATCTGGTCCATTAGGATATCTTCCAATAATTTAGCCACTACTGACAACAGGCTCACGGGCCTATAATTCCCTAGATATTCTTAGAGCCTTTCTTAAACCATGGAACAACATTAGCTATCCTCAAACCCTCCAGCACCTCACCTGTGACTAAGGACGTTTTAAGTGCCTCTGCCTAGGCCCTTGCAATTTCTGCACCAACCTCCCACAAGGTCCAAAGGGACACCTTATCAGGTCCTGGGGATTTACCCACCCTAATTTGCCTCAAAACATCAAGCACCTCCTCCTCCTCTACAATTCATGTACGGCCCATGACCTCACTGCTGTTTTGCTTCAGTTCTATAGACTCTGTGTCCATCTCCCGAGTAAATATAGATGCAAAAAATCAATTTAAGATCAATAATAAATACAAAGTGTTATCATCAAATAATCAATAGTAGAAATGAACTGAATGACACCTGAACAGTTTATAGAGTTAATGGCAGCTAATTATATCTGCTTAATACTTTAAGCCAGACTTCTTGTCCATAAAACCATAAGATCACCAGGCATAGGGGCAGAAATAAGCCATCTGACCCATCAAGTCTGCTTCACCATTTCCATCATGACTGATTTATTATCCCCCTCAACCCCATTCTCCTGCCTTCTCCGTGTAACCTTTGATGCCCTGACTAAGCAAGAACCAATCAACCTCTGTTTTAAATATACTCAATGACTTGGCCTCAGCAGCTGTCTGAGACAATGAATTCCACAGATTCACCACTCTCCTCCTCTGTGTTAAATGGATGTCTGTCTATTTTGAGACTGTGCTATCTGGTTCTAGACTCGGACACTATTAGAAACATCCTCTCCACATCCACTCTCTAAGCCTTTCAATGTTCAATAGGTTTCAATGAGAACCCCCCTCATTCTTCTAAACTCCAGTGAGCACAGACCCACCCAAAGTGTTAACCCTTTCGTTCCCAGAAACATTCATGTGAACCTCTTCTGGACCCTCTCCTATACCAGCACATCTTTTCTTAGATAAGGGGCCCAAAGCTGCTCACAATACTCCAAGTGCTGTCTGGCCAAAGTCTTATAAAGCCAACTTGAACCATAAAGGATTTCACGCCTTCAATGTATAGCTGGTATATGACCACGAGGAGTGCATTATGCTTGCTATCTTGGGCCAGGAATGGTAATAAAATTCTCAATTATGTTTTTAATGGAATAACATTTAGAAATTGAAACATGATACAAGCTAAAGGCACATACCAAAAGAAAAGTTTTTTTTTGTAAACTGACTGTATTGTATTTAAACAATTTACAAAAAGGACAGGAAGGGTAATGCAAATTATTTGGGATATTTAGATAATGAGTAGTAACATATTTGTAGTTCCAACTCATTTTTGATTAGTTATGTAAAGAGGAGCTAGCTGAAAGTGGTTGATCCTGGGACACTGCCCTGAGGAACTCCCATAGCAACTCCCATAGCAATGTCCTAGGGCTAGAATAGCTGACGTCCAACAAGCACAACCATCTTCCATTGGGCAAGGTACAACTCCAATCATCTGAGTGTCAAGGGTCCTTGATGGTGTAGTCAGTCAAATGCTGCCTTGATGTGAAGTACAATCATCTCACCTCACTTCTGTAATTCAGCTCTTTGATTGATGGCTGGGTAAAGGATGTGACAAGGTCTGAAGGTGAATCTAAATCAGCATTGGTGAGTAGGTTACAACCATAGAAAATGGCTTTACTTGTATCATTCGACAACAGAAGATAATGTGACATATTAAATATTATGGTCAAAGAGCTGACACCATTTTGCCTTCCCTTTAGATCTTGTAGATTCAGATTGCATATGGTTTAACTGAACGTCAACCATGCCCACAGATCTGAAGGGAATGAGCCAAGTTTAGCAGACTGACAGGCAGCAGTTCTACTGGAAACCATCAGCCCTAGGCTGATTTGCAACTCACTCACCTTGGACTCAAGTACTTGCAGAGGTCACAGAGAATCCAGAGGCTCGGCCACCATTAAGTACAGTGCCAGAACAGTGACTTGCTGAGGAAAAGCTCCATATGCTCCACAAATCTTCCCTCAGCTTTATATCAGGCCTGACCAGTGTTCAGTTACTAATTTGAAAGAGGTCGCCAACTCCATGGATAAGGTAACTGCAGGGAACTGGTCAAATTATTTTATTTCAATTATTTGTTGGTATTTTTGAGTATTTTAGTTAACAGACATGGAGAGATGCAACACAGAATCAGGCTCACAGTGTCTATGCTGGCCATCATCTTCCCATTTACACTCATCCTTCATCGATCACCTCTTTTATAACTCGCCACGTTCGCATTAGCTCCACCCAGCATTGACGACTCACATATACAGTACAGCAGGGGCAATTTACAATGGCCAATTGACCCACATGCATTTGGGATGTAGGAGAGAAACCGGAGCATCAGAAGAAACCCATGCAGTCACCAGGAGGATCTACAAACTTCAAGCCTCTGAGGTCAGGGTCAAACATGTGTCCCTGATGCTGCAAAGCAGCAGATCTACAAACTGTGCCAGACTGCCACTCTGAAATAACATCCTGCTTTGCTTTCTAAAATGATAAATTTTAAATGATTTTATTTAGTTTAAGCTGCTTAAACATCTCTGACATTTCAAACACTTCTATAGCTTGGGGTGTATGGGGTGTCAGGGAGGGGTAGCACCTCTGGTGGGGGAACATGTCACGTCCTTTTCAGGGCGGTTAGTCCACCTTTGGTCCCCACCTGGCACTCAGCTCTCACTTGTGGCTCCCCGTAGCTGTTTGCATGCGACAGCGGCCACACCCCGGGCAACGGCTTCGCCAAGCTGGCTAAACCAGGTGAGGGTAGCCGACGGGTCTCAAACCCTCGGTGAGATAGGGAGTTGTCTATCCCTGCTTGTGAAGACAGATTCCGGCGGATTGAGCGGACGAGACCAATGGAAGGTCCAACGGTCAAGAAGGTGGTCTCTGCAAGCGTCGTGGAACGTGTAGGGCACAACTAGACACAGAAGACGTCCTGGTCAGCCACTGCACCTAGTTCCATCTCCAGCCATCTCAACTCTTGTCTTAACACTATATCCAGATGGGAATTGGGAAGAGAGAGTGAGGCTGACACTGCACAATTCTCCCTCACTTAAATCCAAATCATGCACTAGTCTCGACACAATCAATGGTGTCGAGGTCTTCATCGACGACGATGGACGAACCACATAGCCTGTGACAGCAGCGAGCACCCCACTCGCGGTTTAAAACCAATGTCACCTTGTGGAGGCAGAAGGTGTTTGGCTCTCCATATCAGGAAAAGTAATTGCAAGTGTTTGTAGTTTTTGCAGGCAGCAAATCAGGGATCCAAGCCAGACTTACCATGATTGGGCCTGTTGATTTATTACTTTACACCAAAAAACTTATTTTATTTGAAATTTTATCGGAGTTTTGGATTACGGTACTTATATCAAGCAGTTAGACAAGGAACAGACCTCCAGCTAAATACATCACTTTAAGCCTAAGTACATCTGAGCAGTCATCTCCAGAGCATTCGACACTGTGCAAAGAGAGCTCTTATGGGATGTCCTCCTTAGATTTGGCTGTCCTAATAAATTTATTAACATCCTCCACCAGTTCCACGACGGGATGACTGCTCAGGTAACCATAGGAGGACAAGAGTCCGAGCCCTTCCTTGTATGCACAGGGGTGTATTCTAGCACCAATGGTCTTTAACATCTTACTCTTGTGTGTTACCAAGCTTCTCCACAACGAGATTGAAGACAGCAGCGGTGTGGCAGTGGACGTCAGATTAGATGGCAACCTCTTTGACATCAGGAGGCTCCACACAACCACCAAACTCTGTAGAGAGTGGGTCCTGGAGCTGCAATATGCAGACGACTGTGCTCTTGTGGCCCATACTCTGGAGGATCTTCAGACTGTCCTTGCTGTGGCGGTGAGAGTGTACAGCAGGATGGGGCTGACTGTCAATACCACCAACACAGAAGTGGTTCGCCAATGGAGTACCAGTGTCCCACCCACTCTACCAGCTGGAGGGCTGAAGAAGCGCTATAAGGATCAGATGAAGAATGCTTTAAGGAAATGCAAGATCAGACCTGAGGACCTGGAGGAGGTTGCTGCTGGCCGTACCACTTGGTGACAGCTGTGTAGGGACGGGGTTCGTATTCTGGAGATGGAAAGAACAACCAGAAGACAGCAGAAGAGAGCCAGGAGAAATGCAGCCATGGTTGCCATCACTACCACATATACATGTCCCACCTGCAATAGAGCTTGTGGGTCCAGGGTAGGACTGTATAGTCATCAAAGATCTCACCGTTAAAGGAGTGAACGTCGTCATCGGATTTCAATGAACAACCGAAGAGAGAAGACATCTGAGCAGTCATCCCTTTAACCATGATTTTGATGCCAAGTTCAAATCTCATTGGCCTTTATCGGTCACAGACCAAATCAATTAGTAAAGTATGTGTTGGCTCTTCTCAGTCCTATCTAGAGTGATTCATCTGAACCATCAAGATGGGAGGTAGTGAAGAAAGTTTCAGCTGTATTGGGCTCATCCTCACTAAACAGCCTGTGGAACAACAGTATAAGCAAGAAAAAATATACTAACATAATGATCACTTCTCCAAGACATGACAGATGTGGAAACATGTGGGGGACAGGCTTGAAGAAGTTTAAGTAAAATAAGAATTTTACATAAAACCATAAAGATCTTGAAGAGGTAATAGTTGCCATTTCCTTTTGTAGGTGGTTTTTTAAGTGGTATTATGCATAATTTGGAGTCGGATAGGTGCGTATATCTGTTTACAAAGACCAGAAAGCCCAGCTCCAATCAGGAGTCAAAGAGTAATTACTTACAGAATGGTGAATTCCTGCCTTTTGAAAAATCTTTCAGCTGCATGGTTTTGCTTTTTTTTTGGCAATAAATAACGTCATTTCTCCCATCAGGCATGGTTCACAGATGTGACTATTCTCAGCCCTTTGGCATTAAGGTAAATGTCATCATCAACTCCTGTAATAGCCATTAAGCAAAGAGGTCCAGCCTTCTGGTGAATGAGCAAGGGGCAGAAAATAGTGTCGTGGTTGGGATCCAAAAGCCACTGTCAAGTAAAATACAAAAGTGAAAAGCAAAACCACAAATGTCTTAAAATGTAAACTGCTAAAAATTCCCCACCCCAGTCAAAATGAGGCCCACTTCTGTTTTCATGTGGTACTTCACATAATTTATAAACCTAGCAACAAAACTTAGAGAATCTGTGCACTGCTATTAAATTTAGCATGGAATAACAGATACTCAGCCAGGAACATTCCTGAGTTCTGAGTCATTACAGACAAAGTACTCTCATAAACCTCCTTAAGATTATGCAAAGTAATTGATTATTTTAAGGAATAGCAATACCACTCAACTTATAAGACATTGAGTAACCCTTCAACGTGGCAGGCAGGATTTCCTTTTATAGTTTAATTATTCACTACGGTTTCAAACTATACAGTTTCCTGAACCTTGGGTGACTGGTAGGTTCTGTAATAGCTGTTCCAGATGGGAGAGGGACAATATAGTTTCAGATTCAGATCTCTTTGTAGCTTGCAACATAAGCACTGTTTTATGGAGTCGTGGCAGGCAACTTTTGAGCAAAAGAATCAACGGATGACTCACTTCCCTTTCCATCTATAGCCAAATAGATTAAGAATTGATTGTACTAATTATTAAATATGATTTAGTATCCAACTGGTTGGCCAATTATATTATTAATAAGGGTCTGTTTATTATTAATAAATGTCAACTGAGTTTCTGTTGACATTTTGCCACACGTATGAAATATCCTCAGACAACTTTCACTATCTGGCAACAAATATAAATAAGATTTAAGGAACTATATTTCTTTTTCTGCACTGGTGCCTTCTATTAAGATCCTGCTCTGTGAAAGTTAATCCCTTCTGGAGGACTGTGTGTCTTAAGGTTCTGCAGGGTTCAGTTCAAGGCCTCACATTTTGAGGTATATGACTAGCTTTAAAATTAAAAGTCCACTACTATTAACAGGACAAAAACTGTAGTGTGGTTAACATTGAGGAAGAAAGCTACCAGCTGCAAGTAAATATCAATCAGCTGGTTAAACGGGCACAGAAGTGACAAATAGAGAAATGTGGAGTACTGTATTTGGATAGGGTAAATAAACAAGGTGCTGGAATCTGGAGCAACAATCTACTGGAGGATCTGTGTGGGCAAAAGTATTGTCAATGTTTCAGATCAAAACCCTTCATCAGAAAGGGATCAAGTTTGGAACAGTATGAAGTATAGGGGTACAAAGGGATCTTGGCATGCAAGTCCACAAATCCCTGAAGATTGCAGGTCATGTACATAATGTGTTTAAGGAAACAAGTGGCCTTCTGCTAGCTGAGACACAGAATACCACACCAGGGAGGATATGATAGAGCTGTATAAAGCTTAATTAGACCCTAGTTAGAGGCCTGTTCATAGTCATCACTCTGAAGAAAGGATGCAATGTCACTGGAAAGATTGCAGAAAGGATGTTAACAGGGCAGGAGAATTATGGTTTTGAGGGAAATCTATCCAAACTGAAGTTGATTTCCATAGGACAAAGGAATTTGAGGGTAAATTTAATCAATGTGTATAAAATTATGATAAGTTTATATAGTATGATAGTATGATTAAAGTGCATCTATTTCCTTCAACACAACAGATAATAATTGGAAGACATAGATTTAAATTAATCAGTGAGGAGAATGAACGACAATTGTCATTCAGTCAAGTGAAGGGGTCTGGAAATCACTCGATGGCAGGGTGACATAGCAATGACTCTGATCATAGTTAAGGTGTACCTGGATCAGTACTCAATGCACCATCAATGGTCATGAGCCTCTGAGTGAGAAAATGAGATTAACCAATGCAGTCCCATTTTGGGCCAGCATGGACACAGAGGGCTGAATGACCTCCTCCTCTGTTGTAAATTCCTAAGATTATCTAATTCTATGAGCTGGTCTTATCTGTACCAAATGCCCTGGATCTGCAAAGATGAAATTTATGATTTTCACACTCACATTGTATAATTTTTCAGAGAAGAATGCAAATTAACATGTATGAGTAATGACTAACTTAATCGAGGCAGATTACTGATTGACACATACAGAATATAAAATATTCTTCTTGCATTAAATCAGAATCAGATTTATTATCACTGATATATGTCATGAAATTTGTTTTACAGAAGCAAATTTGCAATTTTCCAATTTATATTATTTACAATAAGGTCAGTAGTGCAAAAAGAGAGCAAAATGCTCTCTTTTGTTCATGGGTTCATGGACCATTCAGAAATCTGATGGTGGAGGGGAAGAAGCTGTTCCTAAAAGATTCAATGTGTGTCTACAGGCTCCTGGATCTCCTCCCTGACGATAGTAATGAAACGAGGGCATCTCCTAGATGGTGAGACTCCTTCATAAACGGATGCCACCTTCTTGAGGCATCGCCTCTAGAATATGTCCTCTGCTGGAGAAACTAGTGCCCATGATGGAGTTGGCTAAGTTTACAATCTCAGTGATGTAACCAGTTAGAATGCTCTTTATAGCACATCTGTAGAAATTTGCCAGTGTCTTTGGTGACATACCAGATCTCTTCAAACTCCTCATGAAATATAGCTGCTGGAACGCCTTCCTTGTAACTGCATCGATGTGTTGAACCCAGGATGTATCTTCAGAGATGTTGATACCCAAGATCTTGAAGCTGCTCACCCTTTCCACTGATAATCCTTCGATGAGGAATGGTGTGTGTTCTCTTGACTTCCCTTTTCTGAAGTCCACAATTAATTCCTTAGTCTTACTAACGTTGTGCAAGGTTATTGTTGTGTCACCACTCAAGCAGCCAATCTAGCTCACTCCCGTACACCTTCTACCAACAACAGTTCTATCATCAGCGGATTTAAAGATGGTGTTTCAGCTGTGCCTAGCCACACAGTCATGGGTGTGGAGTAGAGCAGTGTGCTAAGCAGTTGTGTTGATTGTCAGTGAGGAGGAGATGTTATTTCTGATCTACACTAGCAGTGCTCTCCCGATGAAGAAGTCAAGGATCCATTTGCAGAGGGAGGTACAGAGATCCAGGTCCTGAAGCTTGTTGATTAGCACTAGAGTACCTATGTCAGGATGCTGTTCATCGACTATAGCTCAGCATTTAACACCATCGTTCCCACAATCCTGACTGATAAGTTGTGGAACCTGGGCCTCTGTACCTCCCTCTGCAATTGGATCCTCGACTTCCTAACCAGAAGACCACAATCTGTGCAGATTGGTGATAACATCTCCTCCTCGCTGACGATCAACACTGGTGCACCTCAGGGGTGTATGCTTAGCCCACTGCTCTACTCTCTGTATACACATGACTGTGTGGCTAGGCATAGCTCAAATACCATCTATAAATTTGCTGATGATACAACCATTGTTGGTAGAATCTCAGACGGAGACAAAAGGGTGTATAGGAGCAAGATTTTTCAACTAGTGGAGTGGTGTCGCATCAACAACCTGGAACTCAATGTCAGTAAGACAAAAGAGCTGATTATGGACTTCAGGAAGGGTAAGACGAAGGAACACATACCAATCCCCATAGAGAGATCAAAAGTGGAGAGAGTGAACAGTTTCAAGTTCCTGGTTGTCAAGATCTCTGAGGATCTAACCTGGTCCCAACATATTGATGTAGTTATAAAGAAGGCAAGACAGCGACTATACTTCATTAGGAGTTTGAAGCGATTTGGCATGTCAACAAATACACTCAAAAACTTCTATAGATGTACCATGGAGAGCATTCTGACAGGCTGCATCACTGTCTGGTATGGAGGGGCTACTGCACAGGACCGAAAGAAGCTGCAGAAGGTTGTAAATCTAGTCAGATCCATCTTGGGTACTTGCCTACAAGGTACCCAGGACATCTTTAGGAAGCGGTGTCTCAGAAAGGCAGCGTCCATTATTAAGGACCTCCAGCACCCAGGACATGCCCTTTTCTCACTGTTACCATCAGGTAGGAGGTACAGAAGCCTGAAGGCACACACTCAGTGATTCAGGAACAGCTTCTTCCCCTCTGCCATCTGATTCCTAAATGGATATTGAACCCATGAACACTACCCCACTTTTTTAATATATATTATCTCCGGTTTTTGCATGATTTTTAATCTATTCAATATACATATATTGTTAGTGATTTACTTATTTATTTATTATTTATCACTATTATTATTTTATTTCTTCACTCTTCTTCTATATTATGCATTGCATTGAACTGCTACTGCTAAGTTAATAAATTTCACGACACATGCCGGTGAGAATAAACCTGATTCTGATTCTGATTCTGATCCTGATGGTGTTGAACGCTGAGCTGTAATAAACAAACAGCAGCCTAATATCTCACTGTTGTCCAAGTGGTCAGAGGCTAGTGGAGAGCCATTGAGATTGCATCTGCTGTAGACCTATTTTGGTGTAGGCAAATTGCAGCAGGTCCAGGTCCCTGCTTAAGTAGAAGTTAATTCTAGCCATGACCAGTCTTTCATAGCATTTCATCACCATGGATGTGAATACTACTAGGCAATACTCATTGAGGCAGCTTGCCCTGCTCTTCCTGGGCACCGATAAACAACCGAATCATTCAGTGCCTTTGAACACCAAAATACATCTTCAGCACACCAAAGAAGAAGCCGATATTCCCAGTTACACTGCCTTTGCCAGTTCCAGAGCAAATTGGAAAAAGCCATCCCAGCCTCTACCCTCAAATCAAAGACCAGTACTGTCCCTGATTACTGAACCATTAGAACAGTGTTAATAAGGTAGAAGAAGGGTGATGGGAAGAATAAAAAAAAAGGGATTAATGCAAAATGGGAGTTTGATGGTCAGTGCACACTTGGCGGACCAAAGGACCTGTTTCCTTGCTGTGTGACTCTTTGCTTCTATGATACTTTGACTTATTTAATTTGAGTTACTTGTAAGATACATTATCAGAATAATTTGTTTAACAGCACCATTTTGTGCTGATTAAAAATCACATTTTCTAAATGTTCGATATGAGTGTGTTCTTAACTATACAGGTCAAAACAATGCAGCCTTTATTTTTATTCATTTATCTGGGATGCCACGTCTACACAAGTACTGTAGGCAGGAAGGTCACTGAAAATGAGAAAAAAACGCACATACATTGTAAAGATGTTAATGCAGTCAGTTGGTTTCCAAGCACAGTCTAGATCTGAAGCGTACATGCTTTAAAGTCGTGTGTTAAGAAGGTTACCAACAAAGCTAATGCTAGATATCAAAGTCAATTTTGAATTGTTCACTCCATTTTGGAAAGCATCTAAAAGCATACATGTCAGAAATTTAAAACTTTTGTGTCTGGCTGTCATTCATTGAGCTAAGTAAGATCTGGGGAAAAGAAGTGAGACCCTGAACTCATTCTAAAAAAATGTCCTTCAGTAATGTTGGAATCTCTCCAGTGCAATCACTTCAGACTTTGCATACCACTCAACGGTGGAATCATGCAAGTGCAGCTTTAGATTTTCACTTCTTCTCTATAACAGCTGGAAAAACTAGTTGAAGGTAGCTGATGAAAGGATATTTTTAAAGTAGAATTAATAATATAACTTTAATATAACTATTCATAAATCTGAATTAGAAATCTGACATGCGTCTGCTGTCGTGATGTGCACTGGCAATATCAGAACCCAAATATGGAGGAAAGACAGATGTAGAGACAGCGATGAGAGTTTATTCATAATAATTCCAAAAGAACATCGGTGGTTCGGCCAAGCAACAAAAACAGAAGTAACATTCTCAAAACTAAGACCCTGCAGTTAGTACAAATCAGGCATCCCCTTAAATAATACAAGTAACACAGAATCCCCAAGACTGTCAAAATAA
The DNA here is from genome assembly GCF_030028105.1 of Mobula birostris. NCBI lineage: Eukaryota > Metazoa > Chordata > Chondrichthyes > Myliobatiformes > Myliobatidae > Mobula > Mobula birostris. The sequence continues at coordinate 34,528,848 of NC_092402.1, forward strand.
ACTTAACAAGCTTAAACAGCAAGTGCCAGGAGATTGCATTACAAAGAGTTAGTCGTTCAAGAAAAACAGAAGGAACTCTAAACGATTAATGATTCTCATTAAACAACAATTAACCAATTCAAGCTCTCTAAAAACCTTAGTGTCCAACTTTCTCTGGCGCTCATATGAATTTGGATGTAAGTTTTACATGTGAAGACACTTTTAGTTCTAAATTCCAGTATATTTATTTGCTTTATATATTTGTTACTTATTATTTTCAAAATAATCAGATGAATTCTTTGATGGATCCGCAGTAACAAGGTCTCACTGCTCCTTATTTCTGGACACATAGAGTAGAGTAATGATCCTTCTGACACCCTTGCATTAACCAGCTATTCCACATAATTTATTTTAAAAGTCAATTGTTAGTTAAAAAAACAACTTCTTTACAGTTCCTCATTGTATTTACAATTAGATCAGAATGAAAATCAGATTATTATCACTAATTTAGGTGACAAGAAATTTGTTTTGCAGCAGCATGCAATTCAAGGATATAAGATTACTATAAATTATTTTTTTAAATAAATAATGCAAAAAGAGAATTGCTTAGATACAAGCAGTTGCCAATAAGAACCTTACACAACTTTTCAAAGTTCGAAGTAAATTTATTATCAAAGTATATTTATGTCGCCATGTACTACTCTGAGATTCATTTTCTTGCAGGCATTCACAGCAGAACAAAGAAATACAATATATTGAATAAGAAACTACACATAAACAAAGACTGACAAACAGCCAATGTGCAAAAAAAGACAAACTGTTCAAATACAAAAAACAAATTGTAAATATGTAAATTAATACTGAGAACATGAGTTGTAGAGTCCTTGAAAGTGAGTCCGTAAGTTGTGGAATCAGCTCATTGTTGAAGTGAAATAACATCTTCAAATAAGATATTCAATTCACTTAAGTAATCTCATAAACATCACAGGTTTGCTGAAAGAACCTTATTCCATTTTTGTTAAACTACCTAAAAATTGCAGGCAGTTCATTGATTCTGTTAAGATCAATCTGAAGTAGACTACAAGACTATTCCCATTGATTCATTAAATTATTTTCCCATGGGAATATTCAAAACTAGCTGTATCTTGTCTTATGTCAAGTCAAACACCTTGTCCTATTGGGACAAAAGAAAATCAGCCCAAATGTGTTGGTCACTTAAACTCGCCAACAGTTTTAGACTCAACTGTCAGATGGTTTTAGACTGAAAATGCTTGGTTCCTATTTCCAGTGAATTTTGATATTTAAATGAAGGGGATGACCTGGCTAATAAAGAAAAACAGCTTAACAGAGAAAAGGATGTATATTTTAGTGCAGAGAAGGTTTGGCCATATTCAACAGGAAATAGTACCAAACCAATGAATAATTGGTAAACCACAGAATTGTGTGCAAGTAAAAAGGTACTGTACAAAACTCTTCAAAAACTGATGTTTTAAGCAATTGTCATTATTGCTTCATAAACTATAGAAGGAAAAAGTTTAAAAAATGGTTCAAATAATATAATAGTAACAATCCCTTTATTTTGCTGCTTTCCCCATCTTTTAAAAACAGCAAGGTTTTACAACTGTAGTCTATGGCAACAGCGCAGCCCAAACTTTAAGTTTCTTAATCCTCCCCCTGTACAAAAGCCAAACTTTAAATTGAAACCAAATGTATGTTTTGGCTGTGGCACAGATGTGAGTTCCAAATTTGAAGCAGTGCCTAGTGAGGGGCTCTTGGGAACTTCATGCAAGAGAGAAGGAAATTCAGACACTGGGAATGCAATCCAGATGTTGTTTTCCCTTTCTCCCCCTCTCTCTTTCTTATTTCCCTTTGTGTTCTGCCTGGTTCCACATCACCAGCTGTTACAGATAAGAAAATCACTACTTTATGAGGAATGGCTTAGAAAGTCCAAATCAAGTAGTTATGAATTTGTTCATAGCTGTCGGAAATGTTGCATCGTGATCGGTTCTCTAGGTCAACAGATTTTATCTGAGGTGATGCTGTTGTCAATTGAAGAGCTGTCTTTGAAAAAAAAAGTATACTGCTTTTGGAAATGTACAGATCAACTTACTTTAGCTCCAATGATGCTTTGGGGATAGATGAATGATCTCAAAATTTTTAAATCCAACAAACAAACTTTAGGTTTCTAACTTTTAAATTGTCTTTGTTAAGCAATTACAGTATATAATCATAATTCTTCTATTTGTTTTTAATCTCATTTGCCACCACCTAGTTTATCATTACTGTTTTCAAGGTGGATACTTCCCGAAGTTACACCATGACAACCAAAAAACAGCAATCTGTTCAGTCAAAATAAAGTGAGTCAAAAAGATTTGTTTCCCCATTAGGGTCCTCTATTTTGGCTGATTGAAGTACTGGCTGGATTGTTTCATTTCAATCATTGTACAACCCCTTCCCTGGTTCAGAATTCTTCCTTCTCTCGGCCTTCATTTCTACCAAATTGATGCTTATCCAGGGAAGAAGATAAAATATGATATAAACTTGTCTATGAGCCTGATAAGTAAAATCCATAAAAGGAACAGCTTCCTGCAGTCACCGCTAAACTCACATAAGAATCAACCTCACCTTCAGAAAGGAAGTTCTACAAATAAACAGAGCTTAAGCGTTTTCCCCCAGGTTTTGCTTCTGTTTAATTAGCGTACTCTCTGAGTTTGCGCTACCTATCAGAAAAGCTTTTGCCAAGTCATACTGCTTATATCATTTTTATCATTGCTTGCTGAGGGAGAGTAACTTCCTTTGAGTCGGGACAGCAGAACTCGTATCCGTGCTTGGTGTTGTGTATTTTTTAAGTTAGTACTAAAGAGGCTGAAAGTGAGGCTGCGGTCAACCTTGCCGCACTCTGACAAGTTTGTTTTTTTAAAAAAACCACACCTCTATGAGGAGCTCAGTAAATGAACCTTCTCTCTTAGAAAAATAAGTACTTAGTGCCACAGAGGAGCTGTATGAGAAAATATGTGTTAGTAGTGCTAATTATTACAGTGCCTTCAAAGTGTTTGCAAATACTAGTGGAATGTTGGATTGATCTGCATGTAGTTAGCACAGCACTTGTTAAAGATTAAGTGATTGATGGTAATCTTTATTTATTCCCAATTCCATAAACTGCAATGCCATGTGCAGAATGACTGGGAGAGGGTCCGGGTGAGTTGGGCAGAAATAGAAAGGAATTTGTGCATCTATCAAATGTCCATTGATAATAAAGAATGTGAGATCTATATAACTCATTAACAACCTTTTGGAGAGAAAGTAACATTTTAATTCTAGCCTCAAGATTAGCGATCAATCTGAATTAAAGCAGTAAACTGGAGCAACAGGATGTGGATAAATGTCATGGATGAACTCTTGTGGGAAATTGCAGTGTGCTATTTCTGAGCCACTGACTATGTTCCTGTAATATAGTTTCCATGTGTTGGCTATGTGTGAGCAGGAGGAGATGAACTGAAGCAGCTTTATTGAAAAATGTTAGGTAACAAAGACAGAAGATGATCAAAGTCAGAATCAAGTTTATTATTACTGTCTTATGGACAACAGCGCAACGACGTAACATTTTAAAAACAACTAATTGAAATCACAAACATGAGAAAACCTGCAGATGCTGGAAATCCAAAGCAACACACACAAAATGCTGGAGGAACTCAACAGGTCAGGCAGCATCTATGGAAAAGAAGTAAACAGCCGATATTTCAGGCCAAGACCCTTCTTTAGGACTGAAAGGGAAGGATGGGGGGGATGCTTGAATTAAAAGGTGGGGGAGAGGGAAGAGGCTGGCTGGAAGGTGATAGGTGAAGCCAGGTGGGTGGGAAAGGTCAAGGGCTGGAGAAGGAAGAATCTAAGAGGAGAGGAGAGTGGACAATAGGATAAAGGGAAGGAGGAGGGGACCCAGGGGAAATAATAGGCAGGTGAGAAGAAGTAAAAGGTCAGAATAGGGGATAGAGGACGGGGGTTGGGGTAAGTTTGTTCACCGGAAGGAGAAATCTATATTCACGCCATCTGGTTGGAGAGTACCCGGACAGAATAAAAGGTGTTGCTCCTCCACCTTGAGGGTGGCCTCATCTTGGCACAAGAGGAGGCCATGGATTGACACATCAGACCAGGAATGGGAATCGGAATTAAAATGTTTGGCCACCAGGAAGTCCCCCTTGTGATGGATGGTGCGGAGATGCTTAACAAAGCGATTCCCCCTTCCTTCTCAGTCCTGATCAAGGGTCTCGGCTCAAAATGTCGGCTGTTTACCCTTTTCCATAGATGCAGCCTGACCCGCTGAGTTCCTCCATTGCATTTTTTGCAATGACTTGAAATGCTATCCAGTAAACCCCACCATCCCATTCAAACATAAAGAAAGCTGACAGATAGTGCAGCCATCATTAAAGCCACTTAAACTGTCTTTCAAAGATGCAGCTATAGTAGAGATTGCAAAGCTGGTATTTTGACTGGTAATATCTTTATAACCTGATAAATACCTTGTGGAATATTTTAGGGATCCAGAAGGTAGGACAGCAAGACCCTCAGCCTTTCCACCCTGTGTACTATATCTGCTTCTTGCAATATTTTGAAGAAAGCAAAGATTGCAAGGGAAATGGTCTAATAATTGATCACTGCAACATGGTGCAGTGAAAGTGAATGAAATGCTGTTAAGTGTTTAGTATAGTTAGAAGGACAAGCACTGTTATCCATAGCCATGTGAATGAGCCCCAAAGGTTGTGTCACCTGCTAGGGTTAGGGACACACATTTGGGTCTAGAAAGGAACTTAAAGCGGAAATTACGAAATGCAGTTGTTGTGGTGCATAGATAAGGTGAAAAAGGAGATTGTGCAGAAGCAACATGACCAGATAGGGTCCAAATTAAAAACAAAATCATAAAAATAATAATCTCCAATTACTACTTAACCCTCATGCAAATTTGCATTGGGTAAGTGAGATCAGAAAGCTGAATACATGGCTCAAAAACTAGTGTGAGGAAAATGGCTTTCAGGAAATTAGTGGTGTACTAAACAAGAATAATATAATAATTCTGGGAACTTTAATAAGCAATCAGTAAACTAAAAAACTCCAATAGTCTGCTCTCCAATAATCGAGAAACCTGATTGTTTGGCATCTTACTCATTGCGAGCCTATTGCACAGGTCCTCGGTGCATATTGGGACCCCAGTACCTGCACTCCCCATGACACTTTGGAGCTGTGTCTCTCCACTCCTCTAGTACACAGGGGCCCTGGTTCCCAACATCCCTTCAGCTCACAAAGCCCTTGGTTACCATGCTACCTCTGGCACATTGGAACCCCAGTTCCTGTGCTCTCCCTAACACACCAGGACCATAATTCCTGTGTTCTCTCTGATACACTGAGGCCCTGATTCCTACACTCTCCCTGACACACTTTGGCACACTTGGGGTCCTAGTTCCCATACTCTCCTTTAGTTCACAGGTCCCCAATTCCCACATTCCCTTGAAATTAACCAAGACTCTGTACCCTAAGCTCCTTTGAAATTTAACTTTTTCTGTTTCTCATGCATCCTTGAAACTTACTATATTTAGTGGAAACTTTAGTACACAACTGTAATGTCCAATATCGAAAAAAAGTGGATTAAAATTATTTTGGAATATTAAGTGAAATATTTATGTATTTATTATTGCAATTTATGGTATTTTAATTCCTTATACTGTACTGCTATAATAAAACAACAAATTTCATGACATGTTAGTGACAATAAACCTGATTCTGATTCTACATAAGGAAGAAAAATTGTATTTCCATTTGAGAGAATGCAGATTAATTTCTGGGATGGAAGCTCTAACATATGAGGAGAGATTAAGCAGATTAAACAATAGGCTCTTGTATTTAGACAAATGAGGGATGATCTCATCTTTACATACAAAATTACAAAAGGACTTGACAGGGTTAATGAGTGATGATATTCCCCCTGGTTTGTGTGTAGTTTCAGCACAGAAATGAAAAGAAATTCCTTGGCCAAAGTGTTGAAAATCATTGAAGTTCTCTACCCAAGCGGGCTGTTGAGCTCAGCCCGAGTATATATTCAAGAAAGGCATGATTAGAACCAAAGTATGTGTTGTATTAAAATAATCCTGAGGTAAAATATTAGCAAAAATCTGATAAATTCTGGGTCGGATAAAAGGGGCCAAATGACGTAAACCTATTTCAATTCCTTATGTTCAAATAATGTGAGAATCATACAGTTGTCTGAATTTTTTTGGACTACAGACACATTTAAGTAAAAATGAATGATCTAGTAGTGAACTAAAATATTAATCAGCTCTGAGATGGAACAAATTGACAAGCTAATTGCAAACTTCAAAAGTCCAAGCATTCCACTGTTAATAATGCAATTAATATTTTCATCAAATATCAATAGACACCAACAGATTTAACACAATATACTTATTTCTCAGTCTGATTTACGTAGCAGATGTGAGCATATTTTTCTTCTGGCTATAAAATGGAACTTAAATGTAAAGTGAAGTAATGCAGATGTGAGGAAATAGCTGAGTAAGTGGAAATACGTATTTTAACAAAGGGTCACTTTTATCTCAACTCTTCTGTTTCTATTATAGAAAGAAAGAGTGGATAGAAGAACATAGAACATATAGAACCTAGAATATTACAGCACAGTACAGGTCTTTTGGCCCTCAATATAGTGCCAACCGTTCCCTCCTACATAGCCTTCCATTTTTCTATCATCTATGTGCCAATCTAAGAGGCTCCTGATGTATCTGCCTCTACCACCACTCCTGGCAGGGCATTCCACACATCCACCACTCTTTGTGTAAAAAAAACCATACCCCTGACATGCCCCCAATACTTTACTACAATCACCTGAAAACTATGACCCCCCCCCCCATATTAGTCATTTCTGCCCTGGGAAAAAGTCTCTGGCTCTCCACTCAATCTATACCTCTTATCAGAGCTACAAATCAATAGCTAAGTGAAAAGGAGAAAAGAATCTTTGGTTGTGGGCTGATAGCTGCTTGTTAAAAGTCAGTGGAAAGTAAACTGCTCAGGAATAATATAACAGTAAAGATCTCCCCTTCAGCCCTGGCTTTGGTTATTGGAAGGAATGCCAAGCCATGAACTTTTTACAGAAAGAATGCGTCAGTAGAGTTCAGAGTTACATAGCAGGGATTCAGCAGTCATGAGTTTATCTAAATTGCTGCTTGAACCTAATCCTAACCCTTTGTTCAGTCTCACAGATCTTAGTCATGCTGTAGTCAAATATTTAAAAATACTGCCTTGCCTAAAGAACTTTAAGATGCAGATACTCTGATGTACAGTGCTGGACTGGATTGATTCTTTGACAATCCAACAGTTTCAGAGGTGCTATAACTGAAGCTATTCCAGAATTTACTTAGTTAACAAAATTCAAATGATAATATATCCATCACTCTGCATTTATTCATTGACACCATTAGCATGGGGAAATGACAGAGAAGAGAGTTGAACCTACCTAGATCAGCCATGGCCATTGTGAATGTTGGGGGAGGCTTGGGAGCCCTGGAGGCCTAATCCTGCTCCTATTTTCTTGTGTTGTTGTGTTATGTCTGCAGATCATGGTTCAATTACTTTTAGAGGAAGCAGGGACTTTTTTGTCTCATATGATTTCTACTTCGGATGGAAGAACACCACATAAATATACAAAAGCATTGGGTGGAACTTTCAATCGTGCATGAGGCCTTTTCTCACTGCTAAATTCAAAAGTTCTTCTGTAGAATTCTTCCAATTTTTTTTCACCAAACTTCATCAGAAAATCTGGGTAACAGCTAAAATAGTCACTTTTGAGAATCTGCCAGGTTCTGTAAGTTTTCCAACAATCTTTCACCAAAAACTGTCTGTGGAAATTCCAGATACATACAGCTAATTGAAAGTCAGAATCAAAAAATTATCTACAACACAAAGAACTGTAACAAGTATTAAACTTAATTCAAATAGAAATATAAGAAAATCTGTACACATGTTTAACCACTGCATTTTTACTTTTATTTATTGAAATTGCAAGGAAAGTATATAGTTGATAGCAGGACTCTTAATACCATTGATGTAAGAGAGATTGTGGGGTCTAGGTCCATACTCACTGAAAGTGACCACATGAGTAGATTGGGTTGTAAAGGCATATTGCATGCTTGCCTTCAATAGTTGGAGCATTAATGATTTGAGGTCATCACAACATCGTAGACTGAAAGTCTGTACTGTGTTGAAATATTCTATATTGTTCTATGTTGAATTCCCTCTGGGTATCTACAATCAACAATTGTACAGCAGAGCTGTTTGTTTAATTTGCAATTCTTCAGTACCATTCTGGCCTTCATTACTCTTTCTAATCCTGCCAAAATAGATAAAAACATTTTGTGGCAGCCTTCCAGATGATGAAATTACAATGTATTTTACAGTTTCTGTTCTAATTTGCAATACTGTACAGTAATTCATCAAAGTTCGCTGTTTATTTAAGGGGCAATTATGGATAGACAATAAACTCAAGTATGCCATGAATGGATAAATCACAAACAAGCACTGTTACCAACATATTAATGTCAGTGGCTGCTAATTTCTGAAAGCCTTCCTTCTGAATGAACTGCCTCATTGAGGTAAGCTTCCTCTATCACCAGGTGTTATTTGACCTCTGGTTCAAATGGTCACTCTTCACATAAATATGCACAATTCACACATGAAGAAAGACCATTCTGATCCCTGTCCTGTCTTTAGCAGATGGCCGCATGCAGCTTCTCACACTGTGACTGAATCAGAATAAGGAGCAGCAGTAAATTCTCTTGAACCTCAAAGCGACTGCAACAAGAGTCAGCGTGTATATATATATATATATATATATAACCATCACCACAAAAATCAGTGCAAACCCCACCCATCATCCCCTCATTCCTCACATTCCTCCCACACTCTTCCCTACCTTTCAGGACAAGTACATTACACTGGACTAAAGTATATTTAATCCTTGCACTTATTAATAGAGGGATCTAATACCAACATAAGATGTTGAACCTTTATGAAGCTCTGGACAACAAAGGACTCCACTGTAGTATTGGGCTGGCCGTCATTTCCATGGGGAATACCCAGCTGGGTGCGGTGTACACATCAGCGCATTCGGGGTAAAGAGGATAGGAAACTGGCAGCCACGGTATTAGCCAATTATACAGGTTGACCATGGAGCTTTCTTTTACCTGAATAGACTTCTAAGTGTCTGAGTTGTGATAATTGCCTTGCTTACCAACACAAAGCTGAACTCTCATTCCATTCTTGGACCCAGCACTGAGTTTCCGGACAGTTACAAATCATACTGAGCTGAGGAGCTGGATATGCTTAGTATGTTGATCATTAGCTTCATATAATTTTTTTAATAAGGTCACTGATCTTCATTGAAAAGGTCAGCAAAGTCATACTGATTGAATTTGTTACCATATTTTAATTAATATTTATGTTTTAACTTACACACATATAAAGTCATTCCAAATCAGTTATTTCATTTTATTACCAATACTCATGTTTCTTTGTTATTTGTATATATGTCTGCTGTTTCTAAATGCCTTGTGTCATTCGAGACAATTAATGAGAGTGGAACAGGTGTTCTGACAACACAAGCTTTCTGAAGACCATTGCTGTTTGCATTGTCTAAGACTCCTCACAGCTCATGGAAAACTCTGTGCTCTGAGGCAACCAAGGTAGAAAGGGCTTGAGGATTTTAGGAGTCACTGGTCCATGGCTACAGGGGATCGAATGGGAGGCAAACATGAGATGAGGATCTGGTCAAGGGCAACCTGCCCACTGTGCCCATTTCTGGGCATCACACCTTAAGTCAAAGCCCTAGAGTTTTAACAGAAAAATACAAGGAGCAAGGATTTAAGGTGAGTCTGAAAATGGTAAGGGGAGATAGTGGATAGATTGGGGGGAGGGGGAATCACCATGGGGTTAGGTGTGAAGCATGAAGAAAAAGGAAATGAGCAAGTTCCTCAGGCAGCTCCTATTTAAATCATGGTGAAGCAGAACTCACAAGTATTGTGACGACTACTTCTGTGTAAGTGGTCTCACTATGACAAGGCCATAGATTTGTGAATGAAAATTATTTATTAATATTTTGATTTGTGGTGATCACTGAAAAGATCAGTATTTATTGCCCACATCTAATTGGCCTTGACAAGTTAGTAGTTAAGGTATTCCCAGAATGCTATTGGGTAGGGAGTTCAGGATTTAGACCCAGTAATAATGAAGGACCCAGTGATAACAACATATGATTTGGAGAGGATTTAGGTATTCCCATGCTTCCATTGCCCTTGCCCTCCTTAGTGGTTGAGGTAGAAGGATTTGAAGGCACTATTGTAAATGGGGTCAGCCATACATTGCACATGTAGTTGGACAACTAATTGCATGTCCCGACTTCTCCATGCATTAGTGTTTCAGATGCACAAAGAAGAAATATCACATCCTCTATGCAATTCACAGTAAATCCCTAACATTTCATCTAGTATACAAAAGCATGGAGACACGTGATCCAGTTTTTAAACAGGAACAGTTAATTTTGTTTCTCTCTCCATGGATTCACTTCATTCTTGTGGGATTCTCGGCCGATGAGCTGCTGGTACATGAGCGCCCTCTGAGGCAACTCTGCTCTTAAATTGGAATTATTTTACTTACTAGTTGAATAGCTAATTTAATCCTGAAAAATATATAAATGTTAAACTCCAGATGAAGCAGGCGTTCAGCGTAAATATATTCTACGTGTCAATGATCAACAATTGTCTGCAATTTTTAGCTTGCAGTTCTTCAGTATCTCTGTCTGTTTGTACTCTCTCTAATCTTGCCAAAATAAATAAGATGAAACATTAGTAGATGATAATATTACAATGGAATTTATCATTTCTGTTTTAAGTTGCAAACAGTAGTTTGTGAGAAAGGATAGTTTTATATTAATGATATTAAAGTGTATGTTATACTTCTGAAAGTTAAGCATCAAAGTTCAAAGTAAATTTATTATCGAAGTACATATATGTTACCATATATAACCCTGAGATTTATTTTCTTGCAGGCACACTCAGTAAATCTGAGAACTATGATAGCATCAGAGAAAGACACCCAACAGGACAGACAAGCAGCCAGTGCGCAAAAGACAACAAACTGTGCAAATACAAAAGGAAAAAATAAATAATAATAATTAATAAATAAGTAATAAATATTGGGAACATGAGATGAAGAATCCTTGAAAGTGGGTCCATAGGTTGTGGGAACAGTTCAGTGACGGGGCGAGTGAAGTTATCCCCACTGTTGGTTGAGGGGTAATAACTGTTCTGAAAGCTGGTGGTGTGATTCCTGGGGCTCCTGTACATTCGAGAAGAGAGTTGCTTTGAAAAATAACGTGCATCAAATCTTCTGCTGACCAGTGGGCTGCCCGATACTGGAGGAAAATGAGTCGCGCTGAGCCTTGAGGGACTACCTCAGAAGACGATGTTACTTTCACATGTAAGTTCTTGGTATTTGCTTTTCTTTCTTGAATATCCACCAGCCTACAGTCTGGATGTCAATAAAACTTTCAGTTTTAACTGTATTGGTAAAATCAATTAGTGCTGCAAATAGTTTTAATGTAAATTAGGATTTGAATGGAAATTACAATTGTAACAGAGATACATTTTGTTGCAATGAATTAGAAAACTGGTTGTAAACACTTAAGTGCAATAAACCTAACTGTAGCAAATACCTTTAGTGTTACCTCCAAGTATTCTTTAGAACATTTCAATCTTAAGGGATTCTTTTGTCATTTAAATTAGTGCCATAGCATTAGACCTGTGCTATGGATTTAAATTGTGATTAAGTTTTCTCATCTTAATATTAGACAGATTATCCAGATCTGGCCAGCTGCCCAGACTCGGTCTGTGGTGTCCATTCATTCACACCGACCTGTTGAGGAGAACTAGCCAGGCTGATCATGCACATACCTGGGAAGCATTCTACAAGATGGAGCGGAATCTGTACTGTAAGCAGGCCTCAGATCTCAGATCCAATGGTCCCATCCCCAGGATATCTCTGAAAGATCTGGATGGTCTTTGACTGCTCCCTCTTGTCAAAGGCCTTTAGGGCTATTTTTATTCTGTCTCTGATAGTTATAGACATTTCAAAGTTGTTCCAGAAAATTAATGTAATTAAAAAATAAAAATGAGCGTTGTCACTGTTGTTATATCTGCCTGCCAAGTACGCATAGGATCCAGCTCACCTCCTCAGCACATCAGAATGAAGCCTGCAAAGTAGGAAACACGAAAAATGCTGGAACTACAAAATAGATCAAACAGCACCTGTAGAGAAAGAAGGACAATGTTCAGGTCAATAACCTTTTATCAGAACTAGGAAAAGTTAGCAATAAAACAAATTTTAAATCTCCCATGTAAGCAAAGAGGGGCAGAGGGAACCACAGGGAGGACACCAGGAGGAATTGAATGGTACAAATGGTCATGAAGCCAGTTGACTGAGGGGGGTCTCACCAACATCCTATACAACTGTAACGTGACGTCCCAAGTCTTGTATTCAATGTTGCATGTGATTATTACATGTACCTGCTCCATCATTTTTCTACCTGTGTCCCCACTTTAAAGGAACTATATACTTATACCCCTAGGTCTTCCTTTTCTACAATGCTCCCCAGGGCCCTGTCATTTACTACTGTATGTAAATCCTGCCCTGGTTTAATTTCCCAAAATGCATCACATCATACTTACTTGACCTAAATTCCATCTACTATACCTCGGCCCGCTTTCCCAGTTGATCTTGATCATGTTCTCACTGACCACCACACCACCTATTTTGGCATTATATATAAACATACTAACTTACATTCTGATCCAAGCTGTTAATCTATATGACAAATAACAGGACAGCCAACCGATCCCTGCAGCACACGACCAGACACAGGCCTCCACTACCACTCTCTGACTCCTTCCACCAGGGCAATTTTGTATTAAACTGGCTAACTCACCTTCCAGACTAGTCTTCCATGCATTAATCTAGTCAAGGGCCTTGTTAACGTCCATGTACACAATGTCTATCTCACCAATCTTCTTCACTTCCTCCAAAATGCAATTAAATTCACAAAACACTTTTTCTCATGCACAAAGCCATACTGCCTATCCCTAATCAGTCCTTGCATTTCCAAATGCATATAGATCCCATCTTTCAGAATCCTTTCCCACCAACGATGCAGTGCTCACCAGCCTTTAGTTCCCTGGCTTGTCCTTGCAGCCATTCTTAAATAAAGGCACAACACTAGCCACCTTTCTGTGCCTCACTCATTCATAAATCTCTGCCAGTGTCCCAGCAATTTCTCCCTTACTTCCCACAACCAAGGTGTGGTTGACTTTTAACCACCTCCTACCCTCACTACCCAAAGGTGCAAAAAGGTATTATGATTCCATCTCAGAATGCTGCCAACTGGCACATTCCTGGCTGCAGGAGTACATGCTGAGGGATGCGTGTAAGCTTGGTGCAACCACCACAATGTCTTGATGGGGGTGCACCACAGTATAGGGTTCTTCGGCTAATGAAAAGGAAGGGGCCAGCTTGAACATGGAAGTCCCTCAATTATTTTAGTAGCTTACTACCTCAAGGGGTCACAGAGCTATTGATTTTAAGAAATGTAATTGCACACTACTTAATGCATTGTTTATGAATGTAATAATATAAAGGCATGCTTTTAAATTAATGTGTATCATGAATAAAGTTTATTTCAATTTTAAAAAGTTGTGATTCCATCTCAAGCAGCACTGCAAGAGCGCCTCCATCTCAGGAACTATCATAGCTCAAAATCCTGGCTTCCCACTGCCTTCTCAAGGACAAACTGGAATAAGCATTTAATTCTGGCCATGTCAGCAATACCACATCCCACAAGAGAGCAAGTAAAAAGTTTGATCAAACAAAAGTTTGGTGACTGCAAGAATTATAATTGTTTGTACCCAAGCCTACTTCAGGAAAAATTTCAAAGAAGCTAATAAATTCTGAATCAATTGTGGAAGTCACAGCGATGACACGGTTAACGCAACAGGGCAGTGAGGGAGTTAATCACATCGCCACGAATGCAAATACTTGCTGTGGAATTCAGTGACACATCTGTGATCACTTTCTTTGAGCTGTAAACCTCAGTTCCTGTCAAACTTCTGTTGCAGCATTTACAAAAAATAAATTAAGAATCAGTCCTTAGCTTTTGAGGTCTGAAGAAATGTTTCACTTAACTCTCAGTATGGACATTTCATTCGTTAAGAGACATAAGTCTCCCAAAATAGCCTCCCAGGGTATAATATAAATTGTTTCAGAACCTGGAAGGAGAGTTTTGCAGGGTCTCTGGATCGTGTATTAGAAACTTCATGAAAGTTCAATGAAAATCCTCAAGGGGATTTTTTAAAACTTTTTCCATGGTTTCCCCAGAAGTGCCTCTTCTCCTCCATTAGATGAATCACAGCAGAAATTCCAGGCTTTTGCAGGCATACTCAATAAATCCAATCATAGAATGAATGAAAATCAGCACTGGCCGTACAAGCAGTGTGCAAAATACAACAAACTGCAAATACAAAAAGAAAGAAATAATAATAGTAAATCAATTAGCAATAAATGTTGAGGACACGAGACGAAGAGTCATTGAAAGTGACCTCATAGGTTGTGGGAAAATTTCAGTCATGGGGCGAGTGAAATTGAGTGAAGTTAACCCCTTTGGTTCAAGAGCCTGATGGTTAAGGGATAATAACTGTTCCTGAACCTAGTGGTGTGAGTCCTGTGATTCCTGTACCTTCTTCCTGATGGCAGCAGCAAGAAGAGAGCATGTCCTGGGTAGTGAGGACCTTGATGATGGATACTGCTTTCCTGCAACAACACTCCGTGTAGATGTGCTCAATAGTGGGGAGGGCTTTACCCGTGATAGACTAGACCATATCCATTATTTTTTGTAGGATTTTCTGTTCAAGGGCATTGGTGTTTCCATACCAGGCTGTGATGCAACCAGTCAATATACTCTCCACCACACAACTATCGAAGTTTGTCAAAGTTTTAGACATTGAGTAGGAGGTTGTTGTTATGACACCATTCAGACAGATTGTCAATCTCCCTCCTATATGCTGATTCATCACCACCTTTGATTCAACCAACAACAGTGGTGTCATCAGCAAACTTAAAAATGTTATTGGATCTGCGCTTAGCCACACAGTCATAGAAGAAAAGCGAGTAGAGCAGGGGGCTAAGCACGCACCCTTGCACCACACCTGTGTTGATGGAGATTGTGGAGGAGATGTTGTTGCTAATCTGAACTGACTGGAGTCTGCAAGCGAGGAAATCGAGGATTCAATTGCACAAGGAGGTATTGAGGCCAAGGTCTTAAGACTTATTGATTAGCTTTGAGGGGACGATAGTGTTGAATGCTGAGCTGTAGTCGATAAAGAGCATCTTTGCTGTCCAGATGCTCCAGGGTTGAGTGAAGAGCCAGTGAAATGACATCTGCTGTGGACCTGCTGTGCCGGTAGGCAAATTGAAGTGGATCCAATTTGCTTCTCAGGCAGGAGTTGATATGTTTCATCACCAACCTCACAAAACAATATAATCTAACAGTGGAACTATGCTAATCCCTGCCTCAAAATGTTGCTGAAGCTATAATAACCTTGGTCAAAGCTAATAGTCACCAATCATACCATATCTTATAGTATATTCTTATTTAATGCACAAATAGACTTATAGAATGGTACAGCACAGGTCAAGATATTCAGTCCATCAAGTTAACTCTGGATCTTTTAAAGAGCAAACCAGTCAGCTTCATTTCCTCACTCTTTTCTCAAATTCTATATCCCTCCCTTGTTAGTGCAAGAACATTTCCTTTTCTCCTTGAAGGCTGTTATTTAATCTGTATCCACCTCAGACAGTGTAGAATAAGCAGCTAGTTAGTAAGAAGCCTCTCACTGAGATTTAACCATAGAGGAGCAGGTTTTAGTAAATGATTGATCATTATTGGGCTACAGACAGAATTTAAAAGGATTCAGCTTCTAAAAGATGAGTGTTCACTTAAAGGGACAATAAGTTTAATTTGTCTTTTCAAGGGCTGTGGTGAGTTTACAGCTTTTTAGCATGTTGAAACCTCTTCAGAATAAAAACAGGACCTATGACAAAGTGTGCAAAGGGGAACCAGAATATCTGAAGTAAATCTTCAGGATTTACTTCTCAATGACCACTTTCCACTGCAATGGACTTTATTTATTTTTGTTCTAATTATGTTCTTTCCTGTACAGTTTTGTATAATTTATGATTAATTATGTTTTTCTTGTTAATGTTGTGCTTCCAATGCTCTGCGCCTGGGATGCTGCTGCAAGTAATTTTTTCATGTACATGTGTATATGACTATAAACTGGACTTTGATTTTGCTTCTGACTTTCAAGGCCAACCATGATTCCTTTTGTGCTGGAGAGCAATCGTGATTTTCTATCTGTTGAAATCAAGCAGCATCACAGACAATGCACCAATGGATTCACCAAAGCCACCTGCTGAGACCACATCCACTTATAAAAGTGAGCCTTTGAGTAAAACTGCAGCGTAACAGTGCTAAACCTATCACTGAGGGGTTGGTTATCGTGTTAACCTCTATCATGCATGTTCATCAGGAAATTAACGTGAGGCAGATGAAGGCTATTCACACTTTGCACCCTCTCTGCTGTACTTCAGATCATGTACAGGAGGTGACCATTTTACAGGCTTGGAACTAGTAACCAAAGTATAAAGATCTTGTCGAGGAAAGACTACTGACCAGAGGCATCTACAAGGTACATACAATGCCAATTCACTCCAGACTTGTTGTTGAAGTTAATTCCTTCAAATTTAAACATTTTTAAAATTTGTTTACCATATATACCCCTTTACTGCAAGGTACACACTGTGTTGGAATTAATATGTTAAAACCACCGTATATCAAATGTCTTCATGGATGCAGCCACTGCCATCCAGCAAATGCATTTGCATGCATTTGTCTCCCTTTCCTTTTATTTTGCATGAACTCCTTCAACTTGCAAGGCAGAACTGATTAACAAGATCACATTTATTAAAAAAAAGTTATGGAGCCAAGTTGGCAGAAGATTTATTATACAGAAGCTAGCAAATCCGTCCGGAATGTAGACATATAGAGACTGCAGGTGCTGGAATCTGAAGCAACAAAACAATCTGTTGGAGGAACTCAGTGCATCGAGCACAATCTGTGAGGTATAGAAACTGTCGGCGTTTCAGGTCAAAACCCTGCATCCTGGCAATTTCTTTCCCCCCGCAGAGGCTGCTCGTCCTGCTGAGTTCCTCCAGCAGATTGTCTGCTACCTTGAATATACTTGAGTTAAGGCAGGTACCCTCCAAACACTAACCTACTTTCAATTTCATGTGACATGTAACATTTATGTAATATCCACAAAGTTATTCAAATGTCCCACAGCCTTGTTGTCTTAAAAATAATTCCAACTTTGTTCAAAATGCACACTTTGACCTGATTTCCAAAGCTGTCCCTTTTCTGTTTTCACAGGCTTGAAAGGGTGCTATTAGTAATCCAAAAGAAAGCTTTCTCACTAGTAGTTGCCAGCTTCAAAATACCTGTACATGTACACATCCCAAATGATGAAATTACAAACGCCGTTTGTACATCGATGGAAGAGATGGAACCAACTGAGTTACAACGTGATGATGAACAGGACATGACAGGAATCATAGATCCTCTTAAATATGAATAATTTAGGATTAAATAGTAAAATTAACTTAATTCCAACTTTTCAACCTCAACAGATTTTATAGCATAATCTGTTTGTTTTGGGGGAGTCCTTCCTTCATGCCTCAAATTTCTTTCAGCCCCTTCCAAAGTCCTTTAAATGTTGTACCTACAAACAGCTATTTGGTGAATTAGAAGAGAATCATGGACCTATTTTAATGGTGCAGAAAATTGTAGTCTCATTAGAGCAAATTTTATGATCGGATGAAAATATTCATATAATGGTAAAAAGTCTTGATAAAGCCAAGTACTAAAATTCTGGTCCAAAAACTGTGAAAATAAAACATCCTCTGCGCCTTTGAGAGTTCTATTGTACGTGGAACCTCTTTGAAGACTATTCCAGATGGTGAATGGAAAATTGTGGTCGCTTTCATCCAAACAGGTTTGGATTTGCAAATGAATCGATGCCCATTTTGGACGAAACTATTTGCTCACAGAGAGATGGGGGAAAGCTGTTGTTTTTAAATGGGAGGAGCTAGAAGTATTAATGATGGTGCTCTAATATTTTGTGGGAAAATTCTGACGAAACTGTTGAAAATTGAAACCTCTTGCTACCTTATTACTTACCCTCATTTATGGTGCCAGATTCAAAATTACCCCAGGATTCTGTCATGGAAACAGTTCAGTGATCAGCCATTTAACACTTCACTACACCGATTATAGATCATTTGTTTTGTGTACTTTTCCACAAGGCGCATTGGACTAACTCCCAGATTCTCTGATAATCCCTGCAGACCAGGAAAGTGTACAAGAATTGATAGCATTTAGAAGGGCTAACATGTGGGAACTTTATATTATGTGGCCAAAATATATGTACTGTATGTCCCAAACACCTTTTGTAAATGATTACTGAGAGCCCATATCCCTGATAGACCCCATCACCCCTTTTCACCTCTGAGTGGCGTCAGCTGGTGGCTTCAAGAAAGTGCGCTCACAGGAGAGTGGCAAGCAAGGGCAAAGTATGGGCAAGTGGACACAATTCCCCATAACATCAATGTAGACACGATGGGTTGTGTCTAAAAGTTAGCAAATGTGAATTCCTGCACACTTCTCTTCTACTGCATGGTTTCACACACAGACACACATACAGATAGATTTCAGTTAAGAAGCTCTGAAATTGCCACGTCAAACAAAGTAAGTCAGAACATGGCTCCAGTCCAGCAACTGTGTCAATCCAAGTTCACATTTCCACTGGAAAATTAAATCTGCCTAATTCTTTTTATTCCAGTTTTTTTTTCAGTACAGTATCTGATGCCACACGACTTAACCGTGCAGAAAGGGAGCAGGAGATCTGGTTTCAGAAGCAACTCAGCATAACGCCTGCTTACAATTTGCTCAACATCATCCCCCTGGTCATGGTCCCGTTGATCAACTGCTCTTCCCTAATTAGGATCCACATGCCCATGCTCTCAGCTGCTTGCAGAGTCACATTCAGAGGACTCGCCAGTCAGCCTTCCCACATAATGACTCTGTACGCATGGGATTTGACATCACATTTTGAAACTGGAGGTGCTCATTCACTGCCGAGGGCTGCACTTCTGACAGAATTTAAACAGCTTTCCTGTAACACAATTTAACAAGGAGGTGGCAAGCAAAATTCTGAGCTTCATTTGTTCCATGCAAGCCCTCCAATGTTTGCAGGCAAAGAAATAAAGCGAAGAATTTTGTTTGCCGCCTCCTTGCTAAGCTGTGTTACAACCACTGTGGATAAGAAAACAAACTGAATGACACACAGTGAGATAATATAAAAGAGTGCAAAAGCTTCCAGTGAGTTAGGACTGCATATTATATTTTATAGTATGACCATTTTACATGCTTTGATACAGAATTTTACAGCCAGGCTCACTCTCCAATCATTGTTTGGCAATTTCTATCATAGTTCATAAACACATGTGTGAGCACACCATTGGGTTGCTAATCAGAGTGTAACACATAATTGCCATCACTTTGGCAAATAGGTTTTCAAGTGGTAGTGGCCTCAGCTTTAGCAGAAGGTGAAAGCTGGAGCCAACACATGTTCAAAGGCTATTAGCTAACATGGTCAAAGTGACAAAGATTGGGTTCTTTATGCTGGGGACACAGTGCACCAGTTTCTCTGCCCCAGTGCCCATATCCAAAGGCATAATGCCCTGTCACTGTCAGAGGTACAGTATGTGGCTGATAATTCCCAGGTTAAGAGTCCCATCATGTCAAGAGTTCAAGAGTGACTGTTTCTTAAGCAACTTTGATTCCAACAAGCAGTTACCGAGAGAAGACATGAAATTTCCGTGTGTTCGAACATGTCGCCCCTAAGTGCCAGAGGATCCCAAGCAGTGCTGCTTCATTGCATATTTTAAGAGAAGAATTGCTGCACACAATGGTATTTTATGGAAAATTGTGACCCCTGCTGGGGATTTGCTAGTTGCACAATAAAATTTTGCTGTTCATATTTCAAACAGCCCCATGGCCACACAAGCAATTTTAAAGAAATTAAGAATTTGTCACCTGGGAGTAATGTTTTTCAAGACAGAATGAAAAAAAAATGCCAAATCTCTTTCTTTACATTGTGATGAGAAGAAAGAATTGCAGATGTGTCTCTTCACCTCCCTAATATATATCAATATCAGTGCTGTTTTCTCATCATTGAAATGCAACGAAGTTAAAATCTATCATGTTCAGAGACCAAGACTGCCATTACATATAGTTTGCAATTGTAAATGTTATTACTCAATCTAATAACGCATTTCTTTCTAAGTTTTAGATACAGTACATTCACAGGCTCTATGACCCCAAACTTTCTGTATCTACCACTTTAATTCTCCATTCCATTCACTCTGTGTCCTCTGTCTTTGCACTCCTGCATTGTTCCAACAAAGTTCAACATAAGTTCACGGCACAGCACCTCATCTTCAGGTCAAGACTTTTCACCTCCTCTTATACTGTACGTGCCTCCTCAACAAAGTTTCAGCAGTTTCCTTCAGTCAGCATCATCATCACTTCTCTCATTCAAACTTTTCTGTTTTCTACTCTCCTAATGGTTCTCTCTGCCCCTTTCCATTTTCACCAGAACTCCAAATTAGTTTCCTCACTTTTACGGTTTTGATACCTGGTCATTAAATTGAAATATTGTTTTCCTCTTTCCACTGATACTGGCTGATCTCCTGCATTTCCAGCAATTTCAAGTGGAGAGGATGATTTCTTACGCCATGTCCTTTGAGGGAATTTAGGGGAGCTTAGCCAGATTGGCCCACCAGCAACCACAGTCAGGCATTCACAAGGCAATTCAATTTTCACAACACAATCCTGGATTGAAATCACTGCCAAGCATGTCCCATACTTATTTCTCATTTTACGCCCTATCTCTCCCATAACACCAACCACCCTTCTTGATCATCGACGATCCCATCAACATCATTCTAGATGAAAATTCTTAACCCAAGACATCAGCTGTCTATTTCCCTCCATTGATACTGCCTGATCTGTTGAGTTCCTCAAGCACTTTGCTTCTGTATCATTACACCTCAACCAATGTCATTCCCGACTACCCAAGGTCCAAGCTCCATCTTCCTAGTTCCAGTCTTTCCCACTCCAACCTGGACAACTTCTGACTTTCCAACTCTCAAAAGGCTTCTCTAAATCCTTTTGAATCCTTCTCAAGTGATCCTTCAACTACGGAGGCCCCAATGTCCTACACAATTACTTAGTTGTTTGCTACCCCCAATATTCAGCAGCATCAATAAGTTATTGTCTGCACCTTTAGTCAGACCCAATCCTAAGAACCTGGAACCTGGCTCACTCCAGACTATCACTGACCCCTGATTTCAAGCGTCATTCACTGAAAGCCTCCTGCTCTTCAACTGACCCAAGACCTTAATCTCTCCAGAATCTATCTGCTATCCTACATAACACAGCACTGCCCTAGTCACTCTTCTTGTGGGTAACACTGATTTTCATCCCTCATTGTCAAAGACAAACTGCACCATGAATTAGGCAGAGGATTGTTGGTGAGCAAACTGATGACTGAAAGTTCCACTCCGCAAGTCCATAATTCTCCGGCAGTTACTGCAGATGGTGGCTGATGTAAGGGTCAGACCACCCTTCTCATCAACACCACTATAACCCATCCCCAACCAACGTCCATCCCCAACCACCTGAGTACAAAGCCCCAACATCCAGTCTTCCCAGCTGCACACCCCCACCACCCTCAACACACACACACACACACACACACACACGTCCCCAATTTACCTCTGCCTGCAAGGTGACTGTTCATTCTATTGTGTGCGTCTTTCACAAGGTAATATTCTGGTCTTGTTCTGGAATAACATTTCCTTATTTCAGCTGTCTATTCCACAATGCTAAGCTTAATGGTCTCACTCTGGTCTCCTTAACTGAGTTGGTAACATAGCAGTGTATCGGCAAGTGTACATTAGATTTGTGTAAATGTTTCTCCTAATTCTCCTCTACCATAGCAGAGGCCTCAATCAGGCCAACGATCATGGCCCTCCTTCCCAACACTCCCACCTGAACTCAGCCTCATTCTCATTCCCTGGCAACGCATTTTCATATATGCCTCAGACATGTACCAATTTTACCTTGGCGTCTCATGACTGACAGAGCCGTTGGTGTTCCATTGTAGCACGTGTGCAATAGAATTTCTAAACAGGTAAGAATCCAAGGTGGGCCCTTGATGGATTTATTTAACATCTGTTATAGCTGCTATCTCGATTCCTTCTGATCAGTTCTATCTTAGGCTCATCCTTTTTTTTTATTTAAGTAAAGCTACAAAGCTTTTAGATGTACCAATTTGTATAAAGGTGTCTTTAACTATAAAAATGCACAGATTAATAAGAGTATACCTAATTAATTTGTAACTCAATTCTGCCAGCAATAGAATCATTGTGTTTGTAATATAAAAACTAAATTTCAATTATTTATTTATGTACATATTTCTTTTCAGAGATGCAGGGCCCTTCTGGCCCAATGAGCTGCACCATCAGGCCCCCGCTCCCCGACCTATTTAACCCTAGCCCAGTTACTGGACAATTTACAATGACCAACTAACTTACTAACTGGTGCATCTTTGGATAGAACAGTTAAGAAAACAGCAATGAAGAATTCTTTTATCTCTGAGTGACCAAGGTCAGACAGAGAAGACCGTCATTGCTACCCTAAGCACCAGCGGCGTAACGGACACTCCAAAAATAAACAACAACAGGCTGATGACCATTCATCAGAACTAATCAGTTCTGATATAAATTGAAAAGGCTGATTTTTCTGAAATTGAAGATGAATGGTGTGGCCGAAGAGTGTCATGACATTTCAAAGAAATACGATTACAAACTCTTTTTTTTAGGCAGTCGCTCGGGAATGAGGATGACCTACTTCAGCTGTGGGATCTGAGATGGCCAATGAGTCCAATGTGGAGCAGTTATTCCTTGACATAGGTTGGAGATAGATGCCTGATTGGACGGATGGATGTGTTATTTCAGAGGTGACATGCTCCTTACAGCACTTACACTGTCTTTTATCTGTTTCCAATGCAATCCCAAAATGCTCCTATGCTGCTTCTCCATTTTGAGCAGAAGTGGATCCAGGATTCCTAAAAATCACTAGGGATGTGACACTGTTAAAAGGAAGAACTTACAGCATAGGAAAGTACAGCAGGGGGACGAGCTGACCATAATGCCAATCTAACTAAACCCATCGGCATGCAGATAGTCTGGCTCCCTCCAATCCCTGCATGTCCACATGTCTGTCAAAGGCCTCTTCAACGTTGCTGGTGCATCTGCTTCTACCAGCTCCTCTGGCAAAACGTTTCAGGTACTTACCACACTCTCTGTGCAAAGAACTTGCCTCACATATCTCCTTTAAACTTTCCCCCTTCTCACTTTAAAACTATGTCCTCTAATATCAGACATTTTCATTCGGGGAAAATGACTTTGACCCTACCTATGGATCTAATAATTTTATATACAACACATCTGTTAAGTTGCCCTTCAGCCTCTGACATCCCAGAGTAAGTTTGTTCATCCTCTCATAATAGTTAATGCAGTCTAATCCAATCAACGTCTGATGAATCTCTTCTTCACTCTCCCCAAAGATTCCACATCATTCCTATAGTCTGGCCACCAAAGCAAGATGAAAGGTCCTAGCCCAAAAATGTCAACTGTTTATTCCCCTCCATTGATGCTGCCTGACCTGCTGAGATCCTCCAGCATTTTGTGTGTGTTACACAATAGTCCAAATGTGGCCTAGCCAAAGTTTTATACAGCTGCAGCATGATGTGCCAACTTCTAAATTCAATGCCCTGACCAATGAAGACAAACCTTTGTTGGCCCATAACCAAAGAGTGCCACAAAGAGTGCAATGCTATCACAGCTTATGGTGTCAGAGTTCAGAACTCAATTCCGGTATTCTCTGTAAGCAAGTTTATACATTATTTCCCATGTGCGCATGGGTTTCCTCTGGGCACTCCAGTTTCCTCCCACAGTCCAAAGGTATACTGGTTAGTAGGTTAATGGTCATTGTAAATTGTCCCGTGATTAGGCTACGGTTAAATCGGTAGGTTGTTGGGTGGCGCAGTTCAAAGGGCCTATTCCACGCTGTATCTCTAAGTAAATAAATAAATAACTTAGGTGAGGTAAATGACCATACAAGTCTCATAGGAACATAGAACATAGAACACCTACAGCACAATACAGGCCCTTCGGCCCACAAAGCTGTGCCAAACATGTCCTTACCTTAGAAATTAGCTAGGGTTACTCATAGCCCTCTATTTTTCTGAGCTCCATGTACCTATTCAGGAGTCTCTTAAAAGACCGTATCGTATCCGCCTGCACTACTGTCGCCAGCAGCCCATTCCACCCACTCACCACTCTCTGCGTAAAAAATTTATCCCTGACATCTCCTCTGTACCTACTTACAAGCACCTTAAAACTATGCCCTCTCGTGCTAGCCAATTCAGCCCTGGGAAAAAGCCTCTGACCATCCACACGATCAATGTCTCTCATCATCTTCTATGCCTCTATCAGGTCACCTCTCATCCTCCATCGCTCCAAGGAGAAAAGGCCGAGTTCACTCAACCTATTCTCATAAGGCATGCTCCCCAATCCAGGCAACATCCTTGTAAATCTCAATTAATTCAAAACTCACACTTTATTGTATCAACATAAAAATCCACATTAACTTGGTATTTTGTTGTAACTGACAGATTCCTGAATGTTATCCTTTTGTACCAGTCCTCACCCAGACCCTTACTGCAGCTCATAAGACTGAAATAGGGGATCCTTTGTTAGCCAAATGATTGATCCTGCTTTTCCCTGTCCTCATCATGGGTGGGAGGAAGGTCTTCCTTGGAATAGTTAATCTCTAGAGTTCTCCGTGTTCTGCCTCTGAAATTCTCTTTTCATACCAGTTCTGCACCAGTTACAGATACATTATTTCATTGTTCTTCTCCCAAATAAAGATTGCCTCTGCATTTCCTTCAGTCAAGCTATTTTAAACCAGTTAGAGCCAGTTCAAATCAAACACTGGACTTGGATTACTTCAGTTGAGACACAGACTGTTCTCCCATAAGTCTGCAACAGTTTATCAGTGAGGGCTTTGTTATGTTCACTTTGCTCTGATCCAACCATCCGAGTAAGAACTGTTCATAAAACAGTTCACAAAATGGCGGTCATGAGAACTGTCTCACAAAATGCCAGTCTCTATTTCTTCCACACATGGCAATAAAGAAGACATTTGTTTTGTCTACTTCGACTGTCCTTGATTCATTCTAGTTAGCTGGTTTACAGATTTTTAACTCCTTCATTACCAGCATTTTCTTTAGCTCTGTTTATCCACTTTTCTCAGGGAGTTATGGATCCCAAGATTCTGTGTACATCAAAGGTCTGAAAGCTCCTACCATTTACTGTAAACTGTCCTCTTGCATTTAATCTTCAAAATGCACCAATTAAACTCCATCTGCCATTTTTCTGCCCAAATTTCCAACTGACATATATGCTACTGTACCCCCTGAGAAGCTTTGACAACATTCTTGAATCAATTCCCCTGTCTAATTGGTGATCTCTTGCCATAACAAGAAACTATCCACATGGAAAATAGGGCTTTTGCAATCTCTTGAGATCTAACCACATTGATAAAAAATGAATTTTAAAAAAAAAGCTGGAGTAAGAAAGAAGACACAAAAATAAATGAACTGACAAGATAAAAAAGTGGAAATCAATATAATTGGATTGCACCACACATTTCTTAGTTAAAAATTCTGTGGAGCAATATTTCAAATTGTATATCCATTTTTGGATGTTATATTCATTATCGTCTGGCTTATACAGGAATATGACTCCTCAAACTCATTAGTTAACACTATCATATTGCACAAAAAAACCATTACAAACTTGTACCTAAGAGAATCTCTGGGGATCTATCTGAATAAAGCTTGTCAATGGGTACAGGTATACAGAGGTGCTGAGAACCAGCAATTTATAGCAGAAGATAACAGCACAATTCCTTCAATATTCAGAAAAAATGTTATGTAGTTAAAAGCAGAAATTTGCATTTTTTTTCCATGAGACTCTGTTACTCACTTGGAGTTTGCTCTACATATCAGGACAGCAATGGAGGCACTTTCTCCTAAGCACTGGAGTCTCAAAAGGACATTACTATTCAGATCTCAATTATGAAAACTATCTAATATTCCTTTCTGGGCCCATGTAAGTATTGCTCTAGTATGGACTAGATTACAACTTTATTGGTCCTTTAAAATTTCCTTTGGTATATACAAAATATTTTGTCAATTCTTTTTTTCATGAAAGCTAGATTGTGGATTGATGTCAGTGGCAAAAATATATCTGTTTTCCAAGCCAATATCATTTCGTGGGTGCAGGTTTCACTGGAAGTTTGTACAACTGTGTTTTTACTTCTTGGGGAAGTCCAGAACGAGGGGTCACAGTTTGAGGATAGAGGGGAAGCCTTTTAGGATCGAGATTAGGAAAAACTTCTTCACACAGAGAGTGGTGAATCTGTGGAATTCTCTGCCACAGGAAGCAGTTGAGGCCAGTTCATTGGCTATATTTAAGAGGGAGTTAGATATGGCCCTTGTGGCTACGGGGGTCAGGGGGTATGAAGGGAAGGCTGGGGCGGGGTTCTGAGTTGGATGATCAGCCATGATCATAATAAATGGCGGTGCAGGCTCGAAGGGCCGAATGGCCTACTCCTGCACCTATTTTCTATGTTTCTATGTTTCTAAGTAGGTTGTTTTCCTTTTGCACTGTACTGGTGGTGCAAGCATTGCAGGCGTCCAGACCCTAACAGCCCCAGTGAAGGAGGTTGCCCATGTGTCTAACCCTTGACTGTTTTAAAAGGCCATGATGGGAGGCTGATGGAGGAAAGGATGGCTTCTCTTGTCAGTACGTATGCATTGTGATCCTTTGCCAGAGGTTGTTCACTACTTAAAACTTTATTTCCTGCCCGTTATGCTGCTGGTATTCAGGGCAGGAATGAAGGTCTTCCATCTCTGGCGGTGTTCAGGGCTTCCTTCACCATGTCAGTAGCTTCCTCGTGGTTTGCACTGTCAGTCATGCAAGTCCAGGTGGAGATTCAGGAATAACATCGCACTCAGATATAACCATATAACCATATAGCAATTACAGCATGGAAACAGGCCATCTCGGCCCTTCTAGTCCGTGCTGAACTCTTACGCTATCCTAGTCCCACCGACTTGCACTCAGCCCATAACCCTCCATTCCTTTCCTGTCCATATATCTATCCAATTTAACTTTAAACGACAACTTCTAACCTGCTTCAACCACTTCTGCTGGAAGCTCGTTCCACACAGCTACCACTCTCTGAGTAAAGAAATTCCCCCTAATTGTCCTTTAACTCTCAACTCATGTCCTCTTGTTTGAATCTCCCCCACTCTCAATGGAAAAAGCCTATCCACATCAACTCTATCTATCCCCCTCATAATTTTAAATACCTCTATCAAGTCCCCCCTCAACCTTCTACGCTCCAAAGAATAAAGACCTAACTTTTTCAACCTTTCTCTGTAACTTAGGAGATGAAACCCAGGGAACATTTTAGTAAACCTCCTCTGTACTCTCTCAATTTTATTGAGATCTTTCCTATAATTCGGTGACCAGAACTGTACACAAGACTCCAAATTTGGCCTTACCAATGTCTTATACAATTTCAACATTACATCCCAACTCCTATACTCAATGCTTTGATTAATAAAGGCCAGCATACCAAAAGCTTTCTTCACCACCCTATCCACATGAGATTCCACCTTCAGGGAACTATGCACCATTATTCCTAGATCCCTCTGTTCTACAGCATTCTTCAATGCCCTACCATTTACCATGTATGTCCTATTTTGATTAGTCCTATCAAAATGTAGCACCTCACATTTTTCAGCATTAAACTCCATCTGCCATCTTTCAGCCCACACTTCTAACTGGCCTAAATCTCTCTGAAAGCTTTGAAAACCTACTTCATTATCCACAACGCCACCTATCTTAGTATCATCTGCATACTTACTCATCCAATTTACCACTCCATCATCCAGATCATTAATATATATAACAAACAACATTGGACTCAGTACAGATCCCTGAGGCACACCGCTACACACCGTCCTCCAATCTGACACAGTTATCCACCGCTATCCTCTGGCATCTCCCATCTAGCCACTGCTGAATCCATTTTACTACTTCGATATTAATGCCTAACGATTGAACCCTCCTAACTATCCTTCCATGTGGAACCTTGTCAAAGGCCTTACTGAAGTCCATATAGACAACATCCACTGCTTTACCCTCGTCAACTTTCTTAGTAACCTCATCAAAAAATTCAATAAGATTTGTCAAACATGACCTTCCACGCACAAATCCATGTTGACTGTTCCTAATCAGACCCTGTCTATCCAGATAATTATATATACCATCTCTAAAAATACTTTCCATCAATTTACCCACCACTGACGTCAAACTCACAGGCCGATAATTGCTAGGTTTACTCTTAGAAACATTTTTAAACAATGGAACCACATGAGGAATATGCCAATCCTCCGGCACCATCCCTGTTTCTAATGACATTTGAAATATTTCTTTCAGAGCCCCTGCTATTTCCACACTAACTTCCCTCAGGGTCCTAGGGAATATCTTGTCCG
The DNA here is from genome assembly GCF_030028105.1 of Mobula birostris. Lineage (NCBI taxonomy): Eukaryota > Metazoa > Chordata > Chondrichthyes > Myliobatiformes > Myliobatidae > Mobula > Mobula birostris. The sequence continues at coordinate 34,557,800 of NC_092402.1, forward strand.
GACCCGGAGACTTATCCACTTTTATATTCCTTAAAAATGCCATTACTTCCTCTTCTTTAATCGTCATACTTTCCATAACTACCCTTCTTGTTTCCTTTACTTTACACAATTCAATATCCTTCTCCTTAGTGAATACCAAAGAAAAGAAATTGTTCAAAATCTCCCCCATCTCTTTTGGCTCCGCACATAGCCGTCCACTCTGATTCTCTAAGGAACCAATTTTATCCTTCACTATCCTTTTGCTATTTATATAACTGTAGAAACCCTTTGGATTTATTTTCAACTTACTTGCCAAAGCAGCCTCGTATCTTCTTTTAGCTTTTCTAATTTCTTTCTTAAGATTCCTTTTACATTCTTTATATCCCTCGAGCACCTCATTAACTCCAAGTTGCCTATATTTATTGAAGATCCCTCTCTTTTTCCGAACCAAGTTTCCAATATCCCTTGAAAACCATAGTTTTCAAAGTTTGAAAACCTCAAACTTTTAACCTTTCCTTTCAACTTTTAACCTTTCCTAACAGGAACACCAACAGGAACATAAAGATCCTGTACCCTCAAAATTTCACCTTTAAATGACCTCCATTTCTCTATTACATCCTTCCCATAAAACAAATTGTCCCAATCCACTCCTTCTAAATCCTTTCGCATCTCCTCAAAGTTAGCCTTTCTCCAATCAAAAATCTAAACCTTGGGTCCAGTCCTATCTTTCTCCATAATTATATTGAAACTAATGGTATTGTGATCACTGGACCCGAAGTGCTCCCCAACACATACCTCCGTCACCTGACCTATCTCATTCCCTAACAGGAGATCCAACACTGCCCCTTCTCTAGTTGGTCCTCTATGTATTGCTGCAAAAAACTATCTTCCACACATTTGACAAACTCCAAACCATCCAGCCCTTTTACAGAATGGGTTTCCCAGTCTATGTGTGGAAAATTAAAATCTCCCACAATCACAACCTTGTGCTTACTACAAATATCTGCTATCTCCTTACAAATTTGCTCCTCCAGTTCTCGGTCCCCATTAGGTGGTCTATAATACACCCCTATAAGCATCACAACATCTTTCCTATTCCTCAATTCCACCCAAATAGCCTCCCTAGATGAGTCCACTAATCTGTCCTGCCAGAGCACCGCTGTTATATTTTCTGTGACAAGCAATTCAACACCTCCCCCTCTTACCCCTCCTATTCTATCACACCTAAAGCAACGAAATCCTGGAATATTTAGTTGCCAATCACACCCCTCCTGCAACCATGTTTCACTAATAGCTACAATATCATATTTCCAGGTATCAATCCATGTGTAAGCTCGTCCACCTTTCTTACAATGCTCCTAGCATTAAAATAGATGCATTTAAAATGTAGAAGGATTCTCCATTGCTGTTCTGTAACAGTTTTGTTTTACCAGTCAGGGTTGTTAGCCCTGAGCTGAACCCCTGAACCTGAGGTCCAGTGGACCACTCTTAGTCTGGCATCTACCCTTTGTCCTATTTGGCATGGGTGACCCTACCAAAAGCCAAAACATCAGACCCTGACTCCAGCCAGCATAGCTCTCTGGGTCATTGAGGCACATAGGTCTCCAAACCACGACAAGGTTGTGGTCCACTTGGAGGTCATTACTTAAAAGCATCCAATGAATTCCCAGGATCTGAATTTTTACCTGTATTCATTAGATATGAAATCCAAAAAAAAAAAATTGCCTCTTTGGTGACTGAGTTCCTGTTCTTATCTTAACCATTTGATTATTTGCACAGCTGGTTATTTGGTTGCCTCCATTCTCAGAAATAAGTTCACAAATCCAGTTGAAGATAGAGACATGCAGAAGAAATTCATCCCTTTTACAACTATAACTCATTACCTTGCAATCTGAAACCTGAGGAAGAAGAGTCAGTGGTCTCTCAGAAAAGTATATCATGATTAGTTGGACAGAAAAGATGTACGAGGAATTTACCTAAAGCCATAGCAAAAAGGAAAGGTAATATAACTTCAAACTGGTAAAAGTCAAAGTCAAGTTTATTGTTATATGCACAAGTACCTGTATGCACAGGTGCAATGAAATGCTTGCAGGATTATCATGGGTACATAGCATCATACTGACAGGAAAAACATAAATTAACCACAAATGAAGTACTATTTTTACAAAAAAGAGAAAAAGAGATTCAAGAGATTGCAGATGCTGGAAACTGGAGCAAAATAACTAATTGCTTGGTGGGATAGAAGAATGAAGGGGGATCTCACTGAAACCTATCAAATATTGAAAGGCCGAGATAGAATGGATATGGAGAGGATGAGTCTACAGTGGATATGGAGAGGATGAATCTACAGTGGATATGGAGAGGATGAGTCTATAGTGGATGAGTCTAGGACCAGAGGGCACAGCATCAGAAGAGAAGGATGTCCATTTAGTACAGAGATTTCAGGTCAAGACCCCAAATCAGGATTAAAAAGGGAGAGGAAAGACAGCCTGTGAATACAAGTGAGAGGGCAGGGTGACAAAAGGAAAGATCTGTGGTCAACTAGACAGCAGGTGAGGTTAACTATCAAATAGGATGAGAGTATAACATGAGAGAAGGTACTAAAGAGATTAACAAATGACAAAATTTGATTTGGAGGAAGTATCAATGAGAGAAACTGAATACAATCTTCAATTACCAATATTATTCACTAATTCCTCTACTATCCTCTTTAAGTTCTGCCTGACTTGTTGAATAAGACCATAAGACCATATGACATAGGAGCAGAATTAGGCTATTTAGCCCATCAAATCTGCTCTGCCATTCTATTATGGCTGATTCATTATCCCTCTCAGCCCCATTCTCCTGCCTTCTCCCATAACCTTTGACACCCTGACTTATCAAGAACCTATCAAACTCCACTTTAAATATACCCAATAGCTTGGCCTCCACAGCCATATGTGACAATGAATTCCACAGATTCACTACCCTCTGGCTAAAGAAATTCCTCTTCATCTATGTTATAAATGGATATCCCCCTATGCTGAGGCTGTGCCCTCTGGTCCTAGACTCATCCACTACAGAAAATATCATCTCCACATCCACTCTGTCTAGGTCTTTCAATATTCGACATGTGTCAATGAGATCCCCCCTCATTCTTCCAAACTCCAAGGAGTACAGGCCTAGAGCCTTCAAAACTTCCTCATGTCTTAACGCTTTCATTCTTGGAATCATTCTTGTAAACCTCCTTTAGACCCTCTCCAATGCCAACACATCTTTTCTTAAATAAAAAGCCTAAAACTGCTCACAATATTCCAAGTGCAGTCTGGCCAATGCCTTATAAAGCCTCAGCATTACATCCTTGCTCTTATATTCTTATCCTCTTGAAATGAATGCAAACATTGCATTTGCCTTCCTCACCACTGACTCAACCTGCAAGTTAACCTGTAGGGAATTCTTCACAAGGACTCCCAAGTCCGTATGCACCTCTGATTTTTGAATTTTCTGCCCATTCCTTCTACAAAAGTGCATGACCGTACATTTGCCTATACCATATTTCATCTGGCACTTCTTCAGCCATTCCCCCTGTTAGAGTAATTTCTGGGTTTAGGTCATTAACACTTAGTAAATGGCTTCAGCCACCGGTCTTCTGTTCCTTAACAGTGCATTTCCTAAAAGCTGTGAATATCAGAATCCCTGTCCATTTGTAACAATGCATTTCCTAAAAGCTGTGAATATCAGAATACCAGTCCAGATGCTGCTGGTCAGAAGGTGTTATGTTTACATGCAGTTTCAAAGACACCATTATCTCTACTTTGTAAATATGAATTGTCCTTAATGTTAAGCACAAAAAATACCAAAGGATTGTGGATTAAGTTTGGAACAATGGATTCCTGAATACCAGTCCTGATGCTGCTGGCACCAGTGGGATGGATGTAATCGGGAGGTGTGAAGTTTGTATGTGGCTTCAAAAGAAAGCATTGTCTATACTTTGTAAATATGGAATTCTCCTTTGTGTGTGTAGCAAATAAATATCAAGCCCCACATTGGGCAGCAGACTTTTCTACCAAAAGGGTTTCTGTATGCCTGCTGTATCTTGTTTTGTCAAATAAAGAAGCTGCTTTGTATCTACCAGTAACTCTCTGTCCAGTGATTTCATTCACACAACAACACCTCCAATCTGTCCTTCTGAAGACTCCCTGCTTTCTCAACAGTACCAGCCCCTCCACCTACCTTTGTATCATCTGCAAACTCAGCCACAAGGCCATCAATTTTGTCACCCAAATCATTGTCATATAACATGAAAAGAAGTGGTCCAAACACTAACCATGCAGAACAGCACTAGACACTGGCAGCCAAACAACAAAGGCCCCATTTATTTCCACTCTTTGCCTCCTGCCAGTCAGCCAATCTTCTATCCATGCTAGTATCGTTCCTGTAATACTATGTGCTCTTGTTTAGCAGTCTCATGTCTGGCAACTTGTCAAAGGTCTTCTGAAAATCCAAGTAACCAACATCCACTGGCCTTCCTTTATCTATCCTGCCTTATATTTTCTCAAAAATTTTCAACAGATTTATCAGGCAAGCTTTCCCCTTAAGGAAACCATGCTGACTTTGGCTGATTTTAACATGTGCCTCCAAATATCCCAAAACATCATCCTTAGTAGTGGACTCCAACACCTTCACAGACTAACTGACTTATATTTTTTTTCTTCTGTCTCCCACCCTTCTTGAACTGTGGAGTGTCATTTGCAATTTTGCAGTCTTTCGGAACCATTCCAGAATCTAGTGATTCTTGAATGATCATTACTGATGCCTCCATAATCTCTTCAGTTACCTCTTTTAGAACACTGAGGTGTAGTCCATCTAGTCCAGGTGACCTATCTACCTTCAGATCTTTCAGATTCCCTTGGTCACCTTCAGAACAAGTACATTCTCCTTAGAAATAGCAACTACACTCACTTCTGCCCCCGGACACTCTCGAATTTCTGCCAGATTTCTCATACTTCTCACAGTAAAGGCTGACACAATATACTTATTAAGCTTGTCTGCCATTTCTTTGTGCCCCATTACTACCTTAGCAGTGTCATTTTCCAGCGTTCCGATAGCCACTTTCACCTCTCTTTTATTTTGTGTATACCTGAAAAAAACTTTTGGTATCCTCTTGGATATTATTGGCTAGCTTGCCTTCATATATCATTTTTTTCTCTCCCTGTGGCTTTTTTACTTGCCTTCTGTAGGTTTTTAAAAGCTTTCCAGTCCTCTAAATTTCTACTAATTTTTGCTATTTATTATGCCCTCTATTTTGCTTTAATGCTGACTTTGACTTCCCTTGTCAGCATTTTGTGTCTGTTGCTCTGAATACTTCCAGCACTTCTTTTACAACAGGTTCCTAGCTTGGACTCAAGAGAATGAATTCATTTTGGAGGTTATGAAGATTATGGATGGAAAATATTATGTGAACTGCTCCTGCTTTCTGATAGCGCAGGAAAGATGACTTCTAACGACCTACATAATGATGTGTGAAGAGTCTCTTAAAATCATGTCCTGGGATAAATGGTGAAGACTGTACCATAAATATAGTTTCTAGAAGCAAATGTATGGCAGAAAGCTGGTCTTACTTTGCTACGGCTTTACTAATACTACCATCCTCCGCGAATAGGAGCTGTAGAAATACTTCAGAAGGAATTTTTGGCTGATTAGGTAAATAAGGAGCCCTTGCCATTCCATATGAGTGCAGGATAGAAGAGCATCAATCAAAGAATCATGATCATAGCATTCAAGGAGGCCATTCAGCCCATCAAGCCCTGACCATCTGTATGTAAGAGCAATTTGACCCACTTCCAATGCCTTGCAAATTCTTTCTTTTTATGTACTTATCCAGCTCCTTTTTCAATGCTGTGGTTGATTCAGCCTCCACTACTCCCTCTAGCAATGCATTCCAGACCCTAACCACTTGCTGAATACAAAAACCTTTCCTTTCAAGGCTCCTTTGCCTTTCCACTTCATTCTGTGTCCAAAGATTCTGACTTAGCAATTTTTCCTTTATCTATTTTATTGATATCCATCATGATTTTAAGTAGCTCTTATTAAATCCTCTTCTTGTCACAACCATAATTTCACCAATCTACCTATCCCTGGAATCATCTTGGTCATCACTGTGAAATGGGGACACCCCTTTTTCCTTATTGGGGAGTGAGAGAGCCTGTGGTATGACAAATTACCGGGTGAATGAGTAGCCTTTGCAAGTCTGTGTTTTTATTGATGTTTTGCTACACACTTGGTGGAGGGCGCTGATGCTTTTTTGCTGGTGAGGGGAGAATTGTTGCTTATGCATGAGAAGGAGAGTTGGGGGGCTTTGGGGTTCTAACATTTTAATTGTCATTCATGCTTTGGGGCACTCCTCTGTTTTCATGGATGTTTGCGAAGAAAAAGAATTTCAGGATGTATATTGCATACATTTCTCCAACATTAAATGTACCTACTGAAACTTTTTCTATAACCACTCAAAAATCTTTATATCTTCTTTAAAGTATGATGCTCAAAACTAGTTATTATACTATGGTTATAGCCAAGCACGTGTGTTACAAAAGTTCAACACAACTTCTTTGTTCTTATACACCTTGCCTCAATTTCTAAAGACCAGGATCAGTGGCCTTTGAACCACTTTCATACCCCCATATCTCAGGTTTTGTACCCATTTTAGAACTTGGTCATCTAGTTTAGATTTCCTCCTTTTATTCCTACAAAAATGTACTACTTTGTATTTCTCAGTATTAATTTTGTTTTACCATTGATCCACACTGTCCATCAGCATGTCTAGGACTCCTTGAAATTCTCTAAATTTTGTGCCACTTGTACTTTGTAAATTGTACCTGAAGTTCCAAGTCCAAATCGATTTTTTAAAAAAACAGTGGTCCTAATGTCAACCATTGAGATATTGTACTGTAGATTTCCTCTTCTCAGAGAAACAACCTCTCACTATTACCTGGCTGAAACTCCAGCAGCATCTTCTGCCTTGGCAAAGGCTTGTTAAAGAATATTAGAGCCAGAAACACTCACTGTATTTAAAATGTATTTGAGGAACCCATTGCCTACAAAGTTACAGATCAAGTGCTGGGAAATGGAATTAGGTTGGTTAGCTCTTTTTCAACTAGTACAGATAGCACGGGCTGAATAGTCTTCTGGGTTATAAATTTTTCATGAATCTATGGAATATTAATCAAAAAGTAACCCAGAAATGAGCACAATATCTCTGAGCTCTGGGTTGACATGATTCTGAACTGTAAAATACATTTTTATTGGAGATATGCAAAGGAATTTATATCCCCTTATATGGATATACTGCAGACCTAAGATTGTTTTATGAAAAATGAGAAGCATTATGAGCCAAACTGTTCAGTGGCATGAGGGAGTTTAATTGGAAGTATTTTCTGCTTCCTTTTCTCCTGCCAAATGTGATCATTTAACTTAGAAGAAAGTAAACTTAATTTCTATTTATGCCATGTAACACTTCCAGTTTTTTACAAAGGTAGTGTTGTACTCACTGTGTAGAGTTACATTAATAAATCATCTCAAGGATTCCTTATATATTTATGGTTCATGACAACCAAATTCTCACAAGGGTGTGGTCACACATTACTGTGCAATGGCCTGAGAATTAATTCTGCAATAATTATGTTGAGGCTCATAACAAAAACAACTGTAAATCTGCTTCAAGCCTAAGATGGTCTCAGTGATTGTGCTGAGTCACAAAATTCAGTGAACTGAATGTGGTAACATAAATAAGATATCCATACAAAGAGAGAGAGGAATCAGTCTGAATGTTGCAAACAAATGCAAGAAAGCTCAGAAACATGGCGTTACACAATTGTATGGCATTGGTTTTGTACAAGGTCATATTACAGTTGTATATTAGTGCACTATTAAGACTGAAAAACAAGTGCAGACAGGAAAGTGTGGTAGATCAGAGCAAGCTTCTTGGATCATTGATTTTTGGATCTACAAACATTAATAAGGATCTATAAAATTACCAGACTCTGTGTGTTCACCATTAGATCTATAATTAGCTAATGACTGAAGATATCCTTAAATTAAAGAACTGAACCATCATCATATTGATGAACAAAACTTCAGTAGAGCAGGGGAAAAAGCTATCATTGGAAAATCTGCAAAGTATCTGAAGTTCTTCGAATGATTTTATAATCATGCCCATGAACTGTTCTAGCTAGATGCATGAACTAGTTTATTATTGAGTCCAGCACACAAATTATCTTCACATCTTAAATATTAATTTTCATTGGACATACAAGTTGAATAATGATTGTTTCCATGAATGGAGTTACAGGGCTTCGTTTTGTCTTTGCTTTATTATGTTCATTGTCAGGATCTGAGCATTGCTGGCAAGGACAGTATTTATTGACCGTTCATAATTGCCCTTGAGAAGATAATGTGAGCACCTTCCTGAACCATTGTACTCCTTCTGGTATCAGTGCTCCCCACTGATGATGAAGGACCAGAGATATATTCCAAATTAGGACTGTGTGCAAACTAGGTGAGAAGTTGCAGCTAGTGGTGTGATTATGCACACAGTGCCCTTTCTGGCCTTGGTACAGAAAGTCAATAGAGAGGAGTGCGTGAGTTGGAAGCTGAAAGGAAAAAAAGAGGGAAGATTTATTGTCAACAGCAACTTAGAGAGGGAGTCAGTATGCAGGGCAGAATGCAAGCAGAGACAACACAAAGTAGAGACTGTTGCAAATTAATTCATAATGTCCAATAATGTGCTAAATACAATATATAAATGTAACTACTAGATTTATTGATACACGTTATTGGATTTTTGTATTACGCTGATGAGATAAAAGAGCGTTTGGGACTAGATGTATTTGAATCTCCTGGAATCACCAAAGCCTAAAGTGAATGCTTCGGAGAGATCAGATGCAATTTACAGTCAAGGGTCAGTGCATGAGCAGAATGACAGGTTGACCTATTTCATTATGTCATATATATTGATGATTTGAATGAGAATGTAAGTGGTAAATTTGTGGATGACATCATGGCATTGACCCTGGGTATATGGCAGTTGGTTTATATCACCCAGAGCCTCTCAGCACTAAAAACACTAAATTTGACTCTGGCTGCCATCAGCTAGAGTTTGCACATTTTCTATGACAACATAGGAGGAAGGTTGTTTCGTTTTTACTGTGTACTGTACCAGCAGCTTATGGTCGAAATGACAATAAACTTGACTTGACTTATTTATCCCAAAGGAAATTATTGTTGAAGGGTTGCTCAGTCAGAAATATATACTTTAAAGTACCCAATGTAAGCATTGAGATATGAAAAAAATACAAAATGTGCTTTAAAAAGTAATAGTGCAAAATACAGATGTGCAATGAAACCATATATTTGTATACTTAAGGAGTAGGAGTTGTAGAGTCTTATAGCCACAGAGAGAAAGGATCTCCTGTGGCATTGCATGGTGCACCTCGGTGGAATCAGTCTGTTACTAAAGGTGCTCCTCTGTTTGTCCACTACGTCATTGGAGGGGATGAGAGGGATTGTCCATAATGCTCCGTAGCTTCTGCAGCATCGTTCGCTCAGACACATCCTGCCAAAGATGTGCAAGTTAATAGGTGAAATGGCCGCTGTAAACTGCCCTAGTATAAAGGTGAGAGGTAGAATCTGGGTGGGAATTATGATAATGAGAATGAGGGTAAACCAAAACCTGAGATGAATATTGTGTTAGTGCAACCGAGTGGGCCGTGGTCAGTGTGCCCTCGGTGGGCGTGTACCTGTCTACCAGAGGTCATGCATTTCAGAGTTGCCATCTGAATTGCTTAGGAGTGCTACCACTGTACATTTCGCTTTGTCGAACTATGTTGAGCTTCTTGGGAGTTGCTGTAGCTGCAGTTATCAGGCAAGTGGTGAATATTCCATCACACTCCAGATTTGTGCCTAGATGGCAAAAAAGCTTTGGGTGTTAGAAAGTGACAACTCATCATAGGACAACTGCTGTTGTAACCACAGTATTTATGTAGCTGTTCAATAGCGACCCACAGTTGTTGATCTTGAAGGCCTTGCCCTAGCCAATGGTAGAGATCACGGATTTACCAGGAAGAAATAGTTAGTGTCAGTTCTACCATTCAAAATGCATCTACAACTCATTAACATTTGTTCTGAACTTGTTCGTTAACACCCCACTTGTTCGGGGGTCAATCAGCCAAGAAATACATGACAAGGTTAATGGCCTTTTAGAAACTTCAGGGGTATTTCTAGCAGAGCAGGAGAAGACTAAACTTACATTTTGTGGATCAGACAGGCACCCATGATTTGAAAGGGTTTATCCTGAGTGGGTTTTCCTACTGCAGTACTGTTGTAACACACATTCACCTAACAAGGGACAGCAGCTTCTCTCCACAATCCTGTATTAAAATGTCAGTTGGATGTTAATGATATCCTCATTCCCCAGTCTAAAAACTAACAGATTTTACTTTGACATTTTGGACAGGGAAGTTAGTAATTAAAAACTGTAGATACTGGAATTCAGGATAATGTGAAATACTGTAATTCTATTTGATTTTAACTATTTAATCTCTATTTTATTGGTTTACATCAGATGGATATGATCCAGATCTTTTCTATCATTGGGTTTTCCAGTTGTGATGAGCAGACATATCACTGAGAGATGAGTGGATCTATAAGATATGATATGATGTGTTCTTGCACACAATTTTAATTTAATTAGTCAGCAACATGTATTTTCCAGGTTCAGGATTTCTCTTGAGAGGAAGCCAAAAGGTTTCTATTGCTCATGAGAATTTTTGTTTTTGTTTGTTTAGCTGGATTAGCAAAAGAGGTGATAAATTCCTTGTGACTTATGGATGCTATGGGGATATTGAAAGGCAAAGTATTACATTTAGCAACTGACTAAATTGTACTTATTTGCTTCATGGTTCAGAAAACTGTAGGTTAGTGCCATTCAGGGTAAAGTGAAAATTGTGCTTCAGAGAACAGACCACATTAAAGACATTTGCTCATAAAAAATATGATTTAAATTCCAGCAGTTTTATTTACCTAAGAAGCTTACTTCAATGTCACTTTTTCCCTCACAGATTTGTTGGTTACCCCTTGGTTCAAACCATGTGAACAGAAAATTCCTTTTTGCAGCCACATCACTACATCTGACCTTTCATTTTAAAAAGTCTGGGTGGCCTGAGTGAAATTTGTTTTGCAATAGATAGCTGGATATACTGAAGGGTATTTACAGAGTTTAATCATGAGTCATATTACAAATAATTTAAGGCTGATATGTTAATTGCTTCATTTAGTGTACAAGTTCATGGCGAAACAGAGCTATGCATATTTCTTATTTGTCATTTGTTTACACATTTAAACATTGCAGTACGCTTCCAAGATTTTATTATCTACCATTTTAAAAGTTCATTTCAATATCTAATTAGAATGAGGATTCTACTCCATTTAACTGAAAAACAGAATGGATTTTAAATTTAGACTCAGCTACTGCATGAATTGCCAACAGAAGAAGGCAACAGAACATCTTTAAGGTTAGCTTTATTTGTCACATGCATATCGAAACATGCAGTGAAATTTGTTGCTTGCGTCAATGACCAATACAGTCTGCGATGTTCTAGGGGTAGCCTGCAAGTGTCGCCATACTTCTGCCGCCAACAACTTACTAACCCTAACCAGTACGTCTTCAGAATGTGGGAGGAAACCCACGCAGTCATGAGGACAACGTACAACTTTCTTACGGACAGCAATGGGAATTGAACCCTGATCTTACAGTTGGCGCAGTAAGGCGTTACACTAACCACTGCACTACTGTGTAATCTCCCCCAGTGGTGAAAATAATAAAGACATGAGTATTGTGAGTAATTTAAGGGGATGCATGCATCACCACTACTGGAATTCAGGAACAATGAGACAAACAATTGTGACCAATATTTCACCTGGTCTTCTTTTTACCATGTTTGCTTGCTTTGATCTCAGGATACCAGTGGATACTGAGGGATAAAGATCATTTGAATGTGAACTCTCCTGTGCAGCGGAGATGTTTTTGAAATAACCTAATCCAGAGACTGTTAAAAATTCAAACCATACACCTCCTTTCAGGGCCCCAAACAGTCCTTCCAGGTGAGGCAACACTTCACCTGTGAGTCTGCTGGGGTTGTCTATTGTGTCTGGTTCTCCCGATGTGGCCTCCTACATTGGTGAAATCCATCGTAAATTGGGCAACTGTTTCATCCAACCTGATGGCATGAATATCGATTTCTCCTACCAGTTAAAAAATTCTGTAACCCCCCCCCATCCCATTCCTCACTTCGACCTTTCACCTCTTCTCACCTGACAATTACTTCCCCTGGGTCCCCTCTTCCTTCTCTTTCCCCTATGGTCCATTCTCCTCTCTTATCAGTTCCTTCCTCTCCAGTCCTTGACCTTTCCCATCCACCTGGCTTCACCTTCCAGCTAGCCTCCTTTCCCTCCTCCCACATTTTTATTCCAGCATCTTCCCCCTTCATTTCCAGTCCTGAGGAAACTTAATGGAATTCTCCTGCATTTCAAAATCTTTGACAGACAACAACATTGGTAGAGAGACTTAAACAGTTGTTCAAACTTTTCACCAGCAATGCCATAAGCAACCTTTTTATGCTTGTGGCCTACTTGTGACTCCCACCCTCCATAGTCTCCATTAGTTGCTAAAGTTTTTTGTCAACTGTACTAATTATTCTAATATTTTCAAAAGGCTTTTGACAAGGTCCCACACAGGAGATTAGTGTGCAAACTTAAAGCACACGGTATTGGGGGTAAGGTATTGGTGTGGGTGGAGAATTGGTTAGCAGACAGGAAGCAAAGAGTGGGAATAAACGGGACCTTTTCAGAATGGCAGGCAGTGACTAGTGGGGTACCGCAAGGCTCAGTGCTGGGACCCCAGTTGTTTACAATATATATTAATGACTTGGATGAGGGAATTAAATGCAGCATCTCCAAGTTTGCGGATGACACGACACTGGGTAGCAGTGTTAGCTGTGAGGAGGATGCTAAGAGGATGCAGGGCGACTTGGATAGGTTGGGTGAGTGGGCAAATTCATGGCAGATGCAATTTAATGTGGATAAATGTGAAGTTATCCACTTTGGTGGCAAAAATAGGAAAACAGATGATTATCTGAATGGTGGCCGATTAGGAAAAGGGGAGGTGCAACGAGACCTGGGTGTCATTATACACCAGTCATTGAAAGTGGGCATGCAGGTACAGCAGGCAGTGAAAAAGGCGAATGGTATGCTGGCATTTATAGTGAGAAGATTCGAGTACAGGAGCAGGGAGGTACTACTGCAGTTGTACAAGGCCTTGGTGAGACCACACCTGGAGTATTGTGTGCAGTTTTGGTCCCCTAATCTGAGGAAAGACATCCTTGCCATAGAGGGAGTACAAAGAAGGTTCACCAGATTGATTCCTGGGATGGCAGGACTTTCATATGAAGAAAGACTGGATGAACTGGGCTTGTACTCGTTGGAATTTAGAAGATTGAGGGGGATCTGATTGAAACGTATAAAATCCTAAAGGGATTGGACAGGCTAGATGCAGGAAGATTGTTCCCGATGTTGGGGAAGTCCAGAACGAGGGGCCACAGTTTGAGGATAGAGGGGAAGCCTTTTAGGACCGAGATTAGGAAAAACTTCTTCACACAGAGAGTGGTGAATCTGTGGAATTCTCTGCCACAGGAAACAGTTGAGGCCAGTTCATTGGCTATATTTAAGAGGGAGTTAGATATGGCCCTTGTGGCTACGGGGGTCAGGGGGTATGGAGGGAAGGCTGGGGTGGGGCTCTGAGTTGGATGATCAGCCATGATCATAATAAATGGCGGTGCAGGCTCGAAGGGCCGAATGGCCTACTCCTGCACCTATTTTCTATGTTTCTATGTTTTTAATATATAGTCAGTATTTGTTTTAACAGGTTATAGTTTTTATTATATATTAAATATAATGTTCCAGGTGTATATAAAAAATAAACTATTTCAAAGCTCTGAATAGGATACTATATTTATAATATATATAATATTCCTCCAATCAGCAACAAAAAAGAGCTTAATTTTGTTATTTTTGGGTACTTAGTGAGATCTTTACAACTGACGCAAACTCGCAAGTTTTTAAATATCTGGATGCAATTTGGTTAAAGTTAATCAAAGATCACCTTTTTGCATAACATCAAGATGGTTGTGAGCTTTAGACAGCAGGTGAAGAGCTTGACTAAAACCACATTCAACTAGATAAGAGTTGGGAAATCCAATTAAAAACAACTTTGCTTTCTCCCAGAGCTGTGGAAACTTATTTTGAATATTACATGTAATCCAGAAATTTTGCTTGCTGTGTTTGAATGTTGCTTGAGCTGCTGTATCACTCTGCAGCTCAATAAGATACAGTATTCAGCACCATTCACATTTACCCCAAATGGATTCACCACTCAATCTGGAATATGCATCTCCAGAAGGTCTCTGAACTGAAATTCTGCAGTTTGGCTGTTTCTGGCAGGTGATGCCACTGCAGTAAACACAGCATACTCATTGATTGGCCTTGCTGCAGACAGCCCCGCCCAACCTGCAGTTTGTTATTTAAGGGTGGATGTGGAGTGGGGTTCAACTGGCCGCTCCACAGGGTGTGAACAGTGATTTGTACATCAGCTGTCCACTTGAAGTTTTGATTGACTTTAACACATCTATTGTGAATGGCAATTGATCTTGTAAGTAAGGAATTCAAGCATATACAATTTACAATAATCAATATCTGTAACTGATAAGCCAATTCTGTATCAAAAAACACACATAAAAGTTGCTGGTAAACACAGAAGGCCAGGCAGCATCTATTGGAAGAGGTACAGTCGATGTTTCAGCCCGAAATGTCGACTGTACCTCTTCCAATAGATGCTGCCTGGCCTGCTGTGTTCACCAGCAACTTTTATGTGTGTTGCTTGAAATTCCAGCACCTGCAGATTTCCTCATGTCTGTATCAAAAAAACAGTTTTCTATTCAAACTGCAGAACAGTGTGGGTTACAAGGGTCCATACTGCTACCCTTGTGTACAAGTAAAAAGAATGCTTCTGTTGTAAGAGTGTGTGTGTTCTGGGCTCTGTTATTTTAGTTACTGTATGGCAATGACAATGGCATATGAGATTAGGCTCAAGATAATGGTTTCCTGCAAATTCTTCTTCTAACATAGAGCGCTGTAGGAAAAGTGCAAGCAAAGAAATTCACCTGGCAAAGTCTAGCCAACAGACATTTCAGAACCAGCTAAACCTTTCTGCTTATGTGGCCTGGCCATGAAATTCCTGCTTTGCAACCCGTGATATGCATGCAGTCTACACTCTTTACAAAACAAGATGACTATGTTAGATAGAATTATTAATTCCTATCTATTTGACCCTCCTGCTCATATTTCACATTTTCCACATTATACTCCATTTACCAGATCTTTGCCCATCACTTAACCTACTTCTATCTCTTATACTCTAGCACAACAAACTTTTCTACTTATCTCCATGTCTTCAAGAAAAATAAGTTGTGTAATGTAGTGTTATTTCATGGCATGAATATTAGCCAGCTAATGTAATTTTTGCAGTAATTATATGTGAGACTTGTAAATCAGTTGGGAATTATCAGAATGTTAAGATGCCAAACGAGTTGCAAGTTGAGCATTGCCTCCTTCTCTATGACTACCTATGGAATGCTATGAAAGCAGAATGGTTTTTTATTCACAAACAACAGGAATTCTGCAGATGCTGGAAATTCAAGCAACACACATGAAAGTTGCTGGTGAACGCAGCAGGCCAGGCAGCATCTGTAGGAAGAGGTGCAGTCGACGTTTCAGGCCAAGACCCTTCGTTAGTCCTAAAACGTCGACTGCACCTCTTCACACAGATGCTGCCTGGCCTGCTGCGTTCACCAGCAACTTTGATGTGTGTTGCTGGTTTTTTATTCAGTACTCTCTAGAACATGCAATCTTTGAACAAGTGTCTAATGTTAAGGGTTAGTATCAGATTAATGCAGCGGGAAATATCCCTGACCAGGTATAAGGCAATCAAAAACGGTTTCAGTTAGTTTTATTGTCTTAATTGTCATTTCATTACCTACTAGACTATTAGATTGAATCTGGTCCAATATTACTTCAACAGGAAATTGCATCTCAAGAGAATACAGGTACTAGAATTAGGAGAAAAACACACAAAAAAAACAGTAGGCACCCAAAAGAAAAAGAATGGAAGTATTGGTTCATTAAAATCGCGGTTAAAAAGATCAGGAAGTAAAAGGTATATACTATAAGTGAAGAATGACATGTCATAAATATCATGTATCCCCTTTTGCCAATCACCTGTCCAGCTCTTGGCTCCATCCCTCCCCCTCCTGTCTTCTCCTATCATTTTGGATCTCCCCCTCCTCCTCCAACTTTCAAATCCCTTACTCACTCTTCCTTCAGTTAGTCCTGACGAAGGGTCTCGGCCTGAAACATCGACTGTACCTCTTCCTAGAGATGCTGCCTGGCCTGCTGCGTTCACCAGCAACTTTGATGTGTGTTGTTTGATAGAGTGTTTACTTCTTGCTCTTTGAAAGTTTGCGTAAGATAAGCTAATTACAACAACCAGTCTCTATTTATTCCCTTGACAATGTCACATTACACATTGATGTGGAATGAATGGGGGCAGTAACTAGAATGATTCTTGAGGCAAGGTGTGAAAGGAATTGCCTAACAGTGTAACAGGTATCACTCTAAAACCTCAGCAAGTTTTACCTTCTGATCATACAATTACTTTAAGACAGAAGTAGTGGAACTATTCCATCAAAACTTGGTTTCTGTTCCAGAAAGAATATATTCTGAGCTAATAGGCTAGCAGGAATACTAGACTTGGATTCCATCTGTTTGTTTTAGAATAGTACAGCACAATACAGGCCCTTCGGCCCACAATGTTGTGCCAACCCTCAAACACTGCCTCCCATATAAGCCCCCACCTTAAATTCCTCCATATACCTGTCTAGTAGTCTCTTAAACTTCACTAGTGTATCTGCCTCCACCACTGACTCAGGCAGTGCATTCCACGCACCAACCACTCTCTGAGTAAAAACCTTCCTCTAATATCCCCCTTGAACTTCCCACCCCTTACCTTAAAGCCATGTCCTCTTGTATTGAGCAGTGGTGCCCTGGGGAAGAGGCGCTGGCTATCCACTCTATCTATTCCTCTCATTATCTTGTACACCTCTATCATGTCTCCTCTCATCCTCCTTCTCTCCAAAGAGTAAAGCCCTAGCTCCCTTAATCTCTGATCATAATCCATACTCTCTAAACCAGGCAGCATCCTGGTAAATCTCCTCTGTACCCTTTCCAATGCTTCCACATCCTTCCTATAGTGAGGTAACCAGAACTGGACACAGTACTCCAAGTGTGGCCTAACCAGAGTTTTATAGAGCTGCATCATTACCTCACGACTCTTAAACTCTATCCCTCGATTTATGAAAGCTAACACCCCATAAGCTTTCTTAACTACCCTATCCACCTGTGAGGCAACTTTCAGGGATCTGTGGACATGTACCCCGAGATCCCTCTGCTCCTCCACACTACCAAGTACATTTACTTTGTACTCTGCCTTGGAGTTTGTCCTTCCAAAGTGTACCACCTCACACTTCTCCGGGTTGAACTCCATCTGCCACTTCTCAGCCCACTTCTGCATCCTATCAAGGTCTCTCTGCAACCTTTGACAATCCTCTACACTATCTACAACACCACCAACCTTTGTGTCATCTGCAAACTTGCCAACCCACCCTTCTATCCCCACATCCAGGTCGTCAATAAAAATCACGAAAAGTAGAGGTCCCAGAACAGATCTTTGTGGGACATCACTAGTCACAATCCTCCAATCTGAATGTACTCCCTCCACCATGACCCCCTGCCTTCTGCAGGCAAGCCAATTCTGAATCCACCTGGCTAAACTTACCTGGATCCCATGCCTTCTGACTTTCTGAATAAGCCTACCGTGTGGAACCTTGTCAAATGCCTTACTAAAATCCATATAGATCACATCCACTGCACTACCCTCATCTATATGCCTGGTCACCTCCTCAAAGAACTCTATCAGGCTTGTTAGACATGATCTGCTCTTCACAAAGCCATGCTGACTGTCCCTGATCAGACCATGATTCTCTAAATGCCCAGAGATCCAATCTCTAAGAATCTTTTCCAACAGCTTTCCCACCACAGACGTAAGGCTCACTGGTCTATAATTACCCAGACTATCCCTACTACCTTTTTTGAACAAGGGGACAACATTCGCCTCCCTCCAATCCTCCGGTACCATTCCCGTGGACAACGAGGACATAAAGTTCCTAGCCAGAGGCTCAGCAATCTCTTTCCTCGCCTCGTGGAGCAGCCTGGGGAACATTCTGTCAGGCCCCGGGGACTTATCCGTCCTAATGTATTTTAACAACTCCAGCACCTCCTCACCCTTAATATCAACATGCTCTAGAACATCAACCTCAATCATATTGTCCTCACCATCATCAAGTTCCCTCTCATTGGTGAATACCGAAGAGGAGTATTCATTGAGGACCTTGCTCACTTCCACGGCCTCCTTCCTTTACCCTACTCACCAAGGCCTTCTCATGCCCCCTTCTTGCTCTTCTCAGCCCCTTCTTAAGCTCCTTTCTTGCTTCCCTATATTCCTCAATAGACCCATCTGATCCCTGCTTCCTAAACCTCATGTATGCTGCCTTCATCCACCTGACTAGATTTTTCACCTCACTTGTCACCCGTGGTTCCTTCACCTTACCATTCTTTATCTTTCTCACCGGGACAAATTTATCCCTAACATCCTGCAAGAGATCCCTAAACATCGACCACATGTCCATAGTACATTTCCCTGCAAAAACATCATCCCAATTCTCACCTGCAAGTTCTAGCCTTATAGCTTCATAACCTGCCCTTCCCCAATTAAAAATTTTCCTGTCCTCTCTGATTCTATCCTTTTCCATGATAATGCTAAAGGCCAGGGAGCGGTGGTCACTGTCCCCCAGATGCTCACCCACTGAGAGATCTATGACCTGACCCAGTTCATTACCTAGTACTAGATCTAGTATGGCATTCCCCCTAGTCGGCCTGTCCACATACTGTGACAGGAATCAGTCCTGGACACACTTAACAACCTCTGCCCCATCTAAACCCTTGGAACTAATCAGGTGCCAATCAACATTAGGGAAGTTAAAGTCACCCATGATAACAACCCTGTTATTTTTGCACCTTTCCAAAATCTGCCTCCCAATCTGCTCCTCGGTATCTCTGTTGCTATCAGGGGGCCTATAGAATACCCTCAATAGAGTAACTGCTCCCTTCCTGTTCCTGACTTCCACCCATACTGACTCAAAAGAGGATCCTGCTACATTACCCACCCTTTCTGTAGCCGTAATAGTATCCTTGACCAGTAATGCCACCCCTCCTCCCCTTTTTCTGCCCTCTCTATCCCTTTTAAAGCACTGAAATCCAGGAATATTGAGAATCCATTCCCGCCCTGGTGCCAGCCAAGTCTCTGTAATGGCCACTACATCATAATTCCATGTATGTATCCAAACTCTCAGTTCATCACCTTTGTTCCTGATGCTTCTTGCATTGAGGTACACACATTTCAGCCCTTCTACCTTACTGTCTTTACACCGTTTATTCTGCTTCTCTTTCCTCAAAGCCTTTCTATATGTTAGATCTGGCTTTACTCCAAGCACTTCTTTCACTATTCTATCGCTCCAGGTCCCATCCCCCTTGCAAATTAGTTTAAACCCTCCCGAACCATGCTAGCAAACCTACCTGCAAGGATATTGCTCCCCCTCGAGTTCAGGTGTAACCCATCCAATCTGTACAGGTCGCACCTTCCCCAGAAGAGATCCCAATGATCCAAAAATCTAAAACCCTGCCCCCTGCACCAACTCCTCAGCCACGCATTCAACTGCCATCTCCTCCAATTCTTACCATCTCTGTCACGTAGCACTGGCAGCAATCCTGAGAACGCCACCCTTGAGGTCCTGTTCTTCAGCCTTCTGCCTAGTGCCCGAGACTCACACTTCAGGACCTCATCCCTCTTCCTGCCTATGTCGTTGGTCCCAACATGTATCACGACTTCTGGTTGCTTTCCCTCTCGTACCAGGATGTCGTGCACCTGGTCAGAGACATCCTGGACCCTGGCTCCTGGGAGGCAACAAACCATGCGGGTGTCCTTCTCACGTCCACAAAATCTCCTGTCTGCTCCCCTGACTATAGAGTCTCCAATGACGACAGCTCTCATCTTCTCCGTCCCACCCTTCTGCACCACCGGGTCAGACTCCGTGCCGGAGGCCCTGCCACCGTGGCTCACACCTGGTCGGTCGTCCCCACCAACAATATCCAGGATAGTAAACTTATTATTCAGGGGAATGGCTACAGTTTACACAACCTGGTTCATGGTGCAGTATGAGATGAGATGATAAAGAAGGAAGAATTGAAAGGGTGAAAATGATGTTTAAAATAGAAATGATTATGGCTGGAAATTAGCTGTTTGGGTAAATGAACACAAGTAGAGTGAAATTTTATTATTTTAATCTAAATATATCAATTTTGATCTAAAAAGAATGCTGCCTTTGGCAATATAAATGAAGAAAGGAAGTAGTGCTACACTGATAACTGACAGACTGGAATTAAGTTCTATGCAAAGCAATTTCAACTAGCTTGTATAGGGGAGCAAACTGTGGCTTTACCAGTGACTTGTGAAAATACCTCAAATGTTCAAGATATATATTGCCTTTAATGACAGTGAATGAATCGCTTTGTCTTTGAGCAGCTGGAAAGTTGCGTGGATTTCATTTATTAAGATTCCAGCTTTAGTTACCATTTTACATCCCTAACATCATTTTCCCTGGTATTTTTCCGATACTCCCTCTTCAAATGCAACAAATTCCATCAGCATTGCAGATGCCATGATCAGCGCTGGCTTCCTTTGTAACATTTTGATCACAACTTTGGCTGTAATTACTTTCAGATTTCTCCAGCATGAGCTCTAATGGCTTTCTGCCAGACAACCTACTGTAAACATCCCCAGCTGATGACTGATATACTTTGGCTCAGTGATGACCAAAGGCTGAAAACAGGCCAGAAGGACCACATCTCTAAATTCTGCCATAAAAAGCTTCTTCCCTTTAGTACTTGTCTTATTACCAAATGCCTAAACTAAAAGATCTCAATATTAAAAAGCAAGAATATGTGTGTGGCTACACATGCACTCAGTGACCACTTTATTAGGGATTTCCTGTAGCAAATAAAGTGACCACTGAACATATGTTCATGCTTTTCTGCTGTTCTAGCTCATCCACTTCAAGGTTTGACATGTTGTGCATTCAGAGATGCCCTCCTGCACACCACTGTTGTGACATGGTTATCTGAGTTTTTACTGCCTTCCTGTCAGCTTGAACCAGTTTGGCCATTCTCCTCTGACCTCTCACAAGACATTGTCACTAGTTCAATGGTTCAATTTAATATCAGAGAATGTATACAGTAAACAACCTGAAATTCTTACACTTTGCAGACATCCACAAAAACAGAAGAGAACCTGAAAGAATGAATGACAGAAAAATGTTAGAACCACAAAGACCCCTCTCCCTCGTCTCATACACTAGCAGCAGCAAAGCATCAACCCTCCCCCTCCCCCTCCCCTCTCCCCCAAAGATTTCAGCAGGAAACATCAGTGCCCAGCGCCCAACAAGTAAGCAGCAGCAAAGCCCCCAAGAAAGACCATGATCTGCAGTCCAACAAAAACTACTTGTTCACCCTACAATTCGACATGACACAGGCTCTCTCTCTCTCTCTCTCTCTCTCACCATCAAGGGACAGAGAAGTATCACCCCTTTCCACAATGAGAGGGGAGACCAACAAAACAAATGACTAGTCTGCCCCATCACTTTTATTCTGAGATTCTCTGACTAGAGAATCGGCAGCAAACTCTCCCACCATCGAGAGATAGAGAGAGAGAGACAGAGACAGAGACAAAGATTGGAGTGCAGAGACCTCCGACAGCCACAAACGCTGTCGCAATGCTCCAGTCTCTGCAACGCCTCAGTCACCAACACCGGCATGGAATTGGTTTGTCCACCGGAGTGCAGAGCCACACCCCAAAGGCGCCATCTTCCAAGCCACTCCTAGGGATATCAAAAAAGGCTAATTGCTTCTCTGGGAGCGAGAACTCATTCACTATGAAGAATGTAGTTTGAGTGCAGCTGTAGATCACGGACTCCAACAGAACCCCAGCCACCTTGAAAAGTGGTGGGGGGGAAGACATTAGAGAGAAGAATTTAAGCTGTTTTCGCAGATGAGCTCAAAGAAGTCGCCCTCTGATGACATCTTAGCTCTGCCCACTGTCCACAGAGACACCACTCTCACTGGATATTTTTTTTATTTTTTGCACCATTCCCTGTAAACTCTAGAGACTGTTGTGCATGAAAATCCCAGGAGATCAGCAGCTTCTGAGATACTCAAACCACCCCATCTGGAACCAACAATCATTCCACAGTCAAAATCACTTAGATCACATTTCTTCCCAATTCTGATGTCTGGTCTGAACAACTAAACCTTTGGACCATGTCTTCACGCTTTTATGCATTGATTTGCTGCCACATGATTGGCTGATTAGGTATTTGCATTAACAATCAGGTGTATAAGTGTACCTAATAAAGAGCCGCTAAGTGTGTATCCGAATACATTGGCCAGTGAAACGGTCAGTGTCTACAATTTGGACTGGATATTCCATAAATTACAAATACAACATAATACTTTTAATTCCTCTACAAGTAGCCATCCTTTTAGAAATATCTCTATCTCAGAGAAATCTTGGTGAACAGCTCTTCAATCGAAAAATAAAATTAAAATTTGCAGATTAATTTCTAACATGATTCATGAAAATAGAAATAGTATCATTTAAAGAACAGAAGTAATACAATAAAGGGCCAGAAAATTATAACCACACAATGGTCTGATGGATAAAATATCAAAAAAAAGAACTAGATGCTAAAAGAATTCCTAAAACTCTAATGTAGAGTCAGGACTAAAAACATCAATAATTCCTTACCCTCACCTTCTCCCCATAGATACTACTCAATGCACTGAGTTCCTCCAAAAGTTTGTTTTTTGATATTATATATCCTGATTGACACAGTGTCGCCAAGAAGGATGTGAAGACATAGTCAATGAATATATTCAAGGCACGAATCAAGTAGCCTTTGGATATTAAGGAAAGCAAGTGATATGGAGATAGTATTGGAATGTGATGAAGAAGCCAAGAATCAGCAATGACCTTGAATGGTGGAGCAGGTACAAGTGATGGAAGGTCGGTGAAGGCTGGGCGAGTTGTGGTGAATTACTTCCGCAGTATTTCTATTTATTTACTTAATTTAGAGATGCAGCACAGAACAGGCCCTTCAAGCTGCGTCACCCAGCAACCCCCAACAACCCCAATTTAACTCTAACGTAATCACGGGACAATTTACCAAGACCAATTAATCTACCCAGTAAACCTTTAGACTGTGGGAATGGTGGAGCAGACTCGATGGGCCAATGGCCTAATTCTGCTCCTACGTCTTATGGAAACCAGAGCACCAGGAGAAAGCCCACACATTCCACTGGGAGTCCTTACAGAGGACACTGAAATTGAACTCTGAACTCCAGCACCTGAGCTGTAATAGCATCGTGCCGCTACGCTACCGTGACACCCAGATTTCATAACATTTCTGATGTTATGTACCTTGGTTCTTACTGGTCATTCAGAAAATTTCTATCAATAGTTGTAGCTCAGCCCGCTCTGATACACAAGATTGTGCTGGTTTTATTTCTTCCACATATGGTAAGCATTTACAGTATAATTTTAGGTAAAATGTGCCTGACACAAAACTTTTCCAAGCAATTTTTACAATACCTTTATATAGTTCAGTTATCTTATCATTTATCTTCTTTGCAGTCTTTATTACATTCAATAACCACTTTAATAGGTACCTCCTGTTTGTGGTCTTCTGCTGCTGTAGCCCATCCACTTCAAGATTCGATGTGTTGATCATTCAGGGATGCTCTTCTGCACACCACTGTTGTAACGTGTGGTTATTTGAGAATTACTGTCGCCTTCCTGTCAACTTGAACCAGTCTGGTCATTCTCCTCTGACCTCTCTCATTAACAAGGCATTTTTGGCTACATAATTGCTATTCACTGGATGCTTTATTTTTTTTTTGCTCTATTCTCTGTAAACACTAGAGACTGTTGTACGTGAAAATCCCAGAAGATCAGCAGTTTCTGAGATACTCTAACCACCCCATCTGTCACCAACAATCAATCCACGTTCAAAGTCACTTACAATATATTTCTTCCTCATTCTGATGTTTGGTCTGAACAACAAATGAACCTCTTGACCGTGTCTGCATGCTTTTATGCATTGAATTACTACCACATAAGACACAATAGCAAAATTAGACCATTCAGCCCATCGAGTCTGCTCCGCCATTCCATCATGGCCTATCCTGGATCCCATTCAACCGCATACACCTGCCTTCTCGCCAAACCCTTTGATGCACCATGATTGGCTGATTAGATATTTGCATTAATGAGCAGGTGTACCTAATAAAGTGGCCACTGAGTCACCGGGTGTTTGGTTAGGGAATGTCCTTATTTTTGGGGATTTGTCAGTAATATAGAAGATACTAGAACAGACTAGATCTGAAAGTTTCAAAACCTTTAGGTTTCCAGATTTTCACTATTGCTCATGTGTGAGATGCTTGATGGGTGTTGTGCCCAGCCACTGCCACATCAATTTCAGGAGAGAAACACAAGTTCTACACAATAAAGGAGGCTTCACAAAGTTTTCTCCCCTTTTCAATAACAAAGTACAAGATATTAATTTGAAAATGTAAGCTATTTAAAAGAAAGCCTGGCACTCCAAAATTACATGTAAGCTATTTAAAAGAAAGCCTGGCACTCCAAAATTACATGACCCTTTTCTTAAGGTAAGAACAATAAGCAAAATCAAGATAGAGTGTAATATTTTGCATTGGACTAAACCCCTGTGATAATACAACCTGTCAGTTTCCTGAACAAGACCGCCATCTAGTGGTTACAGATGTATGAATGGTGGGGCTCTAAAGAAAAAAAATCAGCCAATTCCACTGGCAGGATAAGCAAACTATGCCAGTGTCCTGGAGACACAATAGATTGCAAATGCTGAGATTTGGAGCAACATACAAAGTGCTGGAGAAAGTGGACCAAATACAGGGTGTCAACCCAAAACAATGCCTGTCCACTTCCTTCCATACATGCTGTTTGACTCTTAAGTCCCTCCAGCACTTTGCATGTTGCTCCAAGCTGGTATCCTTTCCAGGCCAACAACGAAGCCCTGGTTAACACCAACTGGCAACAGTGTTCAAACTCTTCATACAATAAAGTTACTGTATGGACAGAGATAACAGGTTCATGGATGTACGGAAAGCTTTCTTGAAGAAATGCAACATCCCCACTGACTCGTGAGAATCTCTGATCCATAATCAATCAGAGACAAGGAAGATACAGGATGGTGTTGAGAAGAACCTCAGATCCATGGAGAAGCACACCAAAGACCTATGCAATAACTGAAAATATGTGGATCACCACACAAGCTACCCACTGGCCACCTGCACCACCTATGGAAGAATCTGTAGTTCCCACATTGGCTTCATTAGCCATCTCAAAACCCAGAAAAGCAGTATGTATGCTACTAAGAGATTGTTGAAGGAGTAGTATTAGTATATCAAATAAACACCAAATTATCATTTGTGGTTATGGATTCATGGTTAACACCAGGAACTAAATGCTATTGCAGTGGCCACAATATATATTTGTTTATAAGAACCATGACAGTTTTCTAATGAGGAAAATAAGAAGTCATGTGTGCTATATTATTCTTAAGGAAAAATAAATAATCAGATAAAGTTGGTCTCTCACTTCACCCCGCCACTGACAGCCATGACCTTATATGTGTAATTACACTTCAATTTCTCCAGTTCTCTACTTCTCTCCCTTGCTTTGAATCCACCTTAACAGTCAGCTCTTGGACCAAGGAGTTAATCATCTCTCTTTGGCTCACATTGCTTTAACCTCAACCCTTCCAAGCTAGGGAAGGACCATCCATTTTTAGCTCTTCTGCCCAAGATGTCAGACTGCACCTTCCCCAAGTTTATGCCTGAAGGCACTGGATGAGAAATAACTGGCCTCATTTGTGACATCTACTCTTGGTTCAGATGATCTGGTGGTATTCATTAATGAAAATGATCTTGTGAGACAATGTACAGCAGGATGACTACCACTATTGAAATTACTGCCATCTTTGATGGGGGTCACTACCTTCAACACTACGAGGGTGAAGGAAATTCACAAGAAATACATAACACTACCTTAAGAATGGAATCATCCATTTGTGATCTAATGAACTCAATTTACACACTCTTGTGCCAGTTTCACACCTTTCATCTCACATTGGTTGATGTCTACAGATTGTAACTGATGACGAAAGGTAGAGATAATAGTCATAGTCATAGTCATACTTTATTGATCCCAGGGGGAAATTGGTTTTCATTACAGTTGCACCATAAATAATAAATAGTCATAGAACCATAAATAGTTAAATAGTAATATGTAAATTATGCCAGGAAATAAGTCCAGGACCAGCCTATTGGCTCAGGGTGTCTGACCCTCCAAGGGAGGAGTTGTAAAGTTTGATGGCCACAGGCAGGAATGACTTCCTATGACGCTCTGTGCTGCATCTCGGTGGAATGAGTCTCTGGCTGAATGTACTCCTGTGCCCACCCAGTACATTATGTAGTGGATGGGAGACATTGTCCAAGATGGCATGCAACTTAGCCAGCATTCTCTTTTCAGACACCACCATGAGAGAGTCCAGTTCCATCCCCACAACATCACTGGCCTTACGAATAAGTTTGTTGATTCTGTTGGTGTCTGCTACCCTCAGCCTGCTGCCCCAGCACACAACAGCAAACATGATTGCACTGGCCACCACAGACTCGTAGAGCATCCTCAGCATCGTCCGGCAGATGCTAAAGGACCTCAGTCTCCTCAGGAAGTAGAGATGGCTCTGACCCTTCTTGTAGACAGCCTCAGTGTTATTTGACCAGTCCAGTTTATTGTCAATTCGTATCCCCAGGTATTTGTAATCCTCCACCATGTCCACACTGACCCCCTGGATGGAAACAGGGGTCAACGGTACCTTAGCTCTCCCCAGGTCTACCACCAGCTCCTTAGTCTTTTTCACATTAAGCTGCAGATAATTCTGCTCACACCATGTGACAAAGTTTCCTACAGTAGCCCTGTACTCAGCCTCATCTCCCTTGCTGATGCATCCAACTATGGCAGAGTCATCCGAAAACTTCTGAAGGTGACAAGACTCTGGGCAGTAGTTGAAGTCCGAGGTGTAAATGGTGAAGAGAAAGGGAGACAAGACAGTCCCCTGTGGAGCCCCAGTGCTGCTGATCACTCTGTCGGACACACAGTGTTGCAAGCACACGTACTGTGGACTGCCAGTCAGGTAGTCAAGAATCCATGACACCGGGAAAGCATCCACCTGCATCGCTGTCAGCTTCTCCCCCAGCAGAGCAGGGTGGATAGTGTTAAACGCACTGGGGAAGTCAAAAAACATGATAATAGGGTCTGGTCGGCTTTGCTTCTCAAACTTACCACTATAAGTCCATGCCTTCTGTTTGATACACCAAGGAAGGTTTTCTTTTAAAACATAGAACATAGAATAAAGACCAGTAAATCCTTTGGGCTCAAAATATGTGCTAACCCATATAACCCTACTCCATGATCAATTTAATCCTTCCCTCCTATATAACCCTCATTTTTCTTTCATGCATGCCTCTCTAATAGTCTCTTAAGTGTCCCTAATTTGTCAGCCTCTACCACCACCCATGGCAGTGCATTCTAGGCACTTACCACTCTGTGTAAAAAGTACACTTCTAATGTCACTTTCCTCCCCTCACCCAAAAGGATGTCTCCTGGTATTGGTGACTGCTGCCCTGGGAAAAAGGTGTTGGCTGTCCACTCTATCAATGCCTCTTAAAATCTTACACACCTCTATCAAGCCGACTCTCATCCTCCTTTGCTTCAAAGAGAAAAGCCCTAGTCTGCTCAACCTTTCAAACATTAGTCTCCTTGCTCATGAAATATGACTGTTAGCTTATGAAATAGAAGCAGGAGTAGGCTATTTCATCCCTCATGCTTGATCTGTCATTCAGTAAGGTCATGATAGATTTTTCACCTCAACACCATTTTCCTACACTAATCTCGTAGCACTAGATTCCCTTAATAGTCTATCAATCTCTGTCTCAGAGAATTTCAGCCAGATAAAAATATTTTGCCCCAGGGTAGGACAGGAAATAAAGACAAGTAAGAAATATTCTGGCAGCATCTTCAAAACTGTTTTGTAGTGATGATTGAACAGATGTGCATGAGTACTTGATTACACCCACAATCTGTGCAGATTGGTGATAATATCTCCTCCTTGCTGACGATCAGCACTGGTGCACCTCAGGGGTGTGTGCTTAGCCCACTGCTCTACTCTCTGTATACACATGACTGTGTGGCTAGGCATAGCTCAAATACCATCTATAAGTTTGCTGATGATACAACTATTGTTGGTAGAATCTCAGGTGGTGATGAGAGGGCGTACAGGAGTGAGATATGCCAACTAGTGGAGTGGTGCCACAGCAACAACCTGGCACTCAACATCAGTAAGATGAAAGAGCTGATTGTGGACTTCAGGAAGGGTAAGACAAAGGAACACATACCAATCCTCAGAGGGATAGAAGTGGAGAGAGTGAACAGTTTCAAGTTCCTGGGTGTCAAGATCTCTGAGGATCTAACCTTGTCCCAACATATTGATGCAGTTATAAAGAAGACAAGACAGCGGCTATACTTCATTAGGAGCTTGAAGAGATTTGGAATGCCAACAAATACACTCAAAAACTTCTATAGTTGTACCATGGAGAGCATTCTGACAGGCTGCATCACTGTCTGGTATGGAGGGCCTACTGCACAGGGCCGAAAGAAGCTGCAGAGGGTTGTAAATCAAGTCAGCTCCATCTTGGGTACTAGCCTACAAAGTACCCAGGACATCTTCAAGGAGCAGTGTCTCAGAAAGGCAGCGTCCATTGTTAAGGACCCCCAGCACCCAGGACATGCCTTTTTCTCACTGTTACCATCAGGTGGGAGGTACAGAAGCCTGAAGTACAGAATCACTCAGTGATTCAGGAACAGCTTCTTCCCCTCTGCCATCCAAATCCTAAATGGACATTGAACCCTTAAACACTACCTCACTTCTTTTAGTTTTTGCATGATCTTTAATCTATTCAATATACATATACTGTAATTGATTTACTTATTTACTGTCTTTCTTCCTTCAATATTATCATGTATTGCACTGAACTGCTGCAGCTAAGTAAAAAAATTTCACGACACATGCCAACAATAATAAACCTGATTCTGATTCTGAAATCTCTCTGCACATGTCACATGTTTGGATCATGTGTGATGATGCCTTAATACTTTTTTTCAACGTAAAAGTTTTATACCACACTTAGAAATATACTCATTGGCCATTTTATTAGGTATAGGAGTAGACCCCAATGTAGGCTTCTTCTGCTGCAGCCCAATCAATTCAAAGTTTGACATGTTGTGCATTCAGAGATGCTCTTCTGCACACCACTGTTGTGACATGTAATTATTTGAGTTATTGTCACCTTTCTGTCAGCTTGATCCAGTCTAGCCATTCTCCACTGACCTCTTTCATTAACAAGGCACTTTCAGCCACAGAACTACCACTCACTAGATGTGTTTTGATTTTTGTACCTGTAAATTCCAGTGACTGTTGTGCTTGAAAGTTCCAGGATATCAGCAATTTCTGAGATAATCAAACTACCCCATCTGACACCAACAATCATTCCACGGTCAAAGTCATTTAGATCACATTTCTTCCCCATTCTGATGTTTGGTCTGAACAACAACTGAACCCCTTGACCATGTAAGAAACATAGAAAACCGACAGCACAATACAGGCCCTTCGGCCCACAATGCTGTGCTGAACATGTACCTACTTTAGAAATTACCTAGGGTTACCCATAGCCCTCTATTTTTCTAAGCTCCATGTACCTATCCAGGAGTCCCTTAAAAGACCCTATTGTATCTGCCTTCACCACCATCGCCAGTAGCCCATTCCAAGCAGTCACCACTCTCTGCGTAAAAAACTTACCCCTGACATCCCTTCTGTACTTACTTCCAAGCACCTTGAAACTGTGCCCTCTTGTGTCAGCCACTTCAGCCCTGGGAAAAACCCTCTGACCATCCACACAATCAATGTCTCTCATCATCTTATACACCTCGATTAGGTTACCTCTCGTCCTCCATCGCTCCAAAGAGAAATGGCCAAGTTCACACAACCTATTCATGTAAGGCATGCTCCCCAAATCAGGCAACATCCTTGTAAATCTCTTCTGCACCCTTTCTATGGTTTCCACATCCTTCCTGTAGTGAGATGACCAGAAATGAGCACAGTACTCCAAGTGGGGTCTGACCAAGGTCCTATACGGCAGTAACATTATCTCTCAGTTCCTAAACTCAATCCCA
Source organism: Mobula birostris (assembly GCF_030028105.1). Classification (NCBI taxonomy): domain Eukaryota; kingdom Metazoa; phylum Chordata; class Chondrichthyes; order Myliobatiformes; family Myliobatidae; genus Mobula; species Mobula birostris. The sequence continues at coordinate 34,588,476 of NC_092402.1, forward strand.
CGATTGATGAAGGCCAATGCACCGTATGCTTTCTTAACCACAGAGTCAACCTACGTAGCAGCTTTTAGTGTCCTATGGACATGGACTCCAAGATCTCTCTGATCCTCCACACTGCCAAGAGTCTTACCATTAATACTATATTCTACCATCATATTTACCTACCACAATGAACCACCTCACACTTGTCTGGGTTGATCTCCATCTGCCACTTGCAGCCCAGTTTTGCATCCTATCAATGTCCCATTGTAACCTCTGACAGCCCTCCACACTATCCACAACATGCCCAACCTTTGTGTCATCAGCAAATTCACTAACCCAACCCTTCACTTCCTCATCCAGGTCATTTATAACAATCACAAAGAGTAGGGGTCCCAGAACAGATCCCTGAGGCACACCACTGGTGACCGGCCTCCATGCAGAATATGACCCATCTACAACCACTCTTTGCCTTCTGTAGGCAAGCCAGTTCTGGATCCACAAAGCAATGTCCCCTTGGATCCCATGCCTCCTTACTTTCTCAATAAGCCTTGCATGGGGTACCTTATCAAATGTCTTGCTGAAATCCATATACACTACATCTACTGTTCTTCCTTCATCAATGCATTTCATCACATCCCAAAAAATTCAATCAGGCTCGTAAGGCACGACCTGCTTTTGACAAAGCCATGCTGACTATTCCTGATCATATTATGCCTCTCCAAATGTTCATAAATCCTGCCTCTCAGGATCTTCTCCATCAACTTACCAACCACTGAAGTAAGACTCACCAGTCTATAATTTCCTGGGCTATCTCCACTCCCTTTCTTGATTAAGGGAACATCTGCAACCCTCCAATCCTCGAGAACCTCCCCCATCCCCATTGATGATGCAAAGATCATCGCCACAGGCTTACCAATCTCGTCCCTTACCTCCCACAGTAGCCTGGGGTACATCCTGTCCGGTCCCAGTGACTTATCCAACTTGATGCCTTCCAAAAGATCCAGCACATCCTCCTTCTTAATGTCTATATGCTCAAGATTTTTAGTCTACTGTAAGTCATCCCTACAACCGCCAAGGTCCTTTTCCGAAGCAAAGTATTCATTAAGTACCTCTGCCATTTCCTCTGGTTCCATACACACTTTTTCACTGTCACGCTCGCTTGGTCCTATCCTTTCACGTCTTATCCTTTTGCTCTTCACATACTTGTAGAATGCCTTGGGGTTTTCCTTCATCCTGCTCACCAAGGCCTTCTCATAGTCTCTTCTGGCTCTAATTTTCTTTCTTAAGCTCCTTCCCGCTAGCCTTATAGTTTTCTAGATCTCTATCATTACCTAGTTTTTTTGAACCTTTCATAAACTTTTTTTCTTCTTGACAAGATTTTCAACAGCCTTTGTAAACCACGGTTCATGTATCCTACCATCCTTTCCATCTCATTGGAACATACCTATGCAGAACGCCACGCAAATATCCCCTAAACATTTGCCACATTTCTGCTGTACGTTTCCCTGAGAACATCTGTTCCCAATTTATGCTTCCAAGTTCCTGCCTGATAGTTTCATTTTTCCCCTTAATCCAATTAAATGCTTTCCTAACTTGTCTGTTCCTATCTCTCTCCAATGCAATGGTAAAAGAGATAGAATTGTGATCACTATCTCCAAAATGCTCTCCCACTGAAAGACCTGACACCCGACCAGGTTCATTTCCCAATACCAGATCAAGTACAGCCTCTCCTCTTATAGGCTTATCTACATGTTGTGTCAGGACACCTTCCTGAACACACCTAACAAACTTCACCCCATCTAAACACTTTGCTCTGGGGAGATGCCAATCAATATTGGGGAAATTAAAATCTCCCACCATGACAACCCTGTTATTATTACACCTTTCCAGAATCTGTCTCCCTATCTGCTCCTCGATGTCCCTGTTACTATTGGGTGGTCTATAAAAAAAAGTAGAGTTATTGACCCCTTCCTGTTCCTAACTTCCACCCACAGAGACTCAGTAGACAATCCCTCCATGACTTCCTCCTTTTCTGCAGCCATGACACTATCTCCGATCAGCAGTGCCACACCCTCATCTCTTTTGCCTCCCTCCCTGTCCTTTCTGAAACATCTAAAGCCTGGCACTCGAAGTAACCATTCCTGCCCCTGAGCCATCCGGGTCTCTGTAATAGCTACAACATCATAGGTCCAAGTACTGATTCACGCTCTAAACTCATCCGCTTTGTTCATGATACTCCTTGCGTTAAAATAGACACATCCCAAACCATCGGTCTGAGCGCGTCCCTTCTCTATCATCTGCCTACCCTCCCTCTCTCACTGTCTTCAAGCTTTCTCTATATGTGAACCTACCACCCCTTCCTCCGTCTCTTCAGTTTGGTTCCTACCCCCCAGCAATTCTAGTATAAACTCTCCCCAATAGCCTTAGCAAACCTCCCTGCCAGGATATTCTTCTTCTTCTTCTTCTATTTCCGGCTGTTTAGACGCATCTAGGCGTATTACAGCCCTCCGCAGGATGTATAATTAATTATAGAACTTCAAGGAACTCAAACTCTCAAATATAACCTAGTCTCACGTATAAACTGAATAATAGACTCTTCAATCAGATGTTGATTCTCTTGGTGGCCAAACAAAGATTTAATAGAAAACCAAAATAAATTTGAGCCAGACAGCCTCTTGAACAACATGCTTCTTTCAATTTTGTATTGATTACAGCTCAGCAAAACATGCTGGACTGTCTCTGGACTACCAGTCACATAATCCAGTAGGATGTTTTCCTATTATCTTTAAATAATAGTTTAGCCCACAATGCCCCAACCCAAGTCTTGTAAATTTCACCATATCTCTATGACTTAAAAGGTAACAGTCTGAGACCTTTTTAACTAGTGGGTGACTAGAAAAATAATGCCTGCCCCTTAATTCATTTTTCAAATCCTCCTGCCACTTCTTCTCTATACCTTTTTTAATCCTACTTTTCAATTCTGCTCTGCCTAGGGGAACTCTAATTTCTACTTGCCTGCTCAGTAAGGAAGACTTTGCAATGCCATTCACAATTTCATTTCCCTCCACCCCAGCATGCCCAGGTATCCATGAAAATCTAACTGCACAACCCATCTTCCCTAATCTAAACAACACTAATAGAATCTCAATAACTATGTCAGGATGAACTTATGATTTATTCCCTTTTATAGCCTCTAAGGCAGCAGCAGAATCCAAACAGATGATAACCCTATGTGGTCGAGAGTCTTCTATCCACCATAAGGCCCAGAGGATTGATAATAATTCTTTTGCAAAGACAGAAACACCATCTGAAACCTGGTGACCAATCTTAACTCCAAGTTGAGACACATACATCCCAAATCCTGCCCTACTGCTTTCTGGGTCCACTGAGCCATCAGCAAAAATCTTCAGATAAGATCCCCATTTATTATTTAAATATTCATTTGTGATCAAGGCTGATGAAATTGCACTGCTTCCTTGAAGCTGAAAAAGGAGGAATAAGTCTACTTCTGGTTCTGGAAAGGGCCAAAAAGGGACGGGTGGCAAGCAAATTTGGTCAACTATGTCCTCCTCAGTCAGTTTCAATATCTTTTAATTTTACTTTGGCACTCCGACTTCCCCTGCAAAAGACACTTTGGTGGACAGCTGTGATCAAATCCATTTAGTTTTACCCAATACTGCAGGCCCAACTGAATTCGTCTTAAATGCAGAGGCAATTCTCCCATCTCCACACATAATGCCGGAACTGATGTTGTTCTAAAAGCTCCACAACAGAGTCTAAGTGCTTTGGACTGCACAGTGTCTAATTTTCCAAGCACTGCCGTAGCAGCGGAACAATAAGCAATACAACCATAATCTATAACTGATCTAATCATAGCTAGATATATTAAGTACATAGTTTCCCACCCTGCTCCCCAGTCGCATCCAGCAATAGTTCTCATAACATTTAAAACGTTCTCACACTTTCCAATTGTTTTATCTATATGAACCCTCCAAGTAAGTCTTTCATCAAATCAGACACCTAAAAACTTGAATACCTTGACTCTTTCTAGTGGAGAATCATATAGACACAGTTCACAATCCGGAATCTTTCTTTTAAACTGCCAGGATATTTGCATGTCTGCATGCTTTTATGCATTGATTTGCTGCCATATGATTGGCTGATTAAATATTTGCATTAATGAGGTGTACATTATGAAGTGACCTCTGAGTGTAACTTTCTAAAAGCTGGGAAATGACAAACATCCATAAGCAACTAATTAAGAAACCTACATTCTTTTGTGTGAAACTTCAAATTATAAATAACTGTAACTTTCTATTTAAGACCAAAAGACATAAGAGTAGAATTAAGCCACTTAGCCCTTCAAGTCCACTCTGCCATTTCATCATGGCTGATCTATTATCCCTCTCAATCCCATTCTCCTGCTTTCTTCCTGTAACCTTTGATGTCCTGACTAATTAGGAACACATAAACCTCCACTTTAAATATACTTAATGACTTGGCCTCCATGCCTGTCTGTGGTCACAAATTCACTATCCACTGGCTAAGGAAATTCCTCCTTATCTCTGTTCGAAATGGATGTTCTTTATTCTGAGGCTGTGTGCTCTGGTCCTTGACTCACCCACTCTAAGAAACATCCTCTCCATATTGACACTATCTAGTCCTTTCAACACTCGATAGGTATTGATGAAATCCCCCATCATTAATCTAATCTCCATTGAGTAAAGGTTCAGAGCCATCAAACACTCCTCTGATGTTAAAACTTTCATTCCCAGAATCATTCTCGTGAATTGCCTCTGGGCCCTTTATAATGCCAGCACATCTTTTCTTAGATAAAGGGCTCAAAACTGTTCACAATATTCCAAGTGTGATCTGAATAATGCCTTACAAAGCCTCAGCTTACATCCTTGCTCTTATATTCTAGTCCTCTTGAAAAGAATGGAACATTGCCTTTGCTTCTTACCACTTACCACTAAAGTTAACCTTTAGGGAATCCTCCATAAGGATTCCCAAATCCCTTTGCATCTCTGATTTTTGAATTTTTCTCCACTTAAAAAATAGCCCATGGCTTTATTCCTTCTACCAAAGTGCATGACCATACACTAACCTACACCAAATTCCATGTGCCACCTCTTTACCTATTCTTCCAATCTCTCTAAGTCCTTCTGCAGACTCCCTGCTTCCTCACCACTGCCAGCTCCTCCACCTACCTTTGTATCATCTGCAAACTTGGACACAAAGCATCATTCTGTCATCCTCGTCATTAACATATAATGTTAAAAGAAGTGTTCCCAAAGCCAACCCTTACGAAACAACACTAGTCACCGTCAGCAAACCAGAAAAGGCCCCCTTTATTCTAATTCTTTGTCTCCTGCTAGCCAGCCAATCTTCTATCTATGCTGATATTTTTCCTGTAGTACCATGCACTCTTACCTTGTTAAGCAGTTTCATATGTGGCACCTTGCCAAAGGTCCTCTGAAAATCCAAGTTCACAACATCCACTAACTCTCCTTTGTCTATCCTGCTTGATATTCCTTCAAAGAGTTCCATCAAATTTGTCCGGCAAAATTTTACCTTAAGGAAACCATGCTGACTTTGGCCTTTTCCATCATGTGCCTCTTAAGTACCCTAAACCCTCATTTAATAAAGGACTCCAAGATCTTCCCAACCACTGAAGCCAAGCTAACTGGCCTATAATTTCCTTTCTATTACCTCCATCCTTTCTTAAATAGTGGAGTGACATTTGCAATTTTCTAGTCCTCTGGAACCATTCCAAAATATAGTAATTTTTGAAAGATCATTATTAATGCCTCCACAATCTCTTCTTCTAGTTCTTTTAGAACGCTGGTGTGGAGTCCATCTGGTGCAGGTCACTTATCTGCCTTCAGACCTTTCAGCTTTCCAAGCACCTTCTCCTTGGTAACAGCAATCACACTCATTTCTGTCCCCTGACACTCTTGAACTTCTGACATACTGCTAGTGTTTTCCACAGTGAAGACTGGCACAAAATACTTAATAATTCACGCCTCCCCCTCCCCATTTCTTAGTCCCTCATTACTGCCTCTGTAGCGTCATATTGTTTAATTATTTACTTCAATCACTTTGCATTGCAGACTAAAGGCTGGCTAGGATTTTTCTTTACATCTCTGATGTAATGACTCCAAAAAAAACTGGCGCTTGATCATTTTTCTTTTTGTGTCTAATTTAGTCTCTTGAGATTGGAAACTAATTGTGGGGTAAATTACAAATATTATTCCTGATTAGCACTCTAGAGTACAACATTTTTGTACTGGCCTATCTAGTTCTAACGCTTCAGCTTGTTGGTTGCTGCCTAATGATACAAGGTACATAGTTTCTCTTCTACTGTTGACCGTGCTCATTCACCAGATATAAATCACCAAGCAGTTGTCTAAAGAGCTTTCAGTATCTTCAGTCATCAAAAAGACAGGTTGTACTTAAAGGCTGTGAGATTTAAACATTTTAAATAGGTTCACAGATTACCCATTGGGAAATTTTATTGAGAAGTGGTCATCTAAGTACCATCTAATGGCAGCTTTATAGTTGATTACATTACTGCAGCTCCAGTAAATCTGCCGGTTTAAATCAATCCACCATGAAAATCACTTGCATTCCTCCCACTACCTTTTTCTAAATTCCTTTCCCTACTCCCATTTGTGAGGAGTAATCTTAAGTGCAGGGAAAACCATTTAAATCAGCCCTTCCCAACCCAGTTCTCAAAGACATGGAGCAAGTGGACTGTTCCCAGCTTAAGTGCTCCACCCACCTTCTTGCTTTAGTGCTTGTCTACTTTCTGAGGGGCAATTAGCAAAAGCATCTAAGTGATGCTACATCAAACTTTTACAGCAAGATTAGTTTGTGAATGAATAAAGAAAAACAGGGCAAATTAAAGACAAGTTTAAGTGATGCACTTTTGTTATTTAGTGTTTTGTTTTTTCTGATTTAAGTACCATGAAGATTTCGGATGTCTCAAGTTCATTACTTAAGCCTTTACTAGGGCTTATTGCAATAAAAAGAGATTTGCTGCTACGTCACACTAAGCAGATTCAGTGAGCAAAGGATTAGAACCATTGGTCAGTGCAGTGGGCTTTCATTTCCTGTGTTTATTTGTGATGGTATTGGGTTTGCTGACCGCAAAGTTCTAAACTCCAATGAAGACCCTTAAGCCCTATCGGATATAAATAGCCGCAAGTGCTGTCACTAAAGGGAGATGATACTATAACTACCCAATCTTCAAAGTCTAGTTCACTTCCTGTTTATTTTCCACGGTGAGCTTAGCTGCCAATACCCACTATTGAGCAATGGGTCTCCTCTTCCTACCAAGGAGAAGATATTTCCCTACTAACAAAGTAGCTTAAAACACAGTTCATTTTCTTTTAGTGATACATGTTTAAATCCAACACCGTTCTTAAAACACATTTAAAACATTCAGAGGATTTCCATTCTATAAAGCATTTCCAAATTACAAACCATTTCTGAAACACAAGTCATTTCTCAAACAGAAAAGATTTCCAAACTGATCCACTTCCTATAAACAAAAAAGACAACCAATGCTGTAGGTGAATGAATTGCCCATTGCAGGAATTGAAGCCAGAGAAAAAGATTCCCATTCAGCCCGTGTTTCTTTCATGCTTCTTGATGTTTCTTACCTCATTCCTAATAAGTCTGAAGTGCTCTCTACATTTGTACACTTTTTCTTCCACTTAAATGACTCCACATGCATATGTTATTTCCTCAGATATCCTTATTACACAAACCATCTAAAAGCTTTCTAGACACATAATTCTTAGCTACCTACACTTAATGCTGTAAAGTTAAATTTTTTGAGTACAGACTCCCAACATTAATAAATTAGTTAAGGATATGCTAAGTGTTTTGTTTCCATCTAGTCTGCAAGCCTCCTTGAATTAAGCAACATAGTCAGCATTATCTGTTTTGAAACAAACCAAATTAAATAACTCATTGCCTTAT